>NC_086445.1:736167203-737399078 GCF_028390025.1 Pseudophryne corroboree | reverse complement strand
ACATGGCGTTCACGTAGTAACCTGAGGTTACCGGCAGAGCGCTACAACTCTGCCGCACCAATTACATAACTTATACCCCTTTCACATCGCACAAATAACCCGGTATCGACACGGCATATTGTCGCGTCGAAACGGGTCAGTGTGCGATGTGAAAGCTCCTTTGATGAATTAGTGGGTCGCCTGACCCGGTAATTCAACCCGGTAAAAAAGAAGGGTTATTACCGGGTTGAATACCGTGTCAGGTGCAGTGTGAATGGGAGCCGTTCCGATGCGACACGGCTCCCATTAACAGCATAGGGAGGGGCGGCGCAGGAGATGAGCTCATCTCCCGGCGCCGCCTCCACCCCCGCTCCTGCTGCTGCTGCGCCCCCCGCTGCTATGGCAACCAACCCGGTATATTGCCGGGTCGGAAAGCCAGCAAAGAAGAGCAAATGCCGGATCCCACCCGGTAAGGACACGTTTCTCTTACCGGGTGGGTTCCGGCATTTGCGATCTGAAAGCAGCATTAAGTGTTCAACGGTGTAATGGTAATAAATATGTTTTTTGTTGCGCTTGGAACTTTGGGACCTTATGTTAAATTGGGCCTAATTCGGACCTGATCGCTGTTGTGCAAATTCGCAAGGCGTCTGAGTATCGATTGACAGCACATGTGTATGGATCGTAATGCGCAGACGCGAGAACAAACTGCGAAAGAAATCAGCATCTTTTTTGATCGCTAGGTGAACGCAGGTTGATTGACAGGAAGCGGGCGTTTGGGGCTGGTAACTGCCCGTTTTCTGGGAATGTCAGGAAAAACTCAGGCGTTCCTAAGCGTTTTCAGGGAGGGTATGTGACGTCAGCTCCGGCCCCTATCAGCCTCTTCAATTCGCACTGTAGCAGTAGGTCCTGGACTACGCACTGACTGGAGAAATCGTTCGATGGTGAGTGAGTTGGGACTGGATATGCAGCTGGCCGGCATTTGCAAAGCTTTTTGCATGGCGTACGCAGACTTGCACGGGGCTGATTTTCACTCTTTCTGGGCGGCGATTATACGATTGCAAACCTCTGCAGTGGCGGATCCAGGGGATGGGGCACCCAGGCACGTGCCCCCCCTGTCATTTAGAAGATTCAACAGAGTCAGGTGCCGCAGGCACCTCCTCCGTTGTCTCCCGTTCCGCTTGTACAAGTTCAACTCAGCTACTTTGAGAGCCGAGGATTCGGGAGCCACCGAGCGCTGTGCCCCTCAGCATCAGCGCGATGGCTCCTCCTGCTGTGTGACCTGGTGCCGGTGGGGATCTCCGTGCTCTGGTCGCGGTCCCGCGGATGTCACGTGGTTTCCGGCCGCGACACAGAGCCTGACTGGGGAGCTGTCTGCGCTGTGCAGTGCGTGCGGGACTCGGGAGTGCAGGGAGGATGCGGCTGTCATTGTGCAGGTGGGCGGGAGAGCAGCAGGCGCCACGCAGCAGGGTGCATTGAAGAGTCTGTAACTATGTGGCCCAAAATACAGTGGGAAGGGGGGATAGTGTATTAATGTTTTAACATTCTGTGGCTGTGTTTGTGTGTATATGTGTGTGGGTGCATATGTGGTTGTTTGTATATGTGTGCTGTGTGTGTATATGTGGCTGGCTTTGCTTATGTGACTGTATACTGTATATGGCTGTCTGTATATGTGACTGTGTGTGTGTGTGTGTGTGTGTGTGTGTGTGTGTGTGTACTGTATATGGCTGTCTGTATATGTGACTGTGTGTGTGTGTACTGTATATGGCTGTCTGTGCATATGTGGCTGTCTGTGTATACTGTATCTGGCTCTCTGTATACAGTATGTGACTGTGTGTGCATATGCAGCTGTCTGTGTACACGTAAACTGTATGTGACTGTGTGTGTATACTGTATGTGACAGTCCGTGCATATGTGACTGTGTATTGTATGTGTGTCTGTATCTGTGCATATGTGGCTGCGTATATGAGATTGCTTGTGCATATGTGACTGTGTGTGTATACTGTATGTGGCTGTCTGTGTATAAGTGACTGTGCATATGTGGCTGTGTGTATATGCGACTATATGTGACAGTGTGTTTACTGTATCTGGTTGTCTGTGTATATGTGACTGTGTGTCTATACTGTATGTGACAGTCCGTGCATATGTGACTGTGTATTGTATGTGTGTCTGTATCTGTGCATATGTGGCTGCGTATATGAGATTGCGTGTGCATATGTCACTGTGTGTGTGTGGCTATTTATGTGTGTGGCTATGTATGTAATTGTGGCTATGTGTGTGTGGCAGGTCCCCTACCAGGCCTGTCCCCGCACACTCGCCCTGTCCCCGCACACTCACCCTGTCCCCTACCAGGCCTGTCCCTGTACACACACCCTGTCCCCTACCAGGCCTGTCCCCGCACACTCGCCCTGTCCCCGCACACTCGCCCTGTCCCCTACCAGGCCTGTCCCTGTACACAAACCCTGTCCCCTACCAGGCCTGTCCCCGCACACTCGCCCTGTCCCCGCACACTCACCCTGTCCCCTACCGGACCTGTCCCTGTACACACACCCTGTCCCCTACCAGGCCTGACCCCGCACACTCGCCCTGTCCCCCACCAGGCCTGTCCCCGCACACTCGCCCTGTCCCCTACCAAGCCTGTCCCCGCACACTCGCCCTGTCCCCTACCAGGCCTGTCCCTGTACACACACCCTGTCCCCTACCAGGCCTGTCCCCGCTCACTCACCGTCCCCGCACTCTCATCCTGTTACCCACTGTCCTTGTACTCCATGCCCCCAGCGTGAAGAAAACGAGGGCGTGACTCATGGGTATGGCATTCTCTGTGAGGCCAAACCCCTTGTTACAAAGCCACACCCCTTTCACAGGAGAACATGTGCCGAACCCCCCCCCCCCCTTCCTTCCCCTATTGTGGTGCCCCCCCTGTCATTTTGTTCTGGATCCGCCCCTGAACCTCGGTGAATTCGGAGAGGAGCGTTCAGGTCTGAATTAGGCCCATTATTGCTACAGTATAGGAAGTGATATAACTTCCGGGGAGAACATGCGTTCCAAGTTGGACCATATGTAGTTTGGAGCCTTTTTGCACATGATTCTGGTGGTATAAATAGAAAGGCCTGTGAGACAGTGCTGTAATCTCTGCCTCATCTGCTGAACTTGTGCTTTGATGCTGTCCTATTTGCAAATGTTCTGAGGAACCAAAATGCAGATTCTGACTTTTTGGTATGAGTTTTGGTCAATAAATATTTGATAAAGTCCAGTGATCCCCATTTCCTCCATGTAATGGAATAAGGTGGAAATCACTAAACGCTGATACAGCGCATGTCTTACACTGTACACACAAAGGCGCTGTTGTAGTTGTGATGCATGGCATCAGAAATGTCTTGAAAAGTGCTGAGTGAGTAGTGATTGGGAGTTTGCTATTAGTGCACACAAAAATGATCTGTCTCACGTACTTGTTATGGGAGTATCTCAGGTGCCACGTGACACTAAAGTGTTTTCCTGCACAGACTCTTCATCATTCACATGGGAGGCAATACTCAGATGAACAATCTGCAACTGCCATAGGGCTTGTGGAGGTTTCCATGATGTGACAGATGGTGGCTGCTACAGCTGGGCATACATGTTACGATTATTTGTCCGATCAGCCCTACATTGGCAGATCGCCCAGATAATTGTAGCATGTATGCGACTGACCGATCCGAAAATATTGATCAGTCGGGCATGCCAGATTGTACAGCATGTCCGCCCAATACGATAAGTGTCAAGTTGGCCGCATCGGACAATGTATGCCCTACCGTGGTCAACCCATAGACATTTCCCTTGTTATTTCACATGGGAAGGAATGGGGGAATGTTTCCTCCCCACGGGCGGAGCGCCAATATCGTGGCCAATACACTTTGAGAGATCTCACAGTGCATGTCCCTGCTATCTGCAATGTCCGCAGCTGCCAGATAAAATACTTGTCGGTCTGATAGGCATTTATCAGTACATGTATGCCCAGCATTAGGACTGTGTATAGATGGCGAAAGTTGGCATGTCAGTCGTTGCACATTTGGACGCACAATTGGACACAAGGGAAGGGCTCTTTAACGGCATACTCTATGTATAAAGTCGCAGATGTGCGACTGCCAAAATACGCAGCCGTGACTACTGAATACACTTCCATGTGTGCTCTCCTGTTTGTTGTACCATGGAGATAGATTTTCTTAGTAAGTTTTTGTTTGTTTCAGTAATTGATTTGTTGGAGATGATTGGGCATTTAAGTGCTGAGAGTTTTCTATTTTTCAAACACATGCATACATACTGTACACACACACACACACACACACACACACACACACACACACACATAAAATATATATACATCACACTCCCACATCAGTGGCTACACACCCACTGGTCACACCCCCTGCAGTGGCGCATAATAGGCCCTTCAGAAATTTCAGCTCCAGACCCATGAGGACCTTAATCTGGCACTGCCTGCCTCACTGACAGCAGCCCATCCCTGCCTCACTGACAGCAGCCCATCCCTGCCTCACTGACAGCAGCACATCACTGACTCACTGACAGCAGCACATCACTAACTCACTGACAGCAGCACATCCGTGCCTCACTGACAGCAGCACATCCCCACCTCACTGACAGCAACACATCCCCGCCTCACTGACAGCAGTACATCCCTGCCTCACTGATATACATACACACTTCTGACAGAAAAATTGCAGCTATTGTATTCACACACACACTGTTATCCAGTTAAATGTTTATTCCAGAGGTTCCCAAATGCTGTCCTCAAGGCACCCCAATGGCCCTGGTTTTAAATATATCCATGCTTGGACACAGGTGATTTAATTAGCACCTCAGTCAATTTGATTTAACCATCTGTGCTGAGCCATGGATATACCTAAAACCTGGACTGTTGGGGTGCCTTGAGGACCGCGTTTGGGAACCTCTGGTTTATTCATTAAAAACAATTCAAATTAAACAGCTTATTCTGACCTATTTTATCATACGATTCTTTACATATTTTGCCCTATTTTATCACAACAGGAGCCATTATTTAAGATAGATATACACATCTTGGGCATGCGGTCGCAATCCAATATCTTTTATGTATTCCTTGGGTGGTTGAACGTAGACCACTAACGTGTAGGTACTGTATATCAGACCTTGGGTGGTTCAACATACACCACCAAGGTGTGCATACATCAGAACGTGACCACACACCTAAGGGTGGTATATTTATTATTATACACATATATATATTAGTGATGAGCGGGTTCGGTTCCTTGGGATCCGAACCCCCCCGAACTTCACCCATTTTACACGGTTCCGAGGCAGACTCGAATCTTCCCTCCTTGCTCGGTTAACCCGAGCGCGCCTGAACGGCATCATCCCGCAGTCGGATTCTCATGAGATTCGTATTCTATATAAGGAGCCGCGCGTCGCCGCCATTTTCACTTGTGCTTTGGAGATGATAGGGAGAGGACGTGCAGCGTTCTCTTAGTTTCTGTGTTCAGTGTGCTGCAAATATCTGCTCAGTGTGCTGCAAATATCTGTGCTCAGTGTGCTTGCAAATATCTGTGCTCAGTGTGCTGAAAATATCTACGTTCTCTGCCTGAAAAACGCTCCATATCTGTGCTGCATTGTAGTATATAGTAGGAGGACAGTGCAGAATGTTGCTGTGACCACCAGTATATACTATATAGCAGTACAGTACAGTAGGCCACTGCTCTACCTACCTCTGTGTCGTCAAGTATACTATGCATCCATACCTGTGCTGCATTTTAGTTGTGCGCAGTATATAGTAGGAGGGGACAGTGCAGAATGTTGCTGTGACCACAAGTATATATATTGCAGTACGGTACAGTAGTCCACTGCTCTACCTCTGTGTCTTCAAGTATACTATGCATCCATACCTGTGTTGCATTTTAGTTGTGCGCAGTATATAGTAGGAGGGGACAGTGCAGAATGTTGCTGTGACCACCAGTATATATATAGCAGTACGGTACAGTAGTCCACTGCTCTACCTCTGTGTCATCAAGTATACTATGCATTCATACCTGTGCTGCATTTTAGTTGTGCGCAGTATATAGCAGGAGGGGACAGTGCAGAATGTTGCTGTGACCACCAGTATATATATAGCAGTACGGTACAGTAGTCCATTGCTCTACCTCTGTGTCGTCAAGTATACTACAAACGTTCAGTAAAATGACCCAAAAATCAAAATTAAAAGCGTCTGATGAGAAGCGTAAACTTGCCAATATGCCATTTACGACACGGAGTGGCAAGGAACGGCTGAGGCCCTGGCCTATTTTCATGGCTAGTGGTTCAGATTCACATGAGGATGGAAGCACTCATCCTCTCACTAGAAAACTGCAGTGCCACTCCTAGATGGGCCAGGTGTTTGTGTCGGCCACTTGGGTCGCTTTGCTTAACCACACAGCTACCTCATGGCACCTCTTTTTTTCTTTGCATCATGTGCTGTTTGGGGACTATTTTTTAAATCTGCCATCCTGTCTGACACTGCAGTGCCACTCCTAGATGGGCCAGGTGTTTGTGTCGGCCACTTGGGTCGCTTAGCTTAGCCATCCAGCGACCTCGGTGCAAATTTTAAGACTAAAAATAATATTGTGAGGTGTGAGGTGTTCAGAATAGACTGGAAATGAGTGGAAATTATGGTTATTGAGGTTAATAATACTATGGGATCAAAATGACCCCCAAATTCTATGATTTAAGCTGTTTTTGAGGGTTTTTTGTAAAAAAAACACCCGAATCCAAAACACACCAGAATCCGACAAAACATTTTCAGGGAGGTTTTGCCAAAACGCGTCCGAATCCAAAACACGGCCGTGGAACCGAAACCAAAACCAAAACACAATACCCGAAAAATTTCCGGTGCACATCACTTATATATATATATATATATATATATATATACTGTACATATACAATATTACCTATACAAACAACAAAATAAACAGTCGTAGTGTAGTAGGTGTGACACCAAAATTAGGCTATTATTGGTGTGTTGCATACATCAATGAAGAATCAACAAGCTTATCTGAATTGTACAAGTCATACATTATTTAATATATATATATATGTGTGTGTATATATATATATATATACGGCATTTCCTAGCATGCAGTGGCACTCAGGGACAGACTCATGGATATTCAAAACAAGCGGTGTTTAATCCATTCTGGTGCAAAAAAGACCATGGATGGTCTTTTTTGCACTAGAATGGATTAAACACCGCTTGTTTTGAATATCCATGAGTTTGTCCCTGAGTGCCACTGCATGCTAGGAAATGCCGTATGTATAACAGTTTCCAGAAGGCACCGGGGCTCCATTTACAGGGAAGGGTGAGTGCCTATCCGATGTTGCATATATATATATATATATATATATATAATTTTTGGGGGATTTCCTCTAATTTACATCCGTGTAAGGTAAAAGTTGTCTGAGTCCTTCAGAACAAAGAAATACTTTTAATTTGATTCCTTTTGAAAAATAGTCATACTTTACTAATTGAAGGTCAAGAAATGCAAATATGAATTCAGGATGTTTTTGAGCGGCACTACTTGTGCTATATATACTTCTATAATATATTCATAGTGAAAAGCTATTTTAAATTAATCTGATATTTACTTGACAACATAAATAACAGTTATTTGAATTCAATCAATCACAAATCGGAACACAAAACAAAACAAAACAAAACATTGTACAGCAACAAAAAGAACTATCTCAAATAGTGGCCTATTCATAAAAGTGCTTTCTCATTGCTTGTTACTTGTATTCCTCTTCTGGGGTATCTCTTGTCACTGTCCAATAGTAGTCAGCAAGCAAGAAAATGTTCCACCTACCCTGATAACTTCATTGCTGGTCTTTGTGGAATCACTCATCGTGCTCATCACTCTCAGCACAGCAGTTGTCAGGGAAGAAGTACAGAAGAGAGTTGAGAAAGTGAATTTTGAGTGACATGTAGCAACCTAATTGATGATATTATTCTAGAAGGTTGTTCACAATCTCAACATAGTTTTCAGCTCCACTGTTACCTAAGAAGCCATACACAACACCTTTAAAGGCTTCCCAAGCTGCTTTCTCATTAACCTGTAGGTACACTGTTAAAGTTTATCCTGTTCCACTACCTTGACACCAAAATTATGATAGTAGGCTGTCTTCACGAGTGGAGTAAATTTCCGTTTCTGGGTGAAAAATTAAAAAAATTGACATTTCTAAAACAATTGTTGGCAATGTTATAACATTTACACATCCTGGCTTTTAGGGGGACATGTACTAAGCAGTGATAAAAGTGGAGAAGTGAGCCAGTGGCGAAGTTGCCCATGGCAACCAATCAGCTGCTCTGTATACTTTTAGAATATGCAAATTATAAATGTTACATCACTGCTGATTGGTTGCCATGGGCCACTTCTCCACTGTCTCTCTTCTCCACTTTTATCACTGCTTAGTACATGTCCCCCTAAATTACAAAACAAATTACAGGAACATCACTCACCATTTGCTTGATGCAAGCTATAAGGTATATGCAGACAATAAACAAAACATGGCCTACAATAACTCAGCATTCATGGTAGGAACCATTTTCACTGTTGTGCTGTGTTATTGTAGGCAAAGCTGGCCCTAGACATAGGCAGAATAGGCAATTTCTTAGGGCATCTGGCAATTCCTAGGGCATCTGGTCTGGCTGGATAGTTTAGAGCATCTGTGTAGGCTTAGATATACTGCACTGGATCCAGCTATCCCATGCCAATGACAAACCGCTCCCCCCATCAGAGCTTCTGTCAGCTGAGGAGAAGGAGCAACTACCTGCCTGTAACTTTATAATGAGTCAAATAGACTCATTTGTACACCATCCTGCTGCTCTAAAGGCCATGACTAAGGACCCTGGGGAGTCCTCCCCTCTGCTTCCTGAGTGACTGCCAGTACTAACAGGCTGATGCTGTAGGGAGGCGGTGCTGCCGGGGATTATGATTGAGGCCAGGCAGATAGGAGGAACAGACTGGCCTCTGCTGCAGAGAAAGCCAGCCCATCTCACACCCAGCCCCAGGAGTATGTAATCTTATAACTGTCACTTCCTGTAGCTATCTCACTGCTTTCATCTACTGCCTCCCCAGTCACCCATTTCTCCCTGTCACCTTCTTCCTGTTTATCTTTCTGTCACTTTCTACTCCCTATTACCCTCTTCCCATCATCCACTATCTCTCTGTCACCTTCACCATGTTACCTACTATCTCCCTGTCACCCTCTACCTGACACCCTGTCACCCACTATTTCTCTGTCACCCTCTATCTCCCTGTCATCCTTTTCCTGTCACCCTCTTCCTGTCACCCAATGTCTCCATGTCACCCACTACTGTATATCCCTATTACTCAATGTCTCCCTTCATCCTCTTCCTGTCACCCTATGGCCGGGATGTAATTGGAGACGATAGTGCCATCCGGGAAATTACCGCACCACATTGGACATTACAAATGTGCATCTATTTCCCGGAACTCGGACAATGTAATCAGATCTGAGTTGTCGCAATATTTAGAGCAGAAAACGTCCCATATTTTTGGACCAACTGGAATGCGTCTTTTAGTATAGGAGGGAGGACCATCATGTCAGAGAAAGTCACCCATTGGCCCCCAAAAGTCAACACACATCCTAAATAAACCTCAGTCCTCCAGGATGCACAAGCAGCTTATGCTGATTTAAATGATATGTGGCATGGCTATATTCTGTGAGTAATTGTGACTGTATCAGCATAGCAAATTATGTTACAGAGGGGGTCATTCAGATCTGATCGCTGCTGTGCGAACTGTGCATGCGTATGCACCGCACTGTGTTGGCGCGTCGCATGGCTGCAACTGGGATTGCCGGTCAGCGACGGGATTGTGCAAAGGATCCATTTTCACTGGCGTTCGCAAGGAGATTGACAGGAAGAGGCCATTTGTGGGTGGCAAATTACCATTTTCAGGGAGTGCCCTGAAAAACGCAGGCAGGATCAAGCGTTTTGAGGGAGGGTGTCTGACATCAAATCCAGTCCTGAACAGCCTGATGTGATCGCAGCAGCTGAGTAAGTCCTGGGCTGCGCAGAGACTGCACAAAATCAGCTTGTGCAGCTCTGTAACACATGCGATCGCACACTTGCACAGCGAAAATACACTCCCCCTGTAGGCGGCGACTAACTGAATGCAGGACAGCAAAAGTTGCTGCCTAGCGATCAGATCTGAATTACCCCCAGTGTTTGGCTGGAATAAATTGTAGCATAACATTTTGTATGCAGATACAGTTGCTATTACAGAATATATCCATGCAGCATATCATTTAATTCAGCATAAGCTGCTTGTGTATCCATATACATCCCTTTGTGTATCAGACACATTTTCCTGTGCAAAATGTGCAAAAATTACGTGTATGCTACACTGACTCTTTCTATAGATCAAAGTTTTGGGGGGTATTTTGTGTCAAAATGTATTGAAAAGTGTTTATTGCAAATGTGCTTTAAAGTGTACTATAATCGATTTCCAACATTTTCATAACCAACTCGGCGAATCTGTATCTGACTTGCAATATCCAACTCCTTTACATTGGCCGTGTTGCATACTTAATATGGACAAAACATCTGGATCCGACTTCTTATTGGGTGCTCTACTTTAGAGCCGAAAGTGTCTGAAAAATCCGGCTTGCGGGCACTGATACATTGGCCAACTTTGCAAAATGCTCAATGTTTGTGGCTGTAGCCACAAACGTCTGACTTTTTGCCATTATCAGTTCCCATTACATCACAGTCTACAATTCCTGTCACCCTTTATTTCCATCACCCACTATCTCACTGTCACTCTGACCATCTCACCCAGTATCTCCGTCATGTCTTCCTGTCACCCAATGTCTCACTGTCACCCACTATCTCCCTGTCACACTCGCTATGTCACCCACTATCTCCTTGGTACCCTCTCACCATGGCACCCACAATCTTCCTGTCACCTCTGCTTCCCCGGTCACCTACTACCTCCCTGTCACTGTCTCCAAGTCACCCTCTATCTACTTGTCACTCCTGCTTCCCCAGTCACACACAATCTCTCTGTCACCCCTGCCTCCCCAGTCACCCACTATCTCCCTGTCACTCACTACCTCCGTCAACCACTATCTCCCTGTCAGCCTCACCATGTCATCCACTATCTGTCACCCATTATCTCCCTGTCACCCCTGCCTCCCCGGTCACCCACTTTCTCCCTGTCACCACTGCCTCCCCAGTCACCCATTTTCTCCCTGTTGCTCACTACCTTCATCAACCGCTATCTCCCTGTCAGCCTCACCATGTCATCCACTATCAAACTGTCACCCATTATCTCCCTGTCACTGCTGCCTCCCCGGTCAGCCACTATTTCCTTGTCACCTCTGCCTCTCCGGTCACCCACTATCTCACTGTCAGGCTCTGATGATAGGAGTGCTGAACTCTTGAGTGTACAATAGGTTACATGCATCACTATAAAATATTTGGCTATGGTGCTGAAAATTAGACCCTATGGGGCAGTTTTATTAAGCCTGGTGAAGAGATAAAGTGAAAGGTGATAAAGTCCCAGCCAATCAGCTACTAACTACCATTTCACAGGCTGGGTTTGAAAAATGACAGTTAGGAGCTGACTGGCTGGAACTTTATCCCCTTCCACTTTATCACTTCACCAGGCTTAATAAATCTGCCCCTGTGTGACTTGCAGCAGCTTTCCTCCTTGTCATATAGAAAGCTCTATTCTTCAGTTGCAAAAGGTGCATTACTTAGAAGTTTATTGTTCCACAATCAGAAGTTATTAATATTCATTTAGAAAACAGTGGACAGGGTTTTACTAATAGTGTTAACAATCAAGGTGGTGCATCTCTATTTTGGTCTATGAACAATTTTCATACAGCATTTATTTCTCACGAGGCCAGCAGAAATGGCAGCTTCCATTGATATTAATAAATATACATATACAGGCAAGGCATAGGCTCTGCATGGTATCCGTTCACATGGTTGACCATGTTATGGTCGACAGTCATTAGGTCGACCACTATTGGTCGACATTGACATGGTCGGCATGGACACATGGTCGACACATGAAAATGGTCGACACATGAAAGGTCGACATATGAAAAGGTCGACATGAGTTTTTTAACTTTTTTTCTTTTGGGGAACTTTTCCATACTTTACGATCCACATGGACTACGATTGGAACGGTAAAGTGTGCCGAGCGAAGCGAAGGCACCATGCCCGAAGCATGGCGAGCGAAGCGAGCCATGCGAGGGGACGCGGTGCACTAATTGGGGTTCCCAGTCACTTTACGCAAAAAACGACACCAAAAAAAGTTAAAAAACTCATGTTGACCTTTTCATGTGTCGACCTTTCACGTGTCGACCATTTCCACGTGTCGACCATGTGTCCACGTCGACCATGTCAATGTCGACCAATAGTGGTCGACCTAATGACTATCGACCATAACATGGTCGACCATTCATACCGGAACCGCTCTGCATACAGTCACTTTCACGACAGCAAAACTCATCTATACTTAATGTTTTAAAATATTTTGATACTTCGTTAGAATATTGTTTTAACATTGGGAAGATTTATTTAGCAACTTTTAAAGGAAACTGCAATGCTTTCTTTCTTTTCTTTTTAAATAGCATTGTAAGCATCATCTGCCATTCTTGTCTGTCTCCTGCCATAGAAAGTTCTTCTTGTCACACATTACATCTGTACTGCCTGTAATGAATATTTCAGTAGACTTATATGATCCCTGAGAGATAACTAATAAAAAAAAGACTGGGATAACAGAAAGAGTGCGTATTCCTAGAGGATCACAGGGGAATTCTTGCTGAATCAAAAATTAAAGAGCCCCTCAAAGTGCTGGTCCTCTTGCTGTATTCATTAAATATACAGGAAGGGATTCTGGGTTTGGAGACCTTACTCCCTATGTATGTTGGCTAAGGCTGTATGAAATCTTTAACAATAGAACATTTGTGTGTAAGTTACAGTAGCAATTTGTATGTGAGCCTATATATTTTCTAAATAAAAGGGTTATATGAAAAGATTGCAGTGACATAAAGCATTTTTTTATTATTATTATTATTATTATTATTATTATTATTGTTATTATTATTATTATTATTATTATTATTATTGTTATTACTACTACTACTACTGCTATTAGGTATACAAGATTCAGATTTATTAAACTGGATCCTGGTATTATCAACAAGATGTGTGTTTAGCTGTGTGAAGGTCATAAAAACATTTTTTCCATTTGCTAAAAATGATCCTTAAGTGCCTAAGGAGTCTATTCATGAAGCAGTGAAAAAAGTGGAGAGGAGCCTGTGAAGCAGTTGCCCATGGCAACCAATCAGCTGCTCCGTACAATTGTATAGTATGCAAATTATAAATGTTACTTCAATGCTGATTGGTTGCCATGGGCAACATCTCCACTAGCTTATTTCTCCAAACTTTTTACTGCTTCATGAATAGACCCTTATTGTGAGTCGGATGGTTGCATCTTTTGCAACAGTCATGGCTGCATATTATGCTAATGCAACGGCAAATTTTCACACCAATGAGACACCCACTTGCAGTATCTTGAGGCAGTGCATTTCCATCATGGTCCGTCTTTAGGCGTATCATTGCTGCACCATAGGAACTTATGCCAGGTATGGCAATATGTATAAGCATAGTTTAAAATATGGATTGTCTCTTCATATGCTTATCGTAACAAGTTACAAGGTCAGCATTTTATATATCAACTTGGCCCAAATTGGTTTAAGCTGTAACAGTGAAAATTCACTATGTACAGTATCGTTTGTAGTCATTGCCAAAAATGCCAGTGTCCTATAGTAAGGCGCATGCCCTATCCAAAATAATTTATAGTGCAAAATCTCACTATATAACAGCTGCAAAGTGTCATGCAAATGTCTTAGATATCAGACTATCAAGCCGAGTTACTTATTACTTACAGTTAGAATAAAGAAGATAAAAAGATGCAGCCTCTTTTTCACCAGCCGCCATTGAGCTGATTATTCAGAATGGGCAAAGTTTTTCCACTGTATACATTTTGCAACTGGAAATTGATAATTCTAGCATGTAGAGTGTGGGGCGAGCACATACCAATTAAAGAATAACTATAAGCACCATGTGTATAAATGTTCAGATAGTCTTAACAATTGCACTATTTTAAATATCAGAAGAAAGAATTAAATAGGAAGGAACTTTTTGTTCTTGTGTTCATGTTCTTTTTTTTGTGCAGCGAGTCTGAGTGATGCTGACCTTTGCGTAATGTTACCGTGAAAGCTGTACAATGCTTCTTTCAATACACTCTTACTATCAGCAATTATAAACCTTGTGAGTGAACAGTCCATTGTACTTTTTGCCAGAACATACATAGACCTAAAATTCCTGTGCAGCAATATTTGGATTAACTCATAAATGCCTGGAAGGTAAAAAATGTAATTCAAGAGATTAATAGGATATGCATTATTGTGGACAGAACAAGAACTTAATTGAGATACACAATATAGGATATTGATTGTTCCAATTGTTGACCTAAGACATTTGTCTGAGCACATGGAAAAGGTGTGAGGTCTTACAGAAATACATTATACTGTACATTGGTAAACTCTAAGTAGCCAAATATGTAAAAATATAAATACTGAAGCTTGGATAAATTATTATGTTTAGATAATGCTGATGTCAATAACATCTCAACTGTCATTTTTAAATTAGGTATTATGCTTTTATGTTCAACACAACGTGCACACTTGTCTTTTGGCAGATGGCACCGAAGAGGTTATCAAAACCCATTATAATTGTGTTAGGGTTACTATGCCTGTTGACGTTTTCCACTGACTGTACTGCAGTTTAGACGTCCTGGGTTTTACATAACAAAAAGGTATTGGTAATTACTTAACATTCTCTGCCTTTATCGTCTCAATTACATCTTTTCGTTCCACAGACCCGACACCTTAATTGGCTGAAATGTCATTGGCTGCCCTTGAACACAGGCCTGGGGCCAGTGTGCTACACTCCTACACACTGAAAGTCGTACATTTCTTAAGGGAAAGTCTTCCTCGGGGGAAATCTTCAACTCAATTGAAGGCTGCCACTTAAACTAGGGGCTAAAATTGTAGCGTAGCAGTCTGGCTGAAATTGAACCTAGCAATTCTATGGCTGTTGTCTTTAATTAATTTGAAATCAATGTGTTAGTCATGCATTCCAGTGTTATAGCAATTTAATATGTGTGAGCACTATGTTCGTTATTTTTTAAGTTTTACTGGTCTGATATCTGTGCTCATAGAGAAAGCATACATTTTGTGCAGATGCTGGAATTGCTATATAAATGTGTTACTGTGAGTTGTGCTTATTAGCTTTCTGCCATAAAAAGGAAAGATGGAAAATAAATAGAATACATTCAATTCAGTCATTTCAGGGAACTATGGTGACTTGCAGTTTTTTTTACCACTACATTTAATATAATAGAATGTTTGAAACATATGGCATGCATGTATATTATTAAAACTAATATATATTTCATAAAGCCGATATATTTCACAATAGTGTCTGTTATCTCAACTGGATTTTCACAGCAGATGAACAGCAGAGTACAAACATTATTATTTTTTGTCTATTATGTCCCCTTGCTTAAGTGTATATCACATCTTTGGTCATTTGGATTTAAAGGGGCAATGATATTAAATACAAAATTAGGCATGTTTTGTATTTATTATTATTGACCATTTACTGTACACCCAGGGTTGGAAACTGGATACCTGCACAGCTACAGGTGTTTATAATCACCCTGCTTACTACCTGTTCACAGGCTTAGCAACTTCACACAGGATTTGTCTCCTCTGGGGACCTGCAAAGTACAAATCTCCCATCACAGCTCATCCTAGAGATACTGATATTGACTTTGAAGCAGTGGATTGATACGCTATAGGACAAGCCGCTATCTGGTACGCAATTTTATTATTGGCAGGTTGATCATACACCCTGGAAAGAAATACTACATCATAGGCACTTGTTCCCTCTCTTGTTCATATATATATATATATATATATATATATTAGAGATGAGCGGGTTCAGTTCCTCGGGATCCGAATCCCCCCCCTCCCCCCCCCCGAGCTTCACCCAATTTACACGGTTCCGAGGCAGCCTCGGATCTTCCCACCTTGCTCGGTTAACCAGAACGCGCCTGAACGTCATCATCCTACTGTCGGATTCTCGCGAGATTCGTATTCTATATAAGGAGCCGCGCGTCGCCGCCATTTTCACTCGTTCTTTGGAGATTGAACGGAGAGGATGTGGCAGCGTTCTCTCCCTGAAAAGCTCCATAATCTGTGCTCAGTGTGCTGAAAATATCTGTGCTCAGTGTGCTGCAAATAAGCTGTGCTCAGTGTGCTGAAAATATCTACGTTCACTGCCTGAAAACGCTCCATATCTGTGCTCAGTGTGCTGCAAATATCTGATCAGTGTGCTGCATTGTGGGGACTTGGGACCACCAGTATATAATATATACTTTTCTATAGCTTCTATACTGCTTGTCAGGACACACATGGGTCACAGTTACACAGCTCTGTACTGATATATACAATAATATATATACTTTTCTATAGCTTCTATACTGCTTCTCAGGACACGTGTCACAGTTACACCGCTCTGTACTGATATACAGTAATATTATATATACTTTTCTATAGCTTCTATACTGCTTTTCAGGACACACATGTCACAGTTACACCGCTCTGTACTACTACTGATATACAGTAATATATATACTTTTCTATAGCTTCTATACTGCTTGTCAGGACACATGGGTCACAGTTACACCGCTCTTTACTGATATACAGTAATATATAAGTAATATATATACTTTTCTATAGCTTCTATACTGCTTGTCAAGACACACATGTCACAGTTACAACGCTCTGTACTACTACTGATATACAGTAATATATATACTTTTCTATAGCTTCTATACTGCTTGTCAGGACACATAGGTCACAGTTACACAGCTCTGTATTGATAAACAGTAATATTACATATACTTTTCTATATCTTCTATACTGCTTGTCAGGAAACACATGTCACAGTTACACCGCTCTGTACTGATATACAGTAATATTTTGTATACTTTTCTATAGCTTCTATACTGCTTGTCAGGACACATGGGTCACAGTTACATCGCTCTGTCTATACTGATATATACAATAATATATATACTTTTCTTATTTTCTATAGCTTCTACACTGCTTGTCAGGACACATGTGTCACAGTTACACCACTCTGTACTGATATACAGTAATATTATATATACTTTTCTATAGCTTCTATACTGCTTGTCAGGACACATGGGTTACAGTAACACCGCTCTGTACTGATATACAGTAATATTATAGATACCTTTCTATAGCTTCTATACTGCTTGTCAGGACACATGGGTCACAGTTACACCGCTCTGTACTGATATACAGTAATATTATATATACTTTTCTATAGCTTCTATACTGCTTGTCAGGACACATGGGTCACAGTTACACCACTCTTTACTGATATACAGTAATATATATACTTTTCTATAGCTTCTATACTGCTTGTCAGGACACACAGGTCACAGTTACACCGCTCTGTACTACTACTGATATACAGTAATATATATACTTTTCTTATTTTCTATAGCTTCTATACTGCTTGTCAGGACACATGGGTTACAGTTGCACGGCTCTGTACTGATACACAGTAATATTATATATACTTTTCTATAGCTTCTATACTGCTTGTCAGGACACATGGGTCACAGCTACACTGCTCTGTACTGATATATACAATAATATATATACTTTTCTATAGCTTCTATACTGCTTGTCATGACACATGGGTCACAGCTACACTGCTCTGTACTGATATATACAATAATATATATACTTTTCTATAGCTTCTATACTGCTTGTCAAGATACATGGGTCACAGTTACACTGCTCTGTACTGATATACAGTAATATTATATATACTTTTCTATAGCTTCTATACTGCTTGTCAGGACACATGGTCACAGTTACACCGCTCTGTACTTATATACAGTAATATTATATATACTTTTCTATAGCTTCTATACTGCTTGTCAGGACACATGTGTCACAGTTACACCACTCTGTACTACTACTTATATACAGTAATATATATACTTTTCTATAGCTTCTATACTGCTTGTCAGGACACATGAGTCACAGTTACACCGCTCTTTACTGATATACAGTAATATTATATATACTTTTCTATAGCTTCTATACTGCTTGTCAGGACACATGTGTCACAGTTACACCACTCTGTACTACTACTTATATACAGTAATATATATACTTTTCTATAGCTTCTATACTGCTTGTCAGGACACATGGGTCACAGTTACACTGCTCTGTACTGATATACAGTAATATTTTATATACTTTTCTATAGCTTCTATACTGCTTGTCAGGACACATGGGTAACAGTTACACCACTCTGTACTACTACTTATATACAGTAATATATATACTTTTCTATAGCTTCTATACTGCTTGTCAGGACACATGGGTCACAGTTACACTGCTCTGTACTGATATATACAATAATATATATACTTTTCTATAGCTTCTATACTGCTTGTCAGGATACATGGGTCACAGTTACACCGCTCTGTACTGATATACAGTAATATTATAGATGCTTTTCTATAGCTTCTATACTGCTTGTCAGGACACATGGGTCACAGTTACACTGCTCTGTACTGATATACAGTAATATTTTATATACTTTTCTATAACTTCTATACTGCTTGTCAGGACACATGGGTAACAGTTACACTGCTCTGTATTGATATACAGTAATATTATATATACTTTTCTTTAGCTTATATACTGCTTGTCAGGACACATGGGTCACAGTTACACTGCTCTGTACTGATATATACAATAATATATATACTTTTCTATAGCTTCTATACTGCTTGTCAGGATACATGGGTCACAGTTACACCGCTCTGTACTGATATACAGTAATATTATATATACTTTTCTATAGCTTCTATACTGCTTGACAGGACACATGGGTCACAGTTACACCGCTCTTTACTGATATACAGTAATATTATAAATACTTTTCTATAGCTTCTATACTGCTTGTCAGGACACATGTGTCACTGTTACACCGCTCTGTACTACTACTGATATACAGTAATATTATATATACTTTTCTATAGCTTCTATACTGCTTGTCAGGACACATGGGTCACAGTTGCACTGCTCTGTACTGATATACAGTAATATTATAGATACTTTTCTATAGCTTCTATACTGCTTGTCAGGACACATCGGTCACAGTTACACCGCTCTGTACTGATATACAGTAATATTATATATACTTTTCTATAGCTTCTTTACTGCTTGTCAGGACACATGGGTCACAGTTACACCGCTCTGTACTGATATACAGTAATATTATATATACTTTTCTATAGCTTCTATACTGCTTGTCAGGACACACATGTGTCAATTACACCGCTCTGTACTACTACTGATATACAATAATATATATATACTTTTCTATAGCTTCTATACTGCTTTTAAGGACACTTGTGTCGCAGTTACACTGCTCTGTAGTATAATATACTTTTCTTTTTCATCCACTAGGGGTCACTGAAGTACTCTTGGGATATGGACGGCTTCCGTAGGAACAAGGCACTGAATAGTTAAATTTAGAACTCTCCTCCCCTCCATATCCCAGAGTACCTCAGTGTTTTTCTGTGCTCATATTAGCAACAAGGCTTTGTGGAGCTTATCCACACTACTTTTTGAATTTTTTTATTTTAATTTTTATTTTTTATTTTTTATTTTTACATTTTCCACATCCCTTCCCCCCTTCCAATAGGCGTGGGTCCAGGATAGTGGAAGCTGCTACAAGCATCTGTGGCGTGTCGGGCCTCTCTAAAAAGAGCTCCCTCATAACCACGTGCAGACAACCTGCAGGAAAGGCTGGACGAAGCTTACAGAAGAAGCCCCGTCATAGCCCCTCACCACAGGAGTCCAGGTATGTTGGGGATGGGGTGGTCAGCTCACGCTGCCACCCCACTATGTGGGGACACTGTGTTTGTGTGTGCTGAGCCGCCCGCCGCAGCTTCCGGGACACCGCACTTTGAGCGCCCGCCGCCAACCGCCGCTATGTGCTCCCTCCCACCGCTCACAGAGCTGCACCAGCCGCATTCTCCTTATATAGCACGGCTCTGTGCAACGCGCTCCCCGGCTCCCGCTCCCGCTACCGCTCCCCCGGCTCCCTCTACCTCAGAGCCCCGCATGTAAGCCCGGCTCCGTGTAATAGACAGCGGTACACGGAGCACAGGGGGGGAAGCACAGACACAAAGGGAGAGAAGTGTGCCCATAGCAGCAGCAGAACGATACATGGGTTATTAGATAACAGGATTATTGCTGGTTATATCGGTTTGGGAAGGTTATAATCTGCACTTTGTCTATACTGTAAGCATGGGGGCATTTTAACCATGTTTCCTGTTTTCTTCCTGTTGTGATTCCAGAACAGTCCTGTACATCTCTACTCCACCGTAAGGCGCAGGGGTGTTAGTGGGAATTTGGAATCAGATTTCATATAGACTGGCGTGCACTGCACTTGGCCATATATATATATATATATATATATATAGAGACACCTTAGTATTTTTTACTGAGTTGTGCAACTTGTCTGTCTTTGTATTTTGTGTTGTCTGTCTGCATAATGAGTAAGGCACCAGCAAAAACAAAAAAGCAGTTTCACTGCCATGTCTGTAAGAGTGTGTTACCAGATGGATCTACCACATGTACTGTATGTTTTGTGGATTCAGCTACGAATACAAGTTCGGCTCCAGTTTCAAAGCCGGTTTCATCCCCGGACCCTCCATGGGCTATGCTAGCAGATGTCCTGGCTGGATTGCAATTAGAATTAGCCGCCACTCGACAAGAGCGGGAAGCGGCAAGTCTAGGGTGAGACCACTAGAACTACCGGAGGGGTCTCAGCCTTACCAAAAGTCCAAGTCCACTTTGGGTAGAAGGGATAAATTTCATTTGTCTTATGATTTACCAGTCTCTGCTATGTTGCATTCTGACGATTCTATGCCAGACCTCTTTGCGCAAGATGACGGTGAGGAGGGCGAAGTAGACCAGCAATCAGATAGTGATGATTTTGACAGCCCTGGCATTGATAATCTCATCAGAGCGGTGCGTCAGTCTCTGAGGTTTACAGAAACTGAGGAGCCTCTGACAAATGATGAAGTCGTCTTTACTAAACGACAGAGAACTCAGATGTGTTTTCCTGTTTCGGAATCTCTTAATAAGATGTTACTAGAAACACGAAAGAATCCGGATAAACGGTTTTCTATACCTTGCAGATTTAAGTCTAGTTACCCATTTCCAGAGTCTATGACAGCTACATGGGAGAATCCGCCATTGGTGGATTCGTCTGTGTCTAAACTTACAAATAAATTAACCATACCAGTACCAACTGCTACTACGCTTAAAGACCCTTCGGATCGTAAAATAGAAGCTATGCTAAAGTCCATGTATATAGCAGCAGGAGTGTTGCTTAGACCTGGGTTGGTTGGCATTTGGGTAACTAAGGCACTAATGGTATGGATAACAGAACTCAAGTCTGCCCTACTTATGCTTCTCGCTGATCAAATCTGGGAAGCTGCTGATTATCTATGTACAGTTTCTACTGACGTCTGTCAGCTCACTTCTCGCCCTTCATCGTCGCTAGTTACAGCACGACGAGCACTCTGGCTGCGTTCTTGGCAAGCGGAGGCGGAGGTCAAAAGAGGTATAGAGGCGTTACCTTACGGTGGCGAGAAGTTGTTTGGTCCTGAATTGGACAAATGGATTTCTGAGGCCACGGGAGGAAAGTCTGTTTTCTTACCATTGCCTCCAACAGTACCTAGACGGAGATACTCTGGACCTGCGTTCAAAGCCTTTAGACCTCAGTACTTTCGCGGGCGTGGCAGAGGAACAGCCACGCCTGGTAGACGAGGTCGAGGACGTGGTTTCCAACAAACCAACACCAGTCATCAGGACGCTAAGGTCACCAATAAGCCAGTGGCATGACGGGCTCCCGACCCATCTCGGATCTCCAATTGTGGGAGCACGCCTTCAGACGTTCCAGTTGGCGTGGCTCCAGATGTCCACAGATGGGTGGATCTGCAATTTAGTGTTAAAAGGTTACAAAATAGAGTTCGTCTGTCTCCCTCCACTGTAGTTTTTCAAGACAGGACTGCCTGTGTCGGACGACAAGAGGGCGGTTCTGCAAATTGCCATTCAGTCTCTGCTGGATGCAGCAGTTTTGATTCCGGTCCCTGTACACCAACAAGGTCAGGGTTATTATTCCAGTCTGTTTGTGGTACCAAAACCGGATGGCTCGGTCAGGCCAATATTGAACTTAAAGGGTCTCAATCAGTACGTCACTTACTACAGATTCAAGATGGAATCTCTGCGGTCAGTAATTGCAGGTTTAGAGCCACAGGAATTCATGATTGCACTGGATCTCAAGGATGCGTACTTACACAATCCGATTTGGCCACCTCATCAGAGGTTCTTGCGGTTTG
Source organism: Pseudophryne corroboree (assembly GCF_028390025.1). NCBI lineage: Eukaryota > Metazoa > Chordata > Amphibia > Anura > Myobatrachidae > Pseudophryne > Pseudophryne corroboree. The sequence continues at coordinate 737,376,456 of NC_086445.1, read as the reverse complement.
CAATACGGCAGAACCATTACCAGTTTCAGGCTCTACCGTTTGGCCTCTCGTCAGCGCCTCGGGTATTCACCAAGGTGATGTCTGTGATGATAGCTCATCTCAGATCCCTGGGAGTGATAATAGTTCTGTACTTGGACGATTTGCTCATCAAAGCTCCGTCTCAACAGATGCTCCTCCAACATGCGTTGCTAACGTACAATGTACTGGTTCAGCACGGTTGTATGGTCAACTTCAAGAAATCACATCTGATTCCGTCTCCACGACTTCAATTCCTAGGTATGATTCTCGATACGGTAAATCAAAAAATTTACCTACCAGAACAGAAAGTACAGGTCATTCGTCATCTGGTACAATTAGTGCTCAAGCCACGCACAGTCTCGGTACATTTGTGCATTCGCCTCTTAGGCACAATGGTGGCGGCTTTCGAAACGCTTCAGTTCGGGAGATTTCACTCACGTCCTTTTCAACTGGATGTGCTCACACAGTGGTCGCACTCGCATCTGCATATTCACCACATGGTGAGGTTGTCGCCACGGGCCAGAGTGTCTCTACTCTGGTGGCTCAAAGTACACAATCTAACCGCAGGAAAACGGTTCGGCACCTGGAATTGGATAATTCTAACAACGGACGCGAGTCTCAGAGGTTGGGGAGCTGTAGTTCAAAATTGTCAGCTCCATGGTCTCTGGGTGGATCACGAAAGATTGCTGTTTATAAATGTCCTGGAACTCCGGGCAATTTACAATGCGCTACGACAAGCAGTGCACATGCTTCGGTCTCAGACTGTTCAGGTGCAGTCAGACAATGCAACGGCGGTCGCATACATCAACAAACAAGGAGGAACGAGAAGCCGCATGGCAATGTGGGAAGTAGCTCGAATCCTCAATTGGGCTGAGCATCACCAAGTGATATTGTCGGCAGTGTTCATTCCGGGAGTGGACAACTGGGAGGCGGATTACCTCAGCCGTCAGGATTTTCATCCAGGAGAATGGGCATTACATCCAGAAGTGTTTCACATGTTGGTCCAGAGGTGGGGTTACCCTCAAGTGGACCTGATGGCATCTCGCCACAATCACCAAATGCCCCAGTATGTGTACAGAACGCGAGATCCAAAGGCAGTGGCGGTGGATGCTCTCACCATCGCGTGGCAGTACAGCCTCGTGTATCTGTTTCCACCGTTTCCGCTGCTCCCTCTGTTGCTAAAATGGATCAAAAGAGAGTCCGTCACAGTAATACTAGTGGCGCCTCATTGGCCTTGGAGAGCTTGGTTCTCGGATCTCCGTGGTCTACTCGCAGACGATCCTTGGCCGCTCCCACTACGTCCGGACCTGTTACAACAGGGTCCATTCCTTTACCCCGATTTAGCGCGGCTGCGTTTGACGGGGTGGCTGTTGAGACCGCCCTCTTAAGAAGAGAGGGCATTCCAGAATCGGTAATACCAACCATGTTACGAGCTAGGAAGCCGGTTATGGCAGCTCATTATTACAGAATTTGGCGTGTCTATATAGCTTGGTGTGAAGATCGGAAGTTTCCGACATCATCTTTCAAGTTATCCCGTCTTTTGTTATTTCTACAGACGGGGTTAGATGGAGGACTGCATTTATCTACACTAAAGGTGCAGGTATCTGCATTGTCAATTTACTTTCAAAGACGATTGGCTCTATTGCCGTCGGTACACACTTTTCTGCAGGGTGTCCTCAGAGTACAGCCTCCATTCATTCCACCTACAGCGCCATGGGACTTGAATCTGGTTTTAGATTTCTTACAGTCTTCATATTTTGAACCCTTACAACAAGTGGATATTAAGTTTCTCACTTGGAAAACAATTTTTCTACTAGCCTTAGCTTCGGCAAGGCGTGTTTCAGATTTGGGTGCCTTGTCATGCAAGCCACCGTATTTGGTTTTTCATGATGACAGAGCAGAACTTCGGACAAATCCCACTTTCTTACCAAAGGTAGTGTCATCATCTCACATCAATCAACCAATAGTAGTTCCTGTGTTGACAGGAAATTCTGGAACCTTGGATGTGGTACGCGCATTACGCGTTTATGTATCCCGAACGTCTACAGTTTGGAAGACGGATACGTTGTTTGTCTCTATGATGCTGCCAAGATGGGTTGGCATGGGTTGGCAAGCTTCTAAGCAGACTTTATCCAGATGGATTAAACTGACCATTCGTCAGGCTTACCTTCATGGTAGCTTACAGCTGCCTACATCAGTAACAGCTCATTCCACACGTACTGTGGGAACTTCGTGGGCAGCTGGTCATGGGGCTTCTATGACGCAGCTTTGCCGTGCGGCTACATGGTCATCAGTGCACACGTTTGTGCGCTTTAATAAATTTGATACGTTTGCGGAATCAGCATCTAGCTTTGGCCGCCTAGTGTTACAGGTGCCAAACAGCTCTCCCGCCCACGGGGGAAGCTTTGGTTTGTCCCAAGAGTACTCCAGTGACCCCTAGTGGATGAAAAAGAAAATAGGATTTTGGTACTTACCAGGTAAATCCTTTTCTTTGAATCCATAGGGGGTATCCATCCATTCCATTTTCTTCCAGTGATTTAGACCAATAATACCATTGATTAGAACGAATAATTCCAGTGATTTTGTCATTTTCTTCCAGTGATTTGTACCAATAATTAAAACGAATAATTCCAGTGATTTTGTCATTTTCTTCCAGTGATTTGGACCAATAATACCATTGATTAGAATGAATAATTCCTGTGATATTGAGGTGTTTGTGTCGCTTAGTTTAGCCGTCCAGCGACCACAGTGCACCTCTTTTTCTCTTTTCTTTGCATCATGTGCTGTTTGGGGACTATTTTTTTAAGTGCCATCCTGTCTGACACTGCAGTGCCACTCCTAGATGGGCCAGGTGTTTGTGCCGCCCTCTTGGGTCGCTTTGCTTAGTCATCCAGCGACCTTGGTGCAAATTTTAGGACTAAAGATAGTATTGTGAGGTGTGAGGTGTTCAGAATAGACTTGAAATGAGTGGAAATTGTAGGTATTGAGGTTAATAATACTATAGGATCAAAATTATCCCCAAATTCTATGATTTAAGCTGTTTTTGAGGGGTTTTTTGAAAAAAAAAAAAACACCCGAATCCGACAAAAAATTTTCAGGGAGGTTTTGCCAAAACGCGTCCGAATCCAAAACACGGCAGAGGAACCGAATTCAAAACCAAAACACAAAACCCGAAAAATGTCCGATGCACATCTCTAATATATATATATATATGTATATATATAAATATATGGGTCGCACTCACGTTTAGATCAAAGTCCATCCGCTGGGGTGTCATCCACAGAGGCTCTCGCAAGCATCCAATTATAGAAACCAGAAACATGGAGCACTCACCAGTCTTAGTCCTTAAATAAGCACCAAGTTTATTTTTCTGACAGCATAATTCAGCTGCAACTTGCAGCATAATAAGGGTATCTCAAACGTTTTCGGTCCCACACGGACCATCATCAGGAGAATGTTCACAAGTGTAATGAAAGCTGTCTCATCCAAAACCCTAAAACATCAGCTGCATATCTGACCATGCCTCACCGGCTCCTTAAATACCCTCAGGTTCAAAAAATGCACCAAAAGCGTCATAATGACGTCACTAAATGGGTGGGGTCACAAAACCCATCATCCAGATCGTAATAATCACTCAATCAATACAATTACATTTGTTAGACCACCACATTACACATCACCTACCTATCAGTGCATCTCCAATATCTGCACAACATAAGTGTAAGTATGCAGCCACCTCACATCACGGAGCTGCACTTCTCACGGGGAACATAAGAGACCCTTCCTGTATCAGGCGAACCGCAACACGTGACACCAGAAGTGACGTGCCGCGATTGGCTGCTAAGCAACTGCCGGGCGGCTCCGTAATGGCAGACTCAATCACACTTCTCCTTAGCGTCACATGACCGCAAGGGTCACATCCCTTACTGGTCACATAGCAACCATTCAGTACTGTCAAGGGATACAAACTCAAATCAATCTATATTTTACCTTACTAATACCAGAAGGGAACCACCTATTCATTAAAAGGGTTATACTTACAACAACACCCGGGGGCATTGATGCCAGCGTGAACTGATCACCTGGCAACCAGAGCTGTATATCCCTCTAATTGTCCCCACAGTTAATCTAAATAGTAATTGTACAGGTTAGGAACACTCTCAAAACTCAAGTGTCAAGTCCTATCAGGTAAGTATATGCTACCCCTACCATTAAGAGGGACAAGGAGCCGGTGAGCCATAGAGGACATTATATAACACATAACATAAAAAGCACATTAGATCCCACAACATTAACAAAAATATCTAAATATTAAAAAAATGTTTTAAAGATTTTTATAAAGTTTTAAGAATTTTATAAATTTTATTAATTTTATTAATTTTATACTGTGCATTGTTCCTATATCCACTATCTCAAAAAGACCCCTAATGGGTTGTTTTCATTGAGTCCATGTGGGGCCAATGTCCCCAACCTGAAGATCCATCTGGCCTCTAATTTCTTCAGGATCATTGCTCGATCCATCCCTCTTACAGGGTCTGGTACCCAGTCAATCAGTCTGCATCTAAGTACAGACACCTGATGTCCTGCTGTCAAATAATGTTGTGCGACCGGTTTATCTGTCCGTCCAGAGAGAATGGCCTGATGGATTGAACTTCTGTGATTCGCCATTCGTTCTCTGAAACTACATGTCGTCATTCCAACATATTCTAGTCCACAGGGACATAAGAGCATGTAAATTACAAAGCTCAGTCTGCAGTGCAACTTGTATCGGATCTTAATTGGTCTACCGATGTGTGGGTGTGGAAATGTACTTCCAGACAGTAGTGATCGACACGTTACACATACCACACATTTAAAGCACCCAGGCTTCCTGGAATTTAACCATGTATTGTCCTCTCGTGGTACAAGGGGTAGGTGATGTGTAATGTGGTGGTCTAACAAATTTAATTGTATTGATTGAGTGATTATTACGATCTGGATGATGGGTTTTGTGACCCCGCCCATTTAGTGACGTCATTATGATGCTTTTGGTGCGTTTTTTGAACCTGAGGGTATTTAAGGAGCCGGTGAGGCATGGTCAGATATGCAGCTGATGTTTTGAGGTTTTGGATGAGACCTCTTTCGTCACACTTGTGAACATTCTCCTGATGATGGTCCGTGTGGGACCGAAAACGTTTGAGATACCCTTATTATGCTGCAAGGTGCAGCTGAATTATGCTGTCAGAAAAATAAACTTGGGGCATATTTAAGGACTAAGACTGGTGAGTGCTCCATTTTTCTGGTTTCTATAATTGGATGCTTGCGAGAGCCTCTGTGGATGACACCCCAGCGGATGGACTTTGATCTAAACGTGAGTGCGACCCATATATTTATATGTTAAAGGAAGTGGATCCATTTATGGAACTGTTTCTCTGGCTTGACACCCGTGATCCTTATTGTATTTGAAGATACTTTTTTCAATTTGCTTAAACATGACCCTACCCTCAGCTTAACATGTTTGGTCAATTGAGGAGTTTTTATGACACTTTGTTTTTTGATTGTTTATGTGCATTGGTCCTTCTCCCCTTGGTGCCATTTCAGGGATGGGATATGATTTTTTAAGTATAGGAGATCGATAGCAGTATTGTCACTATACTAAGATATGTTTATATTATGTCTATTATATGATACATTGAAACAAGATTTATGTTGCTTCTTTAGAACGGTATTTGAGAATCCACTGTTAACATGTCTCAGTCAGAAGTGGTCTTTTTTGATGAAGAACTATTGTCTGCTGCTGAAAATCAGTTCATATCATTGACTGATGATGACGCGGAAAAAGTTTATTTTGACCACTTTGAGTTTACAAGACTCCCCGCGGAGAAACCTACTGATTTAGTCTTTAAGATTTCACATTTAAAAAAGAGGGAGGTTCAATTGACACTCCACGGCCAGTTTTTATCTGAGTACCATAGATCCAAGAGGATACCACGAGGATTCCGCATCACCAATACTCCAACTATTGGTAGAACTAATGCTGTATTTTGCAGCAAGTGGTGCGGAGTCCTCAATAAGTGTTCTCTGGATCTAATTCTATTGGTAATTGAGGAGGTTGGTATTGAGTTGGTAAAAGTTCGTGATGAAATCACAAAATTTGAGAAAACTAATATGACAGTACTCAGGAATAATAAAACTGAAAACTGGTGTGAGAAAATTCAGAGCAAGATCAATGCTTATAAGGAAGAGCTTGTCTCTTTTAAGAGGAAAAAACGGCAAACTGTGACCAATGATTACACAACCCATAATGTATACAGATGGTTGTCAGGTGGCCCTAATAGTGGTAGGAGACAAAGACCGTTTCGTCCACAGAGAGCTAGGACCTTGCCGGGTGTGGAGTCTTCTACCTCACAGTCAGCTTCCGATTCAGAACCTGGTGCCTCACTCCCGCCGAGCGGTTTTTTAGGCCGAGGCAGGGGAGGGCCTCAGGCAAGCAATGTAAGAAATCGCAGAGACCGCACCCACAGAGAGGGGGACACAGGGCAAAGATGGCGGAAACGGCAGACGTAGGTTGTGTGTTTAATCTATCGGATCATATTCTATCAGATGTTGAATACTCGCTCTTGTCATTAGGGTTGAGTTTTGTACCATCTTCTAAGCATGATGAGTTTAATTTTGCTATCGATCATTTTAAGTTTGGTAGAAAACTGCGATTAAGGGATTTTTTTAGTGACAAAGAAGGAGGAGGATGTGAACGACGAGGTACCCCCTTCTTGAAATCTAGCCTATTTGATCCACCGACAACCAATGCGAGCATACGCACCTATTTGAGAATGACAGAGAATGATTGTAGGTCTAGCATTGACAGGAGGGGATTTGACAATTTGAACCCTGGGCAAAGGCAGGCACTTAATTCCTTGCGGGATAATGATGCGATTGTGATCTGCCCCACCGAAAAGGGTGGGGCTATTGTTATACAGAGGACAGTAGATTATGACAGAGAGATTAGACGCTAATTTGCGGATGTGACTACATACTTTAAATGTCAGATGAACCCTATCCCGGGTATTAAAAGGAAGGTTGATACCGTGATAGGTATGGCTGTACAAAATGGGTGGTTGACTGAGCAGATATTTTCCTTCTTAAAGACTGATCACCCTATCTGTCCATTAATCTATACTTTGCCCAAGGTATACAAGTCCCTTGTGGACCCCCCTGGCAGACCTATCATCTCTGCCAGGGGTTCCCTGTTGCAGCCTTTAGCCATCTTTGTAGATAACTTCTTACAGGAGCTAATTCCATTCATACCAAGCTATCTCAGGGATACAAGCAATTTTATGGAGAATATCTTTGAGCTAGGGGATATTGATGAGAACGTCCTCTTTGCAACTTTAGACGTATCATCACTATACACTATAATTCCCCACTCAGTAGGTATTGATGCAGATAGGAGACTTATGGTGAAACGTAAGTCTCAGAGCCCTCCCTGTGAATGTATCCTTGAACTATTGGAATTGATATTGGTACATAATCATTTCTCCTATCAAGGTGATTATTACATCCAGTGCTCAGGGACCGCAATTGGTTCAAATGTGGCCCCGATGTATGCAGGCATCTTTATGCATGATTATGAGTCAATGAATATCCACCCAAAGTTTGGTTGTAAGATAAATTATTATAAAAGATTCATAGACGACATATTTCTTCTATGGAATGGCACCGAGGGAGAGTTTTTCAAATGTTAGATGAGCTTAATTCTTTAGAGTCCACAGTTCGGTTTACTGGGATGTGTGAATCCAAATCCATAAATTTTCAGGATGTGACAGTCTTCCGTGTAGGGAAAAGACTGGGTACAACTTTATTCCGAAAAGAGACTGATAGAAATACCTTTTTGCATGCAACCAGTAATCATCCACCCGCTCTCAAAGCAAGTCTTCCAAAATCTCAATTTATGAGGGTACTCCGCAATAATACGGATCCAGTTACCGCAGAATTGCAGATTACACAAATGAAGGATCGCTTCCTTGAAAGGGGATATAGAAGGAATGCCATAGAAAGCTGTCTCAATAAAGCGCGGAAGAGACTTACTCAGAAACGAGATCGTCAACAAGGACGAATGATCTTTGTAACGCAATATGACGATATGTCTCCCGTGATCAACAAGACCATCAAAAAGCACTGGCCGATACTTAAATCTGAGCCAAGGTTCAAAGGTACTATGGAAAAACCTCCAATGATGGCCTACAGACGTGGCAGGAACCTCAAACAGATCCTGATGCAACCGGCGAGACCCCTTGTACCACGAGAGGACAATACATGGTTAAATTCCAGGAAGCCTGGGTGCTTTAAATGTGTGGGATGTGTAACGTGTCGATCACTACTGTCTGGAAGTACATTTCCACACCCACACATCGGTAGACCAATTAAGATCCGATACAAGTTGCACTGCAGACTGAGCTTTGTAATTTACATGCTCTTATGTCCCTGTGGACTAGAATATGTTGGAATGACGACATGTAGTTTCAGAGAACGAATGGCGAATCACAGAAGTTCAATCCATCAGGCCATTCTCTCTGGACGGACAGATAAACCAGTCGCACAACATTATTTGACAGCAGGACATCAGGTGTCTGTACTTAGATGCAGACTGATTGACTGGGTACCAGACCCTGTAAGAGGGGGGGATCGAGCAATGATCCTGAAGAAATTAGAGGCCAGATGGATCTTCAGGTTGGGGACATTGGCCCCACATGGATTCAATGAAAACAACCCATTAGGGGTCTTTTTGAGATAGTGGATATAGGACCAATGCACAGTATAAAATTAATAAAATTAATACAATTTATAAAATTCATAAAACTTTATAAAAATCTTTCATTTTTTTTTAATGTTTAGATATTTTTGTTAATGTTGTTGGATCTAATGTGCTTTTTTATGTTATGTGCTATATAATGTCCTCTATGATCACCGGCTCCTTGTCCCTCTTAATGGTAGGGGTAGCATATACTTACCTGATAGGACATGACACTTGAGTTTTGAGAGTGTTCCTAACCTGTACAATTACTATTTAGATTAACTGTGGGGACAATTAGAGGGATATACAGCTCTGGTTGCCAGGTGATCAGTTCACGCTGGCATCAATGCCCCCGGGTGTTGTTGTAAGTATAACCCTTTTAATGAATAGGTGGTTCCCTTCTGGTATTAGTAAGGTAAAATATAGATTGATTTGAGTTTGTATCCCTTGACAGTACTGAATGGTTGCTATGCGACCAGTAAGGGATGTGACCCTTGTGGTCATGTGACGCTAAGGAGAAGTGTGATTGAGTCTGCCATTACGGTGCCGCCCGGCGGTTGCTTAGCAGCCAATCGCGGCACGTCACTTCCGGTGTTGCGGTTCACCCGTTACAGGAAGGGTGAGAAGTGCAGCTCCGTGATGTGAGGTGGCTGCATACTTACACTTATGTTGTGCAGATATTGGAGATGCACTGATAGGTAGGTGATGTGTAATGTGGTGGTCTAACAAATTTAATTGTATTGATTGAGTGATTATTATGATCTGGATGATGGGTTTTGTGACCCCACCCATTTAGTGATGTCATTATGACGCTTTTGGCGCATTTTTTGAACCTGAGGGTATTTAAGGAGCCGGTGAGGCATGGTCAGATATGCAGCTGATGTTTTGGGGTTTTGGATGAGACAGCTTTCATTACACTTGTGAACATTCTCCTGATGATGGTCCGTGTGGGACCGAAAACGTTTGAGATATCCTTATTATGCTGCAAGGTGCAGCTGAATTATGCTGTCAGAAAAATAAACTTGGTGCATATTTAAGGACTAAGACTGGTGAGTGCTCCATTTTTCTGGTTTCTATATGTATATATATATATATATATATATATATATATATATATATATATTAGAGATGAGAACCGTACCGAACTTCACGCTCTGAACCTGGTTCCAAGTCAGACTTGGGTATTCCTGCCTGACTCGGAAACCCAAATGATGCAAAACGTCATCATCCTGCTGTCGGATTCTCGCGGGATTTGGAATCCATATAAGGAGCCGCGCGTTGCGGCCATTTTCACTCCAGTCTCGAAGAGTGTACTGAGAGGACGTGTCTCTGTCCTCAGTGTCTGTGTGGAGGCGGGAAAGTGGTGTGGCGAATCTTGTGCTGTGTTTTGCTGCTCAGTCCAGTCCAGTTTAGTCAGTGTATTGTGCTGCATCAGTCTAGCCAGTCACAGTGTTGGTGTTCTCTGCTGCTATATGTCCCCAGAGCTGCTGGCTGCTGTATAAGTCCCTTGCATTTTTGCTGTGTTGTCCTGATTAGACCAGGGGAAGTGTCTTGTGCAGCATCAGTCCAGTGACCAGTCATAGTGGTAGTGTCCTCTGATGCCATATATCCAGTGTTACTGCAGTATAATTCCTGGGACATTGCCGTATAATTCTCTGAATACTGGCGTATAATTCCCGTGATATTGCCGTATAATTCTTGGAATACTGGCATATAATTCCTGTGACATTGCTGTATAATTCTCTGAATACTGTCATATAATTTCTATGATATTGTCGTATAATTCTTGTGATATTACCGTATAATTCTCGGAATACTGGAGTATAATTCCTGTGATATTGTTGTATAATTTCTGTGATATTGCCGTATAATTCTCAGAATACTGGCGTATAATTCCTGTGACATTGCAGTATAATTCTCGGAATACTGGCATATAATTCCTGTGACATTGCAGTATAATTCTCGGAATACTGTCATATAATTCCTGTGACATTGCAGTATAATTCTCGGAATACTGGCATATAATTCCTGTGACATTGCGTATAATTCTCGAAATACTAGCATATAATTCCTATGATATTGCCGTATAATTCCTGTGATAATGCCGTATAATTCTTGGAATACTGGCATCTAATTCCTGTGATACTGCCATATAATTCCCCCTTATACTGGCGTATAATTCCTGTGATACGGCATATAATTCTTGTGATATTGCCATATAATTCTCGGAATACTGGTGTATAATTCCTGTGACATTGCCGTATAATTCTCGGAGTACTGGTGTATAATTCCTGTGACATTGCCGTACAATTCTCAGAATACTGGTGTATAATTCCAGTTATACGGCCGTATAATTCCATATAAGTCCATGTAATTCCGTATAAATGCAGTCCAGTGGTGCTGTCCTGTGCTGTATATTATTTACTCCAAAAAAAGGGGTTATTTAATCTAAATAATTTTTACAGGGTTTGCCCTGTGAGGTGTAGGGGTACGCTATCTTGTGCCACATATTGTGTTATATAACTCCAGAAAAATAATGGAGAACAAACATTTGGAGGAGTTAATAGGGAAGAACCACTTCCTCCTAGTGCTGAAGCTGCTGCCACTAGCCATGACATAGACGCTGAAATGCCATCAACGTCATCTGCCAAGGTCGATGACCATTGTGATAGTAGAGGGCATGTTGAATCCAAAAAGCCAAAGTACAGTCAAAAGACCCAAAAAAAGAAATGTAAATGGTCTGAGGAGAAATGTAAACTTGCCAACATGCTATTTATGACACAGAGTGGCAAGGAACGGCTGAGGCCCTGGCCTATGTTCATGACTAGTGATTCAGCTTCACATGACGATGGAAGCCCTCAACCTCTCACTACAAAAATTAAAAGAGTTAAGATGGAAAGAGCACAGAAAAGAACTGTGCGTTCTGAAATGGTATCACAAATCCCCAAGGAGAGTCCAAGTGTGTCAGTGGTTGCGATGCCTGACCTTCCCAACAGTGTAAGTTGGCTCCTTCCACCATTTGCACCCCCCCTGCAAGTGCTGTAAGGAGCACCCACAGTCAAGTTCCTGATATTGAAATTGAAGATGTCACTGTTGAAGTACACCAGGATGAGGATATGGGTGTTGCTGGCACTGAGGATGAAGTTGACGATGAGGATTCTGATGGTGATGTGGTTTGTTTAAGTCAGGCACCGGGGGAGACACCTGTTGTCTGTGGGATGAAGAAGCCCATTGTGATGCCTAGGCAAACTACCAAAAAAGCCACCTCTTTGGTGTGGAATTATTTCTCCACAATCCGTGAAACTTTGGGTAAGAGCTTAAGCAGTCCACTGACACCTAAATCGCTTCTTCCTCTTGTACCCAAGCTCCTGAAAGCCACACCACCAACTACCTCAACGTCAACTTCCTCCTCAGTCAGGAACATCAGTAGTACTGCAGGCCATGTCACTGTCAAGACTGAGGAGTCCTCTCCTAACCGGGATTCCTCTGGAGGATCCTTGACGCCTGCTGTTGCTGCCGCTGCTGTTGTTGCTGCTGGGAGTCAATCGTAATCCCAGAGGGGAAGTCGGAAGACCACTTATGCTACTTCCAGTAAGCAATTGACTGTCCAACAGTCCTTTCCGAGGAAGATGAAATATGACAACAGTCATCCTGTTGCAAAGCGGATAACTGATAACAAATGCGGTTGTATCCAGTGTCCACTTAACCACGGACATGTGGACAAGTGGAACATGGCAGACTAAGGACTATATGACTGTAACAGCCCACTGGGTAGATGTATTGCCTCCCGAAGCAACAACAGCAGCGGCAACAGCAGCCGCATCTCGCAAACGCCAACTCGTTCCTAGGCAGGCTACGCTATGTATCACAGCTTTCCGTAACAGGCACACAGCTAACAACCTCTTACGGAAACTGAGGGATATCATCGCAGAATGGCTTACCCAAATTGGACTCTCCTGGGGATTTGTGATATCGGACAATGCCACCAATATTCTGCGTGCATTACATCTGGGCAAATTCCAGCACGTCCCATGTTTTGCACATACAACTAATTTGGTGGTGCAGAATTTTTTTTAAATTGACAGGGGCGTACAGGAGATGCTGTCAGTGGCCCGAAAAATTGTGGGCCACTTTCAACATTCTGCCACCGCATGCCGAAGACTGGAGCGACAGCAAACACTCCTGAACCTGCCCTGCCATCAACTGAAGCAAGAGGTGGTAATGAGGTTGAATTCAACACTCTATATGCTTCAGAGGATGGAGGAGCAGCAAAACGCCATTAAAGCCTATACAGCCACCTATGATATAGGCAAAGGAGGGGGAATGCACCTGACTCAAGTGCAATGGAGAATGATTTCTGTCTTGTGCAAGGTTCTCCAACCCTTCGAACTTGCCACATGTGAAGTCAGTTCAGACACTGCCAGCTTGAGTCAGGTCATTCCCCTCATCAGGCTTTTGCAGAAGCAGCTGGATAAATTGAAGGAGGAGCTAAGACGGAGCGATTCCGCAAAGTATGTGGGACTTGTGGATGGTGCCCTTCATTCGTTTTGCCAGGATTCGTGCTTGATCCTAGGTTTAAAGCCTACGTTGTATCTCTCTTTCCGGCAGACACAAGTCTGCAGAGGTGCAAAGACCTGCTGGTGAGTAAATTGTCAACTCAAGCGGAACGTGATCCGTCAACAGCTCCTCCTTCAATTTCTCCCGCCACTGGGGCTGCAAGGAAAAGGATATGATTTCCTAGCCCACCCGCTGACAGTGATGCAGGGCAGTCAGGAGCGAAAGCTGACATCTGGTCAGGACTGAAGGACCTGCCAATGATTACTGACATGTCTACTGTCACTGCATATGATTCTGTGAACATTGAAAGAATGGTGGAGGATTATATGAGTGACAGCATCCAAGTAGGCATGTCAGACAGTCCATATGTATACTGGCAGGAAAAAGAGGCAATTTGAATGCCCTTGCACAAACTGGCTTTATTTTACCTAAGTTGCCCCCCTCCAGTGTGTACTCCGAAAGAGTGTTTAGTGCAGCCGGTAACCTTGTCAGCGATCAGCGTAGGAGGTTACTTCCACAAAATGTGGAGAAGATGATGTTCATCAAAATTAATTATAAATTCCTCCGGGAAGACCTTTACCAGCAATTGCCTCCTGAGAGTACAGAGGGACCTGTGATGGTGGAGTCCAGTGGGGATGAATTAATACTCTGTGAGGAGGAGGAGGATGTACACAGTGAAAGTGGTGAGGAATCAGAGGATGAGGATGAGGTCGACATCTTGCCTCTGTAGAGCCAGTTTGTGCAAGGAGAGATTTATTGCTTCTTTTCTGGTGGGGGGATTAATTGCTTCTTTTTTTGTGGAGGCCCAAACAAACCAATAATTTCAGCCACAGTCGTGTGGCAGACCCTGTCACTGAAATTATTGGTTTGTTAAAGTGTGCATGTCCTGTTTATACAACATAAGGGTAGGTGGGAGGGCCCAAAGACAATGCCATCTTGCACCTTTTTTTCTTCTTATCATCATGTGCTGTTTGGGGACTATTTTTTTAAAGTGCCATCCTGTCTGACACTTCCGTATATGTCCAGTGGTACTGCCATTTAATTCCAGTGATTTGGACGTATAATTCCAGTGATTTTGCCATTTAATTCCACTGATTTAGACATATAATTCCAGTGATTTGGACGTATAATTCCAGTGATTTGGATGTATAATTACAGTGGGAATTGTTTGTGTCACTTGGCTTAGTTATACAGCTACCTCATTGCACCTCTTCAACATCTTTGCATGAGGTGCTGTTTGGGGCCTAGTTTTTGAAAAGTGCCATCCTGTCTGACACTGCCATATGAGTCCAGGTGAACTGCTGTATTAGTCCTGGGGTACTGCCATATAAGTCCACCAATTGCAGAATTTTTAAAAAATGACAGGGGATTGCTGGAGATGCTGTCAGTGGACAGAACAATTTTGGCCCACTCTCGACATTCATCCACTGCATGATACTACTAGATGGACCAGATGGTTGTGTCGATTAGCTTAGTCATACAGCAACCTCGGTGCACCTCTTTTTCTTCTTTGCATTATGTGCCGTTTGGGGACTAGTTTTTGAATAGTGCCATCTTGTCTGCAACTGCAGTGCCACTCCTAGATGGGCCAGGTGTTTGTGCCGCACACTTGTGTCGCTTAGCTTGGTCATACAGCCACCTCGGTGCAACTTTTAGGCCTAAAAACAATATTGTGATGTGTGAGGTGTTCAGAATATACTGGAAATGAGTTGAAATTAATGTTATTGAGGTTAATAATACCATAAGAGCAAAATTACCCCCAAATTCTGTGATTAGCTGTTTTTATGTTTTTTTCAAAAATCATCCAGATCCAAAACCAAAACCAAAACCAAAACACTAATGGGTGGTTTTGGCAAAACCAAGCCAAAACCAAAACACGAAAGTGGAATTAGAACCAAAACCAAAACACAAAACACGAAAAGTGACAGCCGCACATCTCATATCTATCTATCTATCTATCTATCTATCTATCTATCTATCTATCTATCTATCTATTTATAAAATTATAAATGCACAGTTGGCGGCACGTTGAAATGTCTATTCACACAGATTTAGTCTTGTTTTTTCAAGAGGAGCCGTGAGTGCCGCCAACTGTGCATTTGTGTATGGGGACAGCAACCGTCACCTATGGAGGGCACTGGCCATTACTTTGTTTATATGAATTACAGAAAGTAGTGCCGCTGACTGCACAAGTATGTATGTATATATATATATATATATATATATATATAGATCTCTGTCTTTATCTCTGTCTCTCTATCTACCTAATCATCTATATATATATATATATATATATATATAAAAACAAACAGTGATAGCTGTTTCACTATTAAATGCAAAAACAACTTAGTGCTAGTTAGTGATAAATCAGTCTCTTTTAAACCAGAAAAAATATAATCTCTGTATAAAAGCACTTTTTCCGTTTATCAGGTTGCAGCTCTAAATTCAAGTCTAATCGTTCACATTGGTCATTAATCTGAAAACAATGGTAACATGGAGCACCTCCTAGTGCAGTTAGTCAGCGAATCTTCAACGTGTTCCAAGACAAAAATTCAATAAATGCACACATACCGTGTATACTGGCAAAATGTTTCTTTTTTTTGCCAAAGACAGCCTTTTTTTCATTTTTACACTTTCCAAGAGTATTCACAGGGTGCCTCCTGGAGTCAGAGGTGAAACTACCATTGGTGCAGAAGGAACATTGCACAGGGGTCCCTGAGAACTAAGGGACCCACTGCTGCCCAGACATGCACCGAGTTATCGCCTGCTCCCCACCCACCCTGCAGACCATTTTCTAGCTATGTCGGTGGTCCCCACTGCCTGAGGGACCAGCCCCTAACCTTAGATAGGAAGGCTGACCTTGTGTGTGCTGAACTTACTGCTTACCAGTCAGCTGTACATTTTCTTCTGATTCACTGCTGTCTGTGAATTAAAGGCAGGTCACAACTGGTGTAAGTAGCACTGTCAGAGCCTACCTGACTGAGTGCCAATCTGAGGAAAGCACAAGGGGTGGGGCCCCTGTCACAGACAGAGCAGAGCCCACTGTGTTCCTGCCCCCACCATGGTACATACCCACTGTTCTCCACACCACACAGGACAGGTGCTTGTACCCCTGTCATACATTGTCTTTCCCATCACCCACTGCCTCCCCCTTCCTACCGCTGTCACCCTCTGCCTCCCTCTGCCTCCCCTTGCCTTTCGCTGTCACCCTCTGCCTCTCTATGTCAACCTCTGCCTCTCTATGTCAACCTCTGCCTCTCCCTGCCTTACACTGTAACCCTCTGCCTCTCCCTGTCACCCACTGCCGTTTGGCATATTGACTTGGGTTGGGTGGAGGAGGGGGGCCAAATTATATTTATGCACCTGGGCCCACCACTCACAAGTTCCGCCACTGCCTGGAGTTAACAACCTCAGTAAGTGCCAGTAACATGTGAAGGGAAAATAAAAACATAGGGGCAGATGTATTAACCTGGAGAAGGGATAAAGAAGTGATAAACCAGTGATAAGCGCAAGGTAAGAACGCACAAGCCAATCATTACGGATTTGAAAATTTATCTGCCCCATAGAGTGAAGTATATTTTCAAACAAATGTATTTATATTATAATTAAAAAAAAACATACATTTAAGGTAAAGATGTAGAGCTTATCTAAACATCAGGGATCACAGCAGCAATATGACTACAACAGTCATATCACTGATGAAGTCCTGTACTTGATTGATGGACAATACGCATTGAGGTTCTTCCTCCTGTTGGGACTACTACAAGAGAGTCATAAGGGGCTCAGGACTTCTGCTGGCCCTGCATTATGAGGCAGCAGGAGAAAAGTCTAAATTAATTTCGTTTCAGGGTTTCTTGTGGTTTAAATTTTTGTGGTAAGAAACAATTATACATCTCATAAAGGTCTCCTATATTACAAAAGACAACAAAGACACCCATGTGCTTGAATGTAAAAGCTTGGACTTGTACATACTCATTATATGACAAGCTTTGCATCTAGTTGGCTTTTGCATGAAGGATTCAGTAATGTAAATGCTGCTTAAAATACAATATAGGTACAGTATATAAGAGCACAGATTACTTTGTATACCATGCGGCAGGGAAGATTTGCATAGGGATAATAGGATCTTGCTTTGCCAAAGATAGGCAAAAGTACAAGGAATTGTCTATGGTTTAAACTTATTGCTTTACAATGTAGTACTGTATATATACAAAGCCAAAATGAAAGGGATAAATGCATCCATTGTCATATGTGCAGAGGGACAGCTAGAAAGAACAGGCTGCTTTATCAGTTACATATTATTATAACAAATCCTCACCTGCAGATTGACCACTGAGTGTGTGAATGCATGGAAGACATCCAGACACATTCAGAAGGTTCTATCGATGCCTGGGATTTACAATTAACACATAACAACTGGGCTGGCTGCTCTATGCCAAGTGAGTAACCATGTGCTTGCCCAACAGCTTCCAGATGTTGCATTTTGGATGCAGCTGTGATGCAGGTTTATGTTTCTCCTGGGTCATTGCATTGCTCTCACAGTACTTGTTTGTACATGACTGGAATATATTACAAGTGATAGTGTCTATATTCCTATACAGCAATGAATGCATGCAGAATATTTTATATACATATGAAGTGTAATACACCTTAGGAAAATTATTTGTGTCTCAATGCAAGTGACATTGAAGTTTTGAATCAATATTACAGACAATGTTGTTTCACAGTGAAAGATTATAAAGTAATCTTTGCTGGAGCACAATCATAGACAGACAGACAGACAGACAGACAGACAGTCAGACTGACTGACTGACTGACTGACTACAGGGCAAGCAAGTTGCCCCTCACCCCAAACCCAAAGGCCTTTTTGTTTTTACAGGTTAATACTAAATTGAGACTTCCTTGAATGCTGAACATAATGGAACTGATGCAGAGCTGAATGAATAATCCTTTGTGGAGCCTTTCTGGCATGCTTTTGCACATCACATGGGTCACAAATTGAAATGAGTCACAATGTATATTTCCTCACAAGACTTAGGGTGTGGTGTATCAACTATCGCAAATACAGTGTATGCAATATGCAGCTGCATAAATACAAATTTGCCCTGAGTGCTGTGCACTATGACAGACTGTAGACTAAGTCCCCTTATATATCAGGTATTATTCATATTCTGCACTGTTGTACTCAAACATTCTGAGGCTGCTTCAGACAGTCATATCTTTTTGACCACACCCATATCCATCCATTTGTAAAATTAGCCATTAACACTATTTGTGCAATTGCACCAGCCCTATCCATGATAAAGACCAGCTCTGTATAGACTGTTTTCCGCATACACACCTTCAACACACCAATGGAATACTTCTCAGATCCACCGCTTTCATCCAAAGATGCAGCTTCAGATCACTGTCGTGACCATCACATGGGCCATCAGACGTCTGCGGAAACCTAAAGCTGCTCATAATGTCCAGCTGCCGTGGCTAATAAATCTGTGTCTGACAATGCGGTTGCTGGTTTTGACATGCCTCGAATTAGAGGTGACATGCCTCCATTTTCAAGGCTGCTCCCTGTCTTCGAACCCAAATGCCTGCAACCTGTCAACCAGACCGCAACTAAATCCATACATCAATAACACCACCAGAGCAACAGCACACTGCAGCACAAGCGTATGCGCTGTAATAAAAATATCAGTCAACTGCGATTGAATCGAGGCTGCACCCAGGTCTGAATCGTCTCTACTATTGTATATCACTGTTACTCTAAAGCATTGCATATGTCAGAAATACGTAATTATGCACCATGCATTACACCCATCTACTCCCTTATGTGTGACTGGGTAACATGTGCAGTAAGCAAAGACCAAATAGCAAAAGAAAAAAGTAAATACATGTTACACAGTTTCCCAAAGTAAAAAAATAAAATAATGTACAAGATTCCCCATGTGATGCTGTCTTAGGCATGTGTCATTGTGTAAATACAGCAGCTATTGCATCCATTACAAGCACCACTGTTATGTAAATATATGATATTAATCTAAGTATATTTAGTATCACTGAAATTTCTAGTCCTCGTGGCACATACAGTAGTAAGAATTTTTATCTTTGGGCCATTATAAATATTTAATCTTTCTTTGTAATATATGGTCAGAACAGTTTTCCTTGATGTTTAATGAATCAAGAGTCTTTTGATATCATGCACACTTCTGCTTCTTTTTAAGTGGTGGGTGACTTAGTGCTTTAACTTTACTATAGTTGCAGTCTATGTAGCTAAATAATACTATGAGATTATATATAGTACTAGTGATGTGTGGTGGGCACTTTTAGTGTTTTGGTTCTGGTTCCATGCTCATGTTTTGGATCTGGATTGGTTTTGCCAAAACCACCCTTTCGGGTTTTGGTTTTGGATCTGGATGATTTTTGAAAAAAACATAAAAACAGCTAAAATCACAGAATATGGGGGTAATTTTGATTCTACGGTATTATTAACCTCAATATCATTCATTTCCACTCATTTCCAGTCTATTCTGAACACCTCATAATATTGTTTTTAGGCCAAAAGGTTGCACCAAGGTGGCTGTATGACTAAGCTAAGCGACACAAGTGTGTGGCACAAACACCTGGCCCATCTAGGAGTGGCACTGCAGTTGCAGACAGGATGGCACTTAAAAAAACTAGGCCCCAAACAGCACATCATACAAAGAAGAAAAAGAGGTGCAATGAGGTAGCTGTATGAATAAGCTAAGCAACAGAAGTGTGCGGTACAAACAACATGAGACGTGCTGGAATTTGCCCAGATGTAATACACGCACAATATTGGTGGTACAGGAGAGCGTACTCCTAAACCCCCCCCCCCACACACACACACGGCAAAGCCTGTAAAATTAATTTGGATAATAATAACCCTTTTATTTGGAGCTGTTATAATAATATGCATCACAGGCGACCTTACCCCTACACCACACAGGGCAAACCCTGTAAAAATTATTTGGATAATATAAGTAATGTATATAAGATTTGTATTTGGAGTAAATAATATACAGCACAAGACACCACCACTGGACTTATGGCAGCACAAGACACCACCACTGGACTGGACTTATACGGCAGTACCCCTGGACTTATATGGCAGTGTCAGATAGGATGGCACTTTAAAAAACTAGTCCCCAAAAAGCACATGATGCAAAGAAGAAAAAGAGGTGCAAGATGGAATTGTCCATGGGCCCTTCCACCCACCCTTATGTTGTATAAACAGGACATGCTCACTTTAACAAATCAATCATTTCAGCAACAGGGTCTGCCACACAACTGAGGCTGAAATGACAGGTTTGTTTGGGTCCCCACCAAAAAAGAAGCAATAAATCTCTCCTTGCACAAACTGGCTCTACAGAGGCAAGATGTCGACCTCATCCTCCGATTCCTCACCCCTTACAGTGTGTACATCCTCCTCCTCCTCACAGAGTATTAATTCATCCCCACTGGAATCCACCATCACAGGTCCCTGTGTACTTTCTGGAGGCAATTGCTGGTAAATGTCTCCACCATCTTCTCCACATTTTGTGGAAGTAACCTCGTACACCGATCGCTGACAAGGTTACCGGCTGCACTAAACACTTTTTCAGAGTACACACTGGGGAAGGGGGGGGGGGACTTAGGTAAAATAAAGCCAGTTTGTGCATGGGCATCCAAATTGCCTCTTTTTCCTGCCAGTATATGTACGGACTGTCTGACATGCCTACTTGGATGCTGTCACTCATAAAATCCTCCAGCATTCTTTCAATGGTGACAGAATCATATGCAGTGACAGCAGACATGTCAGTAATCGTTGGCAGGTCCTTCAGTCCGGATCAGATGTCAGCACTCTCCCCTGACTGCCCTGCATCACCGCCAGTAGGAAATCTTATCCTTTTCCTCGCAGCCCCAGTTGCGGGAGAAAGTGAATTTTCTCACCAGCAGGTCTTTGAACCTCTGCAGACTTGTGTCTGCCGGAAATAGAGATCCAATTTAGCCTTTAAGCATAGGATTGAGCACGGTGGCCAAAATGTAGTGCTCTGCTTTCAACAGATTGACCACCCTTGAATCCTGGCAATGCGAATAAAGGGCTCCATCCACAAGTCCCACATACTTTGTGGAATCGCTTCGTCTTAGCTCCTCCTTCAATTTCTCCCCTGCCAGTTCAGGAGTGTTTGCTAGCACTCCAGTCTTGGCATACGGTGGCTGAATGTTCGAATGTGGCCCGCAATTTTTCAGGCCACCATCAGCATCTCCTGCATGCCCGTCATTTTTCAAAAAATTCTATACCACCAAATTAATTGTATGTGTAAAACATGGGATGTGCTGGAATTTGCCCAGATGTAATGCATGCACAATATGGGTGGCGTTGTCCGATATCACAAATCCCCAGGAGAGTCTAATTGGAGTAAGCCACTGTGCGATGATGTCCCTAAGTTTCTGTAATAGGTTGTCAGCGGTGTGCCTCTTATGGAAAGTGGTGATACATAGCGTAGCCTGCCTAGGAATGAGCATTTGCGAGCATTCTGCCCTGTTCCACTTGTCCACATGTCTGACAGGACACTGAGGACACTTTTTCTGATGTGTCTGTACATTCTTGGTATCGCCTGCCTAGTGAAGTGGAACCTAGATGGGATTTGGTACCGGGGACACACTACCTCAAACAATTATCTAAGTCCCACTGAACTAATGGCTTATACCAGATGCACGTCTAACACCAACATAGTTGTCAAGGCTTCAGTTATCCACTTTGCAACGGGATGACTGCTGCCATATTTAATCTGCCTCACAAAGCACTGACCAATTGGACAGTCAATTGCTTAGTTGAAGTAGTACAAGTGGTCTTCCGACTTCCCCTCTGGGATGACGATTGACTCCCAGCAGCAACAACAGCAGCGGCAGCAACAGCAGCAGTAGAATCCTCCGGAGGAATCCCGGTTAGGAGAAGGACTACTGACGTTCCTGATACAAGAGGAAGAAGGAACTTAGGTGTCAGTGGACTGCTTACGCTCCTACCCAAAGTTTCACAACTTGACACTGACTTCTTATGAATGTGCAGCAGGTGACATATAAGGGAGGATGTTCCTAAGTGGTTAACGTCCTTACCCCTACTTATTAGAGATTGACAGAGGCAACACATGGCTTGACACCTGCTGTCCGGATTTGTGGAGAAATAATTCCACACCGAAGAGATGGCTTTTTTGGTATTTTGCCCAGGCATCACAATGGGCTTATTCATCCCACGGACAAAAGGTGTCTCCCCCGGTGCCTGATTTAAACAAACCACATCACCATCAAAATCCTCCTCGTCAACTTCCCCCTCAGTGCCAGCAACACCCATATCCTCATCCTGGTGTACTTCAACAGTGACATCTTCAATTTGAATATCAGAAACTGGACTGTGGGTGCTCCTTCCAGCACTTGCAGAGCTCATGCAAATGGTGGAAGGAGCCACCTCTTCCCATCCAGTATTGGGAAGGTCAGGCATCGTAACTGCCGACACACTTGAACTCTCCTTTGGATTTGTAATATCATCTTAGAACGCACAGTTCTTTGCTGTGCTTTTGCCAGCTTAACTCTTTTCATTTTTCTAGTGGGAGTATGGGAGCTTCCATCGTCATGTGAAGCTGAACCACTAGTCACGACCATAGGCCAGGTCCTTAGCCGTTCCTTGCCACTCTGTGTCATAAATGGCATATTGGCAAGTTTACGTTTCTCCTCAGACCATTTAAAAAAAATGTTTGGGTCTTTTTACTGAACTTTTGCTTTTTGGATTTGACATGCCCTATACTATGACATTGGGTATCAGCCTTGGCAGACGACGTTGATGGCATTTCATCATCTATGACTAGTGGCAGCAGCTTCAGCACTAGGAGGAAGTGGTTCTTGATCTTTCCCTATTTTATCCTCTAAATGTTTGTTCTCCATTATTTTTCTGTAGTTATATAACACAATATGCAGCACAGGAGAGAGTACCCCTACACCACACAGGGCAAACCCTATAAATATTATATTTAGATTAAATATTAATAACCCTTTTATTTAAAGTAAATAATATACAGCACAGGACACTGCCACTGGTCTGATGCAGGACAATACAGCGACACTGTAAGGGACTTATTATACAGCAGAACTGGACATATGGCAGCAGAGGACACCACCTCTATAACTGGTCACTGGACTGACTGATGCACAGGACACAACCACTGGTCTGATGCAGGACAACACAGTGACACTGTAAGGAACTTATTATACAGCAGCACTGGACATATGGCAGCAGAGGACACCACCTCTGTGACTGGTCACTGGACTGACTGATGCACAGGACACTACCACTGGTCTGATGCAGGACAACACAGCGACACTGTATGGGACTTATTATACAGCAGCACTGGACATTTGGCAGCAGAGGACACCACCACTGTGACTGGTCACTAGACTGACTAATCAGCTAAGACACTACACTGGACTGAGCATCACAAGACAGTAGTATAATCGCCACCCCACTTTCCTGCCCACACAGACACTGAGGACGGAGACACGTCCTCCCACTACACTCTCTAGGACTGGAGTGAAAATGGCGGCGATGCGCTGCTCCTTATATGGAATCCAAGCCCTGCGAGAATCCGACAGTGGGATGATGGCGTTTTGCCTTGTTTTGGTTTCCTCCGTCATTCCAAATTTGTCTGCAAAATCTTGCACAGAAATGCATTCATATACTGTAGTTCAGTAGAAGCATATTCATCATGAGAAAATGTGCAATGAGAAATTTTACTTTTAAATTGCATTCTCTCTCAATTTTTCATTCATCATGGTCCCATCTTAAAATTATCACTCCCAATAAACTGGACTCTCTTTGAAGTCAGTTTTTCAGGAAGTAATAATTTTCTCCTCTGGATGCTCGGCACCTTATTGCCGGGGCTACTGCTGTAGGTCATTTTGTGGTGGTGCCCTCCCCCACCGTCGGTACCTTATTGCCGAAATTGTCTGGTCACACTGCAGCCGTGGCCTCCTAGCTAGCACCATATTGCTGGGTGGAGGGGGCTGCAACTATTCACTAGCTGGATCCTTTAGGAATTAATGGAGTGATCGCCGGCTGCGAATAGTCGCAGCCCGGCATGCCATGCAGAAAGCCATGTTGCAGCATGCTGCATCGCAGCAAAGATAAGCATGGCTACATATGTAATGTTGCACTGTTCTGTAAGTCATTCTGTCCATCATTGTATGTTTAAGTAAAACACATTTACTACAGGGATATAACCCCCTGTAGAAAATCAGGAGCGCTGTCCGCACCAATTAAAGAGACAATTAAGAATACAATTGAAAATGATAATAATTAAAAAAGTGTAAATAAAATTTATTAATCTACAATGCTGCAGCATAAATAACATTCAATCAACACATGGTATGCATATTTGACAAACAATCCACATATACTGATATTTTTTGGCTATACTTCACTAAGATTCTGAGGCTTGGACTTTGATATTTGATATATTTCACAGTGTCCACTCATTAATTGATGAACAGGCTATTAGTGGCTTTTCAAACACTCAATGTGTTCAGAAGTCCTTAGTTCCTTGGTGTTCCAATTAAACATGTGTGCACACATACAATAGATTAAAATGGGTAATTACCATCCACTCGTAGCATTTATAGCACCTCCAAAATTAAATATAATGAGACAGTCCCAATTCCGAAGCTCCCTCTGCTGGTACTTATCCGTTTATTGCAGAATATCTGGAGAAGATGTCATGGGGACTTGTCCACAGTGCTCCGGCTCCCTCTGCTGGTGGTTAGCCGTAATTGCAGATGCACTGATTAATGATCATACCACAAGGCGATGTTCATGTCAGTGATTGGAAGGTGAACGTCCTTGGTATCGGTCACTTCAAAAACGCATTTCTCCGCCTTCTGGATACACTCAGCGGCTTCCTCAGTTTGAATGACCATACTCCCTGAGTTCAGTTTATATAGCCACCCTGATTTGTAATTCCCGCGGCCGTTCGCGCATGCGCACTCCGGCGTGCGTTCCAAGCCTCATTATCACTCTGCATCTTAAATAGACTCCGGTGGCCATTTTGTAGCCTCATACCAAGCCTCTCTTTCATATGGAAATAGATGTTTCTACCATTCAATCCAAGCCTCATTTTGAATCCAGGAAGTTTTATTTAGCTTCTCTTTCATAAGCTATACAATCTTACTAATAATGTAACCAAGCCTCGTTTTTAGCCCAATTTTTTGTCTTTAACAAAAACAACATAACCCTGTAAAAAGCTATCTATAAAAAATGACAAATTACTGGTCAGTGAATCCACACCCGCAATAATGGGTCTACCCGGTGGATTCACTAACGTTTTATGCACCTTAGGCAAACAATAGTATGTGGGAATCACAGGTTTCTCACAAAACAAAAAACGTTGTGTTTCTTTGGATATAGCGCCTGAATTTAATGCTTTATTTAACAAGATTTTTAATTCTTTCTGAAACTGGGCGGTGGGGTTGTGGGTCAACCTTGAATACAGGCTGGCGTCACCCAGTTGTCTATTAGCCTCCGCCAAATACATCACTGTATCCATTACCACAACCCCACCGCCCTTATCAGCCTGTTTGATGGTCAAGGAGGGATCACCCTTCAAAGTTTTCAATGCTAGTCGTTCTTGTGTATTTAAATTGTCTTTTAATGATTGTCTATCAGACTTATAGCACATCTCCCTAAACTGTTCCAATGTTGATTTATAGAAACTCTCAATGTAAGGCCCTCTATACGCCAACGGATAAAACTCAGACTTATTTTTGAACTTAGTAGTTTCATTTGCATCAAATATTTTAATATAGGCCTCCTTATTCGAATCATTCATTGATTCATCTGCCAGCGATTCTAATATATTAACCATTTCTTGGTCCTCTTGATCCAATATAATCGGGATCCCTTCATTTCCTCTCTTTTTCATGTTTTTTATTGCGAAATATCGCTTCCTACTTAGGGACCTGGTGTATCGATTCAGAGAGATGGAGATGGAGACTATGTATGTGTATTTTATATGGTGATAGGAGGGGATTGTGGGTATGCAGATGGACCACAATATGAGGGCATTTGATAATGGAACTATCCCTTCCCCCCACCATTTGGATAGATATGTGTATATATAAAAATGTTTTTTATTTAGTGTGGTTTATTAGTATGTGAGAGTATGCAATTTTGCGACCTATAATGCGGCAATAAAAATGAGGTATAGATAGTTTGATATTTATAATTAGTCCTTTAATAAAGTGATACTGGATAATGTGATAAAATAGCTATTGGAGTCCAATATTAGTAATTATGTATGTTAAAGACAAAAAATTGGGCTAAAAATGAGGCTTGGTTACATTATTAGTAAGATTGTATAGCTTATGAAAGAGAAGCTAAATAAAACTTCCTGGATTCAAAATGAGGCTTGGATTGAATGGTAGAAACATCTATTTCCATATGAAAGAGAGGCTTGGTATGAGGCTACAAAATGGCCACCGGAGTCTATTTAAGATGCAGAGTGATAATGAGGCTTGGAACGCACGCCGGAGTGCGCATGCGCGAACTGCCGCAGGAATTACAAATCAGGGTGGCTATATAAACTGAACTCAGGGAGTATGGTCATTCAAACTGAGGAAGCCGCTGAGTGTATCCAGAAGGCGGAGAAACGTGTTTTTGAAGTGACCGATACCAAGGACGTTCACCTTCCATTGACTGACATGAACATCGCCTTGTGGTATGATCATTAATCAGTGCATCTGCAATTACGGCTAACCACCAGCAGAGGGAGCCGGAGCACTGTGGACAAGTCCCCATGACATCTTCTCCAGATATTCTGCAATAAACGGATAAGTACCAGCAGAAGGAGCTTCGGAATTGGGACTGTCTCATTATATTTAATTTTGGAGGTGATCTAAATGCTACGAGTGGATGGTAATTACCCATTTTAATCTATTGTATGTGTGCACACATGTTTAATTGGAACACCAAGGAACTAAGGACTTCTGAACACATTGAGTGTTTGAAAAGCCACTAATAGCCTGTTCATCAATTAATGAGTGGACACTGTGAAATATATCAAATATCAAAGTCCAAGCCTCAGAATCTTAGTGAAGTATAGCCAAAAAATATCAGTATATGTGGATTGTTTGTCAAATATGCATACCATGTGTTGATTGAATGTTATTTATGCTGCAGCATTGTAGATTAATAAATTTTATTTACACTTTTTTAATTATTATCATTTTCAATTGTATTCTTAATTGTCTCTTTAATTGGTGCGGACAGCGCTCCTGATTTTCTACAGGGGGTTATATCCCTGTAGTAAATGTGTTTTTCTTTGTTCTATATAAGGATTGCAATTATCCTTTAATTAGGAGCAGCAGTCCGCACTATTATTTGATCTCCATCTTTCTGGTAGATACCAGCGCCCAAGGGTATACACACCTGTCCACACGTGTTGGTGTGGGGCGGTTGTGTATACGTACTAAACGGTATGTTTAAGTACCCTATGTAGCATTCACTGCTGATTTTCTAGTTAGAACATTTTTGCTCAGAAAAGGATAATATATACAGTTCAGAGTTTGCTGTAAAAGACCAGTCCAAATTATCAAGGCAGGTGCTGACAGCAGTTAGTTCAGACTCCAGGGACGAAAGTGAGAATTGAAAGAATCTGTTACAATTTGAACTTCTGATTCTAGTTTATGTAAAAAAGTAATATATATGTTAAATTTTTGAATAAAGTCAAGTCCGCTGACAGTCACCATCTGTTGAATAGTAGTATAACATACAAGCCCAGGAATAATTGGGTTATGTTGGCAATTTAATAAAAAAACTACATTGGTAGTGAAAAAAAGTGGTTGCTGCTACTATAAATTAAAGTTTGTTAATTTCTTTCAAGTGTAGAGAACTTTACAAAAGTAAATGTTGCTGCCACATTGAGATGCTCGCCCAGTGGGTTGCATGACCTATAAAAGAGATGAGGTCAAGTGAGGTTGAGTCCACAAAACAGAAGTTGTTATTGCAATAATCTGATTATATTGTGAGCTCCAGGCCACTGTTAAATAGTAGAAAGCAACAAGACATCAATAGATAAAATACCATTTTATATGAAAGAAATTGAACACCGTAAAAGTAGATATACTGGAAACATTTTGGTACAGCAATGATCAAAATACAGCACTGATATGATCTATTGTAAAAAAAAAAAAAAAAAATTGTGTTATTGAAAAAGTATTTGTGATTATGACATTTTGGTAATTGCTTAAGAGTAATCAAATTCTTGCCATTTCTCTTAAACTGGGTACACACTTGAGCGGCAGGCATTTGTTACGACATTTGAATGAATGCCCATCAGCTGGGATTGCCCATACACATTGGATCGATGGTAACGAAGGACGGAACGATCATGTTCCGTCCTTCAATAGCATACTACGGGACGCTAGCGATATCACCAGGTTTGATGTGCAGCACATCAAACCTGACTATACTACTAGCGACCGCGGGCACCTGCAAATTGGCCATACACACTAATCGGTATGTTCCGATTCGGCTGGATTCAACATATAGGGCCAATATGGCTCCAGTGTGTACCTACTGTAGCGTTAGTGTGTATTTTTGTCAGGAAGGGCTATTATCAGTATCTTCACTCAGTCAAATATTTGCTTGTTTTATTGCTTCCTAAGTGCAGTATTTGCCATTTTACATGAAATCAGATTGAAAATACATGCATAAGGAATTTTTGAATTGCAGAGAGCATTGTGTCTGCTCACCTTTGGATCACATAACCTACGTCTGTCCAAATCAACATGATCTTTATGCCACCATTTCTATTCCTATAAGGAATGGCTCATTACTAGAATGGTTTATTAACTATCCCACTGAGAAATTCACATGATATTTTTACTTGCCTACATACTGTACACACTGTTGTGATATGTCTTAGTATACAATGTGTTTCCTGCAAGTCAGTAAACACAACTCACAAACAGAAATAACATGTATGTGTATAAATATACAGTACACACATTAGGAGCCATAAATGTTAACTAGAAGAACATGCAAAATTGTCTTGGTTTAAATTACTTATACGAGTTTTAAAACCAGGAGCTACATGTAATAGCCTATGAGAATCCCGAGGTGAGGGAACTTTGTGTGAGGATTACCATATTTTTAAAGCGGCAATCATTTGCAAGGGAAATCCAGGTTAGTTCTGCCCTGTAAAATGACTGCCACTTTATAAATACGGTTATTCTCAAAGTCTCCTACTCCCAGCTTCTAGCTTCTCACAGGCTATTACAATTAGACCCATGTACTTTATAGACATTTAGCCCCGTGTACTTTATTTAAGATTTGTAAAAAAAAAAATATATATATATATATATATATATATATATATATATATATACAGGTTGAGTACCCCATATCCAAATATTCCGAAATACGGAATATTCCGAAATACGAACTTTTTTGAGTGAGAGAGAGATAGTGAAACCTTTGTTTTTTGATGGCTCAATGTACACAAACTTTGTTTAATACACAAAGTTATTAAAAATATTGTATTAAATGACCTTCAGGCTGTGTGTATAAGGTGTATATGAAACATAAATGAATTGTGTGAATGTAAAAACACTTTGTTCAATGCACAAAGTTACAAAAAATATTGGCTAAAATTACCTTCCGGCTGTGTGTATAAGGTGTATATGTAACATAAATGGATTCTGTGCTTAGACTTGGGTCCCATCACCATGATATCTCATTATGGTATGCAATGATTCCAAAATACGGAAAAATCTGATATCCAAAATACCTCTGGTCCCAAGCATTTTGGATAAGGGATACTCAACCTGTATATATATATATATATATATATATATATATAATCTATGACCAAAAACAGAGTGGCCTACAAATTTCCTTACTTAATTCTTCATTTCATTTGTATTCCTATATAATATTTATTATAGTTTTATGTCTCCTAACATCTGAGGCTTCCATTAAATATCTGGCAAAGAGGCTCTCTTCTGTTTAAGTGCTCTCCTGTCTTAATTTGCAATGTGGACCAGAACCTAGAGAGCCTGACAGGCTCATAGTGTGCGCTGTTTGCTGTGCTTTCCTTATGCTATCATAGGTCATCATTATTTTATGGACAGAGGGAACACACTGCAAGAATTTTAATGACAGGAAGATCAGATCATAAAATGAAGGCAGGCTTCCTGATCTGAATGCCAGAGTGTGAAATGAAGGGTGAATTTACTCCTGGGTCAAAAGCAACATAAAATTAGCTTATAATTGCACTTAGTTTATCACCATAGCATCAAGTTTACATCTAATGTCTCAGTTTTAAAATGTGCTACTTTTATTTACTGTGTATTCACACCTACAGAGAAGGTGTTCCGTGACAGTGTAAAGTGCATTTCAGCATAAAGATATAACAAACAAAAATAATTAGGTAGCTATTTCTTGTGTAAACTGTTTAATCCGAATAGCAGATATTACATTTAGTTGTTCAACAAAAGTGATTGTAAATAGCTGAAGACCTCAGTCAAGAAAATTTACAGTTCAAAATGTAACAATATGGAACTAAAAACAGTTATTATGGACATAGAACTTACCCATAGAACTACCTCATTTTATTTGAATGCAAAAGACTAGTTGCAGAGCACAAAAAGGTATTTTAGCTAGAGGCAATCAAAAATTCCATGGAGATTATTTTGTTGAGGACACAAGCCCGAGTTTCATGACGAAGAGACATATGATCATCAGGTGCTTTCTGCCTGGAAACCAACTTTAATGTACTTGCCATACAGAGTGTAATAAGTGAACGTCATGTCTGCCAAGTCACCAACCAATAACTAGAATAAACAATGCAGGCAACCAACGAAACCCTAGCCTGTACTGCAGATAATATGCTTAGTAGCTCAGCTCAACTCTGACATATTGCTTGGCTATTTTAGTGTAAGTAGTACTTTCTCAACCATGGAATAAGAAGCAAATCCAATACAGACAGAGCAAAACAAATTTCAGGAAAACTGTTATACAGCTGCACCTTCTTCGGGAATCATTCCAGTTCCAGAAATACACAGCCGCCATGGCAGCAGTAGGCAGCAGTACTTCAATTAGGAAAGCAGAGCACTAGATAGAGTTACTAGGAATGATAAAACTCTTCATCACAGTTACAAAGATACAAGATAATCCCATGTTCAGATACAAATAAAGAAAAATGAAATAAGAACTGTAAAAGTATAGATAAGCACAATCGATTAACATTTATTAGTACAATTCTAGAACAAAGAATACTGCACTCATCTGTCACACAGTATTCCTCTTATAACACACAATATTGAATCTCCAAGTCAACATATGAATGCACTGTAAGTACACTTTTCTAGGTGTCACTTGTCCTACATATGTACAAAGAAGTCCACCACTAAATGAGCTCTATTGATACTATGCAATCTCATGTGTCAAGTGCAATGATTTGCTTCACTTCCGTGCATTGATTATTATATAAATGCAGAAATCTTTTTTGTATTAATGAAGTTCCCCTGTGTTTGCTCTTGCAGTTCATGTGGAACCTGGCACATGCGAAGTGATCGCTGCTCACAGATGCTGCAATAAGAACAAGATCGAGGAACGGTCACAGACAGTAAAATGCTCCTGTTTCCCTGGACAAGTTGCAGGGACGACAAGAGCAGCTCCATCATGTGTAGATGGTAAGCATTCTGCAAATACAACTGTGGATCTGTTGGAATATGTACTTTTGTTGGTGAAATGCTCTAATTTCTAGCCAAGACCTACAGTACACTCAGTGTTCTCATCTACCATAAAATGCATGGGTACAAGGCAACACAATAGAAGCTGGGGGACACATAAGTTGACCCATAAGCATGCGCAGCACATTTTTTTAATAGGGTGCACAATGGGAGGGGCATGTCTAGCACTACCTATTGGGCGTGTCTAGCTCTGCCTATTGGAATTCCTTTTCATTCCATCTTCACCTTACCTATAAGGTTGTTTCTCACAATGGAGAACCTCTGAAGAAATGTATCCACCCTGGGCAGACAGCATCTTCAGTCGGTGTCATCATCTTACAACAGAGGTTCAACCAGACTCATTTCACATCCTGCCCTCTGCATCTCGCAGCCACACCATCATCTCCTGCCTATATCTCTCAGTCACACAATCATCCCCTCCCTGCATCTCTCAGCCACTCCGTCATCTCCCACCTGTGTCTCTCAGCTGCAAGATCATCTCCTCCCTGCTGCTCTCAGCCACAACATCATCCCCTCTCTGAGTCTCTTAGCCACTTCATAATCTCCCACCTGTGTCTCTCAGCCACAACATGATCTCCTCTCTGCGTCTCTCAGCTACACCAACATCTCCTCCCAGATGTCTCTCAGCCATGCCATCATCTAGCTGTGTCTCTCAGACACATCATCATCTCCCCCTGCGTCTCTGAACCACACAATCATTTCCTCCCTGCGTCTCTCAGCCACACCATTATCTCCCACTTGTAACAAGCAGCGCTGCAAGGTTCACAGGTGTATGTGTAAATAATAAATTAAATGGTGTAAAAATAGTATATAATTTATTTGAAAACGGACAAAAAAAACCAGATCAGTGTCTAGTACAATACAGATAAAACATATATAGCCACTAAATGGCACTGGGGGGAAAAAAACAACACTTTGCATGTTTTCAATAAAACAAAACAGTCCCCCAATAGTAATTGTTTGGGATATCTTAATGCACTGTTTAAATCCAGATCCACATAATGAATTAAAGCATGTAATTCGGAGGAGAATTGTTACAGTTCAAACTAAAGATGTGCGGCTGGCACTTTTCATGTTTTGTGTTTTGGTTCTAATTCCACTTTCGTGTTTTGGATCTGGATTGGTTTTGCCAACACCACCCTTTCGGGTTTTGGATCTGGATGATTTTTGAAAAAAACATAAAAACAGCTAAAGTCACAGAATTTGTGGGTAATTTTGATCCTACGGTATCATTAACCTCAATAACATTAATTTCCACTCATTTCCAGTCTATTCTGAACACCTCACAGCTCACAATATTGTTTTTAGGCCAAAAAGTTGCACCAAGGTGGCTGTATGACTAAGCTAAATGACATAAGTGTGCGGCACAAACACCTGGCCCATCTAGGAGTGGCACTGCAGTGTCAGACAGGAGGGCACTTTTCAAAAACTAGGCCCCAAACAGCACATGACTCAAAGATGCAGAAGAGGTGCAATGAGGTAGCTGTATGACCAAGCTAAGAGACACAAACAATTGGCCCATCTAGGAGTGGCACTGCAGTGGCAGACAGGAGGGCAGATATCCAAAAAAAAAGGCCCCAAACAGCACCTCATGCAAAGATGTAGAAGAGGTGCAATGAGGTAGCTGTATGACTAAGCCAAGCGACACAAACAATTGGCCCATCTAGGAGTGGCACTTCAGTGGCAGACAGGAGGGCAGATATAAAAAAAAGGCCACAAACAGCACATGATGCAAAGAAGAAAAAAAGGTGCACCGAGGTAGCTGTATGACTAAGCTAAGCAATACAACCACCTGGCTCATCTAGTAGTGTCACACAGTGGCTGAATGTCGAGAGTGGGCCGCAATTGTTCGGTCCACTGACAGCATCTCCAACATCCCCCCTGTCATTTTTTTAAAATTCTGCAATTGGTGGACTTATACGGCAGTACACCAGGACTAACACAGCAGTACCCCTGGACTCATACGTAGGGAAGCCAATCCCAGGTTATTTTTTCAATCTCGGGTATTGGTATTGAAAAATGGCCAATCCCGGGATTCCCGGGATACCCGCCATTGGCTTTTAGCTATTTGTTAGCAGTTGGGCAAAACCATTTGCACTGCAGGTGTGGCAGATATAACATTTGCAGAGAGCGTTAGATTCGAGTGGGGTGTGTTCAAACTGAAATCTAAATTGCAGTGTAAAAATAAAGCAGCCAGTATTTACCCTGCACAGAAACAAAATAACCCACCCAAATCTAACTCTCTCTGCAAATGTTATATCTGCCCCCCCGCCCCCCCCGCAGTGCACATGGTTTTACCCAACTGCTAACAAATTCGATGCTGCGTTCAACTCGGAATTACCCCCAATATGTCCAAATCACTGGAATTATACTGTAAAATCACTGGAATTACACTGCAAAATCACTGGAACTATACTGCAAAATCACTGGAATTATACGTCCAAATCACTGGAATTATATGTCCAAATCACTGGAATTAAATGGCAAAATGGAGGTTGAGGGCTTCCATCGTCATGTGAAGCTGAACCACTAGTCATGAACATAGGCCAGAGCCTTAGCCTTTCCTTGCCACTCCGTGTCGTAAATGGCATATTGGCAAGTTTATGTTTCTCCTCAGATGATTTAAATTTCTTTTTTTGGGTCTTTTTACTGAACTTTGGCTCTTTGGATTTTACATGCCCTCTACTATCACATTGGGCATCGGCCTTGGCAGATGACGATGGCATTTCATCGTCAATGTCATAGCTAGTAGCAGCAGCTTCAGCACTAGGAGGATGTGGTTCTTGATCTTTCCCTATTTTATCCTTCAAATTTTTGTTCTCCATTATTTTTCTGGAATTATATAACATAACTAGGTGATTCATCGCGCCCTACGGGCGCTCTTTACACCGTCGGTTGGGGCTACGCCCCGTAAACCCCTGCACGCCTTTGAACATACGCAGGCTGGTAGATAACAGAATCAGAAACGCAGGGCAGTATAGAGGGCATACAGAAATGGTGTCCGGTTGAGAAACGATAGAGAGGCGTAGGGGGGGGGGGAGAAAGGGAATGTACAGAAACGCTGTGGGATCGGTAAAGGATAGGGAGAGGCAGGGTGGTAGGGAGAGGAGAAAGAGAGGGAAGGTGTTAGAGAGAAAATACCGTTGCAAGAGGCTATGACCGGTTAACACCTGCACGGGCTTCAGCTGTGCTATAATTGTTATTATATGGAGTATTACCTGAATTTTTTTTATGGCAGTGGGTAAATATTGTAAGGGGGGAGGGCGTGCGATTGTCAAGGGGGCATAGCCCTTTGTGAGGGCATGCAGAGTGGCCACAGGGCACAATGAATAACATAGTGTAGTATATACTGCTAGTGTCTGCATCATGAAGTACCAGATGACTAACAGCAATGCACTGTAGATAAGACACCAAAGTGCTGTGGCCACAGGTAGCAGAGCCGCTTATACACAAAATGGCCACAGGTAGCAGAGCCGCTTATACACACAATACCCCTAAGTAGCAGAACAGCTTATACACACAAAACCCAACAGGTACAAGTGTCGCTTATACACACAGTGCTCACAGGTAGCAGGGCAGCTTATACACACAGTGCCCACAGGTAGCAGAGGCGCTTATACACACAATACCCACAGATAGCAGAGGCGCTTATACACACAGTGCCCACAGGTAGCAGAGACGCTTATACACACAATACCTACAGGTAACAGAGGTGCTTATACACACAGTGCCCACAGGTAGCAGAGGTGCTTATACACACAATGGGCATAGGTAGCAGAGCCACGTATACACACAATACCCACAGGTAGCAGAGCCGCGTATACACACAATACCCACAGGTAGCAGAGCTGCTTATACACACAGTGCCCACAGGTAGCAGAGCCGCTTATACACACAGTGGCCACAGGTAGCAGAGCCGCTTATACACACAATACCCACAGGTTGCAGAGGCGCTTATACACACAGTGGCCACAGGTAGCAGAGGCGCTTATACACACAGTGGCCACAGGTAGCAAAGGCGCTTATACACACAATGGGCACAGGTAGCAGAGCCACGTATACACACAATACCCACAGGTAGCAGAGCCGCGTATAGACACAGTGGCCACAGGATGCAGAGTTGGTTCTACACACAATGGCCACAGGTAGCAGAGCCGCTTATACACATAGTGCCCACAGGTAGCAGCGCCACTTATACACAATGGCCACAGGTAGCAGTGTCGCTTATACACATAATGGCCACAGTATTAGTATACTCACAAAAGTTTGGGAGGTTTGGAAAGGGGGTGGGTTCAGTGAGGTGCCTATCCGTGCGGCTGATCAGCCCGATTCAGGGCATCACTTGTAGCGGCTGCGGATGGTGTCCGAGGTGCTACGTGTGGTGGAGGGGTGGGTGTGGGAGGGGGTCCAGAGGTGTTGTGGGTGGCGGAGGGGTGGGTGCAGGGGCACGGATGGCGTAAAAGGGTGCAGAGGTGCTGTGGGTGGGGGAAGGGTAGGTGTAGAGGGGGCGCGGATGGGGAGTGTAAATGCTGTTGGTGGGGGAGGGGTGGGTGCGGGGGGACTGTGGATGAAGGAGGGGGTATGAAGGTGATGTGTGTGTGGGAGGGGTGATGTAGGGGTGTGCATTTGGAGGTGCAGGGGGGGTGAGCTTAGGTGATGGGTTTCAGAAGTGCTGTGGGTGGGGGAGGTGTGGGTGTGGGATGGCACGGATGGGGGATGTAGATGTTGTGGATGGGGGTGGGTTTGATGCGGTGGAGCTGTGGATGGGAGAGGGAGTCCGGAGGGGGTTCGGGTGGTGGTCCAGAGGTGTTGCGGGTGGGGGAGGGGCAGGTGTGGGAGGTCCGCAGATGGGGAGGGTGTCTGTAGATAATGCGGGTGGGTTGGTGCTGTGGTTGTGGGAGTGGCGGGTGCGGGGGTGTTGCGGGTGGGGTAGGTGATCTGGATGGGGTAGGTGATCTGGATGTGCGGTAGCCAGGAGAGGGGCGGGTGCGGGGATGACACGGATGGGGGAGTGGGTCCGTGGGTGCTGTGGATGAGTGAGGGGTGGGTTACGGCGGTTGTGGTGGCCCAGGTGTGCTGCTGCAGTGGGTTGGGGAGGGTGCCAGTGCAGGGATACCGAGGCTGGGGTAAGGTGGGGGTGCAGCTGCGACGGGTGGGGCAGGGGCGGGGGTGGGGAATAGGCGGGTATGGGGATGCCGTGGGTGGGGTGCCAGGGGGGGCGTGAGGGGGTGTGGATGTGGTCTGTAGATGCTGCTGGTGGTGGAGGGGCAGGTGCGGGAGGCTGTGGATGAAGGAGGGGTCTGGAGGTGCTGTGCGTGGGGGAGGGGTGATGTAGGGGAAGGTGGGGTTGCAGGGGTGTAGGGGTTAGGTGATGGGTTGTAGAAGTGCTGCGGGTGGGGGAGGTGTGGGTGCGGGATGGGGTATGTAGATGCTGCGGGTGGCTGCACGGGAGCCGTGGATGGGGGAGGGGGTCCTGAGGTGCTGTGGGTGGTGGTCCAGAGGTGCGGGGGGTGGTGGAGGGGAAGGTGTAGTAGGTGTGCGAATGAGGGAAGGTGTCTATAGATGATGGTGGTGGGGGAGGGGCCGGAGGTGCTGTGGGTGGGGGAGTGGCGGCTGTGGGGGTGTGGTGGGGGTCCTGATGCGCGGCGGGTAGGGGAAGGGCGGGTGCGGGATCAGAGGGCGCTATGGGTGGGTGAGGGGCTGGTGTGGGGTTAACGCAGTTGGGGAGGGCCAGCTGTGGTGGTGTTGCGGGTGGTGGAGGGGCAGGTGCGTGGGTGTTGGGGGGGAGGGGAGGGGCAGGTGCTGTGTGTGAGGGAAGGGGGCCGTTTGCTGGGGTGGTGCGGTTGGGTGGGTGGGAGGTGGGTGTGAGGGTGCCACGGTTGTGGGGGTGGGTGGTGCTGCAGGTAGGGGAGGGGTGGGGGTGCTGGAGCAGGGGTTCGGTGCGTAGGGGAGGGGCGGGGGTGCCATGGGTGGGGGGTTGGAAGCAGGGGTGATGTGGGTGTTGGAGGGGTGGGGGGGGGCTGTGGGAGAAGCTGGTGTGGGAGTGCAGTTGGTGGAGGAGGGGGGGTGCTGCGGGTGGTGGGCTGGTGCCATGGGTGGGGGGACAGGTGCGTGGGTGCAGTGGTGCTGCGGTTGGGGGGTGGGAGGCGGCTGTGGGGGTTTCCGAGGGTTTGGGGGAGGGGGTTGTGGGAGCAGGCGTGTTGCGGATGGGGGAGGGGTGGGTGCAGGAGAGGCAGATGCGGTGGTGGTGCGGGTGGGGTGGGGTGGAGGGTGCAGGGGTGTAGCGGGGGCGGGGGGAGAGGTGGGTATGGGGGTGGCGCGGGTGGGGGAGGGGGCCGTTTGCCGGGGTGGTGCAGTTGGGTGGGTGTGAGGGTGTCACCGTTCGCGGGGGCGGGTGGGGGTGCTGCAGGTAGCAGAGGGGTGGGGGTGCGGGAGCAGGGGTGGTGTGCGAAGGGGAGGGGCGGGGGTGCCATGGGTGGAGGGTTGGGAGCTGGGGTGATGTGGGTGTGGGAGGGGTGGGGGGCTGTGGGAGAAGCTGGTGTGGGAGTGCTGTGGGTGGGGGAGGGGGGGATGCTGGGGGTGAAGGCGTGGTGCCATGGGTGGGGGGACAGGTGCGGGTGGGGTGGAGGGTGCAGGGGTGTAGCGGGGGAGAGGTGGGTATGGGGGTGGGGGAGGGGCGGGGGTGCCGCTGGTGGTGGAGGGGCGGGGGTGCCGCGGGTGGGGTTTGCTGCTGGTGTGGGGGCGGGAGTGCTGCAGGTGGGAGTGGATGTGGGGGGATGCGTTGGGTGCCGCGGATGGGAGGGAGCGGGTGTCGGTGCTACGGGCGGGGACGGGAGTGCCGCGGGTGGATGCCGCGGGTGGGCGGCCGCGGATGTTGGTGCTACGGGTGGGGGAGAGGGCGGGAGTGGCGCGGGTGCTGGGTGGATGCGGTTGGTTGCCGCGGGTGGGAGGGGGAGCGAGTGCGGCTGTCAGTGTCAGCATTGTCCCCTGAACTCTGCAGCAGCCGCTAGTCTGTGAGGCAGGTAGTGTGAGTTCCGCTCACAGTCAGCGGCTGCTCTGTCACCAGGGAGTGTACGGGGAGGAGGGAGACAGGGGACAGGGCGGAGATGGGGAGGGGACTGGGCAGGGATGGGCGGTCAGAGGGAGAGGACTTCTGGTAGATCTGTGCCTGTGACTCCGCCCAGCGTTACGGCCAGGCACAGAATCACAGAGTTGGGCTAATATATAGGAGATACAATTTTTACACTTAGTAATTTATTATTTAAACATACACCTGTGAACCTTGCAGTGCTGCTTATTTCAAGTGGTTTTTACTTTTTTAGGTGACATGGGTGCTACCTGGTTTATTTAGCAGCTGGTAACGGGAACACGTGTATTGTTAAATAAGGAGTTACTGTAAGGAGTGAGGCAAAGGCTGGTCACAGATGCAAAGTGTGCAACAGGCAGTACCTGCATACTTGCACCATGGGTGGCTCTCCACATTAGGCTATGTGAACCTTGTGCACACGCCAATGGGTTGACCTTCTTTTTACTGTATTTGTATATTTTACTACAGCACTAAATGTTTTGTCTCTACTTTATGTGAATGTGGTCATATAACCAATTTACCAGTGTTATTTTAAATGTACTGTACATCTGCCATAATAAGAAGCCTGTTAAAATTATGAAGGCATGTCCAAATTATGGGGGTCATTCCGAGTTTATCGTAGCCCTGCAAAATGTTGCAGGGCTACGATCATGTCCATAGACATGCGGGGGGATGTCCAGCACAAGGCTATCCCACCCCGCATGTCAGTGCCGCCCCCCCCCCCCCTACCTGCAGAAGTGCAAAAGCATCGCACAGCGGCGATGCTTTTGCACTTTAGGAGTAGCTCCCGGCCAGCGCAGCTTTAGCGTGCTGGCCGGAGCTACTTGTCGTGCAGCCGCAGCGGCCCACCCCCTGCACGGTCCGGCCACGCCTGCGTTGGCCGGACCGCGCCCATGAAACAGCGTCCAAAGGCCACCGCTTCATCCCCGCCCAGCGAGCACCTCTGCCTCTCAATCAGGCAGAGGCGATCGTACCGCAGCGACGGCCTTAGACCGTCTGGCATGCGCCGGCGCACTACGGCGCTGGCGCATCTGCAGTTCTGACCCGATTGCACCGCTGCGATAAACTGCAGCGTGCGATCGGTCAGAATGACCCCCTATATGTGTGGCAAATCAGATGTATACTTTGAAGTATTTTTCATTCAATACACTGTATGTGATTTATTTTTATTTTTTTTAGATGATTGTGTCTGATAAGTTCTGCTGATGTTACTGAGAGAATGGTTTCAGGTGTGATTATTGAGCGAATCTATTATATTCACACTCGCTGTCTCTAAATTTAATTGCTAACATTTGCAGATAACCATACAATGGACTAATTTCTGGTGTATATGAAAATTATGTGGAGGCTTTTAAGAGAACCTATTATATGTATGTGATACTCAGACAGGCTGAGTATCAAATACAAATACAGTAACTTTTCATGTAAAAAAGTACAGTGCTTCACTAATGTTACAAAAGTTCTTTACCTGTAACCTTTCAAAGCACTAAAGGGCATAGGGACTATTTCATACCTGATCGCAGCAGCAAATTTGTTAGCTCATGGGCAAAACCATGTGCACTGCAGGTGGGGCAGATATAACATTTGCAGAGAGAGTTAGATTTGGGTGGGTTATATTGTTTCTGTGCAGGGTAAATATTGGCTGCTTTATTTTTACACTGCAATTTAGATTTCAGTTTGAACACACCCCACACAAATTTAACTTTCTGCACATGTTATATCTGCCTCCCCTGCATTGCAAACGGTTTTGCCCATTAGCTAACAAATATGCTAATGCGATCAGGTCTGAATTAGGGATGACCCCACCGAACCCCCCCTATCTGAGTCCAGAACTGAGTCTGGCTTGGGTTTTCCCACCAGACTCGTTCCCAGAACGAGGCAAAAAGTCATCATCCTGGTGTCGGATTCTCGTGAGATCCGGACTTTGTATATTTTGCACCTCCTGCTGCGCCATCTTCACTCCAGTCCTGGAGAGTGCAGTGAGAGGATATGTCTCATCAGTGTCTGTGTGGGAAAGTGGCGTGGCGCATGGGGTTGCGACCTGCTTTTTTGTATAATTCCAGTGGTGCTGTCTTGTGCTGCATCAGTCCAGTGGTTGTGTCTTATGCTGCATCAATCCAGTCACAG
Organism: Pseudophryne corroboree; assembly: GCF_028390025.1. Taxonomy (NCBI): domain Eukaryota; kingdom Metazoa; phylum Chordata; class Amphibia; order Anura; family Myobatrachidae; genus Pseudophryne; species Pseudophryne corroboree. The sequence continues at coordinate 737,335,102 of NC_086445.1, read as the reverse complement.
TGGTGGTGTCCTGTGCTGCCATAAGTCCAGTGGTGCTGCTGTATAAGTCCAGTCCAGTGGTGCTGTCTTGTGCTGCATCAGTCCAGTGGTGGTGTCCTGTGCTGCCATAAGTCCAGGGTGCTGCTGTATAAGTCCAGTCCAGTGGTACTGCCATATAGCTGTATAAGTCCTGCTGTACTGCCGTATCAGTCCAGTGGCACAGCCATATAAGTCCAGCGGTACTGCCGATAACTCCAGTGGTACTGCCATACAAGTCCATTGGTGCTGCCCTGTGCTGTATATTATTTACTCTAAATAAAGAAGTTATTAATATTTAATACAAATAATTTTTACAGGGTTCGCCCTGTGTGGTGTAGGGGTATGCTCTCCTGTGCTGCATTTTATTATAATAATACCAAATCCCGACTAGATTCCACTTCACTAGGCAGACGATACCTAGAACGTACAGAGACATCAGAAAAGGTGTCCTCAGTGTGCGGTTGTACCCATTGTCCACTTAACCACGGACATGTGGACAAGTGGAACATGGCAGACTCTATGACTGTGACAGCCCTCTGGGTAGATATATCACCTTGCGCAGCAACAACAGTAGCAGCATCTCAGAAATGCCAGCTCATTCCAAGGCAGGCTACTCTGTGTATCACTGGTTTCAGTAAGAGGCACACCGCCGACAACCTCTTAGAGAAACTGAGGGAAAACATCGATCAATGCCTGACCCCACTTAGACTCTCCTGGGGATTTATGATATCAGACAACGCCACCAATATTGTGCGGGCATTAAATCAGAGCAAATTCCAGCATGTCCCATGTTTTGCTCACTCAATAAATTTGGTGGTACAGTATTTTTTGAGAAATGACAGGGCCATGCAGGCTTGAAAAAATTCTGGACACTTTCGCCATTCAGCGATTGCGTGCTGAAGACTGGAGCACCAGCAAACACTCTTGAACCTGCCCTACCATCACCTGAAGCAAGAGGTTGTAACGCGGTGGAACTCAACCCTCTATATGATTCAGAGGATTGAGGAGCAGCAAAAGGCCATTCAAGCCTATACATCCACCCATGACATAGGCAAATGAGGGGGTATGCACCTGACTCAAGTGCAGTGGATATTGATTTCCGTGTTTTGCAAGGTTCTCCAACCCTTCGAACTTGACACATGTGAAGTCAGTTCAGACACTGCCAGCTTGAGTCAGGTCATTCCCCTTATCAGGCTTTTGCAGAAACAGCTGGATAAATTGAAGGAGGAGCTAAGATGGAGTCATTCTGCTTGGTATGTGGGACTTGTGGATGAAGCTCTTCACTTGTTTTGCCGGGATCTGAAGGTTGGTAATCTGTTGAAATCAAAGAACTACATTTTGGCCACCATGCTCGATCCCAGGTTTAAAGCCTACATGGTGTCTATCTTTCTGGCGGACACAAGCCTTCAGAGGTGCAAAGACCTACTGGTGAAAACACTGTCAGCTGAAGTGTAAATGACACGGCAACAACTCCTCCTTCATTTTCTCCTGCAACTGGGGCTGCCAGGAAACAACTTAGATATCCGATTCCTAAGCAACCCACTGGAGGTGATGCAGGGCAGGCAGGACAACTTTGGACATCTGGTCCAGACTGAAGGCCCTTCCAACAATTTCTGACATGTCTACTGTCACTGCATATGATGCTGTCAACATTGAAAGAATGGTGGAGGATTACATCGGTGACAGCATCCAAGTAGACATGTCAGACAGCCCGTACCTGTTCTGACAGGAAAAATATTAAATTTGTAGGCCCCTGTACAAACTGGCTCTATTTTACCTAAGTTGCCCCCTTCCTGTGTGTACTCCAAAAGAGTATTTAGTGCAGCCGGTAACCTTGTCAGCGATAAGCGTAGGAGCTTACTTCCACACAATGTGGAGAAGATGATATTCATCAAAATGAATTATCAATTCTTCCAGGAAGACCAGCCTCCAGAGGAACCTGTGGTGGTGGATTCTAGTGGGGACGAATTAATAATATGTGAGGATGAGGATATACACAACACTGAAGAGTGTGAGGAATCGGTTGATGAAAATGAGGCAACATCTTGCCTCTGTAGAGCCAGTTTGAGCAGGGACAGATTAATTGCCAGCTTGTTTTGTGGGGTCCCAAATGAGCCAATCATTTCAGCCACAGTAGTGTGGCAGACCCTAGCTTTGAAATTATTGGTTTGTTAAAGTGTGTGTGTTCTGTTTATACAACATAAGGCTGGGTGGGAGGGCCCAAGGACAATTCCAGCTTGCACCCCTTTTCTTTGAATTATATGCACTTTGGAGCATTGCCAGTTTGTTTTGTGGTGGTCCAAACGAACCAATCATTTCAGCCACAGTCGTGTGGCAGACCCTGGCGCTGAAATTATTGGTTTGTTAAAGTGTGCGTGTCCTGTTTATACAACATAAGAACAAAAAAAAAGTCTGTGATTTTTTTTATGCTTTTTTCCAAAAAAATACAGAACCAAAACCAAAACCCGCAAGGGTGGTTTTGGCAAAACCAATCAAGATCCATAAAACGAAGAAAGATCCAGATTCAAAACCAAAACACAAAACCTTAAAAGTGGCCGCCGCATACCCCTAGTCTGAATTAGGCCCATATTTATCACAATAGGCATCACAGATGTGGAAGGGATGTGATAAATTCTCCCATATTCGCACTGCGATATTTGAATGCATTGCAGGGATTGTATTAAATATCGCGTGCAGGGACAGAGTTTGCGAGAGAGCTCTGTCCTTGAAAATTCTCTCCCTACAGCCATCAGGGTATTTAAAAAAACATACTGAAACCATAACTAAGCATGCACCGCTGGCCACCCCACACACACTGATGACCCTCCCATGACCCCCCCCTCTGCCTTTGAGCTAACACTTACCTGCACATTGCTGCAGGTAAGTGTTATATGGCAGCTTGTACAGAGGGAAGAGTGGAGCACCGCTGCTACAGTGAGTGCAGCCCCAGCAATATAATGCAGGGGTGGGGTGTCTGCGGCTGCGGGGACACTTCCAGCCAGGCTGCATGGTACTTGCGAGTTGTGCAGCTGCTGCAGCGATCTCTTCTGTAGCTGCTGTAGCGGGACACACAAAGGTGCCGGCGGTGGAGATGCGGCCGGGAGGCTACATAGGTGTGGAAGAGGGGGTAGCTGCAGCCAGGAAATGGACACATGTGCCGTTGAGGAAAGTGCGGCCGCGGGCAGATACAACACAGGTGCCGGCAGGGGAAGTGCGAGCCCAGCCGGGACAGACAATTACGTTGCGGGGGGTTATGCAGCCAGGAGGACACAACTGGGGGTTTGGCTGTTTGTTCACATGCGGCGGGGGAGGATTGGGGTTGGGTGCTGCAGCCGGTTGGGGTAGGTGAGGTACCGCGGCTTCAGTTGTCACTTTCCAAAAAACTGTCTTCTCCAAAAGCTCGGTTTTTCGGAAGTGATCATTTTCTCCTAGTGGCATGATGAATCATGAAAAAATTGTGAGAGAGTATGATGAGAATTGAAAACTTAAAATCCTCATTGCACAATTTTTTCATGATGAATATGCCCATGACCTCATAATTACTACATGGTTCTTTTTGCAGATCTAACTCTCTTTCCTTGTGGAATACGATTTTTGTGGATTAGTTATAAATTGAAGAGTAACATCAGAGAACCTTACACTTACTTTTAATCGCCTGATTTTTTTTTATAAAGGATTTATTATTACTCTGACAAATAACACCCTACTTGAGCTTACATTATCATTTTTCAATTTTTTTCTGTGTAAAAGCATAATTAAATTGTAAGGTTATTGCCGTTTCAATCACTGACACTGAAACATTGAATTGTATACTGTATGTTCGCTTTTGTACAGTCATCTGAAGCTACATCATTAGGCAGATATTTTATATTTTATGACCATGCTCAAGGGCTTGTTTTTCATTTGTAGCACAATCATGCAAGGACCTATACATAGGTGTACATTGGTATGGACAAAATTTTCCACATTCCCTCATTCTGTATTTTGCCACAAAATAGTATACTTTCACTGACAGAATTTAGCCTGAAGTGTTCCCATTTCTGCCCTAACCACACCACATAGTAGAATAGATTGATAGTTGTGTTGGTAACTCTATGCACAGACTATAAATGGCACTAAATGCGTATATACCAATTCAGTGCAAAATGGCATTCAGTAGAATGGTAAAGCTTGAAGATTCTAGAACAGGTTGTTTCCTGCTCAGCAAAATAGCCAATCAGCTTAATGGGTGGGGATCCAATTGTTTTTTGGGCGGCGATAATTAATGGGCACCCGACAGAGTAATTCAATTGTTTTCAGTGCCAGTAATTAGCATGATCGTCGGACCCTAAAACACCAGGCATAGCTGAGCAGAGCAGGTAAATCTGTCTAAACTAATGGGAGCTACAAAAAAGTGCCAGACTATTTGCACATTTCTGCTCGCCACCTTAAGAGGCAGTGAACAGAAATGTGGGCACCTGCAGTACTCGCACCCAATCAGAGCAACAATTGAATTGCTCCATCGGGTGTTCATCGCCTACATAATAAGTGAATAACCCCCAATTTGGGCAAACTGTCACCGTCCCTCTTTCTAGCTGTACATTTATAAATATAATCAGTTAGAAGTTTCAGTCTTTATTAAATCCATTGTGCCAAGACTCTAATGCTGAGTACACACTTATAGATATATCTGCAGATCAACTGATCTGCATATATATCTATAGAAGGACTTGACAGTGTGTTGTACATACACAGTGCCAGATCTGTCGGGACTAACATCACAAAGTGGGTGGGCATTTGCATGTGCCCACCCAGTTGTGCAGTCAATCAGCACCGGCTCTTGCAGAGAGTGTACGGGTGGTCGCCTGCCACCTGTAAACACAACGATGCACCAATATGTCTAGATATATCTGTAGATATTATAGATGTGCACCGGAAATTTTTCGGGTTTTGTGTTTTGGTTTTGGATTCGGTTCCGCGGCCGTGTTTTGGATTCGGATGCGTTTTGGCAAAACCTCCCTGAAAATTTTTTGTCGGATTCGGGTGTGTTTTGGATTCGGGTGTTTTTTTACAAAAAACCCTCAAAAACCGCTTAAATCAGTGGTTCCCAAACTTTTTTGAATCACGGCGCCCTACAGTATCAGAATTTTTTTCATGGCACCCCTAGGCCAAAAGTTTTTTATTGAGATATTTAGAATAAATACTAAATTAAGTAAATTGTGTTTATATATCATCCTTAGGTTCAATGGTGTGATGTGGGACAGGAATTGCTTCTGTTTGTCCACATATTTTATGATTGTCAGCCACCAGCACTGGTTTTGCCTATTACATTGATCATATATAATTTAAATTGGTCCTGGATCACCAATCCAAGGCACCCCTGCAGGTGTCCTGAGGCACCCCAGGGTGCCTAGGCACACAGTTTGGGAACCAGTGGCTTAAATCATAGAATTTGGGGGTCATTTTGATCCCATAGTATTATTAACCTCAATAACCATAATTTCCACTCATTTCCAGTCTATTCTGAACACCTCACACCTCACAATATTATTTTAGTCCTAAAATTTGCACAGAGGTCGCTGGATGACTGTGCCGGCCACTTGGGTCGCTTAGCTTAAACACCTGGCCCATCTAGGAGTGGCACTGCAGTGTCAGACAGGATGGCACTTAAAAAAATAGTCCCCAAACAGCACATGATGCAAAGAAAAAAAGAGGTGCACCAAGGTCGCTGGATGGCTAATCTAAGCGACCCAAGTGGCCGACACAAACACCTGGCCCATCTAGGAGTGGCACTGTAGTGTCAGACAGGATGGCACTTAAAAAAATTGTCCCCAAACAGCACATGATGCAAAGAAAAAAAGAGGTGCACCAAGGTTGCTGGATGGCTAAGCTAAGCGACCCAAGTGGCCGACACAAACAACTGGCCCATCTAGGAGTGGCACTGCAGTGTCAGACATGATGGCACTTCAAAAAATAGTCCCCAAACAGCACATGATGCAAAGAAAAATGAAAGAAAAAAGAGGTGCAAGATGGAATTGTCCTTGGGCCCTCCCACCCACCCTTATGTTGTATAAACAGGACATGCACACTTTAACAAACCCATCATTTCAGCGACAGGGTCTGCCACACGATTGTGACTGACATAACTGGTTGGTTTGGGCCCCCACCAAAAAAGAAGCACTCAATCTCTCCTTGCACAAACTGGCTCTACAGAGGCAAGATGTCCACCTCCTCCTCATCCTCCGATTCCTCACCCCTTTCACTGTGTACATCCCCCTCCTCACAGATTATTAATTCGTCCCCACTGGAATCCACCATCTCAGGTCCCTGTGTACTTTCTGGAGGCAATTGCTGGTGAATGTCTCCACGGAGGAATTGATTATAATTCATTTTGATGAACATCATCTTCTCCACATTTTCTGGAAGTAACCTCGTACGCAGTGGCGTAAGTTCGTCCCAGGTGCCCGGAGGCAAGATAAATGTTGGTGCCCCCCCTTCCCATGCCGACTCTTTGTAAAACAAATTTGAACCTGATTTACGGTTATGCAGGCAACAAAAATACAAGTAAGCATATCTAGTATGCAAAATGATGTACAATTGAAAGTCCAGGGAAGAGTCAAACAAATTATGATTTATTAACATGTAACCGAACACGTTATCAATTATATTTAAACAAAGTGTGTTGAACATAGTGATTCAGTATAAAGTCTTCTACACACAAAATATAAATAATCCAGCAATGTAGAGTTGCTCAGAAAGGTTTTGACGGGCCCTTGAGTCCGCGAAAATGTCAATTAGTTTTTCTGTGTCCACACTATTTAATCGTTGGTTCTCCATTGATAAAATTGCAAGGGAGCTCAATCGGGTTTCAGACATCGTGCTGCGCAAGTATGTTTTAGTGAGCTTCAACTTCGAAAAGCTTCTTTCTGCTGATGCAACTGTGATAGGAAGTGTTAAATACAACAGGCTTGCAGTGATCACTTCTGAAAAACTGCTGGACAATTCCGGATGATTGATCAATAGGAACTCACCTAATTCTTTGATAGAATTAATGGTAGTAAGTTTTACACTAAGTATCAATTTAAATAGCACTAACTGGTCAGCAAGCTCATCAGAAATATCTTCAGAATACTGGTTTGTGAGAACCTTTGAGAGCCCGATCAGTTCCTCAACACTCTTCTCAAGAATGATCTTCGGCTGTATGCACATAAACTGTTTGTATGTCTTCTGCATTGCCTGAAACCGGGTTTCCATTTGAGTAATAGTGATGTCGATAACTGCATTAAAAACTTCCACTTGAAAGTATTTCTCAGCAGACTAGCCTAGAATCCCTTGAGAGATCATCGTGGAAGCTTTTGACTTGACAAATCCGTTTTGATGGAAAGAACATGCATTCTATGCCCCAACTACTTGCTAACTCCTTTGCCAAGGACAACGTAGTTTCCCAGTTGTTGCGTAATTCAATCATATCCTGCACAAATGACCGCAGTAGCACAACAGCAGTGTTTAGATCACTTGACTGTGACTGCATTGTCTTTGATATTATGTCCAGTGGTCCAAGTATCTTTGACAGCAAAATCACTGTTACAACAGTGGAAAAACTTTCAAAATATTTCTTTAGTGACAATGCTTCACATTTTTCCTCACCGTTCTTCCCGGTAAATGACAAGATGGTCAGCAGCTTCATAACATCAAAAAATCTGGTCCGCAGAGCAAGTAAGGCTTGATTCCTGGATGACCAGCGAGTAGGGCAAAGTCGCTTTAGAGTACTTGAGCAGTTGCCTTCCTTTTGTAGACGATGCCACCTACTGATTGCACTGAAGAAGACGTATAGTCTTTCAAGCAGATCAAAAAAATGCCTCAAATCCTGTACATGCTTCACTGCATCGTTGATGACCAGATTTAAAGCATGAGCACAACAATGAATATACTGAGCTTTTGGTGCCTTCTGCTTCATCAGAGTCTGGACTCCACCATATGCCCCACTCATGTTGGCTGCCCCATCGTATCCTTGCCCTCTTAACTTCCGAAGTTCTGTGATATTTTTAATTTCTTCCATTATGACTGCTGCTAGATCATCTGCTTTTTGACTTTTTACTTCACTGTATCCCACAAAAGATTCGTTAATTCTCAGAGTGACTGGTATACCGTCATGATTCTTCTCAATTGTGACATAACGAAATATCTTGCTCAGTTGGTCTGTCTTTGAAATGTCCATTGTGGTGTCCATAATAACAGAGACAAATGGAGCATGTGCTATTTCAGCTATGATTTGCTGCTTCACATGATTGGCAAGAATTTCAACAATCTCATTCTGAATGGACCCACTTAAATATTTTGTGGATCCCTTTGGCTTGCTCAGTAGGTGTTCAAGTACTGGATCATGTCTAGCTATCAGATTAATAAATTCAAGAAAGTTTCCACGTGAGCCAGGCACAGGATTATCCCCTTCATCATAAACATACTCGCGATGACCTTGAAATGCTAAATTGCATCTTGAAAGCGTAATGATGACATTTACAACGCGATCCAGTACAAGACGCCAGTATTTCCGGTTTTCATATATTTGCTTGTTGGCCAAGAGATCCACAGTGGCATCATTTTTCCAGGTATTGTACACCTGACATGCTTCTGAATGTGCAGAAGAATTCTCATGCCTCTCGACGCTGCGTGGCAGATTTTTCCAATCATTTGTTCCCTCAGTCCATGCTTGATTCTGTGTAGTACTAAATAGCCAACATGGAGTGCAGTAGCATTTGTCAGCAATTGGACTGTATGAAAGCCATAATCTTGGTAAACTTAAACCAGACTTTGTGTGGCGTGTGTAAAAGTGTTCGCTGAAACTGCGACCTTTGCTAGAGCCATCTTTCTGTTTTGGGAAAGGGCCCTTTGGCTGATACAAGCCACTCTGAACAACAAATTGCTTTTCGAAAGACTTCAGTGCTCTCGCTCCAAAATGAGCTCTGTCAGCAGACGGTGGTAAATTCTCTGCAAAAAAAAGGGAACTGATATCTATCTGGTGCGCAAATGGAAAGGTGCAGCCTCAATAGGAATCACACAATGTGGGCGTCTCCCTCTCCCTCACAGAACAGTAACAATGTGGAACAGAAAGTGAGTGAAATCAATATGTGGCGCTCCTTAAGGTATCTATGCCAGTGCAACAAACTATAGCATGTATCAAATAATAACAGGATTGATATCAGCAGTATACATTCCTGAATTCCACTTGTGTTTTCAGCATATCTGAGGTAGATTCCTCTGTATTTTCAAGCGGACTCCTTCTCCTAATCAATTTCCTCCCCAAACGACCATAGAATAGAGGAAATAAAGGCAGGATAGTGCAAAAACGTTTTTTTTTTATGCAACAAGACAACACATAAAAACTCCATATAATCCAATCTCATAGAAAATGACACACGGGCAACAAAGAGAACCCCAGCAGGTATGGGTGATGTAATTACCAGACGTTATGGGAACCTTGCGAGTCCCCAAAATCGCATAGATGTCACAATAGTCCAGGAAGTCTCCCTGGTTTAAGGCTCCCTGGATGCGGCAATTCCTTCCTCCAAATACCGTTTGGATGATCTCCTGTGCCCCACCAACGCGTTTCAGGTCTGTTCCAGACCATTTTTCAAGGTGTGTCAAACATTCCAAATACCCACTATTTATTCAAACATCCACTAATAACACGTCCGTCAACAAATTCCTTCACCTGTGTGAAGATGGCTGCCTCCATATTGTTATAGCGGTTGTCCTGGCAACCGCACCTCCCATCTAGTCACATGACCCTAAAAGGGATTGTCCCGTACGTCGTCCCCTATGATGTTACCAGCGGTTGTCCTAGCAACCGCTCCTGCCGTCCGGTCACGTGTCGTGAGGTGCAAATCTCACGCACGTCATCCCGCGAGAGGATCTTCTCTTGATGTCCCATTCTGTATGCGAGCGTCACTTCCGCCCTCACCTGCTCGTGCAGTGTACATCACTTCCGCCCTCATCCGATCACAATAATTGTCATATCCGGCCCGAATGGAGTAACCCGGCAACCATAGCATTCATAGCCCAATTCATAATACAACAATGTCCCGTTTCGAATCCATCATAGTTCATAAGATGGGCAGACTCAATTATTCATAGGACGGACGATCTTCATCATTATATAGTGTCACTGCCAAGGAAACAATGACACTTAAAACACTTATTAAAAAAGTGACCGTAATCATCACATAAAAAGCTAAAAAAAAATTATATTGAATCATACAAAATAGAAATTCTTTATATAAGAATACAGATAATCTCAAAAGACATATATATAAAAAATACATTATATATATATATATATATATAGAAAAAATCATTAAATATAAAATTATGCATAAAAAATTTTTATACATAAAAAAGAGGGGGGGGGGAACCCCCATAGAGAAGAAAGGGGAGAACTACAAAAAAACACTTGAGTTCGAAATCTAAGTTCAACCCACTTGGTTGCAATGTATTCCATCTCTGCTTTAGCCAAATGTTTAGAAATATCTTTCTGTCGTCGACCACATTCTATTTTCTTAATACCTACAAATCTAATAATGCATTTGGGGTCACAACTATGGTGTTTCTTAAAATGGCTAGATAATGCATGGGTGGCCAGCCCCTTTCTAATGTTTCTGAGGTGTTCGCTCACCCTTATTTTTAACTTCCTAGAAGTGCGTCCAATATAAAATAGATGACATGAACATTCAATGGCATAAACCACATTTGTAACATTGCAAGTTATAAAATCTCGTATATCATGGGTTAACCCATTAATAGAGAGATTCTCCAATTGTTTTCCATTACCCGTGGTTATCTCCCTGCAACCAATGCAGGAACCACATCTATGGAAACCCTTGGTGCTCCTTATGCCTTCCTTTCTAACTGGCGGAAGGTCACTTTTCACTAAAGAATTCCTAAGGTTAGGGGCTTTTCTATAGATAAACACAGGATGTTCAGGTAAAACCTCCTTCAAAATGGGGTCTTTTTTGAGTATTCCCCAATGTTTTTTAAAGAATTTTTCCAGAATTTTGTGTTGTACACTATAACCGGTAATAAAAGCATACTCAAATTTATTCGTTGTTGCAACATGTTCCCTGTTACTTAGAAGAATTTTCCTATCTAACTGTGTAACAGTGTTTTTCACTATATTTAGCGTTTCCCTCTCATATCCACAAGTTTGGAACTTAGTTTCTAACTGATCCAATTGTTCCTTACAAACAGCTTTTTCGGAACAATTTCTTTTAATCCGTTTGAATTGGCTGTTTGGAATTGAATCGAGCCAATTCCTATGATGTCAGCTGTTCTTGTCAATGTAAGTCTGAGAGTCAGTTGGTTTTGTAAAGGTTTTAGTGCACAAAATGCCATCCTTAATATATAAGGTGACATCCAGATAATTAACTTCCATATTGCTAATGTTGAAAGTGAGTTTGATACCACAAGGATTACAATTAAGGTAACCACAAAAAGTATCAAGTTCTTCCCTATCCCCCTTCCATAGAAAGATAACATCGTCTATGTATCGTTTCCATGACACCAGGTTCGCCCCAAATGGGTGGGTTCCCCAGATGAAATCGGTTTCCCATTTTCCCATAAAGATATTCGCGTAACTAGGGGCGAACCTGGTGCCCATTGCTGTACCCACTCTTTGTAAGAAGTAGTCCCCATCAAACATAAAATAGTTTTCTACTAATAGTTGTTCTCCAAAATAAAACGTACACCATCAATAATATAATTTTGGGTGTTGGTCTCCAAATCACTCCTACTCAAGGAGTCAGCTACTGCTCTTAAGCCCATCTGATGGTCAATGATAGTGTATAAGGATTTGACGTCAGCGGTCACCATATACATATCACTTTCCCATGAAACAGTGGAAAGGAAGTTTAAAAGGTCTTTTGTATCCTGTAAATGGGATCTATTATTCACAACCAATGGCTGTAAAAAATAGTCAACCATTTCGGACAAATTAGCCGTCACTGATTCAATCCCTGAGACTATCGGTCTCCCAGGTGGATGTTGCGCATCCTTATGAACCTTCGGTAAAAGGTATATTACCGGGACCATGGGATCTGTATTAATGATGAACTCCTGTTCTTTCTTCGTAAGGACATTTAAGTCTCCATAAGTTTTGACTAGATTTTCTAATTTCCCCTGAATTTTAATTGTGGGGACCATCCTCAATTTTTGATAGGTGTTCTTATCACTTAAATGTTTCTCTACTTCCTGGACATACCAACTCCTGTCCATCACCACAACTCCACCCCCCTTATCTGCTGGTTTAATGATTAATTCTTGATTATTTTTAAGTTGTCTCAGAGCATCCCTTTCTTTCATAGTAAGGTTACACTTGACCCCTGTACTTCTTATATTTTTTAAATCATCCTGTACTAGGGTAGAAAAGGTCTCCACAAAGTTGCCCTTCACATGCTGTGGAAAAAAGATGGATCTAGGTTTGAATGGAGTATTTGCTTCCGTATCAGTGGCACCAAAATCCAGCCCGTCCTCTTTCGTTAGAAATAATTTTTTAAGACATAGTTTTCTGACGAACTTGTGTATGTCCACGAAAGTGCAAAATTTATTGATGGAAGTAGTCAGGGCATACTTCATCCCTTTCTCCAAAACTCTCATCTCATAACTAGAAAGAGTATAAGAACTAATATTAAAAATCGTAGTTTTACCTCCTTCTAATCCTGTCTCAACTTGATGGATATTTTCTCCCTCCGGCCTATAGTTGCCAGATTCAGACGTGACTTCCGTACCTTCTAAACTGGCAATTCTACCTTTTTTCTTCTTTTTTTGTTTCTTATTAATCCTTTTGTTCTTTTTCCCCCCTCTCTTCCCTCTAGATTTCCTCTTTCCGAGGTCTATCTTAAATTGTCTCTCCTCCCTCTCCTCTCTAAAAAAGGACCCTCCCTTGGTTCTCTCTCCAATGGAGCAAACCTGTTTCTTTGCTCAAGTGGTGTATAATTCTCATGATTATAACCTTTCCTCCATTCTTGCTCACGATTTCTGATTGGTAATCTATTCCTTGAACGATCATATTGTTCTTTCCTATCAGGTCCTCTTAAATATTCCTCTTGTCTCCTGTCCCTCCAAGGTTTAGAGTGACCTTGATATCTATCCAATTGCGTATATTTTCTGTATGGTGATGAATGGACATCTCCCCTTTGATAGTAATTTGGTGAGTTACCCTTCCTTCTCCTAATCCTTTGTCTTTGTCCTCTATCCCTTCCTGGTTGTCTTACTGCATTTGTGGAGGAGTAATGAGTCTGTACCTCAAATGATACTTCAAAATCCTCCTCATCTTGTCTTGATCTCTCCTGTTTTTCTTTTTTATCTCTAATGTATTTTCTTATCTTTCTATCCACTAGAGTTTTCTCTGTTTTTTTTTAAATTAGCCTCTATTCTCTGCTCTAAATCTTTAAACTCACTATTGTCTACAAAAGGAGTGATGAGGTCTCTGTATACTTTTATCTCCTCATCTAATTTCTCTAACTCCCTTTTTCTTTCTTTAATAATCAAATTCATGAGAGAAATAGAGCAGTCATTGATGATTCCTTCCCATTCCTCTTTAAAGGCACATGATGAGTTGTCAAAGGTTGCTCTTTTGTTGATTTATAAACCCCTGGTATGATATTATTAACTACATATTTTTCCAGGGTTACAATTTCCCACCAGCACTTATTTTCTTTAATGAGGGTGTTTTCTAATTTCCTCATAATAATTTCTAGACTTTCATCCAGTAACTCTATATGTTCCCCCTCATCTTTAAAAAGATTTTCTAACATGGGCCGTCTGTGATCCCTGAATTTAAACATAATAACTGCAGCACCTAATCGAATACCAATTTGGAAGAAATGGACAAGATGCAAAAAAAAGGGAACTGGTATCTATCTGGTGCGCAAATGGAAAGGTGCAGCCTCAATAGAAATCACACAATGTGGGCGTCTCCCTCTCCCCCACAGAACAGTAACAATGTGGAACAAAAAGTGAGTGAAATCAATATATGGCGCTCCTTAAGGTATCTATGCCAGTGCAACAAACTATAGCATGTATCAAATAATAACAGGATTGATATCAGCAGTACACATTCCTGAATTCCACTTGTGTTTTCAGCATATCTGAGATAGATTCCTCTGTATTTTCAAGCAGACTCCTACTCCTAATCAATTTCCTCCCCAAACGACCATAGAATAGAGGAAATAAAGGCAGGATAGTGCAAAAACGTTTTTTTTTTAATGCAACAAGACAACACATAAAAACTCCATAAAATCCAATCCCATAGAAAATGACACACGGGCAACAAAGAGAACCCCAGCAGGTATGGGTGATGTAATTACCAGACATTATGGGAACCTTGCGAGTCCCCCAAATCGCATAGATGTCACAATAGTCCAGGAAGTCTCCCTGGTTTAAGGCTCCCAAGATGCGGCAATACCTTCCTCCAAATACCGTTTGGATGATCCCCCATGCCCCACCAACGCGTTTCAGGTCTGTTCCAGACCCTTTTTCAAGGTAAGTGTGTCAAATATTCCAAATCCCCACTATTTATTCAAACATCCACCAATAATACATCCGTCAATAAATTCCTTCACCTATGTGAAGATGGCTGCCTCCATATTGTTGTCGCGGTTGTCCTGGCAACCGCACCTCCCATCTAGTCACATGACCCTAAATGGGATTGTCCCGTACAAATTCCTTCACCTGTGTGAAGATGGCTGCCTCCATATTGTTGTCGCGGTTGTCCTGGCAACCGCACCTCCCATCTAGTCACATGACCCTAAAAGGGATTGTCCCTTACGTCGTCCCCTTTGATGTTACCAGCGGTTGTCCTAGCAACCGCTCCTGCCGTCCGGTCTTCTCTTGATGTCCCATTCTGTATGCGAGAGGCACTTCCGCCCTCGCCCGCTCGTGCAGTGTACATCACTTCCGCCCTCATGCGATCACAATAATTGTCATATCCGGCCCGAATGGAGTAACCCGGCAACCATAGCGTCCATAGCCCAATTCATATTACAACAATGTCCCGTTTCGAATCCATCATAGTTCATAAGATGGGCAGACTCAATTATTCATAGGACGGACGATCTTCATCATTATATAGTGTCACTGCCAAGGAAACAATGACACTTAAAACACTTATTAAAAAAGTGACCGTAATCATCACATAAAAAGTGGTAAATTCTCTGCTGTTGTAGTATTTTCACATTCTCTTTCATGTGTTTCAGCATGTGTTTCAGCATCCTTCTGTCCTTCAATTGCTTCTTTGGACCCATCAAGTAGTTCTATAGTTGCCTCTCCTGTATCTTGCTGAATCTCTCCATCATTCTGCTCTTCCTGATAATCTTCAGTCTCTTCTGATGATGTACCAGTGTCCAAAGTTTTCTGAGATGGGTTACCAAAATAAGTACTAAGTTTTGGAATCTTTTGCAATAGTTCTCTTTCTGAAGTTTGTTTGCGTTTGTTAATTCTCCTTCGTGCAGCACCGCTGAGTTTTCCTTTACCAGGATTTGCAGACATGGTCCAGGTTAGCTTTTCTTAAAGTAGTCTGTAAATTCTAATAAGTGGAGGACAATAATCTGACAGAAATAATAATAATGTACAAGTCTCCCACAACACTGTGCAACATTTAAAGTTTTTCCGATATGAAAATAGGTACTTCGTTCTAAATGTGTTAATATTGCTGACAATTTTGGTTGTGTGCAGTGATTTTCCACCCAGAAATGCCAAATGACTTCAAACGCAAAGACAGCCTACTATCACATTTTAAATTATATTAAATTCATCAAATTCTTAAGGCTGAAAACTTCTACTGAGTCCTACACGATAATGAGAAAGTGACATTGGAAGCCTTTAAATGTGTTGTGCATGGCTCTTCTACGTTGAGATTGTAAACAACCTTCTAGAAAAGTATCATCATTAGGTTGCAACATGTCACTCATAATCCACTCTCTTGACTCTTATGTTAACTTCTTCACTGACAACTGTCGTACAGTGAGTGAGTACGGTGAGCAATTCCACCAAGATATGGTGTCCTTCTTCCTCCTATTAGACAAAGCACTCCCAAGGGGCAATAGAGATGACAAAGAAATGACTGGGCTGCAGAAGATATCCAGAGCTTCAAGGCCCAATGGCCTTCACAGATTAGCCACACCGCTACTGTTTCTCTTCTTTGTATGCAACCCGCCTATTGACTTCAGTTTACACATTTTCTGGGCTGCACACACCCTGTGGAATGCTCTCCCATGCACAATAAGACTCTCCTCTAGTCTCCAAACCTTCAAGCGTTTCCTGAAAACTCACCTCTTCAGACAAGCTTATCAAATTCCGGGCTCACCCACATAATCTTCAGTGTCTCCTCTCTAATTACAGCTATACAATCCACACATTACCTCACATATTTTGTCTTTCTTCACTTAGACACCCTCCAGACCCCAGGCAAATATTGCTGAGTGACCATATCATATAGCCCATTAAGAACCTTTGCAATCTGGAAAGACCATTATG
Source organism: Pseudophryne corroboree (assembly GCF_028390025.1). NCBI lineage: Eukaryota > Metazoa > Chordata > Amphibia > Anura > Myobatrachidae > Pseudophryne > Pseudophryne corroboree. The sequence continues at coordinate 737,318,578 of NC_086445.1, read as the reverse complement.
CAATAGGTAGCACCTATCCTTGTGTATCAATGTCTATTTCCCTGTAGAGTGTAAGCTTGCAAGCAGGGCCTTCCAACCTCTAGGTCTGTCTGTTATTACCCAGTTTTGTTCTATTACTGTTGTTCCAATTGTAAAGCGCAACAGAATATGCTGTACTAAACTGTTAATAATAATTTTAGAAGCATACTCTAATTTACTGGCAAGCCACCATACAATATTAACAGCGCTTAAGTTACCTATTTCTTAAGCTGGGTACACACCTGAGCGATGGATTGGCCGCAAGCCTGATGGGCTCAACCGATCCAATGATTTGTTAAGTGCTATGCACAAATTATATTGTGCATACACACCAATATACCGGCTAACATGTCTGGCCACAGTAACTGGTAGCTACGTCACTCTCTGCAGTTCTTTGGCCAGCATATGGGTTGGTTGGTTGGTTGGTTGGTTGGTTGGTGGGTTGGTCATACAGACAGCCAGATGTACTGATTTATCTGCAACATATATTGGCATCGGCTGTGCTGCAGAGCTGACACAAAATGTCTGTGAACGATGTCGTTCACAGACATATCTTTGTGATATGTCGTTTGTCAGCTGAACAAACAACATATCACATAGTGTGTACCCAGCATTAAACATCACAGTGACCTGACCGTAACAATGGCAAAAAAGACTCCTGCTTACCGCCACCTACGGCTATGCAGGATCTTAATACCCAGTGAAGCTGATACTGCTTCTGCACGCCCGGATGCACTTGGCTCCTCTGTCAGGGTGTAATCTTATTTGGTTGGTGTCAATTCCAAAGCTCTGTCTGTACAGGGATGAGGATTTAAATTAAATACAGTAGCAGTTATTATTGGTTATATTTTTATCACTGCATTTACAGTGTACTCCACCTATAGCATATTTTCATATCCACAAAGTGCACACATTTATATCCGACACATTATCATGCCACAACAATACATTCCCATTTTTGTTCCCCAGCCATAAGCCGCCATAACATAAAAACACAAAATTGATGGCAGATAATAAAACCACTTGGCCCAGCTAGTCTGCCCTAAACACAAGTACACACACACTTACACACTACGGTTATTTTTTTATTGAGAGCCAATTACCCTACCAGCATATTTTTGAATTGTGGGAGGAAACTGGAGAACCCAGAAGAAACCAACGCAAACACAGGGAGGATATACAAACTCCACACAGTTAGGGCAGGAATAAAACCCATGACATCAGTGCTGTGAGGCAGTAATGCTAATGCCGGGCGGCAACTCAGTGTTTTCCCGGAATTCGTTAAAAAACGCAGGCGTATCAGGGAAAAATGCTGGAGTGTCTGCAGAAACGGGGAAGTGGCTGGCCAAACGCAGGGCGTGTTTGTGACGTCAAACCAGGAACGAAACGGGCTGAGCTGATCGCAGTGTAGGAGTAGGTCTCGAGCTACTCAGAAACTGCTAAGAATTATTTATTCGCAATTCTGCTAACCTTTTGTTAGCAATTCTGCTAAGCTAAGATACACTCCCAGAGGGCGGCGGCCTAGTGTATGCAATGCTGCTAAAAGCAGCTAGCGAGCGAACAATTCGGAATGAGGGCCCATGTTTCAGTGCTTCTTTTATTACACTATCATCAGGTTTTCAAAGGTCTTTGTCAGCCTGATGATAGTGCAATAAAAAAAACACTGAAACGTTGTTATCTATATCCAAGTCTGCTGACTACTTTTTATGCCGAGTGCCGCACCGCAGAAAGTGTATATATGAACCACGATATATGTGATAGCACCAGCAAAGCATATGTAATAATTGGAGTGCTGGTTCTTTGGGGTGAGGGGGGTATATATATATATATATATATACAAAAGGGCAGTGTATAACTACCATTTTCTCAGAGGGCACCGGGGCAATTGTTTGAAACAGTGGGAGTGCCGGTCCATGCAATATCTGTATATATATATATATATATATATATATATAAAATATATATATTTATACACACACATATTTTGGGGTCAATTCTATTCAGCGACAGTTGAATAGCGCCGGGAGTTCAATACAGCGCCAAGTGACACCACTTGTCAGGAATTCTTCTCTCAACCCCGGGGGATGAGAGAAGAAACCCGACAAAAGTGCTGCCGTGCGAGGCTGATTCTGTTGGGAATCAGCATCGCATCGGGGAGTTAAGTCGGAGAATGCCCGTTCTCCCAACAATTCAACCTGTTAAGTCGGCGAGAACAGGCCTTCGCCGACATAACTTGAGCTGAATTGAATAGTGACGGGAGCTAACTCCCGGCGCTATTCAACTGTCGCTGAATAGAATTGACCCCATAGACAAAAGGTGGGTCTAGCACTGCCACTTAAACTTACAGCCTTCAAAATGAAGAAATGGATAGGTGGATAGAGGTGTGGCACTCCAATGAAGGATCCAACGGGTGTAATATGGTTTGTCGGCGGTCGGGGTCCCGGCGACCAGCATACCGGTGCCAGGATCCCGACCGCCGGCATACCGACAGCTGGGCGAGCGTACATGAGCCCCTTGCGAGCACGGTGGTGCGCGTCTCCCTCCAGGGGGGTCGTGGACCCCAAGAAGGAGAAAAGATGTCTGTTTGCCGGCAATCGGGATTCCGGCGCCGGTATGCTGGTCGCCGGGACCCCGACCGCCGGCAACCAGAAGACCACCCTAATCCAACAGCAAGTGAATAGTGGGATAAAGTAGTTGGGCATCTGCTTATAACAAAATACTAGCAATCATCTAAGAATACGGCACCCCAAATAAGACATTGTGACAGTGATGCTAGTTATGCCACTGTGACTGTGTCTAATTTGGTGGTCTGCATTTTTAGATGATTGCATATATTATATATAAAAATAATATTATATAGCTTTTAAAAAATCATTTGGTAGCACTATGTCCCCTTCCCCCCTCTCTCTCCCCCCCAAAAGTGCTTGCAGATGTACAGTACATACTGGTACTTTACTTTTCAGGAGTCTGTCAGCGCCGCTATCCCGCACTCTCTCCTGGCGGCTTAGCGGCTCTTAGGTGTCCTGGGCGGTGTGCGGCGGCTCTGGGTCGCAGGAGGATGTCACGTGATATCTGCGACCCAGGCCAGAGCACACAGCAGCAGAGAGCACAGACAGTAGGAGGAGCGAGCGCCGCTGATGCTAATAGGCGCTGCGCTCGTTCGTCCGTCGCTGCTCCTCTAGCAGCTCCTGCTGCACTACGGAAATGTTTCTTTCACATCCTGTGTGAACAGAGTGGGGGTCGGGGGACAACGGAGCAGCTGTAGCTGTAGGTGCCGTGCCCCCTTCATGGCCAGGAGCCCGGCGGCAACGGACTCCGCTGCCTCCGAGAGTTCCGCCCCTGCTCGTACCCCGATTGCTGACAAGGTGAGCGGCTGCACTAAACACTTTTTCTGAGTACACACTGGAGGGGGGGCAACTTAGGTAAAATAAAGGCAGTTTGTGCAAGGGCCTCCAAATTGCCTCTTTTTCCTGCCATTATACGTACGGACTGTCTGACGTGCCTTCTTGGATGCGGTCACTCATATAATCCTCCACCATTCTTTCAATGGTGACAGAATCATATGCAGTGACAGTAGACAACATGTCAGTAATCGTTGGCAGGTCCTACAGTCCGGACCAGATGTCAGCACTCGCTCCAGACTGCCCTGCATCACCGCCAGCGGGTGGGCTCGGAATTCTTAGCCTTTTCCTTGCAGCCCCAGTTGCAGGAGAATATGAACGAGGAGCTGTTGCGGGGTCACGTTCCGCTTGACTTGACAATTTTCTCACCAGCAGGTCTTTGAACCTCTGCAGACTTGTGTCTGCTGGAAAGAGAGATACAACGTAGGTTTTAAATCTAGGATCGAGCACGGTGGCAAAAATGTAGTGCTCTGATTTCAACAGATTGACCACCCGTGAATCCTGGTTAAGCGAATTAAGGGCTCCATCCACAAGTCCCACGTGCCTAGCGGAATCGCTCTGTTTTAGCTCCTCCTTCAATCTCTCCAGCTTCTTCTGCAAAAGCCTGATGAGGGGAATGACCTGACTCAGGCTGGCAGTGTATGAACTGACTTCACGTGTGGCAAGTTCAAAGGGTTGCAGAACCTTGCACAACGTTGAAATCATTTTCCATTGCACTTGAGTCAGGTGCATTCCCCCTCCTTTGCCTATATCGTAGGTAGCTGTATAGGCTTGAATGGCCTTTTGCTGCTCCTCCATCCTCTGAAGCATATAGAGGGTTGAATTCCACCTCGTTAACACCTCTTGCTTCAGATGATGGCGGGGCAGGTTTAGGAGTGTTTGCTGGTGCTCCAGTCTTCGGCACGCGGTGGCTGAATACCGAAAAGTGGCCCGCAATTCTTCGGGCCACCGACAGCATCTCTTGCACGCTCCTGTCGTTTTTTAAATAATTCTGCCCCACCAAATTCATTGTATGTGCAAAACATGGTACTTGCTGGTATTTGCCCACATGTAATACACGCACAATATTGGTGGCATTGTCCGATGTCACAAATCCCCAAGAGAGTTCAATTGAGGTAAGCCATTCTGCGATGATGTTCCTCAGTTTCCGTAAGGGGTTGTCAGCTGTGTGCCTCTTATGGAAAGCGATGATGAGTTGACGTTTGTGAGATGCTGCTACTGGTGCCGCCACTGCTGTTCTTGCTGCGGGAGGCAATACATCTACCCAGTGGGCTGTCACAGTCATATAGTCCTTAGTCTGCCCTGCTCCACTTGTCCACATGTCCGTGGTTAAGTGGACATTGGGTACAACTGCATTTTTTAGAACACTGGTGACTCTTTTTCTGAGGTCTGTGTACATTCTCGGTATCGCCTGCCTATAGAAATGGAACCTAGATGGTATTTGGTACTGGGGACACAGTACCTCAAGCATATCTCTAGTTTCCTGTGAATTAACGGTGGATACCGGAAACACGTTTAACACCGCCCAGGCTGCCAAGGCCTGAGTTATCCGCTTTGCAGCAGGATGACTGCTGTGATATTTCATCTTCCTCGCAAAGGACTGTTGGACAGTCAATTGCTTACTGGAAGTAGTACAAGTGGTCTTCCGACTTCCCCTCTGGGATGACGATCGACTCCCAGCAGCATCAACAGCAGCGCCAGCAGCAGTAGGCGTTACACTCAAGGATGCATCGGAGGAATCCCAGGCAGGAGAGGACTCGTCAGACTTGACAGTGACATGGCCTGCAGGATTATTGGCGTTCCTGTCTAAGGAAGAAATTGACACTGAGGGAGTTGGTGGTGTGGTTTGCAGGAGCTTGGTTACAAGAGGAAGGGATTTAGTTGTCAGTGGACTGCTTCCGCTGTCACCCAAAGTATTTGAACTTGTCATTGACTTCTGATGAATGCGCTCCAGGTGAGATATAAGGGAGGATGTTCCTAGGTGGTTAACGTCCCTATCCCTACTTATTACAGCTTGACAAAGGCAACACACGGCTTTACACCTGTTGTCCGCATTTGTGTTGAAATAATTCCACACCGACGAGGTGATTTTTTTTGTAATTTGACCAGGCATGTCAATGGCCATATTCGCCCCACGGACAACAGGTGTCTCCCAGGGTGCCTGACTTAAACAAACCACCTCACCATCAGAATCCTCCTTGTCAATTTCCTCCTCAGCGCTAGCAACACCCATATCCTCATCCTGGTGTACTTCAACAGTAACATCTTTAATTCGACTATCAGGAACTGGACTGCGGGTGCTCCTTCCAGCACTTGCAGGGGGCGTGCAAATGGTGGAAGGTGCCACCTCTTCCCGTCCAGTGTTGGGAAGGTCAGGCATCGCAACCAACACAATTGGACTCTCCTTGGGGATTTGTGATTTAGAAGAACGCACAGTTCTTTGCTGTGCTTTTGCCATCTTTAATCTTTTCATTTTTCTAGTGGGAGGATGAGTGCTTCCATCCTCATGTGAAGCTGACCCACTAGTCATGAGGAACATAGGAGAGGGCCTCAGCCGTTCCTTGCCACTCTGTGTCGTAAATGGCATATTGGCAAGTTTACGCTTCTCCTCAGACGCTTTTAATTCAGATTTTTGGGTAATTTTACTGAACTTTTATTTTTTGGATTTTACATGCTCTCTACTATGACATTGGGCATCGGCCTTGGCAGACAACGTTGATGGCATTTTATCGTCTCGGCCATGACTAGTGGCAGCAGTAAAAGTTTTGCACAGTATACATATATAGTAGGAGGACAGTGCATAATTTTGCTGACCACCAATATATAATATATAGCAGTACGGTACATTAGTCCACTGCTCTACCTACCTCTGTGTCGTCAAGTATACTATCCATCCATACCTGTGGTGCATTTAAGTTTTGCGCAGTATATATATATAGTAGGAGGACAGTGCATAATTATGCTGACCACCAGTATTTAATATATATCAGTACGGTACAGTAGTCCACTGCTCTACCTACCTTTGTGTCGTCAAGTATACTATCCATCCATACCTGTGGTGCATTTAAGTTGTGCGCAGTATATATATAGTAGGAGGACAGTGCATAAGTTTGCTGACCACCAGTATATAATATATAGCAGTACGGTACAGTAGTCCACTGCTCTACCTACCTTTGTGTCATCAAGTACACTATCCATCCATACCTGTGGTGCATTTAAGTTTTGCGCAGTATATATATAGTAGGAGATCAGTGCATAATTTTGCTGACCACCAGTATATAATATATAGCAGTACGGTACAGTAGTCCACTGCTCTACCTACCTCTGTGTCGTCAAGTATACTATCAATCCATACATGTGGTGTATTTGACGACACAGAGGTAGGTAGAGCAGTGGACTACTGTACCGTACTGATATAATACTGGTGGTCACTGGTCAGCAAAATTATGCACTGTCCTCCTACTATATACTACAATGCAGCACAGATATGGAGCGTTTTTCAGGCAGAGAACGTAGATATTTTCACTTCAGCACACTGAACACAGATATTTGCAATCACACTGAGCACAGATATTTGCAGCACACAGATATTTGCAGCACACTGAACATAACTGAGAGAAAGCTGCATACGTCCTCTCCCTATCATCTCCAATGCACAAGTGAAAATGGCGGCGACGCACGGCTCCTTATATAGAATACGAATCTTGCGAGAATACGACAGCGGGATGATGACGTTCAGGCACGCTCGGGTTAACCGAGCAAGGCGGGAGGATCCGAGTCTGCCTCGGACCCGTGTAAAATGGGTGAAGTTCGGGGGGGGTTCGGATTCCGAGGAACCGAACCCGCTCATCACTAGTAGATATATTGGTCATTGTGTGTACTGCAGGGCCGACGTGATATGTCTGTGAACGACGGTGTTCACAGACATATTGTTGGTACACACTGGCCGACTGGCCAGCGTTATATCGGCCGTTCAATAGCATGGCCAATATATCGGCCAGTGTGTACCCACATAAGAGTGTTGTAAATGAAAACTAAACTTAAACATCTAAAGCAAAGAAGTGTTATGTTAATGTGTAATAGCATATATAGAGTATAACTAGATGAATATGAAATCTTATTTTTTTTTCAACATAACTTCAATGCACAGTCCTGATCTGTATAACATATATTATCCCTGAAAGACATACATATGCATAGTTTTGAAATACTGTACACATGGGCTCATTAGCATGCCACTTAGCGGTATAATAATCCTCATTTTACTTACACCCACTGGCTATGATTTACACTAAACATCTCTATATAAATCACAGAACTAAAGACTTAAGCACCAAATAGACGTACTGCTGGTGTATGTATTATATTTCTAGTGCTTTATTTATTTATTTTGTACAAAATATGAAAAGGCAGATTTAGTCACTTATGTATTAATATTGCTGTAAGTGATTTGTTACAATTGTTTTGTTTGTGTACATAATGTATACATATATATGCAAGACACCTTTTCTGCAGCGGGGTACACTGGTATTCCACAGGGAATAATATCGGGGTGTAGAGTTGGAACTTGATCCGAGGCACCAACAGGCTAAAGCTTTGACTATTCCCAGGAAGCACTGCACTGCCTCCTCCTTTCTATCCCCGCCTCCAGGCACTGGAGCTCAGTTCGTAAGTTGGTTGCTGAAGAGCTGGCAGCTAACAGGGAGGGCTGCACTAGGCAGCCCTGAAAAGAGCTTTTCTGACAAGAAAGAAGACTTCAAGGGCCGCAGCATAGGCACTTGGTGCTATATGTCATGCTGACATATCATGCTGCGGCTCCATCACCTCCCCCAGCGGCCCTGTATACTCCCGCACCCTAGTTGCTTGGTACTTACAGCGGAGGTGCTTCAGTCTCATCAGGCACACATACCGCTGCTGCTCTCCTGGATCACGTGGCCGCACAATAGGGAGGAGGTAAGAGGGTCCCCCAGGTAGGACCCGCCAAAATCGCGATCTGGTTGCGGTCTCCGGAGACTGACCGTGCCACTGGCTGTGTACACTGTGGCCGTGCAGGTACCTCACTATATCCACCAGGGCAAGGAGCACAGGTCATATTTACTAAAATCTGTTTAGTACAGGCTCCATAGTACCCGGTGGTGAAGTCCAACAGAGGGGATAAGGCTCTGATCTGTAGCCCCTCCCCCAGCCCCAGGCACCATCTAAAGCAGATGTTCCCAGCCTGGAGCTGCATCTCTCTCTCCATCACTCCCTGTCAGCGTTTGGGCGCCATTACACAGAGCTGTGCTGATTCTGGGACTGCTGGGTAATGTCTCCTCTGTAAAGCCTCCTGCCTCATCAGCGCTGTGCATTTACAAGACACTTAAGTATTCTACATGTCGTTTAGACAGTGTTAATTAAGAACAAGTGCATAACGACAGGAATATTTAGTACAAGTATTCTGTGATATACATCCAGTGTTTACTGTGCATTGTTATATATGTATACATACATAGCTTTACGTAGTATTGCTTGTCCAGTGCAGTTTTATTGTTGTTTGTAATAATTTCTGCATTGTACATGTGACACTGTGTGCCTATAGCTGCCATGTGGTTCCTATTCCGTGTATCTCACACATATTGCTATCCCTATATTCTGTCCCTGATGGGGGATAAGTGCATCAGGGTCCTATATTTATAGTGTTTCACAGGATATACTGTTTGGTATTTTTCTCTGTGTATTTCAGTCACTTTATACCACTTAAATCCTCTGTTTGTGATCTGCATTTGCAGTCACACTCCACAGGTGTTTTTTTGTCAGGTACTGTGTTGGGCTATATTGTGCTGTTATGCCCTAGGGCTACATTCTCCAATAATGTCTGCGTCATAGGGCGGGAGATCTGTGGCTGATTCTGCATCATGCAGTTCTGATGCCGCAGATTTATCTGAGGAAAATATTCCAGCTGAGGGTCCAGGTAGTGGGGGTTCCAGTGGCAAACGCAGGATTTGCATGGGGGGGTTTCCAGAACTGGGCGGAGCCAATCACGGGGGTGGGGACTGAGGTGACCCAGTATATGCTGGGTCTGTAAAACTAGTGAGTCTGTGTGTGTGTGTGTATGTATATATAGATATATATATATACTGTACATATATCTACACATATATATACATGTGTGTATATATATATATATATATATATATACAAACACACACACACATACATATACACATATAGATAGCATATTAAACATACATATATATATATATATATATATATGTACAGTACACATATATATATACACATGTATATATATATATATCTATCATGTGTGTGTGTGTGTGTGTGTGTGTGTGTGTGTGTGTGTGTGTGTGTGTGTGTGTGTGTGTTTATATGTATGTATGTATATACATGTGTATATATGTATGCACATGGATATATATGTACCATAATTAAAATAAAGTAAACTTTTATTGCACTTACAAGTGCCACCAGGAAGACAGCAGGCTGCAGAGGACGCTAGACAGCCATTAATAATACTCATGCAGCTATATATATATAAAAAAAAGAAAAAAAATTTTTAGTGGAGGGGGGTTTCTGGGTGCTCGGAAACCCCCCCTGGGTGTGCCACTGGGTTCTGTACCCCTCAGTCAGCCTGCAGCACCAGTGGCACACCAAGACCCACCTTGGGCTGCTTTTTCTTATTTTCTGACTACACTAGTAACGAGACTTGTGCCCCCTGTGAGACCTCCTGTGCCTGTACAATCACATATTGTCCCTGTTGTAAATCCACCATAGGTGGATACTCTATCTACTCAGTTACAGCAGTTAAATCAGACTTTGGTTAAACAAAAGCCTGACCCTCACTCTCCTAAGACCAAAGCGTCATCTAAGCGGGCCATTTCTTCCTCACAGTCCACGCATGTTTCGGATACTTCATCCGATGAAGATGGCGCATATGCTGACCCATCAGACACCGATGCAGATGCTTCTGATAGGGAATCTACAACACAGGTGGATGTTCCTGACCTCTTGGAGGCTATCAAACTGATTCTTCAGATTGATGAGGAATCTGAACTTCCAAATACGTCTAAGAAACCTGATAACTTCAAACGTCAGAAGGTTACTAAATTAGTTTTGCCACATTCTGACCATTTAGTTGACATACGTCAGGAATCCTGGGAGTCTCCAGGAAAGAAATTCTCCCTATCTAAAAAGATGCTAGCTCGTTATCCCCTCACTGCAAAGTTAAGTAAAAATTGGGAAACACCGCCGCCGGTGGACTCACATGTTACAATTCTGGTGGTGTCTTCTACTCTGCCTGTCACTACCGTCACCTCTCCGAAGGAACCAATGGATAAGCGTGTGTAGGGTTGCTTGAAGTCTATTTACACTCTTGCAGGTGCTGTGCATAGACCTACTATAGTGGCTTCTTGGGCTGCAAAAGCTATTGAAGCCTAGGTTGAAGAAGTTGAAGCGGAGCTACCTCCAAATTTTTCTGATAATGCCAGACATTGTCTTTCATATATTACCACAGCCTTTCATTACATTCAGTAGGCGGCCTTTGATGCCGGTGTGCTGGCAGTCAAAGCATCTACTACGTCCATTCTGGCTCGCCGGATTCTGTGGTTGCGGTCCTGGTCTGTGGATCTGGCCTCTAAAAAGACCTTGGAGGTGATCCCTTTTAAGGGAAACTTCATTTTTGGGGAAGATCTGAACAAGATTTTTGCTGACTTAGCGTCTTCTAAAACTGCATGTCTGCCGAGTACTAATCTTTCAGCTTAGAAGGCTAAAAGTACCACCTTTCGTTCCTTTCAACCTCCAAGTAAAGCAAAGGGTCAGGCGTACTCAAAACAGGCTTGTACTTCCGAAACCTCTAAGCCCAAACCTAAACGTTCCTGGGCTGCCCATCAGCACGCTTCCAAACCAGACAAGCCTGCTGTATGACGGGGCAGGCCTCCCCCTGGGGGACCCCAGGGTGGGAGGCCAACTTCTGCGGTTCGCCCAGGTATGGTTACAGACCACTTCAGATGCCTGGGTGAGGGAAGTCGTCACTCACGGATATGCCATCTCTTTCAAGAAACGTCCTCCTCGACAGTTTTGCTTGACAAGTATCACTTCGGATCCGTTGAAAGCAAAAACTCTACATTTGGTGGTACAATCCCTCCTGGACACAGGGGTGATAGATGCCGGTGCCTCTGGCTCAGAGAGGCAGGGGGTACTATTCAATGCTGTTCCTAGTTCTGAAACCGAATGGATCCTCCCGGCCCATTCTCAACCTCAAGTTTTTGAACAAATTTGTGAAGGTATCCAAATTCCGTATGGAAACTCTTCGCTTTATTGTTCTGGCCTTGGAGCCCAAGGACTATATGGTATCACTGGACATAAAGGATGTTTACTTACATATACCTATTGCCATGTCGCATCAGCAATATCTGCGGTTTGCTATTGGCAACCTACATTATCAATTCCAGGCCTTGCCTTCTGGACTGACCACGGCTACCGCAAATCTTCACCAAGGTCATGAGGGCCCTTCTCCGCCATCAGAGTATCAGGATCCTGCCATATCTGGATGATTTATTGATCCTAGTGAACTCCCAAGAGGTTCTCCTCTGTCATCTGGAACTGACGGTCCAATTCCTGCAAGCGCACGGGTGGCTCGTCCACTGGAAGAAATCCTCGCTGGTCCCTGCTCAGAGCATGGTGCACTTGTGGGTGTTACTGGACACACACAACCAATGGTTGTTTTTGTCTCCGGAGAAGGTCCTGAAACTTCAGGACAGGATAAGATGCTTCCTCTCTCGCCCACGTGTGTCAATAAACTCGGCGATGCAAGTACTAGGCCTCATGGTGTCTGCTTTCAACATGGTAGAGTACGCTCAATTTCATTCTCGCCCTCTGCAGCGGTTAATCCTTTCCAAGTGGGATGGCCTGCCTCACTGGATCAGGTCTCAAATGATTTCCTTGACTCTGGAAGTTCATCTGCCTCCAGGACCAACAATTGAGCAGGGGTCATCCCTTCTGGATCTCCAACTGGCTCCTCCTAATGATGGATGCCAGTCTGCGGGGTTGGGGCGCAGTGTTGGAGCAACACTCTCTTCAGGGTCGGTGGACCAGGGAGGAATCTCTCCTTCCGATAAACATTCTGGAGCTGCGGGCAGTTTTAAATGCTCTGAAACTGGCCCTGCCTCTGGTACAGAACAGGCCTGTTCAAGCACAGTCGGACAATGCCACCCCGGTGGCATACATAAATCATCAAAACGGCACTCGAATCTGCATGGAACGCCATCTGCCAGCCATATCAGCAGTGTTCATTCCGGGGTCCTCAACTGGGAAGCGGACTTCCTCAGTTGTCAGTACATACACGCCATAGAGTGGAGCCTTCATCTGGAAGTCTTTAAACTACTAATGGACAAGTGGGGCCTACCAGATGTAGACCTGATGGCGTCTCGACACAATCACAAGGTTCCGGTCTTATGAGCAAGAACAAGGGATCCTCAAGCAGCGTTCGTGACGTGCTGGTTATTTCATGGAACTTTCGTATGCCGTATGTGTTCCCTCCGGTGTCACTCCTGCCCAGTGTAATAAGGAAATTCAAGCAAGAAGGAGGAATACTACTTCTAATTGCTCCGGCGTGGCCCAGACGGCATTGGTTCTCAGACCTGCAGGGTCTCTCGATAGAGCGTCCTCTTCCATTTCCACAACGCCCGGACCTCCTCACTCAGGGCCCTTGTGCCTACCAGGATCTGGCCCGACTGGCTTTGACGGCGTGGCTCTTGAAGCTTCAGTTCTGAGGGCCAAAGGATTTTCTGAGGCGGTCATTCAAACTATGTTGAAAGCCCGTAAACCAGCTTCGGCTCGGATTTATTATTGGGTCTGGAATTCTTACTTCACCTGGTGTGCGGCTATGAATTATAATGCTTACCAGTTCAGTATTGCCAAACTTTTGGCTTTTCTGCAACAGGGCCTGTACTTAGGCCTTCATCTGCCCTCCCTCACGGTTTATATTTCAGCTTTGTCGGAATGGTTTCAGAGAAAAATTGCGTCTCTGCCTGACGTTCATACTTTCACTCAGGGTGTGTTACAGATTCAACCTCCTTATGTAGCTCCTGTGGCTCCTTGGGATTTGTCGGTTGTTTTGGATGCCCTACAAGAGTCTCTGTTTGAACCTCTTGAGTCTGTGGAACTTAATTAACTTACACTGATGGTCTTGTTTTTGCTGGCTATTGCCTCTGCTAGAAGGGTCCTATCGTTCACCCTATCTGATTTTTCACTATGACCGTGCGTTTCTTAGAACTCGCCCTGGTTATCTGCCTAAGGTGGTGTCGTCTTTCCACCTTAACAAAGAGATTGTGGTTCCGGCCTTTATCTCTCCTGGTTTGTCTTCCAAAGAACGGTCTTTGGATGTGGTACGGGCTCTCTGTATATATGTGAAGAGAACTGCCTCTTTTAGGAGATCTGATTCTCTCTTTGTCCTTTTTGGTTTTCACAAATGTGGCTGGCCTGCGAATAAGCAGACCTTGGCCAGATGGATTAGAATGGTGATTGCACAAGCTTATGTGCAGGCTGGACTTCCAGCTCCTGCTACTATCAAGGCCCATTCTACTCGGTCTGTTGGACCTTCTTAGGTGGCCCGCCGTGGTGCATCCCTAGAATTGTGCAAAGCGGCTACGTGGTCCTCAGTGAACACGCTCATCAGGTTCTATGCCTTTGATACTTCTGCCTCCCAGGATGCTTCCTTTGGATGCCGGGTTCTTGTACCCACTATAGTGTGTCCCCTCCCATGAGGAACTGCTTTAGGACATCCCTGATGTTATTCCCTGTGGAAGCCCAGTGTACCCCGCTGCAGAAAAGGAGATTCATGGTAAGACTTACCATTGTTAAATCTCTTTCTGCGAGGTACACTGGATTCCACAGTTCGCCCACCCTGATGCACTTAGCTTCTTTGGGTTTGTATGGCATTAGCCGCTGGTACCTTCTCCTGTCGTGAGAATTTGGTTATCTGTGGCTACTAAATACTGTTGTCTCTTTTACCTGCTACTGCTTGGACTGGTTAACAAAACTGAGCTCCAGTGCCTGGAGGAGCGGTTATATAGAGGAGGCGGTGCAATCCATCCTGGGAACAGTCAAAGCTTAAGCCTGTTGGTGCCTCGGATCAAGATCCAACTCTACATCCCAATGTTATTCCCTGTGGAATCCAGTGTACCTCGCAGAAAGAGATTTTACAATGGTAAGTCTTACCATAAATCTCCTTATTTTCTCATTTGAATATTGATTCTCCCCCAATCATTATTAGAACATTAAGTAAAACACAAAGCAATATTCTAAGTAAATGTTAAATAAATAAATAAATAATAAATAAATAAGGTGTATGCTTTCATCGTGAGTTTTCTTTTCTTTTATTTGTTCCTGTTTTTGGAAATCCTTATTTCATATTATTGCTTTACTTGGTACAGCTTGAAAAATCATAATTTACTTACTTAGCTAATACAATTTGTTGATTTAACAATGGCAATGTACAGTAATAGTGTGAACACTAACCTATTGTACTGTATGTCTCCTAAAATGTGCATTGTTATCATCATTTGATGTCCAGTGCCTACATTAGCCGTGGATAGGAAAAGGAGAATAACTGTTGTTACTTTATTGTCTGATTTTCCTCCTACTTCAGTATTTTATATCATACATTTTATTATCACACTTTTAATACTACGGAGGAAACAAAACATTATTATTCTTTATTGACATCACGCCTAATCAATATTTTGAACTGCGATAGCCACACATAAAAGGTGATATTTAAACAGTAAGTACAATATACAACATTCCGTTCACTGGCTAGTTTGTCACTCTTGCCATTTGTCACACACAGTGTGACACACAATATACTGGGAAATTATTATTATGGATTTATTGAGCATGTGTATCTATATACTGGAATAAGCCATTATACGGGATTATTATTATTCCCAAAAATGAGATAATTAAACCGCAAGCAATTGAATATTAACTAGTGCACAGTATGAAGTGTGCTTGGCTCTGGCACAGTGTTTAAATCTCCATCAAACTGTCAGTAAGTATTAGAGATGAGCGGGTTTGGATCCCTGAGAACCTACCCCCACCCCCCCCGAACTTCAATACCCGAGCCCGGATCCGAGTCAGGCTCGGGTTTTCCCGACTGACTCGGAAACCAGAACGAGGCAAAACGTCACCATCTTGCTGTTGGATTCCCGTGGGGTTTGGATACCATATAAATTGCCACGCATTGCCGTCATTTTCACTCTGGCATTGGAGAGTGTAGAGAGAGTATGTGTCTCTGTCCTTAGTGTCCTGCATCAGTTCAGTGGTAATGTATTGTGCTGCATCAGTCCAGTCACAGTGGTGGTGTCTTCTGCTGCCATATGTCCATTGCTGCTGTATAAGTCCAGTCCAGTGGAGCTATGTTGTGCTGCATCAGTTCAGTGGTGGTGTCTTGTGCTGCATCAGTCCAGTAACAGTGATGGTGTTCTCTGCTGCCATATGTCCAGTGCTGCTGTATAAGTCCAGTCCAGTGGTGCTGTGTTGTGCTGCATCAGTTCAGTGGTGGTGTCTTGTGCTGCATCAGTTCAGTCACAGTGGTGGTGTCCTCTGCTGCCATATGTCCAGTGCTGCTGTATAAGTCCAGTCCATTGCAGTGGTGCTGTGTTGTCCTGCATCAGTACAGTGGTAGTGTCCTGTGATGCATCAGTCCAGTCACAGTGGTGGTGTCCTCTGCTGCCATATGTCCAGTGCTGCTGTATAAGTCCAGTCCATTGCAGTGGTGCTATATTATCCTGCATCAGTCCAGTGATGGTGTCCCTGTGCTGCTGTATATGTCCAGTGATACTGCCGTATATGTCCAGTGGTACTGTTGTAAAATTCCAGTGATACTGCCGTATAATTACAGTGGTACTGGCATATAAATCCAGTCCAGTGATACTACTGTATATGTCCAATGGTACTGCTGTATAATTCCAGGGGTACTGCCGTATAATTCCAGTGATACTGTCGTATAATTCCAGTGGTACTGTCGTATAATTCCAGGGGTACTGCCGTATAATTCCAGCGATACTGACGTATATGTCCAGTGGTACTGCCATATAATTCCAGGAGTACTGCTGTATAATTCCAGTGATACTGTCGTATAAAACCAGTCCAGTGATACTGTCGTATATGTGTCCAGTGGTACTGCCATATTATTCCAGTGATACTGCCATATATGTCCAGTGGTCATGCCGTATAAATCCAGTGGTACTGGCGTATATATCCAGTCTAGTGATTCTGCCGTATATGTCCAGTGGTACTGCCGTATAAATCCAGTGATACTGCCATATAAATAAATCCAGCGATACTGCCGTATATGTCCAGTGATACTGACGAATATGTCCAGTGATACTGCTGTATATGTCCACTGGTACTGCCATATAAATCCAGTGGTACAGGCGCATAAATCCAGTCCAGTGATACTGCCATATATGTCCAGTTGTACTGATGTATAAAACCAGTGGTACTGGCATAGAAATCCAGTCCAGTGATATTGCTGTATGTCTCCAGTTGTACTGCCGTATAAATCCAGTTATACTGTCGTATATGTCCAGTAGTACTGCCGTATAAATCCAGTGGTACTGGTGTATAAATCCAGTCCAGTGATACTGCCGTATATGTCCAGTGGTACTGCCGTATAATTCCAGTGATACTGCTGTATAAATCCAGTGATACGGCTGTGTAAATCCAGTGATACTGCCGTATAAATCCAGTCTAGTGGTACTGGCATATAATTCCAGTGATACTGCCATATTATTCCAGTGATACTGCCATATAATTCCAGTGATACTGCCATATATGCCCAGTGGTACTGTTGTAAAAATCCAGTGGTACTGGCATATAAATCCAGTCCAGTGATACTGCCGTATATGTCCAGTGGTACTGCCTTATAATGTCAGTGATACTGCTGTATAATTCCAGTGATACTGCCATATAATTCCAGTGATACTGCCATATAAGTCCAGTCCAGTGGTGCTTCGATATAAGTTAAGTGGAGCTGTCCTGTGTTGTATTTTATTTACTCCAAATAAAGGGGTTATTAATATTTAATCCAAATAATTTTTACAGGGGTTGCCCTGTGTGGTGTAGAGGTACGCTCTCCTGTACAGTATATTGTTATACAACTCCAGAAAAATAATGGAGAACAAAAATTTGGAGGATAAAATAGGGAAAACTCAAGAACCACTTCCTCCTAGTGCTGAAGCTGCTGCCACTAGTCATGACATAGACAATGAAATCCCATCAACGTCGTCTGCCAAGGCCTAATGCCCAATGTGATAGTAGAGGGTATGTAAAATCCAAAAAGCCAAAGTTCATTAAAAATACCCCAAAAAATAAATTGAAATGGTCTGTGGAGAAACGTAAACCTGCCAATATGCCATTTACGACATGGAGTGGCAAGGAACGGCTAAGTCCCTGGCCTATGTTCATTACTAGTGGTTCAGATTTACATTACGATGGAAGCCCTCATCCTCCCGCTAGAAAAATTATAAGACTTAAGCTGGCAAAAGCACAGCAAAGAACAAGGAGAGTCCAAATGTGTCAGCGGTTGCGATGCTTGACCTTCCCAACACTGGATGGGAAGAGGTGGCTCCAGCCACCGTTTGCACACCCTCTGCAAGTTCTGGAAGTAGCACCCACAGTCCAGTTTCTGATATTCAAAATTAAGATGTCACTGTTGAAGTAAACCAGGATGAGGATATGGGTGTTGCTGGCGCTGAGGAGAAAGTTGAGGATGAGGATTCTGATGGTGATGTGGTTTGTTTACATCAGGCACCGGGGGAGACATCTGTTGTCAATGATATGAATAAGCCCATTGTGATGCCTGGGCAAAATACAAAAAAAACCACGACTTCAGTGTGGAATGATTTCTCCTCAAATCCGGACAAGTGTCAAGGCATGTGTTGACACTGTCAATCTGTTATATGTAGAGGTAAGGATATTAACCACCTAGGAACATCCTCCCTTATAAGTCACCTGCTGCGCATTCATCAGAAGTCAGTGTCAAGTTGTGAAACTTTGGGTAAGAACTTAAGCAGTCCACTGAAACTAAATCCCTTCTTCCTCCTGCAAGCCACACCACCAACTCCCTCAACGTCAACTTCCTCAATCAGGAACATCAGTAGTCCTGCAGTCCATGTCACTGTCAAGACTGAGGAGTCCTCTCCTAACCGGGATTCCTCAGTAGGATCCTTGAGTGATATGCCTACTGCTGCTGTTCCTGCCACTGCTGTTGCTGGGAGTCGATCGTCATCCCAAGGGGCAAGTCAGAAGACCACTTGTACTACTTCCAGTAAGCAACTGACTGTCCAGCAGTCCTTTTTGAGGAAGATGAGATATGACAGCAGTCATTCTGTTGCAAAGTGGATAACTGAGGCCTTGACAGCTATGTTGGTGTTACACGTGTATCCGGTATCCGCCATTAGTTCAGTGGGACTTAGAGAATTGATGGAGGTAGTGAGTCCCTGGTACCAAATCCCATCTAGGTTCCACTTTACTAGGCAGGCGATACCGAGAATGTACAGAGACGTCAGAAAGAGTGTCCTCAGTGTCCTAAAAAATGCAGTTGTACCCAATGTCCATTTAACCACGGACTTGTGGACAAGTGGAACAGGGCAGACTAAGGACTATATGACTGAGACAGCCCACTGGGTAGATGTATTGCCTCACGCAGCAACAACAGCAATAACACCAGTAGCAGCATCTTGCAAAAGCCAACTCGTTCCTAGGCAGGCTACGCTATGTATCACCGCTTTCAATCTCTTACGGAAATGGCTACGCTATGTTTTACCACTTTCAACCTCTTACAGTAACTGAGGGACATCATTGCACAATGGCTTACCCCAATTAGACTCTCCTGGGGATTTGTGATATTGGACAACGCCACCAATATTGTGCGTGCATTACATCTGGGCAAATTCCAGAATGTCCCATGTTTTGCACATACAATTAATTTGGTGGTACCGATTTGTTTTAAATGACAGGGGCGTTCAGGAGATGCTGTCAGTGGCCAGAAAAATTGCAAGCCACTTTCTACATTCAGCAACCGTGTGCCGAAGACTGGAGCACCAGCAAACACTCCTGAACCTGCCCTGCCATCACCTTAAGCAAGAGGTGGTAATGAGGTAGAATTCAACACTCTATATGCTTCAGAGGATGGAGGAGCAGCAAAAGGCCATTTAAGCCTATAGATCCACCTATGATATAGGCAAAGGAGGGGGAATGCACCTGACTCAAGCGCAGTAGAGAATGATTTCCATATTGTGCAAGGTTTTCCAACCATTCAAACTTGCCACACGTGAAGTCAGTTCAGACACTGCCAGCTTCAGTCAGTTCATTCCCCTCATCAGTCTTTTGCAGAAGTAGCTGGAGAATTTGAAGGAGGAGTTAAGATGGAGCGATTCCGCAAAGTATGTGGGACTTGTAGATGGAGCCCTTCATTCGCTTTGCCAGGATTCAAGGGTGGTCAATCTGTTGAAATCAGAGCACTACATTTTGGCCACCGTGCTCAATCCTAGGTTTAAAGCCTACTTTGTATCTCTATTTCCAGCAGACACAAGTATGCAGAGGTTCAAAGACCTGCTGGTGAGAAAATAGTCAACTGAAGCGAAACGTGACCCATCAACAGCTCCTCCTTAATTTTCTCCCGCAACTGGGGCTGCGAGGAAAAAGTTAAGATTTCCAATCCCACTCACTGGTGGTGATGCAGAGCAGTCAGGAGCGAGTGCTGACATCTGGTCCAGACTGAAGGACCTGCCAATGATTACTGACATGTCTACTGTCACTACATATGATTCTGTCACCATTGAAAGAATGGTGGAGGATTATATGAGTGACAGCATTCAAGTAGGCATGTCAGACGGACTGTCTGACATGCCTACTTGATGTGTGTGTGTACCGGCAGGAAAAAGAGGCAATTTGGATGCCCTTGCACAAACTGGCTTTATTTTACCTAAGTTGCCCCCCCTCTAGTGTGTACGCTGAAAGAGTGTTTAGTGCAGCCGGTAACCTTTTCAGCGATCAGCGTAGGAGGTTACTTCCACAAAATGTGGAGAAGATGATGTTCATCAAAATGAATTATAAATTTGTCGGGAAGACCTTTACCAGCAATTACCTCCAGAAAGTACACAGGGACCTGTGATGGTGGATTCCAGTGGGGACGAATTAATATTCTGTGAGGAGGAGGATGTGCACACTGAAAGGGGTGAGGAATCAGAGGAGGGTCAAAATTAACAAAAATCACATCAATATCAGTAAGTGTACTGAGTGGAGCTGAAAAATGAGTAAGCACTATACCTTTTTGCATATCATGAATTAATTAACTTTGGGGCAGATGTAATTACCTGGAGAAGGCATGAGGAAATGATAAACCAGTGATAAATACAAGTTGATAAATGCACCAGCCAATTAGCTCCAATATGTAAATTAACAGTTAGGAGCCGATTGGCTGGTGCATTTAACACCTTGCATTTATCACTGGTTTATCACTTCCTTATACCTACTCCAGATTAATACATCTGCCCCTTTGCTTAGTGCATGGCCAAGTGCAAAATACACATTTGCATTAACCTGTTCCTTATGCCTACTTGTGCCTTTACATTCTAACATAGGTAGAACATAGTAAGGTAATGTATTGACCATGATGAACATATGCACAAGAAAGCAGTATTATTAGCTGGTGGTCAGAGGCATGGGATGATGATGATGATGATTATGATGATGATAATAATAATAGTCTTGTGATTGGCTTTTTGTGAATGAGCTGTTGATACTAACTGGAGATTTCAGATTTGCTTATGTTGCAAATAACATGAATTTGAAGTTAGGACATAAGTGTGTGAGACCTTTGCCTGCAGTAAACCAGGTGCATATGCTACTATTGCCTATAGAACAAATCTTAAGATATTGGTGCTTTACATACAATTTCATCTTTTATATGAAAACTCTGACTGCCATTTTGTACAAAACTGTGGCCAGCTCTGCATCAGATCATTTGCCTGTTGGATATAACACCCTCCAGAAATAATCAAGGTTGTTAAGTATACACTGGTGTACTAGTTTGAGGCTTACCCTAGGCTCACCTAGGGTAAGCCGTAAACTTTCACACCAGCTTGTGCTATCTAACAGTGATTTGAACACAGTATAGAAATTGCCACCTTAATATTATGCCACGCATAATATTGCCCTTATGGAGTTTGGAAAAAATAAGCTCAACACACAAGTCTATTGTTAACTGATTTATCATGATTGAGGCAAAAAGATGGAGGTAGATTGATGCTTACCAGTAGGGCCCATACATCTGCGCCTGATTGCTGAAATTCTCCATTCTGCCAATTGGATGGCTTGGGTGATTGGAAAAATCCATGTTGGATTTCCCCAATTTGCCAATTCCAACCAAAAAATGATCGGGATTGGATAGACGAGTCAAGGATTTTTAACATGTTGAATATTGCCATTTCTCTGGCTTTTTGCATATCATCGATGGCAGATTTTTGATTGATGCATTGAATCAGGAGAATGGGGAATAGATGTATGGCCCACATTCGGTTTACAACCAGTAGTCACAAAGTTAGCTTTTACTTTATACATGTTTAATTGTTTAATGGAGTAACCATGTTGTTATTTGTTCAGATATCGTAAACTTCTGTTTTTGTTTTCTTGCTTTCACTGACCACTGACCTCTATATCATGTGTTCAGCTTCTATAGTTGTCCAGAAATGGTGGTGTCAAATGCAGCCATGTTTAGAAGGAGAAGACTGCAAAGTTCTACCAGACTTGACAGGATGGAGTTGTAGTACTGGGAACAAAGTCAAAACAACGAAGGTAATACTGACAGAATTTTGTTAATTATTATTTTAATGTAGTATATGTATTGATTTATCTCATTACTTAATTGTTTAAAGGTATTAATTTAGATGAACATGTAGCAGACAAATACCTATTTTATGCAGCCATTATTCAGATGGTAAGCAAGCAGAAAAATATTGTGGACTACCATAGAAAGAGAAACAAATAATAATACAACTGATATAAATTTGAATTCCAAATTTATGGTAATACAGCAAAAAAAGATAGCAAAATAAATACAATTTGTGTTTGCAATGTGCACTTCGTAAGTTGCATGCACACCAAAACTTTTTACACTTCTCATACCTTTAACTCCTTACTATTAGGTGGTACTAGGGTGGAAGGGGACTTGCAAGCATCAGTTGAGTATAGAATGGTCATGTCCTGGTAAATGTGACATGGGAAGACCAGAACACAGACATATAATGTATGCATCTTTCAGGAGGCTTATATCTTGTTGTGAATATAATAATGACTATTAGCAGCAGCTTGTGCTTGTTTTGAATGTATCAGTGTATCTTATGTAGCCTTTTCATATGATTTAGTTAATCTTAGGAAAGAAGATTCACATTTGTTTTTCATAGTGGAAGACAATATATGTTTGTACTTAATTAGTGCCATGGTTTTGTATTTGTGTCTAACCTTATACAGTACTTTATTTGCTTGTTATATTCCACTTTGCAATTTAAAATGTTATACTTTAACACTGTACAAATATAGACAATATGTCATATGTATATGATATTTCAATAAAGGACTATGGGCCTAATTCAAGGTTGATTGCAAACAACATTTTCCTCTAATGGGCAAAACCATGTGCACTGCATGGGGGGGGGCAGATATAACATGTGCAGAGAGAGTTAGATTTGGGTTGGTTATATTGTTTCTGTGCAGGGTAAGTACTGGCTGCTTTTTTTTTACACTGCAATTTAGATTTCAGTTTGAACACACCCGACACAAATCTAACTCTCTATGCACATGTAACATCTGCCCGCCCTGCACTGCACATGGTTTTGCCCATTAAAGTAAAACGTTGTTTCTCTGACGTCCTAGTGGATGCTGGGGACTCCGTAAGGACCATGGGGGATAGACGGCTCCGCAGGAGACTGGGCACATCTAAAGAAAGATTTAGGACTATCTGGTGTGCACTGGCTCCTCCCCCTATGACCCTCCTCCAAGCCTCAGTTAGATTTCTGTGCCCGGCTGAGCTGGATGCACACTAGGGGCTCTCCTGAGCTCCGAGAAGAAAGTATAGTTTAGGTTTTTTATTTTCAGTGAGACCTGCTGGCAACAGGCTCACTGCAACGAGGGACTAAGGGGAGAAGAAGCGAACCTACCTAAGTGGTGGTAGCTTGGGCTTCTTAGGCTACTGGACACCATTAGCTCCAGAGGGATCGAACACAGGACCCGACCTCGTCGTCCGTTCCCGGAGCCGCGCCGCCGTCCCCGTTACAGAGCCAGAAACAAGAAGGTGGTCCGGAAAATCGGCGGCTGAAGACTTCTGTCTTCTCCAAGGTAGCGCACAGCACTGCAGCTGTGCGCCATTGCTCTTTATGAACACCACACACTGCGGTCACTGATGGGTGCAGGGCGCCCTGAACAGCAATAATACCACCTTGGTTGGCAAAACTAACACCATATATAGCCCCAGAGGCTATATAGGTGTATATTAACCCCTGCCAGAAACGATAAAATTGCGGGAGAAAGCCCGCCGAAAAAGGGGCGGAGCCAACTCCCTCAGCACACTGGCGCCATTATTCCCTCACAGCTTCGCTGGAAGGAAGCTCCCTGGCTCTCCCCTGCAGTCCTGCACTACAGAAAGGGTAAAAAAGAGAGGGGGGGGAACAATTTAGGCGCAGTATATATATATTATAGGCAGCTATAGGGGAAAACACTCTGTATAGTGATATCCCTGTGTTATATAGCGCCCTGGTGTGTGCTGGCATACTCTCCCTCTGTCTCCCCAAAGGGCTTTGTGGGGTCCTGTCCTCTGTAAGAGCATTCCCTGTGTGCCTGCTGTGTGTCGGTACTGCTGTGTCGACATGTATGATGAGGATAATGATGTGGAGGCGGAGCAAATGCCTGTGAATGTGATGTCACCCCCTGCGGGGTCGACACCAGTGTGGATGGACTTATGGAAGGAATTACGTGACAGTGTCAGCTCCTTACATAAAAGGTTTGACGACATAGGACAGCCGGCTACTCAGCTTGTGCCTGTCCAAGCGTCTCAAATGTCATCAGGGGCTATAAAACGCCCGCTACCTCAGATGACAGATACAGATGTCGACACGGATACCGACTCCAGTGTCGACGATGATGAGACGAGTGTACCCTCCAATAGATCCACCCGTTATATGATTGAGGCTATGAAAAATGTATTACACATTTCTGATGATACCCCAGGTACCACAAAAAAGGGTATTATGTTTGGTGAGAAAAAACTACCAGTAGTTTTTCCTGCATCTGACGAATTAAATGAGGTGTGTGAGGAAGCATGGACTTCCCCAGATAAGAAATTGATCATTTCTAAACGGTTAATGGCTGCGTACCCTTTCCCGCCAGAGGATAGGTCACGCTGGGAAACACCCCCTAGGGTAGATAAAGCGCTGACACGCTTATCAAAAAAGGTGGCACTACCGTCTCCGGATACGGCCGCCCTAAAAGAACCTGCTGATAGAAAGCTGGAAAGTACCCTAAAAGCTATATACACACACACTGGCATTATATTGAGACCCGCTATTGCATCAGCTTGGATGTGCAGTGCTGCTGCTGCGTGGTCAGACTCCCTGTCGGAAAACATTGATGCCATGGATAGGGACAATATTTTGCTAACGATTGACCATATAAAAGACGCGGTCTTATACATGCGTGATGCACAGAGGGATATTTGCCGGCAGGCATCAAAAATAAGTGCTATGTCCATTGCCGCCAGACGGGGGTTATGGACTAGGCAATGGTCAGGTGATGCCGACTCCAAGCGGCACATGGAAGTTTTACCCTATAAAGGGGTGGAACTTTTTGGGGAAGGTCTTTCAGACCTCGTTTCCACAGCTACTGCTGGGAAATCGACTTTTTTGCGACAGGCTACCTCACAGCAAAAGAAAGCACCGTATTATCAGGTACAGTCCTTTCGGCCCCAGAAAAATAAGCGGGCTAGAGGCTCATCCTTTCTGCCGAGGGGCAGAGGAAGGGGGAAAAAGCTGCAGCACACAGCTAGTTCCCAAGAGCAGAAGTCCTCCCCTGCGTCCGGTAAGTCCACAGCATGATGCTGGGGCTGCTCAGGCGGAATCGGGAACGGTGGGGGCACGTCTCAGGTTTTTCAGCACACAGTGGGCTCTCTCACAAGTGGATCCCTGGGTCCTTCAAGTAGTGTCTCAGGGGTACAGGCTGGAATTCGAGACGTCTCCCCCCCCGCCGTTTCCTAAAATCTGCCTTGCCGGCAACTCCCTCTGCCAGGGAGGCAGTGTTGGTGGCTATTCAAAAACTGTATTCACAGAAAGTGATCGTCAAGGTACCCCTCCTTCAGCAAGGAAAGGGTTACTACTCCACAATGTTTGTGGTACCGAAACCGGACGGTTCGGTGAGACCCATCTTAAATTTAAAAGCCTTGAACACTTATATCAAAAGGTTCAAGTTCAAGATGGAATCGCTCAGGGCGGTTATTGCGAGCCTGGAGGAGGGGGATTACATGGTATCCCTGGACATCAAGGATGCGTACCTGCATGTCCCCATTTACCCTCCGCACCAGGAGTACCTCAGATTTGTGGTACGGGACTGTCACTATCAGTTCCAGACGCTGCCGTTTGGGTTATCCACGGCACCGAGGGTCTTTACCAAGGTAATGGCCGAAATGATGATACTCCTTCGCAAGAAGGGAGTTTTAATTATCCCGTACTTGGACGATCTCCTGATAAAGGCGAGGTCCAAAGGACAGTTGATAGTGGGGGTGGCACTTTCTCAGGAAGTGCTACAACAGCACGGCTGGATTCTAAACATTCCACACGCAAGGATGTTCCAGTGGGACCTGTTGGACAAATGGTCCGGGTCCCATCTCCAGATGCAACAGCGGATAACCCTATCGGCCAGAACCAGGGTGTCGCTGCTGTGGTGGCTGCAGAGGGCTCATCTACTAGAGGGCCGCAGATTCGGAATACAGGACTGGGTCCTGGTGACCACGGATGCCAGCCTTCGAGGCTGGGGGGCAGTCACAAAGGGAAGAAATTTCCAAGGACTGTGGTCAAATCAGGAGATTTCTCTTCACATAAATATCCTGGAGCTAAGGGCCATTTACAATGCCCTAAGCCAGGCAAGACCCCTGCTTCAAAACCAGCCGGTACTGATCCAGTCAGACAACATCACGGCGGTCGCCCATGTAAACAGACAGGGCGGCACGAGAAGCAGGATGGCGATGGCAGAAGCCACAAGGATTCTCAGATGGGCAGAGAATCATGTGTTAGCACTGACGGCAGTGTTCATTCCGGGAGTGGACAACTGGGAAGCAGACTTCCTCAGCTGGCACGACCTCCACCCGGGAGAATGGGGACTTCATCCAGAAGTCTTCCAAATGCTGGTCAACCGGTGGGAAAAACCACAGGTAGACATGATGGCGTCCCGCCTCAACAAGAAGTTGAAAAGATATTGCGCCCGGTCAAGAGACCCTCAGGCGATAGCGGTGGACGCTCTAGTGACACCATGGGTGTACCAGTCAGTTTATGTGTTTCCTCCTCTACCTCTCATACCCAAGGTACTGAGAATAATAAGAAGGCGAGGAGTGAAAACCATACTCGTGGTTCCGGATTGGCCAAGAAGAGCTTGGTACCCGGAACTTCAAGAGATGCTTACAGAGGACCCTTGGCCTCTGCCGCTCAGACAAGACCTGCTGCAGCAGGGACCCTGTCTGTTCCAAGACTTACCGCGGCTGCGTTTGACGGCATGGCGGTTGAACACCGGATCCTGAAGGAAAAGGGTATTCCGGAGGAAGTCATCCCTACCCTGATCAAAGTCAGGAAGGATGTCACCGCAAGGCATTATCACCGCATTTGGCGAAAATATGTTGCTTGGTGTGAGGCCATGAAGGCCCCGACGGAGGAATTTCAACTGGGTCGATTCCTGCACTTCCTGCAAGCAGGGGTGACGTTGGGCCTCAAATTGGGGTCCATAAAGGTCCAGATTTCGGCTCTGTCTATTTTCTTCCAAAAAGAACTGGCTTCACTGCCCGAAGTTCAGACTTTTGTCAAAGGAGTACTGCATATTCAGCCTCCTTTTGTGCCCCCAGTGGCACCTTGGGATCTCAATGTGGTTTTGGCATTCCTGAAATCACATTGGTTCGAACCACTTAAGACTGTGGATTTAAAATATCTCACGTGGAAAGTGGTCATGCTGTTGGCCTTGGCGTCGGCCAGGCGGGTTTCAGAATTGGCGGCTTTGTCTTGTAAAAGCCCTTATCTGATTTTCCATATGGATAGGGCAGAATTGAGGACTCGTCCTCAGTTTCTCCCAAAGGTGGTCTCAGCTTTTCACTTGAACCAACCTATTGTGGTGCCTGCGGCTACTAGGGACTTGGAGGATTCCAAGTTGCTGGACGTAGTCAGGGCCCTAAAAATTTATATTTCCAGGACGGCTGGAGTCAGAAAGACTGACTCGCTGTTTATCCTGTATGCACCCACCAAGCTGGGTGCTCCTGCTTCTAAGCAGTCTATTGCGCGCTGGATTTGTAGCACTATTCAGCTGGCGCATTCTGCGGTAGGCTTACCGCAGCCTAAATCTGTAAAAGCCCATTCCACACGGAAGGGGGCTCATCTTGGGCGGCTGCCCGAGGGGTCTCGGCTTTACAACTTTGCCGAGCAGCTACTTGGTCGGGGGCAAACACGTTTGCAAAATTCTACAAATTTGATACCCTGGCTGAGGAGGACCTGGAATTCTCTCATTCGGTGCTGCAGAGTCATCCGCACTCTCCCGCCCGTTTGGGAGCTTTGGTATAATCCCCATGGTCCTTACGGAGTCCCCAGCATCCACTAGGACGTCAGAGAAAATAAGAATTTACTCACCGGTAATTCTATTTCTCGTAGTCCGTAGTGGATGCTGGGCGCCCATCCCAAGTGCGGATTGTCTGCAATACCTGTACATAGTTATTGTTACAAAAATCGGGTTTTGTTGTGAGCCATCTCTTCAGAGGCTCCATTTGTTATCATACTGTTAACCGGGGTTCCTATCACGTGTTATATGGTGTGATTGGTGTGGCTGGTATGAGTCTTACCCGGGATTCAAAAATCCTTCCTTATTGTGTCAGCTCTTCCGGGCACAGTTCCTAACTGAGGCTTGGAGGAGGGTCATAGGGGGAGGAGCCAGTGCACACCAGATAGTCCTAAATCTTTCTTTAGATGTGCCCAGTCTCCTGCGGAGCCGTCTATCCCCCATGGTCCTTACGGAGTCCCCAGCATCCACTACGGACTACGAGAAATAGAATTACCGGTGAGTAAATTCTTATTTTTACAATCAACCTTAAATTAGGCCCCATGTTTCCTATACATTTAATACTGAAAATTGAATATTTACTACTAACCCTGTCAAGCCACATTTCCTTCCGTAAGCCAAGGGTCCTACGGTTTTATCTTAGCATAAACTTGGTGTATATGCAATTGTTTTTTCCTGGTGTAATCCTAATACAGATGCCCCAAATACTCAAATCCCTTTTTTATTTTTTATTTTGAGACTATCTATCTGCAAACATTACCTTGCTAAGAAATAGGTAGCATATACAGCTGTACAGCTGTGCACTATTAAATATATTTGAAAAAGAACTTATCTGTATTCTGGGTGTTTTAAAGTATACTGATTCATATGACCAGTAACAAATGACAGTCTCAAACCATTAATTTGAAACCCTTTGGCTCATTTTGTTCATTTAGTCTTATAAATGAAGATGTAGCATCCACTCTCTTGACCCATCCCTTGCCCCTCCAAGCTTCTGTGGAGTCTTGCCTTAACTCGCTTCAAATACTTTCTTTCACAATGCAATCTACTTCAGCTTTCATTCCCAACACTAGACATAGGGGCATATTCATCATCACTTAAATGTCAAAATTTCAACACTGCCTAGAGGATGTAGAAATTGTGACATTTATCAAACTCCGGAAAAGTATTTTTTCCGGAGTTTGATGGTGAAACTGTTCAGGATGGCAAACAGCCCCAGAATCTCTGCAGAAGCTGCCATTTACACTGCCATTGCAGTGAGCAGCCGGCCAGCCAAACAAAAACCCAGGGAAGAAGCGGGGGGCCACGGCTGCCGGGCTACCCCGGCACTATGATTGGGCGGGAAGGGTGACTATAACATGTCGACTGGGGTCTGAGCGGAGGTGCTGCAGCTGCAACAACCCCTTCTACAACTGGGCACCTTGGTAGCCAGGAGGGGGAGTGGGGGGGGGGGGGTTTGGTGGAATTATTACTTTTCAAAAAACTGTTTTCGTTTTTTTTTTTAGTGGTAATTTTCTCATGGGGCATGATGAGTCATGAAAAAATTGTGAGAGAGTATAATAAGAATTGAAAACTAAAAATTCTCATTGCACAATTTTTTTATGATGAAATCAAAATGCTAAATCAAACTGCTAATTCAAAAGGCCATTACTCACATCTAATTTTCCTAAATCATTCTGCTGTATTTGACACTGTGGACCACCTACCTCTCATAAATATGCTGCAATCCCTAGGTCTTCCGGAGACTGTCCTAATATGGTACTCATTCTTCATTTGAAATCACAATTTCAGTGTTTCTCTTTCTACCTACTTTGCACTTTTATTTTTACAAGTTTCAAAATCATGACCAAAAATATTCTGACCAGGCAAAAAAAGTTACAGGATCACTATTTACAGTAGTTGTCATTCTTGACTCAGCACTGTCCCCTGTTCCCCACATTCAATCTTTTTCCAAATCCTGTTACATACATCTAAGAAATATGTCCACAGTATGCACATATCTCACTCTGCAAAAACATTAATTAATGCTTTCATTACAACATGTACTAGATTAACTAGTGCATCCTTCCTGGTCTTATCCTGACTCTATCTTAATATCTATTTTGAATAGTGCAGCTAGATAGGGTTTCCTAACAAAATGTTCTTTTATAGCCATGCAAATACCCTTACTAACATACCAGGCCATAAAAAGACTATACATTCATCAGTGGTGGAACTTGTGAATTTGGGCCCAGGTGCAAAAATATTCTTTGGATCTCCCCACCCCCAAGGCAGAATGTGAAAGGGAGATGCAGTGGTTGATAGAGCAAGGCAGTGGGCTGACTGGAAAATTGAGACTGGGAGATGCAGTGGGTGACAGAGGCACAAACACACAGTCATACACACAGTACTGCATGGTGCAGAGAACAGAGGGGGTATACCTTGATGGGGGTGGCTACACAGCAAACACTGCTCTGTTTGTGAGAGGGGGACATATCCCCTGTGCTTTCCTCTGTTTGGCATTCACAGTTCAGCATTTGGCCAGACAGCATCCGGTCCCTCTGTAAATATATCTGCAGATTAATTGATCTGCAGATATATCTACAAGTGTGTACTCAGCGTTACTCACAACGTAATGCAACTAGTATGCATACCTCCCAACTTTAGCCGCTTGCAAAGAGGGACACACGCGCGGCGAAGCCGCTCGCGCTCCCGAAAAAGGGGCGTGACCTATGTGAAAAGGGGCGTGGCCTCGCGGGAGGACCCGCGATCGCGAGCCACGCCCCCGAATTCGTCATTGAGGGGGCATGCCCAGCGCTCCGTGAGCTGCTGGCATGCCCTCTCTCCCTCTGTCTGCACTGAATAGACGCTGTGCGCATGCGCACAGCGTCTATTCATCGCTGCTCTGCTAAGCAGAGCAGCGCGTGCAGGAGCCTCCCAACTGCCCCCCCCCCACCGCGGGACACTGCGGCCCGCGGGTGGGACAGCGGGACAGTCCCCAAAAAACGGGACTGTCCCGCGAAAATCGGGACAGTTGGGAGGTATGAGTATGCACCAGGACACTATGCTGATTAATTTGATATATGACACTTGTATATTGTGTGTGACTAAGTCTGCATACAGAGCACAACAGAACTTGTATTAAAAAAAAAAGCTGCGTCTGTTACATTGTAGCACTTCATATAAAGAATCAAAGACTCAGTCGCACCCAGGTCGCATACAAGTGTCACATATTAAATTAATCAGCACAGCCTGCTAGTGCATCCTAGCCACATTGGCGATGCTAGCAGAGTCTCACGGGACCTGGCGCGCCAAGAGGGGCTATTTGGTGCAAATGCAGCAATGATGTGTAAGGACACACCTGTAAGTTTATGGTTATATGTAGTTATCGAGTGTGTTATCAGTGTTTATAGAAAAAAAAGAAGCTTTTAAAGATTTTAACTACAGCGCTACACTAGCAGTTAGTTACTATCACTTAGAATTATGTTTTATAATTGCAAACAAAGGTGCGCATTACATTAAAGTTTAGCTGTCATTTATATTTGTACACTCAGATCATTTGCAGTTTTTATGAAACAAGAAATGGGGGATGATGCGCTCAGCCCCTTAGTGAGTTGTGAGCAATTTTTATGAAGCCTATTATAATTTATAATGACTATCACCTTAATGTCAGAAATATAGTTTCCTTGTTCATATAAACAGCAGCACAATAAAGCATATGCCATGGTCAGTATAATGTATTGCTTTCCAACGTCTTACTCTAACGATGGCCTTTAGCTTACAAATATCATGTTTCTATATTATAGTGCCTTACTCCAGAAAACATTCAATTAGAATTATAACAATTAGCAGCAATATTAGCAGAAATATGTGGTGGGAGTAGTACGGTCAGGATAGTGATGTGGCAGGGTTAATGGAATATATCACCAGCAAATGTTCATAAAGCTCACACAGTAATTTTAAGTAATTTAGCCTGCAGGCATGTAATTAAAATGTACAGTTTATAATGTGCAGCCCACCTCAAAAAAATAAATAAAACATTGTGTGCATTGTCTTACAAAGAAACACTATTGCAAATGCAAAACTCATCTGGAAAAATACTAACTACATTCTGAATGTTATGGGTCTGGGAAGAGAAATTTTATTAAAACCAGTTATGTTTTCATAGCCTAAGGTGGATCTGTCACTTGCACATTCAACATATGGGTTGGTAATGAAATGCCAGCTGTCGGGATGCCAACAGTCTGGAGACTGACAGCGGCATCCCAACAGTTAAAATCCTGACATGGGGTGTTAAGGAGTCTAAATCTCCCCATACATTACTATTTTAGGTGCCTAACTCAAAACCCAATCCCCCCCCACTCCCGCACCCCATACCCTGTACCCTATACCCCCCCCTGCAGCCTAACTAAAAGATCCCTGGGGGTTGCCTAAAACTAACCCCCAATCTCCGGCATAGCACTCTTACTTGGCCTTATGTGTTCATGATCAGGATCCTGTTGGTCGGGATTCCGACGTTGGTGTTCTGTCTACTTTCAGGATACCGTTGTCAGTATTCTGTCTTGTGGGCCGGGATCCTGACCATCAGGTAAGAAACCTCATTTTAAATGTCAGTATTTTGACCTTGTCTGTATTTTAAATGTCAGGATTTTGACCTTGTCGGGCTTTTGACCATCGGTCAATGGTTGTCAGGATTTTGACTATCGGGATTTCGATTGTAGGTAAAATAACTGCATCCCAGTCAAGACAGCTACTGTATGAACATTCATGATTACTAAAGCTGCACTATTTATTTATTAAGAGTTTCTTATATAGTGCAGCATATTCCGTTGCACTATTACTGGGAGGATTATAGCTCCACCCCTCAGAGCCCTGGTAACTATTCCATCCAGTCAAGGAAGTTGTCCAACGCTTCGCAATAAATCTCTCAGAGGGGTAACTAGGGTTCATGGTGCCAAAGGCAAACTAAAAAATGTCATCCCCTAAAAATAGAAAAAAACACACACACACATTGCCCCCACAGGAAAATAAAACACACATTGCCCCCACAGGAAAATAAAACACAGATTACACATACTGGAAAATAGTCTGTCAAAGTTGTCATGTTGTAAAACTTGCAGTGGAATCTGACATCTGTCCTCCTTGCCCTCAGCAGCAGCCTAAGCATGTATTGCGCAGTGCACGGGTGCATGACCTCTATGACATCATGGCCCAAGCAGTGCTGGACTGAACCTGAGGAAAGATGCTATAGTGTTGGGTGGCTGGCTTCAGCCAGTCATTGGTCCCAGTGGCCACTGCACTGTGCCCCCTATGGAGTGGCCCCAACATGCTGTTGCTCCACTTAAATGTCAGCCCTGGTGAGGTGGCAGGCACATTGGGTTAGGTGTCATGCACATAGGGTGAGGTGTCAGGCACATAGGGTGAGGTGACAGGCACATAGGGGGAGGGTGAACTCAGATCCCCAGTCTTGCGCCAGCCCACCCAATAAGTTAAGTGGTTCACCCCATCGCTACGCTCAGTGTATGCACGGTCCTTGCCCCACTCTAGATACATCTTTTCTCACAGCTCTGTTTTTAGAGAGCTGTGTGGGTGAATGTATCAATAAGAAACCTTAAAAGAAAATGGTGACTTTGGATTGTTTCTTCTTCTCATACACTAATTAAGCATCCATTTGAAAGTGGCTAGGAAAAATGTTCATCACTTAAGGTGATATTGCAGCTACTGTATAAGGAATGTGTGAAAATCATATGTATAGGCAGTAGCACACTCACTGGGCTCCTGGGGAACAGGATGTAGTTATGTGACTGGCAGTCGGGATCCCACCAGCCACTATACCGACGCCAGAATCCCAATCTCTGCCCAGCCCGATAGTCAGCATGCCAACTAACAGGGACTATTCCCGCTTGTTGGTGTCCATGACACCCATAGAGTGGGAATAGAACCTGTGGTGAGCGCAGCAAGCCACCGAGCCTGCTGTGTGGTGAGCGCAGTGAGCCCACAACGGGCTTCCTTGTTTAGGCCTCCCTGCCGGCAATCTGGCGAACGGGATCCTGGATCAGTATGGCGACCTCCAGGATCCAGACCGCTAGTCTCCCAATACCAACCCTGAGGAACATGTCTCTTAAAAATTTCTGCCTGCAGTACAATGGCTTTTAATGATCACAATATCTTTGTCACTTGAACTTCTGCCACCAGAAACAGCTTCAGGCATTTACAGTACAAAGATAGAGGGACACAGTTTTAACACTTTCATGCATGAATTATGATAACTAAATGCAATATTTATTTTAGTTTTTTAGTCTTTAGGGCTTATAAAAACACAAAAAGTTTTTCCTTTTAAACTATAAAACTAAAAAGGTTTTAAACGTGTTCACTTGAGTGGACAACATACATCTGCAACAAATAAACTTGCCTTTTTATCAAGGTTTTAACCATGAATGTTTTTTTTTTTTTTTTGCAAATAAGTAATGTAAAATAAAAAAAATAAATCTGGTATGGCTCTAATTTGTTCTTATCATGTTGCTTACTGTATTTTTACTCCAGAAACAAAACATCCTTTAAGTTGAAAACAATATATTTTGTATGCCTATTTATGGATATATTTATCAAGAAATAAAAATGTACTCAGTATTTATAACACAAATATTTTCATTTACTTCTGCATTTGCTTCATACAGTACCTAGAAAGTTAGCCCTGCTCACAAACTGAAGATGACTGATTTTAACACTTGGTTTGAAAGTTGAGAAGCACCCTGGACACAAAGTCTGAAGACACTGCATGCAGATGTGCTGTACTTAGTTTTATGTGAACAAGCTGCATCGTGGCACCTGTTAGCATGTTTTGCATCCATAAACTTTGGCCAGTGATGTCCCACCATGAACCTGATTTCAGAGATTGCCTTTGACATGGCACTGCACTTCAACAGAGGTGGTCTCTCACTTGGTCATCCTCTTTGACCTTGCTCCATAGAGCCAGCGTTGATTAATGCTCGAGCAATGGATGCTTTGAAATCCAAATGATTGTTGTCATTGAATTCAGACATTTGATACAGCAGCCATGCGTTTACACAAGTCACATCAAGAAAGTGAAAGAACACCTGAACATACGATCTCCTGTTTTTGCATGTGAGTGGGTACATCGCAACACACACTGATCCATGAGATTCACTCTCCCCATGTGCATGTAATACCACTCTGTACCTATCCCTGTTGCTAGATACTTTTTTTTCAGTGTGTCTGGAGAAAATAAAAACAATCATTTAGACTTGAAAAAAAAGGTAGGATAACATATAATGATACATATGAGGCTTTTAGCTATCAAATCTGGCATATTTGGCTATTATATGAGACAATATTTAGGTTAGGATAAAGCTTGCATGCAGTATGGATTTTTGTATTGCACAACAGTCATTGAAGTGGACAAATGATTTTAGATCAAATACTGTATGAAAACTAATAAATTTAGTATTCGATCATAACATCTACCATATTATGCCATAAATGTTACTTTCCTTGACTTTCTTTCTTCTTCTTTTTTTTACCTGCTCTGCATTTTTTTGTAAAAATATTTTACAGAAATCCCTGAAGTGCTTGGTGCTGGTGAACTTTTGTCAGCCATTTTATTTTGACTTTATTCTTTTTGATGGAATGAAAAGCTCCCACTACCTTCTAAGTATGCAAAGGTCCAAAAGAAGACCACAATGCACCAATGATGTCAGAGGAGTTTCTATAGGAGATAATGACATAAAAACAGCTGTCCACTGCAGTGGCCTCTTTGCATGATAGGGTTAAATATAAGTTTCACTGGTTTGTATTTGAATAGTTTCATTTAGTAGATAAGCTTTTTGTCATATCAAAGCATCAGTATTAGGTTTTTTCATATCTACATGACAATAATTGTTTAAAGTACATATATAGCAGTTTCAGCACCATGGATAGCATCTTTCATAGAGTGTATGTACTGTAGAAGTGAACAGTGTATACAGCTACAGATACATTTAGTGTAAACTAAGTTTTGCGACAGAGCCCAAGGTACAGATTGGTAATTTAAAATTTGAAGTCAACCACCCTCCATGTTTGTACAGTGTGGTTGGGGTTATGCTGGTTGGGGTAATGTGGTTGGAGTTATGCTGATAACACTGTAAAATATACAAATGCATTATAATATTTAGCAGAACAGTTTTTGAAATGTTGCTTGTCTCCCTACATTTATACATTTGCAATGTCTGGTTGGACAGCCATCAAACAGATTATACATTAGGAATACCCAATTTCAATTGTTATTTTGGAATTGCATTGTATACGTGTATATTTTATTTTATTTATTTATGCTTTAAACATATTGTAATTGTAACCATTTTTTAATGTTAAACTGCTGCTTAGAAGAGTCTTAACAATACCCACAGGTAAGACTTCCTATATTTAAGGGGGTTAAGGTAGCACAAAGCCAGCAAATTATCCGATTGGCAAGGTTTAAATTAATGGGAGATGTGTGATCTTTAGAGAGCCATATAACATGGAGTGTGGACAGAAGCACCTTTCTAAGAGTCAGCCAGGAGCAGACAGTTATTTATAGTGTGTGGAATGAAAACAGCTGAGAACTAGTTATGAAAAAGGACACTGTGGTATTTAGACATTCTGCCACTGAACTGCACATGGTTTGTAAGTTTTAAAAACTACTGTACCATCTGCTTTCTAAAATAAGGAAAACATACCTACTGTATGTGTGTAGAAAAACAGAACATTAAGTTACTTGAAAAACCCAGGGAATATATCCTCTGCTTATGATTCTTTGTAAAATATGAAATATTGATGATGTTCTTAAGACAACAGAAGTGATACATTTATATGTTGCATGTGTGTGTGATTAGTATGAAGATAAACACACCAAACTGAAGTTAATAGGTAATCATTTACAGTATAAATATATTTGTTTATTATACTTGTGTGTTGATTTGGGTTAGAGCCATGGTTTCGACTTCAGGACACTGCAGTTAACAGAATTACATGATAATGAAATGGTTGTGTGTTGATGTAGATTCATCACTATTTGTATTTGCTCTATTAATCCCCATTTAAAGTGTTGGTAACATGAGTCACTATATCGCAGGGTCAGTTTAAGGCAAGAGGCCAGCAGAGCAATGATATTACATAAAGCTACAAGGGTCACTACAACAGTCTACTACACTTGTCCAGTCTTGTAATATTATGAAAGATTTGCATAGAAAAATAATTAAGTCACATGTGCTCTAAAGTAACTGATTCCAGCTTGAGAAAAGAGGGGCATACACTATCAGTCAAATGTTTTAAAACAGCCCTGCTTTTCCTGTTTTTATTGACATTTATGCATTTTAAGCCCAGTGAATAAACTGAAATGGTACAAAGGAAAGTGAAAAACTGCAAGAGGAAAAGAAAGACAAACTGAAAAATAATGTAAATGTCAGCATTATAAAACAGAATAAGTAATGGGTTAAGAACTTACTACTATGCTTTTGCACACTGTTGAGTAGGTGCAAGGATGGCCCTACAGTGTGTTGGGTTTATTTCACATTGTTATCCACAGATGCCAGAATGAGTGCTATTTAGCCCACTGATATACAAAACATGGGGACCTAATTTCAGCACCATATTGAACAGGCTTGGGCTGATTCTCATTATGACAATGAGAACTCACACTGCAGGCTCCCCATTATTGTGTGAGAGGCCCATTCTGGAAAAGCCTAGCTCTAGTTACCTCCTTGAAGGGAGATCCCATTATTGTTGTCAGTCTGCTTATGCAGTAACCATACAGAAGCATGTGTGGTAGTTATTGATTTATGGAGACCATACTGTTTTAGTTTTTTCATCACTAAAAATACAACTTTTATGCTGTCCTCATCATCATCATCATCACGTTTGTGAATTATTATGCCAACATTAAGGCACTTACACGTTATACACCTAGGGCTTTTGTCAGGGGGATACAGGGGGTATTTTAGTAAGGGGACTAGACTAAGAAGGATCCAACTATCACCGATGATCATCAAGGTTCATCACCACTGTTGAAGCACAGAGGACATGTTCCTGGGTTTTTCTCAAGGATCTCCATATTCAGTTTTACAAAATCTGAAGATCAAGATCTCTAAAGAATAAAGGACATGTACAACTACAGTTGAATTTAATGTGCCCAGCAATTGAACTGAGATGGTATTCATGAAGATTTGATGACCCTCTTGTCCATAACTTGAAGATACTCCTTGTCATTACTCTAAAAATTCCCATTGCCTTTACACATTTTGAAATGTCTTATAATTTGGAGGTTTATTTTGTAAAAGGTAGGGCACAAAGCTTATCTAAAATGCAGACATCTATATCTGTCATTTGAATTCCAAGGTTCTAATATGTATAGCATATATTATATGTAGTCTTGGCCTTAGGATGCAGCAAAAGAACCTGCCAGGAAAAGGCTGATGGTATCAATGCTATCGCAAGACCACCAAAAGAGGACCACCAAAAGTGAAGTGGGAAATGGTGGGAGTTAATGTAGCTGCTAAAGAGGGTTGTAGTCAGGGCAGTGTTACCTGTAAGGCTGACTAGGCTTATGCGTAAGGGTCCCACATGGACTAGAGGTGCATCATTTTTTTTTACTGAGTCTGTCTTACCTGTGCCCTAGGATTCCAGTAGTTAAAGGCACATTTCACTCTGCGCTGTAGCAAGGCTTACTAGTAGTAGTAGAGGTTTGTTTTGAGACAATGGAGAGGAGGACAGAGTGGAATAATAGCACACTAGCACTATTTCAAAAGAAAAAAGAATAGGAAGAATGATTGCGATGTGAGAAAAGAGGTCAGCTGACTTTATTTAATTTGGGTTTCAGCATTCATGTGAATACTGAAAGTTTAAATGATGGCATGAGCTTTGCTTACCAAATGTCAGCTGTTGTTGGTTGAAAGACTGAAGTGCCGGAGGGGACCCGAAATACTGACAGCCTAGGGGCCTGGCAGTGGGTTAATAGCGCCCTGGTTGTAGTGAGAGAAAACAAGAGGAAAATGTACATTTGTATAGGGAGAGGAGAAGACAGAAAATGAGAGGAGATGCTGTGGGTGCACTCATAAAGTAGAAGTTTGAAATCCTACAGCTTGACTCCAGGAGGAATCAGTGAGATGCAATCTCAGGAGCTAGCCCATGGTCATAGGAGGATATTCCTGACCTTGGTAGATATCAGGTGAGTGTAGAGAAGTTCAATGAACCAGAGATAAGCTGCCACAGATCATACTTGGCATTCTCATCATACAGTAGAACTTAAGAGATAATTTTGACATAGCCCCTGTTTTACTTTGGGGAACACAGTCTCAGCCGAAGATAATTGTTATGATTAAAATTTATAGTAAACACAGTCCTGCACACAGATTCATGAAACATCAATTTACAACTCTGTTAGACAGCCACAGGACATGCTGGAGGTTTAAGTATAGACTTGTTACATAAACACAGCACTGTAAGTAGAAATATTTTCTTACTGGTACTGAGTTTGCCAAAAATAGGCATGGCCACATGACACTATGGGGAGTGGCTACATTACACTAAGGGTGTGGCCACAAAGCACAGTCCCTTCTCTTTGCAATCTGGAGGCAAGGCTAGAAATATATAGTACTGCCTCCAGTATAATAGAAATATATAGCAATAACCCCAGTATAATAGAAATATATTGTAATGTCCTCAGTATAATGGAAATATATTGTAATGCCCCTAATTTAATAAAAATACATAGTAATGCCCCCATTATAACAGAAAAATATACTATATGGGTGTAGTATGAGTAGCCGGCGGCCTTGATCCTGGAGGCCAGCATATCGGCGCCAGGATCCCGACCGCTGGAATACCGACAGCTGGGCGAACGCTAATGAGCCCCTTGTGGGCTCACTGCGCTTGCCATGCTATTAATTCTCCCTCCAGGGGGGGGTCGTGGACCCCCAAGAGGGAGATTGTGTGTCACATGCCAGCGGTCGGGATCCCAGCGCCGGTATGCTGGTCGCCGGGATTTCGGCCGGCGGCATACTGAAGACCACCTCTCCTGTAATAGTGCCCCTGGTATAATAGAAATATATAGTAGTATCCCACATTACAAAAGAAATTTATAGCAATGCCCCATAATAATAGAAATAAATTGTAGTGTCTACATTATATAAAAAAATTAATTACCCAACACAGTGAAGCCAGAGACATGCCAGGCAGCCCAGCCTGTGAAGAACGAAAACCGCTTAGTGCCGATGCATCACTCAAGCTGAGTGAATGGAAAAAGCTGGACACCATGAAAAAAGGCATCCAGCCCAGTCC
Organism: Pseudophryne corroboree; assembly: GCF_028390025.1. Lineage (NCBI taxonomy): Eukaryota > Metazoa > Chordata > Amphibia > Anura > Myobatrachidae > Pseudophryne > Pseudophryne corroboree. The sequence continues at coordinate 737,278,013 of NC_086445.1, read as the reverse complement.
CCAGGCTCCTCTCTTTGGGCCAGCAGCGGCCGCCTGGAGAGGAAGCGTGATGTGATCTCATGACATCACTGTCGTGCTCCCTGTAGCCCTGACAAAGTGGGAGGTGCCGTCAAGCTGCTGAGCACCATAGTCTTGTTGCTCAGTAGCACATTATAGTTGTGGTAATGGCAGTCACAGGTGCAAAGTGTGTGGCAGATGGTACTGCATACCTGCTGCTAAATTCTTAAGGGTACTCTGTACCCGAGTGGATACCAGTACCCGACACTGCAGAAATGTCGACAAACTGTCCCTGGTGGTCTAGCAGCAAATTTCTTGCTTCTGGTAGTAGTGTCATTTCTAGCACTGACTTCACGGTTTTGGCACTCAAGTGTAGAGCAGTTCCAGACCAGACATCTGATGGAGCTGCAGTTCTGGTGGGTATGCTTCCCTTATCCCTATACCTAATGTATCTCCCTAAAACTAACCCACGCCCTAGTGCCTAACCCTAACCTAATTTCCCCAAAGCCTAACACTAACCTCCTCCCATACCTTAAACCAGAGGTTCTCAAACTCGGTCCTCGGGGGCCCACACAGTGCATGTTTTGCAGGTCTCCTCACAGAATCGCAAGTGAAATAATTAGCTCCACCTGTGGACCTTTTAAAATGTGTCAGTGAGTAATTAATACACCTGTGCACCTGCTGGGTTACCTGCAAAACATGCACTGTGTGGGCTCCCGAGGACCGAGTTTGAGAACCTCTGCCTTAAACCCTAACATGCACCTAATACCTAATCCTAAACCTCCTGTCCCGCAGCCCAAACTGTAAGGTTGACTTGCAGAGAAAGTCATAATTTCACATGTTAGAATTCCAGATGTGAGCATGTTTACATTCTGTCGACATTTCAACAATGTCAGCATCATAACTGTCAACATAGTGCTGTCGACATTATGATTGTTAACACTGTGAATGTTGAACCTATGACTGCATCCCCCTGATACCCCTTTCACATCGCAAAATTAGGTTGTTGCTGAGTCGACCCGGGTTGAGGTGCAGTGTGAAAGTGCCAAAGTGAATAACCTGGGTCGAGCAACCCGGAATTTCAACCCAGGTTAAAAGAAGGGTTAAACACGGGTCGCGTCTAGGTCGTTGTGATGTGTGAAAGCCTCTGACCAGGGATATTCAACCTGGGTCTCAGAAAAAGGTGCTGATTGGCTGTTTATGTGTCTGCTCAAAGCAGTCCCCAGGCCCTCCTTTTATTTCCTTTAAAACCTCATTGTGAACCAGAAAAGTCCATTTTAAATCACATCACAGTGATACCCCTTTCACACCGCACAAATAACCCGGTATTGACCCGGCATATTGTCGGGTCGACACAGGTCGGCGTGCAGTGTGAAAGGGGCATAGACGAAATCACGGGTCGCCTGACCCGGCAATTCAACCTGGGAATAAAGCAGTGTTATACACAGGTTGAACACCGGGTCAGTGGTTGCATAAACGGGCTTCCGGGTCTATGCGTCCCGGGACCCGTTTACTACAGCAGGGAGAGGCGGCGCAGAGATGATCTCATCTCCCAGCGCCGCCTCCACCTCCGCCCCCCACTGCTGGCTCCACCCCCCGCTGCTATGGAAACCCGCCCGGCATATTGCCGGGTCGGGAAAGCATGCAGCAGCTGCCAATGCCAGATCCCACCCTGGAAGGACCTGTTTCCAATTCCTGGGTGGGATCCGGCATTGGCAGTGTGAAGGGGTATGAGTAACATGGGTGACCCAGGTTCAGTGTGAAAGGCACCAACCCAGGAATAACACGGGTCGAAACTGCAATGTGAAAAGGTCTGAGCCTGCTCAGACCCAGGTTGGACCTCGATTCAAAAGCCGGGGCCGACCTAGGTTTGCAATCTGAAAGTGGAATTATTTATGTAGAACAGGATGTAATAATATCAAATAAGAAAGGAAATATAGATATTAGAAAGAAAAATATTTTAAATGATTAAATGAGTTTGCTGTGAAAAGAAAACAGCTAAAAACAAACTCAATAATAATAAAATGAAGGACCCATTGAACTTGTTGAATTGTTTCCAATCATTAATTAAGAGGAGGTGAAAGCACAGGTCTAAAATACTTTACCTCTCAGTAGGAATTGCCGATGTGATTATTGGAATAAGCTGCCATCAGAAGTTAGAACCAATGAAAACACATATTACGGGGGAAGAGAAACACATATTTTTCTGTTTCCTTGCATTTCATGGAAGCATGAGGGATGTATAAATAGTATTTTGTGTAGTCTCAGAAGGACAGAAAGGAAAAACAAGATGTGTGGAATAGGACAAGTCCCTCTTCAGCACCTGAGTACGGATTATTAGGCCGACTGATTTCATGGCACTTCAATACCCAGATCTGCAGGTTACTCAAAAATAGATTTGAGCAGCTGTTGTGCTACTAATACCCCTTTCACACTGACAAATATTTCCCGGGTTATTGCACATGAACGCGCATCAACCCGGGAATTTGCTCAGTGTGAAAGAGTACTGAAAGAATATCCTAAGTCGAGCGTCCCGGCATTTCATCCCAGGTCTCGACCTGGGTTGAATCCGGAATCGACCCGGGATGCGGTGCAGTGTGAATGGGTAAGCCGGGTCAAGGTGACCTGACACCTGTTCTCTATGAGGAGGCGGTGCTTGGAAATGATTATCTCCAAGCACCACCTCTGGTAGTGTCAGCGGTGATGTCACCAACCCAGCAATATGCCGTGTCGGGCCGCAAGTCTGAAGGGGTCTCAAGCCGGGTCGCACCTGGGAAGCACCCGTGTACACATTCCCAGGTGCGACCCGGATATTGTCAGTCTGAAAGGGGTATTACTGAACTCTGCAGTGCATCAGTAAAGGTTTCTTTCATAGCATACAAATAAGTAATTCCAAAGTAAGTAGTTGTAATAGTGAATGAAGTATTAATGTCATTGAAATTGTGTGTCGTTTAAATATGTATGGACTTACGTGATGGGACTGCTTGGTTTGAAATGAAAGAAAGTTTGTGACAATTTAGATTATACAGCCATACCATGACTAAAAGCAAATGGAGAACTAGGTACTGCCAATAGCTATGTAGTAATAGTAGTGTTCCCTCTTGACATCATACGGATTCCTACTGCACACTGGGCCTGATTCAGCAAATGCTATCACAGCTGTGATTTAAGAGCTAATTCAGACCTGATCGGTGCTGGGCGTGTTCGCACAGCAGTAATCAGGCCTGAACTGAGCATGCGCAAATACCGCAGTGCGCCGGCGCATGCCAGACAGCCGACGGCTGTTTTTAGCTAGCGGTCGCCTCTGCCTGATTGACAGGCAGAGGTGGCCGCTGGGTGGGAGGGGGCAGGACGGCAGCCTTAAGCTGCCGTTTAAGGGGCGCAGTCCGGTCAACGCAGGCATGGCCAGACCGTGCCGTGGGCAGGCAGCGGTGGCTGTGTGATGTCACACGCAGCCACTGCGACCCGGGCAGCAATGAGTATCTCCTGGCCAGCGCGCAGAAGCTGCGCTGGCCGAGAGCTACTCCTTAAGTACAAAAGCATCGCCGCTGTGCAATGCTTTTGTACTTATGCAAGGAGGCAAGGACTGACATGCGGGGCGGGCTAGCACTGTGCTGGGCGTCCCCCCGCATATCAGTGTGCCTGATCGTAGCTGTGCTAAATTTAGCACAGCTACAATCAACTCTGAACCTTAGGGGGTCATTCCGAGTTGATCGCTCGCTAGCAACTTTTTGCAGCACTGCGATCAGATAGTCGCCGCCTATGGGGGAGTGTATTTTCGCTTTGCAAGTGTGCGAATGCTTTTGCAGCAGCTGGCACAAAAAAGTTTTTTGCAGTTTCTGATTAGCTCTGGACTTGCTCAGCCGCTGCGATCACTTCAGTCTTTTTGGTCCCGGAATTGACGTCAGACACCCGCCCTGCAAACGCTTGGACACGCCGGCATTTTTCCAAACACTCCCAGAATACGGTCAGTTGACACCCACAAACGCCCTATTTCTGTCAATCAACTTGCGATCGGCTGTGCGAATGGATTCTTCCTTAAATCCATCGCCCAGCACGATCCTCTTTGTACCCGTACGACTCGCACGCACATTGCGGTGCATGCGCATTATTGCCGAGATTTAACCTGATTGCAACGCTGCAAAAGTTGCTAGCAAGCGATCAACTCGGAATCACCCCTTTAGTGTGCAGCGACTTTAGGAAAATATGCAAATTTATCAGTCATCTGGATTTGTACTTAGATGTCCACCAGAGGATTCTCAGATCCACCACTTGTGTATAATAGGCAGATGACGGACACACTTAAGTCAGTAATAGACCATCTGAGTAACTTATGCTCGCTCAGCATTGTAACCGCGTATAGGATAGCAGTTGCCAGCCCCCGAAATGGTCATGGCAAACTACATTTTAGTCGCCACTCAGCAATTATCACTAACAAATGCCCCTGCCTGTCACTCACTTTGGGAAGACATCCTATGACAACCGCTGCAAGACCATCACAGAACATGTACAGTTGCAAAAAATCGCTCCACAGCATACAACATTGACATTGCGCCCATCTCCTCCTTCCAGGGAAAGTATGTATGATGTAATGATTAGCAATACTGCCTAACAGCACTGAGGGCATAGTTTCAATTCCCACCATGGCCTTAAATGTGTGGAGTTTGTATACTCTCTCCATGTTTTTGTGGGTTTCCTCTGAGTACCCCAGTTCCTTCTACAATCCAAAAATATACTGGTAGGTCAATTGGCTCCTGAAACACCTCAACTCTAGTGTGTAAGTGTGTGTGTGTACATGTGTTTCGGGTAGACTAGATGGGCCAACTGGTTCTTATCTGCCATCAAATTCTGTTTTTCTGTCTCTATCTTTGAATTAGTCCCACTTAACCTCCGCCACTTCCAGCGGTTTGGGTATGGAATGCCGGCAGTTTGAATCCCGGCAGTCAAAATACTGACGCCGGAATCCTAACCGTCAGAATGCCGGCAGGGGGTCGAGAGGAACAAAGCCCCTGGCGGGCTCGCTACGCTCGTTACAGGTTCTATTTCCTCTCCATGGGTGCTCTGGACACCCAGGAGTGGGAATAGCTCTGGCGGTGGTACCGGAATTCTGGCGATCGGGATTCCAGCATCGGTATTTTGACCATCAGCATTCCAACCGCTGGGATTCCAACTATATCCCCTTCCTGCTTTATGTGGCAGAGACCCCCAGTTTCCATTTTGCACAGACATCCCCAAAAGCCAAATCTCTTCACAGAGAACATCCCAAAATGATAGCCAGGGGCTGGCAGGTAATTCATTTAGAAAGTGCACATGACACAACAACAAAAAACCATCATTGTAGACCCACATTTTTTTACTTGTCAGAATATCATGTGATTTTTGCAGCAGGATTTAAAGCTGCATTTTTTTTAAAGGCAAAACCTGGCAATTAAAAATATGGGCCCTCATTCCGAGTTGTTCGCTCGCTAGCTGCTTTTAGCAGCATTGCACACGCTAAGCCGCCGCCCTCTGGGAGTGTATCTTAGCATAGCAGAATTGCGAACGAAAGAATAGCAGATTTGCGAATAGAAAATTCTTAGCAGTTTCTGAGTAGCTCCAGACTTACTCAGCCATTGAGATCAGTTCAGTCAGTTTCGTTCCTGGTTTGACGTCACAAACACACCCAGCGTTCGCCCAGACACTCCCCCGTTTCTTCAGACACTCCCGCGTTTTTCCCAGAAACGCCAGCATTTTTCCGCACACTCCCATAAAACGTCCAGTTTACGCCCAGAAACACCCACTTCCTGTCAATCACACTCCGATCACCAGAACGATGAAAAATCCTCGTTATGCCGTGAGTAAAATACCCAACTTTTGTGTAAAATAACTAAGCGCATGCGCTCTGCGAACCTTGCGCATGTGCAGTAAGCGACTAATCGCAATATAGCGAAACTCGGCAACGAGCGATCAACTCGGAATGAGGGCCTTGGTTCTTAGAACTATATAGAAGCTCAATTCATGCATTGTATTAATGTAGAGAAGAATATATAGTTTATGAAGCAATTATTTATTTTTTACATACCACCAGCTAATAGTACACGTACATAATTTTGCTAGCCTGTGTATTTAGCTGTAAAAGATAGGATTGTGGCACTCAAAGGTTCTCATTACCTCTTTGTGTTGTAGACCACATCTGTATCTTTCAGTGGAATAAAAACACAAAAGTAAATAGAATTCTGGAGTCCTCAGTTGTTTTTAAGACACAAGCTGATACGGCAGTAGGCATTCTTTTCAGTCTCTATGCAGGACCTACTGATATTATTCTTTTCGGCCCTCTTGAAAGGGAAATTAGTACTCTACCTGTGGTGAGTTCTAACAAGGCTCTTTTCTATATATTTTCTGCCTATCCAGGGAATTGTGCTTTCTTAATAATAACCAAGTCCTTTAATATAAAATAAGATGTATTATATCAACAAGACTAAGGGGGTTATTCCGAGTTGATCGCTAGCTGCATTTGTTCGCAGCTCAGCGATCAGGCTAAAAATCGTCAATTCTGCATATGCGGCGCAATGCGCACGCGTGATGTACGGGCACAACAAACGATGCAGTTTTGCACAGGCTCTAGCGATGCATTTCAGTCGCACTGGTTGCTGCAGAGTGATTGACATGAAGTGGGCGTTTCTGGGTGGCAACTGACCGTTTTCAGGGAGTGTTTGGAAAAACGCAGTCGTGCCAGGGAAAACGCAGGTATGGCTGGGCAAACGCTGGGCGGGTGTTTGACATCAAATCCAGAACTGAATAGTCTGAAGTGATCGCAAGCGCTGAGTAGGGTTTGAGCTAATCTGAAACTACACACAGAAAATTTGCAGGCGCTCTGCAATACAACCGATCGCACTTTTGCTAAGCTAAAATACACACCCAGTGGGTGGCGGCATAGCATTTGCACGGCTGCTAAAAACTGCTAGCGAGCGATCAACTCGGAATGACCCCCAAAGTACAGACAGTTAAATATGACCAAAATTGACTATATTGTAGAGATGTGCTGCGGACACTTTTCGGGTTTTGTGTTTTGGTTTTGGATCTGGATCTCTGCTCATGTTTTGGATCTGGATTGGTTTTGCCAAAACACCCTTTTAGGTTTTGGTTTTGGATCTGGATGTTTTTTGAAAAAAACATAAAAACAGCTAAAATCACAGAATTTGGGGGTAATTTTGATCCTTTGGTATTATTAACATCAATAACATTAATTTTCTCTCATTTCCAGTTTATTCTGAACACCTCACAATATTGTTTTTAGGCCAAAAGGTTTCACAGAGGTAGCTGGATGACTAAGATAAGAGACACAAGTGGACAGCACAAACAACTGGCCCATCTAGGAGTAGGACTGCAGTGGTAGACAGGATGGCAGTTTAAAAACTAGGCTCCAAAGAGCACATCATGCAAAGAACAAAAAGAGGCGCAAGATGGAATTGTCCTTGAGACCTCCCAACCACCCTTATGTTATTTAAACAGGACATGTACAGTTTAATAAACCCATCATTTTAGCGACAGGTGGTCCCCATGGAAAGAGCGCGCCAAGTTCTTAAAATCATAGCTTGCTACAAATATTCCACCTCCTTCTTTGATGACTTTCACATTATGAGAAGAGGCAAGAGGAAGAGGACAGTGTCAAGAAGGTGGTTAAAAATTAGAGAGGGACACGCAATCAGGAACAACACACAGGCTTTCACCTCCACTCCTATATTGGTGTGAAACGGAAAGATCTCCAACCAAGCAAAAATATAATAACCATATTACTGGACAAACTTAAAAACTATGGGCCAAAGCCTCAGAATTTGTACCGCCTGCTCCATTTTCAGGGATTAAGATAATCTTGTATTTAATGCTTGGATGCAAATAAACTGGGGTATACCACAGGATCAAGATTGGATATTTTCCCCTCCGCAGAGTCTGGAAACTTATTTTGTGAAAATCTTGTGGGTTTTTTTTGTTCCATTTTTTTTTTACTTTTTAATTTACATATTTTGTGGCAGATGCCTTATTTTTGTTTTTCACAGCTTCCAGGTACACGCATGTGAGCATACCTGTGTGTCCCAGTTACACACATGTGAGCATACGTATTTGTCTTGATTATTTTTTTCATATTTAATTTTTAAATAAAGCAGTCCCTTAGATGTTTTAACAACCCCTCCTGAGACCCGGATGGGGCAAGTTGAGTTTGGGTGGGTTCGGTACAGTACTAAGCAGGACTGTGCAGTGAATTTTTGTTATTGAGCCTCTGCTGTAGTGGAGTTTAGCACTCTACAGTGGAAAATAATTTCATACTATAAGTAGGACTGTGGGAGGAAGCAATGCTAACCTCTCTACCCACAGCATGCCTCAGCCTTGCAAGCCAGACATCTTCCTGGCTATAAGCCACCCTGAGACTCCATACTGGGCCTTATTCAGTAACTGTTTGTGCCTCAGAGGAGCTCCAGGCCCATATAGTGCTGCAGTGCAATGGAAAGCTGATGCAATGCAACTCTGTTCTTCTAACACCGTGAGGTCTTGCGAAAACCCTACGCAGCCCCCAGGATAAGAACCCTGTACAACAAATGTGCATCTAGTAAATAAATAAATAATCCCAAATAATCCCAAAATGTGGAACATTAATAATAAATCAAAATTAAGGTTGATTAATTGGAGCCATTTATTTGAGTGAGTCCCTAACATGAAACAATTGAGAAGAACCTATCTCTAATGCTCTGGAGAAAATATCTCTTTTACCTCTCTGGCAGTTGTGCTGGATTATGATTCTGTCTCTTCTGAGATTGACTGAATTTGGCCACAAATGTGGTCTCATTGGAAAACACTTTATCAAAATTGCAATTTTCATTTCCACTTTTGTGGCTATGTTTTCACAAATCTGTGATGTTGAAGCTTATTTCATATTCTGCTCTAGACTTTAATGTAAACCTTGGATCAAGTACACCAGCACCCCTTGAATTATATGGCAGCACCCCCAGAGAATTACACAGCATAGCAAACAGACAACAGCACCCCTTGACTTAAACGGCAGTGGGTCAGCACCCCTGGACTGAAAGGACAGAGGGGCAGCACCACACATAGGGCAGTACCCCTGGAATGATGTGGCAAAGAAAAGACATGCAAGATGGAATTGTCCTTGGGCCCTCCCACCCACCCTTATGTTGTATAAACAGGACATGCACACCGTAACAAACCAATCATTTCAGTGACAGGGTCTGCTACACGACTGTGGCTGAAATTATTGGTTTGTTTGGGCCCCCACCAGAAAAGAAGCAATTAATCTCTCCTTGCACAAACTGGCTCTACAGAGGCAAGATGTTGTCCTCATCCTCAGATTCCCCTCACCTTCAGTGTTTACATCCTCTTCTCATACTCTCAGAGAAATAATATTCAAACAAACCACATCATTTAGGTGTCAGTGGACTGCTCACTCTTTTAACCAAAGTTTCTGATCTTTACAATGACTTATAATGAGTGCGCTGCAAGTGACGTATAAGAGAGGATATTCCTAGGTGTTTAACATCCTTACCCCTACTTATTATGGATTCACAAAGGCAACAGATGGCTTCACACCTGTTGTCCGGATTTGTGTAGAAATAATTCTACACTGAAGAGGTGGCTTTTATGGTATTTTGTCCAGGCATGACAATGGGATTTTTCATTCTATGGCCAACAACTGTCTCCTCTGGTGCCTTATTCAAACAAATCACATCACCTTCAGAATCCTCATCGTCAACTTCCTCCTCAGCGCTTCTACAGTGACATTCTCAATGTCAACAACTGGACTGGCTGTGCTCCTCCCAGCACTTGCAGAGGGTGTGCAAATAGTGGTAGGAGCCTCCTCTTCCCATACAGTGTTGTGAAGGTCAGGCCTAGACATCACAACTGTGGACAGTGTCAGCGCCCCTGTATTTTCACAACAGCACCCCTGTATTTTTACAGCATACAGGACCAGTGTAATTTTATTTTAACAACAGCACCCTTGTATTTTTTACAGCATACAGGACCGGTGCACTTTTATTTTAACAACAGCACCCCTGTATTTTTACAGGATCTGGGGCCAGTGTACATTTATTTTTACTGCACCCCTGAATTTTTGCAGCATATAGTTTGATAGAATAACATACATTGAGAAAAGGTGCAACATTTTGTGGCTAATGCAGAATATTTCCTAGAATATTTTTTAACATTTTATGAATGTCTACTTTGAGCTATGCCATATTGACCAGTACAGTACAGTGTTGTAAACTAAAGGAAAATATATGTAACAGTTTTAATCAGTATGTCAGTGTGAATTAATGACTGTCCATGTTCCCTGCTCTGAAAAGCTAATTAGAGAAGTGGCAGCCAGAACCTGCAGTGTGTTGTGTCTTATTTCTAGAATATTGGCATCTTCTCCAGTGGTTTACATAAGGAATGTATAATATACTGTATAACATAGTTTATCCCATATTAATAAGCAAAACAGACAAGTGTGTTCAAAATGCACATAAAGCAGCCACAAGGAAAGCACACACCAAAAAGTCCTGACTGTTCTGATACACACAACAATAATGTAGGGCAGTGGTTCTCAACTGAGGTACTCAAGTACCCCCAACAGTTCCTGTTTTCTAGGTCTCCTCACAGGATTGCAAGTTAAATAATTTGCTCCACCTGTGGGTCTTTTAAAATGTGCCAGTGAGTAATGAATACACCTGTTCAACTGCTAGGTGACCTGGGAAACATGAACTGTCAGGGGTACTTGAGGACCGAGGTTGAGAGCCACTGATGTAGAGTATTCCCCCTACCCAGCTCCATATAATAATACACATCTACAATCACAGAATATCAAAGTGTTATTTTATCTCAGATCAGGCATAATAAAACCATTTCCTGTAACTGTTAAATAGGTGGGAGTAATTTGAGTTCTGTAAAAAAAAAGGCCACCCACAAATCTGTATTAATATCTACAGCAAGCTGCCATACGAAACTGGAGGCTGCCAGAAATCGGCGCTGTGTCTGTGGGTTCTCGTGACATTTGTTGATAATCAAGAAAAAAGTGAATTACAATTGAATTGTTTCCAAAAATACAATTTATTCTTTTGAAAAGTACAATTTACAATATATTGATATTATTATTGTATATTTACAAGGTGTCACGCAAATTTGCAGTTTAAAGTTAATATTCAGCATGTCATAAAGAGAAACAGTAACAAATGAGTGAGCCTAAATGCAGATGTTATTGTGAGCTTAACACAACACAGCATGCAGGGAAGCTTATAATCAAATGTGGAAAAGGATACATATAATAATGTTTGTGAAAGTAAAGGAGTGGGCAGGACTAATTTGGATGAAAAATACAGTAAAGGAACATGCTGGTGTGTTGCTAAGTATATACTGTAGGGTTATAGAAAAAGGGTGAAATAGAGGATGCTTGTTAATGTTATGTTACAATACACACTGTAGTAGTGTCTGAAATGGATTCAGTATATTTTACCAACAGACGGGATGCCGGCTGTCAATATACCGACAGTGGCATCCCGTCTGTCAGAATCCGGGCAGCGAGTCGCCATGCTTCAGGCCCAGTGGCTCACTTTGCTTGCCACAGGTTATGTTCCCACTCGGTTAATGGCATTGACCCACCAACCAAATGGAGGTCGGGATTCCGTCCAGCGGTATTTCACCGGCTGTCAGGATTCCGGCGGAGGTCTCCTGAACGCCGGGATCCCAACAGCTGGTATTTTAACTGCATACCTCTGAAACACGTATTGTTTCAAAACAAAAACTAGTTTCACTCAATTTTAAGCTCTAGTCTTTGGAGCAGACTACGCCATTGCAATATTGCTGTAATTATTAAACAGTAAACAAATATTGGTACTGTACCTGGCAATTATCTAATCAATTAATTGATTCCAGTAAGACTTAAATATGCAAAAAAAAATTCCAGTAATGAACATGAAAGCAAAACAGTACAAAACCATTGCCTGTAAGTCATGTAGATAATATTGCTGCAATAGCAGTTTAGATGTACATATCCGGAATATAGGATGACATGGTCAAAAGGTCGACATGGCAATGGTGGACACATGAAAAGGTTGACAAAATTTTTTGAATTTTTATTTTCAGGACTTTTTCATACTTTACCACCAATGTGGCCTATAGTTGGGAATAGCAACCCGTGCCATGCTTCACGGTAGAAGAGCAAGGCACCTTGCCCAAAGCATGGCAAGTGAAGTGAGCCATGCGAGGGGATGTAGGGCACTAATTGGGGGTCCACGTGCTGGAAGGAACATTTTGACACCAAAATAACATTAAAATGCCATGCCAAGCTTTTCATGTGTCGACCATTTCCATGTTGACCATTTGACCTTGCCGACCTTGTGAATGCTGACCATTTAGTGTTGACCTTGACATTGTTGACCCTTTGACTGTTGATCCATTGCCCCATAACCAGATTTACATAGTATACATCAGGGGTGCTCACTATGTAAGACAGAAAACATCAATGACCACTATTCAATATACTGTACCAAGTGACCACCATACAATACAAAGAGCATTTCAATGTGCATGCAATGCGTATGCAAACCTTTTGAAGAACCACTCAGGTTTTTTAAAATAGTACTACAAGTTTTTGTAATTTGTTGTATTATCGACAGCCGTTAAAAAATTAAACCAAACAGATGTTTCACAATTCACACATATATTTTGTATGAGTAACATACAAAGTTGGGCTGCTATTAAGCACCACCAGACAACAGTAAACCAGGGGCCTAATTCAGACTGCATCGTACTTTGAATCCGTAGGTGGAGTGTGCACGCACACCCCGGGAGCCCAGTGAGATGATAACAGCATCTCATGGCTGCGATTGCCTCTGCCTGATTAACAGTGATGAGGTGTGTCAACAGCTTTTGAGCGCTATTGGTGGGGCGCAGTCCGGACATCGCAGGCATGTCTGGACCATTGGGGGAGCGGGCCGCAGCATTTGCGTGACATCACACACAGCCGCTGCAACCCGGGACGCGGCAGGTAGCGGCCTGCCAGCCCACAGGAGCTGCGCTGGCAGGGAGCTACTTGCCAGGTGCAAAAGCATCACCGCCGTGCAATGCTTTTGCACCTGTGAGTGGGTAGGGCCTGACATGTGGGGCTGACTAGCGATGTCTCCACGCATGTCAGAGTAAATGATTAAAGATGTGCTAAATTTAGTACATCTACAATCAGATCTGAATTACACCCCAAGTCCACAAATAAAATTTAGCAAAAGTACTACTGCCACACTTTGAAGTGCAGTCTGCAAGAAAAAAATTGTGTGTTTTAGTTTTTTTCTACACACTGTTGTTGTTATCATTACAGTCACTAATTATATATTATAATAGAAGCTATTACTCCTCTCCTACCACTACTTTCTACTGCAGGCTCCAGTGATTGTTTCTCTTTGTAGCTAGCCAGCTAACAACATGTGGCAGGAAGAAGTTGCATTCTTTATATACTACTAGTCATGTCACTCATTCCATTTCTGCCTGCTGAAGCTCATCCCCACCGCCTTCATTGAGTGACAAGGGCAGCAGGGCGGCGTGTGAATCACAAGTGCTGCATCCAGGACTGTGCCACTAATGGATGTGGTCACTAAGACTGTAGACGGTTCAGGAGTCCCTCCAATCCTGATACAACTGATACTGTATGCCAGCAGGAGGAGAGGGGTAGTTGGAAGAGTGTGACGTAATGACGAGCAAGTGATGGCTCCCGGAGCAGAGATCTTCTGTTACTGCTAACTGCGGTACTGCCAGGAGCCACTAGATGCTCCCTTCTTCACCTGCCTAAAGAACAATAGAGAGACAGCCCGGGCCCCTGCGAGTGTGTAGATGAACTTCAACTGAGTGAGTTTGTTTTTCTGTGTAATTATCCCTATCTGTCTGCCTGCCTGCCTGTCTGTCTGTCTGTCTGTCTGTCTATCTATCTCTGTACAGTTTCTATCTGTCTGTGTATCTAATCTATCTATATCTATCTGCCTATAGCAAGCCATCTCTTTATACTGTATGTGGGGGTTCATATATATATATATATATATATATATATATATATATATATAGAGAGAGAGAGAGAGAGATATCTATATATATATATATATATATATATATATATACATATATAAAACTATATATATATATATATATATAGATATGTGTATATATATATATATATATATATATATATAGTCCATAGGTCGGGCAGCACTCAGAGACTGGTCATTGGTGAATGCAAAAAGTCCCACAGGGTGTGTTTAATCAAATGGTGATGGTTTGGGGACTTGTCCCCTTCTTCAGACAAAAATACAGTGCAAAGTGTGACAATAAATACAAAATAAAATGAGCAGTAACTTACCCCCCCTCCTATTCCTCCCCCAGTTGGGTCCGTGATCCCACCGGCTTGTATTTATTGTCACACTTTTTTGTCTGAAGAAGGGGACAAGTCCCTAAAACGTCACCATTTGATTAAACACACCCTGTGGGGTTTTTTTGCATTCACCAATGTCCAGTCTCTGAGTGCCACCCATACATATATATATTTGTATGTCCGGCACTCCATACTGTGTATAAAAGTAGTTGCATGGTGCCCTCCAATGTAAATATCAAGTAGGTTGCATTGGCGGGCTGGCACTCATGGTTATACAAGAAATGTGCTATAAATTGCTTCTACGTTTCGGTTTTATTAAAAAAATCATTGTCAGAAATTGTGACCGTGAGTGCCGCCACCGCCATTGCAACTTACGAAGGGGCGTCAGTGCCCCCAAACGTTGGATGTTTTTGATGTGATGTGATACATTATAGTACACGCTTTTTGCTACATTTGCCGTGTTCCAGACTCTGAGTGCCATTGTTTGGTAAGGATTGGTTTACGAGTATGTATATATATATATATATATATATATATATATATATATAGCCCATATTCATATATACATACACAAACAAACAAACACACACATATACACAAGCACACATCCATACATACATACATACATACTGTACATACACCAGTGGACAAACACACGGACATACTGTACATACAAACACACACACACATAAACACTGGCTTCAAACTTACATAATCCATCAGGGTCTGGGAGCAGAAGGGCGGCAGAGCGAGGAAGGAGGGAGCTGCTGTTGCTGAGCATACGCAGCCAGCAGCTGCCCCGGGACATTCTGTAAGCAGAGAGCTCCATAGCTCTCTCTTGCTACTGCAGTTACGCGGTCACGATCGCGGTTGAGGCTTTTGCTGAGACAGAGACAAATCTGTCTCCATCTCAAAACAGAAATCTCGGCTCATCAGGGGGTTTTCCAGGTACTCGGAAAACCCCCCTGCATGCGCCACTGGCAGGGGTACTGGTGGTCATTCCGAGTTGTTCGCTCGCTAGCAGTTTTTAGCAGTCGTGCAAACACTGTGCGGCCTCCCACTGGGAGTGTATTTTAGCTTAGCATAAGTGTGAACGAAAGGATTGCAAAGCGGCTACAAAATAATTTTGTACTGTTTCAGAGTAGCTTCAGACCTACTCAGCACTTGCGATCACTTCAGACTATTCAGTTCCTGTTTTGACGTCACGAACACACCCTGCGTTCACCCAGCCACGCCTGCGTTTTTCCTGGCACGCCCTGAAAACAGTCAGTTGACACCCAGAAACGCAGAAGTGACTTTTTTTGTCTTATCGCTGAGCAGCGAACGAAAGCATCTAGCGATCAACACTGTCTGTATGGACAAGGGAGTATTTCACTGAGTGAGTGTGACACTGTGAATACAGCAGTGCATAGTCACAAACCTCCCTTCAAGTCTGTATAGGGCAGGCAGGGGCACTGTGTCTGTGAAGAATGGAGTAAGGGAGCCTGGTGTATTCAGGGCAGTGGACACGCTGTCTGTAAAAAATTAATAATTAAAAAAGTCTGTGTTTTGCCATTGTGGTTGTCACTACTGGTCAGTGTCACTATAACTGACATTTTCTTCCCCCAACTTTTGTGTGTTCAGCCAACACAGAAAGGCTTTGCTACATTGTCTATCAGTCAGTGGATCTAGTCAAGGGCCGCTGCCATTAGGTTTGTGCAGTGCAACGGTGTTGTCTGTTTTACCCCCTCCCCCCAAAAAAAAAAATATATTATATTTTTTTAATTTTTGGTAGAAAGTAACATCTGTATGTCTTCAGCCACCACAGAAAGGATGTGCTACCTCGTCTAATGGTCAGTGGGTTTAGTCAAGGGACACTGCTATAATGTTTGTGCAGTGCAATAGTCTGTCTGTTGCACCCCCCCCCAAAAAAATATATATATTTTGTTATTAGAAAGTACTGTGTGTGTGTGCCAATAAAGTAAGGCTGTGATACAGTACCTTGTCTAACCGTAAGTGGGTCCAGTCAGAGCTACCATTGTACTATTTGTGCAGTGCATCAATATGAATCACAACAATTTAGACAGTTAATTGAAGTCCCCTGTCGCCGCTACCACATCATATCTAGATTCCACTTAACTAGAAAAGCTATTTCGGGGCCTGTACACGGATGGAAAAATAAGTCATTATTGGCCTCCAAAATGCCATTTTACCCTCAACCATAAATACAGTTGTGCTCATAAGTTTACATACCCTAGCAGAATTTGTGATTTTCTGGCCATTTGTCAGAGAATATGAATGATAACTCCCAAACTTTTCTTTCACTCATGGTTAGTGGTTGGGTGAAGCCATTTATTGTCAAACAACTGTGTTTACTCTTTTTAAATCATAATGACAACAGAAACTACCCAAATGACCCTGATCAAAAGTTTACATAGCCCTGTTCTTAATACCGTGTATTGCCCCCTTTAACATCAATGACAGCTTGAAGTCTTTTGTGGTAGTTGTGGATGAGGCTCTTTATTTTCTCAGATGGTAAAGCTGCCCATTCTTCTTAGCAAAAAGCCTCCAGTTCCTGTAAATTCTTGGGCTGTCTTGCATGAACTGCACGTTTGAGATCTCCCCAGAGTGGCTCAATGATATTGAGGTCAGGAGACTGAGATGGCCACTCAAGAACCTTCACTTTTATTCTGCTGTAGCCAATGACTGGTCGACTTAGCCTTGTGTTTTGGATCATTGTGTTAGGGTCTCCTGCTCTGTGCTGCCACGTCGTCATGGCAACCGGGAGACAAGTGCTAACGGAGTAACCTGAGCGTAGCTGATACTCCGGTTCGGGTCTTTTGCTGTGCAGTGGTTACAGGCTCTGTGCACGGCAGGGGATCCGGTGCTGGTTTTTGTGCTCACAGTCTGTGAGGTCTGAGTGGGGCGTGGACAGCACCTGCTATATAAACCCTTTTCTCATGTTAGGCAGATGCTGCTGAATCTTTGTTGGTTAGTCAGTTCCTGAAAGCTAGCTAGTACTGTGTAAACTTTGTATTTGTTTGTTGCTTACTGCAAATAGGCCTTGGGATTTGGTATTACACTCTGCCAATCCAGACCTAGCAGTAAGACTGGAGTCAGTCGTTTAACCTGCTGGGGTTCTTTTGCTACTCTGTGAACCTAGCAAGTTCGCAGCAGCAGTACCTTCAGGGGTTAAGGAGCTGAAAGTAAATCTCCCGGATCGTTTTTCTGGAGATCGCTCGCAGTTCTTTTGTTTCCAGGAGAGCTGCAAGCTATATTTCCAACTTAGGCCTCAGTCTTCTGGGTCGGAGATTCAGCGGGTGGGCATAGTGATTTCCTTACTACAAGGAGACCCACAGGTCTGGGCATATGGGTTGCAGCCTGACTGTCCGTCGCTTAAAAGTGTTGATGCTTTTTTTACGGCACTGGGCATGTTGTATGATGACCCTGACAAGACGGCCTCAGCCGAGGCTCAGATTTCGATCCTTAAGCAAGGGCGAAGGCCAGTTGAGGTTTATTGTACGGAGTTTCGGAGGTTGGCCCATGATACCCAGTGGAATGACCCAGCCCTGAGACACCAGTACCGAAGAGGTCTTTCTAACCAGTTAAAAGACCAACTGGTACAATATCCCTTGCCTGATAGCTTGGATCAGCTCATGCAGTTATCCATTCGGGTGGATAGACGGCTGAGAGAGCGCAGGCTTGAAAGGGAGACCGAGGTTTCCTTCTTTCCCAAGGGAACCTCAGACTCTGAGGAATTTTCCGAGGAGCCTATGCAGATTGGGGCTACCCACCTCTCCTCGCGTGAGAAGACGCGGAGGAGACAGCAGGGGTTATGTTTGTACTGTGGGAATAAAGGTCATGTGGTAGTATCATGCCCAGAAAAGCCGGAAAACTTCAGGGCCTGAGGGTGATGGGAAATATCCTGTCAGGCCAGAAGTCAGAATTTCCCAAGAAGACTTTTATCATTCCGGTGACCTTGAAGATCCTCGGTCAATCTGTCAAGACTGAGGCCTTTGTGGACAGTGGAGCCGACGGGGTTTTTATGGACCGCCAATTCGCCCTGAAACACTCTGTTCGCTTAGTACCCTTGGCATCGGAAATTGAGATTTGTGGGTTAAACGGGGAACCATTATCCCAGGGTAAAATTACCTCTTGCACTAGCCAGATTTCTTTGTTTATTGGAGCCACACACTCTGAAAAATTGTCCTTTTATGTGACTGTCTGTACTTTTGCCCCATTGGTGTTGGGGTTACCCTGGTTAAGGGCCCAGAATCCTCAATTTGACTGGGTCTCTGGGGAGATTCTTAGTTGGGGTACTGATTGTTTCAGGAGTTGCTTGAGCCTTCCGGTCAGGCTTTCGCAGCTAAGTTTGCCAGGATTGTCAGGATGTTATGCAGATTTTGCGGACGTGTTCTCCAAAAGAGTTGCTGAGGTACTACCTCCCCATCGCCCCTATGACTGTGCCATTAATTTGTTGCCGAATGCTAAGCTTCCCAAGAGCAGGTTGTACTCCCTGTCACGTCCTGAGACTCAGGCTATGGCAGAGTACATTCAGGAGAACTTGGCTAAGGGATTTATCAGACCTTCACAGTCTCCAGTTGGGTCGGGGTTCTTCTTCGTGGGTAAAAAGGACGTTTCGTTGCGACCCTGCATCGACTTCAGGGAATTGAACCGTATCACGATTAAAAACTCATACCCACTGCCTCTCATTTCGGTCTTGTTTGACCAGCTTCGTACTGCCACCATTTTTTCTAAGATTGACCTACGCGGTGCATACAATCTAATCCGAATAAGAGAGGGGGATGAATGGAAGACTGCCTTTAATACCCACTCAGGGCATTATGAATATTTGGTGATGCCTTTTGGGCTTTGTAATGCCCCGGCAGTATTCCAGGACTTCATGAACGATGTGCTCAGGGAATATTTGGATAGATTCTTAGTTGTATACTTAGATGACATCCTAATCTTCTCCCATTCCCTGGAGGAACATCGGAAGCATGTATGCTTAGTCCTCCAGAAACTCAGAGACCACCGGCTTGGGGCGAAGCTGGAGAAGTGCGAATTTGAAGTTCAGCAAATCGCATTTATAGGATATATTATCTCCAAAGAAGGTTTCCAAATGGAGGGTTCCAAGGTACAGGCAGTCCTGGATTGGGTGCAGCCCACTAGTTTGAAGGCGCTTCAGCGTTTTCTGGGCTTTGCGAATTTTTATAGACTATTTATCGCTGGATTTTCGTCTATAGTGGCGCCCTTGGTGGCACTCACTAAGAAAGGGGCGGATGTTGCTCACTGGTCTTGTGAGGCCAAAGCGGCTTTTGCCCGTCTCAAAAGGGCATTTGTCTCGGCCAAGGTGCTGCGACACCCAGATTCAGAGCGTCCTTTTGTGGTGGAGGTGGATGCCTCTGAGATGGGTATTGGGGCAGTGCTCTCTCAGATGGGGGTGTCTGATAATCGCCTTCATCCCTGTGCTTACTTTTCCCGTAAATTTTCGCCTGCCGAGATGAATTATGACGTGGGTAACCGGGAATTGTTGGCTATTAAGGATGCACTCGAGGAGTGGAGACACTGGCTTGAGGGGGCTAAGTTTGTGGTCTCAATTCTCACCGACCATAAGAATTTGGCATATTTAGAGTCAGCGAAGCGCCTCAATGCCAGGCAGGCACGATGGGCTTTGTTTTTTGCTCGCTTTAATTTTTTGATAACATATTGCCCTGGGTCAAAAAACATCAAGGCTGAAGCGCTCTCGCGGAGTTTTGCTCCAATCCAGGAGACCACCGAGGAGCCATTGCCCATTGTGTCCCCATCATGTATTAAAGTGAGCATTACCAAGGACCTCTTGTCATTAGTCCTTAGAGCACAGGAGCAGGCTCCTCCAGACCTTCCGGTAGGTCTTTTGTTTGTGCCTCCTAGGTTAAGACAGCGAGTGTTCCTGGAATTCCATGCCAAGAAGTCGGCAGGTCACCCGGGTATTGCCAGAACTCGGGAGTTGCTATCTAGGGCGGTGTGATGGCCCTCGGTGGCTAGGGATGTGGATCAGTGGGTTCGGACATGTGACATCTGTGCCCGAAATAAAACTCCTAGAGGGGTTCCTGTTGGTCCATTACATCCACTCTCTATTCCATCTAAGCCATGGACCCACATTTCAATGGATTTTGTGGTGAACTTGCCCAAATCCTCTGGGATGACAGCCATCTGGGTTGTCGTTGACAGGTTTTCGAAGATGGCGCACTACGTTCCATTGGTTGGGCTGCCATCGGCCAGACGCCTGTCTGAATTATTTATGCTGCATGTTGTGCGCCTCCACGGGTTACCACTTGATGTGGTCTCTGACCGCGGATCCCAGTTTGTGGCCAAATTCTGGAGGGCATTTTGTTCCGATCTCCAGATTTCTGTCAGCTTGTCGTCAGGCTACCATCCGCAGTCTAATGGGCAGACTGAAAGGGTGAACCAGTCCTTGGAGCAGTTCCTCAGGTGTTATGTCTCCAAGTGTCAGACTGACTGGGTTGCTCATCTGTCCATGGCGGAGTTTGCCTATAACAACGCGGCTCACTCTGCTACAGGGATCTCTCCCTTCCTTTGTGTGTATGGGCATCATCCTAAGGCCAATTCTTTTGACCCCCTGGACTCAACGCCTGGTGGTTCCTCTGTGGTTTCGGTCCTTAGAGGTATTTGGAGGAAAGTGAAGAAAGCCCTTGTGTCTGTGTCATTAGTGACCAAAAGGGTTTTTGATAAGCGGAAAAGACCCTGCAGCTACAAATTAGGAGACTTCGTCTGGTTGTCTACCAAGAATTTGAAGTTGAGACAGCCATCTCATAAGTTAGGCCCCCGGTTCATCGGTCCTTATAAGATCACTAGGGTTATTAATCCGGTGGCATTTCAGTTAGATCTACCCCGTTCTTTGGGTATCAATAAAACATTTCATTGTTCCCTTTTAAAACGGGCGATTAGTAATCCTTTTTCCAGTGGAAGACCTTCCCCTCTTCTGATACGTGGCCAGAGGGAGTTTGTTGTTGAAAGGATTCTTGACTCCAAGATGGTTCGGGGTCGGCTGTCATTTTTGGTGCACTGGAAGGGGTATGGCCCGGAGGAGCGGTCGTGGGTGCGCAGTTGTGATCTTCATGCCCCCAGACTGTTACGCTCTTTCTTCTCGCAGTTCCCCGATAAACCCGGTGGTAGGGGTTCTTTGACCCCTCATCAGAGGGGGGGGGGGTACTGTTAGGGTCTCCTGCTCTGTGCTGCCACGTCGTCATGGCAACCGGGAGACAAGTGCTAGCGGAGTAACCTGAGCGTAGCTGATACTCCGGTTCGGGTCTTTTGCTGTGCAGTGGTTACAGGCTCTGTGCACGGCAGGGGATCCGGTGCTGGTTTTTGTGCTCACAGTCTGTGAGGTCTGAGTGGGGCGTGGACAGCACCTGCTATATAAACCCTCTTCTCAGGTTAGGCAGATGCTGCTGAATCTTTGTTGGTTAGTCAGTTCCTGAAAGCTAGCTAGTACTGTGTAAACTTTGTATTTGTTTGTTGCTTACTGCAAATAGGCCTTGGGATTTGGTATTACACTCTGCCAATCCAGACCTAGCAGTAAGACTGGAGTCAGTCATTTAACCTGCTGGGGTTCTTTTGCTACTCTGTGAACCTAGCAAGTTTGCGGCTGTATTCTCAGACTTGCCTGCCAAAATCCTTTCTCACTGTGCAAGGTGTTCAGGTGTCAGTTTAGTGGCAGTAAACTGAACCAGTGCACTGCAACTGAGGACTAGGATTGTGGAGACTCTCCTTGTGTCTATTATTCCATCTCTGACCAAGGAGTTTACTGCCACACCCGTTGGTAACCCTTTAGGGTTTTGCTGTTGCCCTTAGCAACAGCATTTCGGGTTCTCTACGTATTAAATCACAACATCTCGCTTCTTTCCATCTGAGCATTCCTAATACTAGGGAGACACCCAGTTTCTTAGCCTTTGGGCTTCTCTGTTCACTTTGTGTTTATTTTGTTACCCTATCTCCTTCTGTGTATGTAATGTCATATTCCCCAGTCTGTCTGTGAGTTCATTTGTTTTGCATCCCTCTCCGTTCAGACACCAGTACATTCCTGCTGGCACTGGTGTGCATAACACATTGTCATGTTGGAATGTCCAAGTACGTCCCATGTGCGGCTTCCGGGCTGATGAGTGCAAATTTTCCTCCAGTATTTACTGATAACATGCTGCATTCATCTTGCCATCAATTTTGACCAAGTTTCCAGTGCCTTTGTAGCTCACACATCCCCAAAACATCAGCGATCCACCTTTGTGTTTCACAGTAGGAATGGTGTACCTTTCATCATAGGCCTAGTTGACTCCTCTCCAAATGTAACGTTTATGGTTGTGGCCAAAAAGTTCAATTTTGGTCTCATCACTCCAAATGACTTTGTTCCAGAAGTTTTGAGGCTTGTCTCTGAGCTGTTTGGAGTATTGTAAAGGGGATGCTTTGTGGCATTTGCGTAGTAATGGCTTTCTTCTGGTGACTCGACCATGCAGCCCATTTTTCTTCAAATGCCTCCTTATTGTGCATCTTGAAACAACCACACCACTTTTTTTCAGAGAGTCTTGTATTTCAGCTGAAGTTATTTGTGGATTTTTCTTTGCATCCCGAACAATTTCCTGGCAGTTGTGGCTGAAATTTTGTTGGTCTACCTGACCGTGATTTGGTTTCCACAGAATCCCTAATTTTCCACTTCTTAATTAGAGTTTGAACACTGCTGATTGGCATTCTCAATTGCTTGGATATCTTTTTATATCCCTTTCCTGTTTTATACAGTTCAATTACCTTTTAATGCAGGTCCTTTGACAATTCTTTTGCTTTCCCCATGACTCAGAATCCAGACACGTCAGTGCAGCAATGGATGAAAGATGCAAGTGTCTTTCAGGAGTCCAGAAACTCACTGACCTTTTATACATACACACTGATTACAAGCAAACAGATCACAGGCGAGGATGGTTACCTTTAGTAGCCATTCAAACCCATTTGTGTCAACTTGCGTGCATGTTATCAGGCCAAAATCTCCAGGGTATGTAAACTTTTGATCAGCGTCATTTGGGTAGTTTCTGTTGTCATTATGATTTAAAAAGAGTAAACACAGTTGTTTGACAATAAATGGCTTCACCCAACCACTAACCATGAGTGAAAGAAAAGTTTGGGAGTTATCATTCATATTCTCTGACAACTGGCCAGAAAATCACAAATTCTGTTAGGGTATGTAAACTTATGAGCACAACTTTATGTGGACAGGTGGAACTGGGCCAACTAAAGAATATATGACTGTGATAGCGCACTGGGTGGGTGAATTGCCTACAGCAGCAACATCTAACAAACACTAGCTCATTCAGAGGCAGGCTTATTTCTGTATCATCGGCTTCACTAAGAGGCGTACCTGTGACAACCTCTTAGAAAAACTCACAGATGTTATTGCAAAATGGCTTACCCCACTTGGACTCTCCTTGGGATTTCTGATAATGCCACAAATATATTGAGAACATTACAGCTAGGGGAATTTCAACACAACCCATGCTTTTCTCACACAACCAATTTGGTGTCACACATTTTTTAAAGAACTGACAGGTATATGCAGGAGATGCTGCCTGTAGCCCGTAAAATTTGGGGACATTTTCAGCATTCAGCAGCTGCAAGAATAGTTACATTTTCCCTACCATCAACCGAAGCAAAAGGTAGTAACGAGGTGAAATTCCACCCTCTATATGCTTCAGCAGATGTAGGGACAGCAAAATGCCATTCAAAACTATACAATGAGCGATTACAAAGGGGGGGGGGTGAATGTACCTTATTTCAGCCCAGTGAAGAATAATTTGTTGTTGATAGGTGCTGAAACCCTTTGAAGCAATCATCTGTTAAGTAAATTCATACACTGCCAGCTTAATCAGACTTTTGGAAAAGCAGCCTGAGAAACCAAAGGAGATGAAATTAAGCGACTCTGCTAAGTTTGTCGGTCTTGTAGATCAGATCCCTTATTTGCTTCACCAGGATCCAAGGGTCATCAATATCTTTAAATCAGATCACTATATTTGGTAACCGTATTTGATCCTAGGTTTATGTCATATGTTGTGTCTTTCTTTCCAATGAACACAGATCATAAGAGATGCAAAGAGCTTCTGGTGAGCAAGTTGTCATCTCATCTCAAGCTGCACATAACATGAAAATGTCTCCTCCTTCAGTTTCTCTGGCAAATGATGCTGCTAGGTAAAAAAAAAAAAACAGCTTTCCCAGGAGACCCACTGGTGATGCAGAATTGTTAACAATACAACACTTTGACGTCTGGCCTAAAGAAATTGCCCACAATTTGTGACATTTCTACCATGGCTTCATCTGATACGGTCAACATCCAAAGAATGGTGAAGGATTATTTAAATGATAGCATACAAATAGGCATGCCAGACAGTCCCTTTGAGTACTGGGAGAAAAAAATGGCAAGATAGAGGCCTTTGTACAACCTGGCTTTGCAATACTTATGCTGCCCACCCTCTAGTGTGTACTCTGAAAGAGTTTTTAGCACAGCCTTGAACCTTGTTATGCGTAGGAGGCTACTTCCTAAAAATGTGGAAAAGATGATGTTCATAAAAAATAACTACAAATTCTATGAGGAAGACCTTTACCTGCAAATACATCACAGTACAGAGGCACCTGTAATAGTGCACTCCAGCGGGATGAATTAATTTTGTGTGAAGTTAATGTAAATATGATGTCATCTTGCCTCTGTAGAGAACATTACCAGCACTGTCAGCTGCCCATTGGTTGTTTGTTTTGTGGGGGCCCAAACAATCCAGTCACTTCAGTCACAAAGATGGCAGTCCCTGTCGCTGAAGTGCTTGGTTTGTTAAACTGTGCATGTTCTTTGCAACATAATGTTGTAAGGGAAGGCCCTAGTGTCAAGTAAATCTTGCACTGTTTTTCTTTTAATTATAGGCTGTTTGTTGGTGAATTTTGGAATATTTCAGCTGCGCTGTGCAGCTGTTCATTCTCTTGGCTTTGCAAGCCTTGTTAGGAATCCTTGCCTATTAAAATTGCTGTTTTTTTTGTTATTAAAAATGTGTTGTAAATTAGTAATAGTTGGATTAATGAAATGACCAATAAAAATTTTTGTTTGCAACAAAGACTGTTCACAATGTCCACAATGCTTAATTAAAATTTTCGGAATCAAACAAATGAAATTAACTTACTAATCAATTCTTCCTTCCTTTACTTGCCTTCCACTACATACATACTCCACCTCCCTCTGCCCTCTTAGCTAGTTTAATTAAAACATTCTTTGTTTCTATGGGGTCATATAGTTGATTAAACTACCATCCTGTCTGCCACTGCAGTGCCACTCTGTTTCCTAGATGTGCCATCTTTGAAGTTTAAGTGGCATGTGTTTGTGCTGCCCATAGCTGTTGCTTAGATTAGTCAGCCATCTATATGCTTAAACTGGATGAAAAGAATATTGTGAGCTGTGAGGTGGTCAAAATTGAGTGGAAATGACTGGAAATTAATGTTAATGTTATTGTGGGTAATAATATTGTCTATTCAAAAATAGGCCCGAAATAAGGGTTTTTTAGCTGTCTTTATAATTTTTGAAAAACAAAAAACAAAACTTAAATATGATGACAAATTAGAACCAAAATGTAAACACGAGGGTCGGCGCACATCTCTAGAGAAGTAATTTTATTATCTTCTACTACAAAGACAATTTATTATACCTTGCAATTGTTGCACTTCTGCGTCTTACTTATTTGCTGTTTTCTTGTATCTGTTTTCAAGGAATCAATGGGCACATGTTAATGCTTTCTGCATTTAATCTGGGACAGAGAGCAAAATTTGTAGTTAGCTAGGACATCATCTCAGGTTAGGTTATAATTTAATCATATACTGTAACATTGTTTAGCCATATACTATATGCCTTGCAGAAGTGTCACTGTAAAATAAGCTTCTATCAAGCAAGAAGTTTTGTGAGTTGTGGGGGTGTTAGATATTACAATATTTATCAACATTCTCTTAAAACTCATAAACAAATAATTATTGTACAGGTAGGTTCAATTTTATTAATTTTATTGCTTTCACAAACAATATAGATTGTTAAATATTTTGGTTAAATGCACATTAATCCATAGCCAGGTCATATTAACAGCATTGTAGGCCCGGGGCAAAGCAATGCACTGGGGCCCTACACACCCATTCCTCGGAACCAATTAACAATAATCATAACATGTCCCTCCTGTAGTCCCATGCCATCTCTCCACATGCTCCCATACCGTGAATGGCTGTCAGTACTCTGATTGGTGGATAGTTCCAGCCATCTGCCAATCAGCATGCTGACAGCCATTCAGTGTCTGGCTGCAGGTAGAGAATGCTGCCTTGCTGCTCTGATTGTGTGACCACCACCCACCCCTGCTCCAAGGACCCTAGAATTGTGGGGCCCTGGACAGCTTCTTAGTGTGCCTAGACGATAAGATGGCCCTGCCCATAGAAACCAATCACTGTTTAGCTCTGACTGAACAAGAGCAAGCTAGAGAATAAAAGTGAATATCTGACTGGTTGTTATTGGTAACTACTCATTTGTACTTTTACAATTTGTCCCCCAGTGATATCATAATCTCTATTTACTGTAAGAAAGGTTTTTGGATTTTTTACTTTAGATTTTGCAATATGCTCAATATTTGTTTTCTCTCTTTCTCAAGACACTTTTTCATTTCCTATAGAAGCTATTTAATAACTCCACTGTGTGTTTGATTCAAACACACATTCATCAAAAAGAGACAGCCAAGTGTTCATCTTGTGGGTTTACAAGATGTCCTCCAGTACAAGGTACAATTAAACAAGATGAAATAAATAACGACTGATGTGTCACGCTTAATCAGTTGTGTAATATTGCAATCATTGTTCTTAATTTGACTAGCGGCATGAGTTTTGCTAATCAGTTTTAACATTTATTTCCATTTCCTTCAAACCAGATGCACAGTATTGCCTTGGAGCTAAAAATATAGATACTTTATAAAGCATGCCTTCCAAATTCAAATATATTAAGAAACATATTGTACTCTGGCACAAAAATAGATTAGGTTTATGCATTGAATTAAATATATTTGGGAAATTACATTGTAAGTGGATCATTATCATGACATGTGTGTCTGCACTAGTACCTGATTATTCAAAGGATAGCTGTCCTCACAACAGTGCTAAAAATAGCACAGAGTTGCCTTGTCTGAACCTTGTGGTGCCAGTATGCATAGTTCTCTGAAGAGGTGATGTGAAATGAAGTTGGAATGAGAGGCTTGCATTGTGATGAACTTTGGTACAACTCCTTGTTTTGTTTTGTTTTGTAAACTACAGTACTTGATTTATGCTCTAATGAACATGAAAGTGAGAAGAATGATGCATGTAAATAAATAAACAAACTCCCAAGTGTGGTGGCAGGGGAAAATTAGTTCAGTAGTCAGTGATCAAGCAAAGAGCCTAGAAAATAAATCAAGCTAAATCTCTTTTGAAATGTTAAGTTTCTGCTTCAGTAAAGCATTTTGTGATAGGAGATATTTTCTCTCACAAATTACATTTTTAGTTAGTAGCCTGACTCAGCGCCAACTAAAAGAGTCCTCACACCTGTCAGCACTGCTTTGGGTCTTCTCTTCACATGTACAGTGCAGGAGAATTGGAAGTAAACAGTGCTTTGCTTAGGTATAACTGCAGGTGAGCAAAGATGAGTTGGAAAAAGCGGTTTAGCAAAGGTGTCAAGTTCTGTAGATGCAACCTTAAAATTTCACTATTTTGTTGTTTAGCACCTGCATGAGAAATGGCATTTGACATTTTATGTCTATACAATCTGCAACAGAGCTGAAGTATCAATTTATTCTATTTGGAACAAGAGTGATAACAATATTCAGCCAGAGAAACTAAAGAAAAACTGCCCCCAGGTTCAGAATGCGGTAAATATTTGCTTACTGTATGTCTACTTTTAACATAGAATTGCATACAACTGCAGCTTTGCTTAACAAGAACCTGTGTCACAGACCAGCACTTACTGCATTCACTATGCCTCCTCTATTGTCAACACAGTAAGAGGAGACCTGGTGCTACAATGGCTGGGTATGTACTAGTGTAATTCTGGGGTCTGTTGTTCTCTTTAGGAAGCTGTTGGTACAATAATTACAGTAACAATTTATTTTGCCCTCTTCTAATACGGTATGTGTAAATATTGAAAAGTATTAAAATGTGTTAAGATTTTAATTCTATATATTTTTGTTAACTAAAGTAAAAATAAATAGTATCTCAATTAAAAAGTATTTATTTAAAACTGCTTAATATTCATGATTTATCAAAGCTGCCCACATCATTTGAAATGCCCTTTCATTCAAATTCAGACTTGTCTATATTCTCCCGGGCTTGATAGCGCATTTAACAATACCGGGATTAAAATGGGGATGAGAATTTACCTAAAAGTCCAACACTTATAATTGCTGTAGCCTGAATCAAGGAGGAAGGTGCTTTGATGACATATAACATTAAGACCTAACCATTCCAGTCAAAACACTGCAGACATTTTTCAAAGCCAGGAAATGTCACAAAACTGTCTAAATGTTCATGGGCTAAATAAAACTCTAACTGTACAATTCATTATTTTGATGGTACATGGTCCCCACAAGATTTCATACTACCTTTCCATCTACATCAAATCTGTGCTAGTGGAATTATGGTATTCTGGGTCACATTTGGTTTTTCTGCCCCAAGATGGAGACTTTCTGGTGGAAAGTCCAACATCTACTTCACATTATAACCTATTTTTCTCTCCCTCCCAGCCTCTCCTTTCACCTCCTCCCATGACCTCCTCCAGATGTCCCTAAAAGCACTTGGAAGCTTGTCAATCCAATGTTCACTGCCTTGTGGTTTTTGAAAGCTTACCATTGGAAAAATCCAAACATAGTTGTTATACAAATTAGAAAATATTACCAGTATCCTTAATAATCCTTCCCAACTATTGTTGGATGTGTGGAGTCAATGGACTGTCCTATTTTGATATATAACAAAACTTACTTCTTCACCCAATGACATTACCTTAGTCTTGGGGTTCCTCTTTTCAGCTATTTCATCTTTTTCCCTGGGTGTGGTATGGAAGATCGACAGTGTCTAGGTCGACCACTATTGGTTGACAGTAACTAGGTCTACAGGGAGGCTAGGTCGACAGGGTCTCTAGGTGGACATGGTCTAGGTCGACAGGTCAAAAGGTTGACATGAGTTTTTGATTTTTTTGGTGTCGTTTTCTCCGTACAGTGACCAGGAACCCCCATTAGTGCACCGTGTCCCCTCACATGGCTCGCTTCACTCACCATGCTTCGGACAGGTTACTATTCCCAATCATAGTCCACGTGGATCGTTAAGTATGAAAAAGTGAAAAAAATATGTGAAAAACTAATCTCGACCTTTTGACCTGTCGACCTAGAACATGTCAACCTAGAGACCCTGTTGACCTAGAAACCCTGTAGACCTAATTACTGTCAACTAATAGTGGTCGACCTAGACACTGTCAACCTAGAGACCTGATCCCTTTTTCCCTCCCTGTTCATCCCTCTAAAGTGTACTGACCCTTGCAGATTATCCTCTCCTAATTTCTTTTTTTTATTATTATTCTATTTGCTTTTTGGCTTTTATCTAGAACAGTGGTTATCAAACTCGCTCTTCAGGGCATCAAACACATTTTCCAAGTCACCCAGCAGGTGCACAAGTGTATCACCAACTATCAAATTTTAAAGATCCACGGGTGACCTTGAAAACATGAACTGTTTGGAGTCCTAAAAACCAAGATTGAGAACCAATGACCTAGAACATTGAAAATATGCTCCTTGCTAAAAATAATGCCACATATGTTTTTATCATTTTCCAAATGCTTTTAATTCTCTGATTGACTTAAGCCATTGGCTACTGTCAAATTTATTCTCCCTCCTTTACTACATATGTATCTTCAAAAACCTCTGCTGTAGTGTAAGCATGATTTAGCACTATAGACATTAGGGCCAAGTATCTTTTTTACTTGAAATTTGCATCTTCTTCACAATGCTAAAATGATAAGAAGCAGCAAAACTACAGTGCAGGTGTTTGCTGTACATGCACAAATCTGTGTAAATAAAAGATCCAATATGAGTGGCCTCGGCTATTCCATTATACTTAATCTACGAATTTGTACATTTGTTATAATAGTTCTTATGCGCCAGTAGCTCCCATGTTGCAAATTTTGGATAAGCTTATTCTACAAGCATCACAGTCATGCATATAGAGCCATAATACTGGTTCATCTGAGGATGGTGATAATTGAAGAAAATACTTAAAACATTTTTTTTTATTTTTCTATTAATTATTTTTTTAGAAATATATATGGTTATTTTTGCAAATATTTATTTGTTTTGCTAAGTTTAGACTTTCAAATCCACTGTTCATGGAGGTGACCCCTGCACATATTCCTTCAGACTGGCCAGACATTGCTGTTAGTTTTAATGATAATTTACGATAACAGGTGATTTTCTTGTGGTCATAAAAAAAGACTAATTGTAATAGATAGAACCTATAGTTTGTTATGTATTTTCACAGTAAACCTTTTTGTTGAAAACAAATCATCCAGGGGTTACTCTGGCAATTAACCTTCCTTCTGCTATCACATTGATTTTTAGGAGTTGAATATTTTAACCACTACAAATGTACTGTCTGCGTACAAAGTGCAACATTAAAGTATTATTGTCATTACTACACAGAAATAAAAAGTAGAACACACTTTGGGAGAATTGCCACTACATTTTATTGCTAAAACTACTGTTCCCCAGTTCAAAACTTAATGGAATGAAATTACATTTGAGCCATACATAACAATTTTAGATATCATTTAAAAAGAAAATAATAAACTGTGAATAAAGTAACCTCATATCCAAATTACTATTTTGTTACTTAATACACATGTATAGAAGCTGAATGACACTGCATCTATATTACAACTATGATGCCGAAAAGCTTTCTTAATAACATTGGGTCTAATTCAGAGTTGATTGCAGCAGCAAATTTGTTAGCAGTTGGGCAAAACCATGTGTACTGCAGGGGGGCAGATATAACACGTGCAGAGAGAGTTAGATTTGGGTGTGGTGTGTTCAAACTGAAATCTAAATTGCAGTGCAAAAATAAAGCAGCCAGTATTTACCCTGCACAGAAACAAAATAACCCACCTAAATCTAACTCTCTCTGCAAATGTTATATCTGCCACACCTGCAGTGCACATGGTTTTTCCCAACTGCTAACAAATTTGCTGCTGCGATCAACTCTGAATTACCCCCTTTGTTACATGCCTGTAGAGTGTTAAGTCAAATGGTCCTATCAGGTGGCACTTACAGTAATGTGGCAGGTCTGCATAGCAAGGGCCTGATCTGGATTCATGTTAATCTGCAGTGCAGAAAACTATTTTCCCTAATGTACATGTATTCAAAACCATGGACATATTGGGGTAGATAAAGTAGAGGAGATAAAGCACCAACTTAAAATACAGCATGTATATTACAGTTACAGTAGAAGCTGATTGATTGGTATAGTACTTTGGAACCATTCAGTAAGGAAAGCAAATTCTGCTTTTTAGCAGAATTTGCAACCTCTTTGTTTTCATGTTGGGGCCGCAACTGCAATTTAGCGTGTTCACGGGAAATAAGGAAGCCTCCTGCCGAAGCAGCTTGGCTGCTGTGGCAGGAGGGCCGCCACCGTCATTGTGATCAGAGCGGCTGCATGTGACTTCACGCAGCAGCCCAGATCACACCCATGCCCCCCATGCATGCCGCCACACCACCGTTTTCCTGACGCAGCCCCTGCAATGCTCCGTCTCCGCCTAGGAAACGGAGCATTGCCGTCCCCCTCCCGCCCCGCGAACACCTCTGCCTGATTGCCTGTCTGAAACATTTGCATTTACTGCGGGGAGCCTGTAGTAAATGCGGGTGCATGCTCAGGATGGGCCCTGCGCATACGCGCACACATCATTATTGTAATTTTTGCGGTTGGATCACAACTTACGATCCAACCTGAATAGGGTCCTTTATCTCCTCCTCTTTATCTGTCTTCATGCATTGATAAATCTCCCTCATTGTAAATGGAGTAAATGTTATACTTGCTGTCTCTTGCGTTAGCAGTGGAGGTTTGGGAGTGTTCAGATAAGTAAGGAACAAAGCATCTTAGAGATATATCTGACTTACACTTACAGTATACAGTTGTTTATTGTACATATCATTGTTGTACATATCATTGTTTGGGTAGAGGGAATGTCGATGTGCCCATAGGCCTTTTGCGAGTTTTTAAATGATTGATGTTGATAGTCATATTTTTGTACCAAAGATAGGGATGAAGTTGATGAAGGGGATTCAGGGAGACTTGATGTTGTGATGAATGGCATTCTAAGCACTGTTTATTTTGCCATAACATAGCATGCTATTTTATAACATTCTTGCTGCAGCATGCTAATTTCAGCCTTTCTTTGCCATAGCATACCATGCAATTTGCACATTCTACTACGTTTATCCTCAGGGTCATACAATGAAAAAATAAAAACATACTCTGTGGATAGACTTTGGGTCTCATTGCTTGCTAGTCCTCTTTGCTGTAAAATTGTTTTCTCTATTCTAAAGGATCTAATTGGAAGTTTTATGACTTATGCTATCTATTGTAATGGCATTAGCTAGTCATATTGATTTCAGAAAATGCATCTTATTTGATGGAAACGACTTGAACTATAACCTAACCCAACAAAAATACCTATGAATAGACTCTTTAATTGACTTACAGTATTGTTCTTTGCTGGTAAAATGACTGTTAGCTTCGTGAGTATATATAGTCTGAAAATAATTGTGAATAAATTTAATTGTATTGTCCTCATTTGCTATTTACCCTTTCACTATTAAAATATATAATTTCCTTAACAGATCTCTGTTATTTATTGTTTTTCTAATAGAAGGGCCATGTAACTTCTGCAAAAAAGAAATACTGTTATCTAAAATATTTTCAATTTACAATATTCCTGGTGAGTTTGAGGAGCCCCAAAATACCTTAGAGGCAAAGATGCATGACCGCAGGCTTTCAATTAGGCATCACCCAATACATCTGTGGGACCTCAACTGATGGAAAGCTGTTGTTCAGCTAAATGTATTTCTTTGCTGACCTATATGTTAAAGTTCTGTTCTAGGAGATAATTCATGGAAGGGAAATGTACAGTAGTTATTTCTTTTAGTAAAGTACCAACATTTATTTCTTCAAATGTCATACAGTACATGTATTATTTTCTTCCTTATTAGAATCTTTATATACAGTAGATTGTAAGTAGCATTTATAAAATGTAGTTAAACTAGACATACTGTATATCCTTGGCAATGGTACAATTTATTGTTTGTATGATATAGCAAACATACAGATGTAGCCATGCTCATCTATCCTGCAGCTTGGCGTATTCATGGCAAGCAAGACACAGCATGTGTGACCATGACTAGGACATGCGTATGCATCTAAGTACGCCCACCCAAAGTCGCACCTGTGCCTAAGCGTAGCACGTGTGTCCGTGTGCCCGTGGAGTAGGCTAGATGACCGTGGCTACATCTGTAAGTGGAAATTGTACAAAAATAAATTTTACAGAAAGCAAGAGATCTATTTTTCCTCAATCAGAGATTTAGCTAGTCATAGTTCGTTTTCATAATATTAAAAATATTTTGAAGGCAAAATTATTCAATTTTGTTGTATGCCATATTTCCAATTAGTTTGCTCTCTAGGTCTATTTTTAAAACAGAGCGATAGCATGAGAGCGGAGTGGCTTAAACCTCAAGTCTGGGGGCTGTCTTGTGGGATACCATGGGATTAGTTTGTACAATGATGTTTAGAGGTGTCTAGTTATGTGGTATGTGAGGCTTTGTGGGCTGTGACAAAGCCTCTTTGTTCCTGTGTGCCCACTCTTCCCCCCAAATGTGATTATTTTAGTGGTGGTTTTTGTCATCAGCTATTTTTTAGGTGGGAACGAATGGCTGGTCGCCATGTCGGGTGCAAATTTGGTTAGTTTGATTAATGTTATGGTTTTGGGTGTGCTCACCTTTGTCAATGAATTTGTCGCTGGACCACCCTGACATGGGCTACTTCATCACCCTACTGGGTGGGTAGTCATGTTAGAAGGTTGAGTGTACACCTAGACAACTAGAACAAGACATTTTAGTGATGTGTGCAAGAAACAGCATCAGAGCCCCCCCCCATATACAAAACAGGGCCAGTGCGCACCATAGTCGTTCACCAAAAATACAGGGGTGTGGCGGGGAAGGGGCATGGCTGCAGAGCTCCTTTTTACATATTACGGCAGTAGAGACCCCTTTTTACACATTAGCCTGCAGAGTCCCCTTTTACACATTATGGCAGGCAGAGTCCCCCTTTTTACACATAACTGCATGCAGAGCTCCCTTTTACACATTACGGCAGGTAGACTCCCCATTTTTACACATTACAGCAGGTAGAGTACTCCTTTTTACATATTACGGCATGTAGAAACCCCTTTTTACACATTATAGCAGCAGAGTCCCCTTTTTACACATCAGGCAGGCAGAGTCCCCCTTTTTTACATATTAGGCAGGTAGAGTCCCCCTTTATTACACATTAAAGCAGCAGAGTCCCCCTTTTACACATTAGGCTGGCAGAGTCCCCTTTTTTACACATTAGACAGGCAGAGTCCCCTTTTACACATTAGACAGACAGAGCCTCCTTTTTTACACATTACAACAGCAGAGTTCCCTTTTTTACACATTATAGCAACAGAGTCCCCATTTTACATGCTACGGCAGGCAGAGTTCCCTTTTTTACACATTACAGCAGCAGAGTCCCCATTTTACATGCTATGACAGGTAGACTCCCCATTTTTACACATTACAGCAGGTAGAGTACTCCTTTTTACATATTACGGCATGTAGAAACCCCTTTTTACACATTATAGCAGCAGAGTCCCCTTTTTACACATTAGGCAGGCAGAGTCCCCCTTTTTTACATTTTAAGCAGGCAGAGTCCCCCTTTATTACACATTAAAGCAGCAGAGTCCCCCTTTTACACATTAGGCTGGCAGAGTCCCCTTTTTTACACATTAGACAGGCAGAGTCCCCTTTTACACATTAGACAGACAGAGCCTCCTTTTTTACACATTACAACAGCAGAGTTCCCTTTTTTACACATTATAGCAACAGAATCCCCATTTTACATGCTACGGCAGGCAGAGTTCCCTTTTTTACACATTACAGCAGCAGAGTCCCCATTTTACATGCTATGACAGGCAGAGTCCCCTTTTTACACATTAGGCAATCAGTGAGCACTCACCTGTCGGTGTGCTCTTCCTGGGAGTACGGGTGGTCATTGCTGCAGTGGTGGATGTCCCTGTGCTGGTAACAGTGGTACAGACCCGGCGCAGTTGCTTTTGCCAGTCTGCTCAAACTCTATCTAACTGGCTTCCAGCATTCGCTGTGCGGCTCCCGGCCGCGAGGAGCAGGGGGGAGTGGGCCGGAGCACACAGAGACACAGACACTGCCCAGCGCTGCCTACTATACTATTTTAGCATCGATGTGTCCTGCACAGGAGGAACTGGGCGCAATGCTACTATTATATATTATAGCAGGGAGCACGGCAGCTTCTGGCAGGCAGGCAGCCGGGTGGATGTGGATGGTGCGCGCTGTGGGCATTGCACCATCTGCAGACACATGGTTCCGGCCCTGACACCTACAGTATTGTTGTTAGCTGTTTGGGAATTTTTGGTTGTGTGTACCCTTGGAAATATTAGTCGCCATTGCATGCCGTTGGTTGTTTAGTGCATTGATGGGGTTGGTTGATTATGGTCGTGCTTTCTTTGCCATCATAATTTAGTTTATTTAAATCTATGTTTCCAAGTCTTTATTTATATTATTTATTTATGAATGTGTTAATTTATGGTGTATGCACAGGAATCCCTTCAGATGATTGAAGGTTTATGAGTTACACACATAACATATCAGGTGAAATTGGTGGCTGTCAGTAGATTTTAAGAAAATTGGCACTAAGAACTATTTTCAGAGTTTGCGTTTGTTAATCACTAAAAGCCTTTTTAGATTTATTTATCTGTATTTGTAAAACGACATTCAATAATTACAGTAGGAGATAATGCTTATAGATAGAATCCCCCTGACTGTCTGGTATTTATCAGTCGGATGATTATTATATCACTCATGCTTTGAAAACTATTTTGAAAATGGAGTGCTCATGTTACTGTCACTAACATCATCATACACTGATGCTTGCAATAAGTACTGTAGTAACCTAAATTGCAGCTACTGTAAATTTCACTCACATCACGTGTTGCAACAGAATAGCCCATTGCATATAAGTGCAAGCTTCTGGTGATACAATCTTTGGGCCCTGTCTTCTTACGTCATTCCATGCAATGTTATTATACATTATATTTTGTACATTTTCATTCTGTTAAATTTTAACGTCTAGAAACAGGGCTGTAAAATGAAGGTCAATTTATTCTTCTGTGATCTATGGTCAATTCTATTAATTCTGAAGACCAGATTCTGTCAGAAAAATATTCACTGTGAAATGTGCAATGAGGTTTTTCACTGAGCAAGTTCTGAAAATGTCCCTCATGTCTAATTCACACTCACTATTTTTTTTATTTCCCCCCTCCGCGAGGTCTAGTAGGGATGATGTATACAGTAACTGATCACTGTGGGGAAGAGAGGGAGTACTTCTTGTCCTTAGCAGGGAATGGTGTCATTGCTCCTGCTGCCCTAACCATTCACTAGGAAGTGGGCAGGATATGGGAGAGTGACAAGCTGTTCCTGCAGTTCGAGGGACTCCTCAAAAATTGTGGAGACTACTTTCCTTAATATCATTGTAGTGTTGTTTGGTGGGTAAGTGCACGTTTCCTCTCAGGATGTATCCACCTATAACACAAGTGTGTACTGTATATTTATGCCAGATGATGGTGAGGTGACTGTATAAATACAGGTTGAGTATCCCATATCCAAATATTCCGAAATACGGAATATTCCGAAATACGGACATTTTTGAGTGAGAGTGAGATAGTGAAATCTTTGTTTTCTGTGGCTCAATGTACTCAAACTTTGTTTAATACACAAAGTTATTAAAAATATTGTATTAAATGAACTTCAGACTGTGTGTATAAGGTGTATATGAAACATAAATGAATTGTGTGAATGTACACACACTTTTTTTAATGAACAAAGTTATTAAAAATATTGGCTAAAATTATTTTCAAGCTGTGTGTATAAGGTGTATATGAAACATAAATGCATTCTGTGCTTAGACTTGGGTATCATCACCATGATATATCATTATGGTATGCAATTATTCCAAAATACGGAAAAATCCGATATCCAAAATACCTCTGGTCCCAAGCATTTTGAGTAAGGGATACTCAACCTGTAATATGTTGCTTGACAGTGTAAATAGAAAATGCTATTACAGTACAGGTTGAGTATCCCATAGCCAAATATTCCGAAATACGGAATATTCCGAAATACGGACTTTTTTGCGTGAGAGTGAAATACTGAAACCTTTGTTTTTTGATGGCTAAATGTACACAAACTTTGTTTAATACACAAGTTATTAAAAATATTGTATTAAATGACATTCAGGCTGTGTGTATAAGGTGTATATGAAACATAAATTAATTGTGTGAATGTGCACACACTTTGTTTAATGCACAAAGTTATAAAAAATATTGGCTAAAATTGACTTCAGGCTGTGTGTATAAGGTGTATATGTAACATAAATGCATTCTGTGCTTAGATTTTGGTCCCATCACCATGATATCTCATTATGGTATGCAATTATTCCAAAATACGGAAAAATCCGATATCCAAAATACCTCTGGTCCCAAGCATTTTGGATAAGGGATACTCAACCTGTACTATAATAATAATAACAACAACAACAACAACAACATGTTTTCTATACAAGAGAGAATGCTGTATTGAAACTTATTCGGAAATACAAGTTGCATTTTTAATATAAAATATAATTAAATATAAACTCAAATGCTTATTATACAAATACAAATTAATTAAATACAGACATCTATTTCTTTTTCCTTTTGAAAATCATATGGGAATCTTTTCACCTGAAGTAATCTAAATGGAAATGTCAATTAAGTAATGTCAATAGACAGCAGCAATTTCATATTATATAGCTGCAACATAAGTGATTTAAGTACTAACAGCAGGATGGTTCAAGATGCAATCAGTTAATCAGAAGTGGTTTGATAGTGCTGTTTATAGTCATGTGGGTAGTTGCACTAGCCTTTGTACACCTCCTAATCGGCATATACAGTATGTGGATGCATCCATGTCTGATTGTTGTGCAATTACATGAATTAGCGTTACTGAATTCAGTCTACATTTTCCCACTGATGCCTGACACTGTTTCACATATCCAGGCAGAAGAAAGTGCAAGTGTATTGTAATATAACGTTTCTAGTGCATATGCACAGTACAAAAAATATCATGCCTGTCCAACGCTAAATAAGACTCATATTGTATGAATATACTTTTGAATGGTAGGCATGTGGAATCCCGTCTGTCGAGAGCCCTGCACTCACCACACCGGTGCCGGGATCCCGACAGCCGGCATACCGACAACTATTCTCCCTCTTGGGGGGTCCACGACACCCCTGGAGGAAAAATAAATAGTGTCGCTACTGTGCCCGCATATCAGTAGCGACATTGAACTTAATGTTCAAAAGAAACGAGTAGAATTCATCACTTGGATGCCCCATACATTCGTTCCAAAACATAAAAATAATAAGAGCCTGAAATAAATTCTTTGTAATGGAAAAACTACGGTATTGCTATACTTACTCTGTTAAAGATGATGTGTGAGCATTTTATGCTATTGTGATTTTTTTTCTCTCTGCTCATAAGTTTAGAAAAAACTATTTTACTGATCCCATTAAAATTACTACCCTCAAATGCTTTTAAATGTGACTCATATTTTATCAATCCTCAGAGTGCTGGCATATTCATTGAAATAATCAGCACAATCTCTGAGAAATTGGATAAAGATTTAGCTATAAACTTGAAGAGCATCTAAATTTGTGAATTTTAAATATTGAATCATTTAACTACATTATAAAATGTCATATGTGTTTATCAAGGTTTCTAAAGTACATTATTTTACTAGATTTTGTAAAATTAAAACTTTGGGATTTTCAGAGTAAAGTACTGATGTGAGAAAGCTATTGTTTCCAAATCTCTAGGAAAAAAATGAAAGGCATAATATGTTAATTACACTAAAAGTAAAATGAAAACATTCTTTTCATTTGTGTGTTGTGTATAACATATAAGCCATTAAACTATAGCCCAGAAGGAGTGAAATTAGGTTCTAGGCACTGGCTGTTAACTGATAAAAATATATATTTATTGTTGTGTTTACATTTATTTCACGAGAACTGGGCAAAGATTAAAAAATGTCCAATAGTGTTATATACTGTGGTTCTACTTCTTAAATTGTGTGTGTTTGATGTTTTCAGTAGTAGTTCTCACTGTATATGCTGCATAAACTTTCTACACAGCAATCTGTTTTTGTATTGCAGTCACCGAGTATGGGCTTAGGGAATTAGGTTAAGGCCATTGTACACCTGCTAGGCAGGACAGGGACCTGATCTTTGTGGATGGGACATGGTAAATGTATGTTTGGGATATTTTAAATACAGAAATATTGGTAGGCATATACACTATACTTATATTTATACAGTAGTAGTACTGTTGGCTCCTGAAGAACTATGAGCTGGAACAATAACAACTGAAATTGTGTAAAAATGTATAAAACAGAAGGTTAGAATAGTACAATGGAACATATTCTAAATATATCCAGTAGTTTTGTGATAGTGTAGTATATGTACTACTATTAGAGATGTATGGCGGCCCAGTATTGCTGTTTTTGCTTTTGAGTCTAATTTACTGTCGGGGTTTGGTTTATCCAACATCGCCTCACTGGTTGTCTTTTTTGTTTTGGATCTGTATTTTCTTCAAATATTGCTAAAAAAAAAAAAGCTACAATCACAGAATTTGGATCTTTTTTATTGCTATAGTATTCTAACCTCAAATACATTTATTTCCAGTCAATTTTCACCACCTCACAGCTCACAATATTGTTTTCATCCAGTTCAGGGGAAAGGCTGCAGCGGGCAACAGCACACAGAATAGTACAAATAATAGAACAATATATAATTTGTTTCTTTTTTCACTTCACAGCTCAGCAAACACTACAGATATTCAAAGTGCTTTTATATGTACGTGAACAAAAGCACTGGGGTACAGCACATGGAACAGTAGAAACAATAGAACAATATACTTTTTTATTTCTTCAATTCGCAACTATGCTTACACTGCTGGGATTCAAGGGGCTTTTATATGTCCGTGAACAAACGCACTGGGGTACAGCACACAGAACAGCACAAACAATAGAACAATATATATATATATATATATATATATTCATAGTTCTGCTCACACTGCGGGATTCAAGGGACTTTTATATGTATGTGAACAAACGCACTAGGGTGCAGCACACAGTACAGTACACACAATAGAACAATATTTTTTTTTCAATTCGCATCGAAAGCTCACACTGAGGTGATTCAAAGGGCTTTAATATATATATATATATACTTCTCCAGCGGCGGCACTCCGGACTTGTAAGAATTACTCAGAGTCAGCTATTCAAAGCAACGTTTCAGCGCTCTGTGGCGCTTTTATCAAGCCGTATATACAAGTTACAAACCAAAGCAGTTTTATACATACCGCCACCAACACCCGTGATCCTCGCCGTTCTTCCAGTTCCGGTCATTGTGCTGACCTCACAGGAAGTGACGGCGGGGCTCCCTAGCAACCATATAAACATAAAACACCGCCGTGAAGTGACTGTGTGACACATAAGAATACAACAAGATAAAAACAATCATCCACAAGTGATTGTGATCAGAGTTACATACCAGATAAAACATATGTATTACAATCAAAGTCCATCCTAACAATTTATGCCAGAGATACTCTGGCTAAACACCTACATTATGTATGTGAAGATATAGTCCACATACATGGTAAGGCACCGATCCAATCTACACTACACCTGCACACATCAATTATAAAGATTAATAATTATCTAATTGCAATTGCACATAAAATATATATTGCACATATTAAATAATTAGTGGTAGTGTTTTAAAACCTATTGAATGAAAATCTGCATCCCCAAATTTTCATTCAGGCCTCGCGGGGCTAACGTGTCTAGACACATAATCCATTCACATTCCCTCTGTAACAGCTGAGCAGATCTGTCACCACCCCTAAGTAACGGGGGTATATGATCTATAATGCGATAACGTAAGGCTGACAAATTATGTCTAGCCTCACAAAAATGTCGAGCAACCGGTTGTATACTGGTGCCTGTACTGATGGCTGCGCGGATAGCTGTGCGATGTTGAGCCATACGTTCACGAAAAGTGACTTCAGTTTTGCCAACATACATTATTGAGCAAGGACAAATTATGATGTATACCACAAAGCGACTTGTGCAAGTTAATCGGTGTCTGATGGTATATTTGACACCTGTATGAGGATGGTTAAATGTCGGCCCTGTCAACAGATATCCACATGTGGTGCAGTTCAGGCATTTAAAACATCCGTTTTTCGGTTTACCCAAAAAGCTTATGTTTTCCTTTTTGCCCAAATTTGAAACATCATTGTGTACCAAATAATCTCTCAAGTTCTTACCTCTTTTATAGCAAGTCATCAATGATTTCTGATTTAATGCAACCAAATCTTTATCTGTTTCTACTAACGGCCAAAGTTCTTTAGCCTTCTTTTTAATGAAAGGGCTTAAATGTGTGTATTTATTGCACCAAATGTGTCGGTTGGAATTTTTTGTGTCCTTACGAGATCTAAATAACTCATCTCGGGGTACAGCTAGTGCTTTAGCCCTTGCCTTGGCCA
Organism: Pseudophryne corroboree; assembly: GCF_028390025.1. Lineage (NCBI taxonomy): Eukaryota > Metazoa > Chordata > Amphibia > Anura > Myobatrachidae > Pseudophryne > Pseudophryne corroboree. The sequence goes on along the minus strand of NC_086445.1, from coordinate 737,235,626 downwards.
GAACTGCTACACTATAACCTCTGTCTGAATTTTTTTTTACCATCACAACTACTTGTTGAATGCCTAATTCCCTGTTCCTAGAGATGCGCATTGCTCTCAGGAACTGGGAATATGGTAACGCATTTTTCAATGATTCAGGGTGTGCACTATTTGCATGAATCAAGTTGTTTCTATCTGTGGATTTAACAAACAGGGAAGGCAGCAATCTGCCATTCTCCTTTACCAGGGCCACATCCAAAAAATTAACACTGTTGGTATCCAAAGTATAGGTAAATTTAGCGGGACAATCGCTCTTAATATGGTCAGCCATAAGTGTCTTAAATTCAGTTTCAGTGCCACCCCATACAATGAGAAGGTCGTCTATAAATCTGAAATAGGCCAATATCTTACTTGCGGTACATCTGTTGTCAAAAAATAAATGTTGTTCAATTTGAAACATATATGAATTTGCATAAGATGGGGCCACGTTGGACCCCATCGCACATCCAGATGTCTGGAGGTATACAGCATTGTCATAACAAAAATAATTACGCGTCAACACCAATTCCAGAAGTTGTAGAAAAAATTCTACTGGAGGTCCTTTGTATAATGGATTTCCAGTAAGCAGTGATCTAGCCGCCTGTATACCTGCATCATGTGGGATGCAGGTATACAGGCTACAAACATCAACAGAACAAAGATAACAATCCTCAGGTAAATCTGCAAGATTTTTTAATGACATCAAAAGACTGTTTGTGTCTTGAAGGTAGGTGGGTCTTGCCTGTACACAGGGTTGCATAAGAGTATCCAAATACGTGGAAATAGGTTGATATAAAGAGCCTCTTGCCGAAATAATCGGACGCCCAGGAGGGTTTTGGAGGCTCTTATGGATTTTAGGTATCATATACAAAAGGGACCTGATAGGCCACTGTACCACTAAAGCTGTTTTCAATTCTTCAGAAATCCAACCATGTGTACACGCTTGTGTCAATAAAGTGTCCAACTCGTTTTTTAAAACTATCGTGGGATCACAATCAAGTTATCTATAGGTCTTACCATCCTCCAATTGCCTTGCCACTTCAGCTTTATAGTCAGACAGATTGAGGACTACAAGTGCCCGCCCTTATCTGCCTGATGAAATACAATGTCATCATAACTCTGTAATTTCTTTAAAGCTAAGCGTTCTTCCCTCGAAAGATTCCAATATTTAGGTTTTCTGGACAAGGGAGATTCACATACTGCCTTGTCCAACATCTCTGGCATAAATTGTTAGGATGGACTTTGATTGTAATACATATGTTTTATCTGGTATGTGACTCTGATCACAATCACTTGTGGCCGATTGTTTTTATCTTGTTGTATTCTTATGTGTCACACAGTCACTTAACGGCAGTGTTTTATGTTTATATGGTTGCTAGGGAGCCCCGCCGTCACTTCCTGTGAGGTCAGCACAATGACCGGAACTGGAAGAACGGCGAGGATCACGGGTGTTGGTGGCGGTATGTATAAAACTGCTTTGGTTTGTAACTTGTATATACGGCTTGATAAAAGCGCCGCAGAGCGCTGAAACGTTGCTTTGAATAGCTGACTCTAAGTAATTCTTACAAGTCCGGAGTGCTGCCGCTGGAGAAGTATAATACAAGCACTTAGCCTGGATGACTAAGTGTTGGAGGGCACCCGGCAAAGTATTCTTGATTCACCTGGGGAGTGCTGGAGCTGGGAGTACTATATATATATATATATATATATATATATATATATATATATGTGTGTGTGTGTGTGAACAAACACATTGGGGTACAGTGCACATAGGGTGTACAAATTAAATTTATTCAAACTTTTTTACATATCTTTAACTTTATTAACTTTTACTTTTTTCGCAACTGTTACTGCAGAGTCACACTGCTTATATGTGAATGCAGAGGAGTATGGCCTGCAAAGTCAGTGCAGCACCACTGTGTGAATAATTAGACTAAGGGGACTGGATGCAGCACAGATGTACATAGCACAGTCACTTGATGGACACAGCATAGCCACCTGATGGACACAGCATAGCTACTTGTGGATGGACACAGCACAGTCACTTGTGGATGGACACAATACAGCCACTTGCGGAAGGACACAGCAGAGCACAGCACAGTACACAGCAATGTGACTGGAGTCAAATGGTGCTCAAATTACCATGGGAGGGCTTTATATAGAATACAAAACCTACGAGAATCCGACACCGGGATGATGACATTTTGCCTCGATTTGGAATTTGAGTCTGGCTGGAAAAGATGAGCATTTACTAAGAAGTCAGAAGTTTGTTGTTGTTTTTTTGGGGGGAATGGGGGGGGGCTTGGATTTCCTAACCACTCTCTCTCTATATACACATACATACAATAAGACTATTAGGGTTGTGTCTGTACATAGCAATATTTTTGAGAAATTAACTTCTGGGAACTGTTTATGAACTATGGTGGCGAAAAAAATATTTGGGGGAATTTTTGTGTGTCTGTTTGTGTGTCCGTTAGTTCCAGCATCACGCCAAAATTATTGAATGAATTTGGATGGCGTTTTTACTATTGTATAGCTTTGTGATCTAGAAAGAAACTGAGGTATGTATGATCTCAATGTGACATCAGGGAGAGGAGCAGTAAATGAAAACCAGGTGTTTGACTTCCAGTGCACAGCATTGCACTGAAAGTTGGTGTTCTGATCATGCTTTTGCGGAACTTGTCTGCGCCAAAGTTATGCAATTGAATCCAACTTGAAGTGACTTGAAGAGCAGAGCGCAGAGGAGTCAAATTGAAGCAGATATTCTAATGGGATGTGGTGCAGGTGAGACTGTATTTATACAATGTATACCCCTTATCCCCAACAATTTTCCTTTTCCATTTAAGCAATTGCAGTTTTCTGTAAGTGTCTTTTTTACTGTGATGATCAACAAGTCACAGGGACAAACTCTCATGGCTTCAGATGTAGATCTCAGGACCAGCTGCTTCCCCCATTGGCAGCTTTATGTGGCTTTCTCACAAGTTAGTAGCCCCAATAATCTTTTTGTTTTAATCCCTGAAAAAAAATTTACAAAAAAATGTTGTTTTCAATGTGTACAATATTAAATTCACATCACAATATAAGATGGCATGACTGTCTTTGTAGAATTAGTTCCACTTAACAGTACCAGACAACCATACAAGTGAAGCCAGTGGCCAACATTAGTATATATAGGGAGCGGCAGAATTAGATTGTGGCATTCTGCCACTCCTGACAGCACACATCAGCTGGTACACATCGCCTGGTACAGAGGTGTATTATTTGAACAGACAGTGAAGGGCCTGTAAGGTCTTACAGTGTACCTGCTGCTCTACACTGAATTGAGGCTACTGCAGAATACTGTAGTACTGACTGGTTAAGGTAGGTGGTGCACGCACCTGAAACTCCACATTTCACATCTGTAGCAAATTGACAGGAAATTAATTTAAAGACTGCCCCATCTCCACCCATATCTCCTGCTACCTCCCGTCAAACTTATCCCAGGCATTCCTGAACCTATTTTACTAGAAAAATTGCACTGTATATATATAAATATATATATATATATATATACATACACAGTGCATACGGAAAGTATCCACAGCGCTTCACTTTTTCCACATTTTGTTATGTTACAGCCTTATTACAATCGGGAATAAATTAATTTTTTCGCTCAAAATTCTACACACAATACCCCATAATGACAATGTGAAAAACGTTCTTTTGAAATTTTTGCAAAATTTATTACAAATAAAAAACTAAAAAATCACATGTACATAAGTATTCACAGCCTTTGCTCAATACTTTGTTGCACCTTTGTTAGCAATTACAGCCTCAAGTCTTTTTGAATATGATACCACAAACTTGGCACACTTATCTTTGGGCAGTTTCGGCGATTCCTCTTTGCAGCACCTCCCAAACTCCATCAGGTTGGATGGGAAGCGTCGGTGCACAGCCATTTTAAGATCTCTCCAGAGATGTTCAATCGGATTCAAGTCTGGGCTCTGGTTGGGGCACTCAAAGGCATTCACACAGTTGTCCTGAAGCCACTCCTTTGATATCTTGGCTGTGTGCTTAGGGTAGTTCTGCTGAAAGATGAACCGTTGCCCCAGTCTGAGGTCCAGAGCGCTCTGGAGCAAGTTTTCATGCAGGATATCTCTGTACATTGCTGCACTCATTTTCCCTCTATCCTGACCACTCTCCCAGTTCCTGTCACTGAAAAACATCCCCACAGCATGATGCTGCCACCACCATGCTTCACTGTAGGGATGGTATTGGCCTGGTGATGAGCGCTGCCTGGTTTCCTCCAAACATGACGCCTGGCATTCACCCCAAAGGGTTTCATCTTTGTCTCATCAGACCAGAGAATTTTGTTTCTCGTGGTCTGAAAGTCCTTCTGGTGCATTTTGGCAAACCCTAGGTGGACTGCCATGTGCTTTTTTACTAAGGAGTAGCTTCCGTCTGGCCACTCTACCATGCAGGCCTGATTGGTAGATTGCTGCAGAGATGGCTATCCTTCTGGAAGGTTCTCTCTCCACAGAAGAATGCTGTAGCTCTGACAGAGGGACCATCGGGTTCTTGGTCACCTCCCTGACTAGAGCCCTTCTCCCCCAATCACTCAGTTTAGATGGCAGGATAGCTCTAGGAACAGTCCTGGTGGTTCTGAACTTCTTCCAAATACGGTTGATGAAGGCCACTGTGCTCAATGGGAACTTCAAAGCAGCAGATATTTTTCTGTACCTTCCCCAGATTTGTGCCTTAAGACAATCCTATCTTGGAGGTCTACAGACAATTTCTTTGACTTCATGCTTAGTTTGTGCTCAGATATGCACTATCAAGTGTGTGACCTTATAAAGACAGGTGTGTGCCTTTCCAGATCATGTCCAATCAACTGAATTTACCACAGATGGACTCCAACTAAGCTATAGGATGATCAGTGGAAACAGGATGCACCTGAGCTCAATTGTGAGCTTTATGGCAAAGGCTGTGAAAACTTATGTACATGTGATTTCTTAATTTTTTTTTGTTTTTAATAAATTTGCAAAAATCTAAAAAACTTTTTTTCAAGTTGTCATTATGGGGTATTTTGTGTAGAATTTTGAGAGAAAAAGTGAATTTATTCCAGTTTGTAATAAGGCTGTAACATAACAAAATGTGGAAAAAATGAAGCGCTGTTAATACTTTCCAGATGCACTATATATATATATATATATATATATATATAAAGTCATGGACCGGCACTCACATGATAGAAAACATTTGGCCCGGTGCCCTCAGCAGCTGAAATCTCAGACACATATGCAAAGGAGAAGCAGCACTCACGGCTGGATTCAAATAAAGACGATACCACAGCAGTACGTACTGCTGTGGTATCGTCTTTATTTGAATCCAGCCGCGAGTGCCGCTTCTCCTTAGCATATATATATATATATATATATATATATATATGATAGACAGATACACAAACCCTCCTTTTCTGCAGCCTGATCCTATCCCTAACCCCACCCGGTGGTGCCTAACCTTAATCCCCCCTCTCCACAGTCTAAACCTAACCCTCTCTCCCCTGCAGCCTAACCCTAACCTCCCCTTCCCCACCCCCACTGCCTAACCCTAACCCACCTCCAGCAGCCTAAACATAATTCCCCCGTCCCGGCTTACCACGGAGGACTCCTGGCAGAGCTCGATCGAGAGTCCAGCGTACAGGATCCCACTTCGGCATTTCGATCCATGTCATGGGTGCTGGTGTCGGCATTCTGAGCGGTGTCAAGATTCTGGGGTCGATATTCCAACTGCCGGGATTCCGAATGCCATGCCAGGATCCTGACCAGATCCCATTTATATCCTTAATGCATTGTGCTTGTCAGGTCTCTTGGAACTATAGTATCAGTTTAAAGAGGTGCAATCTGGGTGGGCCATCCTAGATTTATAATGTAGTACTTGCAGTTAGTTCTTACTCTTTACTTTATTTTTCCCTCCCTCCCGTTTGATGTTTTTTTGGCTTTACCATTTATGTGGGAAAGAACAACAGTTCAGTGGTCATCTTGCTGCACTCCTCTTCAAGGTACTGGGTAGACTGATTTCATACTAATGGAGTCGGTGGCACTGCCCTACTGGGTGTGCTTTGGATGCACATTGGAACTGTAGTCAGATATCTATTACTTGCCATTTGCATTGTTGTTATTGAAATCTTGTTTGCACAAGACAAGCAAGGGGTGGTAAAGCTCTGTTTGTGCCATAATGGTGTAATTTCTATGACACAATTGGGGGCAATTCAATTATTTTCCCCTCGGCTGTCATTAGTGGGGTACCCAACAGCGCAATTCAATTGTTGTTCCATTCAGGTGGGAGTGCCGTGGGGGTCACATTTCTTATCGCCGCCTCTTGTGGTGGCAAGAAGAAATATGTGAAAAGTCTGTGGACTTTAGGCAGGTTTAACCAGTAATTTAGATGAATCAAGCCACTATGGGGGTCATTCCGAGTTGATCGCTCTCTAGCAGTTTTTAGCAGCTGTGCAAACGCTGAGACGCCGCCCTCTGGGAGTGTATTTTAGCTTAGCAGAAGTGCGAACGAAAGGATCGCACAGCGGCTACAAAAAAAAATTGTGCATTCTCTGAGTAGCTTCAGACCTACTCAGCGCTTGCAATCACTTCAGCCCATTCAGTTCCGGATTTGACGTCACAAACACGCCCTGCGTTCGCCCAGACACGCCTGCGTTTTCCCTGGCACGCCTGCATTTTTTAGAACACTCCCTGAAAACGGTCAGTTGATACCCAGAAACGCCCACTTCATGTCAATCACTCTGCGGGCAGCAGTGCGACTGAAAAGCTTCGCTAGACCCTGTGTAAAACTACATCTGCCATTGTGAAAGTACATCGCGTGTGCGCACTGCGCCGCATGCGCAGAAGTGCCATTTTTTTCATTAATCACACCGCAGCGAACATTTTCAGCTAGTGATCAACTCAGAATGACCCCCTATATGCGGCTTAACCCTTTTTTTTTGGGCACAACAAGCCTGATAATTAATGGGCTTGGAACATTTGAATTACTCTGTCAGACACCCATTAATTATAGTGGCACCCATAACAATTCAATTCCCGTCTTGGAGTTTGTAATCCCAGTCCTTTCTATATAATAGTTAAATTAGATAAGAGTACTTAGTCTATGGGCAGAGGTATGCATATACAGTAAGTAATGGAATGGAAGAATTTCAAACAAAGAGCAGTTATAAATATAGACTTGGGTAAATACTGGATCAGTATTTGCCAAGTGCATTTTACTCCTTTTAATACCGGCCTTGCAGCAGCAAGGGCTGCTTGGAACTGTAGTTTATATCACTGTAGAGTGATTGCGGCGCCATGTAGTGGACACCCACTCCAGTTCCTGTGGGTGCTACCTGCTACACAGGTACTGCCGCTACTAACAGATTCCACCCCCTATTCTGCCGGCGCCCCTGGTGAATGCCATCTTGGCTAAAGGTTAGATACGCCTCTACTTTCTCTGCACGTTACATCAGCCCCACCTGCAGTGCAGCATGGCTTTGCCCAGATGCTTGCTTTTTTGATTTACTTACAAACATGAGTCAGGCCCTTTGTTTAGTATTTTACTGCAAGAATGATTAAGCTGTGGAATTCCTTATCATGTGAGGTGGTGATGGCAAAATCATTAACAGATGTTAAAAATTGATTGGATGCCTTTTATAACAAGACTTTGTATCTGTAGCTATAATTAGTAGAGGATATTATTATTGATTTATACAGGAAATTTCTATGAATTCCCCCCCTCCCTCTAAATAGGCAACTGCCACACTGGGGGTTTTGTTTTGTGTTCCTATGAATTAACACAACTAGAATATATCAAAGGTCAAACATTATGGACCTTTCTCTATTTTTAACTTGCAGTGCTATGTAATTGTGTTAGTGATGTGCACCGGAATTTTTTCGGGTTTTGGTTTTGGGTTCGGTTCCGTGGCCGTGTTTTGGATTCGGACGCGTTTTGGCAAAACCTCATCGAAAATTTTTTGTCGGATTCGGGTGTGTTTTGGATTCGGGTGTTTTTTTCAAAAAACCCTAAAAAACAGCTTAAATCATAGAATTTGGGGGTCATTTTGATCCCATAGTATTATTAACCTCAATAACCATAATTTCCACTCATTTCCAGTCTATTCTGAACACCTCACACCTCACAATATTATTTTTATTCCTAAAATTTGCACCGAGGTCGCTGGATGGCTAAGCTAAGCGACACAAGTGGCCAACACAAACACCTGGCCCATCTAGGAGTGGCACTGCAGTGTCAGGCAGGATGGCACTTCAAAAAAATTGTCCCCAAACAGCACATGATGCAAAGAAAAAAAGAGGCGCAATGAGGTAGCTGTGTGACTAAGCTTAAAGCGACCCAAGTGGCCGACACAAACACCTGGCCCATCTAGGAGTGGCACTGCAGTATCAGACAGGATGGCACTTGAAAAAAATACTCCCCAAACAGCACATGATGCAAAGAAAAAAAGAGGCGCACCAAGGTCGCTCTGTGACTAAGCTAAGTGACACAAGTGGCCGACACAAACACCTGGCCCATCTAGGAGTGGCACTGCAGTGTCACGCAGGATGGCCCTTCAAAAAAATACTCCCCAAACAGCACATGATGCAAAGAAAAAAAGAGGCGCAATGAGGTAGCTGTGTGACTAAGCTAAGCGACCCTAGTTGCCGACACAAACACCTGGCCCATCTAGGAGTGGCACTGCAGTGTCACGCAGGATGGCCCTTCAAAAAAATACTCCCCAAACAGCACATGATGCAAAGAAAAAAAGAGGCGCAATGAGGTAGCTGTGTGACTAAGCTAAGCGACCCAAGTGGCCGACACAAACACCTGGCCCATCTAGGAGTGGCACTGCAGTGTCAGACAGGATGGCACTTAAAAAAAATTGTCCCCAAACAGCACATGATGCAAAGAAAAATGAAAGAAAAAAGAGGTGTAAGATGGAATTGTCCTTGGGCCCTCCCACCCACCCTTATGTTGTATAAACAGGACATGCACACTTTAACGAACCCATCATTTCAGCGACAGGGTCTGCCACACGACTGTGACTGAAATGACTGGTTGGTTTGGGCCCCCACCAAAAAAGAAGCAATCAATCTCTCCTTGCACAAACTGGCTCTACAGAGGCAAGATGTCCACCTCATCATCATCGTCCGATTCATCACCCCTTTCATTGTGTACATCCCCCTCCTCACAGATTATTAATTCATCCCCACTGAAATCCACCATCTCAGGTCCCCGTGCACTTTCTGGAGGCAATTGCTGCTTGTGAATGTCTCCACGGAGGAATTGATTATAATTAATTTTAATGAACATCATCTTCTCCACATTTTCTGGAAGTAACCTCGTACGCCGATTGCTAACAAGGTGAGCGGCGGCACTAAACACTCTTTCGGAGTACACACTGGAGGGAGGGCAACTTAGGTAGAATAAAGCCAGTTTGTGCAAGGGCCTCCAAATTGCCTCTTTTTCCTGCCAGTATACGTACGGACTGTCTGACGTGCCTACTTGGATGCGGTCACTCATATAATCCTCCACCATTCTTTCAATGGTGAGAGAATCATATGCAGTGACAGTAGACGACATGTCAGTAATCGGAAAAAAAAAGAGAAAATAGGGAGTGTCTACAAGTTTGGCGCACAGCAGCCCGTCCACTGACAAAATACCTATGTAAAAATCACCGATTTTACCAAAACAATATATAGAAGAAGCAAGTGTTGGTATTTATCTGTGTCCAGGGCGCGTAAAAAAAGAAAAAGGTAATGAAACTTAACACATCCCTTGTCAAATGGGTATATGATGTCTTCTCCAGATTATGCAGGCCTATGAGTCCTTTCATTCAGGTGAATCTTCTCGTTATAAATGGCTCCCCCACTCACACAGAAACAAGTAAGTGGGTTCCCGTAAAGGTATCTTTATTGCTAGTTTTTTTCTCCAATCCCCTCAGGTTAGGTTCACGTAATTAAGCGTGCCTGAATCTCACACCACATGGGGTACTGTAAACACGTAGGGGTAGTGTCTGAGGCAATTTCAATGCGTACCCTCACTTACACAGAGCAAAGCCAGAACATTCATATAACGGTTTCTTTATATCAACAAAAATCCTCAGGTGCGTACCCCAACTCACTCAGTAAATGATGAATGACTCCTATAAAGGTTTCTTTAAATAGATTCACTGGTATCCCTTTGGTGGATCCACAAGAGGAAAAGGAACTCTTTCTCCCAAATGCCAGACCAGAGTCATGAAAAAAATCCTTCTTTCTAAAACAGGTTTTTTATTCCAGACATAGTCCAAATTCATACAAAGAAATCACCACACATGGTGACAGAAAAAAAAAAAAAAAAGTAAAAATTTAAAAGTACAATAAAAATTCCAAAGGCAAAATTTGAGATAATAATCGGCGTGATTATTCCCTTTTTCCAGAAGACTACTCACAGTACAGTCGACGACTGTTTTTATTGTACTTTTAAATTTTTACTTTTTTTTTTTTTTTTTTTTCTGTCACCATGTGTGGTGATTTCTTTGTATGAAGTTGGACTATGTCTGGAATAAAAAACCTGTTTTAGAAAGAAGGATTTTTTTCATGACTCTGGTCTGGCATTTGGGAGAAAGAGTTCCTTTTCCTCTTGTGGATCCACCAAAGGGATACCAGTGAATCTATTTAAAGAAACCTTTATAGGAGTCATTCATCGTTTACTGAGTGAGTTGGGGTACGCACCTGAGGATTTTTGTTGATATAAAGAAACCGTTATATGAATGTTCTGGCTTTGCTCTGTGTAAGTGAGGGTACGCATTGAAATTGCCTCAGACACTACCCCTACGTGTTTACAGTACCCCATGTGGTGTGAGATTCAGGCACGCTTAATTACGTGAACCTAACCTGAGGGGATTGGAGAAAAAAACTAGCAATAAAGATACCTTTACGGGAACCCACTTACTTGTTTCTGTGTGAGTGGGGGAGCCATTTATAACGAGAAGATTCACCTGAATGAAAGGACTCATAGGCCTGCATAATCTGGAGAAGACATCATATACCCATTTGACAAGGGATGTGTTAAGTTTCATTACCTTTTTCTTTTTTTACGCGCCCTGGACACAGATAAATACCAACACTTGCTTCTTCTAGACATGTCAGTAATCGTTGGCAGGTCCTTCAGTCCGGACCAGATGTCAGCACTCGCTCCAGACTGCCCTGCATCACCGCCAGCGGGTGGGCTCGGAATTCTTAGCCTTTTCCTCGCACCCCCAGTTGCGGGAGAATGTGAAGGAGGAGCTGTTGATGGGTCACGTTCCGCTTGACTTGACAATTTTCTCACCAGCAGGTCTTTGAACCCCTGCAGACTTGTGTCTGCCGGAAAGAGAGATACAACGTAGGTTTTAAATCTAGGATCGAGCACGGTGGCCAAAATGTAGTGCTCTGATTTCAACAGATTGACCACCCGTGAATCCTGGTTAAGCGAATGAAGGGCTCCATCCACAAGTCCCACATGCCTAGCGGAATCGCTCTGTTTTAGCTCCTCCTTCAATGTCTCCAGCTTCTTCTGCAAAAGCCTGATGAGGGGAATGACCTGACTCAGGCTGGCAGTGTCTGAACTGACTTCACGTGTGGCAAGTTCAAAGAGTTGCAGAACCTTGCACAACGTTGAAATCATTCTCCACTGCGCTTGAGACAGGTGCATTCCACCTCCTTTGCCTATATCGTGGCCAGGTGTATAGTCTTGAATGGCCTTTTGCTGCTCCTCCATCCTCTGAAGCATATTGAGGGTTGAATTCCACCTCGTTACCACCTCCTGCTTCAGATGATGGCAGGGCAGGTTCAGGTGTGTTTGGTGGTGCTCCAGTCTTCTGTACGCGGTGCCTGAACGCCGAAAGTGGCCCGCAATTCTTCGGGCCACCGACAGCATCTCTTGCATGCCCCTGTCGTTTTTTAAATAATTCTGCACCACCAAATTCAAGGTATGTGCAAAACATGGGACGTGCTGGAATTTGCCCAGATGTAATGCACGCACAATATTGCTGGCGTTGTCCGATGTCACAAATCCCCAGGAGAGTCCAATTGGGGTAAGCCATTCTGCGATGATCTTCCTCAGTTGCCGTAAGAGGTTTTCAGCTGTGTTCGTATTCTGGAAAGCGGTGATACAAAGCGTAGCCTGCCTAGGTACGAGTTGGCGTTTGCGAGATGCTGCTACTGGTGCCGCCGCTGCTGTTCTTGCAGCGGGAGGCAATACATCTACCCAATGGGCTGTCACAGTCATATAGTCCTGAGTCTGCCCTGCTCCACTTGTCCACATGTCCGTGGTTAAGTGGACATTGGGTATAACTGCATTTTTAGGACACTGGTGACTCTTTTTCTGAGGTCTGTGTACATTTTCGGTATCGCCTGCCTAGAGAAATGGAACCTAGATGGTATTTGGTACCGAGGACACAGTACCTCAATCAAGTCTATAGTTGGCTCTGAAGTAACGATGGATACCGGAACCACGTTTCTCACCGCCCAGGCTGCCAAGGCCTGAGTTATCTGCTTTGCAGCAGGATGACTGCTGTGATATTTCATCTTCCTCGCAAAGGACTGGTGGACAGTCAATTGCTTACTGGAAGTAGTACAAGTGGTCTTCCGACTTCCCCTCTGGGATGCCGATCGACTCCCAGCAGCAACAACAGCAGTGCCAGCAGTAGTAGGCGTTACACTCAAGGATGCATCGGAGGAATCCCAGGCAGGAGAGGACTCGTCAGACTTGCCAGTGACATGGCCTGCAGGACTATTGGCTTTCCTGGGTAAGGAGGAAATTGACACTGAGGGAGTTGGTGGTGTGGTTTGCGGGAGCTTGGTTGCAAGAGGAAGGGATTTAGTGGTCAGTGGACTGCTTCCGCTGTCGCCCAAAGTTTTTGAACTTGTCACTGACTTATGATGAATGCGCTGCAGGTGACGTATAAGTGAGGATGTTCCAAGGTGGTTAACGTCCTTACCCCTACTTATTACAGCTTGACAAAGGCAACACACGGCTTGACACCTGTTGTCCGCATTTGTGTTGAAATAATTCCACACCGAAGAGCTGATTTTTTTTGTATTTTGACCAGGCATGTCAATGGCCATATTCATCCCACGGACAACAGGTGTCTCCCCGGGTGCCTGACTTAAACAAACCACCTCACCGTCAGAATCCTCCTTGTCAATTTCCTCCCCAGCGCCAGCAACACCCATATCCTCATCCTGGTGTACTTCAACACTGACATCTTCAATTTGACTATCAGGAACTGGACTGCGGGTGCTCCTTCCAGCACTTGCAGGGGGCGTGCAAATGGTGGAAGGCGCAAGCTCTTCCCGTCCAGTGTTGGGAAGGTCAGGCATCGCAACTGACACAATTGGACTCTCCTTGGGGATTTGTGATTTCGAAGAACGCACAGTTCTTTGCTGTGCTTTTGCCAGCTTAAGTCTTTTCTTTTTTCTAGCGAGAGGATGAGTGCTTCCATCCTCATGTGAAGCTGAACCACTAGCCATGAACATAGGCCAGGGCCTCAGCCGTTCCTTGCCACTCCGTGTCGTAAATGGCATATTGGCAAGTTTACGCTTCTCCTCAGACGCTTTTAATTTTGATTTTTGGGTCATTTTACTGATCTTTTGTGTTTTGGATTTTACATGCTCTGTACTATGACATTGGGCATCGGCCTTGGCAGACGACGTTGATGGCATTTCATCGTCTCGGCCATGACTAGTGGCAGCAGCTTCAGCATGAGGTGGAAGTGGATCTTGATCTTTCCCTATTTTTTTAACCTCCACATTTTTGTTCTCCATATTTTAATGCGCACAACTAAAAGGCACCACAGGTATACAATGTAGATGGATGGATAGTATACTTTATGGATGACGAGTGACGACACAGAGGTAGGTACAGCAGTGGCCTACCGTTCTGCTATATACAGTATAATGGACCTGGTGGACACTGTCAGCAGACTGCGTTTATAGTATAAAGAAAAAAAGACACCACAGGTATACAATGTAGATGGATGGATAGTATACTTATGGACGACGAGTGACGACACAGAGGTAGGTACAGCAGTGACCTACCGTACTGCTATATACAGTATAATGGACCTGGTGGACAGTGTCAGCAGACTGCGTTTATAGTATAAAGAAAAAAAGACACCACAGGTATACAATGTAGATGGATGGATAGTATACTTATGGATGACGAGTGACGACACAGAGGTAGGTACAGCAGTGGCCTACCGTACTGCTATATACAGTATAATGGACCTGGTGGACACTGTCAGCAGACTGCGTTTATAGTATAAAAAAAAAGACACCACAGGTATACAATGTAGATGGATGGATAGTATACTTATGGACGACGAGTGACGACACAGAGGTAGGTACTGCAGTGGCCTACCGTACTGCTATATACAGTATAATGGACCTGGTGGACACTGTCAGCAAACTGCGTTTATAGTATAAAAAAAAGACACCACAGGTATACAATGTAGATGGATGGATAGTATACTTATGGACGACGAGTGACGACACAGAGGTAGGTACAGCAGTGGCCTACCGTACTGCTATATACAGTATAATGGACCTGGTGGACACTGTCAGCAGACTGCATTTATAGCATTAAAAAAAAAGACACCACAGGAGTGTTTTTCAGGCAGACAAACGTATACTGGTGGTCACTGTCAGCAAAACTGTGCACTGTACTCCTGCTATAGCTGCTCCCCAGTCCCCACATTTAAGCAGTGTGAGCACTCAGCACAGATATATCATGCAGCACACTGAGCACAGATATGGTATGGGGCGTTTTTATCAGGCAGAGAACGGATAAAAAACTGGTGGTCACTATCAGCAAAACTCTGCACTGTACTCCTCCTAACAGCTGCTCCCCAATCCTCCCCACAATAAGCTTAGCAATCAGATCAACTGTGTAGTATATAACTATATAAACGGAGAGGACGCCAGCCACGTCCTCTCCCTATCAATCTCAATGCACGTGTGAAAATGGCGGCGACGCGCGGCTGCTTATATAGAATCCGAATCTCGCGAGAATCCGACAGCGGGATGATGACGTTTGGGCGCGCTCGGGTTAGCCGAGCAAGGCGGGAAGGTTCGAACCTGCCTCGGACCCATGTAAAAAGGGTGAAGTTCGGGTGGGTTCGGTTTCTCGGAAACCGAACCCGCTCATCACTAAATTGTGTATACACTTACTAATCACATATACAGTATGTCTCATCTTTTTCCTTTACTACAACAAATTATGCAAGTGACCAATAATTACTATATCTTTCATTAAATTACATTTATGTATCAGTCATATCTTAATGAAATTCGTTGAATACCCTTTTATGTTGATAGGATGATTGTATAGCTCTTGTGTAAATTATTCTATAGACAAAATATTATGGACTTACTGAATAAAGTTCACTCTGAAGTAATGCCCAATTTGGTGTTGATGTGTGGGGTAATGTTGAATATAAATATATTAGTTAAGCCTCTGCTTAAAATTAAAACTTATTTTATTCTTGACTAGCATAGCGGGGATGTCTGTTATTGCTCAGCAGAAATAATTTTACAAACTCAGTAGTGCCATCTAATATTGTGATGGATATTTTATATTGTAGATACATTGATCACAGAATGTCTTGTAAACAAGGGCCCTCATTCCGAGTTGATCGCACGCTGCCACTTTTTGCAGCCCGTGCGATCAACTAGATGCCTCCTATGGTGGAGTGTATTTTTGCATAGCAAGGCTGCGATCGCTTGTGCAGCCCTGCTATGCCAAAAAAGTTTTGTGCAGAGCTAGACTAGGGTAAGAATTACTTACCCTGTGCGATCACTTCAGCGTTGCAGGTCCCAGAATTGACGTCAGACATCCGCCCTCCAAACGCCTCGACATGTCTGCTTTCAGATTTCCACACCCCAAAAATGGTGAGTTGACGCCCGGATCCGCCTTTCTCCTGTCAATCTTCTTGCGGTCGCTGCTGCGTCCATTTTCCTCGTTGGAGGCATCGCTGCCCGATGACGGCCGTCGCAGGGCAACAATGCGCCTGTGCAATGCAGCCGCTGTGCATGAGCAGTTCCGACCCGATCGCACTGCTGCGAAGAAGCATAGCGTGCGATTGGGTCAGAATGACCCCCAATATTTGCAGTTTTTTCTTCAGGGAATAACACAAAAAGATGCTTGGGGCTACTAACTCATGAGCAAGCCATGTAAAGCTGTACATGGGAGAAGCAGCCGGTTCTGACATCTACGCCTGCAGCCCTGAGCATTTGCACCTGCGAATTGTTGATCATCATAGCGAAGCAGACAATTACAGGAAATTGCAGGTGCTTGAATTGAAAAGGAAAAATATTGGGGTTATGGGGTAAACATAGTCTCACCTGTGCCACATCACGTTTACCATCTCCATAGTTCATAAACAATCCCTAGAGGTATAATTTTCAATAAAAATTGCTATGTAGAGGCACATAGAGGGTGGTCAAACATCCGCCGGTACACCAGCTGCAGCAGCTGACTGAAATCTGAACTGGGCAGGCGTGTGTATGCACAACACACTGCCCGATCCGCTATTGATATATCTGCAGATCAATTGATCTGTAGATATATCTGTAGGCAGTGGTCGAAGTGCAAATTTGGAAGTGTGGGTATGGAAAAGTAAAGGTTATAATTATGTAAAGGGATATGGCCACTCAAATGGGGGGTGTGGCCACTCAAAAGGGACGTGTCCTTTAGTGTATTAGGACCACTTATACTATCCAGGACTGGTGTCCCTTTCACCTTCTACCACTCAGTATGAGCCGAAATTCACATTATAGCACACAGTATGAGCTGAAAATCACATTATAGCATATGGTATGAGCCGAAATTCACATTATAGCACACAGAATGAGCCGAAATTCACATTATAGCACACGGTATGAGCCAAAATTCATATAATAGCACACAGTATGAGCCGCAATTCACATTATAGCACACAGAATGTGCCAAAATTCACATTATACCACACTGAATGAGCCAAAATTTCCACAGAATGAGCCAAAATTAACTATAGGCCACACGAAATGAGCCAAAATTCACAATATGTCACACAGTATGAGCCAAAATTCACATTATGCCACACAGAATGAGCCAAAATTCACTATATGCCACACAGTATGAGCCAAAATTCACAATATGGCACACAGTATGATCCACAATTCAGGGACAGGGAGACAGACTAACAGCAGTGACAGAAAGAGTGACAGCAGGGACAGGGAGAGTGACAGCAGGGACAGGGAGAGTGACAGCAGGGACAGGGAGAATGACAGCAGGGACAGGGAGAGTGATAGCAGGGACAGGGAGAGTAACAGAAGGACATAGGGAAGCAGGGGAACATTACCTGAGATGAGCAACGGAGGTGCGGAAGGAACTGTGGTCGGTGGCAGCGGAAGAGCCCATGTGCAGTGGTGGTGGCGGCGGTGAGAAGAAGGCCTTCACTGCGGCGGCAGTGAGGTCCATCTGACCGCCTCCATTTGTGGTCAGTGGCGGTCAGTGGCAGGTGGCTGTGAGAGGCGAGCGGCTGTGAGCCTAGAGCCTCACAGGTCCAGCGCTGTACACAGCTGCCTAGTCGGGCTGGGCAGGGACGGGAGCAGCATCCTCAGTGCAGCAGGCTTGCCACTACCCTTGCCTCCTGCTGCACACACTTTTGTTTAATTTAAAACAATAAAGACTTCCGGGTCAGTGGAAGAAGTGCCAGTATGCCATACTGTTGCATACTGCCCCACTTTGACCACTGTCTGTAGGCGTGTACCCAGCATTACAGTCTTATTATATGTATAGATTAATAATAATATTAGCTTTAAAATAAACAAGAATAAATAGTGAGAATGTGTAACAAACAGAATAAGTGTTAGGCGCCGAGGGTCCGCTCGTCAGTGCGGCCGGCGCCTAGCAACGGGGACGCCACTGTCGGATCGTGTTCCCCGTTGCTGGGTCTAAGTTTATATCTTCACTGGTTTCCTGGCTGTGTAGCATGCAGCTGCATGGCATGTTGTAATTATCACTCATCTGTTTCCCTGACCATGCAGCTTGTCAGCTGCATAGCATTTAAATCCAATCAGCCTCCAAACAGCTGATTGGAAGACTCTCTGTTAAAAGCACTCCCAGGACTCCTCACAGACGCCGGTGATAGCTTCCTGTTTGCCTGTGTCTGCTGCAGAGAAAGTTCCCAGTCCCGGTTTACCCGTTTGTTCCTGTTCTCAGTGATCCTGTACTCGGAAGTTACCATCTGTTCCTGGAGTCTGATCAAGCACCTTTAACATCTGGTGGTGTTCGTGAGTCGCGGCGCAGCCGTGTGTTGCGGCTTGTCCGCTATTATTTATTATTTTGTTTATATTGTGTTCTGGAGCTTTGCGGAGGATTCCGCTTCCACAAGATCCACTCTGGTGTCCAGCGGTGCCGGATAGGAGTGTCGGATCAGTGGATCTTTGGTTGTCCTTTTCCCTGGCGGCTAGTCCGCACATACCTTTTGATTTAGTTAAGTTAGCTTGTAACCCCTGGCTTGGTTGCTTAGTCAGAGGGCCCCTTGTTATCACCCTGTCTCGGACTTCCCCTTGTCTCCCATTAAGACCTGCGGGGGCATCGGGGTTGGGCAGACATAATCCGCCCTTCGAACGCGGCTGCCATGGGCTCAAGCAACCATAGTCTCGCAGGGGATTTCTGATAACACGGGCGAGACAACGGAGTTAGGGTGCCAGGGGTTACTAGGCTTTCCAGCTCCCACAACCTGTATATGGTTCCTGTGCTCAGATCCCTGCCATAAGATCTTCCCCAGTCTGGGGTACAGGAATCGTAACATTATCACCGGCCTCAAAAGAAAAAATTTCAACAGGAGTTAATTTTTTCACTGATCCAGTTGGGAGAATTTTTTGTCGGCCTCATGAATCCCACCGGTGTTGGGCCAAACCCTGGCCAGTTCCTAGTTAGTCAGATTCAGGAACTTACCCAGATGGTTCAGGATCTGTCCCTCCGGGTGAGCTCACAGGAAGATCTGTTACGGACTTCCCCGAGGGTCGTCCCTGAACCAAAAATGCATCTGCCTGACCGTTTTTCTGGGGATAGAAAACAGTTTTTTAATTTTAAAGAGTCTTGTAAACTGTATTTTCGTTTGAGACCAGTCTCCTCAGGTACGGAGGCTCAGCGGGTTGGGATTGTAGTTTCTCTGCTTCAGGGGGATCCTCAGACCTGGGCTTTTGGTTTGAAGACAGACGATCCGGCCTTATCGTCTGTAGACGCCTTTTTTAAATCTTTGGGGCTATTGTATGACGACCCTGATAGAGAGGCGTCCGCAGAAAGTCAGTTGCGTGCTCTGAGACAGGGTAGGAATCCTGCAGAGAATTATTGTACGGAGTTTCGCCGTTGGTCGAACGACTGTGGCTGGAATGACCCTGCCCTGCGCAGTCAGTTTCGCCTCGGCTTATCTGAATCTATAAAAGACAGCCTCCTTCAGTATCCCGCTCCTGAGACCCTTGATAAACTCATGGAGCTCTCTATTAAAATAGATCGTCGGCTCAGAGAGCGGAGGACTGAAAAAGGGGCATCTGTAGTTTCTTTTCCCTGTGTTTCTTCCGTTCCTGTAGACATGGGAGAGCCTATGCAGATTGGTCTCTCCAAATTGTCTCCGGAAGAAAGAACCAGGAGGCAAAATTCGGGTCTGTGTTTGTACTGCGGAGGTAAGGGACATTTTGCCCGTAGTTGCCCAAACAAGTCGGGAAACTTCCTGACCAAGTGAATAGTGAGGGGGTTCACTTTGGTCTACAACTCATCTCCTCGAATAATTCACTGTTGGTTCCTGCTAAAGTTTCTTATGACAGCCTCTGTTCCTCGGTCTCTGCTTTTGTGGACAGTGGAGCTGCAGGAAACTTTATGGACTTAACATGGGCCAAGGCCTTAGGTATTCCTCAGCTAACCTTAGGTAGGTGTGTCACCATGCATGGTTTAGATGGGAGTCCCTTATCCAATGGGGTTATTTCTCTATGTACACCTCCAGTTTTGCTCTCGGTGGGAGCTCTACATTCAGAAAAGATTGAGTTTTTTCTTACCCATTGTCCAGCAGTTCCTGTGGTTCTGGGTCACCCTTGGCTGGCCTTCCATAATCCCATCATAGATTGGCAGTCTGGGGAGATCCTACAATGGGGTACCATCTGTGATAAAGAATGTATTACACTTCCTATCCGAGTAGCTTCTGCCAGGTCCGCACATATTCCTGGAGAATACCAGGATTTTTTGGATGTGTTTTCCAAGGGCAATGCTGATATTTTGCCTCCCCATAGGCCTTATGATTGTACCATTGAGTTAATTCCTGGTGCCACGTTGCCTAAAGGAAGGTTATATGCTTTGTCTGGTCCTGAAACGGTGGCCATGAATGAGTATGTGAAAGAAAGTCTTGAGAAAGGGTTTATCAGGCCATCTAAATCCCCTTTAAGTGCAGGTTTCTTCTTCGTAGAGAAGAAGGATGGTTCCCTCAGACCCTGCATTGACTTTCGAGCCTTGAATAAGATCTCAGTAAAGAATACTTACCCCCTGCCACTGATCTCTGTCCTCTTTGATCAGCTACGTTCGGCTGTTATTTTTTCTAAGATTGACCTGAGAGGAGCATATAATCTCATTAGAATCAGGTCAGGGGATGAGTGGAAAACGGCATTCAGTACTCAATCAGGCCACTATGAGTATCTGGTCATGCCATTCGGCCTATCTAACGCTCCGGCAGTCTTTCAGGATCTCATTAATGATGTGCTCCGTGAGTTTCTGGGAAGATTCGTCGTGGTCTATTTAGACGACATTTTGATATATTCTGACTCTGTAGAACAACATGTTACCCAGGTGCGTCAGGTGCTTAAGAAATTACGTGAAAATCACTTGTATGCCAAACCGGAGAAGTGTGAATTTCACGTCACGGAGGTATCCTTTTTAGGGTACATTATTTCCCCTCGGGGATTCCGAATGGAACCTAAGAAGCTCCAAGCCATCCTGAGTTGGGCGCAACCCACTAACTTAAAAGCTATTCAGCGCTTTTTAGGGTTTGCAAACTACTATAGAAGGTTTATTCACTCTTTCTCTGACCTAGTTGCTCCCATTGTGGCACTCACTAAGAAGGGAGCAGATCCTACCAATTGGTCATGTGAAGCTAAAGCATCTTTTCAGGCCTTGAAACAAGCCTTTGTCTCAGCCCCTGTCCTTAGACATCCCAACCCAGAATTGCCTTTCATCGTTGAGGTAGATGCCTCGGAGGTTGGTGTAGGGGCTATCCTTTCTCAGAAGGATCCAGATTCCCTTGAGTTACATCCTTGTGCCTTTATGTCCAGGAAGTTCTCGTCTGCTGAATCCAACTACGATGTTGGTAATCGGGAGTTGCTGGCTATTAAATGGGCTTTTGAGGAGTGGAGACATTGGCTTGAAGGAGCGAGCCATACCATTTCTGTTTTGACGGATCACAAAAATCTTCAATACATTGAATCAGCTAAGCGACTGAATGCCCGACAGGCTCGTTGGGCTTTATTTTTTACTCGTTTCAAATTCATTATCACCTTCAGACCTGGTTCCAAGAATACCAAGGCAGATGCCCTCTCACGCAGTTTTCTTCCCGTTCAAGACAACAGTCCTGTTACTCCCATACTTCCGCCTTCAGTCATTCAGGCAGGTCTCACACAGGATGTTTTTTCTCAATTGAAGCTGCTTCAACATCAAGCTCCGGGAAATACTCCTGCTGGTCGTCTTTTTGTTCCTGAGTTTTTGAGAGCAACTGTTTTGGAGGAATTTCATGATAGCAAAGTTGCAGGGCATCTGGGAGTCGCTAAAACTTTGGAATTGGTATCCCGCTCAGTGTGGTGGCCTGGTCTTTCTAAAGACATTAAAGAATTTGTTTTTTCATGTCAGGTCTGTGCACAGCATAAAGTTCCTCGCTCTTTGCCTATTGGTCAACTCATGCCATTGAATGTTCCTCTTAGACCATGGTCGCATATCTCCATGGATTTTGTGGTGGATCTCCCTCTGTCAGCTGGATGCACAGTCATATGGGTGGTAGTGGACCGTTTTAGTAAGATGGCTCATTTTGTTGGTCTTCCCCGATTGCCATCTGCCCAGGGATTGGCAGTCTTGTTCCTCCGTCATGTTTTCAGACTCCATGGGTTACCCACTGATATTGTTTCTGACAGGGGTCCACAATTCATTGCACAATTTTGGAAATCTTTTTGTGCTTCATTAAAGATGAAATTATCATTAACCTCCGGTTATCATCCACAATCAAATGGACAGACTGAGCGAGTGAATCAATCCCTGAAACAATATTTACGTTTGTACTCGGCCAAACTCCAAAATGACTGGTCTGAGTTTCTTCCATTAGCAGAGTTTGCTTATAATAATGCCTGTCATTCCTCCACCAATGTATCTCCATTTTTTGCAGTTTTTGGTTTCCATCCCAGAGCTAATTCATTTTTTCAACATTCCTCTGTCTCCTCTCTGGCCCTGACCTCTCATCTTAAACTTATTTGGAAAAGAGTGCACATTGCTCTCAGAAAAGCAGCTTTCAGGGAAAAAAATTTTTCTGACAAGCTCCGGCGGCCGTGCACTTTTAAAGTAGGAGACAGGGTGTGGCTGTCGACTCGCAATATCAAACTTCGACAAACCTCAGCCAGATTGGGTCCTAGATTTATTGGACCATTTCTCATTATCAAAAAAGTCAATCCAGTTGCTTTCCGGTTACAGCTACCAAAAACTTTACGGATCGGAAATACCTTCCATTGCTCTTTGCTCAAACCATATGTTTCATCTAGCAGATTTCCTCGTAAAAAACCTCAGGGGAGATCACCAGTTAATGTACAGGGTCAGCAGGAGTTCGTGGTTGAGAAGGTTCTCGATTCCAAGTTGTCCCGGGGTCGGCTCTATTTTTTGGTCCATTGGAGAGGTTATGGTCCTGAGGAAAGGTCGTGGGTCCTAGATGAGGATCTTCATGCCCCAAGACTCAAAAGGGCATTTTTTCAAGAATTTCCTCAGAAACCCGGATTTAGGGGTTCCTTGACCCCTCCTCAAGGGGGGGGTACTGTTAGGCGCCGAGGGTCCGCTCGTCAGTGCGGCCGGCGCCTAGCAACGGGGACGCCACTGTCGGATCGTGTTCCCCGTTGCTGGGTCTAAGTTTATATCTTCACTGGTTTCCTGGCTGTGTAGCATGCAGCTGCATGGCATGTTGTAATTATCACTCATCTGTTTCCCTGACCATGCAGCTTGTCAGCTGCATAGCATTTAAATCCAATCAGCCTCCAAACAGCTGATTGGAAGACTCTCTGTTAAAAGCACTCCCAGGACTCCTCACAGACGCCGGTGATAGCTTCCTGTTTGCCTGTGTCTGCTGCAGAGAAAGTTCCCAGTCCCGGTTTACCCGTTTGTTCCTGTTCTCAGTGATCCTGTACTCGGAAGTTACCATCTGTTCCTGGAGTCTGATCAAGCACCTTTAACATCTGGTGGTGTTCGTGAGTCGCGGCGCAGCCGTGTGTTGCGGCTTGTCCGCTATTATTTATTATTTTGTTTATATTGTGTTCTGGAGCTTTGCGGAGGATTCCGCTTCCACAAGATCCACTCTGGTGTCCAGCGGTGCCGGATAGGAGTGTCGGATCAGTGGATCTTTGGTTGTCCTTTTCCCTGGCGGCTAGTCCGCACATACCTTTTGATTTAGTTAAGTTAGCTTGTAACCCCTGGCTTGGTTGCTTAGTCAGAGGGCCCCTTGTTATCACCCTGTCTCGGACTTCCCCTTGTCTCCCATTAAGACCTGCGGGGGCATCGGGGTTGGGCAGACATAATCCGCCCTTCGAACGCGGCTGCCATGGGCTCAAGCAACCATAGTCTCGCAGGGGATTTCTGATAACACGGGCGAGACAACGGAGTTAGGGTGCCAGGGGTTACTAGGCTTTCCAGCTCCCACAACCTGTATATGGTTCCTGTGCTCAGATCCCTGCCATAAGATCTTCCCCAGTCTGGGGTACAGGAATCGTAACAATAAGGGGCATTACAATGTTGTGCAGTTGGTAAGTACTGACGTGTATATATATATATATATATATATATATATATATACTGCTCAAAAAAATAAAGGGAACACTTAAACAACACAATGTAACTCCAAGTCAATCACACTTCTGTGAAATCAAACTGTCCACTTAGGAAGCAGCACTGATTGACAATCAATTTCACATGCTGTTGTGCAAATGGAATAGACAACAGGTGGAAATTATAGGAAATTAGCAAGACACCCCCAATAAAGGAGTTGTTCTGCAGGTAGTGACCACAGACCACTTCTCAGCTCCTATGCTTTCTGGCTGATGTTTTGGTCACTTTTGAAAGCTGGTGGTGCTTTCACTCTAGTGGTAGCATGAGACGGAGTCTACAACCCACACAAGTGGCTCAGGTAGTGCAGCTCATCCAGGATGGCACAGCAATGCGAGCTGTGGCAAGAAGGTTTGCTGTGTCTGTCAGCGTAGTGTCCAGAGCATGGAGGCACTACCAGGAGACAGGCCAGTACATCAGGAGATGTGGAGGAGACCGTAGGAGGGCAACAACCCAGCAGCAGGACCGCTACCTCTGCCTTTGTGCAAGGAGGAACAGGAAGAGCACTGCCAGAGCCCTGCAAAATGACCTCCAGAAAGCCACAAATGTGCATGTGTCCACTCAAACGATCAGAAACAGACTCCATGAGGGTGGTATGAGGGCCCGACGTCCACAGGTGGGGGTTGTGCTTACAGCCCAACACTGTGCGGGACGTTTGGTATTTGCCAGAGAACACCAAGATTGGCAAATTCGCCACTGGCGCCCTGTGCTCTTCACAGATGAAAGCAGGTTCTCACTGAGCACATGTGAAAGATGTGACAGAGTCTGGAGACGCCAAGGAGAACGTTCTGCTGCCTGCAACATCCTCCAGCATGTCCGGTTTGGCAGTGGGTCAATAATGGTGTGGGGTGGCATTTCTTTGGGGGGCCGCACAGCCCTCCATGTGCTCACCAGAGGTATCCTGACTGCCATTAGGTACCGAGATGAGATCCTCAGACCCCTTCTGAGACCATATGCGGTTGGCCCTGAGTTCCTCCTAATGCAAGACAATGCTAGACCTCATGTGGCTGGAGTTTGTCAGCAGTTCCTGCAAGATGAAGGCATTGATGCTATGGACTGGCCCTCCCGTTCCCCAGACCTGAATCCAATTGAGCACATCTGGGACATCATGTCTCGCTCCTTCTACCAACGCCACGTTGCACCACAGACTGTCCAGTAGTTGGTGGATGCTTTAGTCTAGGTCTGGGAGGAGATCCCTCAGGAGACCATCCGCCAACTCATCAGGAGCATGCCCAGGCGTTGTAGGGAGGTCATATAGGCACGTGGAGGCCACACACACACACTACTGAGCCTCATTTTGACTTGTTTTGAAGACATTACATCAAAGTTGGATCAGCCTGTAGTGTGTTTTTCCACTTTAATTTTGAGTGTGACTCCAAATCCAGACCTCCATGGGTTAATAAATTTGATTTCCACTGATAATTTTTGTGTGATTTTGTTGTCAGCACATTCAACTATGTAAAGAACAAAGTATTTAATAAGGATATTTAATTCATTCAGATCTAGGATGTGTTATTTTAGTGTTCCCTTTATTTTTTTGAGCAGTGTGTATGTGTGTGTGTGTGTGTGTATATATATATATATATATATATATATATATAGGCAATGAAGGACTGTAGCAATTACATGATCTGTAGTTCCAACTCACTGGTTAAATTAGTCAGCATGTGTCCTGACAAAATGTTATTATATAACATGAAACGTTGACTAAGAATTCCTGACAAGTCACACTGACTAATTTATCCAGTGAGCTGGAACCACAAGTCCTGTGAGTGCCGCAGTCCTTCATTGGCACTATGCATCCTCTGTCTGAGGGCACCAAGTCATGCTGCTTTTTCGAAAATTGAGAGTGCCAGTCTTTTTCTGGTTGCTACAGTATACATAAGTATATATACAGTATATATATATATATATATATATATATACAAATATCTATCTAAATGGAGACATTTCCAGAGACACACATTTCAATAAGAACAGTTGCACCTGAAAAGTGGAGACTCTTCCAACCTCCTGCACCCCCCCCCCCCCACAAAAAAAATATATATAAATAAAATTACATAGGAAGAATTAAATAATTAGGGAAATTTAGGTTGATATAGCTCAAAGGGGGGGCATGTAGTAGGTAGGTACTGTATGCTGGGGACCATTATTTTGTACAATTGTCCAAAATGACAATGCCCTTATAAGATTAAGGTATATTGCTCTGTTTGGGTTTTCCCGCAGGCATCAGCTGCTTAGCCAGCAGGGCAAATTTCACTAATGTCAGTGATTGGAATAGTTGAAAGAAAATAAAGAGCATCTTCACTGTAATAATGAATCTATGCATTAGCTTTATAATAATCACATGAAAGATGAAACAAAGTTCTTCCATCCTTTCATGTAACATAAGCAAATGCAGAGTGACAAACCCAGTCTCTTTGTGTGTTGTCACTATGATAAAATGGGCGCATTGCAAAGGCAGATAAATATTAATTTGATTCTGGTCCTTCTGGCAGGATAGGTGTTACCTGATTTCAAATGTTAAAAATTGCTCACTCAGATAAAATGAAATGATTGTTAAGCTCACAGCATCATTGTTGATTTTAATTTTACATTCATTCTCTCTGTGATCTGACTAGCTAAGGCATCTGACCAGATGGTAAACCACTCCATTAAAAGATCTGCATCATTAATTTTATGCATAAATCAAAGTATAGAAATGTTCTGCAGGAATAAATAAAATAAAACTCTGCAGAAATCCACCTTAAAGAGGAATGATTCCAACAAAAGGAACGTAAAATAATACAGTTAATCTATAAAATCATAATCCTTATTACGATCATAACTTTGCTATACAGTTTTTTATATATATTTTTAAACGTATTCAAACAAGTTACTAAGTCCTGGTTCTGTTGTAATGTTTATCATTCATTCATTTGTAAAATAATCAACAAAAGGTGCAGAGATCTATTTATATTGAGCTGTGACATCCACTTTGCTTAATTACTTAATTTTTCTGTTACATGACCCAATCACTTTTATATTGTTGGACGATTCTGAAGCTAACAAGAGATTTAATTAATCTATCATCTATATGGGATCAATATGATTTACCAGTGGCCAGGATGCCATCGTCAGTATACCAACAGCGACATCCTGGCCGCCAGTATGCCGGCAGCGGGGCGAGCGGAGAGAGTCATGGACACCCAAGAGTGGTAATAGCCCTTGTGTGCCGGGATTCCATCTGTCAGGATTCAGGCATCGGTATCCTGACTGCCAGCAAATTAACTGCATCCCAACTATATATGGCCATACTGTACATTATTAATCCTGTAACGCAGACTGAGAGTAATGGTTTCATTTTAGATATACAGTAATATCAGGAACCCATCCCCTTAGCATTATGTGGATTGGTTGAGTCACCTGTTCATATGGTGGGCAGGTGACCGCATGCACAAGCCCTACAAACTAGACTTTTGGGCATGATTGAAAATTAATAATTTTAATTGGTTTATTTTTCATATGTTTGCTATTTTGGGCTACAGAGTAGGGAGATAGAAAATATTCTGTATGTAAACTATGTACTGTATTTATTGTTTGTGTACAGCTCTACATTTTGTGCAAGGTAATGACGCTTGATAAATAATAATGATAGATAATGGAGTGTTGTTTTTATTTAAATAAAATTTAGGAGTTTCTCTTTTTCACCCAAGCATTATAAAAATGTGTTTGACTATTTTGCCTTCTCCTACTTTAAATGTCTATAATATAAATGTCATATGGGTCAATGATAGCTATTACAGATGCCTTTAATAGGAAAAAAAACATTTTTATGTGGATGACATTTCTACTGTATGTGTAATTCTATTGAATATTGATCATTATATGAATAATAATTTAAAAACAGATGAAGAGTCACAGGAAACTCCTTTCGCCTCTAGTCGAGGCACCATTCTGTCTTCAAAGTGCTGAAAGAAGGGCCTACTCCACTTTCATTTTGTCATTACTAATATACTTGAGCCATAAACATTTAGTGAGTAGACAGAGAAGGGCTCACTAATTGCGAATGCCTCTTGCTTTAAGTTTCATCTTATAAAATCTAAATTAGAGGGGAGTAAGAGAATAGGACATGAGCTTAATTTTACATTTAAATGGAAGTGATTATTCCTCATTATACATTATATTTCAAACCTGTCTGAGTATTGAGTTATGCATTATAGAAGTGGCCTAAATGCACTTAATTAGCTTCATACTGCAATGGATTTAGTTACAGTTCTCTGCTCCCGATGTTCAAAAACGTTTTCAAAGGTTTAAAGATGCCATCTTCTGTTGGCTACATAACTGTTATTTGATGAGACAATAAAACAGACCCAATCTTATATAAATAGTAGTTAAAGTAAAAAAAATACATTTTCTTGATAATTTGTGTCTATATAACCAAACAACCCTTTAAACAAGTAAATAAAAAGTGCCAAACCTCCAGCACAGGATACAAACTGAGAGCATCTCATTTTGTAGAACTCACATTCTCGCATTCTCCTTGCAATGTTAACAGATACAGTATACATTATGTTGGGTCTTTTGTACTGTATAAGGAATAAGATGGCAGAGCCTTTGGTTGATATTATGATTCAAGAGTAATTTAATTTGTGTATGCATTTTAAGCTTTTATATCTTAGTACAGGTTGAGTATCCCTTATCCAAAATGCTTGGGACCAGAGGTATTTTGGATATCGGATTTTTCCGTATTTTGGAATAACTGCATACCAT
This sequence comes from Pseudophryne corroboree, assembly GCF_028390025.1. NCBI lineage: Eukaryota > Metazoa > Chordata > Amphibia > Anura > Myobatrachidae > Pseudophryne > Pseudophryne corroboree. The sequence continues at coordinate 737,206,718 of NC_086445.1, read as the reverse complement.
AATGATATATCATGGCGATGGGACCTAAATCTAAGCACAGAATGCATTTATGTTTTATATACACACAGCCTGAAGGTCATTTTAGCCAATATTTTTTATAACTTTGTGCATTAAACAAAGTGTATCTACATTCACACAATTCATTTATGTTTCATATACACCTTATACACACAGCCTAAAGGTCATTTATTACAATGTTTTTAATAACTGTGTGTATTAAACAAAGTTTGTGTACACTGAGCCATCAAAAAAACTAAAGATTCTATCTCACTCTCACTCTAAAAGTCCGTATTTCGGAATATTCCGTATTTCGGATATGTGGATATGGGATACTCAACCTGTACTAGCTTGTATACAGTACATGGTAAAGACTTGTTCACCTTCGAAAAGCTATTTGAAATGCAAGGTTTCAAACAAGCCAATGTCTGCAGTTAACACTTTAATGAGGCAATCATAGATGTATACCATGCCTTTCCCTCTATTTGGAAAAGGCTATTTTAATTTTAGCAAAGTAAGTTATTTTTAGGTAAGTATAACGTACAAGAAGGGGAATCTAAACAACCCAATAATAATGAAGATATAAATGTCACAAAGGTAAAAGGCATTTGTGTGGTAGTATATACAATTTTTAAAAGGTTATGTGGATTTAAATATTTTATTGTGTGTAGGTAATACGAATATCTCATATCTCCATTACACACATACATTGCATACACAGTAACCATGTTTCACGATGATTGAACAGCACAGATTTTTTAGTCCACCTTTTCCAAGTTCAGTGGAATGTGCAATATATCTATCAGTCTTTACTCAGCCAAAGTCTCCCTTTTGTGATTTCAGGTACCATTTGACACAGGAGAGTGTATGGAGAGGGTGTGAGCTATAGTTCATGCTACAAATGCTATATACTAGCATCCAAGTTTCTTGATCTTGGCTGTTTTTGTAAATTTTTGTAGGAATATGGATCCAAAATCAAAACACTGGAGGGTGGTTTTACCAAACCCAAAAAATTATGAGGATTTATATCCAAAATGTAAACAAAAACATGATTGTCTGCACACACCTCAAGTGATAGTAAATCTTGTGTCCTCATATTTCCTTCATATTAAGTGCTGGTCCCTGACATGGAGGAGCAACAGTTATTTCTCAGCTGAGCAGCACACCTCGAGTGTGCAACAGAATATATATTCCACACCTTCTGACTGTCAATGTAAGAAGCAGTGGAGAGAGGTAGAAATGGAATACATACAAATTACCGGTGGCTGGGTTGATGGCTATCAAGATATCGACAGCCGGCATCCCGGCTGCCAGTATGCCGGTAGCGGGGTGAGCACTAGAAAGCCCCCTTATGAGTTTGCTGAGCTCACCATGCTGTGGGCAGTGTGGCTCAATGCGCTCACCACAGGTTTTATTCTCCCTCTATGGGTGTTGTGGACACCCATAGAGGGAAAACAGGCTGGCTCCATAACCATATTAAGTGGGGGATGCATGGCATATTGTACCCTGGGTCCCCCTTTGTCAGGGGTCCCCCCAGCCAGGGAAAACTGACATCACTAGCTTTTCCTCTTAAGCAGCAGCAACACCAGCAACTGGAATGCAAGCAGGACAGTATGCAGTGCAGGCAGTGCAGGAATATCATGTTTCATGAGCTACCGACAGAGCTTTCTGACCAGAGAAGAGATAGGAGGGTGGAGAGAGCTGTAAGTGACACATGGATCCCAGCTTCTCCTCCTCCTCGCCAGGGTGTCTGAGTCCTGTGTAAACTGTTATGCAACTAAACCATTTTGGTCTAGAGATAGAGACATGCACAGAAAGTAGTCCTGTGTCCTGTCCCAGTGTGTAAGTAGTATAGAGACTGCTGCTATTCTTGCATGTGACAATATAAATGAGTTTATTTTTCTATGTGTATTTTAAGGTTAAGTTGTCTTTGTTCCACTACAAGAAAAATTTCTAAAATAGTTGTCTGTCAATTAGGTGGAGCTATAAACAGTACCCAGGCACAAGTAAACTAATATACACCATTGGTTTAAATTTAATATACACAATCTATACCTCCCACCATGACCCATTCCAGGAAGGATAAAATACTCTCTACCTGGACATCATTCTTAATTTATGATTGCAATCACCTGTGTTGAAGTACCTTTCTTATCAATTAAATAGTTCAACACAGGTGATGCCATCATATATTAAGAGGGAAGTCCATGTAAAGAGTATTTTGTCCCTCCTGGAATGGGACATGTTGGGAGGTATGCACAAGTTAATATACATCCTCCACGGGCCCCCCTGTCTTAAGTGCTCCAGGCACCACTAAGGCCTAATCTGGGTCTGGCTGGCTCGCCGGTATTTTGTCATCGGCATTGTGACTGCCGGGATCCTGACAGGCAGTCCCCTGATTTCCTCCAGTGGCAGGGACTTTAGCCAACTCCAAGGGACAGAGGGTGCCGCTAAGGGCACCCAGACAGCTTTCACAGGACCTGTATAACATGCATGCAATTTCAGAATGGTAAAAAAAAAAGTTTTATTACCAATCATTTCTGAATAATAAGCAGTGGTAATATTTCAGTGAAAATTAATTTCTGTGCTCAACCTTTTTTTAATGTAATAAAATTGAAGTCTAGTGCCTGCCAATGTTAGAGATGTTAAAAGATTTGGCATAGTAGTCCAACCTTGTTTTCTTTTTTTGCAGGTTACGCGATAGTGTCTGGAGAACATGCAGGGACTGTTAAAACAGTACAAATGCTGTGACAGGCCAAATCTACACACTGGCATACTACTCCCTTTGCAGTGTATCTTCCTTCCAATATGCGGATACCACTGGATATTAGTCCGATACTGACATTCAAGAGGAGTACATTAATTCTGTTAAAAATAAAAGTAACAACTTACCCCTTAAGAGGGGAGGAATCTGCAAGAACCCATAGACAAATTTATTGAATAATGGAACACAAGAAGACATTTAAAAACATGTTGGAAGTACTGTATCAGATATAAAAATATGCGTACTTAACTGAGATACACTAAAAAAACTGTTGAATGCGATGTAAGAACTCCCATTTTAACCGTGTTATTTTGGCATTTTAAACTATTATTTTTTTCTTTGTTATTATTTGTAAGAAGATAAAAAAGTTATTCCTACCATATTGATATACAGTATGACTTGGAAATACTATTTTTTACAGTCCTGTCAAAGTATAGCTGAAAAATGCTTACATAGCAGTTAGCAGTCCATTTATTGTAAAGATGAGAAACAAAGTAATTTTTCAAGGCTGCAAAAAAGCCGCCATTTGACTAGGCCTCACCTAAAGCATGCCGCAGTTACTCTCCTTACACTGTGTAGATTTCAGGCTGTGCGTATTTTCATGATACGTAATTTATATATTTCTGGAGGATAGTGTACTTTGTCCCAAATGTTTTGCCAATAGCAATATTCTCATTTCATTTAAGGTTTTTCTTAAAATATATGTGGTTCCAAGGCTCTAAGTATACAGTCTTAAAACATTGCACGGTTATTCATATACAGTATTACCATTGTCACATTTATACCTATAATGTGCAACATGTTTAAATGTTGTACAAGTTCATCAACCAAGTTTGAGGCTCTGTATTACAAATGCAAACACATTTCCTGTTTTGTTGCTTGAACTACTATATTCCATTAAGTCCAGTTTATGAAATTAAAAGTATTTCCAATCGCGATTATTAACATTAGTAAATGAAAAGAAACCTTAGAATTAAGAATAATGATTCAATAAACATGTCAACAATTGTTCTAATAAGGGGTGGATTCCTCCCAGGTAAAAATCCCAGGTAAAACACTATAATAATATTTAGAGAAAAATAAAACACTATGGTGGACTAGATTTTGTTATATTAAATCAACTATATATTTTTTAATTACTATTTTTATTTTTATTTTGCAACTACGCCATTGTCATTTTCTTTAATAATTTGCCTTTGCAGTAATGTAATTATTGTAATTTATTTTTTGTATACTAAGTAAATCCATGTATTTATTTGCTTGAAAAACCCTTTGTTATTGTACATACTCATAGAAGATTGTACATCCTCCCGTGATGCATTGCCTTGCAGTGGATTCAGTGATCCACGACTACAGCTTGGTAAAAATAAGCATCACTGGTCTCTGTGATAAAGACGGCAACAATTCTTGCTGTAGTTTAGCCAGATGGACCAATTAGAGACCAAGCAGGCTCCATCTAGTCCATTTTCATTTACCAGCATTTAATATCTGGTTATAGTTTGCAGAATGCACCGCAGGGCAATGCATCAAAGGTTATAGTAAAATCTAAAATGAGTATGGTAACTAATATGGTTTAACATTTCAAGCAGAACCTTGCTGTTTACCATTTCTGCTAAGTTCTAGAAGACAGATTCAAAATAGAATATATGGTCAAACCAGTCTGCAAAGTTTCATGTCATATGTAGCTGCTGAAAAATAATTTAAGGTAATTGTCTCGTGGCAACAATGTGAATCTTCTTCTAGACTGCTCAAGAAAATCAATTTTTGCAAGGAACAAAACTTGTACAAATGAGTCTATTCTTGCTGTAATTGCTCCTGGCTAAGGTTGTGTAATATGTACTGTAGGTAGGATAATTGGTGCTAGCTCCTAACTGGGTAGCAAATACGTTATTTCACAGGAGGGAGCATTTAGGGTCACCGAATTCTTTCTTTACCTTTAAATGGCAGTAATTACAATGTGTATGTGACAACAAACTCCTTCTCTTCGCATTATGCATACAGGTTAATACAACTGACAGACAGCAACATTACTTCTTAGTACATTAATGTTACAAAAGAACTTCATTTCCTGCAGTGTGATAAAATCAGTTTAAAAGGCAATTAAAAAATATGTTCATGCCTGTTATCTAACTGACATACATTGGGTGGAATGAATAGAGTTTTTCCGGATCACTACACTACATCAAATTTAGAATGTTTTAATATACAAAGTTACCATGAACCAGCATTTGATTTGAGTGAAATGTTATGGCTTTTACTGTATATGTATGGTTTAGTCTATGGACTAATTGCAAGCAGTGGGACACTAGTTTAGCTCTATTATTAGCAGCTCAAACAAAACATATTGTGAGCAACAAATGCTATACTGTAACTGCCCATCAATACAGGATGGGCATTGCCACAATTTGGAGGTCACACATAATAAATCCTTTTGTAGTCCAGCTACACCTCCCTTATTGAGCTTGGTGAGAGTGTCTCAGCTCAAAATTATAAACTATTTTTTTTTAAAGTTGTTGGCCATAACATAGACCAAACCTCCATTTAAATAAATAATATTTGTTCTCCATACAGAAGTGGAAAATTTGACAAGGCAATATTTCCTGTGTTGGCTAAAGAAGGAAGAAAATACCTTTAAATAATATGCATAATTTATTGCGATGTTTACTTGACTAAGATACCAAAAGGTAACATCTGTCCTGAAGCATTCTAAAATTTACTTCTTAAAGTATTTTTTTCCCAGCAGTAAACAACATTCAGTTCAAAATTATGGAAAGTATAATCTTCATTTCTAAGATGAGATGAGTAAATGTTCATTGACTCAGTAGTTTATTTCTCTCCTCATCCTCTCAATTTGTTTTTATGTCTTGAACAAATAAAGCATTTATTCTGATATTTGATATACTCTAACACACACCATATACTGTAACTTTTACATAATATTTACTGGTGCCCCTGGAAGTGCATTGTACGCAATGCAAACTAAAACTCACTTTGACAAATGAAAAGCTACAGGATAAATGATGGTAAGATCTTCAACACATTCAAACTAATTTTTTATCTTTCCAACATCAACATCTGAGTGTTCAAAACCGCAAAAATTTGATTAGATTGTGACAGTGTCTGCAAGAGTGCGAAACCTCAACTGTCCCTTAAACGGCATGATAACTACTGATGAGCAAAATTGTCAAAAATGTCCAACAAATTACTGCCTTATGCTTGCATTTCACTAGCAGAAATTGGCCTTAAATGAAATTTTGCTGGAATTCTCCTCATCTTTAGTCTGAATTTTGCCTGTGTGGTGTGACTGTGCTTAGGGAAATACAGCAATACAGCTCAGTTGACTGTTTTTATGGCAGATAATACCGATTCAGTACATGATTTCAAATTTTCACTTATCTAAGATGGATGAAAAATCCAAAACTCCACAAAATTTCTCACTTCTAGATACTTTGATGTATGCATTGGAAATTGTCATCAGCTTATCAATAGAATATATAATATTGTATTTTGTGTATTATCAATATATATATATATTATCAATCGTTTATTAACAGTTTATGGATACACTGAACCCCCCCCCCCCCAGATTTTATGGTCTAGCTATTAAGTTTCTGTTTGTTGCTTAGGATTTAGATTTATGTTTTTCAATTCATCTTTTGATAAACATTACAGAAAGAAAATAGCAATTTCTGGGTACAATACGCTCTATATTCATTACAAAGCAGATACTTGTGGTAGGTTCATTTTTTTAAGTAATGGATGGTTTTTATCAAAAGATGTATCCTCTGAATTTCTGAAATATCTTTTCATTTTCTTAAAGTTCTAAAAATTATTTTGGATTCTTTATTTTATTCTCACCTTTACAAATAGTTTCTATCCATTGATAATAAAATGTACCATACAGTAAATGACAGTGTTGTTTCTCCCTTGTCCACTATGAAGGAAATACAAAGGAACATGAAACTTGTCTTAGTAAAATCACAAGTATGAAGGCAAATATTAAACAATGACTGCAACAACTGCTCACTGCTAATGTACAATATGAGGCCTGGCCAAGAGGAAGCCATTTTAAATCACTAAACTGTTGTAGATTTCTTGGTCCATAACAAAACCAAAGAAAGCACCACAACTACAGTAAGAATGGTACAAGTTGGCAATAAATTGTTGATTTTAATATAAATCTATTCCAACTGAATCACATGATAGTGTTATGATGAAGTCATAATACTGCAAAGATGGCGGACATGCAACTCAACAGCCCATTATATTGGATTCCCATGCTAGTGAAGGATTTCCCTGCAGATTACAGACATGCTACTGTGTATCATGATAACTTTGTTATTTAAATGTATTTTGTAAAAGGATATGTACAACCTGTTTATGATGCTACTCTATGTAAATACAAAACTCAAGGTATTAAAATCAAATCTCTGACAAAAAGTTCACTTGTTTATTAAATGTCAAAGCTGCTGCTTGGTTAAAATGAATTTTCTGGATATAAATAAATTGTTTATAGCAGTGGATATCCAGTGCTCTGCAGTACTCTATGATAATGAGAATTTAGAGTGGTATGGGATTTTTATATCTCTAGTGATAATAGTACTTATTATTATTGTGTGTTTCAGTGACAGGGTTTAGTAATCTTATCATAAACCCTTTTACCTAGCTGGACTCTCTGTGCCTGCCTCTCTTATTTACTGTCGCTGACTGCATTCCACTGTGGGTGACTGGTTATGAATTACAACCTCTCTATTAAAAAGGGACCTGGGGGGACAATTTTTTCCCTTCATATACAAGTTCATAAGCCACTTGTCGAGGGTGCAGAGTAAGGGCGATTTATTGACCTGACGGATTTCTCTACAGATATATTTTTCTTTTGCTACAGCCACCATTCTGTAAAGGTTTAGTTGTTTACTTTAGGAGTATATATTTTTTTTAATCCTCTTTTAAGTATATTTCATAGCACACCGTGCCATCTCCCCAAGGGGTTTTATACCTTGCCCCAATATTGTTACAATATTTTGTCCAACAATTTCCCTGGGGCTGTTTTAGGGGGAAAAAAGGGCCCCACTTAGAGTTAGTAGTAAATCCACCTAAAGGATGTAAATTTGCACTTGGAAAAACTAAACTGAAATGTCAGTCGTGCAAATACAATTTTTTTCTGCTTGCAGGAAAAAATGCTTTTGTATATACAGTAGCACATTTATTTCTCCACTGCAATTGTCAACTCTGTGGACTTATGTAATAGCCTGCAAGTTGCAGGCTGTGCGGGAACTCCGGTGAGTATGTCCGTATTTTTAAAGTGGCAATCATTTACAGGGCAAAACCAACCTGGTTTTGCTCTGTAAATGATTGCAGCTTTAAAAATGTGTGCATACTCACCAGAATTCCTATACAGTCTGCATCTCACAGGCTATTGCGTCCCTATATCTTTTAGCACACATTTTGTAAGTCAAGATGTAAAATAATACCATGTAGCTGGATTTACTTGTAACTCTAAAGGAGGATCTCAATATCCCTGAGTCCATGTTCTGAGTTGTCCCAATATGAACCTCTATGTCTACAAAATATGCCCCTCTTGCCCCTATGTAATATGACGTTGCCTTTTTTTTACTTTGGAAAAGCAATAACATGAATAATTAGAATTTTTGGGGGTAAATGTTGGGTATCTGTATTCTGCTTACTATACAGACATACAAAATAGCATTTTACCCTGGGAGCTTATATAAAATACTCTATAAAGTGATTTACCACTGCTGCAGCAACCGTCTTTGCAGTGTTTAAAATTCAAAAACCTATAGTACCCCCACCCCCATACATACTTCTTTGGAATACTTCAAATAATAATGCATTAATATATCATGAATATATATATAGTCAGATTTGTCCATAAATATGTCTATTGGTCCATTAATAGGATAAATGAATAATATAGTAATTACTAGCAACTACCAAATTGGTTTTATTTTATTTTTTCACAGCCCTACTTCTTTTGAGTTTTAATAGCTTTCATATTTATGTTTTATATACCATTAAAGGAAATATTGTTGATTTTTTTATGATAGCTGCATTAACACTTTATTGTTGAAAAAGTCATAAACACATAGTAGAGATATATAGAAAGCATCAAGACAGAGAAGATGTTAAAGACACATTACTTGTTCCAAGCACAAATTGAATTGGTAGCAGGAAACGATAGAGACACAAAATGTTTGCAGAACTCCAGCTGACCTTCAATCTAATCTCTTCTTGGTGCTGAAGCAGTAAATGAGACCACAGGATTCTCTCTATTCAATATAACACAATAATACCAACAGCATTTCCATGAAAGCAAAATTACTGTGTGGAAATGCATTCTTTTTCAACCTAAAACAAGTGTCTATATCTATCTATCTATCTATCTATCTATCTATCTATCTATCTATCTATCTATCTAATCACATTCACAGGTAGAATATATAAAAGCACATTTTGCTACCTATTCTGAGTTGACTTCAGATGTGGAATGCAACACACTGCAAATGCGGCTACCTCTACATGCAGGCAAAAGGATCAGATACTACGGAAATAAGTTATGAAGTGTGGCTTGAGTATAAAAGATACAATAATCACAGTACATACTGTAATGCATACACACTACAGTAAATCATACTTTCCTACTCTCTCGGAACGGCTGGGTGTCTCCAGAAAATGGGTAGTTCTCCTGGCCTCACGGATGAGTGGCCAAGTCTTCCAGACAGGCACCGTATGCCCTCATTGCCCAGTAACCCCTGCATGCCGCTGTCAGAAGTGGAAAGTCTGGCGCTCCGAAGATGCAAGTTGCGCTGAATCGTGTCATTGTGGCTCAATGCCTCACTATGATGGCAATCTCGACATTGCATTTCAGGGGCGGGGCCACAATGACATCCTCATGCAGCAACACCCCCTGTCCCTGTATAGCTTAAGTCACCCTGTAACACCCCCTCATACCCAACTGGAGCATGTGAAATGCTAATCGAACAGATGCAGATATAAGACTTGATATTTTTAAGGACTACACTAATAAACACATGGGCAGCCTTCACCTTCCCAAACAGAATAGGATGCATACATTACATTTGTAAAACATACAGTATATTCAGTACACTGCAATCTTTTTTTACTTACAGATATAGCAACATTCATTGTGGTGGCGACTATCAGATGCATGCAGGGGTATAACTAGAACTTTGGGGGTAATTCCAAGTTGATCGCAGCAGGAAATTTTTTAGCAGTTGGGCAAAACCATGTGCACTGCAGGGGGGGCAGATATAACATGTGCAGAGAGAGATAGATTTGGGTGTGTTATTTGGTTTGTGTGCAGGGTAAATACTGGCTGCTTAACTTTTACACTGCAATTTAGATTGCAGATTGAACTCACCACACCCAAATCTATCTCTCTCTGCACATGTTATATCTGCCCCCCTGCACTGCACATGGTTTTGCCGAACTGCTAAAAAATTTCCTGCTGCGATCAACTTGGAATTACCCCCTTTGTGGGCCCCATAGCAAAATTTTGAAAGTGCCCCCTCATAAAAAACACGCTGCCCTCACATGAAAAACAAATAAATAATACCCTGCACTGCAGGCTCACCCCATTAGCACCCCACCGCAGCACAGGGCGGTGGGGAGGGGATAGGGAGACGCAGGGTGGTGGGGAGGGGATAGGGAGACGCAGGGAAGTGGAGAGGGGATCGGGAGATGCAGGGCGGTGGGGAGGGGATAAGGAGATGCAGGAGGATGGAGAGGGCATACGGAGACACAGGGTGGTGGGGAGGGGATAGTGAGATGCAGGGCAGTGGGGAAGGGATTTGGAGACTCAGGGCGGTGGGGAGGGGATAGCGAGATGCAGGATGGTGGGGAGGGGATAACGAGACTTAGGGCAGTGGGGAGGGGATAGCAAGACTCAGGGTGGTGGGGAGGGGATAGCAAGACTCAGGGTGGTGGGGAGGGGATAGCAAGATGCAGGGCGGTGGGGAGGGGATACGTAGATGCAAGGCATTGAGCAGGGGATACGGAGACTATAGGGAGATGCAAACACAGCGAGTGAGATCCTTGTACAACTTACTGTCCTGTGTCAGCAGCATTTTTCCTGGGCTGTGACAAAAGTCCCCTCACAGGCAGTGAGCAAGCTGAGGTAGAAGGAGAGGAAGTAAAGTAGTGGAGGGGTACACTCCATGGGAGGATACATAGTAAACTGCAGAGAAAAGACACAGATATTGCATGGCCTCTCTAAAGCAGTGCACTGTGCCCGCTCCTGGTCCCGCAGAAATCCTTTAACTCGGTGGAGTGGGGGGGGGGGGACTATAATCCACAAATTTTACACTGCAGTTTCATATAGTGGAGAGTATTAGCAAACCACTCCTAGGTTTTCTGGATAGCATAAAACTGGGGTTAATAACTATTACAGTGGGATGTATTGACATCCGAGATCAGCAGTGGTGCGGGATGCCGGACGATCTAAGATTGTTTTTAATGGGGCAATCACTTCCAAAGCAAAACCATGCCTTGTAAGTGATTGCCCCTTTAAAATACGTCCAAGATCGGCTGGCAATCTCGGACACCATTACATCCCACCCTAAGTGCTGATGTGCATGTCTTTCAACAAGGGTGTTCCAGAGTTATAAGACATTATTGATTTATTCAACTGTAATACCATTGTGAAACACCCAGTCACCTACAGTATCACATGTATTTAGATTAAACTGTTTATTTCGAAGTATTTGCTTCCAGACATGCACCTTTGGCCATGAAGGACAAACATCATCGTGGAGTTGAATCGCATGTTGGCATCAGTAATCATTGCTAAAAATGCGTGTCAGCTATGTTTACTGCAGTTAAAAATTATTGTTTGGTACACATCTGCATTAACCTTGTGCATTTAACAAAGCTCTGGTGAAACCACATCCCCATCTTAGACCTGTGTATTAAGTAATAGCTGATATGCCAATGCAAAGTAGTGACCCATCATGGATGCCAAATCTGGATTCTAGCAGATCACATTGGACAAGGAATTATCCATGGTCACCTCATTCATGACACTTGAGGGGAGTTACACCTTACTTCAAATACCATACAGCATATGCACTAGCAGTGAAGTATACCAATGTTGCAAGGAGCATCTCTTGAGGATACCCTTGTGAGATGATTGTGAATGACATCCTCATTTAGAGTCACATTATGGAAGAACATTACCTGCACCTCTCCAAAGTCCTCCAAAGAATCTGTGACATCAACTTGCAGGTAAACTGGGACAAGTATTGTTTCAGAGTCCCTGAGGTCCTGTATTTTGGCCATTCCTAACTTCAGAGGGTGTGAAAACAGATCCTTACACAGATACATTGAGTCTTTAGAGATCTTTTGGTATGACTAACTACAGTACCTTTCAAAATTTCTGCCACACTACAGTCAACATCGCTGGTTGAGACAGACAACAAACACCTGCATATTGTCTCAGCACAAACTCAATGTTTCATGGTCAACCTCCAAATGTACCATTTGGATGTAGTGTACAAATGTTGAAATTACCTCCATGTCACTGATGCATTATCACATGCTCACCTCCCTGACTCAGGTGTCCCTGATGCTGATGATGACCTAAATGTTATGGAGTTATATGTACTTTCATCCATGTGCATGGAGGAGCTCCGTGATGCCACACTCAAGGATGACCTTTGCCAATTATTCTCTAATATTGTCCTGCATGGCAGGACTTCAAGGGAACTGTCTCATGACCTTAAGTCTTCCTTTGGCTTCCATGATGACTTAACCCTCTTAGACGGTATCTTGCTGTGTGGTCAGTGTATCATAACACTTTATTTTCTTTGAGGTCTTTATGCTCATAAGGTCTACTATGGGTACCCTGGGCATGATGGCATCTTACAGCAGGCTAAGGGTGTCCTTTTTTTGGTCCACTATGGATGCTGACAGTGAGTGGGTTGTCTCTGACTGTGCAATCTGCAGTACTTTATATGCCCATCATGCCAAGGAATAGTTCTCTCTCCAGGAGCTTCCTGACCATCCTTGATCTATCGTTCCTGCCGATCTTTTTGAATGGAGATGGAAAGAGTACCTTGTGTTAGTGAAATCATATTCTGGTTGGTTAACGATCAATGATCTTCCCATATTGACAAGTGCCATATTCATCAACAAAGTTAAAATACACTTTTTTTTGCACATGGCATACCAAGCAAGGTACTTACTGACAATACAATGCTGTTCATGAGTGGTCCAGACTTTCACCAGTGAATGGGACACATGTCACCAGCAGTCTTCACTATCCACAGTCCAAAGGACTAGCAGAAAAGGCAGTACGTTCTATGTAGTACCTGTTAGACAAATGTTATAGGAATGGTTGTGATTTGTTTATGATACTTCTGAATTTGAGAAATACTCTGTGAGATGGAGTTTACTCTCCAGCTCAATGTCTTCTGTCCAAGGGCAACCACACCATCATTCTCACAACCAAATTCTAACTTAGGCCCTAATTCAGACCTGATCGCAGCAGCAAATTTGTTAGCAAATGGTCAAAACCATGTGCACTGCATAGGGGCAGATATAGCATGTGCAGAGAGAGTTAGATTTGGGTGGGTTATATTGTTTCTGTGCAGGGTAAATACTGGCTGCTTTATTATTACACTGCAATTTAGATTTCAGTTTGAACACACCCCACTCAACTCTAACTCTCTCTGCACATGTTATATCTGCCCCCCTGCAGTGCACATGAGTTTGCCCATTTGCTAACAAATTTGCTGCTGCGATCAGGTCTGAATTAGACCCTTAGACCACAAGTTGAGAACAATGTGCAAGATGCTCTATAGAAATTCAAGTTGGGGCTCAAAGCCACTCATGATAAAACATCTAATTACTTAAGACCATTGTGTACTGGACAAACAATCAGCATCCTGACCCCTGTTGGGTTTCATAAAGTAATGAATGTGTAGGGATATTTTAACAGGTCCAGTAGCTACGTGGTTCTATCTGATGGTGTTTTGTATGAGTGCAAAATGTGGCAATTCCTGGGGGTACAGTATGTGAGACAATGACTCCACTGCACCAGCCATCGTCCGAGAGTGTCAGAATACCTATAATCAGGGACAATGAGTCCCCTGAAGAAGCACCTATTGGGGTGCAGTGCAGTCCCATATTCATGCTCAATAGTGAGTCTATTAGACACTGAACACAGCAGTTGCCCCTTTCTTTATCACCAGGTCTGAGAGAATGTCAAGGTCTTATCCAAAATTATGTTATTTAATTTCCAATTTTTCAGTTTAAGTTTGTTCTTTTGTTGCATACTGTCCCTGCATCCAACATCTGCCACATTGTGTTATACCCACACACTTGTTTATTATTCTGTTTAAAGGTGAATGTAGCTGTATGTGGAGTGGATTGCATCCTTGTTATCCACTTGTCATACAGGAAGTGTTTGCTAAACAGGTTTTTTGTTATACAGGAAGTGTGCTGCCAGAGGTGTTACCGGGTGTTGTGTCACCCGGTGCGCACCCTTGATATGCCAACGCGCAGGAGGCGCACTCGCAGCAAAAGAGGTGTGGTCACAAATAAAGGGGGTGTGGCCTCATGGATCGTCACTCCGGGGGTGTGCCCAGCATCTCTGGAGATGCAGGGCTGTACTTGGCTGCCCCCGGAGACTGTCTGCAGCGCTGTTGGCTCCTCTGCTATGACAGGAGCCAGGTGCTGTAGCAGAATTTCCAACTGCAGCACCTGGCTCCTGTCACTGCAGAGGAGCCCCCAGATTGGTGTCACCCCCTTCTAGGCATCACACCCGGGTGCATGCCGCATCAGCCTTGGGCCTAATTCAATAAGGATTGCAAATTCTGCTAATTAGCAGAATTTGCAATGCTTCCGTTTGTATGCTGGGGGCAGCCCATCGCCGGGCAAGGCCGAACAGCATGCTAACTGCCGCCCCCCCCAAAACAAGCAGAAATTGTGATTGCATCGCAATTTCTGCTTGTTAGCAGAAATTAAAGATGCCTCCTGCATCCATGTTTCCAATCGTAGCAGCTGCATGTGACGTCCTGTAGCTGCCGTGATCATGCCCCTAACATGCCCTCATACTCATACCACCCCCCCGTTTGCTGGCCTCCAACGCCGCAACGCTCTGTCTCCGCCTAGGAATCATAGCGTTTCCACCCCCCGCACCGTGACCGTCTCTGCCTGACTGACAGGCAGAGGCTATTGCATTTTATGCAGCCCCCCCACAGAAAATGCAGGTGAATGCGCAGGACGGGTGCTGCGCATGTGCCCGAATCTTTTTTGTAATTTTTGCGGTTGGATCGCACATTATGATCCAACCTGAATTATTCCCACAGTTCTGCAGCTCTCCAGCATCCTGTGGTACAGATGTGTCCAGCATCACCGTGGGTGTGACTATTTGCACCCACAATCTGTTTTTTTTTTTGCAAATAGTGTGCCCACTCATGGACACGTGCAATCTATAGGGAAAGTATTGTGCAATTGTGGGTGCAATGCGATGTGTGCGCACATGTGAACGCATCTTGGCAACGATGAGGGTGAACTAAACTGTAATTTTCAAACAGACCACTTTGCCAACACCTGCATGATACACGTTATTTAAGCAGTAGTTTGTATTTTTAAAGAGAAGTTTGCAATCCTCTATTTACAAGAGAAAAACATATAATTTGAAGCTAATAATCAAAACAAAATTAATACGTTTTTGTCTAAATATTCTCTGTGACATTAACTAAATTGGAACTTCATTTCATGTACAAGCAGTGCACATGTTCAAGAGAAAACATACTAGAGAAGAGAAAGCCAGCATAGAGGATGAGGATTTCCAATAGGCAGCACAAAATGCAGGCTGCAGGGAAGCAGTGGGGGCAACAGGACACATTCTAATTTCACATTATGACACAATTAAAAGCAAACATTTACCAGCTTGCTGAAAATAATCAGCTAATTGTGTATCTGTGGGAGGGATGCGTTTTTGTCTTTTTTTTTCTTTTCTAGCGATAACATCCCTTTATTAGATTGTCTGAGTAATTAGTGGCAAAGCCAATTTGTTTACAACCAGTTGCTGAATGATAATTGGCGTCTCCTGTTTTATGTTACGATTTCAAAGTGGATTGCAGTATAGTTTAATGGGAACCCATTGAGTGAGTCGCAGGATAAGCTTCATTTAGCAAATGGGGCGGAGAAGAGGCAGTCAGGTGATAAATTGGAACAATGTTTTAATGAAAGTAATCCACAGCAATGTATCGTTCTCATTTATAAAAAGGTGGTTTGTGATATTGCTAAAACAAACTGTATTTGTCTTAATTGACAAATGTACTGTACAGAATGTCAAAGTTTTAAAGTTATTATTAGTTTTCAAGTTTATTGAACGTATGGTACAAGCTGCCGAGTGGCTTGTCCCAGCCACCAGTCCCGGTTGTTGCCTAACAGCAGCAATCGGACATTGCCTCTTATGGCCACAAGGGCCGTCGGTCCTCGCCTGTTGCTAGGCAACCAGGGCACTGCATTGCTATTGCATCTCCGGTTGCCTAGCTACACAGCTGCTCATTGTCAGTGCGGCTGTCTATGTGCAGCGCTGCAGCTGCATGATATTTGTCATTACCTAGACACTTCCTGACCAGCACTGCCCATCGGTGCTCTGAACTGTTCTAAGGCACTTAAAGCTCAGTTATCCTGGGCCGGTTATAGCTTGCGCTTTTCAATATAAGCCACTGGTCCCAGTCCTCAGGTCTTGCTTGTACTATGGCTACTCTGCCAGATTTCCTGCCCGTTTTGTGTCCTGGTCTCTGCCCTACCTGTACCTGTCTCTAGTCTTGTGTGTTAATCCTTTGCCTGCCACTCCAGCATTCTTGCTCTCAGCCTGTGGAGTGTACCAACTGCACTGCATCTCCATACCATCTACACTGTGCCTACCAGCCATTTACATAGTGCCAGCATTCCACCTCACAGTGCCCCATTTGTTCAGGTTGAGAACCTGCCACAGCTCTAGTCTAAACTCTCTGTGCTCCCATGTGTTTTCCAACTCTCAGTCTTTTCTCTAGTTTAACATCCTGTGGTCCCTTGCCAATTCTGTGAGCCCCTACTACTAGACGATTATGTCCAGGTGGCAACCTAAGTACTGGTGTGTGTGTTGTGTACTAAGGGAACAGCAGGGGGCTGTTATTGGTGGTAAACCCTCTCACCAGCTCCAGCAGTCTCACACAATTATGCCAGAGTTCCTTAACAACAGTCAAAAGTTTGGACACACCTTCTCATTCAGTGGTTTTTATTTATTTTAATTATTTTCTACATTGTAAATTAATACTGAAGACATCAAAACTATGAAAGAACACATATGGAATTAGGTTGTAAACAAAAAAGTGTTAAAAAATCAAAATATGTTTTATATTTTAGATTTCTAAAAGTAGCCCCCTTTTGATTTCATGCCAGCTTTGCACACTCTTGGCATTCTCTCAATCAGCTTCATGAGGAAGTCTCCTGGAGTGGTTTTCCAACAGTCTTGAAGGAGTTCTCAGATGTGCTGAGCACTTGTTCGCTGCTTTTCCTTCACTCTGCAGTCCAACTCATCCCAAACCATCTCAATTGGGTTTAGGTCGGGTGATTGTGGAGGCCAGGTCATCTGACACAGCACTCCATCACTTTCCTTCTTGATCAACTAGCCCTTACATAGCTTGGTGGTGTGTTTGGTGTCATTGTCTTGTTGATAAACAAATGATGGTCCCAGTAAGCGCAAACTAGATGGCATGGTGCTGCAGAATGCTGTGGTAGCCATGCTGGTTAAGTGTGCCTTGAATTTTGAATAAATCAACAACAGTGTCACCAGAAAAGCACCCCCACACCATCACACCTCCTCTTCCTCCATGCTTCACATTGGGAACCACACATGCAGAAACCATCTGCTCACATTCTCTACGTCTCACAAAGAAACGGTGGTTGGAACCAAAAATCTAAAATTTGGACTCATCAGACCAAAGTACAGATTTGCACTGGTGTAATGTCCATTCCTTGTGTTTCTTGGCCCAAACAATTCTCTTCTTCTTCTTGTTCATCCTCAGTAGTGGCTTCTTCACATCAATTCAACCATGAAGGCCTGATTCACGCAGTCTCCTCTGAATAGTTGATGTTAAGATTTGTCTGCTACTTGAACTTTGTGAAGAATTTATGTGGGCTCTAATCTGAGGTGCTATTAAGTAGCGGTTTCTGAGGTTGGTAACTCTAATAAACTTATCCTCTGGAGCAGAGGTTACTCTTGGTCTTCCTTTCCTGGGGCGGTCCTCATGAGAGTAAGTTTCATCATGGCGTTTGATGATTTTTGCATCTGCACTTGAGGATACATTCAAAGTTCTTGAAATTTTCAGAATCGACTGACCTCCATGTCTTAAAGAAATTATGGGCTGTCGTTTCTCTTTGCTGAGTTGAGTGGTTTGTGCCATAATATGGATTACAACATTAGTCAAACGGGGGTGTCCACTGTGTATTAACCCTACCTCTGCACAACATAACTGATGGTCTCAAACACGTTAAGAAGGCAAGTAATTCCACAGATTGACTCTTGACAAGACACACCTGTTAATTCAAAACCATTCCTGGAGACTACTTTATTAAGCTGATTGAGAGAATGCCAAGAGAGTGCAAAGCTGGCATCAAAGCAAAAAGGGGGTACTTTGAGGACTCTAAAATATAAAACCTATTTTGATTTGTTTAACACTGTTTTGTTTACAACATAATTTCATATGTGTTCTTTTATAGTTTTGGTGTCTTCAGTATTAATCTACAATGTAGAAAATAATTAAAATAGATAAAAACCATTGAATGAGAAGGTGTGTCCAAACTGTTGACTGGAGATATATATATAAATATATATATATATATTGAAAGTGACCAGCACCTTTATAGTGTTTTATTTAAAAAAAAGTGCAGCATGTTTAACACAAGTGAATGATGAAAAAAATACAATCAAATTAAATAAAATCTTAACTTGTTTGTCTTTTCTTTAGACCTTGCTTAGGCCCATAATATTAGATAAGGAGGCAAAAAGGAAAAAAAAAATCAAACATGATATTTGTACATTGGGTCTGATTCAGGGGCATATATACAGAGGAGGGGACCTGTGTGCAGTCTCCGTGAGTGGGCCCCCTCCTAATTCATAGCTGGCAGTGCTGTTAGCACTCTGAGCACTATAGACTCTGGCACAGTGCCAGAGACAACAGCGCTTGCACAGTTATCTGGGAAAATGGAGCGGAGGCCATTTTTCCTGAGACCTGCTCAAGTGCTGCAGACTCTGGCACTGTGACAGAGTCTATAGTGCTCAGAGCCCTAACAGCGCTGCCAGCTACGAAAGAGGAGGGGGCCCACTCACGGATCCTGCCAGCTACGGGAAGAGGAGGTGGCCCACACATGGAGGACACCAGTAAGGTAAGTATACAAAAAATGAGTGCAGTGTGTGCCCCCTCTGGACCCAGGAGCCCGTGTGCACCACACACACTGCACCCATTATAGATACGCCACTGACCTGAATCAGATTGTACAGTAAGTATAGCAATAAAGCACACAACTGGGCAAAAATAATGGTGAGCTGTTGTTGCTATTGTTATGTGTAGTGCTGAGTCTTTGCTGTCACTATATATATATATATATATATATATACCCTATATATTGCAAGATAATAAAATCTGGTGCTTTAAATATAAACTATCTAAAATTAAATATTGGTGATTAGTATATCAGCACGGACACTCCCCAAGATGGGTGGCAGCTAGGTACTAGTAAGTATAGTGGTAAGTTACACACAATATTAAATTTAAAAATAAAATGAAAGTGACCAGCGCCTTATTAGTGTTTACAGTTAAAGCGTGTTCAAACATTAAGGTACTGTACTGTTATGTAGCACGCTGCTTCTCGTGAGGTTATGTTTAGGTATACTCCAGCAGCTATTCTTTTTCTTTATCATGTGCTTTCCAGGACACGTAGCTCAATATAGAGATCCTGTCTGCTGATGTCACAAGGTTAGTGCACTGTTTCTGTGAACTGTCTAAATGCTGATTACTGTACCTGATACTTACAGCAACTTGCCTTCTCTGTAACCATTTATATTCAGTGTAGTAACTAAATTTATCTACTCATTACTGAAATACCTTGTTTCTTGACCATCCAGTAATGAGCTACTTCTACCCCTTCTGAAGCATGACTACTATCAAATACAATTGTGTCTTTATTTTGTTACCTTGTTGCAATCTACATGTTTCTTGCATTAAACTGTATTACCTCCTTGCAGGGGATTCCAACAAAATGCTATTTCATGGCAGTCAGCTGGTATTTTTTATTTAACTATGTTCAGAATAAAAGAGTCATAATAAGCGGGCACATGCGCTCTCTACAGCAAAACCACTATACTTCTGTCTGCTGTTTGGTGCCTAAGTAGCAAGACTAGTAGTTAGGGTTGGAGTGGCCCACAGGGGTATTGGGGAAACCCCCGGTGGGCCCCACTGTCTGAGGACCCAAACCCTCCTATAGGGATCAGGATCCAGACTTGCACTTGAAAATACATTATACATACAGTATCTTACATTATACTGCACAGGGCTTTGTTGTATTTTCTACAGTGCATTCCTGTTATTAATTTGGTACTATATATTATCATGCACGCATTAGCAGTATTTATTATATATACTGTATTTTATAAAGTGACCCAGGCCATGCACACTTTAATGGTTAGCAAGCCTCTTTGGTGGCTGGCTACACTTCCTCTGGAGGCTGGCCACACCCCTAAGTATGGGCGCCTATCACTGCATTCTCAGGTGGGTCCTTCATACCCCAGTCTGACACTGCTAGCAGCTTAATGCCAACACATGATTACGTTGCCACAAATCTATCTGCAAGAGCTTGGATCCCTAGGAGTGTTCTCAAGATGTGTATTGGCCTTTCATATTGCAGGAAGCTTTATTTCTCATTGTTTCTGTCTCTTTATTCCTCCCTGGTCCAAAGTCATCCATTGCTATGCCAAAGAGATGAGACAGACCTAGGGGCAGATCTACTATGAAACTTAAGCTTCAGGGCCCATAATCCCAGAGGGGCCCATTTTTAACTCTTGTTTTTATGTATTGTATGGTTATAGCTCATCAAAGGGGAAGGATGGTTGGTGGTGCACTGATTTAATCTAATATGGTGATTCAGGCAACCAGTATTTTACAGTTATTCAATCACACATCTATAACATATGTTTTGTTATGACTGAAAGATATTGATAATCCATTGGTGCCCCCTAATAGTTCTGGTAAACAATCTACTGCTTGAGAGAAAGAAAAAGGTAGAGGAAACTTTCTTTGTTGGGACACACGTATAAGGTTATTATTATGATCATCCTCCATCCTCCATGCACATTCAACAATTCAATAAATACCTTACAAAAACCTGAGAATGATTACTTAACCAGGCATACCAATGCTTACTCCTCTTCTTTTCCTGTTAACTGCCATAGTGCATCCTATCTACCTGCCTACCTAGCCCTTTCCCTCCCAACTATTGAGATGAGCATTCAACACTAACATAACAAATATCATAATAATAAAAACTGTATGCTCATTTTCACATATCCATCTTTCCCATTATCCCACTCTCTCTCTATCTATCCCACCCATTAAAAAATAATATAAATTATGTATCTCTGGATACCTTTTCCTCCAAGCTTAACCTGTCTGTAACAAGGATGGTCCAACTACCCCCACTTACTGTAACCCTATAGTCAGTGGCGTAACTAGAAATGTTGCTCCCCCAAGCCAAAAAAGTTTCCGGTGGCCAATTGCAATTAGAGAAGTAAAAAATTAGAAAAGGGATCATGGCATCACTGCATGGGATGTTGCCTCATTACAAGGGGTATGGCATTGCAGGAAAAGACTACCTTATAGCCCAGTTTTGCAACCTGCATGACATTGGCCACCACAGGAAAATAAACCTGATTTATACACATTATTCCACACACCACAATGCCCCTGACACAATATACCACACACCACAATGCCAGTGACACAGCATGCCACACACCATAATGCCGGTTATACATTATGTCACACACTGCAATGCCCATAGGATTCATGCACTGGGTTCCATGCTCATTGCCTGGGGTTTCATGGTCTGGGTTCCATGCTCATTGCCAGTGGTGTGTAATGCTTGTTGTCAGGGGTTTTCATGCTGTGGTTGTCATGCTCGTTGCCAGTGGTTTTCATACTCTGGGTGTCAATACTGGAATATGGAGCTATGATCACATCTGTGGGAGGATATAAGCTGTTCCCCACTCTGAGAAAAAAGAAGGACCCATATAAACACAACCTCCTGGGCCCAACAAATCAGATGTCTGCCCCTTAATACAGAACCCAGGACACCCTGTATAATTGATCACCTATACACTTAATAGTGGGGTGCTTGATAATCATGGTACAGAAACAATAGGGGTGCATAATGATTCGTATTGTGCTCCAGTATAGTCCTGTACCACTGTGCTACCAGTCAGACTACTGTCAATGTCCCTACACAAAATTTCTTACTGTACTATATATCCACTGATCCCAGTTTGACCCCTCAGGCCCCTGCATCTCCCTCCACCAGTCTATGCCATAACTCAACACACACCTAGCACCACCTCTAACCCAGTACCCCTCTCTAAGAACAGCACCCATCACCCAACAGTACAGATCACAGCAGCAGTCAGCAACACCCACCATACCACAGAAGGGAGGAGAGAGGGATAGAGAGAGAGCAGGATGAGAGAGAGGGAACGGAAAGATAGAAATAAACAGACAGCAGGGTAGAAAAAGCAGGGAGAGAGAGAGGTGAGATAAATAGAAAGAGAGAGAGGCGAGACAGAGAGGGAAAGAGAGAGAGCTGATAGAGAGGGGGAGCAGGGTGTAAGAGAAAGAGGGGATGGAGAGAGGGAAAGAGAGAGAAAGAAAGAAAGAAAGAAAGAAAGAAAGAAAGAAAGAAAGAAAGAAAGAAAGAGAGAGTGAAAAGAGCAAAAGAAAGATCAAGAGAGATGGGGAGAAAGAGGGGGAGAGGTACGGGGGAGAGAGCAAGGGAGAGAATGAAAGAGAGAGAGAGAAAAATATAGGGAGAAAGAAAAATTTGAGAGTGAGGTGGGGGGAGAGAAAGAGGGGTGAGAGGAGAGAGAGAAGTGAGACAAAGGAGGAGAGGGGAGAGAGAAAGAGAGAGAGGTGAGACAAAGGAGGGAGCGTGAGGGGGAAGAGAAAGGGGAGAGAGAAAAAAGAGAGTGAGAGAGAGAAATAGAGAGAGAGAGAAGGGTGAGAGGGTTGAGAGAGAGAGGGGGCGGGTGAGAGGGTAGAGAGAAAGGAGAGAGAGAATGAGAGAGAGAAAAAGAGAGATGTGAGACAGACAGCATGGTTGAGAAAGCAGTGTGTGAGAGAGAGAGGTGAGAGGGGAAGAAAGTGAGAGAGAGGCGAGACAGAGATAGAGCAAAAACAATCTTAACTCCAGTTCATATGTGCGCCCCAATAAGCAAAATGGTGATTGATATAAATGAAATATACTCCCCTGGTTTAACACTCCTCTTCACAACTCCATTTCCCTTCAAGAGCGATGTTTATAACATGAAAAGGAAGAGAAAATGCAAAAATCCTTGTGTAGTATTATTTGAGTATAAATGCACATTCAAAGGTGGTTAGCAAATCATCACACCAGTAGTGATATATAATTTATATCGGGGTCTTAACCCCCTAAATCAACCACTCACAATCGTGAGGAAAAGGAGAGGCATAAATAATAATTCATTGATGGAACACCGTCACCATAAATCTCAGGGGATGCCCCCTTCAGCAAAGAACTCACAGAAGAATAATTTATGTAAGGCGTGGTAAACACTTCATCCTCATAACTCCATCACATAGAGAAAATAGGAGACAGGGGATACCTGGCAAGGAGAGGATTCTGGGACTGCTGAAACGGGGCCCCGTTTTTCATGCATATATCATCATATTCCTGGATGTCTCTCCAACCCGGGTATGCCCTCTAAAGTTCTTTTTTAAGAAAATTTTAATAAAGTGTTTCATATTATCCACAATTGGTATATTCTCTCGCTTTACATTGAGGATTTATCCTTGAAGCTGATTGTGAATTTTAGAGGAAAATAAAGACCCACCTGATTTGC
Source organism: Pseudophryne corroboree (assembly GCF_028390025.1). Lineage (NCBI taxonomy): Eukaryota > Metazoa > Chordata > Amphibia > Anura > Myobatrachidae > Pseudophryne > Pseudophryne corroboree. The sequence goes on along the minus strand of NC_086445.1, from coordinate 737,182,794 downwards.
ATTTTATACAAGGCTCAGATTGTGAGTTTTTTGGTGAAGTGGATATCCCCTGTCTCCTATTTTCTCTATGTGATGGAGTTATGAGGATGAAGTGTTTACCACGCCTTACATAAATTATTCTTCTGTGAGTTCTTTGCTGAAGGGGGCATCCCCTGAGATTTATGGTGACGGTGTTCCATCAATGAATGATTATTTATGCCTCTCATTTTCCTCATGATTGTGAGTGGTTTGATTTAGGGGGTTAAGACCCGATATAAATTATATATCACTACTGGTGTGATGATTTGCTAACCACCTTTGAATGTGCATTTATACCCAAATAATACTACACAAGGATTTTTGCATTTTCTCTTCCTTTTCATGTTATAAACATCGCTCTTGAAGGGAAATGGAGTTGTGAAGAGGAGTGTTAAACCAGGGGAGTATATTTCATTTATATCAATCACCATTTTGCTTATTGGGGCGCACATATGAACTGGAGTTAAGATTGTTTTTGCTGTATTAGTGTGGGGGATTTTGGGTGTGATCCCATTTTCTCTAGTTCATTAGAGCTGCCCATTTGTGCGCAAGAAAAACAGCACCAATTTCCATTTTTCGAGACAGAGATAGAGTTAGAGAGATAGGTTCGAGAGAGGGGGAGCAGGGTGTAAGAGAGAGAGGGGAGGGAGATGAGAGAGAAAGAGAGAAAAGGAGCAAAAGAAAGAGAGAGTAAAAGCAATAGAAGGAGAGATGGAGGAGAAAGAGGGTTTGAGAAAGAGAGAATGAAAGAGAAAGAGGGAGGGAGAGAAAAAGATAGGTGAGACAGAGAGGGAGGGTGAGAGAGAGGTGGAAAGAGAGAGGAAAATAGAGAGTGTGAGAGAGAAAGAGGTGAGACGGGGTTACAGAGAGAGGGAGATGGAGGGGAAAGAGGGTTGAGAGAAAGGGAGTAGGGGAAGAGAGAGAGCAGCGGAGAGAGAGGGGAGAGAAAAGGAGAGAGAGAGAAAAGAGAGAAAGAAAAAAGCAAGAAAGAAAGCAAGAAAGAAAGAAAAAAAGAAAGAAAGAAAGAAAGAAAGAAAGAAAGAAAGAAAGAAAAAGAGGGGAGACAGAGTGGGAGGGTGTGAGAGAGGGTTGAGAGAGAGAGGTGGGGGGAGAGAAAGGAAAAAAAATAGAGAGAATGAGAGAGAAAGAGGTGAGACAGGGTTACAGAAAGAGGGAGACAGAGGGGAAAGGGGAGAGAAAGAGAGTTGAGAGAAAGGGGGGTAGGGGAAGAGGGCATGGGAGAGAGAGGGAAGAGAAGAGGAAAAAAAGAAAGAGAAAGAAAGAAAGAAAGAAAGAAAGAGAGAAAGAAAGAGAAAGAAAGGAAGGCAGAGCGAGAGAGAGGTTTGAGAGAGTGGGTAAGGAGAGAGAGAGAGCAGAGGAGAGAGAGAAAAAGAGAGATGTGAGAGAGAGAAGGGGTACAGATGGCACTGTGGCTGTCCCTCTACCCCCTGTACAAGTATCACTGTGTACATCAGGCAGCGGCAAGTCCCCCTTCTCATCAGTATCACCAGCAGCGGCTTCCCCTTTCAGCGCCAGCAGCAGTAAGTCTCCTCTTCTGTTTTTTTGTGGGATCGTCACTTCTGGCAACAGCAGCGTCAGAGAGGAACAAAAGGTAAGGGGATGGGCTGGATTGGCTGGTCCACCTCCTCCTGCTTGTACTGCGCTGACAGTGCTGCTGCATGCCCCTTCATAGCACCACACTGCCACAGGTCTCTGTTTGAAGAAAAAAAAGTGGTAGAAATAACATGTGGTGGGAATGGTCCCATGTGCACCACACACACAGCTTGTTTCCCTCAGTCACCCAGCACACACACACACACAGCCTGTACTCTCCAGACACACACACACACACACACACACACACACACACACACGGCCTGTTACTCCCAGTCACTACACACACAGCGTGTCCTCTCCAGTTGGTATACACACACACAGCCCTGTGCTCTCCAGTCATTACACACACACACACACTCACACACACACACACACACACACACACACACACACAGCCAGTTACCCCCCCAGTCACTACACACACACAGTCTCTTACCCCCCCATCCCGTCCAGTCACCGCACACACACAGCCTGTCTTCTGCAGTCATAACACACACACACACCACCCCTAAGTCACCACATACATACATACATATATGTTACATCCAGGCAACACACAGTCGACACCGGGCCCTAGGAAAAGTCGAGGGCATGGCCTAATCACGGACCCCCGTGGCCACGCTGCCTTTCGGAAAAAAACACCCAACACCCTGCAGGCTGAAGCTGGGAGAGGAGGAGGCGGCACTCTGTAGTCAGGATCTGCCCAGCACAAGCAGCAGCAAGACATGTACCTGCAGATGCAGCCAGCCCGCAAAACTGCCTCTGCCCAAGCTGAGTCGGACCTAGGCTTGGCATGCCTAATGTCCTAGGCATTTGCCTATGGCTGGGGCCGGATCTGAGGGGCCACTGGTTAGCTCTGTCTGTTAAGGCGTGCCCTCCACATGTATGCTAATAGCACAGCATATTCAGAAGATGTGGGAGGGCGATTGCCATGCACACCAAGCCACGCTCCCAACATGCCGGATCAGAGGTGACAGAGGTGTGCGCCTGATGCCGGAACCCAGCCGACTGTGTCAGCACAGAGATTTGGCAGCTGTCGGGTGCCGGAGGTCGTCAGTCAGCCGAGCGCAATTACACATGCAGCTGCCACAATACAATAGTCCTATCCTGTTTGACCCTGCTCCTGGGTGGCGCCCCTGCAGCCCTGTGCCTCCAAGCCTTCGCAGTGGCTGCAGGTGCTGTAGTTACGTTACTGCCTATAGTGTACATTCTGAATAACCCATAGTTACACTCCAGTAGAGATTCCTCCCTTTTTTCCCTGTTTTCCTTTTCCTATTCCCACCAGCTACATGAACAGATGGAGCCACACTCATCTATGCTGTCTGTGGCGTTAGTCACAGTCACGGATTCGCAGTGTGCCTGGGCGCAAAGAGGCTTGCCTAGTCGTAGGGAAGCGCACGGAGCATTTGGCATTACCGGTGAGTGCAATATCTGCGATCATCCAGCAGATGTCACTTTTTAAAATCACCATTGTGCATGCGTTTGGTCTCCATTGAAATACAGTACTGTATACTACAGCGCAAGAACTACCTTACTGGAGCGTCTCATTATGCTACAGTATTTCAAATACACTGCGGCAATGAGGTCCCGTAGACAAACCAATAAATAAAAGTAGTGCAATATATACAGACGCAAGCAAACATGATAAACTATAGTCCATTGACGTTATGGATATGTGAGCGTCCAAGTCCCGCACACAAACCAACAAATAAAATTGGTAGTGTATTCAGATACAAACGAACGTGTTAAAGCTATGGTCCTTTGATGTTAGGGATCTGTGAGCTTCCAAATACCGGAGCCATTTTGCATAGTCAAAACCAAAGGGAAAGGAACACGTTAGTTGTGTATGTATACACTATTTTTATATATTGATTTGTCTACTGGGCTTGGGCGCTCAAATACAGTAATCTGGCAATGGACCATTGCTTTAACATGTTAGTTTGCATCTCTATAAACTATTTTTATTGATAGATTATTATTATTTTGTATTGAATCTCCGTCTGACCATTGGTCTGTGTGTACAGTATACAGTAACCTTAAAGTCGTCACTGACCATTTGCCAGAGCTTATAATTCAATCCGCCACTATTCACTCTACAGTTCTGGATTAGTGGAGCATTAGCCACCCAATGGTGGAGATGTGTATTGCATGCTAAGTATGTAGTCATGCCTCAATGCTCCTGTCCGTGCATAAACTCAACAACCTAAGCTATTGCCTAGGTGTGACTAATCCTACGTTTAGGCTAAGAAACTGTAACGATGAGGCAGACTCCATCTGTATCTGTCACAGAGACGGACCGATTACCCTATAGTGTCCATTACCTTTAACTAAATATCTGCACCAGTGAAATTGTGAAAATTCCACAGAAACATACCTTCCCATTACATAGTTCATAATTGCACAAATCTAATGTGTAATATATTGCATGCATGCAAGAGCTGCCCCCTGAACATAGATTTATACCCAGCCTCTAAAAATGTTCCTCAATCTGACAAACATTGCAAACTACAAACAAACCGGGAACCCGGGAGTATGCGACATGCACGTCACCACGGTTACCAGCAATTGCACACTATAATGTGTCACCCGACGCCCGCCCCAGGATAACATGGCACACGTGTTACCATTGAAACCAGTAATGATGCATTAGACAGTGTCATCAGATGCCCGCCCCTAACAACTAATACAGCAATTGGACAGGTAACTGCTAATGACACGTCATTATGGAAACTAGTATTGACACGTTAGAGCGCGTCATCAGATGCCCGCCCCTAATAACATATACAGTAAATGGACGGGCAGCAACTAATGATGCCTAATCAAGGCAACAAGTGTTGCAACTCTGCCAGCAGCATTAACTGCATGGTGAAAGAAGAAATAACTCTTGCCTTATTGATAAATGTATCTTGCTGCATGCTGTATTTACCTCAGTCCTGAAAGTGCCTTAAACACTCTGTGTGGTGGATGAAGCTAACTTTAATAAAGACAAAATTTTATTTTCTAGTGTGATATATTTATTTAACCCTTTTAAATATACTATTAATCTCACCTGATAAGACTATGGATAAGCAACACTGTGGCTCAGCCATAAACATATACTGTAAGTGAAACAATGTACTACAAATAAGTGTAAGATCTTTAATTTGTCTATGATTTAATAGGCACAGAGTACAAAAAAATAATAATGTGAAGGAGAAAAGGTTTTACAGTATGTGATCAAGTGATGATCTGTGAGAGAGTACAGGGATTATTAAAGAGTTCATAAACTAAACAAAATAATAAGTAATCAAAATCAAGGCAGAAAGAGTAATTAATTAGTGGATGATATAAGGACCATAAGTATAATTAAGTGGGATGTTGAAAACACCCAAGATGATGGGGGGGGGGTGTCAGAGAATACAGCCAGGCTGAAAAATGACTGAAATATTGTTGAGTTGATCTAGGGATGGTGATTGATCATAACATGAGTTATTTTGTATTTCATATTATTGACCCTTTAAATTCAAGCCACCAAAAATGCGGCAAGTTCGAAAAGTACCTCTTAATAAATTTAAAGGTTTTCTAATACTGAAATATGTTCTGCAAAATATGTAAACTTGAGTGAAGGAAAACTGTGAAATGTGAATGTGCAGTCTTATAGAAAGAAAGTATGCAACCCAACTAGTACACACACGTGAAAATGCTGTGCCGTAAGCCAGTGTCTAATTGTGTTAGTAATTGTTTTGTAAATCGCTTGAAAGTTGAGGTTATTTGAGAGGAAGAGGCCACTGATGAAGATCAATTTTTTACAAAGTGTGCAAAGAGGTTAGGGAATTTCGTGATAACTGACCAGCTAATAGAAGAACAATTGAAAGGTGGAAGAGTTGAAATTAAGATTTAAAAGGTCTTATTTAGTGATAACAGCTTGATAGAGAATAAAGAAGAGAACAATTAAATGAATGTTAAAGGGGAGTAGAGTAAATAAGTGGCAATATGGATAAAGTGGTGATGCAGGGGTTTTGACGGATATTATAATGCTAAGGATAACCTGTTTGAAAGATACCAAGAAAAATGAATGGCGAACATTATGGAAGTAGAAGGGATTTGGACACAGCTGATGTATGAAAATATGCAACAGTAGCAGGAGGCTTTTGTGCTAATAGATGCCTTCTGCATACCTGTATTGACCCACTGCTGCATCCAAAGATGTAGAATCAGATCACTTGCTTGAACATCTACTTCCAGAGTAACCCTCAGGTAATGCAGGATGGCCAGACTGTTCATGCTACTGGGGCTAGGAAATCTGCATCCAAATAAGCAGACCCTGATTTGTCACTTCCAGAAAATGGGGGCAGCTTGACCCCGTTTCTGGGATCACTGCACAGCTACACCCACCCCCGCCCCTGTCAAACAGGCTGTGACTTGGTGGCACTGATTGTACCCTTCAGAATTTTCTATATTTCTGCTGAAATTTTGCCTAAAACTACCTCAGATTTTAACACAAGTCCTAAAAATAGACAAAGATAACCAAATCAAACTAATAACACTAAAAAATTAGACGTGCTCATTTTTTATTAAATGAACAGATATCATATATCTGTGAGTCTGTATGTGCACCTTTAGACTTAGCAGATATTTTAAAGGTATGACAAACAGGTGTAAGTGGAAAACCTGTCTTTTTAAAAGAACAGGAATCTATCAGAGTCTGATGTTCACAACACGTTTGTGGAAGTGTACCAAGCCATGAACAAAGGAGATTTTTGAGAACATCAGAAGAAGAGTTGTTGATTGTCAACAGGCTGGAAAAGGTTAGAAAACCATCTCTAGATAATTTGGACTCAACCAATCAACAGTCAGGTAGTTTGTGTACAGTTGGAGGAAATTCCAGATCAGGTGTGGTCGACCAACAAAGATCATGCCAAGAGCAAGTTGTCTAATAGTTTGCAAGGTCACATAGGAACCCAAAGTAACCTCTAAGCAACTGAAGGCCTTTCTCACATTAGCTAATGTTAATATTTATGAGTCCACCATCAGGAATACACTGAACAACAATGGTGTGCATGGCAGGATTGCAAGGAGAAAGCTGCTGCTCTCAAAAAAGAACATTGCTGTTCATCTGCAGTTTGCTAAAGATCAACTGGACAAGTCAGAAGGCTATTGGACCAATATTTTATGGACAGATGACTCCATAATAGAGGTTTTTTTTTAAATAAATAAGAAGCTTTATGTTTGTAGAAAGGAGAACACTGCATTCCAGCCAAATTTCAACAGAAATATAGACAACTCTGCAGGGTTCACAAACTTTCAAGTACCACTGTACATAAACCATTATGTTTATGTATATCTCTGAATCAGGTTCTAAGGCAAATTAAAAAAGGAAATGAAGTAATATAAAATAAAAAACATACATTGTCCAGAGCAATGATGAAAAGTCTAGCTTCTTGTAAATGAAGAAAATGATTGTTGTCCTCAGATGGTTTTTACTGTTTATTACACTGTGTTGTTTAACTGTAATTAGTTTGTACTTTGTAATGATACAGATATGGAATCCATTATTTGGACATATCATGATATCTCTAACACACTGGGGGAGCTTCAAATGTTTGAAAAGTCAGTTAGGAGTCTGTTTTTTCCTATCTAATAGACAGGGGAAAAAAGACACCCAACCGACTTTTAAAACATTTGAATTCCACCCTTTATGTTTTGTGATAATGTCATAACAAGACACAGGGGCAGATTTATTAAGCTCGGTGAAGTGATAAAGTAGAAGGTGATAAAGACCTAGGTTTGAAAAATGACAGTTAGGAGCTGACTGGCTGGTACTTTATCACCTTCCAATTTATCACTTCACCGAGCTTAATAAATCTGCCCCTCAGTCACAGACATGATCAAAACAAGTGATGAACATTACTACATAGTTTCATTAGGCTATTCTGATTTGTTGCAAATGTCCAATGGATTTAGTTCTGCTCATGCATTGGAGCCACACTAACCATGTGCCATGATAGTCTTGCGGCATGAGTTGCAATGCAGCTCTAAACACTGCTTGACTGACAGGCTGCCAGCAATTGGGGGCGTTGAAAAGGAATGTTGAAGAAAACGGAGACATGTCGCCTTCCTACGCAGATTCACTGGATTTGGCAGCTTAGTAGCGGTGGACAATCTAAGTATTCTTAGGGTTGCTCAGCTGTCCAATGGTCCATGCAATATTCCTAATATTGATCTGATGATGCATTTTTAGATGCAGGCAGTGGATCTGAGAAGCTATCAGTAGCTCTCTTTTTACAAAAGACAGCTCCTGCATCATTACCATATGTTCTTAGATCCACTGTGAATGAAATCAATGCACTGATCCCTCTGGCGTCGACCTCTGAATCAGGCCCAATGAGACATTTTTGCAAATATTACAAGACTGGAAAATGAGGCTTTACATATTTACTCAACCTTATCCCTTTCAATGCCATGGTTCGGCAGCAATAAATTGAATACTGTCACTCAGCCCAGCATCATTTAACATTGGTAGAGAAAGGCAACTCAGAGAAGAGGAGGGTGCTAGGTTTCCCTGACAACCAGTCCTATGGCCAGAGCAGAAATGACATCAGCACTGATTCTGTTACCTAGTGATGGCCACTAGAGCAGTGAGATCCGCTATCATTTTTATCATTATCATAAAGTATTGAATTCTAGACAAAACTAAATCTAACATTTGGAATATAAATCTTTTTTTTTTTTTTTTTTTTACACCATGTCTCTGTCCAAACACATTATAAAGACCTTAGGGAAAGTGTATAGCTCCTATAATCTATCATTTTGTGGTATTCAATATTTAAGCCTCTTTTGAGATTACAATATTAGCAGTCATGTTCTATACACTTAAAATATTTTTTATGAAACAGTCGTAGAATAATATATTTGGTATCTTAGCACTGTCTAAGAATTTTTAATGATGTACCGACAAATCGAAAATGTCAGTAGCAGCCACACAACTGAGTATTGCAGTAGAGTGATTAATGCTCAAAAAACTGTGCTATACTCTCCTACTATTATGAAGTGCACCAGGCTCATTGTCAGAACACACTCTTCTTTCCCACTAACAAGCTATAATCCTGTTAGTAAGATGAACCAGCCTCTGAAGTTGGTTCCCGTAACCTTGACCTTCTGGCATCAAAAGAGAAATGAAAAGCTCATAGTGTAAAGTGTTTGTCATGTGGCACAGTAAATGAGGAAGATAGAGAACAAAAGGAAGCAAGAATTCTACATTTACTGATTCAGAATGTGTCAAGTACTCAACACTGGCTGCTCTAGTTTATCCTCCCACATACACAGACTGGTAAAACCAGGTCACTGTTTCTAATTGACACGGAACACTGCAACTATATAAGAGAGACCAGACATAAATGATCAACAGTTCTGTACTGTACCTACAGTAAAGATTAAAGACTTGTGTAAATATACTGTAGTTGCAGTTTTATATATACTTAAGTATTTTTTGTCATCTTTCGTGTTCTTTTAAATGTATCATTTAAAAATAACCACTTGTTCTGTTGGAGAATATTCCCTGTTTGCTTGAGACATGCTTGGTGTTGGCATTATTTAGTGAACAGTCTAGATTAAAACATCTGTACTGCAGTAATACTGTATCTCAAAAACATATACCAGGCTTGTAAGAAAATCATATTTAGTTACTAATTGCTCTTCTGTATACAATTTTTGCATAGTTATTTCAGTTGCTAATGCTTTCCTACTGTAGCTGCACAAAAAAACTTCTGGAATACTTCAGTAAACCCAGCATCTGGTTAAGCATGTTGGCTGTTTAAGTGCATCTGGACTTGTGTTACTTGTGTTACTCTTATAACCTGTATTCCTATGCCAATAGTGCACACATATAAACAGTATGCTGCATTTGATATGGCTGATAGGTTTGATATTGGAAATACAGACTACTCATATATTTTGTTAGGAAAATGCACTTTGGGGCACACATTGGCAATTTCACAATTGATAAGGGAGAGTGTACTCAAAGGAACTCTAGAATGTCCAAACAAAAAATGATTTTCAATAGTCCTGCTTGTTAGCTAGCTGTATATCCCCTTGAAAATGATTCACTGTATCCAAAATACATCAAAAGATTGTCCCATAATACGTCCCATGGACAACTACAAATTTTCAATGCTTGATATGTTGATGGTTTGTATCGTTATTACGCAGCAATGTGTATATTAGTTAATGTGTATATATTTAAGTCTGAAATAGTCACATATTGCTGAATAGAAATAATTCCACTATGTCTCTATATGTTTTGTTATTCCTTCTGCTTTCATCTCAAGTCCTCATATGTTGTACCTCAAATATTATAAGGTGAGTTGATGTTACTCACCTGGTTTGCTCTGAGATGTTTGCTGGTCCTTCAATTATTCTTATTCTAATCTGCTGTAATGCAGTTGCATGTGAGTGGAGATGAGTGATAAATCATACTGATCAAAATTATTAGTAATGTTAAAAACAATATTTAGTGCTGTGCTGAATAACTCTTGTTTTTGTGTAACCACTATAAATCAGCAGTGTCAGTTACAATATGACATAGTAATGTAGATAATACATTTAACATGATACAATCTTCCTCATTTATTCAAGTAACAAGTTGTAGGTATGTATTATTATTACTATTATTATTATTATTATTATTATTATTATTGTTATTATTACATTTTATTTATAAGGCGACACAAGTGTTTCGCAATGCTGTACAAAGGCCAATACAGGGAGACAAAATTTATCATTACAGTAAATAAATAACAAAAATAGAGTGCAGGTAACAAAGAGCACCACAATTCTCAAAACATAATACAGCTTAGATGTAAGTAGCGAGTGAGTGATCAGTGCACTACTAGGAGCTGGTGGCCATACATAGAGATGAGCCTTTACCAGCAGGAGAGAAAGCGGGTAAGGATGGTTGCTGAGTAGGAGAGAGCTGTGAGTGAAATATGTTGAGAAGACGGTTTTGACAACAATAGGAAAGAGGGCACTGCTCTGAGGAGCTAACAATCTAGTAGGAAGGGGCGACAGACAGATGAGGTGCAAGCAGGTGGGAGGTAGCCTGATGGCAGGGAGTAAGCAAAGCAGAGATGGTCAAGGCATGAGGCAGGGGGGTGGAGGAGCAGCCTCGGGATGTCTCAATGCATTTTTTCTTTGATCACGTGACTTCTTCAGGTGGTGTGGTCAATGTCACCATTACTGTTGATCCCACATACCCTTCCAGTGTTGCAACAGGTTGGTACTTTTGTCAGTCTTACTATAATTAGATGGCTCATCAACCTCCCGCTCCTGTGATGGGCTATTCATTATGTCACTTACATCATAATATATCAGGTTCACACCCAAATCTCCTATTGGTTGGTACATTGGTTTATACAGGAAATAGTGGACACCACCTTTTGGTTGTTTCCCACTACCACAAGAACTGAGGGGCCACTATTAGGGAAGCAGGTAGTGGGAGGATGAAATAGCAGCAAAATGTGAAAGTGGGAAAGCAGAGGTTAGGTGGAAGATTATGAGTCTGAAACATTGCCCAATTAACAGAAGTAGGAGTTGCCAGGTTACACAGCTGGCAGGCTTCAGAGCTGAAGGGGAATATTATTGGAGCACAGTAGGCAAGAGTATACTATGGATGAAAGCAGAGAGTAATAAGAGGAAAGGAATGTTTGCATCCCTAGCTTTATTGTCAGTGTGCTGTGAGATGGTTGATGTTGGTATGTGGAGAGCGCTAATGCACTACATCTATGATACTCCATAACATGAAGCATCTATCTGTTACCAAGATGGCCACCATCAACAAGTCTGCACATTTGCAGCGCTGTATTGCCACTGTGTTTGAGCACCGCAGTACTACAGTACATGGGTGTGTAGAACTCAGCTCTGTGGGGGACTCTGTAATATTCTGCATTATCTTGCCTACATGACCGGCTGGTCTGCTGTATTTTCCACTAAATCATCACTACTTTTCTGTGTAACTGTAAGTATGGATATTGTGAGGAGATCAGGGGTGAGGTGCCCTCTTCTGGGGTAGATGGACACCTCCAAACACACAGCAGCTAGGAAAACAGCACACCAAATCCAGGGTTTTCATTCAATCTAGCTGTGGCTAGTTTTATTGTGCAGAACAAAAGCAAAAATACAAATTAATTCCTAGCCTATCTGGGAACTCACTAAACATTATAGGTTCCCTTTCTAATGCCCCTACCACAAACAGGCATAGGTACAGTACTTACAGTTAGTAAATCACTTTATCTCATAACAGGCCTGATGCCTGTTTGCCCAGGTAGTCAGACAAGGAATCCTTGATTAAAAAACCTCTAGGACACGTTTACTAGACAAAATTTATATAATGCTTTGATGCTGGACAAACTCTATTACTGAAGTATGGATGGCTCTTGTAGGTCCATGCATTGTTGAATGGATATCACTTGTTAATGTCAGCCACAAAATTTGTTTATGCTGCTAGAGATGTAGTATCCAAATTTTGGCGCATTTGGACTAAATGGAAAGTCTCCATTTGCCAGTGCTACTTTTGGGTTCTTAAACCCTATAGACGATACTATCGGGTCTTGCCCCCGCCAAACTGAAACTGCTTTAATGCTACTCCATTCTGTGTTGATGATTTTATTTATTACTGGTTCATGATATGTATCTATTTGCATTGCTTTTTGAAATTATGTTCCTGTCTTTTACCGCCGGGCTCCTGTTCTTACCGCCGGCTCCTGCTGATATGCAGGTACAAGTGCCTCACCCAGCCCATGCCATGCGGCGCTGGTAAGTCTCAGGCACCATGCAGTAGCCATCCCCCACAGTGCAAACTTCTCCCTTCCTGTCCCATCCCCATGGTGCAAATTTCTTCTGGGACTCCCGCTCCACCCACACACTAACATGCGCGGCAGTTCCCCTGGCAGAGCTCCGGCTCATGAAAGGACAGACTATGGTGCGGCAGTGGTGATGAGGCGAGTGGGGATGGACAGTGATGCAGCGATGGATCTGTAGGCGGGGGGGGTTATGGGTACTCAGAAACCCCCCCTGTGTGCCCCATTGCCCTAGTTATAAGGGGGACAGCATGTAATTTAAGTTATACATGCCTATAAGAATTATTGCTCTGATGCTCCTGGTCTCTTCTCATCTACCCAGAGGAACTGAGGTTATTTGTGCTGTACACTCGAAGACAGTCCTTCAATTACTAAAAGGCATTAAAAAAAACAAAAAACAAAGGATATAAAATACCACTCAGGTACTGTCTGTATGATACTGCAGCAGAACCCTGTTACAGCATGTATCATATACACCATGTTTATAAAAACAGGCAATGTAATTATTTTGAAATAGCATACTGTACAGTATCCTGTGTGTGTACATTGGATAATTTTAAAGAGTATAACGTTATACATGCCATTAGTCAAAAAATGTCATAAAGCATTAAACTTAAATTAATCCCACACGGCCACAGAAGTCTGGCGTCTTTACCCCCGACCCAATGTGTCATAATTACTGTCTTTTAATGCAAACAGAGTTTTTCTTTGTGTCTAAATATCTTTATTACAGAACAAATGGTGGCGGTTCCTCAGTCTACCACAGCGCTATACTGACAAGGCTCTGAAATATGTAATGGACAGTGACATCCTTCTGCCTTGGATACTTGTTTATGTCCATTGCAATACAGCCTGTCCAACATAGAACAGAACTCCCAATCTGGAGATTAGTGCATAATTGCACTTCCCCATGCATTACTATTCCACTTGCTCATTGTTAGGAAGAAAAAGCCACCAGAAGCTTTCATTAACATCTTGCAGACAGTTTACCACAGGCAGATTTACTCATAGTGTCAAACAAAAAACTGCTTTTAAAGTTTGTACTATTAGCAAATCAATGCATCAGAAGATGTATGCAAGATGTTAGTTACAGCTACTGGAGGGTCTTTTCTCTAGCAACTAGTAAGAGGAAGCAGAGCAGGAGTCCAGATCTGTAAATCTTCCATCTGATGTAGCTCTTCCTTTTACCCTTTTGTGGCTGGATGAAATGTGTGATATGTAGTGGGATCCCCCATTTGCCGCCTCTTCCTGCTGGACCAGGCTAGTTTGATTCCAAAAGAATTCAAGATGTGCCAATCACTACAAAGGTCTATTCACAAGCCAATCATGGCTCTCATCAATATGTCAGCAGCATGATAGAAGAAAGACCTCAACGCCTTAAATATCTAAAGACAATGATATTAGAAGAAAAGCAGAGCTGTAAAAAGGACAGAAAGCTGGTAAAGATGTTGGAAGCTCTAGATTAGCAGTGCTCATTGTATAAGTGCTCAAGCAGGTCACCACTCTTTAAGTGAAGACAAAGGATGAAAAGAAGATTCAAGTGGAACAGGTGACACTTTGATGGTTTAGCAAAAGACTCAGGAACAGGCAGGGTCCCAGTGTAATACATGCACCTATTTCCACTAGACCACCGGTGAGTTCAGGCACTAGACCTGTGTGAATTGTTTAACCTTTTTTTGCACTATACTAGTGGCTCTTTTACATTTTTGGTGCTAGGACAAGCCTAAAATTAATTTCAGAAAATATTCAGGAACCCATGTCCAAATACTTATCTTCAGTACCCAGGCCCTTACTGCTTTATATTTCCAGGCATTAGGCTCGTGTAATTTGAATAAAGGTATGTCTAAAACCTAACTGGCAGCACCCATTTTCCAACAAAATAAATAAGCCTGTTTTCCTCAAAAACAAATAAGCCCTGGCTACAGGAAGATAAGTCAGCAAACATTAGCAGGAATCCAGAGGGGAAGTTCTGACTCAGGATCCATCAACTACTGAAAGGGTGGTTGGATTTAGGCTTGCCATCCTTCCCTGGCATTTATGCCAAATCCCCGTACTATTGTATCTCATGCATGGTTAAAGTTGTATTAATATATACTAAGGTTTAGTCTTATAGGATAATGTTTTACCAAAACTAGGAGTTTTTATTCACTCTAGGCCAGTAGGTCAGTTTATTTTGGGTTAGTAGTGTAGTGGTGGGAATACAGTATTATTTGTTAAATAGATAGCAATGTGGGTATCTTTTATTTCTCACAGGCTGCTTTTCAGCAGACCACGAGTCATGATGACAAGGTAAGTATAAGTGAGTATGCACTCTATATGTTCCTTGTTCCACTTATCCTCATTTTTTACCGGCCTTAGGTGCACCTTGGATGCCAGTGTAAGGTAAGTGGTTTCACCCATGTGTGAAATTGCCATTAGGTGAGATTTGATTCAGAAGGTATTGTGCCTGCTATGGTTATTTCCGCTTCCTGATAAAAGGGTCATCAGGGAATCTTACCACACAGAGAAGAGAAGCTTTCACTGATTGTTTTGTCCTCTATTCAGGAGCAGTATTCCTACATTTCTGAAGGAAGCCACTGTTGTCCTGGAGAAAGTAAGTGCACAGGATCCTCCAGCTGGACATTTATTATTATTATTATTATTATTATTATTATTATTATTATTATTATTACCAGTTATTTTTATATAGTGCTCAGGTAAGTAGCTTTTTGGGTTCCCTTAGAAACCTCACAATTGAGTTGCCTAGTCCATTACAGGAGATCAATGAGATAGGCCCACAAACACTGCCACAAAGCATCCACAACTCCCATCATAGTGTACATATGAAGCTATACTTCTGCAGTGTATGTTTTCTATATATTGTAGAACAGAATATAGCAGGTGCAGAGACAAGGTGGATAGATTAGCTTACCCATGTAAATTATTGAATGGAACAGATGAGCGTATTAGGTACAGTAGTTACATAGACAATAACAGTGTCTATTAAATTCAACATTTTCTAAGTTACTGTACTGTATATGCTGATCCAGATGGGAAAAATCAAAACACCATGAAGCCTGTTGCTAATACTATACATTGATAGACGAAAGAAAGAGAGAGAGAAAGAAAGATAATATAATATATTAATCACAGTTAGGTTCTCAGTTAATGAGTCTGCCTTCTCATCTCATTGGTAAGGAATGTTACATGATACAATTCCTACAGGGAAGGACCCTCTTCTATGCTGATGTCTGTATTCTAGTCACAGTGGATGTTCCCTTGTCACCTGTGCTGCTCCCATGAAAAATTCATGAATAGATTTGTACATATTAATTAGGTTACTTCTATAGCAAATCCAATATATCTAGTCTCTCTCTAGGTGAACTACTCCATTGCCTTAATTAATAATTTTATCCATTTGTTAACCCTTGTTAATTCTCAAATGCCCTTTTTAAAGCCAAGTATTCATAATGTTTTCTCCATATATGAATGATGGTTTATTCAATGTATAAATAGTGGAATAACCATTATCAACTTGCTTCTCAACATTTAGGATTTTTAGTACTCACAGAATCTACCAAACCAAACAAAATGTGGAGGCAGGCATTCAGAAGCTAAAAATATAAAGATGATGTGAAGTAGAATAAAATGGAGAATAAAATAAATAAAGCTTTAGATGGATAACACACACACACATACGCGGGGTGTGTACTAAGTTTCTTAATGTGCAGTGCATAAGTAAAGACAATCTGACTGTCTGGTTGTAAACTGTAATCTCTAACTAAAGTTCTTGTGAAATGTCAAGGAACAGAACCGTACGTAAGCAGCACTGCACACAGAAATTTACAGAAGAAGTTAGCATTTTTACTTCCTTCACAAACTTGTTATGGAGCTCAACAGTGGCCACCAGAAAGCCAGGATAATCTATGACTACAAGAGTTTTCTGCGACAGCAAGAGAGTTCTGACCAACTGCAAGCTGCTTTTTGGGAGGAAGTACAGCCCCAACCACTGTGTTTGAGTGGTATGCAGAATTTCTGTGAGGGAGACAGCCCCTGCAGATGAGGAGTGCTGCAGCCGACCTGTGTCCATCATTAGTGAAGACAATGTTGCTGCCATGCCAGTCATAGTTGAGGTGGACACTAGGATGACCATGGCCCAGTTAGAGAAGGAGATAGACATCTAATTGGGATCCATTTGCATGATACTCCATAAAAAAGCTTGCCCTTAGTAAGGTCTCTGCATACTGGGTGTCCCATCAGCTGACTCAAGAGCAGAAGGAGGCTTGGGTTGCTTGATGCCACAACATGCTGGCCATGTTTGATGGCAGTCACTGAAACTCTGCCTGAGAGATAAAAAATGGCAATGATTCCTGGATCTACAGTTTCAGCCATGAGTCCAAACAACAGTCTGCCTATTGACCCTAGTAGTATATGCTCTGCCACAGAAGTTCCAACATGAAGGCAGCATGGCCAAGCAGATGGTGTCTGTTTTTTGGGCCAAGACTGGTCAGGTAGCTACTGTACCACTTGTGCAGCAGTGCACCGTCACTGGGGACTGGCATGCAAACCAATGCCTGCAAGTGCTGCAAGCCATTTCCAGGCACCATCTAAGAACTCTCGCTCATGATACCCTTCTCCATCTTGACAATGCAATTGCATACAAATCCAGGGAAGTGGTGGATTTTCTGGCCCATGAATGCATTCATTAGCTTGGTAACCCACCGAATAGTCCAGTCTAGGCCCCCTGGACTACCCTGTGGTTCCAAAAAGCAAGCAAAAGATCCGTGGGTTTAATTTTCAGTCACCGGAAGCTGTAGTGAAGACCTTCATCCACCTTGTAGAAGGCATTCCAGCTGGTCCAGCTGCTTCACCAAGTGGTTTAAGCGTATGCAACTTTGCATAGATTCCTCTGGAGAATACTTTTAAAAAATTTTATGTTAACTTTGTAAATATAATACTTTTTGTATAAAGTTCATAATAAATGGCAGTTCAGGCATAAATCAGCTGCTTAAACCCATTAGTGTTTGTTTACTTGAGAAAAGACCAGTTCAGTCTGAAACATTGTAATCATGGCAGATACTGTCTCCTATAAATGGTGCTAAATGAAAATGCTGTTTGATATTAGATCTGTCAATATCACTGAACTTTTAATATTCAGTAATTGTAGTGACTAAGGGCCTAATTCAGAGTTGATTGCAGCAGCAAATTTGTTAGCATTTGTGCAAAACCATGTGCACTACAGGGGGGCAGATATAACATGTGCAGAGAGAGATAGATTTGGGTGTGATGTGTTCAAACTGAAATCTAAATTGCAGTGTAAAAATAAAGCAGCCAGTATTTACCCTGCACAGAAACAAAATAACCCACCCAAATCTAACTCTCTCTGCAAATGTTACATCTGCCACACCTGCAGTGCACATGGTTTTGCCCAACTGCTAACAAATTTGCTGCTGCGATCAACTCTGAATTACCCCCTATATACTGTAACTATGAGAAAAATAATTATAGCTTGCATCATTTAGATTAAATAATATAACTGAAATTAGCATTGGCATTGAAATGCCCTAACAAACCATACACATGCAGTGACTCACATGGGAATTTTCCTAAAACCAAAGTGTGACCTATTTGCTCTTAACGCTACCCCTTAAAATTGTATATTTATATATGTTGTTATGTTTATTTCTTTGCCCCCATTTGGAAAACCTGAAAAATGTTGGGGTAAACTGGGTGCAAGGAGTATAGGCACTTTAAATCTTAAAGAGTGTTTATGCTATCTCTTCAGTTTAGTTGGAGTGCCTCAGCATGGTTTTAAAGTATTATTAAAAGAAAAAGACTACAGTCCAGAGCTGAGATTGATAAAGAGCTCCTTACAGCACTCTTGGCTCTGGAGGACTAGAAGCAAGTACTGGAGGTTCTACAGCATATCCTTCACAGCCAGTCCCATGCTGACAAACTAGAGTAGTTTCACTGCCAGGCAGTCACTGATGTCTTCTTCCAAGAAGCTGTAGTGGGCTTTGGGACTTGGGATATGCATTCATAAAGGTGAATTTCATTACACTGCAGCAATAGAATGCATCAGCTTGCTAACCTAAATACCTCATGACAGTGGCTCTCAAACTCTTTCCTCCGAGTGTTCAAGTTTTCCAGGTAACCTAGCAGGTGTACAGGCATTTTCATTTCTCACTGACATATTTTAAAAGATCCACAAGTGGAGCTAATTATTTCACTAGTGACTCTGTGAGGAGACCTGTAAAACATAAACTGGGGTCCTGAGGACTGAGTTTGAGAACCTATGACTGATGACAATAATCGTCATCTTGCTCTGTTATGAACCTCCACTGATCACCACTGAAAGGGTCTGCAATCTACCTTGTGAACTAGCTTATCAAATGGATGCAGCAATTACTTGGACACATACATTCTCCTATGGTATGTAACCCTTCGACGTTGTGCACAAAAGGCAAAGACTGTCCAACATTACCACCACAGGGACTGTCATCCAGAGAGCTGAAATTATTTAAAGGGATCAATTTTATTATGGACATATATGTTCATTTGTAGTTTCTACATACATATAGTACTTACTGTATGTCACTTGCTCTAATGAATTAAGAGACTATCTGTTACCACTATATTAATGGCTGTTTCTTGGGTCATTCATGATCGATCCTAAAAAAAAACCCTTGTTCACCTGGATCAATACCTTTCTTTCTGACTGTAAGACTCACAACTTACCTACATTACTAGCTGCTCGATACCACAACCTAATATACCAGTTAATAATACTAAACTACTGACAGCAGCCAATACTCATCAATATATTGGTTCATCTTTGATTTCACTGGACATCAGCATATATTTGCTCCCTATACATTGTGTTTTAAAATTGTTTAATCAATTTAATATCTATCCAGCAAAAATACTATTTTGATATAATACCATCTATAAGCATATTTTTTTAATTGTTTTAAATTCTATTTACAATTTCTTTACTATTTTGATTGTTTTCTTTTTATTCTTTTGATGTGTAACTTAGTAATCATAGTTTTCAAACTAATTTAATTTACCCATTGTACTGTTTCCTGTTTCAATAGTGCTATGTTTTTTCCCATACGTGTTTCCATATATTTTATTGGGACGGTAGCAGTACTGTACCCATTCACAACTACAATGATTTACAATACTCACCACCAAGAGTTCCTTTCTTTTTTTTTAGTTACAGTTCATTTCAGTGAATGTTTTTGGTTGCTTTTAGCTTATGTATTCTGCAGAATGTCGTTCTGCACAACATTTACTACAGTTCTCACTATTAATAGTCTATGAATAGAGCTGGACTGATAAATTTCCATTACACTTTAAGCAAAATTTTTTCATGCATATGTCTAAAATTTTGGCCTAATGGAAAAACAAATATCCCACAGAAAATGTTTGCTCAACTCTACTAAAAAATAGGATTTTAATTACCTCCCGGTAAATCCTTTTCTCGTAGTCCATAAGGGATATTGGGGAGACTTAGGGGGTCATTCCGAGTTGATTGCTCGCTAGCAGTTTTTAGTAGCCGTGCAAACGCATAATTCCCGCCCATAGGGGAGTGTATTTTTGCTTTGCAGGAGTGCGAACACCTGTGCAGCAGTGCGCCTGCAAAAACATTTTGTGCAAAACAAGACAAGCCCTGTAGTTACTTATACTGTGCGATGATTGCTGCGATGAGAGACACGGTAATGACGTCAGATACTCACCAAGCAAATGCCTGGCCACGCCTGCATTTTTCCAAACACTCCCAGAAAACGGTCAGTTGACACCCAGAAACTCCCACTTCCTTTCAATCTCCTTGTGACCGCCAGTGCGACTGAAAGCGTCGCTAGAACCTATGAAAAACCACGATGCTCAATGTACCCGTACGTCGTGCGTGCGCATTGCAGTGCATATGCATGCACAGATTTGCTGTTTTTTTAACTGATCGCTGCGTTGCAAAAAACATCAGCGAGCGATTAACTCAGAATGACCCCCTTAGTACGATGGGGGTATAGACGGGGTCCAAAGGAGCCGGTGCACTTTAAATTTCTTCACTGGGTGTGCTGGCTCCTCCCCTCTATGCCCAATACCACTGGCAGTTATAAGTAAAACAGTGTTCGAAGGAGAAAGGACATACTTGAGAGAAGGAACATAACGAGTGGTGAGATTTATACACCAGCACACCACGAACATAAACGACCAGCAATGGCTGGTAACAAACAGCAACAGCTGAACAGGTGACCACATAAGCGATAATAACCTGCAGAAAAGTCAACACACTGAGGCAGGCGCCCAATATTCCTTATGGACAATGAGATAATGATTTACCGGTAGGTAATTAAAATCCTATTTTCACTAGCATCAATAAGGGATATTGGGGAGACTTAGGGGCTAATTCAGACCTGATCGCTGATGTGCATGTTCGCACAGCAGCGATCAGGTCTGAAGTGCGCATGCACTGGTGCTGCAGTGCGCATGCACTGGTGCCGCAGTGCACCGGCGCATGGCAGACAGCCGACGGCTGTCTTAGCCCTGCGATGGCCTCTGCCTGATTGACAGACAGATGCAGTTGCCAGGTGGGAGGGGATAGGCAAGCAGCATTTGGCCACCATTTAGGGGGCGCAGTCCGGGCAACGCAGGAGCTGCGCTGGCTGAGAGCTACTGCTACAGTAGAAAAGCATCACTGCTGTTCGATACTTTTGTACATATAAGACGTGGTAGGGCCTAACATGTGGGGCGGACTAGCCCTGTGCTGGGCATCTTCCCCCCGCATGTCAGGGAAGCTAATCGTAGATGTGCTAAATTTAGCACATCTACAATCAGGTCTGAATCACCCCCTTAGTACGATGGGGACATCCCAAAGCTTCCAAAATGGGTGGGAATTCGCAGAGACTGCTGCAGCACCGCATGCCCAAACTGGGTATCCTCTTTGGTCAGGGCATCAAACCTGTAGAACTTTACAAAAGTATTCTTCCCCCAGGTAGCAGCTCGGCACAATTGCAAGGCCGAGACACCATGGGCAGCTGCCCAGGAAGACCCCACCGATCTTGTAGAGTGGGCCTTCAGAGACTGTGGAACAGGCAAGGCTGCCTACATATAGGCCTTTTGGATAGTAAGTCTAAGCCAACAAGCAATGGACTGCTTAGAAGAAGGGGCAACCCATTTTCTGTGCATCGCAGAGCATGAACAAAGAATCCGTCTTTCTGATCCAAGCTATTCTCTTGATATAGATATTCAAGGCTTGCACAGCATCCAATGCCTCCAGAGGAGCAGAAGTGCCAGCACTGAATGGAACTACAATCGGTTGATATAAGTGGAACACAGAGACCACCTTTGGCAGGAACTGCTGTCTAGTCATGAGCTCCACTCTGTCTTCGTAAAAGACCAAGTAAAGACTTTTGCATGATAAGGCCCCCAATTCTGAGACACGCCTAGCAGAAGCCTAGGCCAGTAACATCACCGCCTTCCACATGAGGTACTTGTCTTCTACCATCATCAGAGGTTCAAACCAGGAGGACTGTAGAAATTCCAACACTACATTCAAATCCCAGGGTGCCGTGGGCGGCACAAAAGGAGGTTGAATGCGAAGCACCCCTTGCAAGATGGTCTGAGCTTCTGGCAATACTGCCAATTTCTTTTGGAAGAAAATTGAGAGTGCTCAAATCTGGTCCTTAATGGAACCAAGACATAAGCCCTTATCCACACCAGCCTGCAGGAAATGGAGGAAATATCCCAAGTGGAACTCCACAGGAAGATACGTGCCCTCCTAGCACCAAGAGACATATCTCATCCAGATATGATGATAGTGTTTTGATGTCACAGGTTTCCGGGCCTGAAACATGGTAGCAATAACCTTCTTGGAAAGGCCCTTGTGAACTAGGATGTTCCGCTCAACTTCCATGTCGTCAAAGGAAGCCGCCGTAAGTCCAGGTAGAAAAACGGTTCTTGCTGAAGAAGATCTCTTCTCAGAGGCAGAGGCCAAGGGTCTTCGACAGACATGCCCAGAAGATATGCATACCACGCCCTCCAGGGCCAATCCAGGGCAATCAGAATTGCCTGAACGCCTTGATTCTTGATTCGCTTGAGTACCCTTGGGACAAACGGAATCGTAGGAAACAGGGAGACCAGCTGGTAAGGCCAAGGCAACGTTAATGCATCCACTGCCCTCGCCTGAGGGTCCCTGGTTCATGAGCAATAGCAACAAAGCTTCTTGTTGAGTTGAGAAGCCATCATGTCCATTTGTGGACAGCCCAACCGGTTGATTATCTGTTGAAACACCTGATGGTGGAGCCCCCACTCTCCTGGGTGGAGATCATGACGACTCAGGAAGTCCGATTCCCAGTTGTCCACTCCCGGAATGAAGATTGCTGACATTACTCTTTCATTTCTTTCTGCCCAGAGGAGTTTCTTTGATACTTCTCACATGCAGGCCCTCCTTGCCAATTGATGTACACCACTGTTGTGGCATTGTCTGACTGTACCTGGATTGTGTTATCCCTGAGTAGAGGAGAGGCCTGAAGCAGAGCATTGTAGATCTCCTGAAGTTCCAGAATGTTGATCAGAAGGAGGGCTTTGTGATCTGACCACCTGCCCTGGAACTGAGTCCCTTGGATGATAGCTTCCATTCTCTCAGACTCGCATCTGTCGTGAGGAGGATCCAATCATGAATCCCGAAACTTCGGCCTTCCAGTAGATTTGAAGACTGTAGCCACCCACAGGAGGGAGATCCTGGCCTGAGGTGACAGCCGTATCATCCGGTGCATTTGAAGATGTGAACTATACCATTTGCTCAGGAGATCCAACTGGAACAGTCTGGCATGGAACCTTCCATAATGGATCGCCTCGTATAAGGCTACCATCTTCCCCAACAATCTTATGCAGAGATGGATGGATATTCGAGCAGGTTGGAGAACCATGCAGACCATCTCCTGGAGTGTTCTCACCTTGTCTTCTGGGAGGAACACTTTCTGTTTCACAGTATCCAGCAACATTCCCAGGATCAGGAGCCTCTGAGTTGGCTCCAGGTGGGACTTCTGTAAATTGAGGATCCACCTATGGTGTGACAGGAGGTGAATAGTGTGGTGTATATGAAGTAGTAGAAGCTCCCTAGATCTTGCTTTTATCAAGAGATCATCAAGATAAGGGACAATATTAACCCCCTGGACCTGGAGTTGGAACATCATCTCCGCCATCCCATTCGTGAACACCCTCGGCACTGTGGAAAGGCCGAAGGGAAGTGCCTAGAACTGTAGTGATCGTGCAGCAGGGCAAACCTCAGGTAAGCCTGGTGAGGTGGCCAAATTGGGATATGGAGATAGGCGTCCTTTATATCCAGGGAGACCATGAACTCCTGGTCTTCCAGGCCTGCAATCACTGCTTGCAATGATTCCATCTTGGACTTGAAAATGTTTAAGTAAGGGTTCAAGGATTTCAGATTCAAAATGGGCCTTACCGAACCGTCTGGATTCGGAACCACAAACAGGTTGGAGTAGTAACCCTTTCCCTATTGTTGCAGTAGCACTGGAACAATGACCTGGGTCTGGACCAATTTAGGATGCCCTGTTGCAGTATAACACGCGTATCCTCCAAAGCTGGTTAGCTTGATTTGAAAAATCATTGGGGAGAAGCGCTGTCGAACTCCAGCTTGCAGCCCTGAGAAATGAGGTTCCTTACCCAGGTATCCTGGCAGAAGCCTTCCCAGATGCAGCTGAAGTGATGCAGCCGAGCTCCCACCTCGAGATCCCCTCTTGGTGGGTTGGCACCATCATGCTGAGGCCTTAGAGGAAGCTGAACCAGCACTCTGATCCTGTGAACCGACAGTTTCTGGTTTTCTTGTCTTACCTCTGGTGCCTCTTGCTGCATTAGAGGCACCTCTGGCCCTAGAGCAAAATCTGTTAGACCGAAAGGACTGAACAGATAACCCCGGGTAGGTACACCAAGCTGGCAGGGACCCAGAGGGGAGAAATGTGGATTTCCCAGCAGTAACTTTAGAAATCCACGTATCCAGCTCAACCCCGAAGAGCCACTCCTCAGTAAAGAGGAGAAACTCCACACTGTGCTTGGACTATGCGTCCACTATACATTGACGCAACCATAAGGCCCTACATGCCAACACTGCCATGGCAGAGGTCCTAGCATTAATATTGCCCATCTCCTTGAGAGAGTCACACAGGACGTGAGCAGTGTCCTGAATGTGCCTAAGGAGAGTCAACGTAGTAACCAGGGGCATATCCCCGGAGAGGACCTCCTGAATTTGAGTAGCCCACATATGAATAGAATGAGTAATCCAGCAACCTGCTATGATCTTGCCTTTGAGATACACCCGCTGCCGTGTAGATAGACTTCAGCATGGTTTCTAATTTCCTGCCCCCAGAGTCCTTTATGTAAAGGAGCCCGGGGCAGGCACCGCCTTTTTTGATAGGCAAGAGACTGATATGTCAACAGCTGGGGGTTCTTCCCAGAATTTTCTACCTTCAGGAGCAAATGGGAAAGTGTGCAAAAACCTTTTTGACACTTGGTAATTTTTGTATGGATTTTTCCAGGGTAACTTAAACAGGTCATCTAACTCTGCAGAATCAGGAAAAATTACACTTTTCACAATTTGTGCAAAAAAGAACTACTGCTGTGACGCAGCGTCCTCTAGAGGGAGTTTTAACACATCCCGTATAGCTAGAATTAGGGGTTCAATACCCTGGGCAGAAGCGGAATTCCCACTAGTGGGATCCAAGTCCTCCCCATCCTCCTGTATCTCTTCATCTGAATCTAAGAGTAACACGGTCAACCCACGTTTTTGTGGTCCCGAGTGGGAGGAGGGGGGCTGTGGAGCATCAGCTTTAGCAGCGAGGTCTGCAACCGCTTGTTGCAGTAGCTGAGTTTTATGTGCATTAGCAGTGAGTTGAGATGACATATCAGATGTCATAGTTTTAATGGCACCTAGCCAGGAAGGTTCATGACCCTCCCCGCCAGCCCCCTCACTGAGATGTGAAGATTGGCTGCATTGTTCACATGACACAGAATCAGATGTCGAGGGAGAGAATCTGGTGTGACTGCATAATTTGTGTTTTACCATGTTCACAGTACATCACACTGACATACACATACACACCAGTGACGTGCAGTGGAGTGAGGCCCGTCCCTGATGCACACAGACAAATAGCAATAGCAAGCCTGCCCTTACTGTATGTGAGAGGGAGACAAAAGGAAGGAACCAGCACACCCCAGCTAAACAGCCCCAGTGAGGCTGTAAGCTGTTATTACAAGGTGAAACACCTATGATTACTGTCCTATACAGGAAACAGATCGCACTCAAGAGCAACTCTCCACCTCTGCTGCACCCCTGTACCTGTTTTCCAGCATTTTCTGAGACTCTGGAGGAGCTGTGTGTGTCTGCTGCTGCAGCTGTAAGCAGAGGAAGGCGCCAAACCCCGCTGGTCCCGCTCTGAGGTAGCTCCGCCACCCCCCCCCCCCCAATGATGGCGGAGCTACAGTCTTTTTTATACACTCAATAACTCCCAATATGCTTAAAAACATCACACAAAGGCTAGTTTAAGCCACCACTAGCCAGTGTACACAGGGGGCTATAGCGGGTCCCCACAGGAGGGTCCCGTATGCCTCCCCTGCATGTCAGCCACACATTGAACCGGGGGACCCCCATAGTGGGGCCCCCGATTTGTACTCACCACTGTCGTCACCTTCAGGCTAGTGTTAGGGGTGTGCGGTGTGCTGCGATTGTGACCGCTAAGGCGCAGTGCCCCGCTGTACAACAACCTCTCAGGATGGTGGTCCTGCAGCGGGGAAGCAGCTCTGATACCTCGCAATGCCGGTGACCGCCCTTCCCTCCCAACTCCCACGGTGCAGCTATGCTGTTGACCAAACAGCATACTGAAAATAATAAAAGTTTTAAAAGAAACTGAAGAAAAACTCTGGAGCTTGCAGAGTGCATCCTCTCCTGAGGGCACTTCACAAAAAAACTCTAGCGAGCGATCAGGTCTGAATTAGGCCCTTGGGGGGTGATTCCGACTTGATCATAGCTGTGCTAAATTTAGCACAGCTACGATCAGGAACACAGACATTTGGGGGGACGCCTGCCCAGCTCAAGGCTAGCCCGTCCCGCATGTCAGTTCCTGTCCCGTTCGGAGTAGCTCCCGACCAGCGCAGCTGTTGCGTGCTGGCCGGGAGCTACTCGTCGCTGCCCGGCTCGCAGCGGTTGCGTGGGACTTCACGCAGCCGCTGCGGCCTGCCCCCACACGGACCGGCCATGCCTGCGTTAGCCGGACCGCGCCCACAAAATGGCGGCCAAATGCCATCGTGCCGCCCCCTCCCGCCCAGTGACCGCCTCAGCCTGTCAATCAGGCAGAGGCAATCGCTAGGCAATGACAGCCGGCGGCTGTCAGCCATGCGCCGGCGCATTTGCAGTTCTGACCTGATCGCTGCGCTGCGAAGAACTGCAGCGAACGTTCAGGTGAGAATGACACCATTAGTCCTCAGTGGTGTGCACACATGCTCAAAAGTGCAGAAATTACTGATTAGCCATTTCCGCACTTCAGCGACTGATGCTGAATCGGCCCCTAACTTCTGATGCAGTCATCTCATTTCTATGCTGGGCATATATGCTAGTGTAGGGACTATTTTCTGTTTTGTTTCAAAATGTTGCATATTGCTGTCATGACTGCTTTTAATTAAGGTTATAATAGGCCTAGTTGGGTGTGACTCATAAGTCAGCACTTCTTTACCCTCTGTATTTAGGAGATAATTACATTTAGCTGCAATGTAATGGTGTGCTGGGCATATATGCTAGTGTAGAGACTTGCATAAAATTGGGGTCCCTTGGGCTGCAAACTTAAATGTTTTGATCAAAATATGAGCAAAACCCCCATGTTTTTATGCGCTAGATACATACAGATTTGCAGTATATTATTGTTAGCGCCGATAGCAAAAGTCTTTCTGTTTTGTATACATACAGTATATGGCATTAATACTGCCATGCAGCTGGTATCATGTACAGTACAATGGGGGTAATTCCAAGTTGATCGCAGCAGGAAATTTTGTAGCAGTTGGGCAAAACCATGTGCAGTGCAGGTGGGGCAGATGTAACATGTGCAGAGAGAGTTAGATTTGGGTGGATTATTTTGTTTCTGTGCAGGGTAAATACTGGCTGCTTTATTTTTACACTGCAATTTAGATTGCAGATTGAACTCACCACACCCAAATCTCTCTCTCTCTCTGCACATGTTACATCTGCCTCCCCTGCAGTGCACATGGTTTTGCCCAACTGCTAAAAAATTTCCTGCTGTGATCAACTTGGAATTACCCCCAATATGGGTAAAACCAAGCGTGGTCATATTTATTTTCTGTTTAGTTTCTAAAAACACAAAATATTCAAAAATAAAAGTGTTCATTCATTTGTTTCACGTGGATTTCATTTACACCTTTTGAGACTCTGACTCATGTGCACGGTTGGAGTGGTCTACAGGGAAACAGGTGGGGGGGGGGGGAAATCCCAGGTGGGCCCCACTGTCTGTGGGTCCACCTCCTCCTCTAACGATCAGGTTCCAGACTCTACCCTAGTGCACTTGAATAATACAATATACATATGTTACATTATACTGCACAGGACTATGATGTATTTTATACTTTGCATTGCTGTTATTAATCTGATACATTATCATGCATGCACTAGTAGTATTTACTATATATGTTTAACAAGGGGCTTAGACCATGCACTAATGGTTAGCCAAACCTCTGTGGTGGTTTACTACACCCCCACGGAAGCCTGGCCACACCCTTGAGCATGGGCTCTTACAACTGAATTCCTCCGGTAGGCCCTTCATGTGACACTGCTCATGTGATATACATTTACGTAATGTCCAACTACCTTTAATTTCAAGAGACATGCCAATGTTTTAAATATGCCTCTATATACTGTATGCCACTATTTTCTGTACAGACCAACTGTCTCATTTATAAGAGGTTGGATGTAATTCTCACCATGTTTTATTCTTTGGTATATTAAACTAATATTTATTGAATAAGAGTACTTAAAAGGCAAGCAAAGCATGTCAGACTGTAATTCACTAAGCACAACATTATGGGAATTATTCCTGGTAAGCTCATTGAGACATCATCACGCATCATGCACCGACTCAGCTGCTTAATGTTTCTTGAAACTATTTAAATGTTCCCAACTATTCACATGCTGGATTGCAATTGGTTTTATTTATGTTGCATAGTTTCGGCTTTTATTACGCAGACAGACAACAAAACAGTCTATATGTAAATGAACATTATAGACATATATTTATTTTTCACTTGTTCATATTCATAATATTAAAAACATGTCACGTTCTAAAATGCAAAGCAAAGTCCATAATTGCAGTGAGTAATATATCCTTTATTTCAAATTATTCTCTGTGTTTCACACATTTACTTTTTAATAACATCACCATCATATAATATTGGCAGCAGTACCTTAAAATGGTGCAGTGTGTCCTGTGGCGGTCACACCCTTTAATCCTGTGATGTAATGATGTCACACCCAGGGGCAGGATTGCTGTCTTCGGTAAATAGTGATTTGCCTGGAGTGTCCAAAGGATGCTCCATACAGCTCCACAGGCTGCAGAGTGCATCCCTGGATCATCCCTTGAACACTCTGGGTGGCTCTGCAGTAGAGCTAGTGGCTGCAGGATGCCTTTCCAGAAACCCTCCAAGCCACATGTTTCAAATTTTTGCACAACTAAAACAGCAGGTGTACAGCATACGGGTGGTCTTCAGTATGCCGACTGTCGGGATCCCGGCGCACAGCATACCAACACTTTTTCTCCCTCGTGGGGGTCCACAACCCCCCTGGAGGGAGAATAAGCGCAAGGGGCTCATTTGCGCTTGCCACGCTGTCGGTATGCCGGCGGTCGGGCTCCTGGCGCTGGTATGCTGGTCGCCGGGAGCCCGGCCGCCGGCATACCATACTACACCCCAGCATACATTATGATCTAGTCTAAACACAGCCACACAGGCACCTTTCAAATTGCTGAGCAAACATTCTTAATTGTAATTTATAGCTCCATTTATGAAAGCAATATAAAGAAAACTTGTGAGAGTGGTAAGCAGAAACGTAACTATGGTCTTCGGCACCAAGGGCAAGATGAAGAATGTCAGCCACCCACACCCTCGTCCCCAGAATCTCCCTCCGTGCCAAAGGCACAAGTAAAAAAATAATGTTCATGTGCCAGGTGGGGTCACTAAAGTATCCCGCCTGCATCATCTCTCAGCACATCATCATCTCCCACCTATGTCTCCAAACACACTATCATCTCTTCCCTGCATTGTCTTTCAGCACACTATCATATCCCGCCTACGTCTCCCAGCACACCATCATTTTCTTCCAGTGTAATCTCTCAGCACACCATCATCTCCCACCTGTATCTCCAAGCACACCATTATCTCCCTCTGCATCATCTCTCAGCACACTATCATCTCCTGCCTGCAACACCCAGTACACCATCTCCCCCTGCATCAACTCTCAGCACACCATCATCTACCGCCTGTGTCTCCAAGCACACCATCATCTCCCTCTGCATCATCTCTCAGCATACCATCTTCCCCTTGCATCATGTAAACACACAATCCCCCAATTCACATGGGGCCTAATTCAGACCTGATCGTAGCAGCAATTTTGTTAGCAAGAAAAAATTCCAGGCGCTATGATTTAAACAAGTGTGTAAGCAGCTCTCTTAGGGGCAATTGGTATTTCGCCCCTGAAATTGAAACAGAAAAACCAAAAAAAGAGAAAGCGCTATTCACATTTGATGTGGATTTTTATTTTTCCTTAATTAACAATTTTCATTAAAAGCACATTATATGTATTCAAATGCCGGCCGGCAATGCACAGACAATAAAAATAGATATATTAGTATATTACAATAAACTCAGTAATAATATTCAGGATATATCCTTTCACCTGTATGTTATAAGTATAATGACTTTAATTTATGGTCTATCTATACTATAACAAAATGTAACAACCTTGTAATCTTCTCACATGAGTATATTGTTACTATTGTGGCTACACAAATATTGATCCTTTGCCTTTGTAACAATATTTAGACCATACAGATGTCCGTGGCTCCTGTATTAATGGAGTGCATGTGTTCACAGACAAACCTGTAGTAGGTATGTTTAAAGGTGTTTAAAGGCAGTTCATATATGAGGTTAATGCATGGATAATGATTATACCACTGTGTGGATAATAAATGAAAGTACCGTGCAGATGTCTCTGTTAAACCACAATGGTTGTAATGCTCCTCCTGGCTGTTATCCCGTGAACGCCTTTGTTTGGAGTTTGAACGGCTTTCATCCACGGTGTACTCTCTCTTTCCTCCCGCCCGGTAAGCACTATCCTCGGCCTTATCCGGAGTCCGTGAATGGGTGATGTTTGAGAGTTTTCTCCTCTCCACAAGGACTGTGCTCAGTTTTTCCTCCCGGCCGGTAAGCACTCCCCTCGGCCTTATCCGGAGTCTGTGAGCAGGTGATGGTGAAAGTTTCTCCTCTCCACGAGGACTGTGCTCCGCTGGCTGACTGGTGAACTCGGTCTACAATGCAGTGTGACCGGAGATGCTGACAGACGCGTTTCTCCACATACTTGCAGGTATCGGCGGCTTCCTCAGTGTCATGACACTGAGGAAGCCGCCGATACCTGCAAGTAGGCGGAGAAACGCGTCTGTCAGCATCTCCGGTCACACTGCATTGTAGACCGAGTTCACCAGTCAGCCAGCGGAGCACAGTCCTCGTGGAGAGGAGAAACTTTCACCATCACCTGCTCACAGACTCCGGATAAGGCCGAGGGGAGTGCTTACCGGCCGGGAGGAAAAACTGAGCACAGTCCTTGTGGAGAGGAGAAAACTCTCAAACATCACCCATTCACGGACTCCGGATAAGGCCGAGGATAGTGCTTACCGGCCGGGAGGAAAGAGAGAGTACACCGTGGATGAAAGCCGTTCAAACTCCAAACAAAGGCGTTCACGGGATAACAGCCAGGAGGAGCATTACAACCATTGTGGTTTAACAGAGACATCTGCACGGTACTTTCATTTATTATCCACACAGTGGTATAATCATTATCCATGCATTAACCTCATATATGAACTGCCTTTAAACACCTTTAAACATACCTACTACAAGTTTGTCTGTGAACACATGCACTCCATTAATACAGGAGCCACGGACATCTGTATGGTCTAAATATTGTTACAAAGGCAAAGGATCAATATTTGTGTAGCCACAATAGTAACAATATACTCATGTGAGAAGATTACAAGGTTGTTACATTTTGTTATAGTATAGATAGACCATAAATTAAAGTCATTATACTTATAACATACAGGTGAAAGGATATATCCTGAATATTATTACTGAATTTTGTTAGCAGATGGGCAAAACCATGTGCACTGCAGGAAGAGTTATATTTGGGTGTGGTGTGTTCAAATTGAAATCTAAATTGTAGTGTAAAAATAAAGCAGCAAGTATTTACCCTGCAAAGAAACAATATAACCCACCCAAATCTAACTCTCTCTACACATATCATATCTGCCCCCCCCCCCCCCCTGCAGTGCACATGGTTTTACCTAGTGATGAGCGGGTTCGGTTTCTCGGAAACCGAACCCCCCCGAACTTCACGCTTTTTACACGGGTCCGAGGCAGACTCGGATCTTCCCGCCTTGCTCGGTTAACCCGAGCGCGCCCGAACGTCATCATCCCGCTGTCGGATTCTCGCGAGGCTTGGATTCTATCGCGAGACTCGGATTCTATATAAGGAGCCGCGCGTCGCCGCCATTTTCACACGTGCATTGAGATTGATAGGGAGAGGACGTGGCTGGCGTCCTCTCCGTTTAGAGTAGACTAGAGAGTAGTAGAGACACTTGATTTACTAATTTTGGGGAGCATATTAGGAGTAGAGATGAGCGGGTTCGGTTTCTCTGAATCCGAACCCGCCAGAACTTCATGCTTTTTTTCACGGGTCCGAGCGACTCGGATCTTCCCGCCTTGCTCGGTTAACCCGAGCGCGCCCGAACGTCATCATGACGCTGTCGGATTCTCGCGAGGCTCGGATTCTATCGCGAGACTCGGATTCTATATAAGGAGCCGCGCGTCGCCGCCATTTTCACACGTGCATTGAGATTGATAGGGAGAGGACGTGGCTGGCGTCCTCTCCATTTAGATTATAAGAGACTGAGAGAGATTTACTGGAGCTGACTAGGAGGAGTACTGTTACTGTAGAAGTGTAGAGACTGAGTGGAGAGAGTTTACTAGTGAGGACAGTGCAGTTTACTTTATAATCCGTTCTCTGCCTGAAAAAAGCGATACACAGCACACAGTGACTCAGTCACATACCATATCTGTGTGCACTGCTCAGGCTCAGGCCAGTGTGCTGCATCATCTATTATCTATATATAATATTATATATATCTGTCTGACTGCTCAGCTCACACAGCTTATAATTGTGGGGGAGACTGGGGAGCACTACTGCAGTGCCAGTTATAGGTTATAGCAGGAGCCAGGAGTACATAATATATTATATAGTGAGTGACCACCAGACACACAGTGCAGTTTATTTAATATATCCGTTCTCTGCCTGAAAAAAGCGATACACACAGTGACTCAGTCAGTCACATACCATATCTGTGTGCACTGCTCAGGCTCAGGCCAGTGTGCTGCATCATCTATATATATTATATATCTGTCTGACTGCTCAGCTCACACAGCTTATAATTGTGGGGGAGACTGGGGAGCACTACTGCAGTGCCAGTTATAGGTTATAGCAGGAGCCAGGAGTACATAATATTATATTAAAATTAAACAGTGCACACTTTTGCTGCAGGAGTGCCACTGCCAGTGTGACTAGTGACCAGTGACCTGACCACCAGTATATATAATATTAGTAGTATACTATCTCTTTATCAACCAGTCTATATTAGCAGCAGACACAGTACAGTGCGGTAGTTCACGGCTGTGGCTACCTCTGTGTCGGCACTCGGCAGCCCGTCCATAATTGTATATACCACCTAACCGTGGTTTTTTTTTCTTTCTTTATACATACATACTAGTTACGAGTATACTATCTCTTTATCAACCAGTCTATATATTAGCAGCAGACACAGTACAGTGCGGTAGTTCACGGCTGTGGCTACCTCTATGTCGGCACTCGGCAGCCCGTCCATAATTGTATATACCACCTAACCGTGGTTTTTTTTTCTTTCTTTATACATACATACTAGTTACGAGTATACTATCTCTTTATCAACCAGTCTATATATTAGCAGCAGACACAGTACAGTGCGGTAGTTCACGGCTGTGGCTACCTCTGTGTCGGCACTCGGCAGCCCGTCCATAATTGTATATACCACCTAACCGTGGTTTTTTTTTCTTTCTTTATACATACATACTAGTTACGAGTATACTATCTCTTTATCAACCAGTCTATATATTAGCAGCAGACACAGTACAGTGCGGTAGTTCACGGCTGTGGCTACCTCTGTGTCGGCACTCGGCAGCCCGTCCATAATTGTATATACCACCTAACCGTGGTTTTTTTTTCTTTCTTTATACATACATACTAGTTACGAGTATACTATCTCTTTATCAACCAGTCTATATATTAGCAGCAGACACAGTACAGTGCGGTAGTTCACGGCTGTGGCTACCTCTGTGTCGGCACTCGGCAGCCCGTCCATAATTGTATATACCACCTAACCGTGGTTTTTTTTTCTTTCTTTATACATACATACTAGTTACGAGTATCCTATCTCTTTATCAACCAGTCTATATATTAGCAGCAGACACAGTACAGTGCGGTAGTTCACGGCTGTGGCTACCTCTGTGTCGGCACTCGGCAGCCCGTCCATAATTGTATACTAGTATCCAATCCATCCATCTCCATTGTTTACCTGAGGTGCCTTTTAGTTGTGTCTATTAAAATATGGAGAACAAAAATGTTGAGGTTCCAAAATTAGGGAAAGATCAAGATCCACTTCCACCTCGTGCTGAAGCTGCTGCCACTAGTCATGGCCGAGACGATGAAATGCCAGCAACGTCGTCTGCCAAGGCCGATGCCCAATGTCATAGTACAGAGCATGTCAAATCCAAAACACCAAATATCAGTAAAAAGCCTCTTTTTTTCTTTGCGTCATGTGCTGTTTGGGGAGGTTTTTTTGGAAGGGACATCCTGCGTGACACTGCAGTGCCACTCCTAGATGGGCCCGGTGTTTGTGTCGGCCACTAGGGTCGCTAATCTTACTCACACAGCTACCTCATTGCGCCTCTTTTTTTCTTTGCGTCATGTGCTGTTTGGTGAGGGTTTTTTGGAAGGGCCATCCTGCGTGACACTGCAGTGCCACTCCTAGATGGGCCCGGTGTTTGTGTCGGCCACTAGGGTCGCTAATCTTACTCACACAGCTACCTCATTGCGCCTCTTTTTTTCTTTGCGTCATGTGCTGTTTGGGGAGGGTTTTTTGGAAGGGACATCCTGCGTGACACTGCAGTGCCACTCCTAGATGGGCCCGGTGTTTGTGTCGGCCACTAGGGTCGCTAATCTTACTCACACAGCTACCTCATTGCGCCTCTTTTTTTCTTTGCGTCATGTGCTGTTTGGGGAGGGTTTTTTGGAAGGGCCATCCTGCGTGACACTGCAGTGCCACTCCTAGATGGGCCCGGTGTTTGTGTCGGCCACTAGGGTCGCTAATCTTACTCACACAGCTACCTCATTGCGCCTCTTTTTTTCTTTGCGTCATGTGCTGTTTGGGGAGGGTTTTTTGGAAGGGACATCCTGCGTGACACTGCAGTGCCACTCCTAGATGGGCCCGGTGTTTGTGTCGGCCACTAGGGTCACTTATCTTACTCACACAGCGACCTCGGTGCAAATTTTAGGACTAAAAATAATATTGTGAGGTGTGAGGTATTCAGAATAGACTGAAAATGAGTGTAAATTATGGTTTTTGAGGTTAATAATACTTTGGGATCAAAATGACCCCCAAATTCTATGATTTAAGCTGTTTTTTAGTGTTTTTTGAAAAAAACACCCGAATCCAAAACACACCCGAATCCGACAAAAAAAATTCGGTGAGGTTTTGCCAAAACGCGTTCGAACCCAAAACACGGCCGCGGAACCGAACCCAAAACCAGAACACAAAACCCGAAAAATTTCAGGCGCTCATCTCTAATTAGGAGTACTACTTGCTGATAGTGTGACCAGTGACCACCAGTTTAATTAATCCGTTCTCTGCCTGAAAAAAAACGATACACAGTGTGACACAGTCACATACCATATCTGTGCTCAGCCTCAGTGTGCCCTCAGTGTGCTGCATCATCTATGTAATACTGTATATCTGACTGTGCTGAGTGCTCACTGCTCACACAGCTTAATTGTGGGGGAGACTGGGGAGCAGTTATAGCAGGAGTACATATTTTAACAGTGCACACTTTTGCTGCCAGAGTGCCACTGCCAGTGTGACTGACCAGTGACCTCTGACCACCAGTATATTGTGATTGTCTGCCTGAAAAAGTTAAACACTCGTCGTGTGGTGTTTTTATTCTATAAACGCATTCTGCTGACAGTGTCCAGCAGGTCCGTCATTATATAATATATACCTGTCCGGCTGCAGTAGTGATATATATATATATTTTTTATATCATTATCATCCAGTCTATATTAGCACTGCAGCAGACGCAGTACGGTAGTCCACGGCTGTAGCTACCTCTGTGTCAGCAGTCGCTCGTCCATCCATAATTGTATACCACCTACCCGTGGTGTTTTTTTTTTCTATCTTCTTGATACTAGTAGCTTACTTTAGGAGTCTGCAGTGCTGAGCTGACAGTGTCCAGCAGGTCCGTCATTATATAATATATACCTGTCCAGCTGCAGTAGTGATATATATATATTTTTTTTATCATTATCATCCAGTCTATATTAGCAGCAGACGCAGTACGGTAGTCCACGGCTGTAGCTACCTCTGTGTCGGCAGTCGCTCGTCCATCCATAATTGTATACCACCTACCCGTGGTGTTTTTTTTTTTTTTTCTATCTTCTTGATACTAGTAGCTTACTTTAGGATTCTGCAGTGCTGAGCTGACAGTGTCCAGCAGGTCCGTCATTATATAATATATACCTGTCCGGCTGCAGTAGTGATATATATATATTTTTTATATCATTATCATCCAGTCTATATTAGCAGCAGATGCAGTACGGTAGTCCATGGCTGTAGCTACCTCTGTGTCGGCAGTCGCTCGTCCATCCATAATTGTATACCACCTACCTGTGGTGTTTTTTTTTTCTATCTTCTTGATACTACTAGTAGCTTACTTTAGGAGTCTGCAGTGCTGAGCTGACAGTGGTCAGCAGGTCCGTCATTATATAATATATACCTGTCCGGCTGCAGTAGTGATATATATATATTTTTTATATCTCATTATCATCCAGTCTATATTAGCAGCAGACGCAGTACGGTAGTCCACGGCTGTAGCTACCTCTGTGTCGGCAGTCGCTCGTCCATCCATAATTGTATACCACCTACCTGTGGTGTTTTTTTTTTTTTCTATCTTCTTGATACTACTAGTAGCTTACTTTAGGAGTCTGCAGTGCTGAGCTGACAGTGTCCAGCAGGTCCGTCATTATATAATATATACCTGTCCGGCTGCAGTAGTGATATATATATATTTTATATCTCATTATCATCCAGTCTATATTAGCAGCAGACGCAGTACGGTAGTCCACGGCTGTAGCTACCTCTGTGTCGGCAGTCGCTCGTCCATCCATAATTGTATACCACCTACCCGTGGTGTTTTTTATTTTCTATCTTCTTAATACTAGTAGCTTACTTTAGGAGTCTGCAGTGCTGAGCTGACAGTGTCCAGCAGGTCCGTCATTATATAATATATACCTGTCCGGCTGCAGTAGTGATATATATATATATATTTTTTATATCATTATCATCCAGTCTATATTAGCAGCAGACGCAGTACGGTAGTCCACGGCTGTAGCTACCTCTGTGTCGGCAGTCGCTCGTCCATCCATAATTGTATACCACCTACCCGTGGTGTTTTTTTTTTCTATCTTCTTGATACTAGTAGCTTACTTTAGGAGTCTGCAGTGCTGAGCTGACAGTGTCCAGCAGGTCCGTCATTATATAATATATACCTGTCCGGCTGCAGTAGTGATATATATATATATATATTTTTTATATCATTATCATCCAGTCTATATTAGCAGCAGATGCAGTACGGTAGTCCACGGCTGTAGCTACCTCTGTGTCGGCAGTTGCTCGTCCATCCATAATTGTATACCACCTACCTGTGGTGTTTTTTTTTCTATCTTCTCGATACTAGTAGCTTACTTTAGGAGTCTGCAGTGCTGACAGTGTCCAGCAGGTCCGTCATTATATAATATATACCTGTCCGGCTGCAGTAATGATATATATATATATTTTATATCATTATCATCCAGTCTATATTAGCAGCAGACGCGGTACGGTAGTCCACGGCTGTAGCTACCTCTGTGTCGGCAGTCGCTCGTCCATCCATAATTGTATACCACCTACCTGTTGTGTTTTTTTTTTCTATCTTCTTGATACTAGTAGCTTACTTTAGGAGTCTGCAGTGCTGACAGTGTCCAGCAGGTCCGTCATTATATAATATATACCTGTCCGGCTGCAGTAGTGATATATATATATATATATATATTTTATATCATTATCATCCAGTCTATATTAGCAGCAGATGCAGTACGGTAGTCCACGGCTGTAGCTACCTCTGTGTCGGCAGTTGCTCGTCCATCCATAATTGTATACCACCTACCTGTGGTGTTTTTTTTTCTATCTTCTCGATACTAGTAGCTTACTTTAGGAGTCTGCAGTGCTGACAGTGTCCAGCAGGTCCGTCATTATATAATATATACCTGTCCGGCTGCAGTAATGATATATATATATATTTTATATCATTATCATCCAGTCTATATTAGCAGCAGACGCGGTACGGTAGTCCACGGCTGTAGCTACCTCTGTGTCGGCAGTCGCTCGTCCATCCATAATTGTATACCACCTACCTGTTGTGTTTTTTTTTTCTATCTTCTTGATACTAGTAGCTTACTTTAGGAGTCTGCAGTGCTGACAGTGTCCAGCAGGTCCGTCATTATATAATATATACCTGTCCGGCTGCAGTAGTGATATATATATATATATATATATTTTATATCATTATCATCCAGTCTATATTAGCAGCAGACGCAGTACGGTAGTCCACGGCTGTAGCTACCTCTGTGTCGGCAGTCGCTCGTCCATCCATAAGTATACTAGTATCCATCCATCTCCATTGTTTACCTGAGGTGCCTTTTAGTTGTGCCTATTAAAATATGGAGAACAAAAATGTTGAGGTTCCAAAAATAGGGAAAGATCAAGATCGACTTCCACCTCGAGCTGAAGCTGCTACCACTAGTCATGGCCGAGACGATGAAATGCCAGCAACGTCGTCTGCCAAGGCCGATGCCCAATGTCATAGCACAGAGCATGTAAAATCCAAAATGCCAAATATCAGTAAAAAAAGGACTCAAAAATCTAAAATAAAATTGTCGGAGGAGAAGCGTAAACTTGCCAATATGCCATTTACCACACGGAGTGGCAAGGAACGGCTGAGGCCCTGGCCTATGTTCATGGCTAGTGGTTCAGCTTCACATGAGGATGGAAGCACTCAGCCTCTCGCTAGAAAAATGAAAAGACTCAAGCTGGCAAAAGCACAGCAAAGAACTGTGCATTCTTCGAAATCACAAATCCACAAGGAGAGTCCAATTGTGTCGTTTGCGATGCCTGACCTTCCCAACACTGGACGTGAAGAGCATGCGCCTTCCACCATTTGCACGCCCCCTGCAAGTGCTGGAAGGAGCACCCGCAGTCCAGTTCCTGATAGTCAGATTGAAGATGTCAGTGTTGAAGTACACCAGGATGAGGAGGATATGGGTGTTGCTGGCGCTGGGGAGGAAATTGACCAGGAGGATTCTGATGGTGAGGTGGTTTGTTTAAGTCAGGCACCCGGGGAGACACCTGTTGTCCGTGGGAGGAATAGGGCCATTGGCATGCCTGGTGAAAATACCAAAAAAATCAGCTCTTCGGTGTGGAAGTATTTCAACAGAAATGCGGACAACATTTGTCAAGCCGTGTGTTGCCTTTGTCAAGCTGTAATAAGTAGGGGTAAGGACGTAAACCACCTCGGAACATCCTCCCTTATACGTCACCTGCAGCGCATTTATCATAAGTCAGTGACAAGTTCAAAAACTTTGGGCGACAGCGGAAGCAGTCCACTGACCAGTAAATCCCTTCCTCTTGTAACCAAGCTCACGCAAACCACCCCACCAACTCCCTCAGTGTCAATTTCCTCCTTCCCCAGGAATGCCAATAGTCCTGCAGGCCATGTCACTGGCAATTCTGACGAGTCCTCTCCTGCCTGGGAATCCTCCGATGCATCCTTGCGTGTAACGCCTACTGCTGCTGGCGCTGTTGTTGTTGCTGCTGGGAGTCGATGGTCATCCCAGAGGGGAAGTCGTACTCGTAAGACCACTTGTACTACTTCCACCAAGCAATTGACTGTCCAACAGTCCTTTGCGAGGAAGATGAAATATCACAGCAGTCATCCTGCTGCAAAGCGGATAACTGAGGCCTTGGCATCCTGGGCGGTGAGAAACGTGGTTCCGGTATCCATCATTACTGCAGAGGCAACTATAGACTTGTTGGAGGTACTGTGTCCCCGGTACCAAATACCATCTAGGTTCCATTTCTCTAGGCAGGCGATACCGAAAATGTACACAGACCTCAGAAAAAGACTCACCAGTGTCCTAAAAAATGCAGTTGTACCCAATGTCCACTTAACCACGGACATGTGGACAAGTGGAGCAGGGCAGGCTTAGGACTATATGACTGTGACAGCCCACTGGGTAGATGTATGGACTCCCGCCGCAAGAACAGCAGCGGCGGCACCAGTAGCAGCATCTCGCAAACGCCAACTCTTTCCTAGGCAGGCTACGCTTTGTATCACCGCTTTCCAGAATACGCACACAGCTAAAAACCTCTTACGGCAACTGAGGAAGATCATCGCAGAATGGCTTACCCCAATTGGACTCTCCTGTGGATTTGTGGCATCGGACAACGCCAGCAATATTGTGTGTGCATTAAATCTGGGCAAATTCCAGCACGTCCCATGTTTTGCACATACCTTGAATTTGGTGGTGCAGAATTATTTAAAAAACGAGAGGGGCGTGCAAGAAATGCTGTCGGTGGCCAGAAGAATTGCGGGACACTTTCGGCGTACAGGCACCAC
The DNA here is from genome assembly GCF_028390025.1 of Pseudophryne corroboree. Taxonomy (NCBI): domain Eukaryota; kingdom Metazoa; phylum Chordata; class Amphibia; order Anura; family Myobatrachidae; genus Pseudophryne; species Pseudophryne corroboree. The sequence goes on along the minus strand of NC_086445.1, from coordinate 737,141,986 downwards.
GTACAGAAGACTGGAGCACCACCAAAAACGCCTGAACCTGCCCTGCCATCATCTGAAGCAAGAAGTGGTAACAAGGTGGAATTCAACCCTCTATATGCTTCAGAGGTTGGAGGAGCAGCAAAAGGCCATTCAAGCCTATACAACTGAGCACGATATAGGAGGTGGAATGCACCTGTCTCAAGCGCAGTGGAGAATGATTTCAACGTTGTGCAAGGTTCTGCAACCTTTTGAACTTGCCACACGTGAAGTCAGTTCAGACACTGCCAGCCTGAGTCAGGTCATTCCCCTCATCAGGCTTTTGCAGAAGAAGCTGGAGACATTGAAGGAGGAGCTAACACAGAGCGATTCCGCTAGGCATGTGGGACTTGTGGATGGAGCCCTTAATTCGCTTAACAAGGATTCACGGGTGGTCAATCTGTTGAAATCAGAGCACTACATTTTGGCCACCGTGCTCGATCCTAGATTTAAAACCTACCTTGGATCTCTCTTTCCGGCAGACACAAGTCTGCTGGGGTTCAAAGAACTGCTGGTGACAAAATTGTCAAGTCAAGCGGAACGCGACCTGTCAACATCTCCTCCTTCACATTCTCCCGCAACTGGGGGTGCGAGGAAAAGGCTCAGAATTCCGAGCCCACCCGCTGGCGGTGATGCAGGGCAGTCTGGAGCGACTGCTGATGCTGACATCTGGTCCGGACTGAAGGACCTGACAACGATTACGGACATGTCGTCTACTGTCACTGCATATGATTCTCTCCCCATTGAAAGAATGGTGGAGGCTTATATGAGTGACCGCATCCAAGTAGGCACGTCAGACAGTCCGTACTTATACTGGCAGGAAAAAGAGGCAATTTGGAGGCCCTTGCACAAACTGGCTTTATTCTACCTAAGTTGCCCTCCCACAAGTGTGTACTCCAAAAGAGTGTTTAGTGCCGCCGCTCACCTTGTCAGCAATCGGCGTACGAGGTTACATCCAGAAAATGTGGAGAAGATGATGTTCATTAAAATGAATTATTATCAATTCCTCCGTGGAGACATTCACCAGCAGCAATTGCCTCCACAAAGTACACAGGGAGCTGAGATGGTGGATTCCAGTGGGGACGAATTGATAATCTGTGAGGAGGGGGATGTACACGGTGATATATCGGAGGATGATGATGAGGTGGACATCTTGCCTCTGTAGAGCCAGTTTGTGCAAGGAGAGATTAATTGCTTCTTTTTTGGTGGGGGTCCAAACCAACCCGTCATTTCAGTCACAGTCGTGTGGCAGACCCTGTCACTGAAATGATGGGTTGGTTAAAGTGTGCATGTCCTGTTTATACAACATAAGGGTGGGTGGGAGGGCCCAAGGACAATTCCATCTTGCACCTCTTTTTTCTTTCATTTTTCTTTGCGTCATGTGCTGTTTGGGGGGTGTTTTTTGGAAGGGCCATCCTGCGTGACACTGCAGTGCCACTCCTAGATGGGCCAGGTGTTTGTGTCGGCCACTAGGGTCGCTTAGCTTACTCACACAGCTACCTCATTGCACCTCTTTTTTTCTTTGCATCATGTGCTGTTTGGGGAGTGTTTTTTGGAAGGGCCATCCTGCGTGACACTGCAGTGCCACTCCTAGATGGACCAGGTGTTTGTGTCGGCCACTAGGGTCGCTTAGCTTACTCACACAGCTACCTCATTGCGCCTCTTTTTTTCTTTGCGTCATGTGCTGTTTGGGGAGTGTTTTTTGGAAGGGCCATCCTGCGTGACACTGCAGTGCCACTCCTAGATGGGCCAGGTGTTTGTGTCGGCCACTAGGGTCGCTTAGCTTACTCACACAGCTACCTCATTGCGCCTCTTTTTTTCTTTGCGTCATGTGCTGTTTGGGGAGTGTTTTTTGGAAGGGCCATCCTGCGTGACACTGCAGTGCCACTCCTAGATGGGCCTGGTGTTTGTGTCGGCCACTAGGGTCGCTTAGCTTACTCACACAGCTACCTCATTGCGCCTCTTTTTTTCTTTGCGACATGTGCTGTTTGGGGAGTGTTTTTTGGAAGGGCCATCCTGCGTGACACTGCAGTGCCACTCCTAGATGGGCCCGGTGTTTGTGTCGGCCACTAGGGTCGCTAATCTTACTCACACAGCTACCTCATTGCGCCTCTTTTTTTCTTTGCGTCATGTGCTGTTTGGGGAGGGTTTTTTGGAAGGGCCATCCTGCGTGACACTGCAGTGCCACTCCTAGATGGGCCCGGTGTTTGTGTCGGCCACTAGGGTCGCTAATCTTACTCACACAGCTACCTCATTGCGCCTCTTTTTTTCTTTGCGTCATGTGCTGTTTGGGGAGGGTTTTTTGGAAGGGACATCCTGCGTGACACTGCAGTGCCACTCCTAGATGGGCCCGGTGTTTGTGTCGGCCACTAGGGTCGCTTATCTTACTCACACAGCGACCTCGGTGCAAATTTTAGGACTAAAAATAATATTGTGAGGTGTGAGGTATTCAGAATAGACTGAAAATGAGTGTAAATTATGGTTTTTGAGGTTAATAATACTTTGGGATCAAAATGACCCCCAAATTCTATGATTTAAGCTGTTTTTTAGTGTTTTTTGAAAAAAACACCCGAATCCAAAACACACCCGAATCCGACAAAAAAAATTCGGTGAGGTTTTGCCAAAACGCGTTCGAACCCAAAACACGGCCGCGGAACCGAACCCAAAACCAAAACACAAAACCCGAAAAATTTCAGGCGCTCATCTCTAATTAGGAGTACTACTTGCTGATAGTGTGACCAGTGACCACCAGTTTAATTAATCCGTTCTCTGCCTGAAAAAAAACGATACACAGTGTGACACAGTCACATACCATATCTGTGCTCAGCCTCAGTGTGCCCTCAGTGTGCTGCATCATCTATGTAATACTGTATATCTGACTGTGCTGAGTGCTCACTGCTCACACAGCTTAATTGTGGGGGAGACTGGGGAGCAGTTATAGCAGGAGTACATATTTTAACAGTGCACACTTTTGCTGCCAGAGTGCCACTGCCAGTGTGACTGACCAGTGACCTCTGACCACCAGTATATTGTGATTGTCTGCCTGAAAAAGTTAAACACTCGTCGTGTGGTGTTTTTATTCTATAAACGCATTCTGCTGACAGTGTCCAGCAGGTCCGTCATTATATAATATATACCTGTCCGGCTGCAGTAGTGATATATATATATATTTTTTATATCATTATCATCCAGTCTATATTAGCACTGCAGCAGACGCAGTACGGTAGTCCACGGCTGTAGCTACCTCTGTGTCAGCAGTCGCTCGTCCATCCATAATTGTATACCACCTACCCGTGGTGTTTTTTTTTTTTTTCTATCTTCTTGATACTAGTAGCTTACTTTAGGAGTCTGCAGTGCTGAGCTGACAGGGTCCAGCAGGTCCGTCATTATATAATATATACCTGTCCAGCTGCAGTAGTGATATATATATATTTTTTTTATCATTATCATCCAGTCTATATTAGCAGCAGACGCAGTACGGTAGTCCACGGCTGTAGCTACCTCTGTGTCGGCAGTCGCTCGTCCATCCATAATTGTATACCACCTACCCGTGGTGTTTTTTTTTTTTTTCTATCTTCTTGATACTAGTAGCTTACTTTAGGAGTCTGCAGTGCTGAGCTGACAGTGTCCAGCAGGTCCGTCATTATATAATATATACCTGTCCGGCTGCAGTAGTGATATATATATATTTTTTATATCATTATCATCCAGTCTATATTAGCAGCAGACGCAGTACGGTAGTCCATGGCTGTAGCTACCTCTGTGTCGGCAGTCACTCGTCCATCCATAATTGTATACCACCTACCTGTGGTGTTTTTTTTTTCTATCTTCTTGATACTACTAGTAGCTTACTTTAGGAGTCTGCAGTGCTGAGCTGACAGTGGTCAGCAGGTCCGTCATTATATAATATATACCTGTCCGGCTGCAGTAGTGATATATATATATATTTTATATCTCATTATCATCCAGTCTATATTAGCAGCAGACGCAGTACGGTAGTCCACGGCTGTAGCTACCTCTGTGTCGGCAGTCGCTCGTCCATCCATAATTGTATACCACCTACCTGTGGTGTTTTTTTTTTTTCTATCTTCTTGATACTACTAGTAGCTTACTTTAGGAGTCTGCAGTGCTGAGCTGACAGTGTCCAGCAGGTCCGTCATTATATAATATATACCTGTCCGGCTGCAGTAGTGATATATATATATTTTATATCTCATTATCATCCAGTCTATATTAGCAGCAGACGCAGTACGGTAGTCCACGGCTGTAGCTACCTCTGTGTCGGCAGTCGCTCGTCCATCCATAATTGTATACCACCTACCCGTGGTGTTTTTTTTTTTCTATCTTCTTAATACTAGTAGCTTACTTTAGGAGTCTGCAGTGCTGAGCTGACAGTGTCCAGCAGGTCCGTCATTATATAATATATACCTGTCCGGCTGCAGTAGTGATATATATATATATTTTTTATATCATTATCATCCAGTCTATATTAGCAGCAGACGCAGTACGGTAGTCCACGGCTGTAGCTACCTCTGTGTCGGCAGTCGCTCGTCCATCCATAATTGTATACCACCTACCCGTGGTGTTTTTTTTTTCTATCTTCTTGATACTAGTAGCTTACTTTAGGAGTCTGCAGTGCTGAGCTGACAGTGTCCAGCAGGTCCGTCATTATATAATATATACCTGTCCGGCTGCAGTAGTGATATATATATATATATATTTTTTATATCATTATCATCCAGTCTATATTAGCAGCAGATGCAGTACGGTAGTCCACGGCTGTAGCTACCTCTGTGTCGGCAGTTGCTCGTCCATCCATAATTGTATACCACCTACCCGTGGTGTTTTTTTTTTCTATCTTCTTGATACTAGTAGCTTACTTTAGGAGTCTGCAGTGCTGAGCTGACAGTGTCCAGCAGGTCCGTCATTATATAATATATACCTGTCCGGCTGCAGTAGTGATATATATATATATTTTTTATATCATTATCATCCAGTCTATATTAGCAGCAGATGCAGTACGGTAGTCCACGGCTGTAGCTACCTCTGTGTCGGCAGTTGCTCGTCCATCCATAATTGTATACCACCTACCTGTGGTGTTTTTTTTTCTATCTTCTTGATACTAGTAGCTTACTTTAGGAGTCTGCAGTGCTGACAGTGTCCAGCAGGTCCGTCATTATATAATATATACCTGTCCGGCTGCAGTAGTGATATATATATATATTTTATATCATTATCATCCAGTCTATATTAGCAGCAGACGCAGTACGGTAGTCCACGGCTGTAGCTACCTCTGTGTCGGCAGTCGCTCGTCCATCCATAATTGTATACCACCTACCTGTGGTGTTTTTTTTTTCTATCTTCTTGATACTAGTAGCTTACTTTAGGAGTCTGCAGTGCTGACAGTGTCCAGCAGGTCCGTCATTATATAATATATACCTGTCCGGCTGCAGTAGTGATATATATATATATATATATATATATTTTATATCATTATCATCCAGTCTATATTAGCAGCAGACACAGTACGGTAGTCCACGGCTGTAGCTACCTCTGTGTCGGCAGTCGCTCGTCCATCCATAAGTATACTAGTATCCATCCATCTCCATTGTTTACCTGAGGTGCCTTTTAGTTGTGCCTATTAAAATATGGAGAACAAAAATGTTGAGGTTCCAAAAATAGGGAAAGATCAAGATCGACTTCCACCTCGAGCTGAAGCTGCTACCACTAGTCATGGCCGAGACGATGAAATGCCAGCAACGTCGTCTGCCAAGGCCGATGCCCAATGTCATAGCACAGAGCATGTAAAATCCAAAATGCCAAATATCAGTAAAAAAAGGACTCAAAAATCTAAAATAAAATTGTCGGAGGAGAAGCGTAAACTTGCCAATATGCCATTTACCACACGGAGTGGCAAGGAACGGCTGAGGCCCTGGCCTATGTTCATGGCTAGTGGTTCAGCTTCACATGAGGATGGAAGCACTCAGCCTCTCGCTAGAAAAATGAAAAGACTCGAGCTGGCAAAAGCACAGCAAAGAACTGTGCATTCTTCGAAATCACAAATCCACAAGGAGAGTCCAATTGTGTCGTTTGCGATGCCTGACCTTCCCAACACTGGACGTGAAGAGCATGCGCCTTCCACCATTTGCACGCCCCCTGCAAGTGCTGGAAGGAGCACCCGCAGTCCAGTTCCTGATAGTCAGATTGAAGATGTCAGTGTTGAAGTACACCAGGATGAGGAGGATATGGGTGTTGCTGGCGCTGGGGAGGAAATTGACCAGGAGGATTCTGATGGTGAGGTGGTTTGTTTAAGTCAGGCACCCGGGGAGACACCTGTTGTCCGTGGGAGGAATAGGGCCATTGGCATGCCTGGTGAAAATACAAAAAAAATCAGCTCTTCGGTGTGGAAGTATTTCAACAGAAATGCGGACAACATTTGTCAAGCCGTGTGTTGCCTTTGTCAAGCTGTAATAAGTAGGGGTAAGGACGTAAACCACCTCGGAACATCCTCCCTTATACGTCACCTGCAGCGCATTTATCATAAGTCAGTGACAAGTTCAAAAACTTTGGGCGACAGCGGAAGCAGTCCACTGACCAGTAAATCCCTTCCTCTTGTAACCAAGCTCACGCAAACCACCCCACCAACTCCCTCAGTGTCAATTTCCTCCTTCCCCAGGAATGCCAATAGTCCTGCAGGCCATGTCACTGGCAATTCTGACGAGTCCTCTCCTGCCTGGGAATCCTCCGATGCATCCTTGCGTGTAACGCCTACTGCTGCTGGCGCTGTTGTTGTTGCTGCTGGGAGTCGATGGTCATCCCAGAGGGGAAGTCGTACTCGTAAGACCACTTGTACTACTTCCACCAAGCAATTGACTGTCCAACAGTCCTTTGCGAGGAAGATGAAATATCACAGCAGTCATCCTGCTGCAAAGCGGATTACTGAGGCCTTGGCATCCTGGGCGGTGAGAAACGTGGTTCCGGTATCCATCATTACTGCAGAGGCAACTATAGACTTGTTGGAGGTACTGTGTCCCCGGTACCAAATACCATCTAGGTTCCATTTCTCTAGGCAGGCGATACCGAAAATGTACACAGACCTCAGAAAAAGACTCACCAGTGTCCTAAAAAATGCAGTTGTACCCAATGTCCACTTAACCACGGACATGTGGACAAGTGGAGCAGGGCAGGCTTAGGACTATATGACTGTGACAGCCCACTGGGTAGATGTATGGACTCCCACCGCAAGAACAGCAGCGGCGGCACCAGTAGCAGCATCTCGCAAACGCCAACTCTTTCCTAGGCAGGCTACGCTTTGTATCACCGCTTTCCAGAATACGCACACAGCTAAAAACCTCTTACGGCAACTGAGGAAGATCATCGCAGAATGGCTTACCCCAATTGGACTCTCCTGTGGATTTGTGGCATCGGACAACGCCAGCAATATTGTGTGTGCATTAAATCTGGGCAAATTCCAGCACGTCCCATGTTTTGCACATACCTTGAATTTGGTGGTGCAGAATTATTTAAAAAACGAGAGGGGCGTGCAAGAAATGCTGTCGGTGGCCAGAAGAATTGCGGGACACTTTCGGCGTACAGGCACCACGTACAGAAGACTGGAGCACCACCAAAAACGCCTGAACCTGCCCTGCCATCATCTGAAGCAAGAAGTGGTAACGAGGTGGAATTCAACCCTCTATATGCTTCAGAGGTTGGAGGAGCAGCAAAAGGCCATTCAAGCCTATACAACTGAGCACGATATAGGAGGTGGAATGCACCTGTCTCAAGCGCAGTGGAGAATGATTTCAACGTTGTGCAAGGTTCTGCAACCTTTTGAACTTGCCACACGTGAAGTCAGTTCAGACACTGCCAGCCTGAGTCAGGTCATTCCCCTCATCAGGCTTTTGCAGAAGAAGCTGGAGACATTGAAGGAGGAGCTAACACAGAGCGATTCCGCTAGGCATGTGGGACTTGTGGATGGAGCCCTTAATTCGCTTAACAAGGATTCACGGGTGGTCAATCTGTTGAAATCAGAGCACTACATTTTGGCCACCGTGCTCGATCCTAGATTTAAAACCTACCTTGGATCTCTCTTTCCGGCAGACACAAGTCTGCTGGGGTTCAAAGAACTGCTGGTGACAAAATTGTCAAGTCAAGCGGAACGCGACCTGTCAACATCTCCTCCTTCACATTCTCCCGCAACTGGGGGTGCGAGGAAAAGGCTCAGAATTCCGAGCCCACCCGCTGGCGGTGATGCAGGGCAGTCTGGAGCGACTGCTGATGCTGACATCTGGTCCGGACTGAAGGACCTGACAACGATTACGGACATGTCGTCTACTGTCACTGCATATGATTCTCTCCCCATTGAAAGAATGGTGGAGGCTTATATGAGTGACCGCATCCAAGTAGGCACGTCAGACAGTCCGTACTTATACTGGCAGGAAAAAGAGGCAATTTGGAGGCCCTTGCACAAACTGGCTTTATTCTACCTAAGTTGCCCTCCCACAAGTGTGTACTCCAAAAGAGTGTTTAGTGCCGCCGCTCACCTTGTCAGCAATCGGCGTACGAGGTTACATCCAGAAAATGTGGAGAAGATGATGTTCATTAAAATGAATTATTATCAATTCCTCCGTGGAGACATTCACCAGCAGCAATTGCCTCCACAAAGTACACAGGGAGCTGAGATGGTGGATTCCAGTGGGGACGAATTGATAATCTGTGAGGAGGGGGATGTACACGGTGATATATCGGAGGATGATGATGAGGTGGACATCTTGCCTCTGTAGAGCCAGTTTGTGCAAGGAGAGATTAATTGCTTCTTTTTTGGTGGGGGTCCAAACCAACCCGTCATTTCAGTCACAGTCGTGTGGCAGACCCTGTCACTGAAATGATGGGTTGGTTAAAGTGTGCATGTCCTGTTTATACAACATAAGGGTGGGTGGGAGGGCCCAAGGACAATTCCATCTTGCACCTCTTTTTTCTTTCATTTTTCTTTGCGTCATGTGCTGTTTGGGGGGTGTTTTTTGGAAGGGCCATCCTGCGTGACACTGCAGTGCCACTCCTAGATGGGCCAGGTGTTTGTGTCGGCCACTAGGGTCGCTTAGCTTACTCACACAGCTACCTCATTGCACCTCTTTTTTTCTTTGCATCATGTGCTGTTTGGGGAGTGTTTTTTGGAAGGGCCATCCTGCGTGACACTGCAGTGCCACTCCTAGATGGACCAGGTGTTTGTGTCGGCCACTAGGGTCGCTTAGCTTACTCACACAGCTACCTCATTGCGCCTCTTTTTTTCTTTGCGTCATGTGCTGTTTGGGGAGTGTTTTTTGGAAGGGCCATCCTGCGTGACACTGCAGTGCCACTCCTAGATGGGCCAGGTGTTTGTGTCGGCCACTAGGGTCGCTTAGCTTACTCACACAGCTACCTCATTGCGCCTCTTTTTTTCTTTGCGTCATGTGCTGTTTGGGGAGTGTTTTTTGGAAGGGCCATCCTGCGTGACACTGCAGTGCCACTCCTAGATGGGCCTGGTGTTTGTGTCGGCCACTAGGGTCGCTTAGCTTACTCACACAGCTACCTCATTGCGCCTCTTTTTTTCTTTGCGACATGTGCTGTTTGGGGAGTGTTTTTTGGAAGGGCCATCCTGCGTGACACTGCAGTGCCACTCCTAGATGGGCCCGGTGTTTGTGTCGGCCACTAGGGTCGCTAATCTTACTCACACAGCTACCTCATTGCGCCTCTTTTTTTCTTTGCGTCATGTGCTGTTTGGGGAGGGTTTTTTGGAAGGGCCATCCTGCGTGACACTGCAGTGCCACTCCTAGATGGGCCCGGTGTTTGTGTCGGCCACTAGGGTCGCTAATCTTACTCACACAGCTACCTCATTGCGCCTCTTTTTTTCTTTGCGTCATGTGCTGTTTGGGGAGGGTTTTTTGGAAGGGACATCCTGCGTGACACTGCAGTGCCACTCCTAGATGGGCCCGGTGTTTGTGTCGGCCACTAGGGTCGCTTATCTTACTCACACAGCGACCTCGGTGCAAATTTTAGGACTAAAAATAATATTGTGAGGTGTAAGGTATTCAGAATAGACTGAAAATGAGTGTAAATTATGGTTTTTGAGGTTAATAATACTTTGGGATCAAAATGACCCCCAAATTCTATGATTTAAGCTGTTTTTTAGTGTTTTTTGAAAAAAACACCCGAATCCAAAACACAGCCGAATCCGACAAAAAAAATTCGGTGAGGTTTTGCCAAAACGCGTTCGAACCCAAAACACGGCTGCGGAACCGAACCCAAAACCAAAACACAAAACCCGAAAAATTTCAGGCGCTCATCTCTAATTAGGAGTACTACTTGCTGATAGTGTGACCAGTGACCACCAGTTTAATTAATCCGTTCTCTGCCTGAAAAAAAACGATACACAGTGTGACACAGTCACATACCATATCTGTGCTCAGCCTCAGTGTGCCCTCAGTGTGCTGCATCATCTATGTAATACTGTATATCTGACTGTGCTGAGTGCTCACTGCTCACACAGCTTAATTGTGGGGGAGACTGGGGAGCAGTTATAGCAGGAGTACATATTTTAACAGTGCACACTTTTGCTGCCAGAGTGCCACTGCCAGTGTGACTGACCAGTGACCTCTGACCACCAGTATATTGTGATTGTCTGCCTGAAAAAGTTAAACACTCGTCGTGTGGTGTTTTTATTCTATAAACGCATTCTGCTGACAGTGTCCAGCAGGTCCGTCATTATATAATATATACCTGTCCGGCTGCAGTAGTGATATATATATATATTTTTTATATCATTATCATCCAGTCTATATTAGCACTGCAGCAGACGCAGTACGGTAGTCCACGGCTGTAGCTACCTCTGTGTCAGCAGTCGCTCGTCCATCCATAATTGTATACCACCTACCCGTGGTGTTTTTTTTTTTTTTCTATCTTCTTGATACTAGTAGCTTACTTTAGGAGTCTGCAGTGCTGAGCTGACAGTGTCCAGCAGGTCCGTCATTATATAATATATACCTGTCCAGCTGCAGTAGTGATATATATATATTTTTTTTATCATTATCATCCAGTCTATATTAGCAGCAGACGCAGTACGGTAGTCCACGGCTGTAGCTACCTCTGTGTCGGCAGTCGCTCGTCCATCCATAATTGTATACCACCTACCCGTGGTGTTTTTTTTTTTTTCTATCTTCTTGATACTAGTAGCTTACTTTAGGAGTCTGCAGTGCTGAGCTGACAGTGTCCAGCAGGTCCGTCATTATATAATATATACCTGTCCGGCTGCAGTAGTGATATATATATATTTTTTATATCATTATCATCCAGTCTATATTAGCAGCAGACGCAGTACGGTAGTCCATGGCTGTAGCTACCTCTGTGTCGGCAGTCGCTCGTCCATCCATAATTGTATACCACCTACCTGTGGTGTTTTTTTTCTCTATCCTCTTGATACTACTAGTAGCTTACTTTAGGAGTCTGCAGTGCTGAGCTGACAGTGGTCAGCTGGTCCGTCATTATATAATATATACCTGTCCGGCTGCAGTAGTGATATATATATATATTTTATATCTCATTATCATCCAGTCTATATTAGCAGCAGACGCAGTACGGTAGTCCACGGCTGTAGCTACCTCTGTGTCGGCAGTCGCTCATCCATCCATAATTGTATACCACCTACCTGTGGTGTTTTTTTTTTTTTCTATCTTCTTGATACTACTAGTAGCTTACTTTAGGAGTCTGCAGTGCTGAGCTGACAGTGTCCAGCAGGTCCGTCATTATATAATATATACCTGTCCGGCTGCAGTAGTGATATATATATATTTTATATCTCATTATCATCCAGTCTATATTAGCAGCAGACGCAGTACGGTAGTCCACGGCTGTAGCTACCTCTGTGTCGGCAGTCGCTCGTCCATCCATAATTGTATACCACCTACCCGTGGTGTTTTTTTTTTTCTATCTTCTTAATACTAGTAGCTTACTTTAGGAGTCTGCAGTGCTGAGCTGACAGTGTCCAGCAGGTCCGTCATTATATAATATATACCTGTCCGGCTGCAGTAGTGATATATATATATATTTTTTATATCATTATCATCCAGTCTATATTAGCAGCAGATGCAGTACGGTAGTCCACGGCTGTAGCTACCTCTGTGTCGGCAGTCGCTCGTCCATCCATAATTGTATACCACCTACCCGTGGTGTTTTTTTTTTCTATCTTCTTGATACTAGTAGCTTACTTTAGGAGTCTGCAGTGCTGAGCTGACAGTGTCCAGCAGGTCCGTCATTATATAATATATACCTGTCCGGCTGCAGTAGTGATATATATATATATATATTTTTTATATCATTATCATCCAGTCTATATTAGCAGCAGATGCAGTACGGTAGTCCACGGCTGTAGCTACCTCTGTGTCGGCAGTTGCTCGTCCATCCATAATTGTATACCACCTACCCGTGGTGTTTTTTTTTTCTATCTTCTTGATACTAGTAGCTTACTTTAGGAGTCTGCAGTGCTGAGCTGACAGTGTCCAGCAGGTCCGTCATTATATAATATATACCTGTCCGGCTGCAGTAGTGATATATATATATATTTTTTATATCATTATCATCCAGTCTATATTAGCAGCAGATGCAGTACGGTAGTCCACGGCTGTAGCTACCTCTGTGTCGGCAGTTGCTCATCCATCCATAATTGTATACCACCTACCTGTGGTGTTTTTTTTTCTATCTTCTTGATACTAGTAGCTTACTTTAGGAGTCTGCAGTGCTGACAGTGTCCAGCAGGTCCGTCATTATATAATATATACCTGTCCGGCTGCAGTAGTGATATATATATATATATTTTATATCATTATCATCCAGTCTATATTAGCAGCAGACGCAGTACGGTAGTCCACGGCTGTAGCTACCTCTGTGTCGGCAGTCGCTCGTCCATCCATAATTGTATACCACCTACCTGTGGTGTTTTTTTTTTCTATCTTCTTGATACTAGTAGCTTACTTTAGGAGTCTGCAGTGCTGACAGTGTCCAGCAGGTCCGTCATTATATAATATATACCTGTCCGGCTGCAGTAGTGATATATATATATATATATATATTTTATATCATTATCATCCAGTCTATATTAGCAGCAGACACAGTACGGTAGTCCACGGCTGTAGCTACCTCTGTGTCGGCAGTCGCTCGTCCATCCATAAGTATACTAGTATCCATCCATCTCCATTGTTTACCTGAGGTGCCTTTTAGTTGTGCCTATTAAAATATGGAGAACAAAAATGTTGAGGTTCCAAAAATAGGGAAAGATCAAGATCGACTTCCACCTCGAGCTGAAGCTGCTACCACTAGTCATGGCCGAGACGATGAAATGCCAGCAACGTCGTCTGCCAAGGCCGATGCCCAATGTCATAGCACAGAGCATGCAAAATCCAAAATGCCAAATATCAGTAAAAAAAGGACTCAAAAATCTAAAATAAAATTGTCGGAGGAGAAGCGTAAACTTGCCAATATGCCATTTACCACACGGAGTGGCAAGGAACGGCTGAGGCCCTGGCCTATGTTCATGGCAAGTGGTTCAGCTTCACATGAGGATGGAAGCACTCAGCCTCTCGCTAGAAAAATGAAAAGACTCAAGCTGGCAAAAGCACAGCAAAGAACTGTGCATTCTTCGAAATCACAAATCCACAAGGAGAGTCCAATTGTGTCGTTTGCGATGCCTGACCTTCCCAACACTGGACGTGAAGAGCATGCGCCTTCCACCATTTGCACGCCCCCTGCGAGTGCTGGAAGGAGCACCCGCAGTCCAGTTCCTGATAGTCAGATTGAAGATGTCAGTGTTGAAGTACACCAGGATGAGGAGGATATGGGTGTTGCTGGCGCTGGGGAGGAAATTGACCAGGAGGATTCTGATGGTGAGGTGGTTTGTTTAAGTCAGGCACCCGGGGAGACACCTGTTGTCCGTGGGAGGAATAGGGCCATTGGCATGCCTGGTGAAAATACCAAAAAAATCAGCTCTTCGGTGTGGAAGTATTTCAACAGAAATGCGGACAACATTTGTCAAGCCGTGTGTTGCCTTTGTCAAGCTGTAATAAGTAGGGGTAAGGACGTAAACCACCTCGGAACATCCTCCCTTATACGTCACCTGCAGCGCATTTATCATAAGTCAGTGACAAGTTCAAAAACTTTGGGCGACAGCGGAAGCAGTCCACTGACCAGTAAATCCCTTCCTCTTGTAACCAAGCTCACGCAAACCACCCCACCAACTCCCTCAGTGTCAATTTCCTCCTTCCCCAGGAATGCCAATAGTCCTGCAGGCCATGTCACTGGCAATTCTGACGAGTCCTCTCCTGCCTGGGAATCCTCCGATGCATCCTTGCGTGTAACGCCTACTGCTGCTGGCGCTGTTGTTGTTGCTGCTGGGAGTCGATGGTCATCCCAGAGGGGAAGTCGTACTCGTAAGACCACTTGTACTACTTCCACCAAGCAATTGACTGTCCAACAGTCCTTTGCGAGGAAGATGAAATATCACAGCAGTCATCCTGCTGCAAAGCGGATAACTGAGGCCTTGGCATCCTGGGCGGTGAGAAACGTGGTTCCGGTATCCATCATTACTGCAGAGGCAACTATAGACTTGTTGGAGGTACTGTGTCCCCGGTACCAAATACCATCTAGGTTCCATTTCTCTAGGCAGGCGATACCGAAAATGTACACAGACCTCAGAAAAAGACTCACCAGTGTCCTAAAAAATGCAGTTGTACCCAATGTCCACTTAACCACGGACATGTGGACAAGTGGAGCAGGGCAGGCTTAGGACTATATGACTGTGACAGCCCACTGGGTAGATGTATGGACTCCCGCCGCAAGAACAGCAGCGGCGGCACCAGTAGCAGCATCTCGCAAACGCCAACTCTTTCCTAGGCAGGCTACGCTTTGTATCACCGCTTTCCAGAATACGCACACAGCTAAAAACCTCTTACGGCAACTGAGGAAGATCATCGCAGAATGGCTTACCCCAATTGGACTCTCCTGTGGATTTGTGGCATCGGACAACGCCAGCAATATTGTGTGTGCATTAAATCTGGGCAAATTCCAGCACGTCCCATGTTTTGCACATACCTTGAATTTGGTGGTGCAGAATTATTTAAAAAACGAGAGGGGCGTGCAAGAAATGCTGTCGGTGGCCAGAAGAATTGCGGGACACTTTCGGCGTACAGGCACCACGTACAGAAGACTGGAGCACCACCAAAAACGCCTGAACCTGCCCTGCCATCATCTGAAGCAAGAAGTGGTAACGAGGTGGAATTCAACCCTCTATATGCTTCAGAGGTTGGAGGAGCAGCAAAAGGCCATTCAAGCCTATACAACTGAGCACGATATAGGAGGTGGAATGCACCTGTCTCAAGCGCAGTGGAGAATGATTTCAACGTTGTGCAAGGTTCTGCAACCTTTTGAACTTGCCACACGTGAAGTCAGTTCAGACACTGCCAGCCTGAGTCAGGTCATTCCCCTCATCAGGCTTTTGCAGAAGAAGCTGGAGACATTGAAGGAGGAGCTAACACAGAGCGATTCCGCTAGGCATGTGGGACTTGTGGAGGGAGCCCTTAATTCGCTTAACAAGGATTCACGGGTGGTCAATCTGTTGAAATCAGAGCACTACATTTTGGCCACCGTGCTCGATCCTAGATTTAAAACCTACCTTGGATCTCTCTTTCCGGCAGACACAAGTCTGCTGGGGTTCAAAGAACTGCTGGTGACAAAATTGTCAAGTCAAGCGGAACGCGACCTGTCAACATCTCCTCCTTCACATTCTCCCGCAACTGGGGGTGCGAGGAAAAGGCTCAGAATTCCGAGCCCACCCGCTGGCGGTGATGCAGGGCAGTCTGGAGCGACTGCTGATGCTGACATCTGGTCCGGACTGAAGGACCTGACAACGATTACGGACATGTCGTCTACTGTCACTGCATATGATTCTCTCCCCATTGAAAGAATGGTGGAGGCTTATATGAGTGACCGCATCCAAGTAGGCACGTCAGACAGTCCGTACTTATACTGGCAGGAAAAAGAGGCAATTTGGAGGCCCTTGCACAAACTGGCTTTATTCTACCTAAGTTGCCCTCCCACAAGTGTGTACTCCAAAAGAGTGTTTAGTGCCGCCGCTCACCTTGTCAGCAATCGGCGTACGAGGTTACATCCAGAAAATGTGGAGAAGATGATGTTCATTAAAATGAATTATTATCAATTCCTCCGTGGAGACATTCACCAGCAGCAATTGCCTCCACAAAGTACACAGGGAGCTGAGATGGTGGATTCCAGTGGGGACGAATTGATAATCTGTGAGGAGGGGGATGTACACGGTGATATATCGGAGGATGATGATGAGGTGGACATCTTGCCTCTGTAGAGCCAGTTTGTGCAAGGAGAGATTAATTGCTTCTTTTTTGGTGGGGGTCCAAACCAACCCGTCATTTCAGTCACAGTCGTGTGGCAGACCCTGTCACTGAAATGATGGGTTGGTTAAAGTGTGCATGTCCTGTTTATACAACATAAGGGTGGGTGGGAGGGCCCAAGGACAATTCCATCTTGCACCTCTTTTTTCTTTCATTTTTCTTTGCGTCATGTGCTGTTTGGGGGGTGTTTTTTGGAAGGGCCATCCTGCGTGACACTGCAGTGCCACTCCTAGATGGGCCAGGTGTTTGTGTCGGCCACTAGGGTCGCTTAGCTTACTCACACAGCTACCTCATTGCACCTCTTTTTTTCTTTGCATCATGTGCTGTTTGGGGAGTGTTTTTTGGAAGGGCCATCCTGCGTGACACTGCAGTGCCACTCCTAGATGGACCAGGTGTTTGTGTCGGCCACTAGGGTCGCTTAGCTTACTCACACAGCTACCTCATTGCGCCTCTTTTTTTCTTTGCGTCATGTGCTGTTTGGGGAGTGTTTTTTGGAAGGGCCATCCTGCGTGACACTGCAGTGCCACTCCTAGATGGGCCAGGTGTTTGTGTCGGCCACTAGGGTCGCTTAGCTTACTCACACAGCTACCTCATTGCGCCTCTTTTTTTCTTTGCGTCATGTGCTGTTTGGGGAGTGTTTTTTGGAAGGGCCATCCTGCGTGACACTGCAGTGCCACTCCTAGATGGGCCAGGTGTTTGTGTCGGCCACTAGGGTCGCTTAGCTTACTCACACAGCTACCTCATTGCGCCTCTTTTTTTCTTTGCGTCATGTGCTGTTTGGGGAGTGTTTTTTGGAAGGGCCATCCTGCGTGACACTGCAGTGACACTCCAAGATGGGCCAGGTGTTTGTGTCGGCCACTTGGGTCGCTTAGCTTAGCCATCCAGCGACCTCGGTGCAAATTTTAGGACTAAAAATAATATTGTGAGGTGTGAGGTGTTCAGAATAGACTGAAAATGAGTGGTTATTGAGGTTAATAATACTTTGGGATCAAAATGACCCCCAAATTCTATGATTTAAGCTGTTTTTTAGGGTTTTTTGAAAAAAACACCCGAATCCAAAATACACCCGAATCCGACAAAAAAAATTCGGTGAGGTTTTGCCAAAACGCGTTCGAACCCAAAACACGGCCGCGGAACCGAACCCAAAACCAAAACACAAAACCCAAAAAATTTCCGGTGCTCGTCACTAGTTTTACCCATCTGCTAACAAATTTTCTGCTACGATCAGATCTTAATTAGGCCCATGCTGTCCTGCTGCTGTGGGGGCCATCTTTAGAGGACGCAAAGCATCATATGCATCATGGAATTAGTTTATTTTTTACTGCTCAGAGTCTGAGCAGTAAAAAATAAACTACAAATTCCAAACCACTACTCTTCCTTCACTGAGTGGGAGGGGCTGGGGCTGTGTTGGGGGTAATCAGTGGTGGATGGGGGGCAACTGATGGCGGCCTGTTCAGGTACGATGCCCTGGCCAGTGGTGCCCCTCACTGCTGGGCCTGCTACGGCACCCAGGGCATGTGCCCTGCTTGTCCTGCCCTAGTTACACCACTGGTGGTGAGAGATATGTATAACTATACCTCACAACTGGCCCAGTTAAGCAGGACAGACCAGATATTAGAAGATATTAGGTCGCAATTCCTTAAACTGGATCATGGCAGATTTGTCCCAAGTGGCCCAGAAGTACGACCCATTCACAGCTGCTCTGCCACATTATTATAGGGAAAAAACAAATCAGTAATGTTCATTTCGTAGGAACTTATTTTTGAACTGCCAACAGTTTAATACGGTTGACATAAACTTATAATACAGTATTATAACATTCTTTATAGACACAGCAGGTATGTTAGTTTCCCAAATTAATATTTGTTACACAACTGTTTGTAGTATTTAACATTTATTTAACAATACTTATTAATATATTTTACTTCTTTGTCTCCTATTTTCTAGCCAAAATACTTTATTACAGTATAATACAAAATTGGCTTTGGAGCCTAACTGCGAAGTTTGTGCACTGAATTAACACAATTATTTCTGAACTCATACTAGAATAATTCTGTTACCTGCCACAATATGTTTTATTCATATAATTATTTTGCATACATACTATTGACAACCTGCACCTCATACAGCCGAAGCAAAGACTCATTAGAGATCCTCAGAAAATGTTAGCATTGCTATGGAAATCAGTAGTCAAAACTTAATTGGCATATACAAAATACTTTGGATAAGAAATGCACATTTAGGATGAAATTGATAGATATAAAGAATTAAAGAAATAATCACTGAGCTATTCCAATTGCTTCCCTTTTTAACTACAAAACTGTCACTATTAAATAGAGATGAGCGGATTCGGTTCCTCGGAAACCGAACCCCCCCGAACTTCACCCATTTTACACGGGTCCGAGGCATACTCGGATTCTCCCGTATGGCTCGGTTAACCCAAGCGCGCCCGAACGTCATCATCCCGCTGTCGGATTCTCGCGAGATTCGGATTCTATATAAGTAGCCATGCGTCGCCGTCATTTTCACTCGTGCATTGGAAATGTTAGGGAGAGGACGTGGCTGGCGTCCTCTCCGTTATTGTTGAACTTGATTGTGCACTATTGCTTAATTGTGGGGAGGGCTGGGGAGCAGCTGTATAATATAGGAAGAGTACAGTGCAGAGTTTTGCTGATCAGTGACCACCAGTTTTATCCGTTCTCTGCCTGAAAAAAATGCTCCTTATCTGTGCTCAGTGTGCTGCATATATCTGTGCTCACACTGCTTAATTGTGGGGACTGGGGAGCAGCTATATTATATAGCAGGAGTACAGTGCAGAGTTTTGCTGACAGTGACCACCAGTATACGTTGTCTGCCTGAAAAACACTCCATATCTGTGCTCAGTGTGCTGCTTTATTGTGGGGACTGGGGACCACCAGTATAATATTATATAGGAGGAGTACAGTGCAGAGTTTTGCTGACCAGTGACCACCAGTATATAATATATAGCATTACGGTACAGTAGGCCACTGCTGTACCTACCTCTGTGTCGTCAAGTATACTATCCATCCATACCTGTGGTGCATTTCAGTTTTGCACAGTTTGCTGACCACCAGTATATAATATATAGCAGTACGGTATAGTAGGCCACTGCTGTACCTACCTCTGTGTCGTCAAGTATACTATCCATCCATACCTGTGGTGAATTTCAGTTTTGCACAGTTTGCTGACCACCAGTATAAAATATATAGCAGTACGGTACAGTAGGCCACTGCTGTACCTACCTCTGTGTCGTCAAGTATACTATCCATCCATACCTGTGGTGCATTTCAGTTTTGCACAGTTTGCTGACCACCAGTATATAATATATATAGCAGTACGGTACAGTAGGCCACTGCTGTACCTACCTCTGTGTCGTCAAGTATACTATCCATCCATACCTGTGGTGCATTTTATTTTTGCACAGTTTGCTGACCACCAGTACATAATATATAGCAGTACGGTACAGTAGGCCACTGCTGTACCTACCTCTGTGTCGTCAAGTATACTATCCATCCATACCTGTGGTGCATTTCATTTTTGCACAGTTTGCTTACCACCAGTATATAATATATAGCAGTACGGTACAGTAGGCAACTGCTGTACCTACCTCTGTATCGTCAAGTATACTATCCATCCATACCTGTGGTGCATTTCATTTTTGCAGTTTGCTGACCACCAGTATATAATATATAGCAGTACGGTACAGTAGGCCACTGCTGTACCTACCTCTGTGTCGTCAAGTATACTATCCATCCATACCTGTGGTGCATTTCAGTTGTGCGCAGTATATATAGTAGTAGGCCATTGCTATTGATACTGGCATATAATTCCACACATTAAAAAATGGAGAACAAAAATGTGGAGGTTAAAATAGGTAAAGATCAAGATCCACTTCCACCTCGTGCTGAAGCTGCTGTTACTAGACATGGCCGAGACGATGAAATGCCATCAACGTCGTCTGCCAAGGCCGATGCCCAATGTCATAGTAAAGAGCATGTAAAATCCAAAAAACAAAAGTTCAGTAAAATTACCCAAAAATCAAAATTGAAAGCGTCTGATGAGAAGCGTAAACTTTCCAATATGCCATTTACGACACAGAGTGGCAAGGAATGGCTGAGGCCCTTGCCTATGTTCATGGCTAGTGGTTCAGCTTCACATGAGGATGGAAGCACTCATCCTCTCGCTAGAAAAATGAAAAGACTTAAGCTGGCAAAAGCACAGCAAAGAACTGTGCGTTCTACTAAATCACAAATCCCCAAGGAGAGTCCAATTGTGTCGGTTGCGATGCCTGACGGGTAGAGCTTGTGCCTTCCACCATTTGCACGACCCCTGCAAGTGCTGGAAGGAGCACCTGCAGTCCAGTTCCTGATAGTCAAATTGAAGATGTCACTGTTGAAGTACACCAGGATGAGGATTTGGGTGTTGCTGGCGCTGGGGAGGAAATTGACAAGGAGGATTCTGATGGTGAGGTGGTTTGTTTAAGTCAGGCACCCGGGGAGACACCTGTTGTCCGTGGGACGAATATGGCCATTGACATGCCTGGTCAAAATACAAAAAAAATCACCTCTTCGGTGTGGAATTATTTCAACACAAATGCGGACAACAGGTGTCAAGCCGTGTGTTGCCTTTGTCGAGCTGTAATAAGTAGGGGTAAGGACGTTAACCACCTAGGAACATCCTCCCTTATACGTCACCTGGACCACATTCATCAGAAGTCAGTGACAAGTTCAAAAACTGTGGATGACAGCGGAAGCAGTCCACTGACCACTAAATCCCTTCCTCTTGTAACCAAGCTCCTGCAAACCACACCACCAACTCCCTCAGTGTCAATTTCCTCCTTACCCAGGAAAGCCAATAGTCCTGCATGCCATGTAACTGGCAAGTATGATGAGTCCTCTCCTGCCTGGGATTCCTCCAAAGCATCCTTGAATGTAACGCCTACTGCTGCTGGCGCTGCTTTTGTTGCTGCTGGGAGTCGATCATCATCCCAGAGGGGAAGTCGGAAGACCACTTGTACTACTTCCAGTAAGCAATTGACTGTCCAACAGTCCTTTGCGAGTAATATAAAATATCACAGCAGTCATCCTGCTGCAAAGCGGATAACTCAGGCATTGGCAGCCTGGGCGGTGAGAAACGTGGTTCCGGTATCCACCGTTAATTCAGAGGCAACTAGAGACTTGATTGAGGTACTGTGTCCCTGGTACCAAATACCATCTAGGTTCCATTTCTCTAGGCAGGCGATACCGAAAATGTACACAGACGTCAGAAAAAGAGTTACCAGTGTCCTAAAAAATGCAGTTGTACCCAATGTCCACTTAACCACGGACATGTGGACAAGTGGAGCAGGGCAGACTCAGGACTATATGACTGTGACAGCCCACTGGGTAGATGTATTGCCTCCCGCAGCAAGAACAGCAGCGGCTGCACCAGTAGCAGCATCTCGCAAATGCCAACTCGTTCCTAGGCAGGCTATACTTTGTATCACCGCTTTCCAGAAGAGGCACACAGCTGACAACCTCTTACGGAAACTGAGGAACATCATCGCAGAATGGCTTACCCCAATTGGACTCTCCTGGGGATTTGTGACATCGGAAAACGCCAGCAATATTGTGCGTGCATTACATCTGGGCAAATTCCAGCATGTCCCATGTTTTGCATATACATTGAATTTGGTGTTGCAGAATTATTTAAAAAACGACAGGGGCGTGCAAGAGATGCTGTCGGTGGCCCGAAAAATCGCAGGCCACTTTCGACATTCAGCCACCGCGTACCGAAGACTGGAGCACCACCAAACATTCCTGAACCTGCCCTGCCATCATCTGAAGCAAGAGGTGGTAACGAGGTGGAATTCAACCCTCTATATGCTTCAGAGGATGGAGGAGCAGCAAAAGGCCATTTAAGCCTATACATCTGCCCACGATATAGGCAAAGGAGGGGGAATGCACCTGACTCAAGCGCAGTGGAGAATGATTTCAACGTTGTGCAAGGTTCTGCAACCCTTTTAACTTGCCACACGTGAAGTCAGTTCTGACACTGCCAGCCTGAGGCAGGTCATTCCCCTCATCAGGCTTTTGCAGAAGAAGCTGGAGACATTGAAGGAGGAGCTAAAACAGAACGATTCCGCTAGGCATGTGGGACTTGTGGATGGAGCCCTTAATTCGCTTAACCAGGAAATCATGGGTGGTCAATCTGTTGAAATCAGAGCCCTACATTTTGGCCACCGTGCTCGATCCTAGATTTAAAACCTACGTTGTATCTCTCTTTCTTGCAGACACAAGTCTGCAGAGGTTCAAAGACCTGCTGGTGAGAAAATTGTCAAGTCAAGCGGAACGTGACCCGTCAACATCTCCTCCTTCACATTCTCCCGCAACTGGGGGTGCGAGGAAAAGGCTCAGAATTCCGAGCCCACCCGCTGGCGGTGATGCAGGGCAGTCTGGAGCGAGTGCTGACATCTGGTCCGGACTGAAGGACCTGCCAACGATTACTGACATGTCGTCTACTGTCACTGCATATGATTCTGTCACCATTGAAAGAATGGTGGAGGATTATATGAGTGACCGCATCCAAGTAGGCACGTCAGACAGTCCGTACGTATACTGGCAGGAAAAAGAGGCAAGTTGGAGGCCCTTGCACAAACTGGCTTTATTCTACCTAAGTTGCCCTCCCTCCAGTGTGTACTCCAAAAGAGTGTTTAGTGCAGCCGCTCACCTTGTCAGCAATCGGCGTACGAGGTTACTTCCAGAAAATGTGGAGAAGATGATGTTCATCAAAATGAATTATAATCAATTCCTCCGTGGAGACATTCACCAGCAGCAATTGCCTCCAGAAAGTACACAGGGACCTGAGATGGTGGATTCCAGTGGGGACGAATTCATAATCTGTGAGGAGGGGGATGTACACAGTGAAAGGGGTGAGGAATCGGAGTATGATGATGAGGTGGACATCTTGCCTCTGTAGAGCCAGTTGTGCAAGGAGAGATTGATTGCTTCTTTTTTGGTGGGGGCCCAAACCAACCAGTCATTTCTGTCACAGTCGTGTGGCAGACCCTGTCGCTGAAATGATGGGTTCGTTAAAGTGTGCATGTCCTGTTTATACAACATAAGGGTGGGTGGGAGGGCCCAAGGACAATTCCATTTTGCACCTCTTTTTTCTTTCATTTTTCTTTGCATCATGTGCTGTTTGGGGACAATTTTTTTGAAGTGCCATCCTGCCTGACACTGCAGTGCCACTCCTAGATGGGCCAGGTGTTTGTGTCGGCCACTTGGGTCGGTTAGCTTTGTCACACAGCTACCTCATTGCGCCTCTTTTTTTCTTTGCATCATGTGCTGTTTGGGGACAATTTTTTTAATCTGCCATCCTGTCTGACACTGCAGTGCCACTCCTAGATGGGCCAGGTGTTTGTGTCAGCCACTTTGGTCGCTTAGCTTAGTCACACAGCTGCCTCATTGCACCTCTTTTTTTCTTTGCATCATGTGCTGTTTGGGGACTATTTTTTTGAAGTGCCATCCTGCCTGACACTGCAGTGCCACTCCTAGATGGGCCAGGTGTTTGTGTCGGCCACTTGTGTCGCTTAGCTTAGCCATCCAGTGACCTCTGTGTAAATTTTAGGACTAAAAATAATATTGTGAGGTGTGAGGTGTGAAGTGCCATCCTGTCTGACACTGCAGTGCCACTCCTAGATGGGCCAGGTGTTTGTGTCGGCCACTTGTGTCGCTTAGCTTAGTCACACAGCGACCTTGATGCGCCTCTTTTTTTCTTTGCATCATGTGCTGTTTGGGGACTATTTTTTTGAAGTGCCATCCTGTCTGACACAGCAGTGCCACTCCTAGATGGGCCAGGTGTTTGTGTCGGCCACTTGGGTCGCTTAGCTTAGCCATCCAGCGACCTCTGTGCAAATTTTAGGACTAAAAATAATATTGTGAGGTGTGAGGTGTTCTGAATAGACTGAAAATGAGTGTAAATTATGGTTATTGAGGTTAATAATACTATGGGATCAAAATGACCCCCAAATTCTAGGAATTAAGCTGTTTTTGAGGGTTTTTTGTAAAAAAAAAACCAAATCCAAAACACACCCGAATCCGACAAAACATTTTCAGTGAGGTTTTGCCAAAACGCGTCCGAATTCAAAACCAAAACACAAAACCCGAAAAATGTCCGGTGCACATCACTACTATTAAATAGAGTTTAAATCGGACTGTGCTGCACAACATCAATAGAAAAGGTCAATTAGCAAGTAGTGTTAATGACAGTGAAAACAGAAAATTAAACATTAAGATATTATAGTACAGAGACTTAGGACCTGGTTGAAAGGTATATGTGATGGAGCTGTTTACATAGCGGCTAATTCAGACCTGATTGCTGCTGTGCATTTTTGCACAGTGGGTGATCAGGTCTTAACTGCGCATGCGCAGGCGCCCCAGTGCGCTGGTGCATGCCAGAGATGTGATCGGCATCTATGTCCAGCGATCGCCTCTGCCTGATTGACAGGCAGAGGTGTACATTGGGTGGGAGGGGTTGGCCCACCATTTTGGGGACCGTGCGGGGCTGGCCGCGGCGGCTGCATGACATCACACGCAGCAGCTGCGACCTGGAGAGCGACGGGTAGCTCCCTGCCAGCACGCAGGAGCTGCGTTGGTAGTGAGTTACTCTTCAGGTACAAAAGCATCGCAACTGTGTAATGCTTTTGTACCTGTGCAGTGAGGGGAGGGCCAGAAATGTGGGGCAGACTAACCCTGTTCTTGGTATCCCCCCACATGTCAGGGTGGCTGATCGTAACCGTGCAACATTTTGCATGGCTACAATCAGGTCTGGATTAGGCCCTTAGTTGTCTGATATTTTTTCTACAGCACTGTTGCACTGCACATGTGCTGCAATGGAATAAAGATGGCGATCGTACTGTGGATTTGGTTGCATAATGACTCACAGGTAATTAGCGTTTGTGGGAGGAAATGGGTAGATGGTGCATGTCGCAACCAGGACCATCCTAACGTACAGTCACACTGGGTAGCTGCCTACAGCCCAACAATTCTAGAGTGATTTGAGGAGGGGAGGGTGGGTGGTGGTCACAGAATCAAATTGGCCAGGCAGCATTTTCTCTACCTTCCTCCCAGTCTGCAAGCAGACAGTGACTGACTGTCAGCTTGTTGATTGGTGAATAACTGGAGCTATTCACCAATCAACTGCTGACATATGAAGCATGTGGAGGGATAGCACAGGACCACAGGAGGGATATGTTAGGATTTTTTTTCAGTGGTTCTCATGAATAGGTGGGTAGGGGCCTCGGTGATTTGCTTTGTTCAGGATCTACAATGGTGTTAAGATTGTTCTGGTGCAGCCAGAAACTGCGTCATCATACACAGTGGTAATTGCCCCGGTGTTCCGACTGACATTTAGTGCTACCATAATGTTTCACAGAACTTCTATGGTGCTACCAATGTCTTTGTACGTGTGGGATTGTTGATACTGGAGGTGGATGTCTCTGTACAACAGACAGCAGCTACAGCATTAGCATACCTTCATTCCGCTGTGTATAAAAACACAGCAGCAACCGGATTTTAATCTGGCTCTAATGCTGGGTACACACTAAACGATGTGTGTACCCACCAATTGTATGATGCGATGTCACAATACTTTGCACTGTCCATACACACTATATACTACTGCATTCAAAATGCATGCTGTCGTTCCCTGGGTCGTCCCTTTGGGCATGCAGGACAGCCCGTGGAATGACCCAAGGGAGCTCGGAATCGAGAGTACACACTGATTGATGGGGAATATATATTATTCCAATTAATTGCCTAGTGTGTACCCAGCTTTAGAGTAGCAAATCAGTGTTAATAATAAGAGAATCAGAATAAATAATTGGTTGTCTATGTACTAAGTGTTGGGGTGAGGAAAAAGTATCATCCACTCAGCTCCTAACGGTCATGTTACAGACTTGGCTTGAAAAATGACTGTTATGAGCTGATTGGTTTGCTTGATAGGCTTAGTACATAGACCCATTTGGTCCCACAAAGCAGTGATATACACTACTGTTCTTTCCATCAATATATCCATCAATAAATCCAATATGTCCCCTATCAGCCATTGTCTGCATACAGTGATCAGTTGATTTCAATTTAAGGCACACCTGCACTCTGCTGCATCCAACTGGTGATTGATGCAGCATACATGGGGATAAAACAGCAGATAATAGGGATCATAGAGGAAAATGTAAATTAATCCCACTCTGCAGTGAAATTTATTATGAGCAGATGATGCATCATGAATGCTACATGTGCTGTTGTTGACTGTTCATTGTTCATTATGACCAGTCACGTGTACAGTCTCCCTCTTTTCTGTAAGTGGTATGAATTCCTATGGAAAGTGTTATTTGGATGTTTACTGCTGGAGGAATACAGTGCCACTCAGAAAAAAACCCTTTGTATAAAAATAATAGTATCCCACAGTGATATGTGCCAAGTACAGGGCCGGATTAAGGGCCACATGGGCCTGGAGCGGAAAATTGTCAAGGGCCTATACTGAGAGAGTAGGAGCTGTGATGAGTGCTGTGTAAATGTGGTCAGAGCCATGTGAGTGTGTACACCCTATACGATATGAGCCCCACTGTCTCCCTAAATGCATAAACATAGAAAAATTGCATAATGTTGTGAGGAAACTACAAAAACTATTTTAATACTTGTGATTTATGATTGTTTGGCGAGCTGGGCAGCTGGTCATCATCTTCCTGCCAGGATGATGGGCCTATTTGTATGTGGAGGCCTGGAGCTGGAGCTCCACCCGCCCCATTGTTAATCTGGCCCTGGCCAGGTACATAGAGTAAATAACTTGACTCGTCTTAAGAGTTGATGCTTAAACTGTGTTTGTTTTGGTTTTGGATTCTGTTCCGCGGCCGTGTTTTGGATTCGGACGCGTTTTGACAAAACCTCCCTGAAAATTTTTTGTCGGATTCGGGTGTGTTTTGGATTCGGGTGTTTTTTTTACAAAAAACCCTCAAAAACAGCTTAAATCATAGAATTTGGGGGTCATTTTGATCCCATAGTATTATTAACCTCAATAACCATAATTTCCACTCATTTTCAGTCTATTCTGAACACCTTACACCTCACAATATTATTTTTAGTCCTAAAATTTGCACCGAGGTCGCTGGATGGCTAAGCTAAGCAACACAAGTGGCCGACACAAAAACCTGGCCCATCTCGGAGTGGCACTGCAGTGTCAGGCAGGATGGCACTTCAAAAAAATAGTCCCCAAACAGCACATGATGCAAAGAAAAAAAAGAGGCGCACCAAGGTCGCTGTGTGACTAAGCTAAGTGACACAAGTGGCCGAGACAAACACCTGGCCCATCTAGGAGTGGCACTGCAGTGTCAGACAGGATGGCACTATAAAAAAATAGTCCCAAAACAGCACATGATGCAAAGAAAAAAAGAGGTGCAATGAGGTAGATGTGTGACTAAGCTAAGTGACCCAAGTGGCCGACACAAACACCTGGCCCATCTAGGAGTGGCACTGCAGTGTCAGACAGGATGGCAGATTAAAAAAATTGTCCCCAAACAGCACATATGCAAAGAAAAAAAGAGGCGCAATGAGGTAGCTGTGTGACGAAGCTTTGCGACCCAAGTGGCCGACACAAACAAATGGCCCATCTAGGAGTGGCACTGCAGTGTCAGACAGGATGGCAGATTAAAAAAATTGTCCCCAAACAGCACATGATGCAAAGAAAAAAAGAGGCGCAATGAGGTAGCTGTGTGACAAAGCTAACCGACCCAAGTGGCCGACACAAACACCTGGCCCATCTAGGAGTGGCACTGCAGTGTCAGGCAGGATGGCACTTCAAAAAAATAGTCCCCAAACAGCACATGATGCAAAGAAAAAAAGAGGCGCACCAAGGTCACTGTATGACTAAGCTAAGCGACACAAGTGGCCGAGACAAACACCTGGCCCATCTAGGAGTGGCACTGCAGTGTCAGACAGGATGGCAGATTAAAAAATTGTCCCCAAAAAGCACATATGCAAAGAAAAAAAGAGGCGAAATGAGGTAGCTGTGTGACTAAGCTTTGCGACCCAAGTGGCCGACACAAACACCTGGCCCATCTAGGAGTGGCACTGCAGTGTCAGACAGGATGGCAGATTAAAAAAATTGTCCCCAAACAGCACATGATGCAAAGAAAAAAAGAGGCGCAATGAGGTAGCTGTGTGACTAAGCTAACCGACCCAAGTGGCCGACACAAACACCTGGCCCATCTAGGAGTGGCACTGCAGTGTCAGGCAGGATGGCACTTCAAAAAAATTGTCCCCAAACAGCACATGATGCAAAGAAAAATGAAAGAAAAAGAGGTGCAAGATGGAATTGTCCTTGGGCCCTCCCACCCACCCTTATGTTGTATAAACAGGACATGCACACTTTAACGAAACCATCATTTCAGCGACAGGGTCTGCCACACGACTGTGACTGAAATGACTGGTTGGTTTGTGCCCCCACCAAAAAAAGAAGCAATCAATCTCTCCTTGCACAAACTGGCTCTACAGAGGCAAGATGTCCACCTCATCATCATCATCCTCCGATTCCTCACCCCTTTCACTGTGTACATCCCCCTCCTCACAGATTATTAATTCGTCCCCACTGGAATCCACCATCTCAGATCCCTGTGTACTTTCTGGAGGCAATTGCTGCTGGTGAATGTCTCCACGGAGGAATTGATTATAATTTATTTTGATGAACATCATCTTCTCCACATTTTCTGGAAGTAACCTCGTATACCGATTGCTGACAAGGTGAGCGGCTGCACTAAACACTCTTTCGGAGTACACACTGGAGGGAGGGTAACTTAGTTAGAATAAATCCAGTTTGTGCAAGGGCCTCCAAATTGCCTCTTTTTCCTGCCAGTATACGTACGGACTGTCTGACGTGCCTACTTGGATGCGGTCACTCATATAATCCTCCACCATTCTTTCAATGGTGAGAGAATCATATGCAGTGACAGTAGACGACATGTCAGTAATCGTTGGCAGGTCCTTCAGTCCGGACCAGATGTCAGCACTCGCTCCAGACTGCTCTGCATCACCGCCAGCGGGTGGGCTCGGAATTCTTAGCCTTTTCCTCGCACCCCCAGTTGCGGGAGAATGTGAAGGAGGAGCTGTTGACGGGTCACGTTCCGCTTGACTTGACAATTTTCTCACCAGCAGGTCTTTGAACATCTGCAGACTTGTGTCTGCTAGAAAGAGAGATACAATGTAGGTTTTAAATCTAGGATCGAGCACGGTGGCCAAAATGTAGTGCTCTGATTTCAACAGATTGACCACCCGTGAATCCTGGTTAAGCGAATTAAGGGCTCCATCCACAAGTCCCACATGCCTAGCGGAATCGCTCTGTTTTAGCTCCTCCTTCAATGTCTCCAGCTTCTTCTACAAAAGCCTGATGAGGGGAATGACCTGACTCAGGCTGGCAGTGTCTGAACTGACTTCACGTGTGGCAAGTTCAAAGGGTTGCAGAACATTGCACAACGTTGAAATCATTCTCCACTGCGCTTGAGTCAGGTGCATTCCCCCTCCTTTGCCTATATCGTGGGCAGATGTATAGGCTTGAATGGCCTTTTGCTGCTCCTCCATTCTCTGAAGCATATAGAGGGTTGAATTCCACCTCGTTACCATCTCTTGCTTCAGATGATGGCAGGGCAGGTTCAGGACTGTTTGCTGGTGCTCCAGTCTTCGGCACGCGGTGGCTGAATGCCGAAAGTGGCCCGCAATTCTTCGGGCCACCGGCAGCATCTCTTGCACACCCCTGCGTTTTTTAAATAATTCTGCACCACCAAATTCAATGTATGTGCAAAACATTGGACGTGCTGGAATTTGCCCAGATGTAATGCACGCACAATATTGCTGGCGTTGTCCGATGTCACAAATCCCCAGGAGAGTCCAATTGGGGTAAGCCATTCTGCGATGATGTTCCTCAGTTTCCGTAAGAGGTTGTCAGCTGTGTGCCTCTTATGGAAAGCGGTGATACAAAGCGTAGCCTGCCTAGGAACGAGTTGGCGTATGCGAGATGCTGCTACTGGTGCCGCCGCTGCTGTTCTTGCTGCGGGAGGCAATACATCTACCCAGTGGGCTGTCACAGTCATATAGTCCTGAGTCTGCCCTGCTCCACTTGTCCACTTGTCCACATGTCCGTGGTGTTACGTTCCTGATGCTCAAAACTAGAGAGATGTTGCGTAGTGAGTCCAGAGCACCAGGACGTGACGCTGAAATAAGGGATGGTACGGGAATAGCCCCTAGCACCCTACCTCCATTGTTTTACCCATGTGGTCAGTTCACGCCTGAGTGACTATGGTTTCTTGGGCCCACGGCAGCCGCGTTTGAAGGGCGGATTAGGTCTGCCCAACTCCGATACCCCCAGGTCTTAGAGTGAGACAAGGCGTGAACCGAGACAGGATAATAACAAGGGGACCTCTAACTAAAGCAAACAGAAAGCTAGGGGCTACTAACTACCCTAAAACTAAATATATGTGTGGCACGCCGCCAAAGGAAAAGAACAACAAAAGATACCACTGTCCACTCCCCCACACAGCACCGCCGAGTTCCGGGGAGGACAGTGAAAAGCGGAAACCTCCGCAAAAACCACCAATACAAAATTAACACAAGGACTAAGCGGCCTAGGCCGCAACACGCGGCAGAAGCCGCTACTCACGAAACCGGGAGAGAACCCCAACAAGCGAGAACCCCCAGATGACTGCAACATGTTCACTTGGACAGGAAGGATTCCCAGGACCGGCTTCAGAACTCCAGAACTCAGGAGCACAGGGAGCAGGATCGACCAGATACAGCTGACCAGGAACAGATGTTGCAAGGCAGGAACAGCACACAGGAAGCTATCACCGGCGAGGCTGCAGTGTGCTGGCTCCCATAAAAAGACCCTGCTGGCCAATGACAGGAGGGCCAGCAAGACCAGCCCCCAGACCCTAATTACTAGTTGCCGTGCAGCTGCCCTGCTGCACGAGCAACTAATCAATCCTATCTGGCAACGGGGAACGCGGTCCACCAATGGTGTCCCCGTTGCTATGGACCCAGCGGCTGAGGATGCCCGGCATCCTAGTGTTGCCAGCTACCCGGCGGCTACAGTACGCACGGCGTCCTGGCGTTGCTAGGCGCCGGGCGGCCAGGGAGGGAGGTGCGGCGGCCGTGAGCGTCGCTCGGATGCAGACCAAGCGGCGCCGCGGACCGCGGCATCTAACAGTACCCCCCCTTGAGGAGGGGTTAAAGAACCCCTAAAGCCGGGTTTCTGAGGAAATTCCTGAAAGAATAATCTCTTAAATTTAGGGGCATGTAAATTGTTATCCAGGACCCAAGACCTTTCTTCCGGGCCATAGCCTTTCCAGTGAACCAAAAATTAAGCTGGCCCCGAGAAACTTTGGAATCTAAAACCTTCTCCACCAAGAACTCTTGTTGCCCCTGAACATCCACCGGAGGTCTACCTTGGGAAGTCTTCCGAGGGAATCTCCTGGAAGAAAAATACTGCTTCAGAAGGGAACAGTGAAAAGTATTGCCAATTTTGAGTGATTTAGGCAAGCGTAGCCGAAAAGCAACTGGGTTGACCTTCTTAACGATAAGGAACGGTCCAATAAATTTGGGTCCCAATCTAGCCGAGGGTTGTCGGAGCTTGATGTTGCGGGTTGACAACCACACCTTATCTCCCACCTTAAAAGTGCATGGGCGTCGGAACCTATCAGAAATTTTTTTTTCTCGGAAGGCAGCCTTTTTCCAAATCATTCTGAGACGGGAAGTTAAGGTCAACGAGGAGACTGGAAAATGAGGGTAAAAAGAATTGGCTCTTGGATGAAAGCCTAAGACCGAAAAGAATGGGGACTCCTTGGTGGAAGAATGACAAGAGTTATTATAGGCAAACTCGGCCAAAGGAAGAAATTCAGACCATTCATTCTGAAGTTTGGCCGAATATAGCCGTAAATACTGTTTTAACGACTGATTAACACGTTCAGTTTGTCCGTTAGACTGTGGATGGTACCCAGATGTTAAAGAGAGTTTCATATTTAATGAGGCACAAAAATGTTTCCAGAAACGGGCGATGAATTGCGGTTCCCGATCAGAGACAATATTCCTGGGTAAACCATGGAGCCTGAACACATGGCGGAGAAACAAAACTGCCAACCCTTGAGCAGAGGGTAATCGGGGGAGAGCAATGAAGTGGGCCATCTTAATAAAACGGTCTACTACCACCCAAATGACTCGAAATTCAGCTGAAAGAGGAAGGTCCACCACGAAATCCATGGATATATGTGACCATAGACTGAGAGGAATGGCTAGAGGCATGAGTTGCCCGACCGGCAACGATCGAGATACCTTGTACTGAGCACAAACCTGACAGGAACGGACAAATTCCCTTACATCTTTTGAAAGATTAGGCCACCACACTGAGCGAGAGATTAACTCCAAGGTCTAAGTGATACCCGGATGACCAGAAACCTTATTATCATGAAACTCAGCTAGAACAGTGCCTCTCAGAAATTCAGGGACGAAGAGACGATCTGCAGGAGTGACTTTGGGAGCCTGCTGCTGAAGCTGGACTAGCTGTGTAAATAAATCCTGTGTGAGGCCAGCCCGGATGACAGACGATGGGACTATGGGGGTAGTAACCGGGTGGTTATTGTGAACCGGAAGAAAACAACGTGACAGGGCATCAGCTTTTGTATTCTTGGAACCGGGCCTGAAGGTGATAATAAACCTGAAACGAGTAAAAAACAGCGCCCAACGTGCCTGTCGAGCATTAAGCCATTTAGCTGACTCAATGTACTGCAGGTTCTTGTGGTCAGTAAACACCATAATGGTATGCCTTGCTCCTTCCAGCCAGTGCCTCCACTCATCGAAAGCCCATTTAACTGCCAACAATTCTCGATTACCAACATCATAGTTGGATTCTGCGGAGGAGAATTTTCTGGACATGAGGGCACATGGGTGTAATTCCTGAGACTCCGGGTCTTCCTGAGAAAGGATAGCCCCCATTCCAACCTCTGAGGCATCTACCTCGACAATAAAGGGGAGATCCGGGTTAGGGTGTCTGAGTACTGGAGCTGAGACAAAGGCCTGCTTTAAGGCCAGGAAGGCAGACTTGGCTTCAGGCGACCAATTGGAAGGGTCCGCTCCTTTTTTAGTCAATGCCACAATAGGAGCAACCAAATCTGAGAAGGTATGAATAAAACGCCTATAGTTATTTGCAAACCCTAAAAAGCGCTGAATTGCTTTTAAGTTCGTGGGTTGTGCCCAATTTAGGATGGCCTGGAGTTTTTTTGGTTCCATTAAAAACCCCTTAGGAGAAATAATATACCCCAGGAAGGACACTTCTGTGATGTGGAAATCACATTTCTCCAGTTTGGCGTATAAATGATTTTCCCGTAACTTCTGAAGGACCAGTCGCACATGGGTAATATGTTGTTCAAAAGACTCAGAGTAAATCAAAATGTCATCTAATTAAACGACTACGAACTTTCCTAGAAAGTCGCGAAGGATGTCGTTAATGAGATCTTGAAATACAGCAGGAGCATTAGACAGCCCAAACGGCATCACCAGGTATTCATAATGTCCCGACTGTGTGCTGAAAGCCGTCTTCCACTCATCCCCAGATTTTATTCGAATGAGATTGTAAGCCCCTCTAAGATCAATCTTGGAAAAGATAACGGCAGTCCGGAGCTGATCAAATAGTACTGAAATCAGTGGCAAGGGGTAGGTGTTTTTAACAGAAATTTTATTCAGAGCCCGATAATCAATACATGGTCTGAGCGACCCATCTTTTTTCTCAACAAAAAAGAACCCTGCACTCAATGGAGATTTCGAGGGCCTAATGAAACCTTTTTTAGGCTCTCCTGTACATAATCATTAATTGCCGTAGTTTCCGGCCCAGACAGGGCATATAGTCTCCCTTTAGGCAAAGAGGCACCGGGAACTAAGTCAATAGCGCAGTCATAGGACCGATGAGGAGGCAGTATATCCGCATAACCCTTGGAGAAAACATCGGCAAAGTCCTGATATTCCAAAGGAATAAGTTCTGGGGTGACTGCCGCAACCCGGACTGGACGGGAAACACATTCCTTAATACAAAAGGGACCCCATCGGGAAATCTCCCCAGACCGCCAATCTATGGTGGGTTTATGAAAGGCAAGCCAGGGGTGACCCAAAACTACGGGGACAGCCGGACAATGGGTAAGGTAAAATTCGATTTTCTCTGAATGTAGGGCCCCCACTGTCAGTTGTACTGGAGGTGTGCGGTGAGTGATTACCCCATTAGAAAGCGGACCACCATCCAAGCCGTGCATGGTGATACGTTTATCCAAAGGTATCTGTGGAACGCCCAAAGCCTGAGCCCAACCAAGATCCATGAAATTTCCTGCAGCTCCACTGTCGACGAAGGCCGACACCAACAAACTGAGACTACCAAAGGAAATTTTTACAGGAACTATTAAGGAATCAGTAGAGGAGATCAATTGCAGACCCAAGTGAACCCCCTCACAATTAACTTGGTCAGAGCGTTTCCCTGCTTATTCGGGCAATTACGTGCGATATGTCCCTTGCCACCACAATACAAGCAAAGACCAGAATTTAGCCTTCTGGTTCTTTCCTCTGGGGACAGCCGGGAGAGACCCATTTGCATGGGCTCCTCGATGTCCTCAGGGAAAGTATACACACATGGACTAGGCCTGAAACTAGCTCCTCTTTCAGCCCTCCGCTCCCGGAGACGACGATCAATTTTAATAGCAAGCTCCATGAGTTTGTCTAAAGTCTCTGGAGCGGGGTACTGAAGGAGACTGTCTTTAATAACTTCAGACAAACCAAGGCGAAACTGACTGCGCAGGGCCGGGTCATTCCAGCCACAGTCGTTCGACCAACGGCGAAACTCGGTACAATACTCCTCTGCTGGATTTTTCCCTTGCTTAAGTGCACGCAGGTGGCTCTCAGCCAACGCTTCTTTATCAGGGTCATCGTACAGAAGGCCTAGAGACTTAAAAAAGGCATCTACAGAAAGCAAGGCAACATCATCGGCATATAGCCCAAAAGCCCAGGTTTGCGGATCGCCTTGTAGCAAAGACATCACAATCCCGACCCGTTGAGACTCAGTACCAGAGGATCGAGGCCTTAAACAAAAATAAAGCTTACAAGCTTCCTTGAAATTAAAAAAATCCTTTCGGTTACCTGGAAAACGGTCAGGAAGGTGCATCTTTGGTTCTGGAATCATACTCGGATAGGCTCGCAAAAGATCTTCCTGCGATCTCACCCGAAGAGTTAGATCCTGAACTATCTGAGTTAGTTCCTGAATCTGGTTGGCCAAAAGCTGGCTGGGATTCGGTCCTAATACTGCCGGATTCATGAGGCCGAATTTCAAGTCCCACCAAAAACAAATAACTCTTTATATTATTCTTTTTTTTTTGTTTTTGGGCCGGTGATAATGTTACGTTCCTGATGCTCAGAACAAGTGAGATGTTGCGTAGTGAGTCCAGAGCACCAGGACGTGACGCTGAAATAAGGGATGGTACGGGAATAGCCCCTAGCACCCTACCTCCATTGTTTTACCCGTGTGGTCAGTTCACGCCTGAGTGACTATGGTTTCTTGGGCCCACGGCAGCCGCGTTTGAAGGGCGGATTAGGTCTGCCCAACTCCGATGCTCCCAGGTCTTAGAGTGAGACAAGGCGTGAACCGAGACAGGATAATAACAAGGGGACTTCTAACTAAAGCAAACAGAAAGCTAGGGGCTACTAACTACCCTAGAACTAAATATATGTGCGGCACGCCGCCAAAGGAAAAGAACAACAAAAGATACCACTGTCCACTCCCCCACACGGCACCGCCGAGTTCCGGGGAGGACAGTGAAAAGCGGGAAACCTCCGCAAAAACCACCAATACAAAATTAACACAAGGACTAAGTGGCCTAGGCCGCAACAAGCGGCAGAAGCCGCTACTCACGAAACCGGGAGAGAACCCCAACAAGCGATAACCCCCAGATGACTGCAACAGGTTCACTTGGACAGGAAGGATTCCCAGGACCGGCTTCAGAACTCCAGAACTCAGGAGCACAGGGAGCAGGATCGACCAGATACAGCTGACCTGGAACAGACGTTGCAAGGCAGGAACAGCATACAGGAAGCTATCACCAGCAAGGCTGCAGTGTGCTGGCTCCCATAAAAAAAACCTGCAGGCCAATGACAGGAGGGCCAGCAAGACCAGCCCCCAGACCCTAATTACTAGTTGCCGTGCAGCTGCCCTGCTGCACTAGCAACTAATCAACCCTATCTGGCAACGGGGAACGCGGTCCGCCAATGGCGTCCCCGTTGCTATGGACCCAGCGGCTGAGGACGCCCGGCGTCCTAGCGTTGCCAGGGACCCGGCGGCTACAGTACGCACGGCGTCCAGGCGTTGCTAGGCGCCGGGCGGGCAGGGAGGGAGGTGCGGCGGCCGTGAGCGTCGCTCGGAAGCGGACCGCGGCACCTAACACGTGGTTAAGTGGACATTGGGTACAACTGCATTTTTTAGGACACTGGTGACTCTTTTTCTGACGTCTGTGTACATTTTCGGAATCGCCTGCCTAGAAAAATGGAACCTAGATGGTATTTGGTACCGGGGACACAGTACCTCAATCAAGTCTCTAGTTGCCTCTGAATTAACGGTGGATACCGGAACCACGTTTCTCACCTCCCAGGCTGCCAAGGCCTGAGTTATCCGCTTTGCAGCAGGATGACTGCTGTGATATTTCATCTTCCTCGCAAAGGACTGTTGGACAGTCAATTGCTTACTGGAAGTAGTACAAGTGGTCTTCCGACTTCCCCTCTGGGATGACGATCGACTCCCAGCAGCAACAACAGCAGCGCCAGCAGCAGTAGGCGTTACACTCAAGGATGCATTGGAGGAATCCCAGGCAGGAGAGGACTCGTCATACTTGCCAGTGACATGGCCTGCAGGACTATTGGCTTTCCTGTGGAAGGTGGAAATTGACACTGAGGGAGTTGGTGGTGTGGTTTGCAGGAGCTTGGTTACAAGAGGAAGGGATTTAGTGGTCAGTGGACTGCTTCCGTTGTCATCCAGAGATTTTGAACTTGTCACTGACTTCTGATGAATGCGGTCCAGGTGAGGATGTTCCTAGGTGGTTAACGTCCTTACCCCTACTTATTACAGCTTGACAAAGGCAACACATGGCTTGACACCTGTTGTCCGCATTTGTGTTGAAATAATTCCACACCGAAGAGGTGATTTTTTTTGTATTTTGACCAGGCATGTCAATGGCCATATTCGTCCCACGGACAACAGGTGTCTCCCCGGGTGCCTGACTTAAACAAACCACCTCACCATCAGAATCCTCCTTGTCAATTTCCTCCCCAGCCCCAGCAACACCCATATCCTCATCCTGGTGTACTTCAACAGTGACATCTTCAATTTGACTATCAGGAACTGGACTGCGGGTGCTCCTTCCAGCACTTGCAGGGGGCGTGCAAATGGTGGAAGGCGCAAGCTCTTCCCGTCCAGTGTTGGGAAGGTCAGGCATCGCAACCGACACAATTGGACTCTCCTTGGGGATTTGTGATTTAGAAGAACGCACAGTTCTTTGCTGTGCTTTT
This sequence comes from Pseudophryne corroboree, assembly GCF_028390025.1. Lineage (NCBI taxonomy): Eukaryota > Metazoa > Chordata > Amphibia > Anura > Myobatrachidae > Pseudophryne > Pseudophryne corroboree. Next base: position 737,103,897 of record NC_086445.1, on the reverse strand, counting down.
GCCAGCTTAAGTCTTTTCATTTTTCTAGCGAGAGGATGAGTGCTTCCATCCTCATGTGAATCTGAACCACTAGCCATGAACATAGGCCAGGGCCTCAGCCGTTCCTTGCCACTCCGTGTCGTAAATGGCATATTGGCAAGTTTACGCTTCTCATCAGACACTTTCAATTTTGATTTTTGGGTCATTTTACTGAACTTTTGTTTTTTGGATTTTACATGCTCTCTACTATGACATTGGGCATCGGCCTTGGCAGACGACGTTGATGGCATTTCATCATCTCGGCCATGACTAGTGGCAGCAGCTACAACACGAGGTGGAAGTGGATCTTGATCTTTCCCTATTTTAACCTCCACATTTTTGTTCTCCATTTTTTAATGTGTGGAATTATATGCCAGTATCAATAGCAATGGCCTACTACTATATATACTGCGCACAACTGAAATGCACCATAGGTATGGATGGATAGTATACTTGACGACACAGAGGTAGGTAGAGCAGTGGCTTTCCGTACCGTACTGCTATATATACTGGTGGTCACTGTCAGCAAACTGCAAAACTAAAATGCACCACAGGTATAGAATCTAGATGGATAGTATAGTTGACGACACAGAGGTAGGTAGAGCAGTGGCCTTCCGTACCGTACTGCTATATATACTGGTGGTCAATGTCAGCAAACTGCAAAACTAAAATGCAAGACAGGTATAGAATCTATATGGATAGTATACTTGACGACACAGAGGTAGGTAGAGCAGTGGCCTTCCGTACCGTACTGCTATATATACTGGTGGTCACTGTCTGCAAACTGCAAAACTAAAATGCACCACAGGTATAGAATCTAGATGGATAGTATACTTGATGACACAGAGGTATGTAGAGCAGTGGCCTTCCATACCGTACTGCTATATATACTGGTGGTCACTGTCAGCAAACTGCAAAACTAAAATGCACCACAGGTATAGAATCTAGATAGATAGTATACTTGATGACACAGAGGTAGGTAGAGCAGTGGCCTTCCGTACCGTACTGCTATATATACTGGTGGTCACTGTCAGCAAACTGCAAAACTAAAATGCACCACAGGTATAGAATCTAGATGGATAGTATACTTGACGACACAGAGGTAGGTAGAGCAGTGGCCTTCCGTACCGTACTGCTATATATATATATACTGGTGGTCACTGTCAGCAAACTGCAAAACTAAAATGCACCACAGGTATAGAATCTAGATGGATAGTATACTTGACGACACAGAGGTAGGTAGAGCAGTGGCCTTCCGTACCGTACTGCTATATATACTGGTGGTCACTGTCAGCAAACTGCAAAACTAAAATGCACCACAGGTATAGAATCTAGATAGATAGTATACTTGATGACACAAAGGTAGGTAGAGCAGTGGCCTTCCGTACCGTACTGCTATATATACTGGTGGTCACTGTCAGCAAACTGCAAAACTAAAATGCACCACAGGTATAGGATCTAGATGGATAGTATACTTGACGACACAGAGGTAGGTAGAGCAGTGGCCTTCCGTACTGTACTGCTATATATACTGGTGGTCACTGTCAGCAAACTGCAAAACTAAAATGCACCACAGGTATAGAATCTAGATGTATAGTATACTTGACGACACAGAGGTAGGTAGAGCAGTGGCCTTCCGTACCGTACTGCTATATATACTGGTGGTCACTGTCAGCAAACTGCAAAACTAAAATGCACCACAGGTATAGAATCTAGATGGATAGTATACTTGACGACACAGAGGTAGGTAGAGCAGTGTCCTTCCGTACCGTACTGCTATATATACTGGTGGTAACTGGTCAGCAAAACTCTGCACTGTACTCCTCCTATATAATATACTGGTGGTCCCCAGTACCCACAATAAAGCAGTGTTAGCACAGATATTTGCAGCACACTGAGCACAGATATGGAGCGTTTTTCAGGCAGACAACGTATTCTGGTGGTCACTGGTCAGCAAAACTCTGCACTGTACTCCTCCTATATAATACTGCTGGTCCCCAGTCCCCACAATAAAGCAGTGTGAGCACAGATATATGCAGCACACTGAGCACAGATATGGAGCGTTTTTCAGTCAGAGAACGGATAAAACTGGTGGTCACTGATCTGCAAAACTCTGCACTGTACTCCTCCTATATAATACAGCTGCTCCCCAGTCTCCACAATTAAGCAATAAGCACAAACGGAGAGGACGCCAGCCACGTCCTCTCCCTAACATTTCCAATGCACGAGTGAAAATGGCGGCGACGCGCGGCTCCTTATATAGAATCCGAATCTCGCGAGAATCCGACAGCGGGATGATGACGTTCAGGCGCGCTCGGGTTAACCGAGCCATACGGGAGAATCCGAGTATGCCTCGGACCCGTGTAAAATGGGTGAAGTTCTGGGGGGTTCGGTTTCCGAGGAACCGAACCCGCTCATCACTAGTTTGATCTATCATATTTTAGCTCCTTTTATAGGTGAGAGCTGAGTGGGTAACTAATTTAAAACTGGCCAATTGATTAAAATCAAAAACAAGGGACAAAACTACTACTAAGGTGACTCTTGAAGCTATATTTGAAAATTAGGGACAGTTGGCTTATTTTATTTGTCTATTTTGGCCACCCCATATGAATGTGCTTTAATTAACCCAAAAGAAACAATCACGTTTTAGGAGACACCTACACAACATTCAGGCATTTACTTGATAATGTTCAAGGTCATAAAGCATTAATGCCAGACTGTTTACATCAGTCATGCTTGGAACTCATAGTTAATAGAAAAACACAAAGTATGAGATGGTAGAACTATACTTCCTTTTTTTCTATTTTCATGAGGCAAGAAATGTTTCCTGGGTAACTGAAAAATGACATATATATTAACTCTGTTCATATAACCAGAATAAATTTACAACTAGAAAACACCAGTTCATTCTAAGCAATGTCAAACAGTACATTAACACTACTGATGAAGTGGGCACTCATAATATGTCAGCAAAAAAGCAATAAAGCTGCAACCTGATAGAAATGCCAATAGCCCAAGGAATTGTAACCAAAGAACTCTGCTTTCTCTCTCATCCTCCCAATAATTTACATTCTACAGCACCGCTGTACTACGCTGATCTGGGCATAGCTGTGTAATACAGACACATTGATTTCCGGTGTCAGTACACAGTGTTCCAGGTGCTCTGTTAGGGAAAACTGGGAATTTATTTCTATGAAAGAGTGTACATGTGATTCAACATTCTTTTTTTTTTTTTCTAAATGAAAAATGTGAATATAAATTATATGAGTATACATAGACTAACTAGGGGTGTGCACCAGCCACTTTTCATGTTTTGGTTTTGAATCTGGATATTTCTTCGTGTTTTGGATCTGGATTGGTTTTGCCAAAACCACCCTTGCGGGTTTTGGTTTTGGACCTGTATTTTTTTGGAAAAAAGCATAAAAACAGCTAAAATCACACAATTTGTTATGTTTTCTTCCTATGCTATTATTAACCTCAATAGCATTCAAATAGCACTCAAACAAATAGCACTCATTTGCAGTCCATTCTGAACACCTCACAATATTGTTTTTAGGCCAAAAGGTTGCACTGAGGTCGCTGGATGACTATGCTAAGCGACACAAGTGGGCGGCACAAACACGTGACCCATCTAGGAGTGGCACTGCAGTGGCAGACAGGATGGCAGTTTAAAAAACTAGGCCACAAAGAGTACATAATGCAAAGAAAAAAAGAGGTGCAAGATGGAATTGTCCTTGGACCCTCCCACCCACCCTTATGTTGTATAAACAGGACACACACACTTTAACAAACCAATCGTTTCAGAGCCAGGGTCTGCCACACGACTGTGGCTGAAATTATTGGTTTGTTTGGGCCCCCACAAAACAAGCTGGCAATTAATTTGTCCCTGCACAAACTGGCTCTACAGAGGCAAGATGTATTCCTCATCCTCATCGACCGATTCTTCACCCCATTCAGTGTTGTGTGCATCCTCACCCTCACAGAGTATTAATTCGTCCCCACTGGAATCTACCACCACAGGTCCCTCTGCACTTTCTGGAGGCTGGTCTTCCCGGAAGAATTGATCATTCATTTTGATGAACATCATATTCTCCACATTGTTTGGAAGTAACCTCCTACGCTTATCGCTGACAAGGTTAACGGCTGCATTAAAAACTCGGAGTACACATTGGAGGGAGGGCAACTTGTCAGTACAGGTACGGACTGTCTGACATGTCTGCTTGGATGCTGTCACCGATGTAATCCTCCACCATTCTTTCAATGGTGACAGCATCATATGCAGTGACAGTAGACATGTCAGAAATTGTTGGCATATCCTTCAGTCCGGACCAGATGTCCAACGTTGGTTCAGCCTGCCCTGCATCACCGCCAGCGGGTTGGTTAGGAATTGGATATCTAAGTTGTTTTCTGGCATCCCCATTTGTGGGAGAAAATGAAGAAGGAGCTGTTGCCGTGTCACGTTCCGCTTCAGCTGACAGTGTTTTCACCAGCAGGTCTTTGCACCTCTGCAGGCTTGTGTCCGCTAGAAAGAGAGAGACCACATAGGCTTTAAACCTAGGATCGAGCACGGTGGCCAAAATGTAGTGCTCTGATTTCAACAGATTGACCACCCCCGGATCCTGGCAAAGCAAATGTAACAGAATTGCTCAGTCTTAGCTACTCCTTCACTTTCTCCCGCTGTTTTTGCAAAAGCCTGATGAGGGGAATGACCTAACTTAAGCTGGCAGTGTCTGAACTGACATCATGTGTGGCAAGTTCGAGGGTTGGAGAACCTTGCACATCACGGATATCAATCTCCACTGCGCTTGAGTCAGGTGCACACCCCCTCCTTTGCCTATGTCGTAGGTGGATGTATTGGCTTGAAGGGCCTTTTGCTGCTCCTCCATCCGCGGGATTTGGGTTCCATATAACGAGCCGCGCGTCCCCGTAATTTTCACTCCGGCATTGGAGAGTGTACAGAGAGGACGTGTCTCCATTCTCTCAGTGTCCTCAGTGTCTGTGGCTTGTGCTGAATCTGTCCAGTCACAGTGCTTGTGTTCTCTGCTGCCATATGTCCAGTGCTGTCCAGTGGTGGTGTGTTGTGCTGCATCAGTTCAGTGGTGGTGTGTTGTGCTGTATCAGTCACAGTGGTGGTGTCCTTTGCTGCCATATGTCCAGTGCTGATGTATAATAAGTCCCTAACAGTGTTGCTGTGTTGTCCTGCATCAGACCAGTGATAGTGTACTGGGCATCAGTCAGTTCACTGAACATTCACAGTGGTGGTGTCATTTGCTGCCATATGCCCTGTGCTGCTGTATAATAAGTCCCTTACAGTGTTGCTGTGTTGTCTTGCATCAGACCAGTAGTAGTGTCCTGGCCATCAGTCATTCCAGTAACCAGGCAGTCACAGTGGTATACGCTGCTGCTATATGTCCACTGCTACAGTATAATTATAATAATAATAATAATAATAATAATAATAACAACCACAAGTCACTCACAGTGTTGCTGTGTTGTGCTGCATCAGACCAGTGGTAGAGTCCTGGCCATCAGTCATTCCAGTGACCAGGCAGTCACAGTGGTATACGCTGCTGCTATATGTCCACTGCTGCCGTATTATAATAATAATAAGTCCCTTACAGTGTTGCTGTGTTGTGCTGCATCAGACTAGTGGTAGTTTCCTGGCCATCAGCCATCAGTCATTCCTGTGCCGCATATTGTGTTATATAACTCCAGAAACATAACCGAGAACAAAAATTTGGAGGATACAATAGGGATAGATCAAGAACCACTTCCTCCTAGTGCTGAAGCTGCTGCCACTACCCATGACTTAGACGATGAAATGCCATCAACGTCGTCTGCCAAGGCCAATGCCCAATGTGATAGTAGAGGGCATGTAAAATCCAAAAAGCCAAAGTTCAGTAAAAAGACCCCAAAAAAGAAATTTAAATGGTCTGAGGAGAAACGTAAACTTGCAAATATGCAATATATGACACGGAGTGGCAAGGAATGGCTGAGGCCCTGGCCTATGTTCATGACTAGTAGTTCAGCTTCACATGACGATGGAAGCCCTTATCCTTCCGCTAGAAAAATTAAAAGATTTAAGCTGGAAAAAGCACAAAAAAGAACTGTGCATTCTGAGATAGTATCACAAATCCCCAAGGAGAGTCCAAGTGTGTCAGCGGTTGTGATGCCTGACCTTCCCAACACTGGATGGGAAGAGGTGGCTCCTTCCACCATTTGCACGTCCCCTGCAAGTGCTGGAAGGAGCACCCACAGTCCAGTTCCTGATATTGAAATTGAAGATGTCACTGTTGAAGTACACCAGGATGAGGATATGGGTGTTGCTGGCGCTGAGGAGGTGGTTTAAGTCAGGCACCGGGGGAGACACCTGTTGTCCATGGGATGAAGAAGCCCATTGCGATGCCTGGGCAAACTTCCAAAAAAGCCACCTCTTCGGTATGGAATTATTTCTCCACAAATACGGACAACAGGTGTCAAGCCATGTGTTGCCTCTGTCAATCTGTAATAAGTAGGGGTAAGGATGTTAACCATCTAGGAACATCCTCCCTTATACGTCACCTGCAGCGTATTCGTTGTAAGTCAGTGTCAAGTTGTGAAACTTTGGGTAAGAGCCTCAGTCAGGAACATCAGTAGTACTGCAGACCATGTCACTGTCAAGACTGAGGAGTCCTCTCCTAACCGGGATTCCTCCGGAGGATCCATGAGTAGTACGCCTGCTGTTGCCTTCCGCAGCTGTTGTAGCTGCTGGGAGTAGATCGTCATACCAGAGGGGAAGTTGGAAGACCACTTGTGCTACTTTCAGTAAGCAATTGACTGTCCAACAGTCCTTTGTGAGGTAGATGAAATATGACAGCAGTTATCCTGTTGCAAAGCGGATAACTGAGGCCTTGACACTTATGTTGGTGTTAGACGTGCATCCAGTATCCGCCATTAGTTCAGTGGGACTTTGAGAATTGATGGAGATAGTGTGTCTCCGGTATCAGATCCCATCTAGGTTCCATTTCTTTAGGCAGGTGATACCAAGATTGTACTAAGACGTCAGAAAAAGAATCACCAGTGTCCTACAAAATGCGGTTGTATCCAGTGTCCACTTATCCACGGACATGTGGACAAGTGGAACGGGGCAGACTAAGGACTATACGACTGTATTAGCCCACTGGGTAAATGTATGGCCTCACGCAGCAACAACAGCAGCAGCAACAGTAGCAGCATCTCGCAAATGCCAACTCATTCCTAGGCAGGCTACGCTATGTATCACAGCTTTCCGTAAGAGGCACACAGCTGACAACCTCTTACAGAAACTAAGGGACATCATTGCAGAATGGCTTACCCAAATTGGACTCTCCTGGGGATTTGTGATATCAGACAATGCCACCAATATTGTGCGTGCATTACATCTGGGAAAATTCCAGCACGGCCCATGTTTTGCACATACAATTAATTTGGTGGTGCAGAATTTTTTGAAAAATGACAGGGGCATACAGGAAATGATGTCGGTGGCCCGAAAAATTGCGGGCCACTTTCGACATTCTGCCACTGCGTACCGAAGACTGGAGTGACAGCAAACACTCCTGAATGTGCCCTGCCATCAACTGAGGCAAGAGGTGGTAACGAGGTGGAATTCAACACTCATATGCTTCAGAGGATGGAGGAGCAGCAAACGGCCATTCAAGCCTATTCATCCACCTACGTTATAGGCAAAGGAGGGGGAATGCACCTGACTCAAGTGCAGTGGAGAATGATTTCTGTCTTGTGCAAGGTTCTCCAACCCTTCAAACTTGCCACACGTGAAGTCAGTTCAGACACTGCCAGCTTGAGTCAGGTCATTCCCCTCATCAGGCTTTTGCAGAAGCAGCTGGAGAAATTAAAGGAGTAGCTAAGACAGAGCGATTTCGCAAAGTATGTGGTACTTGTGGATGGAGCCCTTCATTCGCTTTGCCAGGATTCAAGGGTGGTCAATCTGTTGAAAACAGAGCACTACATTTTGGCCACCGTGCTCGATCCTAGGTTTAAAGCCTATGTTGTATCTTTCTTTCCGGCAGACAAAAGTCTGCAGAGTTGCAAAGACCTGCTGGTGAGTAAATTGTCAACTCAAGCGGAACGTGACCCGTCAACAGCACCTCCTTCAATTTTTCCCACCCCTATGGCTGCGAGGAAAAGGATAAAATTTCCCAGCCCACCACCGGTGGTGATGCAGGGCAGTCGTGAGAGAAAGCTGACATCTGGTCCGGACTGAAGGACCTGCCAGCGATTACTGATATGTCTACTGTCACTGCATATGATTCTGTCACCATTGAAAGAATGGTTGAGGATTATATGAGTGACAGCATCCAAGTAGGCATGTCAGACAGTCCATACATATACTGGCAGGAAAAAGAGGCAACTTGGATGCCCTTGCACAAACTGGCTTTATTTTACCTAGGTTGCCCCCCCCCCCCCCTCCAGTGTGTACTCCGAAAGAGTGTTTAGTGCAGCCGGTAACCTTGTCAGCGATCGGCTTAGGACAGGCATGTCCAAACTGCGGCCCCCCAGCTATTATGAAACTACATATCCCAGCATGCCCTGACACAGTTTTGCTGTCAGAAAATGCTAAAGTTGTGTCAGGGCATGCTGGGATGTGTAGTTTCTCAACAGCTGGAAGGCCGCAGTTTGGACATGCCTGGCATAGGAGGTTACTTCCACAAAATGTGGAGAAGATGATGTTCATCAAAATGAATTATAAATTCATCCGGAAAGACCTTTACCAGCAATTGCCTCCAGAAAGTACACAGGGACCTGTGATGTTGGATTCCAGTTGGGATGAATTGATACTCTGTGAGGAGGAGGAGGATGTACACAGTGAAAGCAGTGAGGAATCGGAGGATGAGGATGAGGTCGACATCTTGCCTCTGTAGAGCCAGTTTGTGCAAGGAGAGATTGATTGCTACTTTTTTTGGTGGGGGCCCAAACAAACCAGTCATTTCAGTCACAGTCATGTGGCAGACCTTGTCGCTGAAATGATTGGTTTGCATGTCCTGTTTATACAACATAAGGACTAAGGACAATTCCATCTTGCACTTCTTTTTCTTCTTATCATCATGTGCTGTTTGGGGACTATTTTTTTAAAGTGCCATCCTGTCTGACACTTCCGTATATGTTCAGTGGTATTGCCATTTAATTCCAGTTATTTTGACGTAAAATTCCAGTGATTTTGCCATTTAATTCCAGTGATTTGGACGTAAAATTCCAGTGATTTTGCCATTTAATTCCAGTGATTTGGACGTTTAGTTCCAGTGATTTGGACGTATTATTCCAGTAATTTTGCCATTTAATTCCAGTGATTTGGACGTATAATTCCAGTGATTTTGCCATTTAATTGCAGTGATTTGGGTTTATAATTCCAATGATTTGGACATATAATTCCAGTGATTTTGCCATTTAATTCCAGTGATTTGGACGTATAATTCCAGTGATTTTGCCATTTAATTCCAGTGATTTGGATTTATAATTCCAGTGATTTGGACGTATAATTCCAGTGGGAATTGTTTGTGTAACTTGGCTTAGTCATACAGCTACCTCATTGCACCTCTTTGACATCTTTGTATGAGGTGCTGTTTGGGGCCTAGTTTTTGAAAAGTGCCATCCTGTCTGACACTGCCATATGACTCCAGGGGTACTGCTGTATTAGTCCTGGGATACCGCCGTATCAATTGCAGTTTTTTTTTTTTTAAATGACAGGGTCGTGCTGGAGATGCTGTCAGTGGACCAAATTGCGGCCCACTGTCGACATTCAGCCACTACATGACACTACTAGATGGGCCAGGTGGTTGTGTCGCTTGGCTTAGTCATACAGCAACCTCAGTGCACCTTTTTTTCTTCTTTGCATCATGTGCTGTTTGAGATCTAGTTTTTGAATAGTGTCATCTTGTCTGCAACTGCAGTGCCACTCCTAGATGGAACAGGTGTTTGTGCCGCACACTTGTGTCGCTTAGCTTAGTCATACAGCCACATCGGTGCAACTTTTAGGCCTAAAAACAATATTGTGAGGTGTTCAGAATAGACTGGAAATGAGTGGAAATTAATGTTTTTGAGGTTAATAATACAGTAGGAGCAAAATTACCCAAAAATTCTGTGATTTTAGCCATTTTTATGTTTTTTCAAAAATCATCCAGATCCAAAACCAAAACCAAAACACGAAAGGGTAGTTTTGGCAAAACCAAGCCAAAACCAAAACATGAAAGTGGAATTAGAACCAAAATCAAAACACAAAACACGAAAAGTGCCAGCCGCACATCTCTAGTTACAACTTTTGCTTCAGGTGATTGCAGCGCAGTCGCTGAATGGTGAAAGTGTCCCGAAATTTTTCGGCCCACCGAAAGTGTTTCCTGCACGACCCTGTCATTTCTCAAAATATGCTGCACCACCAAATTTATTGTGTGAACAAAACATTGGAAATGCTGGAATTTGCCCTGATTTAATGCCCGTACAATATTGGTGGCGTTTTCTGATATCACAAATCCCCAGGAGAGTCTAAGTGGGGTAAGCCATTGGGCGATGATTTCCCTCAGTTTCTCTAAGAGGTTGTCGGCGGTGTGCCTCTTACTGAAACCAGTGATACACAGCGTAGCCTGCCTTGGAATGAGCTTGCATTTTTGAGATGCTGCTACTGGTTCCGCTGCTGTTGTTGCTACGCAAGGCAATACATCTACCCAGAGGACTGTCACAGTCATATAGTCCTTAGGCTGTCCTTTTCCACTTATCCACATGTCCGTGGATAAGTGGACAGTGGGTACAACCGCTTTTTTTAGGACACTGAGGACACTTTTTCTGATGTCTATGTACATTTTCGGTATTTAATTCCAGTGATTTGGACGTAAAATTCCAGTGATTTTGCCATTTACCGTATATACTCGAGTATAAGCCGACTTTTTCAGCACATTTTTCTGTGCTGAAAAAGCCCCCCTCGGCTTATACTCGAGTCAATGGCTGCAGCAGACGCCGTGGGCTGTGTGGGCGTCCGCTGCAGCCGGCTCCAGGACAGACACTAGAGGTCATTATTGACCTCTAGTGTCTGTGCGCGTTGCTATGGGAGAGACGTCATGACGTCTCTCCCATAGAGATGATCGGGTGCCGGGGAGCGGGCGGCCGGACAGAGCGGCGGCCGGACGGAGCGTGCGGCCGGATGGAGCGAGCGGACGGACGGAGCGGAGCAGCGCAGCAGCAGAAGAAGCGGTCGGGAAGCAGGAGCGGGGCAGTGGTAAGTATTGTTTTTGTGTGTGTTTGTGTGTTTGTAAGCGGCGACGGGGGCACTGCAACAGGGGGCAAAGAAAGAAGGGGGCACTGCAACAGGGGGCAAAGAAAGAAGGGGGCACTGCAACAGGAGGCAAAGAAAGAAGGGGGCACTGCAACAGGGGGCAAAGAAAGAAGGAGGCACAACTACTGGGGGCAATGAAAGGGGGCACAACTACTGGGGGCAATGAAAGGGAGTGCATAACTACTGGGGGCAATGAAAGAGGGGCACAACTACTGGGGGCAAAGAAGGGGCATAACTACTGGGGGCAAAGCAACGGCAGCATGTTTTTATCTGGCACTGTGGGGGGATATCTGTTACTGGGGGTATATGTGGCACTGGGGGCACAACCCTAGCAACAAGCATTACCCCCTGGCAACAAGCATAACACCTACCGCATGAAACCCCTGGCAACGAGCATGACACCCTGAGCATGAAAACCCCTGGCACCGTACATTTCCCACCCTAGGCTTATACTCGAGTCAGTCATTTTTCCCAGTTTTTTGTGGTAAAATTAGGTATCTCGGCTTATATTCGGGTCGACTTATACTCGAGTATATACGGGTAATTCCAGTGATTTGGACGTTTAGTTCCAGTGATTTGGACGTATAATTCCAGTGATTTTGCCATTTAATTGCAGTGATTTGGGCTTATAATTCCAATGATTTGGACATATAATTCCAGTGATTTTGCCATTTAATTCCAGTGATTTGGACGTATAATTCCAGTGATTCTGCCTTTTAATTCCAGTGATTTGGACGTATAATTCCAGTGATTTTGCCATTTCATTCCAGTGATTTGGATTTATAATTCCAGTGATTTGGACGTATAATTCCAGTGGGAATTGTTTGTGTAACTTGGCTTAGTCATACAGCTACCTCATTGCACCTCTTTGAAATCTTTGTATGAGGTGCTGTTTGGGGCCTAGTTTTTGAAAAGTGCCAACCTGTCTGACACTGCCATATGACTCCAGGGGTACTGCTGTATTAGTCCTGGGATACCGCCGTATCAATTGCAGTTTTTTTTTTAAAATGACAGGGTCGTGCTGGAGATGCTGTCAGTGGACCAAATTGCGGCCCACTGTCGACATTCAGCCACTACATGACTCTACTAGATGGGCCAGGTGGTTGTGACGCTTAGCTTAGTCATACAGCAACCTCAGTGCACCTTTTTTTCTTCTTTGTCTATGTACATTCTCGGTATCGCTTTCCTAGTGAAGTGGAATCTAGATGGGATTTGGTACCGTGGACACACTACCTCCATCAATTGTATAAATCCCACTTCAATAATGGCGGATACCGGATGCACGTCTAACACCAACATAGCTGTCAGGCCTTTGCAATAAGATAACTGCTGTCATTCTTCATCTTCCTTGCAAAGGACTGTTGACCGGTCAATTGAAAGAAATAATGGTGTTCAAACTTCCTCTCCAGGTTGATGAACGACTCCCAGCAGTGGCAGCTGTAGGCGTAGCTATGCAGGATCGTATGGAGGAATCCCGGATAGGAGAGGAGTCAGTCATGCCAGTGACATGGCCTGCAGGACTACTTCCAATCCTGATTGAGGAGTAAATTGACAAGGAGGGAGTCACTGTTGTGGTTTGCAGATGCTTGGATTAAACAGGACAAAGGGATTTAGGTGTCCCTGGACTGCTTACGGTCTTAGCCACACTTTCTGAACATGACAGTGACTTTTATGAAAGTGCTGCAGGTGACGTATAAGGGAGGATATTCCTAGGTGGTTAATGTCCTTACCCCTACTTATTACACCTTTACATAAGATACATATGGCAAAATAGTAGTTGTCCGGATTTGGATAGAAATAATTCCAGACTGAAGAGGCGGATTTTTTCGTCTTCTGCACAGGCATGACAATGGGCTTCTTCATCCCACAGACAACATCTGTCTCCCCCGGTGTCTGATTTCAACAAGCCACATCACCATCAGAATCCTCCTTGTCAACTTCCTCCTCAGCCCCAGCTACATCCATATCCTCATCATGGTGTACTTCAACAGTGACATCATCAATTTGAATAATCGAAACTGGACTGTGGGTGCTCCTCCCAGCACTTGCAGAGGGTGTGCAAATAGTGGAAGGAGCCACCTCTTCCCGTCCAGTGTTGGGAAGGTCAGGCATCGCAACCGCCGACACACTTGGACTTGTGAATTTGTGATACCATCTTAGAACACACAGTTCTTTGCTGTGCTTTTGCCAGCTTAACTCTTATAATTATTCTAGTGGGAGGATGAAGGCCTTCATCGTTATGTGAAGCTGACCCACTAGTCATGAACATAGGCCAGGGCCTTAGCCGTTTCTTGCCACTACGTGTAGCAAATGGCATATTGGCAAGTTTACGTTTCTCCTCAAATGATTTAAATTAATTTTTTGGGGTCATCTTACTGAACTTTGACTTTTTGGATTTTACATGCAGACATTGGGCATCATCTTGGCAGATGACGTTGATGGTATTTCATCATCTATGTTATGATTAGTGGCAGCAGCTTCATCACTAGGAGGAAGTGGTCCTTGATCTTTCCCTATTTTATACTCCAAATTTGTGTCTCCATTATTTTTCTGGAGTTATATAACAATATGCGTCATAGGAGAGAGTACCCCTAAACCACACACACATGGCAATGCCTGTAATAAATATTTGAATAATAACCCTTTTATTTGGAGTTATTATAGTAATATACAGCACAGGAGATTGTACCCCTAAACCACACAGGGCAAACCCTGTAAAAATAATTTGGATTAAATAGTAATAACACCTTTTATTTGGAGTAATTAATATACAGCACAGGACAGCACCACTGTACTTATACGTTAGTACTGCTGAATTTATACGGCTGTACCGCTGGACTTATATGGCTATACCGCTGGATTTACATGCCAGCACTGCTGGACTGGCCTTATACGGCAGCACCGATGGACTAGACTTACATTACAGCACCGCTGGACTGGACTTATATGGCAGCACCACTGGACTGGACTTATACAGCAGAACCCCTGGACTTATGGCAGAACAGGGCACCACCACTGGACTGATGCAGCACAAGACACCACCACTGGACTGATGCAGCACAAAACAGCACCACTGGACTGGACACGCCATGCCACTTTCCCACACAGACACTGAGGAGACACATCCTCTCGCTACACTCTCCAGGACTGGAGTGAGGATGGTGAGGTGGGAGGCACAAAAATATACAAAGTCCAGATCTCTTGAGAATCCAACCCAGGATGATGACGTTTTGCCTCGTTCTGGGAACCGAGTTTGGCAGATAAACCCGAGCCGGACTCAGTTCCCGACTCAGATCAGGGGTGTTTGGTGGAGTTCAGATTTTGGACTTATCCCTAATACTGACAGACTCTCTTTAGAGAGGATTTAAATGTACTTTAAACATGTCAATATTAGGGTCCAGTATGATTTACCAGCAGACAGGATGGCGGCTGTCAGTATACTGACAGCAGTAACCTGTCTGCCGGAATACCAGCAGCGAGACAGTGAGTTCCCATGCTTCAGGCCCTGTGGCTTGCCACAGGTTCTATTCCCACTCGGTTAGTGGCAAGGACCCTCCAACCGAGTGGGTATTCCAGGCGTCAGGCAGGATTTTGTAAGTTGGTATTTCACCGGCTGTTGGGATTCCGGCCTCTGTCTCCTAAATGGCGGGATCCCAACAGCTGGCATTTTAACTGCATCCCCATTACTAAAGACAAGTGAAATATTCTTAATTGCTCAGAACCCTTTTAAATTAATGGTTTTGTGGTTTTCAAATCATGCATCAAAGAATGAACTACAAAAGGGGCTGCAAATGTTTTGACAAATAATTCAAAATGATGCATTTAAATAACATTTATTACAAAGCATAATTAACAACTCATTGAGCAAATCTGTATTGTTTGTTTATACAGTATAATAAAGTGTAGTCAATAAAATATGAAAGACTTAACAATTTCCAAAATGCTAATTAATGAAAATGTGAACTGGCAATTGTATGCAGAACAGTTGTAATCCTTCTGCAGATAGGAATAAATGACCTATTAACTGAATCTGTAGAAGGATATGGTACAGTTCTTCAAAAGGCAAATATTAAATAGAGATGAGCGGGTTCGGTTCCTCTGAATCCGAACCCGCCCGAACTTCAGGTTTTTTACACGGGTCCGAGCAGGCTCGGATCTTCCCGCCTTGCTTGGCTAACCCGAGCGCGCCCGAACGTCATCATCACGCTGTCGGATTCTCGCGAGGCTCGGATTCTATCGCGAGACTCGGATTCTATATAAGGAGCCGCGCGTCGCCGCCATTTTCACACGTGCATTGAGAGTCATAGGGAGAGGACGTGGCTGGCGTCCTCTCCGTTTAGAGAAGAGAGAGACACAGTATTTTGGGGAGCATTATTAGGAGGAGTACTACTATACTGTATACTACTATACTACTTGCTGCTGAAGTGATATTTTATACTAGATTAGATAATAGATAGTGTGACTGTAAGTGTATTATATGACTTGTGGCGGAGACACTGACAGTGGGGAGCAGTTAGAGTCTGAGAGCAGGACTCAGGAGTACATATAACGTACAGTGCACACTTTTGCTGCCAGAGTCAGTGCCACACTGCCATTGTTGTGACCACACTGACCACCAGTATAATAATATATTTTGTGATTGTCTGCTTAGGCCTCGGAGTACTAGTTGCAAGTTGCAACGTGACCTGAAGTGACCACCAGTTTAATAATCAATCACCACCAGTTTAATATATATATATATATATATAATTGTATATAATATATATATATATATATATATATATATATATATAATATTGTATACCACCTACCCGTGGTTTTTTTTTTTTTCATTCTTCTTTATACATACTACTATAGTAGCTTACTGTATCAGTCTGCGGTGCTGTGCTGAAATGACAGTGTCCAGCAGGTCCGTCATCAGTCATTACATAATAAATATATATAGTACCTGTCCGGCTGCAGTACTAGTGATATTATATTGATTTCATCTCATTATCAATAATTTATCATCCAGTCTAGACTCTATATTAGCAGCAGACACAGTACGTTAGTCCACGGCTGTAGCTACCTCTGTGTCGGCACTCGGCAGTCCATCCATAATTGTATACCACCTACCCGTGGTTTTTTTTTTTCTTTCTTCTTTGTACATACTACTATAGAGTATAGTAGCTTACTGTAGCAGTCTGCGGTGCTGCTGAGCTGACAGTGTCCAGCAGGTCCGTCATCAGTCATCATTACCTAATAAATATATTATCTACCTGTCCGGCTGCAGTACTAGTGATATTATATATACATACATATATATATATTGATTTCATCTCATTATCAATCATCCAGTCTATATTAGCAGCAGACACAGTACGTTAGTCCACGGCTGTAGCTACCTCTGTGTCGGCACTCGGCAGTCCATCCATAATTGTATACCACCTACCCGTGGTTTTTTTTTTTTCTTTCTTCTTTGTACATACTACTATAGTATAGTAGCTTACTGTAGCAGTCTGCGGTGCTGCTGAGCTGACAGTGTCCAGCAGGTCCGTCATCAGTCATCATTACCTAATAAATATATTATTTACCTGTCCGGCTGCAGTACTAGTGATATTATATATACATACATATATATATATTGATTTCATCTCATTATCAATCATCCTGTCTATATTAGCAGCAGACACAGTATGTTAGTCCACGGCTGTAGCTACCTCTGTGTCGGCACTCGGCAGTCCATCCATAATTGTATACCACCTACCCGTGGTTTTTTTTTTTCTTTCTTCTTTGTACATACTACTATAGAGCAGTGGTTCTCAAACTCGGTCCTCAGGACCCCACACAGTGCATGTTTTGCAGGTAACCCAGCAAATGCACAGGTGTATTCATTATTCACTGACACATTTTAAAAGGTCCACAGGTGGAGCAAATTATTTCACTTGCGATTCTGTGAGGAGACCTGCAAAACATGCACTGTGTGGGGTCCTGAGGACCGAGTTTGAGAACCTGTGCTATAGAGTATAGTAGCTTACTGTAGCAGTCTGCGGTGCTGCTGAGCTGACAGTGTCCAGCAGGTCCGTCATCAGTCATCATTACCTAATAAATATATTATCCACCTGTCCGGCTGCAGTACTAGTGATATTATATATATATACATACATATATATATATATTGATTTCATCTCATTATCAATCATCCAGTCTATATTAGCAGCAGACACAGTACGTTAGTCCACGGCTGTAGCTACCTCTGTGTCGGCACTCGGCAGTCCATCCATAATTGTATACCACCTACCCGTGGTTTTCTTTTTTTCTTTCTTCTTTGTACATACTACTAGTATAGTAAAGTAGCTTACTGTAGCAGTCTGCGGTGCTGCTGAGCTGACAGTGTCCAGCAGGTCCGTCATCAGTCATCATTACCTAATAAATATATTATCTACCTGTCCGGCAGCAGTACTAGTGATATTATATATACATACATATATATATATTGATTTCATCTCATTATCAATCATCCAGTCTATATTAGCAGCAGACACAGTACGTTAGTCCACGGCTGTAGCTACCTCTGTGTCGGCACTCGGCAGTCCATCCATAATTGTATACCACCTACCCGTGGTTTTTTTTTTTCTTTCTTCTTTGTACATACTACTAGTATAATATAGTAGCTTACTGTAGCAGTCTGCGGTGCTGCTGAGTTGACAGTGTCCAGCAGGTCCGTCATCAGTCATCATTACCTAATAAATATATTATCTACCTGTCCGGCTGCAGTACTAGTGATATTATATATACATACATATATATATATTGATTTCATCTCATTATCAATCATCCAGTCTATATTAACAGCAGACACAGTACGTTAGTCCACGGCTGTAGCTACCTCTGTGTCGGCACTCGGCAGTCCATCCATAATTGTATACCACCTACCCGTGTTTTTTTTTTTTCTTTCTTCTTTGTACATACTACTAGTATAGTATAGTAGCTTACTGTAGCAGTCTGCGGTGCTGCTGAGCTGACAGTGTCCAGCAGGTCCGTCATCAGTCATCATTACCTAATAAATATATTATCTACCTGTCCGGCTGCAGTACTAGTGATATTATATATACATACATATATATATATTGATTTAATCTCATTATCAATCATCCAGTCTATATTAGCAGCAGACACAGTACGTTAGTCCACGGCTGTAGCTACCTCTGTGTCGGCACTCGGCAGTCCATCCATAATTGTATACCACCTACCCGTGGTTTTTTTTTTTTCTTTCTTCTTTGTACATACTACTATAGTATAGTAGCTTACTGTAGCAGTCTGCGGTGCTGCTGAGCTGACAGTGTCCAGCAGGTCCGTCATCAGTCATCATTACCTAATAAATATATTATCTACCTGTCCGGCTGCAGTACTAGTGATATTATATATACATACATATATATATATTGATTTCATCTC
This sequence comes from Pseudophryne corroboree, assembly GCF_028390025.1. Classification (NCBI taxonomy): domain Eukaryota; kingdom Metazoa; phylum Chordata; class Amphibia; order Anura; family Myobatrachidae; genus Pseudophryne; species Pseudophryne corroboree. The sequence goes on along the minus strand of NC_086445.1, from coordinate 737,085,146 downwards.
ATTATCATCCAGTCTATATTAGCAGCAGACACAGTACGGTAGTCCACGGCTGTAGCTACCTCTGTGTCGGCACTCGGCAGTCCATCCATAAGTATACTAGTATCCATCCATCTCCATTGTTTACCTGAGGTGCCTTTTAGTTGTGCCTATTAAAATATGGAGAACAAAAATGTTGAGGTTCCAAAATTAGGGAAAGATCAAGATCCACTTCCACCTCGTGCTGAAGCTGCTGCCACTAGTCATGGCCGAGACGATGAAATGCCAGCAACGTCGTCTGCCAAGGCCGATGCCCAATGTCATAGTACAGAGCATGTCAAATCCAAAACACCAAATATCAGTAAAAAAAGGACTCCAAAACCTAAAATAAAATTGTCGGAGGAGAAGCGTAAACTTGCCAATATGCCATTTACCACACGGAGTGGCAAGGAACGGCTGAGGCCCTGGCCTATGTTCATGGCTAGTGGGTCAGCTTCACATGAGGATGGAAGCACTCAGCCTCTCGCTAGAAAACTGAAAAGACTCAAGCTGGCAAAAGCACCGCAAAGAACTGTGCGTTCTTCGAAATCCCAAATCCACAAGGAGAGTCCAATTGTGTCGGTTGCGATGCCTGACCTTCCCAACACTGGACGTGAAGAGCATGCGCCTTCCACCATTTGCACGCCCCCTGCAAGTGCTGGAAGGAGTACCCGCAGTCCAGTTCCTGATAGTTTGATTGAAGATGTCAGTGTTGAAGTACACCAGGATGAGGAGGATATGGGTGTTGCTGGCGCTGGGGAGGAAATTGACCAGGAGGATTCTGATGGTGAGGTGGTTTGTTTAAGTCAGGCACCCGGGGAGACACCTGTTGTCCGTGGGAGGAATATGGCCGTTGACATGCCTGGTGAAAATACCAAAAAAATCAGCTCTTCAGTGTGGAGGTATTTCAACAGAAAAGCGGACAACAGGTGTCAAGCCGTGTGTTGCCTTTGTCAAGCTGTAATAAGTAGGGGTAAGGACGTTAACCACCTCGGAACATCCTCCCTTATACGTCACCTGCAGCGCATTCATAATAAGTCAGTGACAAGTTCAAAAACTTTGGGCGACAGCGGAAGCAGTCCACTGACCAGTAAATCCCTTCCTCTTGTAACCAAGCTCACGCAAACCACCCCACCAACTCACTCAGTGTCAATTTCCTCCTTCCCCAGGAATGCCAATAGTCCTGCAGGCCATGTCACTGGCAATTCTGACGAGTCCTCTCCTGCCTGGGATTCCTCCGATGCATCCTTGCGTGTAATGCCTACTGCTGCTGGCGCTGCTGTTGTTGCTGCTGGGAGTCGATGGTCATCCCAGAGGGGAAGTCGTAAGCCCACTTGTACTACTTCCAGTAAGCAATTGACTGTCCAACAGTCCTTTGCGAGGAAGATGAAATATCACAGCAGTCATCCTGCTGCAAAGCGGATAACTGAGGCCTTGACAACTATGTTGGTGTTAGACGTGCGTCCGGTATCCGCCGTTAGTTCACAGGGAACTAGACAATTTATTGAGGCAGTGTGCCCCCGTTACCAAATACCATCTAGGTTCCACTTCTCTAGGCAGGCGATACCGAGAATGTACACGGACGTCAGAAAAAGACTCACCAGTGTCCTAAAAAATGCAGTTGTACCCAATGTCCACTTAACCACGGACATGTGGACAAGTGGAGCAAGGCAGGGTCAGGACTGTATGACTGTGACAGCCCACTGGGTAGATGTATGGACTCCCGCCGCAAGAACAGCAGCGGCGGCACCAGTAGCAGCATCTCGCAAACGCCAACTCTTTCCTAGGCAGGCTACGCTTTGTATCACCGCTTTCCAGAATACGCACACAGCTGAAAACCTCTTACGGCAACTGAGGAAGATCATCGCGGAATGGCTTACCCCAATTGGACTCTCCTGTGGATTTGTGGCATCGGACAACGCCAGCAATATTGTGTGTGCATTAAATATGGGCAAATTCCAGCACGTCCCATGTTTTGCACATACCTTGAATTTGGTGGTGCAGAATTTTTTAAAAAACGACAGGGGCGTGCAAGAGATGCTGTCGGTGGCCAGAAGAATTGCGGGACACTTTCGGCGTACAGGCACCACGTACAGAAGACTGGAGCACCACCAAAAACTACTGAACCTGCCCTGCCATCATCTGAAGCAAGAAGTGGTAACGAGGTGGAATTCAACCCTCTATATGCTTCAGAGGTTGGAGGAGCAGCAAAAGGCCATTCAAGCCTATACAATTGAGCACGATATAGGAGGTGGAATGCACCTGTCTCAAGCGCAGTGGAGAATGATTTCAACGTTGTGCAAGGTTCTGATGCCCTTTGAACTTGCCACACGTGAAGTCAGTTCAGACACTGCCAGCCTGAGTCAGGTCATTCCCCTCATCAGGCTTTTGCAGAAGAAGCTGGAGACATTGAAGGAGGAGCTAACACGGAGCGATTCCGCTAGGCATGTGGGACTTGTGGATGGAGCCCTTAATTCGCTTAACAAGGATTCACGGGTGGTCAATCTGTTGAAATCAGAGCACTACATTTTGGCCACCGTGCTCGATCCTAGATTTAAAGCCTACCTTGGATCTCTCTTTCCGGCAGACACAAGTCTGCTGGGGTTGAAAGACCTGCTGGTGACAAAATTGTCAAGTCAAGCGGAACGCGACCTGTCAACATCTCCTCCTTCACATTCTCCCGCAACTGGGGGTGCGAGGAAAAGGCTCAGAATTCCGAGCCCACCCGCTGGCGGTGATGCAGGGCAGTCTGGAGCGACTGCTGATGCTGACATCTGGTCCGGACTGAAGGACCTGACAACGATTACGGACATGTCGTCTACTGTCACTGCATATGATTCTCTCACCATTGAAAGAATGGTGGAGGATTATATGAGTGACCGCATCCAAGTAGGCACGTCACACAGTCCGTACTTATACTGGCAGGAAAAAGAGGCAATTTGGAGGCCCTTGCACAAACTGGCTTTATTCTACCTAAGTTGCCCTCCCACAAGTGTGTACTCCGAAAGAGTGTTTAGTGCCGCCGCTCACCTTGTCAGCAATCGGCGTACGAGGTTACATCCAGAAAATGTGGAGAAGATGATGTTCATTAAAATGAATTATAATCAATTCCTCCGTGGAGACATTGACCAGCAGCAATTGCCTCCACAAAGTACACAGGGAGCTGAGATGGTGGATTCCAGTGGGGTCGAATTGATAATCTGTGAGGAGGGGGATGTACACGGTGATATATCGGAGGATGATGATGAGGTGGACATCTTGCCTCTGTAGAGCCAGTTTGTGCAAGGAGAGATTAATTGCTTCTTTTTTGGTGGGGGTCCATACCAACCCGTCATTTCAGTCACAGTCGTGTGGCAGACCCTGTCACTGAAATGATGGGTTGGTTAAAGTGTGCATGTCCTGTTTATACAACATAAGGGTGGGTGGGAGGGCCCAAGGACAATTCCATCTTGCACCTCTTTTTTCTTTAATTTTTCTTTGCGTCATGTGCTGTTTGTGGAATGTTTTTTGGAAGGGCCATCCTGCGTGACACTGCAGTGCCACTCCTAGATGGGCCCGGTGTTTGTGTCGGCCACTAGGGTCGCTTATCTTACTCACACAGCTACCTCATTGCGCCTCTTTTTTTCTTTGCGTCATGTGCTGTTTGGGGAGGGTTTTTTGGAAGGGCCATCCTGCGTGACACTGCAGTGCCACTCCTAGATGGGCCCGGTGTTTGTGTCGGCCACTAGGGTCGATTAGCTTACTCACACAGCTACCTCATTGCGCCTCTTTTTTTCTTTGCGTCATGTGCTGTTTGGGGAGTGTTTTTTGGAAGGGCCATCCTGCGTGACTCTGCAGTGCCACTCCTAGATGGGCACGGTGTTTGTGTCGGCCACTAGGGTCGCTTATCTTACTCACACAGCTACCTCATTGCGCCTCTTTTTTTCTTTGCGTCATGTGCTGTTTGGGGAGGGTTTTTTGGAAGGGCCATCCTGCGTGACACTGCAGTGCCACTCCTAGATGGGCACGGTGTTTGTGTCGGCCACTAGGGTCGCTTATCTTACTCACACAGCTACCTCATTGCGCCTCTTTTTTTCTTTGCGTCATGTGCTGTTTGAGGTGGGTTTTTTGGAAGGGCCATCCTGCGTGACACTGCAGTGCCACTCCTAGATGGGCACGGTGTTTGTGTCGGCCACTAGGGTCGCTTATCTTACTCACACAGCTACCTCATTGCGCCTCTTTTTTTCTTTGCGTCATGTGCTGTTTGGGGAGTGTTTTTTGGAAGGGCCATCCTGCGTGTCACTGCAGTGCCACTCCTAGATGGGCCCGGTGTTTGTGTCGGCCACTAGGGTCGCTTATCTTACTCACACAGCTACCTTATTGCGCCTCTTTTTTTCTTTGCGTCATGTGCTGTTTGGGGAGGGTTTTTTGGAAGGGCCATCCTGCGTGACACTGCAGTGCCACTCCTAGATGGGCCCGGTGTTTGTGTCGGCCACTAGGGTCGCTTATCTTACTCACACAGCTACCTCATTGCGCCTCTTTTTTTCTTTGCGTCATGTGCTGTTTGGGGAGTGTTTTTTGGAAGGGCCATCCTGCGTGACACTGCAGTGCCACTCCTAGATGGGCACGGTGTTTGTGTCGGCCACTAGGGTCGCTTAGCTTAGTCATCCAGCGACCTAGGTGCAAATTTTAGGACTAAAAATAATATTGTGAGGTGTGAGGTATTCAGAATAGACTGAAAATGAGTGGAAATTATGGTTTTTGAGGTTAATAATACTTTGGGATCAAAATGACCCCCAAATTCTATGATTTAAGCTGTTTTTTAGTGTTTTTTAAAAAAAACACCCGAATCCAAAACACACCCGAATCCGACAAAAAAAATTTGGTGAGGTTTTGCCAAAACGCGGTCGAACCCAAAACACGGCCGCGGAACCGAACCCAAAACCAAAACACAAAACCCGAAAAATTTCAAGTGCACATCTCTAATATTAAAGTTCTTCGACATCAGAAGAAAAAGACATTTACTCCACATTTTGCATTACAAACATTCATGTTTAGCTGTAGTATTTGCTGTGACCATGCAGTGTGTCATCAAACCAAAAATAAAGGAATTTTCTCCACTGACCATCATCTGTAAAACTCAGCGCTCTTTAGACTACAGACATTTGTAGAATGTAGGCATATTCTAAAGATTATTACAATAAATTAGAGATGAGCGGGTTTGGTTCTCTGATAATCGAACCCTAATGAACATCACGTCCCGAGCCCGGACCCGAGTACGGCTCTCTACTTCCCACCAGACTCGGAAACCAGATCGAGGCAAAACGTCATCATCCCACTGTCGGATTCTCATGGGTTTTGGATTCCATATAATGAGCCGCGCACCGCCGCCATTTTCATTCCAGTCCTGGAGAGTTTAGTGAGAGGACGTGTCTCTCTTCTCAGTGTCTCTCTGTGCAGGAAAGTGGTGTGGCGACCTGATCTGTCTTATTAAGCAAGAAAGAAAAACTTGAACAGAAAGGCTCTACTTATAAATATATAATCCTTCACAACTGGGCATAATTTATACACAGAGGTGGGTGTGGTCTTGATTTCTTCGCAGAAGATGTTTCTCCAGATGTTCCACATATAAAAAACACCAGGGGTTTGGTGAGCCTCCTATGCTGATCTATAAACACCAATACAGATGATACAGCGTCACAACACTAACCTTGGGCAAAAGCCCTATGTTCACACAAAGGTATCTTTTATGGTTTCTTAAATGGATTTTTCAGTTACCACTCCAACCGTGTCAAAACATGCAGCACATCAATTATCGTGATACTGACCTTAAAAAGGTACCCTATATTTCCCTAAAGGTTTCTTTCAAAGCAGGTATCCAGTCGTATAGATTTCCAAAAGGGTGCCTTTTATTTTCTGGTCGCTCAATGATACAAGGTGATTTGAATAAAAACTGACTTTAATAAAAAACTGATTTATTTCTATTCTCATCATAAAGACAAGAGTAAAAAAAACTTTCACATCATATAGTAATAGTGTTCTAAAATACAAGGTAAAAATGTATAAAAATACACAACAAGAGCGAAAAATAGAATTAGGTGAAAACCCCAGAGGAAAACCAGCGGGAAACACAATTTAGGGTCTACCAGAATCCGAGCTCCGGAACTCCGGAAACCGGACAAGGCCCCTAGCTTAAGCAAAAAGCAGATCTTACTTGTCCCCGCTGGATCTAGCCTGGAGTCACATCAATTCACATCCACAGTTCACTAACGCGTTAAAGATTATTCCTTTGTCAAAGTGTGACAACAGAATAATCCGAAATGTGTTAGTGGACCATGGAGGAGCCCACGGACCTGAACCCCTGCAGTTAGTGTTAGGGACTTCCCCAATGAGAGGCTACCTTGGTGCGGTGGGTAAGCTCATAGCCCTGGTTATTACTAGTGATGTGCACCGGAAATTTTATGGGTTTTGTGTTTTGGTTTTGGATTCGGTTCCGCGGCCGTGTTTTGGATTCGGACGCGTTTTGGCAAAATCTCCCTGAAATTTTTTTGTCGGATTCGGGTGTGTTTTGGATTCGGGGTGTTTTTTTTTACAAAAAACCCTCAAAAACAGCTTAAATCATAGAAATTGGAGGTCATTTTGATCCCATAGAATTATTAACCCCAATAACCATAATTTCCACTCATTTTCAGTCTATTCTGAACACTTCACACCTCACAATATTATTTTTAGTCCTAAAATTTGCACCGAGGTTGCTGGATGGCTAAGCTAAGCGACACAAGTGGCCGACACAAACACCTGGCCCATCTAGGAGTGGCAATGCAGTGTCAGACAGGATGGCACTTCAAAAAAATTGTCCCCAAACAGCACATGATGCAAAGAAAAAAAGAGGCGCACCAAGGTCGCTGTGTGACTAAGTTAAGCGACACAAGTGGCCGACACAAACACCTGGCCCATCTAGGAGTGGCAATGCAGTGTCAGACAGGATGGCACTTCAAAAAAATTGTCCCCAAACAGCACATGATGCAAAGAAAAAAAGAGGCGCACCAAGGTCGCTGTGTGACTAAGCTAAGCGACACAAGTGGCCGACACAAACACATGGCCCATCTAGGAGTGGCACTGCAGTGTCAGGCAGGATGGCACTTCAAAAAAATTGTCCCCAAACAGCACATGATGCAAAAAAAAAAAGAGGCGCACCAAGGTCGCTGTGTGACTAAGCTAAGCGACACAAGTGGCCGACACAAACACCTGGCCCATCTAGGAGTGGCACTGCAGTGTCAGACAGGATGGCACTTCAAAAAAATTGTCCCCAAACAGCACATGATGCAAAGAAAAAAAGAGGCGCACCAAGTTCGCTGTGTGACTAAGCTAAGCGACACAAGTGGCCGACACAAACACCTGGCCCATCTAGGAGTGGCAATGCAGTGTCAGACAGGATGGCACTTCAAAAAAATTGTCCCCAAACAGCACATGATGCAAAGAAAAAAAGAGGCGCACCAAGGTCGCTGTGTGACTAAGTTAAGCGACACAAGTGGCCGACACAAACACCTGGCCCATCTAGGAGTGGCAATGCAGTGTCAGACAGGATGGCACTTCAAAAAAATTGTCCCCAAACAGCACATGATGCAAAGAAAAAAAGAGGCGCACCAAGGTCGCTGTGTGACTAAGCTAAGCGACACAAGTGGCCGACACAAACACATGGCCCATCTAGGAGTGGCACTGCAGTGTCAGGCAGGATGGCACTTCAAAAAAATTGTCCCCAAACAGCACATGATGCAAAGAAAAAAAGAGGAGCACCAAGGTTGCTGTGTGACTAAGCTAAGCGACACAAGTGGCCGACACAAAAACCTGGCCCATCTAGGAGTGGCACTGCAGTGTCAGGCAGGATGGCACTTCAAAAAAATTGTCCCCAAACAGCACATGATGCAAAGAAAAAAAGAGGCGCACCAAGGTCGCTGTGTGACTAAGCTAAGCGACACAAGTGGCCGACACAAACACCTGGCCCATCTAGGAGTGGCAATGCAGTGTCAGACAGGATGGCACTTCAAAAAAATTGTCCCCAAACAGCACATGATGCAAAGAAAAAAAGAGGCGCACCAAGGTCGCTGTGTGACTAAGCTAAGCGACACAAGTGGCCGACACAAACACATGGCCCATCTAGGAGTGGCACTGCAGTGTCAGACAGGATGGCACTTCAAAAAAATTGTCCCCAAACAGCACATGATGCAAAGAAAAAAAGAGGCGCACCAAGTTCGCTGTGTGACTAAGCTAAGTGACACAAGTGGCCGACACAAACACCTGGCCCATCTAGGAGTGGCAATGCAGTGTCAGACAGGATGGCACTTCAAAAAAATTGTCCCCAAACAGCACATGATGCAAAGAAAAAAAGAGGCGCACCAAGGTCGCTGTGTGACTAAGCTAAGCAACAAGTGGCCGACACAAATACCTGGCCCATCTAGGAGTGGCACTACAGTGTCAGACAGGATGGCACTTCAAAAAAATTGTCCCCAAACAGCACATGATGCAAAGAAAAAAAGAGGCACACCAAGGTCGCTGTGTGACTAAGCTAAGTGACACAAGTGGCCGACACAAACACCTGGCCCATCTAGGAGTGGCAATGCAGTGTCAGACAGGATGGCACTTCAAAAAAATTGTCCCCAAACAGCACATGATGCAAAGAAAAAAAGAGGAGCACCAAGGTTGCTGTGTGACTAAGCTAAGCGACACAAGTGGCCGACACAAAAACCTGGCCCATCTAGGAGTGGCACTGCAGTGTCAGGCAGGATGGCACTTCAAAAAAATTGTCCCCAAACAGCACATGATGCAAAGAAAAAAAGAGGCGCACCAAGGTCGCTGTGTGACTAAGCTAAGCGACACAAGTGGCCGACACAAACACCTGGCCCATCTAGGAGTGGCACTGCAGTGTCAGACAAGATGGCACTTCAAAAAAATTGTCCCCAAACAGCACATGATGCAAAGAAAAAAAGAGGCGCACCAAGTTCGCTGTGTGACTAAGCTAAGTGACACAAGTGGCCGACACAAACACCTGGCCCATCTAGGAGTGGCAATGCAGTGTCAGACAGGATGGCACTTCAAAAAAATTGTCCCCAAACAGCCCATGATGCAAAGAAAAAAAGAGGCGCACCAAGGTCGCTGTGTGACTAAGCTAAGCAACAAGTGGCCGACACAAATACCTGGCCCATCTAGGAGTGGCACTACAGTGTCAGACAGGATGGCACTTCAAAAAAATTGTCCCCAAACAGCACATGATGCAAAGAAAAAAAGAGGCACACCAAGGTCGCTGTGTGACTAAGCTAAGCGACACAAGTGGCCGACACAAACACCTGGCCCATCTAGGAGTGGCAATGCAGTTTTCTAGAGAGAAGATGAGTGCTTCCATCCTCATGTGAATCTGAACCACTAGCCATGAACATAGGCCAGGGCCTCAGCCGTTCCTTGCCACTCCGTGCCGTAAATGGCATATTTGCAAGTTTACGCTTCTCATCAGACGCTTTCAATTTTAATTTTTGGGTCATTTTGCTGAACTTTTGATTTTTGGATTTTACATGCTCTCCACTATGACATTGGGCATCGGCCTTGGCAGACGACGTTGATGGCATTTCATCGTCTTGGCCATGACTAGTGGCAGCAGCTTCAGCACGAGGTGGAAGTGGATCTTGATCTTTCCCTATTTTAACCTCCACATTTTTGTTCTCCATTTTTTTATGTGTGGAATTATATGCCAGTATCAATAGCAATGGCCTACTACTATATATACTGCGCACAAAACTGAAATGCACCACAGGTATGGATGGATAGCATACTTGATGACACAGAGGTAGGTAGAGCAGTGGCCTTCCGTACCGTACTGCTATATATACTGGTGGTCACTGTCAGCAAAACTCTGCACTGTACTCCTCCTATATAATATACTGGTGGTCCCCAGTCCCCACAATAAAGCAGTGTGAGCACAGATATATGCAGCACACTGAGCACAGATATGGAGTGTTTTTCAGGCAGACAACGTATACTGGTGGTCACTGGTCAGCAAAACTCTGCACTGTACTCCTCCTATATAATATACTGGTGGTCCCCAGTGCCCACAATAAAGCAGTGTGAGCACAGATATATGCAGCACACTGAGCACAGATATGGAGTGTTTTTCAGGCAGACAACGCATACTGGTGGTCACTGTCAGCAAAACTCTGCACTGTACTCCTCCTATATAATACAGCTGCTCCCCAGTCCCCACAATTAAGCAGTGTGAGCACAGATATATGCAGCACACTGAGCACAGATATGGAGTGTTTTTCAGGCAGACAACAATATAATGGTGGTTACTGTCAGCAAAACTCTGCACTGTACTCTTCCTATATAATACAGCTGCTCCCCAGTCCCCACAATTAAGCAATAAGCACAAATATTATTAATAAATGGAGAGGACACCAGCCACGTCCTCTCCCTAACATTTCCAATGCACGAGTGAAAATGGCGGCAACGCGCGGCTCCTTATATAGAATCCGAATCTCGCGAGAATCCGACAGCGGGATGATGACGTTCGGGCGCGCTCGGGTTAACCGAGCCATACGGGAGAATCCGAGTATGCCTCGGACCCGTGTAAAATGGGTGAAGTTTGGGGGGGTTCGGTTTCCGAGGAACCGAACCTGCTCATCACTAGTTATTACAGGTTGAGCTAGTATGAGATAGTGCACCTGCATCTTTTTCCCTCTGTACATTGTGTTAAGTCTCAAGCAGAGTAGCACCTCATCATTACCTAATTATGGTGTGCAAACTAGAACCCCCTTTCCTTTGCTACTCCTAGATGATACAGGTGTTTGTGTCGCACACTTGTGTCGCTTAGCTTAATTATACAGCTACCTCATCATTGCACCTCTTTTTTTCTTTGCATGATGTGCTGTTTGGGATCTAGTTTTTTTAAGTGCCATCTTGTCTGCCACTGCAGTGCCACTCCTAGATGGGCCAGGTGTTTGTGCCACACACTTGTGTCTTTTTGCTTAGTCATACAGCGACCTCGGTGCAACTTTTATGCCTAAAAACAATATTGTGATGTGTGAAGTGTTCAGAATAGACTGGAAATGAGTGGAAATGAATCTTATTGAGGTTAATGATACTGTAGGATCAAAATTACGCCCAAATTCTGTAATTTTAGCTATTTTTATGTTTTTTTCAAAAATCATCCATATCAAAAACCAAAACGAAACCCCGAAAGGGTGGTTTTGGCAAAATCTATCCAGATCCAAAACACGAGCCGGCATACAGATCCAAAACCAATACACAAAAGGCGAAAAGTGCCCGCCACACATCTCTACAATAAATACTCCTGACAGCTACAGTACATAGTTGTTGTAATGAGAATTGGAGGGATGTTTCTATGATAGCAGCCGCTGATTTACTGCATCCCTACAAGTGACAGAACTCACATGGGTTTGCATAGGTTGTTGGCGCTGCGCTATATGTGCAGCATGTCCATATAGTATACAAAAGAATTTAACAAAGGATGATTTTATGATGTCACTTACATTTACAAATTCTTTTCATAGCTTACTTGATACTTTTTCTTCAGTACACTGCCTGTCCATGGCGAATTTCCCTTTAGGCACATGAGGCACGTGCCTAGGTGCAGCACTTGTTTGGGGGCAGCACTTGGATGCTTATGTTGGTAATGTCAGCCCAAAAAGTACCAGTAGCTGCAAAATATTTCCACTGTACTGTACCATATGCTATATTGAATGGAGTGTAAAAGGGTAGGACATGCACATACTGCCCCTGTAAGCTGTCCCACTTGTATACATACAGTATGTATACATAATTAAAAAATATATAAATCATAGTTAGTGGCTTTTTTATTATTCTGTTAAATTGGCTATCATCAAATGAGGGATTATACCCAATCAATAAAAATAAAAATAAATTAGGCATGAGGCGGTGTCATACTATTGTGCCTAGGGGTGTCCTCACCCTTTTATCCGCCCCTGCTGCTTGTGGGTATACTCTGTGCAGCATCCAACAGTAGTCTCCCATTATGGTGATGTTCCATCTTCCCTGGTATCATGGTGTCCTGGAATCTTTTTCTTGCTCCTCACTAATGCTTTGTACTTATTTCTAGCACATTTTCCACTGTATTTGGAATCTTTAATGTTCCCCAAGAGCTTCTTTACAACTTAATTAAAAACTTTTTAAGCCTCTGCTTCAACAGTTACCTTTTTTTCAAACTCATTGTCTGCTGGGAGATTTTGGATGTCTTGTTTAACCAAAGTGTCTTCTGACAGTCTTAGAAACTTTTTAATACAAATACTTTTTGGGATCAACCAAAACCATTCCAGATAATGCAGGTTCAATAAGATGACCCCCCAAACCAAACCACCTCCTCCCCACTGACCTCTCCTCTGGTTGCCAACCCCAGGTATTGTAAATTGCCCATGAGGAGGTGGAGGAGATGTTCAACAGGGTCAATCCCGGGAAGGCACCGGGTCCTGACAGGGTGTCACCATCCACCCTAAGATGCACTGGTCAGCTTGCCCCCATATTCTCCAGGATATTCAACAAACTACTATTGCTGCATAGAGTTCCCTCCTGCCTCATAAGCACCACAATTGTTCCAGTCCCAAAGAAACCTACCATCACAAGCCTTAATGACTACAGACCGATAGCATTGATGTCTATGGTCATGAAAGTGTTCGAGCACCTGGTACTGAACCAACTAGACCCCCTTCAGTTCACCTATCGAGCAAGTCGGTGCATTGAGAATGCTGTCAACATGGGCCTGCACTAAATGCCCAGTACCTATGTGAAGGTCCTGTTTGTCGACTTCAACTCAGCCTTCAATACAATTATCCCCAGCATCCTCTATCCCAAACTTCTCTGCCAAGGAGTCCCGGAAGCTACCTGTTCGTGTATTGTAGACTTCCTGACAGATAGAAAACAGGTGGTCAAAGCAGGAGAATTCTCCTCCCAAGCACTGTCCATCAGTACTGTGGCCACATAGGGCTGTATCCTCTCACCCCTGCTCTTCTCTCTGTATACCAACGACTGCTCCTCCGAGTCTCAGTCAGTTAAGATCATAAAATTCGCCAATGACACCACCGTCATCGGCCTCATAAAGGATGTGGACGAATCGACATACAGACGGGAAGTTGACTGGCTGGCCCAGTGCTGTATCTGCAACAACCTTGAGCTCAACCCACTTAAAACTGTCTGAGATGGTAGTGGACTTTAGGAAGAAGCCAGTTGGAGTTCCCCACTAATCATAGCTGACAGCATGGTGTCACTAGTGGACTCCTTCAAGTTCCTGGGGACCACAATCTCCTGAGACTTCAAATGCGGGCTCAATGCTGATGCCATCATTGGAAAAGTGCAGCAGTGGCTGTTCTTGCTAAGGCACCTTAAGAAGTTCAACATCCCACAGAAGCTCCTGCTCCTCTTCTGCTCCGCAATTGTAAAATCTGTACTGTGCTCCTCGATAATTGTCTAGTATAGTTCTGCCAGCGAGAGAGATAAACACAGGCTCCAAAAAATGGTCAGGTCTGCAGAGAAGATCATCGGAGTGGACCTTCCCCCTGTCCATGATCTGTAGCTGTCTAAAGCCAAAAAAGGGGCGACTAGGATAGTTAAGGACATGCTTCACCCTGGCCACGCCACGCTCAACCTACTGCCATCTCACAGACGATACAGGGCCATTCCCATCAGATCCAATAGAAGCCTCAAAAGATTCTTTCCTCAAGCTTCCAGCTATACAGCTTTCCTGAACTGCTGGTTCAATCCCAGCTTCTGCTGGTTCAATCCCAGTTTCCACCTATCAATTTCTACCACAAGTGTCACTAAACTATCATTGCACTGGTATGCCCAGTGTTCTTATTCCCCGTAGTTGTACAAACACCTGTGGCAAGCCGTAGACTTTAACTGAACCTGCCACACCTGTATGAGCAGGTCATATATCAAGCCCACACTATTCCGTCCTCGGGACTCCAGCCAACTAGCTACTAGACCTTGTACAGTTCCACAAGAACCAACAACCGTGACAGCAAGCACTGACCCAAATGTATATGGCAGGCAGTACTAGTTTAAGTGCCAACATGCTGCAAACTATAGTGGCAGTGTGGCACATATGGAGGGTCTGAAAACAAAGCAGCAACAGATGGTAAAAGGCTTACAGAACCTCGCTGCATGGCAAGACTGGTTTCAAGCATCTTTGGTTACACCCTCATCTCAGTCTACTGCCCGGGAAGTTTACCAAGGTCCTTCTGCATCTTCCAAGGCTATCCAGTTCCCTACGCCAGAAAAATTTGATGGAAATCCCAAGCTCTATAGGGGATTTCTAAATGTCTGTGATGTACATTTCATGCTTCTTCCTGAAAATTTTCCCTCCTCCAAGTCTAAGGTGGCATTGATCGTTCATCTCCTGTCTGGAAAAGCCCTTGAGTGGGTATCTCTGTGGGAGAGATCAGTTCCCACTCTCAGTGACTACTCAAGGTTTATACAGTCTTTTCGCAGAATCTTCGACGAGCCTGGACTCTCAATGTCCGCTTCCATTGATATCATGAGAAATCAAGGCTCTAGGACAGTCGGACAGTACATAATTGACTTTCAAACTCTGGCATCTGAACTCCAAGGGAACAGGGAAGCCTTGACCGCGGCTTTCTGGCAAGGCCTCTCTGAAAAACTCAAAGATGAGCTAGCTTCTAGAGATATGCCTTCTACTCTCAAAGATCTTATGTCTTTATGTAATAAAATCGATCTTCATCTGAGAGAAAGCATTCATGAAAAAATCTTGTCTTGACTGAGTTAAGCCGCGTCCACAAATTCACCTTCCTTCTCCTTCTTCAGGTGTTGAGCCTATGCAGATAAATCACTCCAAGTTGTCTGCAAAATAGAAACAACATCATCGTCAGATGATTCTCTGTATGTAATGCGGAGAAAGTGACCACCAACTGACAACCTGTTCCAAGTGTCCAGGAAACATCTCCGGAGGAGAGTCAAAGTTAGGAAGCGTAAAAAGCTCTCCAAGTAAGAAGGATTCCATTATCTCTGTTTCTCTGCAGCTTCCTACCGGTTCTGAAACTTTTCCTGCTCTACTAGATTCTGGCGCTGCAGAAAATTTCATTTCGGCTGACCTGGTGTGCAAACATCAGATACCTACTAAGAAACTTTCTCAAGCCATCACTCATGGCAGTAGATGGTAGTCCTATACCTCATGGGACTATTCTCCAAGAGACTTGCAATTCAACCCTCCAGGTGGGGGTATTACATTCCGAGGCTCTCTCATTCTTAGTTATCTCCAGAGCAACTCATCTTCTCATTCTCGTACTTCCTTGGCTCCAACAGCATAATCCTCAATTATACTGGACTTCCATGTAAATTCTTTCCTGGGGTTCTAAGTGTCATGACAAGTGTCTTCGCAAGGTCATTCCAGCTCATCAGGTGGAGGTTCTTATTGCTGATGATCTCCCTGAGCAATACCACCTGTTTGCTGATGTCTTTAGAAAGGGAGGAGCAGACAAATTACCACCGCATAGAGAATGGGACTGCCCAATTGACCTTATATCTGGCAACTCTCCACCCAGAGGAAGAACTTATCCTTTATCCATTCCCGAAACAACTGCCATGTCCGAGTATATCAAGGGCAACCTTGAGAAAGTCTTCATATGTCCCTCATCTTCGCCTGCAGGAGCAGGTTTCTTCTTTGTCAAAAAGAAGGATGGAGGACTTTGCCCCTGTATCGAATACAGGGGATTAAATGACATTACATTCAAGAATCGCTAGCCGCTACCCTTAATTACTGAACTTTTCAATTCAAAGGAGCCACAATTTTTTAAAAACTGGATCTAAGAGGGGCATAAAATTTAATTCGTATACATGCTGGCGACAAATGGAAGATTGCATTTAACACTCGCGATGGGCATTAAGAGTATTTGGTAATTCCATTCGGTCTCAGTAATGCACCAGCAGTGTTCCAGCACTTCATCAATGAAATCTTCAGAGATTTATTGTGCCAGTCCATTGTGGTGTATTTAGACAACATTTTAATCTTCTCCTGTGACCTATAAACTCATCATCAGCAGGTCCAAGAAGTGCTCAGTAGATTGAGGAAGCATCAATTGTTCTGCAAACTTGAGAAGTGCATCTTTGAAGTGCCATCCATTGTGTTCTTGGCTTACATTATTTCCGGTTCTAATCTGCACATGGATCCAGAAAAGGTCATGGCCATTCTCTCCTGGAATGAACCTTCAACTCTCAAGGGAACTTAATGCTTCTTAGGGTTTGTCAATTATTATAGAAAATGTATCCATGGATTCTCAACTTTGGTGGCTCCTATCACAACTCTCACTAGCAAAAATGCCAACCCAACTGTTTGGCCTCCCGAAGCAAAACACGTTTTTCATCTATTGAAAGAAGCAGTCACTTCAGGCCATGTGCTTCAGCAACCAGACATTTCTCGGCCATTCATCCTGGAAGTCAATGCTTCTTCTGAAGGTGCGGGAGCAGTTCTCTCTCAGCGATTCTCTGATGAGAAAAATTCATCCTTGTGCTTATTTTTCAAGAAAATTCTCTTCCACCAAGAAGAATTATCCAATTGGGGAAAAGGAATTATTGGCACTTAAACTTGCTTTTGAAGAGTGGCGATACCTTTTAGAAGGAGCTCAATTCCCAATTACCATTTTCACGGATCATCAGAATCTTCTTTTCCTCAAGAGTCTGCAATGCTACTCTCCTCAACAGGCACGGTGGTATCAATTCTTTTCTCACTTCAATTTCAAGCTCATCTACCATCCTGGCTCCCAGAATGAGAAGGCGGATGCTCTCTCCTGTTCCCCCTGACCTGAAGAGGAACTGTCTCCTGAGGAACCTCGTCCCATCCTCCATTCGGCAGTTTTTGCTTCAACCAAAACAAATTGTACTCCTCCTCCTGGTAAGACTATCGTTGCTCCCAATCTTCGCAAGCAACGTCTATAATGGGCACACTACTCTCTCTTCTAAGGTCACATAGGGACTCAAAAAACTTTGGAATTCCTGAGAAGATCCTATTGGTGGCCCACCATGCAACAAGACACTCAAGCTTTCATTGCCTACTGTGTTAGATATGCCCAGCATAAGTCGCCCTATCTAGCACCTGTGGGTCCATTACACCCATTATCCTTTCCAATTCGTCCATGGACTCACATATTGATGGCTTTGTCACTGATCTTCCTCCATCACAGGGAAAGAACACTGTCTGGGTTATCATCGACCACTTCTCTAAAATGGCGCATTTTATCCTGTTCTCTGGTCTGCCATCTGCTCCTCAACTCTCCAAATTTTTTATCTCTGAGATCTACCTTCTTCATGGATTACCAAGAGAAATAGTTTCGGATCGTGGAGTCCAATTCATTGCAAAGTTTTTTAAATCTCTTTGCGCTTCTCTTCAAATCAAGTTGAAGTTCTCCACAGCTAGTTAACCAAGATTTAGAGACATTCCTCCGCATGTTTCTTTCCTCCTCTCAAGATAATTGTGTCGACTTACTCCCCTGGGCTGAATTGTCTCACAATAATACATATCATTCCTCTTCGGATTCAACGCCCTTCTTTACTGTTTTTTGCAAAATCCACAGGTCCCAGAATTCCAGTCCATACCGCCTCTGGATGTCCCAGCGGCTCAAGCTGCACTTAAAGACATTTTTCCTCAATTTGGAAATCAGTCCATTCTGTATTAAAAAAGTCTTCCAAGAGATACAAACTATTTGTGGATCGGAAGAGAAGAGCTGTTCCTTATCTTCAAGCTGGTGACAGAGTATGGCTCTCCACATGAAACCTTCGTCTTCAAGTGCCATCTATATAATTTGCACCCCGGTACATTTGTCCATTCACCATTCAGAAGGTAATCAACCTTGTCGCCTTTCAGCTCAAACTTCCTCCTTCTCTCTGCTTTCCAAACTCCTTCCATGGTCCTTTTCTCAAGCCTCTTATTCTTAATCAGTTTCAGTCTCAACCTCCCTCTGGTCCTAAGGTGCACACTCAATGTGACTGGATAGGACATGGACCTGAGGAGAACTCTTGGATCTTCGCGGAGGATGTCCATGCTCCTCTTCTTGTTAAAAGATTCCATTCCAGGTTTCTGCAAAAGCCAAATAAGCATCCAGTGGCCGCTCCCAAAGGAAGGGGTACTGTCACAAAATGGAGGTTTACAGCGCTTCCCAATCTGACTTTGACCTACCTGCGGTGCAGTCCAAAGTGCTGTCCGCCATTCACTGGTCCATCCGGCGTCCCGCACTGTCAGTCACAGCATTCATTTTAGGATAGTTAGGCTTCAATTCCTTTCTGGCCTGCTGGGACTCAGTCCACTCTGAAGCCTAGCCTGGAGCACTGTATGTTACTTCCTGATTAGATGACTCTGCAGATAACTCTCCAACCAGGTAGTGTTTCCCTGACATGTGATCCTTTCAGCCTATCACCAGAGAGCAAGGGGTATATATTCCCGCTCCAAACACTGGGAAGCTGTCAGTGCTTTGTTGTCCTCAAGCCTGTAGAGAGCTCCTGCAATCTCCTGCTTAAAGAGACAGTGCATTACCAACTTCAGCACTTCCTGACTACTATCTCCAGGATATCTGCAAACCTACAATGCTAGATATCTCATCTCCAGGATATCTGCAAACATGCATCGCTGTATATCTCATCTCCAGGATATCTGCAAACCTGCACCGCTGGTTATTTAATCTCCAGGATATCTGCAAGACTGCACCACTGGTTATTCTATCTCCAGTATACCTGCAAACCTGCACCACTGGTCAATACAATCTCCAGTATATCTGCAAGCCTGCATCACTGAGTATCCTATCCAAGTATCCAGCTATCCTGTACTGCTGGTTCAATCCCAGCTTCCAGCTATCCAGCTATCCTGTACTGCTGGTTCAATGATGGTTCAATCCCAGCTTCCAGCTATCCTGTACTGCTGGTTCAATTCCAACTTCCAGCTATCCATCTATCCTGTACTGCTGGTTAAATCCCTGCTTCCAGCTATCCTGTACTGCTGGATCAATCCTAGCTTCCAGCTATACAGCTATCCTGAACTGCTGGTTCAATCCCAGCTTCCAGCTATCAATTTCTACCACAACTGTCACTCAACTATCATTGCACTGGTATCCCCAGTGTTCTTGTTCCCCGTAGTTTTACAAACACCTATGGCCAGCCATAGACTTAAGCTGAACCTGCCACACCTGTATGAGCAGGTAATATATCAATCCCCACTATTTCGTCCTCAGGACTCCAGCCAACTAGCTACTAGACCTCATCCGGTTCCACAAGTATCAACAACCGTGACAATACATAGTACACAGACCATCATACACAGCTTCCCCCTCTGGTAAATCTTTGGCGCATGCTTTGCATGATGCAAAAGCATCCACAGACTTACTGCCCTTTCTTGTTAGACATTGTACACAAATGCAACAACAGAGCGGATTAGTACGATAAAGCCAGAGAGAGTACAATACCTGCGAATAAATCCGTTAGTATGTGACTGTAGACACAGTACACAAAACCAGCGAATAAATCCGGTATTGTGTGACTGAGTACACAGTAGAATACACGTAATAGGTAAATACTGTGATGCACTATATATATAACCCAGATGCACCTAGTACCTTAGGATACAGAATATAGAGATAGATATACCTGGGAAACACTGAAAGTGAAACCCTACAGCAGTTACAGACACAAACAGTCACAAGCAATACAGATAATTATTATGACAATAAAATTTCACTGGACTAGTATATGTACATATATATATATATATTGTATTGTTTATAAAGAAGATTGCCATGCATAGAAGTTTATGTAGCATGAGATTGGTAGGGATGATCGCAGCACCATTTGTCCAAATTTTAATAGTTTATGTAGCATGAGATTGGTAGGGATGATCGCAGCACCTTTTGTCCAAATTTTAATAGGTAGATGTTTTTGCACATAATGCTTCACACTGAGTAAGTGATCTCAGTGTGTCTTAACTGTTTGGAATTTCACTAGGTTTATAAATAGAGATCGTTTTATGAATATGTGTAACACGATAATTCTCACAAGATTTTATTGATGCATTTGTAACAGATGTCACGTATTGTTATTTATATTATGCACATTGTTTACACTGTTACTATAGTAACTATCTGTCCCCATGCCAACAGCTGCTGTGGGCGCCGCCGGGTGGCGTAGTGACGCGCCTTCCTGTGACGTGGTCAGTTTTTGCCGGAAGTGCGGGACCCGGAGCCGCGGGCGGCGTTTCCACAATGGGGGCTGGCGTCTGAAGGAAGGGTAAGCTATTTAAGTGTGTTGTTTTACATTGTCACTTGTGTGTTGTGTTTCTTGAAGACGGGGGCTCGACCCTCGAAACGTCGAATAAACACGTGGGCCTTTTTTAACATATTGATCAAGTCTCCGAGTGCCGCCTCTAATCTATCTATATGTAAGGATACACATGCCTTGTGGAGGGCACCGGAGCCAGTTCCCAGGAGGAGAGGAGAGTATATATATATATATATATATATATATATATAAAACACAGCACGGTCCTAGACAGGAGGTATATATCAGAATACTCATACAATATATTCTGTAATAGGTACACTTTTTCTTAACTAACACTGTCTGTATAAAGACATGCAGAATACCTAAGAGTTTTTAAAGTCACATCGCTGTATACAGGCAGCTTTACAAGGGAGACCTTGCCCTGCAGTCCCAGAGACTAGCCGCAACTATGCTTATAAGATAGCTCCCAGCCTCTCAGTCAGGGAGTGAGGGAGAGTGTGAGGCAGCTCCAGGGCGAGACAATCTGCAGTAGATGTCGCCCTGGGCCAGGGAAAGGCTACAGGTCAAGCTCCGTCTCCCCTATGCTGGACTTCCACCCCAGTTACTAGCGAGCCTTATTAAATGGGGTGTTAGTACACCCGACCTGTGCTCTATTGCCCTGGTGGTCTAGTTTGATCCCTGGTCGGTGACAGTGTCCACGCCAGCGCCGCAACCCATCTCCCTAGGTCACGAACGGAATGCAATTAAATGGTGGGTCCCGCCTGGAGGAACCTCTTACCTCTACCCCATACTAGCCACGCAAACCAAGAGAGCGACTGCGACCGTGTGCCTAAAGCCGGAGTGTTTCCAGTGCAAGTACCCATGAACAGGCCGCAGGAGTATGCGACGCTGCTTGGAAGGTGATGGAGCTGCAACGCTGAAGTGTCACCATGACATACAGAGCTGACAGCCCAGTTTTAAAAGAAATGTTCTGTCAAAAAAAGCTTTTTCGGGACTATCCAGTGCTGCCCACCTGTTAAGTGACCTGCTGCTGCAGACACCAACTGAAACTGAGCTCACAGTGCCTGGAGGCGGAGTTATAGAGGAGGCACCAATGCATCCACGGACATCCCATAGCTTTAGCTTGTTGGTGCCTCTGGATCAAGATCCACTCTACACCCCGATGTTTCCCTGTGGAAATCAATGTTACCTGCTGCAGAAATCCTCATTGTGAGAGGGATCACAGTGACACCTTGACGCACGCACAATGGGATCGCAGCACATACACAGTCTGACGAAAATCGCTCAGTAGTGTGGAACATTGATTTTGCGTCCATTAGTGAATCATCCCTATGTCCCTAGAGATTTTTGTTGTCTCAAAATTCCCTAAAATTAACCTTTTAACTCAATAATTATATTTGTAGTTTAACACTGTCTTTTTATTAACCACAATGCCGTGTTCATATAAAATGCAGAAGAATTACTTTATTTCATTTAATTTCTTAACACAAACCTTAAATAAATACGATAACTTCTACTGCAGATGTTTAAAAATACAATAACTTCCAAAAAACATTTTTTCCTCTTCATCCAGTGGGAATATTCCTTTAGTCTGTTCCACTGTGAACCATCTAATTAATATTTCCTTGGATCATTACCATTCTTTTCTCTTTCTTCTACTTGTCTAGATTTACTTGCTGTCATTTTACATATTACCTCTGATCTTAGCAGACTCTGTAATGATAGGGTCAAATGTAATTCACTTTCCAAAGTAACCTTTTCCTTTTGAAGCCAAATTTCTGTCTGCCAGGCTACTTTTCTCAGGCTTCATTATTAAAGGTCTTCTACAAGAGCTACCTTGTGACCCTTTTTATTTGGAAGATTTTTTTCACATGGATTCACAATTTTCCTTATGCTACATCAGTGATTTTCAACCTTTTTCAATTTGCGGCACACCAAACATAATTTCAAAATTGCCAAGGCACACCATCAGTACCGCACGAAAAAAAACCACACACACGGGGAAATAAAACAGACATATATTGGCACCCAAGGGGAAAAACACACACATTGGCCCCCACGGTAATTAAACAAATGCACTGGCCCCTATAGTAATTCCACACATTGCCCCCCATAGTAATGCCACCACACATTGCCCCCATAGTAATGCCACCACACATTGCCCCCATAGTAATGCCACCACACATTTCCCCCATAGTAATGCAACCACACAGTCCCCCATAGTAATGCCACCACACAGTCCCCCATAGTAATGCCACCACACAGTCCCCCATACTAATGCCACCACACAGTCCCCCATAGGAATGCCACCACACAGTCCCCCATAGTAATGCCACCACACAGTTCCCCATAGTAATGCCACCACACAGTCCCCCATAGTAATGCCACCACACAGTCCCCCATAGGAATGCCACCACACAGTCCCCCATAGGAATGCCACCACACAGTTCCCCATAGTAATGCCACCACACAGTCCCCCATAGTAATGCCACCACACAGTCCCCCATAGTAATGCCACCACACAGTTCCCCATAGGAATGCCACCACACAGTCCCCATAGTAATGCCACCACACAGTTCCCCATAGTAATGCCACCACACAGTCCCCCATAGTAATGTCACCACACATTTCCCCCCATAGTAATGCCACCACACAGTCCCCCATAGTAATGCCACCACACAGTTCCCCATAGTAATGCCACCACACAGTCCCCCATAGTAATGCCACCACACAGTTCCCCATAGAAATGCCACCACACAGTCCCCCATAAGAATGCCACCACACAGTTCCCCATAGTAATGCCACCACACAGTCCCCCATAAGAATGCCACACTAACCTGTGACTGTAAAAATCTTTCACAATGGGAGCAGTGAGGAGCGCTGAGAATCAATATAAGCAGCACCAATCAGCAGTGGGTGGGCGTGCACTCCGTCCGGGCAAGGCGACGTGGTGTTTGCGTGACCTATGAGTCACACTACATCTGCATAGGTCACGGGCTGGGCCGCAGAAGTGCCCAGCGCTGACCGATCTTGTTAGTGAGGGCTGGGCAGCAGGCATCTCTGGCGGCTGAGCGGCACACTTGAGAACCGCTGGCGGCACACTAGTGTGCCGCGGCACAACGGTTGGGAATCATTGTGCTACATGGTAAGGTCACACCGAGCAACTGACTGATGTCCCTGTCTTTTGTTAGACTTTCACCTGTACAGACAACAAAATTTGGGGCAGATGTATTAAGACTGGAGAAGTGATAAAGCCGTGATAACGCAGTGATAAGTGCAAAGTGATAACACACCAGACAATCAGCTCCTTACTGTCAATTTTCAAACCCGTAATGATTGCCTGGTGCACAGCGATGGATTGGGGGCCTATATCGGCCCTGGCATTTGTGGGCATGAGCGCATGAAAGGTGGCACGTGGACACTAATGAAAGAGGAGTGCTGTGAATCAGGGGGTGTGGACTTGTGGCACGTCCTAATTGCCATGGAGACAGGCAGGGGCGGGTGAGCGGCCAGACCAGAGAGCCGGAGGCTGCGCTGCACGCAGCCTTCCCAGCTCTCTGTGTGACAGGACCGGCCAGCCAGCCCATCAGCCCTTCTGGCATTTGCCAGAAGTGCCAGGTGGGCATTCTGGCCCTGCTGGGGCATTATCACCTTACACTTATCACTTTTTTTATCACTTCTTTATAGTGATGAGCGGGTTCGGTTTCTCGGAAACTGAACCCCCCCGAACTTCACCCTTTTTACACGGGTCCGAGGCATACTCGGATTCTCCCGTATGGCTCGGTTAACCCGAGCGCGCCCGAACGTCATCATCCCGCTGTCGCATTCTCGCGAGATTCGGATTCTATATAAGCAGCCGCACGTCGCCGGCATTTTCACTCGTGCATTGGAAATGTTAGGGAGAGGAAGTGGCTGGCGTCCTCTCCTTTTATTCATTGTTGATGCAAATATTTGTGCTTGCTTAGTTATATCTTAATTGTGGGGACTGGGGAGCAGCTGTATATTAATATAGGAGGAGTACAGTGCAGAGTTTTGCTGATCAGTGACCACCAGTTTTATCCGTTCTCTGCCTGAAAAAAACGCTCCTTATCTGTGCTCAGTGTGCTGCATATATCTGTGCTCACACTGCTTAATTGTGGGGACTGGGGAGCAGCTGTATTATATAGCAGGAGTACAGTGCAGAGTTTTGCTGACAGTGACCACCAGTATATGTTGTCTGCCTGAAAAACACTCCATATCTGTGCTCAGTGTGCTGCTTTATTGTGGGGACTGGGGACCACCAGTATAATATTATATAGGAGGAGTACAGTGCAGAGTTTTGCTGACCAGTGACCACCAGTATACGTTGTCTGCCTGAAAAACACTCCATATCTGTGCTGCATTGTAGACAGTATATAGTAGGAGTACAGTGCATAATTTTGCTTACCACCAGTATATAATATATAGGAGTACGGTACAGAAGGCCACTGCTGTACCTACCTCTGTGTCGTCAAGTATACTATCCATCCATACCTGTGGTGCATTTCAGTTTTGCACAGTTTGCTGACCACCAGTATATAATATATAGCAGTACGGTATAGTAGGCCACTGCTGTACCTACCTCTGTGTCGTCAAGTATGCTATCCAGGGGCAAACGCAGGATTTGTAAGGGGGGGTTCCAAATATGCCATATGCCATATGAGATATATATATATATATATATATATATATATAGAGAGAGAGAGAGAGAGAGATATATAGAGATATATATTTATATATAAACTATATATATCTATAGATAGATATTAGATATATAGACTATATATCTAGATAGATAGATAGATAGATACATAGATACATATATAGTGTGATATATATATATATATATATATATATATATAAAAATACAAAACCCGTCACTACTCGGGTACACTACACATACATAATTGCTTTACCGAGTGCCCTCCACGATGAATGTCTTGCATGGACGCGCAGAGCCGGTCTTAGGCATAGGCAAACTAGGCAAATGCCTAGGGAACTTGGTATGCTTAGGGGCACCAGCAGCTTCTGCTGATTAAAATGATATGCGGCATGCCTATATTCTTTGCGTGACTGCGGCTGTATCTGCATACGAAATACCACATTGCAGTGTATTCCTGGAAATCGCTGTGATGTAGCATTTCGTATGCAGATACAGCCGCAGTCGCACACAGAATATAGGCATGCTGCATATTATTTTAATCAGTAGAAGCTGCTTGAGCATCCCAGCCACATAGTAATACAAATAAGATGCATTTTCAGAAACAAAAGGCGCCAGACGTTAGCAGAGCTGCCAGATGAATCATGCCAGGCATATCCTGCAGAACTAGCGGCGGTGCTAGGGGCACCAGCCAAAATCTTGCCTAGGGCATCATATTGGTTAGGGCCGGCTCTGTGGACGCGTCCCCATATTTTCTGCAACTCAGCGGCACTCCGGTCAATAATCACATGTTAGACAAGCAGGCTTGGTTTGCAACGCTTCAACGTCGTGTAATGACGCTTTTGTCAACCAGTATAAGTGTCATTAAACGACGACGCTGAAACATTGCATACCAAGCCTGCTTGTATAACGTGTGATTATTGACCAGAGTGCCGCCGGGCTGCAGAATATATTTTATATATATATATATATATATATATATATTTATATATATATATATATATGGAAAAGAAGGGAAATACAGTGCTACTTGTGAGGCAAAAAGGCAAAATTACCACCAAATACTCATTATGGTAACTATATATATATATATATATATATATATATACACTGTATATATAAAATCACCCACAGGCAACTTGCAGCCCACGCTACAAATAGTTGTGAGTTTGCTATAGAAAATTCAACTTGAACAGACTATATATACTAGAGATGTGCACTTGAAATTTTTCGGGTTTTGTGTTTTGGTTTTGGGTTCGGTTCCGCGGCCGTGTTTTGGGTTCGACCGCGTTTTGGCAAAACCTCACCGAATTTTTTTTGTCGGATTCGGGTGTGTTTTGGATTCGGGTGTTTTTTTTCAAAAAACACTAAAAAACAGCTTAAATCATAGAATTTGGGGGTCATTTTGATCCCAAAGTATTATTAACCTCAAAAACCATAATTTCCACTCATTTTCAGTCTATTCTGAATACCTCACACCTCACAATATTATTTTTAGTCCTAAAATTTGCACCAAGGTCGCTGGATGACTAAGCTAAGCGACCCTAGTGGCCGACACAAACACCGGGCCCATCTAGGAGTGGCACTGCAGTGTCACGCAGGATGGCCCTTCCAAAAAACACTCCCCAAACAGCACATGACGCAAAGAAAAATTAAAGAAAAAAGAGGTGCAAGATGGAATTGTCCTTGGGCCCTCCCACCCACCCTTATGTTGTATAAACAGGACATGCACACTTTAACCAACCCATCATTTCAGTGACAGGGTCTGCCACACGACTGTGACTGAAATGACGGGTTGGTTTGGACCCCCACCAAAAAAGAAGCAATTAATCTCTCCTTGCACAAACTGGCTCTACAGAGGCAAGATGTCCACCTCATCATCATCCTCCGATATATCACCGTGTACATCCCCCTCCTCACAGATTATCAATTCGTCCCCGCTGGAATCCACCATCTCAGCTCCCTGTGTACTTTGTGGAGGCAATTGCTGCTGGTCAATGTCTCCACGGAGGAATTGATTATAATTCATTTTAATGGACATCATCTTCTCCACATTTTCGGGAAGTAACCTCGTACGCCGATTGCTGACAAGGTGAGCGGCGGCACTAAACACTCTTTCGGAGTACACACTTGTGGGAGGGCAACTTAGGTAGAATAAAGCCAGTTTGTGCAAGGGCCTCCAAATTGCCTCTTTTTCCTGCCAGTATAAGTACGGACTGTGTGACGTGCCTACTTGGATGCGGTCACTCATATAATCCTCCACCATTCTTTCAATGGGGAGAGAATCATATGCAGTGACAGTAGACGACATGTCCGTAATCGTTGACAGGTCCTTCAGTCCGGACCAGATGTCAGCATCAGCAGTCGCTCCAGACTGCCCTGCATCACCGCCAGCGGGTGGGCTCGGAATTCTGAGCATTTTCCTCGCACCCCCAGTTGCGGGAGAATGTGAAGGAGGAGATGTTGACAGGTCGCGTTCCGCTTGACTTGACAATTTTCTCACCAGCAGGTCTTTGAACCCCAGCAGACTTGTGTCTGCCGGAAAGAGAGATCCAAGGTAGGTTTTAAATCTAGGATCGAGCACGGTGGCCAAAATGTAGTGCTCTGATTTCAACAGATTGACCACCCGTGAATCCTTGTTAAGCGAATTAAGGGCTCCATCCACAAGTCCCACATGCCTAGCGGAATCGCTCCGTGTTAGCTCCTCCTTCAATGTCTCCAGCTTCTTCTGCAAATGCCTGATGAGGGGAATGACCTGACTCAGGCTGGCAGTGTCTGAACTGACTTCACATGTGGCAAGTTCAAAGGGCAGCAGAACCCTGCACAATGTTGAAATCATTCTCCACTGCGCTTGAGACAGGTGCATTCCACCTCCTATATCGTGCTGAATTGTATAGGCTTGAATGGCCTTTTGCTGCTCCTCCAACCTCTGAAGCATATATAGGGTTGAATTCCACCTATTTACCACTTCTTGCTTCAGATGATGGCAGGGCAGGTTCAGGCGTTTTTGGTGTTGCTCCAGTCTTCTGTACGTGGTGCCTGTACGCCGAAAGTGTCCCGCAATTCTTCTGGCCACCGACAGCATCTCTTGCACGCCCCTGTCGTTTTTTAAAAAATTCTGCACTACCAAATTCAAGGTATGTGCAAAACATGGGACGTGCTGGAATTTGCCCAGATTTAATGCGCACACAATATTGCTGGCGTTGTCCGATGCCACAAATCCACAGGAGAGTCCAATTGGGGTAAGCCATTCCGCGATGATCTTCCTCAGTTGCCGTAAGAGGTTTTCAGCTGTGTGCATATTCTGGAAACCGGTGATACAAAGCGTAGCCTGCCTAGGAAAGAGTTGGCGTTTGCGAGATGCTGCTACTGGTGCCGCCGCTGCTGTTCTTGCGGCGGGAGTCCATACATCTACCCAGTGGGCTGTCACAGTCATATAGTCCTGACCCTGCCCTGCTCCACTTGTCCACATGTCCGTGGTTAAGTGGACATTGGGTACAGCTGCATTTTTTAGGACACTGGTGACTCTTTTTCTGAGGTCTGTGTACATTTTCGGTATCGCCTGCCTAGAGAAATGGAACCTAGATGGTATTTGGTACCGGGGACACAGTACCTCCAACAAGTCTCTAGTTGGCTCTGCAGTAATGATGGATACCGGAACCACGTTTCTCACCACCCAGGATGCCAAGGCCTCAGTTATCCGCTTTGCAGCAGGATGACTGCTGTGATATTTCATCTTCCTCGCAAAGGACTGTTGGACAGTCAATTGCTTGGTGGAAGTAGTAAAAGTGGGCTTACGAGTACGACTTCCCCTCTGGGATGACCATCGACTCCCAGCAGCAACAACAGCAGCGCCAGCAGCAGTAGGCGTTACACGCAAGGATGCATCGGAGGAATCCCAGGCAGGAGAGGACTCGTCAGAATTGCCAGTGACATGGCCTGCAGGACTATTGGCATTCCTGGGGAAGGAGGAAATTGACACTGAGGGAGTTGGTGGGGTGGTTTGCGTGAGCTTGGTTACAAGAGGAAGGGATTTACTGGTCAGTGGACTGCTTCCGCTGTCGCCCAAAGTTTTTGAACTTGTCACTGACTTATTATGAATGCGCTGCAGGTGACGTATAAGGGAGGATGTTCCGAGGTGGTTAACGTCCTTACCCCTACTTATTACAGCTTGACAAAGGCAACACACGGCTTGACAAATGTTGTCCGCATTTCTAGTGAAATACTTCCACACCGAAGAGCTGATTTTTTTGGTATTTTCACCAGGCATGTCAACGGCCATATTCCTCCCACGGACAACAGGTGTCTCCCCGGGTGCTTCCATCCTCATGTGAAGCTGAACCACTAGCCATGAACATAGGCCAGGGCCTCAGCCGTTCCTTGCCACTCCGTGTGGTAAATGGCATATTGGCAAGTTTACGCTTCTCCTCCGACAATTTTATTTTAGATTTTGGAGTCCTTTTTTTACTGATATTTGGTGTTTTGGATTTTACATGCTCTGTACTATGACATTGGGCATCGGCCTTGGCAGACGACGTTGCTGGCATTTCATTGTCTCGGCCATGACTAGTGGCAGCAGCTTCAGCACGAGGTGGAAGTGGTTCTTGATCTTTCCCTAATTTTGGAACCTCAACATTTTTGTTCTCCATATTTTAATAGGCACAACTAAAAGGCACCTCAGGTAAACAATGGAGATGGATGGATACTAGTATACTTATGGATGGACGAGCGACTGCCGACACAGAGGTAGCTACAGCCGTGGACTACCGTACTGTGTCTGCTGCTAATATAGACTGGATGATAATGAGATGAAATCAATATATATATATATATAATATCACTAGTACTGCAGCCGGACAGGTATATATATTTATTATGTAATGACTGATGACGGACCTGCTGGACACTGTCAGCTCAGCAGCACCGCAGACTGCTACAGTAAGCTACTATAGTAGTATGTATAAAGAAGAAAGAAAAAAAAAAACCACGGGTAGGTGGTATACAATTATGGATGGACTGCCGAGTGCCGACACAGAGGTAGCTACAGCCGTGGACTAACGTACTGTGTCTGCTGCTAATATAGACTGGATGATAATGATATGAAATCAATATATATATGTATATATAATATCACTAGTACTGCAGCCGGACAGGTAGATATTTATTTATTAGGTAATGATGACTGATGACGGACCTGCTGGACACTGTCAGCTCAGCAGCACCGCAGACTGCTACAGTAAGCTACTATACTATAGTAGTATGTACAAAGAAGAAAGAAAAAAAAGAAACCACGGGGAGGTGGTATACAATTATGGATGGACTGCCGAGTGCCGACACAGAGGTAGCTACAGCCGTGGACTAACGTACTGTGTCTGCTGCTAATATAGACTGGATGATAATGAGATGAAATCAATATATATGTATATATAATATCACTAGTACTGCAGCCGGACAGGTATATATATTTATTATGTAATGACTGATGACGGA
Organism: Pseudophryne corroboree; assembly: GCF_028390025.1. Classification (NCBI taxonomy): domain Eukaryota; kingdom Metazoa; phylum Chordata; class Amphibia; order Anura; family Myobatrachidae; genus Pseudophryne; species Pseudophryne corroboree. The sequence goes on along the minus strand of NC_086445.1, from coordinate 737,054,689 downwards.
CCTGCTGGACACTGTCAGCTCAGCAGCACCGCAGACTGCTACAGTAAGCTACTATAGTAGTTTGTATAAAGAAGAATGAAAAAAAAAAAACCACGGGTAGGTGGTATACAATATTATATATATATATATTATATAGAATTATATATATATATATATATATATATATATATATATTAAACTGGTGGTGATTGATTATTAAACTGGTGGTCAGGTCACTGGTCACACTATCAGCAACTTGCAAGTAGTACTCCTAAGCAGACAATAACAAAATATATTATACTGGTCTGGTGGTCAGTGTGGTCACAATGGCAGTGTGGCACTGACTCTGGCAGCAAAAGTGTGCACTGTACGTTATATGTACTCCTGAGTCCTGCTCTCAGACTCTAACTGCTCCCCACTGTCAGTGTCTCCCCCACAAGTCAGATAATTAATACAGTCACACAATCTAATCTATATCACTTCAGCAAGTAGTAGTAGTATAGTAGTACTCCTCCTAATAATGCTCCCCAAAATTACTACTACTATGTCTCTCTCTACTGTCTCACTCTCTTCTCTAAACGGAGAGGACACCAGCCACGTCCTCTCCCTATGAATCTCAATGCACGTGTGAAAATGGCGGCGACGCGCGGCTCCTTATATAGAATCCGAGTCTCGCGATAGAATCCGAGCCTCGCGAGAATCCGACAGCGGGATGATGACGTTCGGGCGCGCTCGGGTTAACCGAGCAAGGCGGGAAGATCCGAGTCGCTCGGACCCGTGAAGAAAAAACTGAAGTTCGGGCGGGTTCGGATTCAGAGGAACCGAACCCGCTCATCTCTAATATATACACACACAAGTTCACACACACACACACACACACACACTCGCATTAATACAATTACACACTGTACATACACACTCATCATAGACACTCAGCTGCGCCTCCATTGAAAGCCCTCCGACAGGCACACTTCTCTCTACCTAATTATAATCCCGCCAGATACCAGCCGCTCCGGAGAAAATCCACTTGATTGCCCGCTGTCAGCTGCACCTGCCGCCACTACAGATGACTCGCAGCTCAGTCATTTCCGGTGCATTGGAGAGCACAGAGAACTCTTGTTCGCGGAGCTCTGGTTGAGGAGCTGTCAGGCGGCAGCTCAGATCATGGCTGTGGTAGACACTGTAGAGATGGAGACGCTGTCTCCGTCTCCAAAAAAAATATCTCAGTCCATCAGGGGGGGTTTCTGGGTACTCAGAAACCCCCCCTGCGTGCGCTACTGCTATCCATCCATACCTGTTGTGCATTTCAGTTTTGCACAGTTTGCTGACCACCAGTATAAAATATATAGCAGTACTGTACAGTAGGCCACTGCTGTACCTACCTCTGTGTCGTCAAGTATACTATCCATCCATACCTGTGGTGCATTTCAGTTTTGCACAGTTTGCTGACCACCAGTATATAATATATAGCAGTACGGTACAGTAGGCCACTGCTGTACCTACCTCTGTGTCGTCAAGTATACTATCCATCCATACCTGTGGTGCATTTCAGTTTTGCACAGTTTGCTGACCACCAGTATATAATATATAGCAGTACGGTACAGTAGGCCACTGCTGTACCTACCTCTGTGTCGTCAAGTATGCTATCCATCCATACCTGTGGTACATTTCAGTTTTGCACAGTTTGCTGACCACCAGTATATAATATATAGCAGTACGGTACAGTAGGCCACTGCTGTACCTACCTCTGTGTCGTCAAGTATACTATCCATCCATACCTGTGGTGCATTTCAGTTTTGCACAGTTTGCTGATCACCACTATATAATATATAGCAGTACGGTAGAGTAGGCCACTGCTGTACCTACCTCTGTGTCGTCAAGTATACTATCCATCCATACCTGTGGTGCATTTCATTTGTGCACAGTATATATAGTAGTAGGCCATTGCTATTGATACTGGCATATAATTCCACACATTAAAAAATGGAGAACAAAAATGTGGAGGTTAAAATAGGGAAAGATCAAGATCCACTTCCACCTCGTGCTGAAGCTGCTGCCACTAGTCATGGCCGAGACGATGAAATGCCATCAACGTCGTCTGCCAAGGCCGATGCCCAATGTCATAGTAGAGACCATGTAAAATCCAAAAAACAAAAGTTCAGTAAAATTACCCAAAAATCAAAATTGAAAGCGTCTGATGAGAAGCGTAAACTTGCCAATATGCCATTTACGACACGGAGTGGCAAGGAACGGCTGAGGCCCTGGCCTATGTTCATGGCTAGTGGTTCAGATTCACATGAGGATGGAAGCACTCATCCTCTCGCTAGAAAAATGAAAAGACTTAAGCTGGCAAAAGCACAGCAAAGAACTGTGCGTTCTTCTAAATCACAAATCCCCAAGGAGAGTCCAATTGTGTCGGTTGCGATGCCTGACCTTCCCAACACTGGACGGGAAGAGCTTGCGCCTTACACCATTTGCACGCCCCCTGCAAGTGCTGGAAGGAGCACCCGCAGTCCAGTTCCTGATAGTCGAATTGAAGATGTCACTGTTGAAGTACACCAGGATGAGGATATGGGTGTTGCAGGGGCTGGGGAGGAACTTGACAAGGAGGATTCGGATGGTGAGGTGGTTTGTTTAAGTCAGGCACCCGGGGAGACACCTGTTGTCCGTGGGACGAATATGGACATTGACATGCCTAGTCAAATTACAAAAAAAAATCACCTCTTCGGTGTGGAATTATTTCAACACAAATGCGGACAACAGGTGTCAAGCCGTGTGTTGCCTTTGTCAAGCTGTAATAAGTAGGGGTAAGGACGTTAACCACCTAGGAAGATCCTCCCTTATAAGTCACCTGGACCGCATTCATCAGAAGTCAGTGACAAGTTCAAAAACTTTGGATGACAGCGGAAGCAGTCCACTGACCACTAAATCCCTTCCTCTTGTAACCAAGCTTCTGCAAACCACACCACCAACTCCCTCAGTGTCAATTTCCACCTTACACAGGAAAGCCAATAGTCCTGCAGGCCATGTCACTGGCAAGTATGACGAGTTCTCTCCTGCCTGGGATTCCTCCGATGCATCCTTGAGTGTAACGCCTACTGCTGCTGGCGCTGCTGTTGTTGCTGCTGGGAGTCGATCGTCATCCCAGAGGGGAAGTCGGAAGACCACTTGTACTACTTCCAGTAAGCAATTGACTGTCCAACAGTCCTTTGCGAGGAAGATGAAATATCACAGCAGTCATCCTGCTGCAAAGCGGATAACTCAGGCCTTGGCAGCCTGGGCAGTGAGAAATGGGGTTCCGGTATCCACCGTTAATTCTGAGGCAACTAGAGACTTGATTGAGGTACTGTGTCCCCGGTACCAAATACCATCTAGGTTCCATTTCTCTAGGCAGGCGATACCGAAAATGTACACAGACCTCAGAAAAAGAGTCACCAGTGTCCTAAAAAATGCAGTTGTACCCAATGTCCACTTAACCACGGACATGTGGACAAGTGGAGAAGGGCAGACTCAGGACTATATGACTGTGACAGCCCACTGGGTAGATGTATTGCCTCCCGCAGCAAGAACAGCAGCGGCGGCACCAGTAGCAGCATCTCGCAAACACCAACTCGTTCCTAGGCAGGCTACGCTTTGTATCACCGCTTTTCAGAAGAGGCACACAGCCTCTTACGGAAACTGAGGAACATCATCGCAGAATGGCTTACCCCAATTGGACTCTCCTGGGGATTTGTGACATCGGACAACGCCACCAATATTGTGCGTGCATTACATCTGGGCAAATTCCAGCACGTCCCATGTTTTGCACATACATTGAATTTGGTGGTGCAGAATTATTTAAAAAACGACAGGGGCGTGCAAGAGATGCTGTCGGTGGCCCGAAGAATTGCGGGCCACTTTCGGCATTCAGCCACCGCGTGCCGAAGACTGGAGCACCACCAAACATTCCTGAACCTGACCTGCCATCATCTGAAGCAAGAGGTAGAATTCAACCCTCTATATGCTTCAGAGGATGGAGGAGCAGCAAAAGGCCATTCAAGCCTATACATCTGCCCACGATATAGGCAAAGGAGGGGGAATGTACCTGACTCCAGCGCAGTGGAGAATGATTTCAACGTTGTGCAAGGTTCTGCTGCCCTTTGAACTTGCCACACGTGAAGTCAGTTCAGACACTGCCAGCCTGAGTCAGGTCATTCCCCTCATCTGGCTTTTGCAGAAGAAGCTGGAGACATTGAAGGAGGAGCTAAAACAGAGCTATTCCGCTAGGCATGTGGGACTTGTGGATGGAGCCCTTACTTCGCTTAACCAGGATTCACAGGTGGTCAATCTGTTGAAATCAGAGCACTACATTTTGGCCACCGTGCTCGATCCTAGATTTAAAACCTACGTTGTATCTCTCTTTCCGGCAGACACAAGTCTGCAGAGGTTCAAAGACCTGCTGGTGAGAAAATTGTCAAGTCAAGCGGAACGTGATCCGTCAACATCTCCTCCTTCACATTCTCCCGCAACTGGGGGTGCGAGGAAAAGGCTAAGAATTCCGAGCCCACCCGCTGGCGGTGATGTAGGGCAGTCTGGAGCGAGTGCTGACATCTGGTCCGGACTGAAGGACCTGCCAACGATTACTGACATTTCGTCTACTGTCACTGCATATGATTCTCTCACCATTGAAAGAATGGTGGAGGATTAAATGAGTGACCGCATCCAAGTAGGCACGTCAGACAGTCCGTACGTATACTGGCAGGAAAAAGAGGCAATTTGGAGGCCCTTGCACAAACTGGCTTTATTCTACCTAAGTGGCCCTCCCTCCAGTGTGTACTCCGAAAAGAGTGTTTAGTGCAGCCGCTCACCTTGTCAGCAATCGGCGTTCGAGGTTACTTCCAGAAAATGTGGAGAAAATGATGTTCATCAAAATGAATTATAATCAATTCATCCATGGACACATGAACCAGCAGCAATTGCCTCCAGAAAGTACACAGGGATCTGAGATGGTGGATTCCAGTGGGGACGAATTAATAATCTGTGAGGAGGGGGATGTACACAGTGAAAAGGGTGAGGAATCGGAGGATGATGATGAGGTGGACATCTTACCTCTGTAGAGCCAGTTTGTGCAAGGAGAGATTGATTGCTTCTTTTTTTGGTGGGGGCCCAAACCAACCAGTCATTTCAGTCACAGTCGTGTGGCAGACCCTGTCGCTGAAATGATGGGTTCGTTAAAGTGTGCATGTCCTGTTTATACAACATAAGGGTGGGTGGGAGGGCCCAAGGACAATTCTATCTTGCACCTCTTTTTTCTTTCATTTTTCTTTGCATCATGTGCTGTTTGGGGACAATTTTTTTTAAGTGCCATCCTGCCTGACACTGCAGTGCCACTCCTAGATGGGCCAGGTGTTTGTGTCGGCCACTTGTGTCGCTTAGCTTAGTCACACAGCGACCTAGGTGCGCCTCTTTTTTTCTTTGCATCATGTGCTGTTTGGGGACAATTTTTTTGAAGTGCCATCCTGCCTGACACTGCAGTGCCACTCCTAGATGGGCCAGGTGTTTGTGTCGGCCACTTGTGTCGCTTAGCTTAGCCATCCAGCGACCTCGGTGCAAATTTTAGGACTAAAAATAATATTGTGAGGTGTGAGGTGTTCAGAATAGACTGAAAATTAGTGTAAATTATGGTTATTGAGGTTAATAATACTATGGGATCAAAATTCTATGATTTAAGCTGTTTTTGAGGGTTTTTTGTAAAAAAACACCCGAATCCAAACACACCCGAATCCGACAAAAAATTTTCAGGGAGGTTTTGCCAAAACGCGTCCGAATCCAAAACACGGCCGCGGAACCGAATCCAAAACCAAAACACAAAACCCGAAAAATGTCCGGTGCACATCACTACTTCTTTATCACTTTTCCAGGCTTAATACATCTGCCCCTTTGTACCTTACATTTCCTTAATTTGTGCCTCACCTGTCCTTTGCGTTCTCACCTGGCACTTAGCTCACTAGTCACTAGACATAGTTATAGGTATATAAGAAGATCTCAATAGTATTTTTTATCAGCTTGATTACAAGACAGAGACAGTGCATCATGAAGTAAGAATACATCTTAGATGTTATCAGATGAAAGTTAAATATGTTAAATTATGTCCATCACTGGTATCACTGAGCTTTTAAAGGGGATATGTATTAAGCAGCGAAAACAGTGGAGAAAAGAGTGAGCCAGTGAAGAAGTTGACCATGGCAACCAATCAGCATTGAAGTAACATTTATAATTTGCATACTATAACATTATACAGAGCAGCTGATTGGTTGCCATGGGCAACTTTTCCACTGGCTCATTTCTCTACTATTTTCACCGCTTAGTACAGCTCCCCCTAAGTCACAAACCTAATTTACACATTTCATACACATCACACAAACTCATGTATTTTTCCTTCCTAACAACTTTTTCCCAACCATCTCTGTAGGTGGATAGACGTAATTTATCTAATAAATCTTTCTAAGACAAGTTCTATTTTTATGTAACAAAATATAATCCATGTGATACGTCACACTAACATTCCAAAACCTTTGTTCCTCAACCTAAATTCTTGTTTACAATAATTCTCTATAAAAGGAAAAAAAATATTTAGAGCAATTAAAAAATATATTCAATAATATAATACCAAAAGCAATATGGCTATATCGTGGCACATATTTTGCATGCAATCTGTCACAGACTGCTCCTTTGGGTTTCAGTGACCGATGTGTTTGAGCTAGGCAACATTTTATTCCTTATTGTCAGGTAATTGAAGACAAAAGTTCAAGCACACTTGTGCCATTGTAATAAGCCTCCTGACAACTCTGACAGGCCTCAACTGTTTCATATAACAACAGTGACAGAAGCATAGTAAATAATATGGCATGTCCAGAAACTCAGCTATATCAACTATTTTATTGTTTAATTGCATGAAAAATACATAGATGCAGACTTTACCCTACTAAGTCATTCTGAGCCCTCTATCTGCCCCCTTACCAACAGTCACAACTAAATTTACACCTTTTACTATGATGGTATTGAAGGTTTACATTCTGAATACAGTGAACACAGTTTATAGTCTCTTAAATATAAGTTACAGTTCTGTTCAGTTCAGTTTACACAAGCTAGTCATTTGAAGTAGAATTAAACATAAGATTTTTTTATTTTATTTTTTCAAATGTACACCTTAAAATTTATCATGGCACTTATTCATGGCCTACATAAATAAATAAATAAACAAATAAATAAATTTGTATATATAAATGCAAAAGCACTCACTCACTCACTCACTCACTCACTCACTCATTCACTCAGGGGTCTATTTCATTAAGCCTTGGATGGAGATAAAGTACCAGCCAATCAGCTCCTGACTGTCATTTTTCAAACCCAGCCTGTGACATGGCAGTTAGACAGTGATTATCTGGTACTTTGTCTCCGTCCACTTTTAATTCTCTTACTTCCAGATATGTTACGAAGCTGAAATTTAAGATAGGTATTCTCCAGATGAAAAATAGAAAAACTACATAATTAGGATTTTAATAAACCTCCCCTAAGGGGATTGACTTAATGACATCATTACCGATGCGTGTCTAGCGTTGCATGAACGATAATACCCAAACGGATTACAATTTGGATTGCACTTCCAATGTGTAGAATTTAACAAACAACAAAATTGGTCCTGTCATGTTTTACAGTATCTGCTACGGGTGCTCCTCGGGTAACGCCAAGAACCAAGGATTAATATTTACTTGCATTAAGATGTCTCAAATTTGCATATCTATAGATTTACACATTTTTTTAACACTCATTTATATTTACAACGTTGAAAATCAGAAACTCTTGTGCGAAGAATGGGTAGAACAGCTAGTAAATAAATAAATGTAGATAATGATAGTTTCTGTATGACAGGACACATGTAAAATGATTTACTCTGGTTTTTCAAAGGTGATCCTGCTCCTTCAGCATTCATATTGTGTATTTGCACAGTTGTAGGTGTTCTCTGAGATCTGTATTCACTACTTTGCAGCTACCCCTGCTATTACCCTTTAAAAATGATTTTTTTTGTATCAGTACTTGACTAAGTAAATTTGTGTGCTTGTGCTGCAATTTATGCCATTATCCTTGCTGAATTAATATTCTTAAAAATACAGCCTATCCATTCATTATAAACTAGTGACATCATTGATGGTAGGTGTTAGTGTCATAGGGTGGGATGTTCTATCCTTGTGGTGTACATCACGCCACACATTGCATCGATACTAATCATATATGCACTAACATATGCAATTAGAATCGCAAAAGACAGCTCTACCAATTAGAGCTGTCCTTTGCAATGTGCTCTGGTCTATGGACTTCTGGGCAGAAGGATGCGGTGGCTGCAGGGCATGCTGGGAGAGATCTAATTGGTTCCTCACACATCATGGTGGTAAGAAGCCCATAGGATTCTATAAGTGTTAGCCTCCGCATTGGAGCCCAGCATCGTGGCTTTGGTACATTTGGAAATGTGGTACAAATTCAGAGTTTGTACCTCATTTCTGCTTTAGTACTTCCCGTCTGTAATACCTTAGTAATACCATTGCAATCTGTAAAATTATTACCTCTTATTTAGCAACCTGCTTCTGGCAAGTCTGAACATATTTTTAAAGCAGCGATAATTTAAAAGCAAAACCAACCTGGTTGCATCTCACAGGCTATTACTGAAGCCAATAAATGTTAAGTCCACTGAATTACCTCATTGATCTTAAGAGCTTAATATACAATGCTGATAAGGGTTCAGTACGTTTGACCAGCAGACAGGACGCCGACGGTCACAATACCGACCCAAGCATCTCGATTTTGAAAATCCTGACAGGGCAAGGTAAGTATCCGGGAAACTACAGTCCAGTTAGTTTAACATCTATAGTGGGGAATATATTGGAAGGAATTCTAAGGGACGTCATACAGGAGTATCTAAAGTCCGCTAGGATTATTAGCAAGAACCAGCATAGGTTTGTGAGGGACAGGTCATGTCAGACTAACTTAATTAGCTTCTACGAGGAAGTGAGCAATAATCTTGATCAAGGAAAAGCAGTGGAGGTGGTCTTCCTAGATTTTGCAAAAGCCTTCGATACAGTTCCTCACAGGAGACTGATAATCAAATTAAAGGAGATTGGCCTAGGAAAAACTATTTGCACATGGATAAGCAGCTGGTTGGATAGCAGGGTACAGCGAGTAGTGGTCAACGGGAAATCCTCAACCTGGTCCCCAGTAGTCAGCGGAATACCACAAGGGTCCGTACTCGGACCACTACTGTTCAACATATTTATCAATGACCTAGAAATAGGCCTGGAAAGCACAGTGTCAATCTTTGCAGATGATACTAAACTGTGTAAGGTAATTAATTCAGAATTGGATGTGGAGTCCTTGCAGAATGATCTATCTAAACTTGAACTCTAGGCGTCTAAATGGAAAATGAGGTTCAATACAGACAAATGCAAGGTTATGCATATTGGGACTAAAAACAAACTTGCATCCTACATATTAAATGGGGAACGCCTAGGGGAAACAGAGTTGGAAAAAGATTTGGGGGTATTCATTGATAATAGGCTAAATAAACGTACACACTGTCAAAACGCAGTAAAGAAGGCAAGTAAGGTGCTAGCTGTTATGATTCCCGTACTCCAGACCAGATGAGATCTTATGGCAGAGGTCTGAGTACTGGAAAGATATGCTGGTTACGGGAACAGGGAAGCCTAGTAACCCCTGGCGCCCTAACTCCGTTGTCTCGCCCGTGTTATCAGAAATCCCCTGCGAGACTATGGTTGCTTGAGCCCATGGCAGCCGCGTTCGAAGGGCGGATTATGTCTGCCCAACCCCGATGCCCCCTCAGGTCTTAATGGGAGACAAAGGGAAATCCGAGACAGGGTGATAACAAGGGGCCCTCTGACTAAGCAACCAGGCCAGGGGTTACAAGCTATCTAACTTAACCAAAAGTATGTGCGGACAAACCGCCAGGGAAAAGGACAACCAAAGATCCACTGATCCGTTACTCCTATCCAGCACCGCTGGATACCAGAGTGGACTTGTGGGAGCGGAATCCTCCGCAAAAGCTCCGGAACACAATAAAACTAAATAATAAATAGTAAGCGGTCAAGCCGCAACACACGGCTACGCCGCGACTCACGAACACCACAGGATGTTAAAGGTGCTCGGTAGGACTCCAGGAATAGATGACAAATTCCGAGTACTGGATCACTGAGGACAGGAACAACCGAATTGAGCAGGACTGGAAACTCTCTGTAACTGACACAGCCAACAGGAAGCTAACACCGGCGTCTGTGAGAAGTCCTGAGAGTGCTTTTATTAGGAAACCCTCCAATCCGGATCCAGACAGGGTAATCATAATTATGCCGTGCAGCTGCATGCTGCACGGCCAGGATACAATTTGACCTGATTAATTAGACCTAGCAACGGGGAACGCGGTCCGACAGTGGCGTCCCCGTTGCTATGGTCTAAGCGGCTCCGTGCGCCCGGCGTCTAGCGTTGCTAGTGAGCCGGCGGCTGTCTGCCTGCGGCGTCCCTAGTTGCTAGGCGCCGGGCCGCACTGACGGGCGGACCCTCGGCGCCTAACAGTACCCCCCCTTGAGGAGGGGTCAAGGAAACCCTAAGGCCAGGTTTTTGAGGAAATTCTCGAAAAAATGCCCTTTTGAGCCTCGGGGCATGGAGATCCTCGTCCAGGACCCAAGACCTTTCTTCTGGACCATAACCTCTCCAATGTACCAAAAAATAAAGCCGACCCCGGGACAACTTGGAATCGAGAACCTTCTCCACTAAGAACTCCTGCTGACCCTGTACGTCTATTGGTGATTTCCCCTGAGAGATCTTGCGAGGAAATTTACTGGACGAAACATATGGTTTTAACAAGGAGCAATGGAAGGTATTTCCGATCCGTAAAGTTTTTGGTAACCGTAACCGGAAAGCCACTGGATTGACTTTTTTGATAATATGAAATGGTCCAATAAATTTAGGACCCAATCTGGCTGAGGTTTGTCGAAGTTTAATGTTGCGAGTCGACAACCATACCCTATCTCCAACTTTAAAAGTGCACGGCCGCCGGAGCCTGTCAGAAAATTTTTTCTCCCGAAATGCCGCTTTTCTGAGAGCCAGGTGCACTTTTCTCCAAATGAGTTTGAGATGAGAGGTCAAGGTCAGTGAGGAGACAGAGGAATGTTGAAAAAAGGAATTAGCTCTGGGGTGAAAACCAAAAACTGTAAAAAATGGAGATACATTGGTGGAGGAATGACAGGCATTGTTGTAAGCAAACTCTGCTAACGGAAGAAACTCAGACCAGTCATTTTGGAGTTTGGCCGAGTACAAACGCAAATATTGTTTTAATGATTGATTGACTCGCTCAGTCTGCCCGTTGGATTGGGGATGGTAGCCAGACGTTAAAGATAATTTCATCTTCAATGAGGCACAAAAAGACTTCCAAAATTGTGCAATGAATTGTGGACCCCGATCAGAAACAATATCAGTGGGTAACCCATTGAGTCTGAAAACATGGCGGAGGAACAAGACTGCCAATCCCTGGGCAGATGGCAATCGGGGAAGAGCAATAAAATGGGCCATTTTGCTAAAACGGTCCACTACCACCCATATGACTCGGCATCCGGCTGACAGAGGAAGGTCCACCACAAAATCCATGGAAATATGAGACCATGGCCTAAGAGGAACATTCAAGGGCAAAAGTTGACCGATAGGCAAGGAACGGGGAACCTTATGCTGTGCACAGACCTGACAAGAAAAAACAAATTCCTTAATGTCTTTGGAAAGACCAGGCCACCATACCGAGCGGGAAACTAATTCAAAAGTTTTAGCGATCCCCGGATGCCCGGCAACTTTGCTATCGTGAAACTCCGTCAAAACCGTTGCTCTCAAAAACTCGGGGACAAAAAGACGACCAGCAGGAGTAATACCAGGAGCTTGATGTTGAAGCTGCTTCAACTGGGTAAATAAATCCTGTGTGAGGCCTGCCCGAATGACTGAAGACGGAAGTATGGGAGTAACAGGACTGTTGTCTTGAACTGGAAGAAAACTGCGTGACAGGGCATCTGCCTTGGTATTCTTGGAACCTGGCCTGAAGGTGATAATGAACTTGAAACGAGTAAAAAATAAAGCCCAACGAGCTTGCCGGGCATTCAGCCGTTTAGCTGATTCAATGTATTGAAGATTTTTGTGATCAGTCAAAACCGAAATGGTATGAGTGGCTCCTTCAAGCCAATGTCTCCACTCCTCGAAAGCCCATTTAATAGCCAGTAATTCCCGGTTACCAACATCGTAGTTGGATTCAGCAGATGAGAATTTCCTGGACATAAAGGCACAAGGATGTAATTCCAGGGAATCCGGATACTTCTGAGACAGGATAGCCCCTACTCCAACCTCCGAGGCATCGACCTCAACAATGAAAGGCAATTCTGGGTTGGGATGTCTGAGGACAGGGGCTGAGACAAAGGCTTGTTTCAAGGCCTGAAAAGACAACTCCGCTTCATGTGACCAGTTGGTAGGATCTGCTCCCTTTTTAGTCAGTGCCACAATGGGAGCAACTAGGTCAGAGAAAGAGTGAATAAATCTTCTATAGTAATTCGCAAACCCTAAAAAGCGCTGAATTGCTTTTAAATTGGTGGGTTGCGCCCAACTAAGGATGGCTTGGAGCTTCTTTGGTTCCATACAGAATCCCCGAGGGGAAATAATGTACCCTAAAAAGGATACCTCCGTGACATGAAATTCACACTTCTCCAGCTTGGCATATAGGTGATTTTCACGTAATTTTTTTAGAACCTGACGCACCTGGGTAACATGTTGTTCTATAGAGTCAGAATATATCAAAATATCGTCTAAGTAGACTACAACGAATCTTCCAAGAAATTCACGGAGCACATCGTTAATGAGATCCTGGAAAACTGCCGGAGCGTTGGACAGGCCGAATGGCATAACCAGATACTCATAGTGGCCTGACTGAGTACTGAATGCCGTTTTCCACTCATCCCCTGACTTGATTCTGATGAGGTTATATGCTCCTCTTAGGTCAATCTTAGAAAAAATCACAGCCGAACGTAGCTGATCAAAGAGGACAGAAATCAGCGGCAAAGGGTAAGTATTCTTTACTGAGATTTTATTCAAGGCTCTAAAGTCAATGCAAGGTCTGAGTGATCCATCCTTCTTCTCCACGAAGAAGAAGCCTGCACTTAAAGGGGATTTAGATGGCCTGATAAATCCTTTCCCTAGGCTTTCTTTAACATACTCATTCATGGCCACAGTTTCAGGTCCGGACAATGCATATAACCTTCCTTTAGGCAAAGTGGCACCAGGAATTAACTCAATAGCACAATCATAAGGCCTATGGGGAGGCAGAATATCCGCATTGCCCTTGGAAAATACATCAACAAAATCCTGGTATTCCACAGGAATGGGTGCGGGAATGACAGCAGCAATTCTGATGGGAAGCGTAATACATTCTTTATTACAGATGGTACCCCATTGTAAGATCTCCCCCAACTGCCAATCAATGATGGGATTATGAAAGGCCAGCCAAGGGTGACCCAGAACCACAGGAACTGCTGGGCAATGGGTAAGGAAAAACTCAATCTTTTCAGAATGCAGAGCTCCTACCGAAAGAAGAACAGAAGGTGTACAGAGAGAAATAACCCCATTGGACAAGGGACTCCCATCTAAACCATGCATGGTGATACACCTACCCAAGGCTAACTGAGGAATACCTAAGGCCTTGGCCCATGTTAAATCCATAAAGTTCCCTGCAGCTCCACTGTCCACAAAAGCCGAGACCGAGGAACAGAGGCTGCCAAAGGAAACTTTAGCTGGAACTAACAGTGAATTATTTGAGGAGATAAGCTGTAAACCAAAGTGAACCCCCTCACAACTCACTTGGTCGAGGCGTTTCCCGACTTGTTCGGACAACTACGGGCAAAATGTCCCTTACCCCCACAGTATAAACAAAGACCAGAATTTTGCCTTCTGGTTCTTTCTTCAGGAGACAGTTTGGAGAGGCCTATCTGCATGGGCTCCTCAATGTCCACAGGAATGGAAAAAACACAAGGAGTAGACCCGACAGATGCTCCTTTTTCAGCCCTCCGCTCCCTGAGACGACGATCAATCTTAATAGAGAGCTCCATGAGTTTATCGAGAGTCTCAGGAGCGGGATACTGAAGGAGACTGTCTTTTATAGACTCAGATAAGCCGAGGCAAAACTGACTGCGCAGGGCTGGGTCATTCCATCCACAGTCGTTCGACCAACGGCGAAACTCCGTACAATAAATCTCTGCGGGATTCCTACCCTGTCTGAGAGCACGCAACTGACTCTCGGCGGATGCCTCTCTATCAGGGTCGTCATGCAAAAGCCCTAAGGACCCCAGAAAGGCGTCTACAGACAATAAAGCTGGATCGTCTGTCTTTAAACCAAAAGCCCAGGTCTGAGGATCCCCCTGTAGCAGAGAAATAATAATTCCTACCCGCTGAGATTCCGTACCTGAGGAGACTGGTCTTAAACGAAAATACAGTTTACAAGACTCTTTAAAATTAAAAAACTGCTTTCTATCCCCAGAAAAACGGTCAGGCAGATGCATTTTTGGTTCAGGAATGACCCTCGGGGAAGTCCGTAACAGATCTTCCTGTGACCTCACCCGAAGGGACAGATCCTGAACCATCTGAGTAAGCTCTTGAATCTGGCTAACTAAAAGCTGGCCCGGATTTGGCCCAACACCGGTGGGATTCATGAGGCTGACAAATCTCCCAACTGAATAAGGGAAAAAATTAACTCCTGTTAATTTTAAATTTTAGTATGGCCGGTGTTAATGTTATGATTCCCGTACTCCAGACCAGATGAGATCTTATGGCAGAGGTCTGAGTACTGGAAAGATATGCTGGTTACGGGAACAGGGAAGCCTAGTAACCCCTGGCGCCCTAACTCCGTTGTCTCGCCCGTGTTATCAGAAATCCCCTGCGAGACTATGGTTGCTTGAGCCCATGGCAGCCGCGTTCGAAGGGCGGATTATGTCTGCCCAACCCCGATGCCCCCTCAGGTCTTAATGGGAGACAAAGGGAAATCCGAGACAGGGTGATAACAAGGGGCCCTCTGACTAAGCAACCAGGCCAGGGGTTACAAGCTATCTAACTTAACCAAAAGTATGTGCGGACAAACCGCCAGGGAAAAGGACAACCAAAGATCCACTGATCCGTTACTCCTATCCAGCACCGCTGGATACCAGAGTGGACTTGTGGGAGCGGAATCCTCCGCAAAAGCTCCGGAACACAATAAAACTAAATAATAAATAGTAAGCGGTCAAGCCGCAACACACGGCTACGCCGCGACTCACGAACACCACAGGATGTTAAAGGTGCTCGGTAGGACTCCAGGAATAGATGACAAATTCCGAGTACTGGATCACTGAGGACAGGAACAACCGAATTGAGCAGGACTGGAAACTCTCTGTAACTGACACAGCCAACAGGAAGCTAACACCGGCGTCTGTGAGAAGTCCTGAGAGTGCTTTTATTAGGAAACCCTCCAATCCTGATCCAGACAGGGTAATCATAATTATGCCGTGCAGCTGCATGCTGCACGGCCAGGATACAATTTGACCTGATTAATTAGACCTAGCAACGGGGAACGCGGTCCGACAGTGGCGTCCCCATTGCTATGGTCTAAGCGGCTCCGTGCGCCCGGCGTCTAGCGTTGCTAGGGAGCCGGCGGCTGTCTGCGTGCGGCGTCCCTAGTTGCTAGGCGCCGGGCCGCACTGACGGGCGGACCCTCGGCGCCTAACACTAGCGTGCATAAAAAGGGGAATTGAGACAAGGGATTCGGATGTAATCATGCCGCTGTATAAGGCATTGGTACGTCCGCACCTGGAATATTGTGTTCAGTTTTGGGCACCATTGTATAAAAAAGACATCAGTGAACTCGAAAGTGTTCAAAGGCGAGCTACTAAATTGATTAAAGGCCTAGAAGGACTGGACTATAAGGAAAGACTTATTAGGCTGAATATGTATACACTAGAAAAGCGGCGCCTAAGAGGAGATATTATTAATATCTTCAAATATGTAAAGGGACATCACAAAGAGTTATCAGGGGAATTATTTATTAAAAGAACACAGTTTAGGACACGTGTGCACTCACTGCGACTGGAGGAGAGAAAGTTCCGAACGCAACGGAGGAAAGGGTTCTTCACTGTTAGGGCAATCAGGATGTGGAATTCCCTCCCAGGGAAGGTGGTAATGGCGGACTCTGTAATTGGATTTAAAAAAGGAATGGTTAAATTTCTGAATGAAAAAGCTATCCAAGGTTATAATACTTAATATATCAACGTGGTTAATCAAGGGGAAACATGAGTTATAGTAGCTAACTAGTCATAAAACATTATTTAGCAAGTATGTAGAATCATCACAACTTAAAACAGGTTGAACACGATGGGCAATTTGCCTCTATTCAACCCCAAATACTATGTTATTATGTTACTATACTATCCCTTCTCCCCTACCCCCTAATCCCCCTTCCCACAGGCTAACCCTACACACACCCCGGTGGTGCCTAAACCTAACCCCCATCCCTGCAGCCTAACTTTATCCCTCCCCCATAGTGCCTAAACCTATCCTCCCCCAGTGGTGCCTAAGCCCTCCTCACCGCAGCCTAACCCTAACACCCCCACCCACCAGGGTGACACCTAGTCCTAACCTTCCCCCACGACCCTAACCCACCCACTATACTTATGCTAGGGATTCCAGCTGTTGGAATTCCGGCATCGGTCTCCTGACCCTGTCAGGATTCTGGTGTCAGCATTCTGATGGGTGTCTGGATTCAGGTGTCAGTATTCCGACTGCTGAGATCTTGATGGCCGGTATCTTAACCGCTGATAACATAGCAACTTTGAAAGTGGGATGAATAGTCTTAAAAACATTTCAGGAAGCAAATTAGACTTTTAGTAAAAAATCTTACAGATTATGCATTATAAGGCCCAGTTAAGGCAGCATGTGAGATACACCCTTCTTAATGCATAATTATATATTTAAAGTGTTTTAATAGTAAAAATATAGTATAGATGTTTTCTGGCATATTAGCAATTACAGGTCTGTGCACAGAACAGTGTGTAACGTGTAATTCAAAGTGTTGAGGTAAAAGCAAGTATCTTCATTTGTGTGGCCTCTTAGAAAATACATTTGTTTCATGTGTTTTTCTTTAAAATGCAGAGAGGTGGGTTTAACAATTGGGACATTTATGTTGATGTTTTTATTCAGGGAAAGTTATTTTTCCTAATACAGTATATGACCACTGTATATGTATATGAATACTTCTAGATAACATTTATTGGCTGAAAAAATACTGTTCATTTTGGCTATACTTTTTCATTCATTAATTAAATTTGTCAACTTCAATCCTATGACATCTTAAATCAGCTCCCTATACTTTGCTTATGGCCACTATTAGCCTCTTATGACTACTTGAGATCTTATTTGGTACTTCTGGAGATTTGGATGATTACCCCACTTAATAAAGATTGTATTGTAAGCTGCATTGTATCATTGAAGACTGATTCTCTCTACTTGATGTTTCCAACTGCATTGTGCAAGCTGTTCCGATATTAATGGCAAAAATACTATGTGATTTGTGATCAACATTAATGTGAAACTTCACAGTATGGCTAATTTGGAGCTAATTGAATCTGTTCTATAAATAAAGCTCAATTTGGGAAATGTATAGAAATCTATTGATCATTCTGCTGAATAATTTTGAGCTACAAAGCCAATGTAAATGTAATAGATAAACTCTTCGTAGCCTTGTAAATTTAGCTGAGGAAGATCTGAAGTCAGGAGAATGTAATTTGAAGAACTAGCTAATAACATGGGAAGTAGAGGAGGCAAATTGACGTTTTCTGGCATATTAGAAATTACAGGTCTGTGCAAGGAATAATGTGTAACGTGTATTTGAAAGTGTTGAAGTAAAAGCAAGTATCTTCTTTTGTGTGGCCTTAGAAGACTATTTTTATCTTATTTTTATTTACCTTTTGTACAACCATATATAAAGGGATGTACTATGTTATACCGATGCTTGGCATCATGGCGCCCAGCATTCCGGTGCCGGGATCCCAAGCGCCGGCATGTCAGCAGCGGGGCGAGAGCGCAAAAGAGCCCCTTGCGGGCCCACTGCGCTCACCATGCTGCACACATGGTGGCGCACTATGCATGCCACGCTATTTATTCTCCCTCTAGGGGTGTCATGGACACCCCACGAGGGAGAATAGTTGTCAGTATGCTGGCTCTCGGCGTTGAATGCCTCCCATATAAAGTATAGAGTATGTAGTCACTAGCAGCAACAGAAAAATTCAATGAATACAAAAGGCATACATACAGTAGCAATGGACATTTTAATCATTAGACATACTGTACAGTATAGTACCATACATTGTTTCAGGATTATAGAATGCACTTTTGCTTCCAACCATATAAAAACATGAACAGACATACACATAGGCATACAAATATAAACATGGATCATTTCTGTTCAATAATTGTTTCTAAGACTGGGTACAATTTCCAATTTCCCTTGAGCCCAGAACATCAATATTGAGTGTACACACTGTCCAATATCGCATACAAATTATATATACAGTAGTATTGCTTGGTTATATACAGTATGATTTGTCATTACTCCGTACACACTACAATGATCACTGGCTAATTTTAATAATGGGCTGTGCTGTAAAAGGATATATCTGGATTGTCTGGTCAACCGTACACACTACACGATCGGCACCTGATCGCACACAAGATTGTCCAGTTGTCCGTGCAGCATGGCCAACCACAGGATGTGGCATACGACCTGCAGGAGTGCACAATTGTGCATACACACTAGACGATATAGATGATTTTTCATTCCAATACAGAAAATAGGCCCAATATTGTTCAGGTGTGTACCCAGCTGTCGCATAAATCTAAAAAAAACTAAACCACTTATCATAAGTAATAACCACAGGGAGATTTAGGTTTAGTGTAAATATATGGTATGCCAACATTTCTTGAAAATAATTAGGAAAACAGAAAGTGTAAAAAGTAAAAGAATAATAATATTTTGATGTTTACTAAATAGAGCCCTAAAAATGTTATGTGCACACCACATTACTATTTAGTAATTAACTTAAACTTATTCTTATAAATGTTTATGTAGCCTAACCCGCTGATGATTATTGTAAATGCCAACTATTTTCATATCTTACAGTTTAACTCTATTAAAATTCCAGTTCCAAAGGCATTACCTCATTTCAGAAGGGGCTGCCAACAACTTGTAGGGTGATAGTCTACCTCCATACGATTAAATACCAATTTACAGTACAAATTTATGTATATTGTGCAAAGTAATGCACATTCATTTGAAATGTCCACCACAGAACATAATTTGGACTGCAAGGCCACAATTTTGCCCTTTTATAAAATCATCCCTACTTCCCTAGTTAGTAACAAAATATGAGTATATGATGCTATATGGGATTGTCACCTCAGTGTTAACGTGGTGGGGGAGACAGGAGTGGTCCTCCTGGGCTTCCGGACACTCCTCAGAGCTGCTGACGGGTATGGAGGGTGGAGGTAAACAGTGTCCATCCTGCTGGCATGGACCCATTGAGGTACAGATGGAGCCTTCCTTATTTTTGCCATTTCTATGCCTAAACAGAGGTTTAGTCGCACCTAGGTGATAGCTTAGGTTGTTGAGTTTATGCACGGACAGGCGCATTGAGGCATGACTACATACTCAGCATGCAATAGACATCACCACTGGGCGGTTAATGCTCCACTAATCCAGTACTTTAGAGCGAATAGCAGTGGATTGATCTACAAACTCTGGCAAATGGTCCATGACAAATGTACGTACTGTATACTGTACACACAGACCAATGGTTAGACGGAGAGAGTAAAAAAAAAAAGTTTATACAAACTCAAACGAACATGTTACAACACTTAACTATTACCATGTTACTATATGTGAGCGTCCAAGTCCCAATAGTGTATACAGACGCAGATGCAACTAATGTGTTAAAGCAATACTGTAGTGCATGAACGTTAAAGTATGTACAGTATGTGATTTGTTCAATATGAGCAACCAAGTCCCGTAAACAAAAACCAATGAGAAGGGAACACTGCTTACAGTACATTTACACATTTACACATGAGCTTGTTTATTATGAGGCGTCATGTCTGAGTGGTGAAGTGTACTGCTTCCCATGCTAAGAGTCCCAGGTTCAATTCCCAAAGTGCAAATACATGTTTATTTTTTCCTGACAGCTTATTAAAAAAAATGTTTTCATCTATTGTAATATACTGTACCATCACATTAAATAGAAGTGTGCACACAGGTTTTACATAAATCAAGACATAGCGCAATGAGCATCTCATTTCGCTATCTAAAATACACAGTGGCTATTGGGATAAGTGAGCTCTATGCACAGTATGGTACACATATACTGTAGTACAGTAGCAGACAAGACTCAATCACAGAGCGGGTTCACAAAATGGCTGCCGCTTGTGACGCAGCACCTCACAGAAGACCAGAGATATGAAGCAAGCGATGGCATCAGTTTTACAAAAATCAAGGCAATTCTGAAGGAGCATCTCGATACACTAGTTAAAATATACACAGCGACAATGAGGTCCCATAGAATAAGCAATTAATAAAAATAATACCGACACAAATGAACATGTTAGTTCTACAGCTATAGAACGTGTTGCAAACTACTGTATGGTTCATTGACGTTGGGGATATACTGTATACTGTATTGTACAGTATGAGCATCCAAGTCTCGTAGCTCTGCCATAATCACAAACCAATGGGAAGGGATCATTGCTTACATTTACTCATGAGCTGTTTCACATTTTATGAGGCATCGTAGCTGCAGAAAGATATAAAATTGGCAATATGCCAATCACCACACGATGTGTATATTCTCCCTGTACTTGCATGGGTTTCCTCCGGGTGCTCCTGTTTCCTCCCACAATCCAAAAATATACTGATAGGTTAATTGGATCCCAACAAAATTAACTGTAGCGTGACTGTGTGTGTGTACATGTGGTAGGGAATATAGATTGAAAGATCCACTGGGGCAGGGACTGATGTGAATGGCCAAAATATTCTCTGTTAAATGCTGTGGAATATGTGTGTGCTATATAAATAACTGGTAATAATATGTAAATAAATAAAGGTTAAGGCCTTTGCCTTTATTAGTGACTGGTGGTTCTTATGATGATATAAGTCCTGTAAAAGTGTCAAAAAATGAAACGCGTTAAGGCACAGAAACAAACTGTGTGCTCAGAAACAACACAAATCCCTGAGGAGAGTCTAAGGGGGATATTCAAATGTTTAAAAAGTCGGTTGGGTGTCTGTTTTTTCCTGTCTATTAGATAGGAAAAAACAGAAACTCAACTGACTTTTCAAACAATTGAATCTCCCCCTAAGTGTATCTGCAGGTGCCATGTGTCAGTCTTTCTTTCCAATGGACGAGAAAGTGCATTTGTCAAGAGCAAATTGTCAGCATAAGCAGAACATTACACGGCAACATCTCCTTTAGTTTCTCTGGCAACTGTGGCTGCCAGGAAAAAAACTAAATTTTCCTAAAAGACCCACTGGTGGTGATGCAGATAAGTCAGCAAATACTTTTGACATCTGGTCTGGACTGAAGAAACAGCCTACAATTAATGACATGTCCACCGTGACTGCTTATGATATGGTCACCATTCAAATAATAGTTGATTATTATTTTAGTAATAGCATCCAAATAGGCATGTCAAACAGTCCGTTTCACAACTGGCAGAAAATATGGCAATTTGGAGGCCCTTGCACAAACTGGCTTTGCTTTACTTAAGTTGGCCACCCTCCAGTGGGTACTCAGAAAGAATTTTCAGCAAAGCCAGGGAACCTAGTCAGTGATTGTCATTGGAGGTTACTTCCCCAAAATGTGGAAGAGATGATGTTCATTAACATGAATTACAACTTCCACGAGGAAGACCTTTACTGGCAATTATGTCCAAAAAATACAGAGGCACTTGTAATGGTACTGTAGATTCCAGCAGGGACTAATTCATTGTGTGTGAAGAAGAGGATGTACACACTGATGGGGATGAGGAATCAAATGATGATTATGATGATGATGATGGTGACATCTTGACTATGTAGAGCCAATCTGTGTACATAGAGACCACTGGTATCTTGTTTTGTGAGGGCCCAAACATACCAATCATTTCAGTCACAAGTGGCTCAAGAAATTTGTTTGTTATAACTTGGAGAGCCCAAGGACAATTCCATTGTGCACCACTTTTCTTTGCATTAAGCACTGTTTGGAGCATTGCTGACTGTCTTCTTGTATAGACAACATTTTTATAGTTTATTATACTGCCACGATGTCTGCCACTGCAGTTCCATTCTATTTCCTAGATGTGCCATGTTGGAAGTTTAAGTGTCACATGTTTGTGCCGCCCACTGCTGTCGCTTAGCTTAGTCATCCAGCTACCTCTGTGCAACCTTTTGGCCTAATCTGGATGAAAACAATATTGTGAGCTGTGAGGTGGTCAAAATTGACTGAAAATGATTGGGAATGAATGTTATTGAGGTCAATAATATTGCAGGAACAAAAACAGACCCAAATTCTGTGATTTAGATGGTTTTATGATTTTTGTAAAAATAAATTACAGATCTAAAACCCCAAGGGTGGTTTTAGCAAAACAAAATACAGCTCCAAAGCACAAGGAAGATACAAATAAAAAACCAAACCCCATGACGGGGGCCGGCGTGCAACCCTAATTATTACTTTTATTCAATTTATTGCATTCTTGCTTTCATAATCTACCCATTGAGTCTACATAAGATAAATTGAGCAAGGGGCACATCTCATTTAAAAAGGAATGAGCCCTCATTCAGCTTCCTCAGGAAGCAGTCTGTCGCACTGAAAAAAGCATTGCAGAAACACAAGCACTTTAATTCATGTGAGAAATGCATTTCTATTTTTTATTTATTTTATTTTTTCATTTTATGATTTATCATCAATATTTTTTATTGACCACGTTGTTTTAATATATGGATTTAAAAAAAATCTTTAGTCATCATTTTTGCAGAGAAGTACAAAAGGTAAAAATGACACAATGGTAGGTAAACGAGACATGGGTGTAGGAACCCTGTTTCCCACAACCACTCCAACAGTTAGGGGGGACAAACACAAAGATCCTATGCAGTCTAGTGGAGGCCAGTTACCATCTATAATATACCTCGTAAGCACTTTACTTCACTAATGAGGAAATAGAAGCTCGGGGGACTCTGTCTCTAATGTACAGTATTGTCATCTAGAGGGGGACCCAGGTCAATTTCTCACTAGAGACCATAATTTGAGAGCGATGACTGTTTAGAGAATGATCACATGCACATGCTGGACTCCACTTTCATACTCAATAAAAAGTTATACATATAATTAATAAATAACCACTATTTTTCTATTTATATGTGCCACTTACAAGTTTTATTAGCGCTTATATTTTTAATTGATAGATACGTCCATGTTGCATAATGAAACATGTTAACAGATCACTGTGTGCAGCAAACCCACCACTTTCACCTTTGCAAATGCTCTGCTCTGCTATGAACAGTCAAATTATCTGATTGGTGATGTGCTTTTATCCAATCCACATGAAAACTAAGACATACACTACAGTAACAGCTGATTGAGGAGAAAATTGTATTAGTATCCTACCTTATACACCTTACAGTATACCTATTTCAGTAAAGTTTGTATTGCTTTTTATTTGATCACTTTTGTACTTTTGGTTATTAGGGTAAAGATGGCAAAGGGTTAAGTAGAAAAAAGTATAACTGCTCTCTTAATATGCTTCTGAAATTCTTGCTAATTAAATTATAGGGTGCCCCAAGTGTCATTTTGGCCAAGGAAATTAAAATGATATCATTAAATTAAAAATGAACCAATTGAGCTTTTTAATTTGATTATAAAATTCCTTCAGGTTTTCTTTTACCCACAAATTTTAATTAAAAATAATAATATATAAAAAAGTAAAATTACAACAAACTTGAAAAAAATAGTAAGATTGAATTTCTAATTCTATTGAAATTTAATTAATGTATTTCATGCGTGAAAGCAAGATGTCACTTTGGGGGCTTCATAATTATGAATGTAGGATGATGAACTCTTGAAGAATTATTTTTAGTGCAACACAGTGCATGTATAGATATACTGTATACCGTGGATATAAAAAGCCTGAATGTCCTTAATGAAATTGCAGGTTTTTACACTATAAAACCTGAAATCAAGATAAACCATCTTAGATTGTTTTTGCCACCTAAATGTGACCTTGGAATCAGCAAAATAGTCAAGTACAAAATAAATTTTTTGGGGAAAAAAAGAAGTGAAATAAAAAACCTACAATATTCTTGTCATAAGACTGCAAACCCTTTCATTATGAGGCTGTACTGTAGCTGTGCAAATCATGTTTAAAGGTAAATACTGTATAGAAGCACACCTTTGAATATGGAGTTAGTTGCAAAACATCTTCAGGATAGAATGTTATATACAAGGTCAGGTGTGCTGTATGAATCATTTTCATTTCATTGCCTTCATCAGCATCAATGACTGGGTCTCTAAAACTGCCCCGGCATATTACATGGTCACAGCTCATGGGGATGTGCCACAAGTCATGGGGGCCTGGCCTCGCAGCATGCCCCCATCTCTTTGTCAACCAGCTTCTCAGTCAGCCCTGGTCTCTCTGTGTGGCCAGACCAGCCCATTAGGCATTTGCCAGAAGTGTAGATGACTAGTCTAGCCCTGCATAAGTGAGACACAATAGTGACATTGGCAATTCAGGACTGGGAGAAATCTCCTTGCGGATTACAAGATATCTACTGAAAAATGTAAGAAATTTCTTGCAGGAACTGGTCACTGTCTGAATATGACAACAGTTTTTTGTATTCTGCATGTCTCAGCTACAGTATGGTGAAAAGATAGAAACCATTTAGGCCTATCACTACACAAATTACAGGGTGTGGTATTGAAAGTCGACAGTAACTAGGTCGACAATGTCTAGGTCGACCACTATTGGTCGACAGTAACTAGGTCGACAGGGTGTCTAGGTCGACAGGGTCTTTAGGTCGACATGTTCTAGGTCGACAGGTCAAAAGGTTGACATGAGTTTTAAATGTTATTTTGGTGTTGTTTTCTTCGTAGAGTGACCGGGAACCCCAATTAGTGCACCGCGTCCCCTCGCATGGTGCCTTCGCTCCGCTACCGCTTCGCTCGGCACAGATTACCATTCCAATCATAGTCCACGTGGATCGTTAAGTATGAAAAGGTTCAAAAAAAGAAAAAAATTGTGAAAAACTCATGTCGACCTTTTGACCTGTCAACCTAGAACATGTCGACCTAAAGACCCTGTCGACCTAGACACCCTGTCGACCTAGTTACTGTCGACCAATAGTGGTCGACCTAGACATTGTCGACCTAGTTACTGTCGACTTTCAGTCCGGATCCCCAAATTACAAGCCTGTGTATTCTTTTTTATGACTCATACATTCAGTTAATTCTAAAAGATATATGGGTTACAAAACGAAAACAGCTCATGACCACAACATCAACATATTTACTGACAAACAAAGCAATGGAAGAAGCATGTTTGTGGCTGCTTTTTCTCAGCTTGGACAGGGTATATAGTCAGAATATAGGGCACAATGATTAGCTCCTTATATCAAGATATTTTTGACATAAAACCTGCTGGCCACTGTCAGAAAACTGAAAATAATTTTAATCTTCCAATATGATAACAAACCAAAGCACACATCAATGTTAACCAAGGAATCGCTCTAAAAAAAGGCAGATCAAAGTCTATGAAAGGACCAGTCAGAGCCCAGATCTCAGTTCCACTGGAAACATACAGTATGGAATGATCTAGGGTGACATTTATCAAAGCTTGGAGAGAAGTAAAGTGTAGTGTGATACAGTAACAACCTATCAGCTTGTGTCATTTTTCAAACACAGCCTGTAAAATAACAGTTAGAGACTGATTGGTTGTTTTGCAGGCTCTGTTTGAAAACTAACAGGAATTGATTGGTTTGTACTTTATCTCTCTCCATTTTATCTCTCTCCAAGCTTTGATACATTTTTCCCATAGAGAGAGATGTGAAGGGCAGAAATATATATAATGTAAGATCCAGGTGTTCAAAGTTGATTGAAGAGAGAGAGTATCGTCTGGAGTACTGTATACTCATCATCATCGGTGCCAGTGTCATGTGGTGTTCCACATAATTCTAGATTATCCCCCATGCTTTTTGCAGTATACATGCTACCACTGCGTGAAATAATTAGGCGCCATGGGCTGGTCTAACATTGCTATGCAGATGATACACAACTGTAACTATCCTTTGATCTGGGCACTGAGAACCCAATGACATCCCTAAATGGCTGTCAAGCTGAGCAGCAGGAGTGGATGAGTGTCAGTTGGCTGAGACTGAATTCTTATAAACAGACGTCCTTACAATGGGACCTCAACATCAAATGACAAGACTGCAGCATAGCCACCCAACTGGACTGACACTTGAGGATACAGAATTACGAAACACTGATCATGTGTGGAATCTGTCACGGGCTGGTCTGATTGTGTTCTCGGTAATGACCTGGGTGAGCCAGTAGAGGGCGCAGGGAGGCAGAAGTTAGGTGGCTTGAGATATGGACAAGTCATATCCTGGAGCACTCCGGAAGTTTACACAGTGAGCACAGAGAATTGGCGAGACCTGAAGCAGAGGCGCGGAGTCTAACTCGCCAGGGGTTTTCACCAGTGACCCCCGCCAGGGGTTATGGTCTTCGCTGCGCCTGACGGGCAGGTCGCGGCCCTCTGCTCAGGTTCCTCTGTGGAGGCTGTGAGACACTCGGGTATACAGGGATGCTTAATACCGGATTATACTGAAGTGCTTAACCATCGATGATGAGTCCGATGGTGACATGAAAAGGTATATATATCGGAGATGGTGAAGTCTGGAGTTCTTGGGTAGCTGAGGATATCCGGAGCCTGTGAGGGGAATCCTGGGCTGAGCACCGCAGACTGGTAACACACTGAGATGGAGATAGTGGAAGTCTCTGGCAGCAAGTAAGTAACCAGGAAAGGCAGGTACAGCAGGACACAGGTAAACGGATCTCTGGAGCAAGCTTGGAGCCTTGAGAGCGACGCTGGAGAACTTGCAGGAGAACTGACAAGTTGTTCAAGGCAATGAGGACTCTGGGAAGCCTGCTTATATTCCCCAAGAAGGAGGCTGATTGGTTGCTGCCGGCAGCAGCAGCAGCATGCACAGAACCAGGAAGTAATTACCTGGATACCTGTATCATGTGACTTTGGATCATGTGACTTTGGATCATGTGACTCTGCCAGAGTCAGTGGAAATCATGCTAGTGACCACTGAAAGCACCAGTGGGTGATCTGTGGCACAGAATACACCAGCGTACCGGTAAGTGGCATGTGCGAGCAGTGCGTGAACTGTGGTTCCTGATAGAATCTTGTCGTTGTCCTGGATGGTGGCTTAACACATAAACATCAGATATCAGCCACAAGCAATTCCTCATTCTTTTATCTCAGGAATCAAACACTTAATTCCCTCAGAGGATCTGTCAAAAGTCATATAAGTATTTGTATCATCTCAATTAGACTACTGCAATGCCCTCTACCTTGGTCTCTCAGCAAATGATTTGCACTGCTTACAGTTGGTACAAAATGCAAGTGCCAGTCTGTTAACCAACCAGCCCCTTTCTAGCCACATAACACCCATTCTCTACTCCCTCTGCTGGTTGCCTTTGAGATGGTGAATAATATTAAAGATTGGCTTACTGACTTTCAAAGTACTACATGACAAGGCCCCAAGGCACCTGAAGCAGCTACTGATTTCATACTGCCCCACCTTATTACTAAGATCTGTAGATGAAGGACTTTTTGAAGTATCTAGAATCTCCCGTAATTCTTCTGGGGGTCGAACTTTTAGTCATGCAGCTCTGACTCTATGGAACTCACTTCCCCACACAGTTGGAGAGGCCCCAACTCTAGAATCCTTCAGAAATGGACTAATGACTTTCCTGTTTACTGAAACATTTCTGTAATGTCCCTTTAATAACTCCATGCTCTCTGTATTTTATATAAATGTGTCAAGCGCCTTGAGCCTATTGACAACTACTTTATAATATGAGAAAGAGAGAGAGAGAGCCTCTTTTTGATAATAAAACCTTAGTGCAAATGTCCCACCCATGACAACGTAATGCCCCTAGAGAAAGAGCACTATATAAATAAAATTATTATTATTATTATTATTATTATTATTATTTTTATATAAAGACTCACTGCTGTAATAAAAGCTAAAGGTGCTTCCGCAAAGT
The DNA here is from genome assembly GCF_028390025.1 of Pseudophryne corroboree. Taxonomy (NCBI): domain Eukaryota; kingdom Metazoa; phylum Chordata; class Amphibia; order Anura; family Myobatrachidae; genus Pseudophryne; species Pseudophryne corroboree. The sequence continues at coordinate 737,026,274 of NC_086445.1, read as the reverse complement.
ATTAGTTTCACTATATTGAATCATATATTGTTTTTATGCTAGTTTCTGTTCAGGACATATTGTATATGTGAAAAAAGATTTTGTGAGATGCTTGAAGTAATTGAAACTAAAATCTGGAAGTTATACTTCTATCAATAAAAACATACAGAACATTGTACAGTATATTGCTTCGACTTAAAGAATCACTTGGATTGAAATATATATCAATGCAAAGTAGTGTACCAGAACTGGAGATCCTTGTATTGTGTAAAGGTGCATACGGTATGACACAAGTTATACATTTGACAAGGGCCTCACATTAATTTCCTGTTCTGCGGGAGTGCTCTGTTTCTTTCACCGTTTATCTCTTGATCTGTGGCTGTCCTTTTGCACCATTCACTTGCTTCCTCATATTATATTTAACATGGGTCATCTTTTTTTCAGCACATGGGAATCTGTGTCTTCCCTGAGAGCACATACTGTATGTCTCCAGGTTTATAATTACAAACATCTTTTTCTTCAAGGAAAAAAATGTCCCCTCCATATATATGGTATGGAAAGAGGGTAGAAAATGAACTGAATAGCAGTGGGGTGGCAGGCTGAAGGCCTGGGTCAGTATGTGTCAAGTATTATGGCTCTATCCTGACAGAGGTGAAAGGATGACCCTGATGACTTCCAATAGTGTACCATATTTCAGGTCAAGCAGGAGCACCCAGACTTTTTCCTTGGAGTGCTGTTTTAAAAAATGACTCTGGACAGAGGGCCATGACATTTCTTTGCTGAATAAATCTTATTCTGACAAACACTAAAACTAATAAAACTATCTTGAAATGTTGAATATAATTAATGATTTTAGATAATTTTGTTCACTACGATGAGACACACATCAGTGCCCCCAAATCATAATATGCTTCATAGCAGCACCCCCAATTTAGAATATACCATATAGTAATGCCCCAATTCATAATGTCACACCCTAATGACCACAATTAATAATATGCCACACCATAATGCCCAAATTGATAATATGCTACATTATAATGCCGCAACTGATAATATACACCATAATAAACCCACTGTTCTCCAAATGAATTTACTATGGCACACAGTGGGGCCCACATTTAATAATATTACACACAGCAATCCTCCCACCTGGTAATATGTTCTGAGGCCCCTCAGTCATGATCCCATACATGCCTCAGTCCTCAGACCCCCCCCCCCATTTTAATTTTTAACAATTCAGAGTCCCGCTCATACCCATATACAAAAGATCAGAGCCCCTTTCATGCCTATATATATATAATAGTTAATTGCCCATTTTATGGTCATACATACCAACACAGAGCCCCCCACCGTGTAAATTACTCACTAAAAAAGTCATCCAGATGACTCTCCCTGTTCATTTTGTATCTTCAGTCTGTGAGTCCATCCCCTCCATGATTCTGCACTGATGTTTCTTCTGTTCTGGAGTGTAGGGACAGGCAGACAGGATGGCAGAGCTGTAAAGAACATCTTTCCTGCAATGAAGTTGCAAGGCCACATCAAGCATTTTTACCTATGGACTCTGGACCGAGTTGTCCAGAATTCTGGTGGAATCCCGGATTGTCCAATGGTCTTTTGAAAATAAAAAATGTAAAACACGAGCCCCACTGACAAAATGCAACAGTATATACAGTGCTGTCCCTGGACCTTGTGTTTTTGGTTTGTTATTTTCATAAGACCATTGCATGCCTACTTGTAAACAAGAGGAGTACATACATGGATATGGTACATTTTAAAAAAAATAATAATTAAAGGATTTAAACTTTTGGTGTGTATGTCCTGTCCTTTTCTTAAATATTTTATTTACAGGCAGATTAATAGTGCCAGTGGTCCCTTTATGTCAAGGGATGCTCTGATTTATTGTTCTTCAAGAGCCAACTTGCCGGTTCAGGCATGCTGGTACCTATAATCCACATGTACAGAACAATATTATTATCTACTCTTTGCACATTAACCCCACAACCACCATACTGTACATATCCCGCACATTTTTCTTTTTTACACATGAACTCTTTATCTGGAGATGACGGTATCTATTTGAGCCAAACTCCAGAACTGCTTGGTAAACCCGTCAGCACAGCAGCCCCAATAGAAGTAAATGGGGTTGTGTTTGCAAACAAAAATGTAGGGATCACGGCAGATATCAGAGATATCTGTTGTAATCAATTCATAGTACATCTGGGAGAGACGTAATATTTACGGGTACCCCGAAAATGTCTGTTTTCCAGGAATATCCTGCAAATGTTTTTTGATAAATAGGCCACAGTCATATTAGCAGACCACATGTGTATGGGCTCCTCCTACCCTGCAGAGGGAAGGTGAGCTTGGGGGATCCGGAGCGCTGAGCATCAGGTGGCTGGGCACACGCATCTGCCGCGAGGCTGCCAGCAGGGGGTGAGGGGAGGCAGTGTGCGGTGCTGGACATGCTCTGTGGAGAGAGGCATAAATAAGCACATGGGCTTTGATAGGGTAACACCAGCAAAATGGCGCTACCCTCCGCACTGAAGCTGCCGTTGCCGGGATTTGTACATATGGAAATGCTGTAAAAACCTTTTTTACAGCATTTTCCCTTTAGTACATCCTACCTAAAGCATGCTATTTTAGGTAAAACAAGGTCATGTATCTGGCTCTGCATGACTTACAGTATGATTACAATATTGCTCACCTATAGTTGTGTGCTAGTTAATTAAATGCAGGTCATCAAGTATCATAATATTTATTTGTCAATGTGGGTACAAAGATAAGTATGCCTATTAACATTTTCAGGCTCTGAAGATTTAGTGTAAAGCTAGTATGGAATAGAGAGCAAGTTACTGTATGTAAATATCAAAACTGAAGTGAGGTAGGATGGGTTAAAGCAAAGTAGATGACACAATACAAAACTGTGACCTAGGACATACTGTACAGTACTTAAAAAAATAATACATTTATCAACACTAGTATGATGTAAGTATGTATGTACAGAATGTACTGTAATCCTCCTCGGTCACAAGTACAGATGAGATTGAACAACACGGCATCATCGTACTTGCACATGCTCCATTCCAGAGAACATTTGTAGCAAAAATATGCACAATACAACTCTGTCAACAGGCAAACATTTAACTCTGTATTAGGTCAAATTTGTTTATTGTATCTATTTCCAAATGCTGAATTGTGGCTATCCGATCTCAGATGCTTGTTATAATGCAGTTGTGCAAAACAAATACAAAACAAAATATAGACTCAACAATAAATTGCTGTATGCTGATACAGGAGCAGTGCGAGGATAGTGTTAATTTTAACAAAAGAGGCTTTAAATACTGTATATCATCTGTGCAAAGCTACAGCACAAGTAATCTGCATTGTTAAATTGAATACATTATGTCAGTTTTCATTCATTTATTCTGGTACAATTAAAGTTGTTCATTATTAATCAAATATAAAGTAATTTCTGTACAAATATAAAACATGTAACACTTGGTTTATGTATAAAACACAAGGGAAGGTTGGAGGACCCTTGATACTAAGACAATGCTTGCTACTTATCCAAAATAATGATTGAGATCAACATTACAGCATACATTGGAAAACAATGAAAGTACTGCAGACTAGAGAAGCTGATTTAACAGATACTCCAGGCTTTTTGTCTTATGAATTTTTAATACTGGAGGGTGTTTTGTTGTTTAGAGATTAGGGCCTCGAATGAGCTAGAAAAAAAAAGCTTTTTTGGAGAAAAAGAAAACCAAAGCAGTTCTTTGTAAACCTGCCAAATGCTAAGATCAAAAATATTCAAAGACACCCACCACGGTTCTCTTTCCCAAGTTAATCTTCGAGCAAACATGAAAATACTGCTTACTTGTTACATGGATCTTATTGTTAGCGGTGTTGATTTTGTGCCTTATTGTATCGTATTTACTTTGAATTTCATTGGGTTATCTCGTGGGAAGATTTTACATGAGGTTACTGGAGCAGTAAGTGTATGTTTATTTGTAACGCACAATATTCCACAGGATAAGGCATGGATGAATAATTCATAGCTGTATCAAGACAATAACTTGTATGCTACAGCAAGTGAAGCGTATCTTCCTCAGGTAGACTTTCATAAGAACTAGGGGGCTGACCTAAAAAGCCAGGCTAGTTTATGAGCTGGGAAACGAAAAACTGAGAGGAGATCATGCAATTCTATAAAGAAATGTGCTGCAGCAAGTCATAGATAGCGTGGTACACAAAGACAAATGCCAAGACATGACATGTTTTTTATCGTCACAGCAATAGGGATGGGGGAGGTGAGACAAACACAAATAAATATCTTGGAGCAAGAATCTGTTTCAGGAACAGGAGACCTCTGAATTTACTGAAAGAAAAGATACTCCATCTACTGTAGTAGAACCATATATCACATGCACAGTGTCAAAGTGGTCGTAATGTTGACAGTCAGCAGGTCATCATAAAATTTTTCTACTGTCAGGACCCTAATCCTACCCTAATCCTAAACCTAACCACAGCCTAACCCTAAACCTAGCCCTAACTGCAGCCTAACCCTAATCCTTACTGCAGCCTAACCCTAATCCTAACTGCAGCCTAACCCTAATCCTAACTGCAGCCTAACCCTAATCCTAATTGCAGCCTAACCCTAATCCTAACTGCAGCCTAACCCTAATCCTAACTGCAGCCTAACCCTAATCCTAACTGCAGACTAACCCTAATCCTTACTGCAACCTAACCCTAATCCTAACTGCAGACTAACCCATAACATAACCCTAATCTTACAGTAAACCTGTAATGTCAACACTGTATCAACATTCACAATGCCGACATAATGACGTCAACAGAGTGCATTTTCACCATGTTGACATTCTGTGTTGATATTCTGAAAAATTGATGGATATTTATGGTTCAGTAGAACAGATTTAACTAATGTCTTATTCATTTTTATTAAACCACCTTTATGTGTGAACATTACCAAAATCTGTACTGTTATGCCAGCTTGACGTCTGGAGTTTAGAACGACTGTATTAATTTTTTTTTTTTTTTACAAAAAAAAGAGAACATTAGTTTTATTTTATATGAATTTGAAATGCTGCATACAAGTATTTATAAGACAGTTTATAGTTAGGTTATATATTTGCCATCATTTTTGGAGTTAATAGGTCAAGGTTATATACACTGAATAAATTTAGGATAAGGACACATCCTCATAAGGTGAGTTCATTAGCTCTTTTGACTTAAAATATCATCTCTATGCAGACGATAGTCAAATCTACCTTTCCTCCCATGACCTCTCTTCTGCTCTCCTCACTCGTATCTCCAACTGACTCTCTGCTATCTCCTCCTGGATGTCCCAGCGCTTTCTTAAACTTGTCTAAGACTGAGCTGATCATCTTCCCTCCCTCCCGCATAACCTCAACTTCCACAATTTCATTATCCATTGATTCCACAACTATCTCCTCTAGCCCCCAGGTCGAATGTTTTGGAGTCATCCTTGACTCCTCCCTCTCCTTCAAACCACACATTCAGTACCTCTCAGTACCTCTCAACAACCTGCCCTTTTCCATCTCAAAAACATCTCCGGGATCAGACCCTTTCTCACCCAGGATGCTACTAAGACCCCCATCCACTCACTGGTCATCTCCAGATTGGACTACTGCAATCTCCTCCTATCTGGCCTCCCTCAAAAATGCTCTTTCCACTTCAATCTATCCTCAATGCTGCTGCCCATCTCTTTTTCCTCATCAAATGTACTACATCCACATCCCCTCTCTTGCAGGACCTTCACTGGCAACCCTTCCCATTCAGAATCCAATTCAATATTCTCACACTCACCTACAAAGACCTCACCCACTCTTCTCCCTCTTACATCTCGGACCTTATCTCTCTTTACATTCCCACCCATCCTATTCGCTCTGCTAATGCACGCCGTCTCTCCTGCCAACTGATTACCTACTCCCACTCCTACCTACAAGATTTTACATGTGCTGCTCCCTATCTCTGGAATGCTCTACCTCTCCCCATCTGACTCTCCACCGCTCTACAAAACTTCAAATGGGCTCTCAAGACCCACTTCTTCACCAAACCCAGCCAACTCTCCTCCTAACCCTCTTGTCTATGCTCACTGTATACCCCTTCTGTGTCACTCTGGTCTGTTAGCCCCCCACCTTTTAGATAGTAAGCTCGCAAGAGCAGGGACTTCTTTCCTCATGTGCCTTTCCTTTTCTTACTTACACTATCTTATACTCTATTCTCCCTTTGATGGCACCTAATCCCGGGTTTTCTATACCTGTCCTATCTTGTCCTGTACTGTAAGTGCTGTTTTCTTGTTTGCTCATTTGATTATGTACTGTGTAATGGGTGCTGCGAATCCCTTGTGGTGCCATGTAAATAAAGGATAATAATAATAATATATATATATATATATATATATATATATATAAATATATATATATATATATATTCTACAGTATTAACTATAAAATACTTTTAATTACATACAAGGCTATTAACCAAACTGCACCAATATCTCTTTATTCATCTCAAAACATCTCCCTACCTGACATCTCTGCTCTGCACAAAATCTGCGTTGCTCACCCACACTTATTTCTTGTTCCCACCCAAAATTACAAGACTTTACACGGGCTTCACCCACACTGTGGAATGCCCTCCCACGAACTGTAACCTGCACTATGTCCGACCCGCACTGTATCCAAGCAGCACTGTATCTAACCAGCACTGTATCTAACCCACACTCCGACCTGCACTGTATCCAACCTGCACTGTATCTCGCACTGTATCTAACCTTGCAGTGTAGCCAACTCGCACTGTAAACTGCACTATATCCAACCCACACTCTGACCTGCCCTGTTTCTGACCTGAACTGTATCTGACCACACAGTAAAAGTATACAACCTGTACTGTAACCTGTTTATTATGTAACCTGCACTGTATCTAACCCACACTGATCCAACCCGCACTGTATGTGACCTGCACTATATACAACCCACATTGTATTACACCTACACTGTATCCTACCTGCCCTGTATCCACCTGCACTGTATCTGACCCACACTGTAACCTGTATTGTATCCGATCTGCATTGTATTCAATCCGCTCTGTATCCAACCCGCACTGTATCGGACCAGCAATATAACCTGGTCAATATTCAACTGTATGTCCCAAAGTATTCCGCACTATACGACACAGGTACAGAATGCTGTTTTTTGTGATTGGGGCAATTTTGGGGAGCTGCTAGACAAAAAGGCTAATTGATCAGTACTTTTAATTGCCACAAAGTGTCAGTGATCAGTGACCAGTGACCCAGGGCCCCCAGGAGGGAGCTACAACTTGGCACTGAGAATAGGCATGTGCTGGGGACATGTGCACTTGTGTGTAGGGGGCATCCATTAGAGATGAGCGGGTTCGGTTCCTCGGAATCCGAACCCGCCCGAACTTCAGTTTTTTTTACACGGGGCCGAGCGACTTGGATCTTCCCGCCTTGCTCGGTTAACCCGAGCGCGCCCGAACGTCATCATCCCGCTGTCGGATTCTCGCGAGGCTCGGATTCTATCGCGAGACTCGGATTCTATATAAGGAGCCGCGCGTTGCCGCCATTTTCACACGTGCATTGAGATTGATAGGGAGAGGACGTGGCTGGCGTCCTCTCCGTTTAGAGTGACTAGTACTAGAGAGAGACACAAATTTTGGGGAGCATATAGGAGGAGTACTACTTGCTGCTGATAGTGTGACCAGTGACCAGTGCCACCAGTTTAATTAATCCGTTCTCTGCCTGAAAAAAAACGATACACAGTGTGACACAGTCACACATACCATATCTGTGCTCAGCCCAGTGTGCTGCATCATATACTGTATATCATTATCTGACTGCTGAGTGCTCACTGCTCACACAGCTTAATTGTGGGGGAGACTGGGGAGCAGTTATAGCAGGAGTACATATTTTAAGTACAGTGCACACTTTTGCTGCCAGAGTGCCACTGCCAGTGTGACTGACCAGTGACCACTGACCACCAGTATTGTGATTGTCTGCTGACCACCAGTATATTGTGATTGTCTGCCTGAAAAAGTTAAACACTCGTCGTGTGGTGTTTTTATAAACGCATTCTGCAGACAGTGTCCAGCAGGTCCGTCATTACTAATATATACCTGTCCGGCTGCAGTACTAGTGTGATATATATATATATTTTAATTTTATCTCATTATCATCCAGTCTATATTAGCAGCAGACACAGTACGGTAGTCCACGGCTGTAGCTACCTCTGTGTCGGCAGTCGCTCGTCCATCCATAATTGTATACCACCTACCCGTGGTTTTTTTTTTTTCCTATCTTCTTGATACTAGTAGCTTACTTTAGGAGTCTGCAGTGCTGACAGACAGTGTCCAGCAGGTCCGTCATTACATAATATATACCTGTCCGGCTGCAGTACTAGTGTGATATATATATATATTTTAATTTTATCTCATTATCATCCAGTCTATATTAGCAGCAGACACAGTACGGTAGTCCATGGCTGTAGCTACCTCTGTGTCGGCAGTCGCTCGTCCATCCATAATTGTATACCACCTACCCGTGTTTTTTTTTTTTTCTATCTTCTTGATACTAGTAGCTTACTTTAGGAGTCTGCAGTGCTGACAGACAGTGTCCAGCAGGTCCGTCATTACATAATATATACCTGTCCGGCTGCAGTACTAGTGTGATATATATATATATATATATATATTTTTTAATTTTATCTCATTATCATCCAGTCTATATTAGCAGCAGACACAGTACGGTTGTCCACGGCTGTAGCTACCTCTGTGTCGGCAGTCGCTCGTCCATCCATAATTGTATACCACCTACCCGTGGTTTATTTTTTTTTCTATCTTCTTGATACTAGTAGCTTACTTTAGGAGTCAGCAGTGCTGAGTCTGACAGACAGTGTCCAGCAGGTCCGTCATTACATAATATATACCTGTCCGGCTGCAGTACTAGTGTGATATATATATATATATATATTTTAATTTTATCTCATTATCATCCAGTCTATATTAGCAGCAGACACAGTACGGTAGTCCACGGCTGTAGCTACCTCTGTGTCGGCAGTCGCTCGTCCATCCATAATTGTATACCACCTACCCGTGGTTTTTTTTTTTTCCTATCTTCTTGATACTAGTAGCTTACTTTAGGAGTCTGCAGTGCTGACAGACAGTGTCCAGCAGGTCCGTCATTACATAATATATACCTGTCCGGCTGCAGTACTAGTGTGATATATATATATATATTTTAATTTTATCTCATTATCATCCAGTCTATATTAGCAGCAGACACAGTACGGTAGTCCACGGCTGTAGCTACCTCTGTGTCGGCAGTCGCTCGTCCATCCATAATTGTATACCACCTACCCGTGGTTTATTTTTTTTTTCTATCTTCTTGATACTAGTAGCTTACTTTAGGAGTCTGCAGTGCTGAGTCTGACAGACAGTGTCCAGCATGTCCGTCATTACATAATATATACCTGTCCGGCTGCAGTACTAGTGTGATATATATATATATTTTAATTTTATCTCATCATCATCCAGTCTATATTAGCAGCAGACACAGTACGGTAGTCCACGGCTGTAGCTACCTCTGTGTCGGCAGTCGCTCGTCCATCCATAAGTATACTAGTATCCATCCATCTCCATTGTTTACCTGAGGTGCCTTTTAGTTGTGCCTATTAAAATATGGAGAACAAAAATGTTGAGGTTCCAAAATTAGGGAAAGATCAAGATCGACTTCCACCTCGTGCTGAAGCTGCTGCCACTAGTCATGGCCGAGACGATGAAATGCCAGCAACGTCGTCTGCCAAGGCCGATGCCCAATGTCATAGTGCCGAGCATGTAAAATCCAAAACACCAAATATCAGTAAAAAAAGGACTCAAAAATCTAAAATAAAATTGTCGTCGGAGAAGCGTAAACTTGCCAATATGCCATTTACCACACGGAGTGGCAAGGAACGGCTGAGGCCCTGGCCTATGTTCATGGCTAGTGGTTCAGCTTCACATGAGGATGGAAGCACTCAGCCTCTCGCTAGAAAAATGAAAAAACTCAAGCTGGCAAAAGCACAGCAAAGAACTGTGCGTTCTTCGAAATCCCAAATCCACATGGAGAGTCCAATTGTGTCGGTTGCGATGCCTGACCTTCCCAACACTGGACGTGAAGAGCATGCGCCTTCCACCATTTGCACGCCCCCTGCAAGTGCTGGAAGGAGCACCCGCAGTCCAGTTCCTGATAGTCAGATTGAAGATGTCAGTGTTGAAGTACACCAGGATGAGGAGGATATGGGTGTTGCTGGCGCTGGGGAGGAAATTGACCAGGAGGATTCTGATGGTGAGGTGGTTTGTTTAAGTCAGGCACCCGGGGAGACACCTGTTGTCCGTGGGAGGAATATGGCCGTTGACATGCCTGGTGAAAATACCAAAAAAATCAGCTCTTCGGTGTGGAAGTATTTCAACAGAAATGCGGACAACATTTGTCAAGCCGTGTGTTGCCTTTGTCAAGCTGTAATAAGTAGGGGTAAGGACGTTAACCACCTCGGAACATCCTCCCTTATACGTCACCTGCAGCGCATTCATCATAAGTCAGTGACAAGTTCAAAAACTTTGGGCGACAGCGGAAGCAGTCCACTGACCAGTAAATCCCTTCCTCTTGTAACCAAGCTCACGCAAACCACCCCACCAACTCCCTCAGTGTCAATTTCCTCCTTCCCCAGGAATGCCAATAGTCCTGCAGGCCATGTCACTGGCAATTCTGACGAGTCCTCTCCTGCCTGGGATTCCTCCGATGCATCCTTGCGTGTAACGCCTACTGCTGCTGGCGCTGCTGTTGTTGCTGCTGGGAGTCGATGGTCATCCCAGAGGGGAAGTCGTAAGCCCACTTTTACTACTTCCACCAAGCAATTGACTGTCCAACAGTCCTTTGCGAGGAAGATGAAATATCACAGCAGTCATCCTGTTGCAAAGCGGATAACTGAGGCCTTGACAACTATGTTGGTGTTAGACGTGCGTCCGGTATCCGCCGTTAGTTCACAGGGAACTAGACAATTTCTTGAGGTAGTGTGCCCCCGTTACCAAATACCATCTAGGTTCCACTTCTCTAGGCAGGCGATACCGAGAATGTACACGGACGTCAGAAAAAGACTCACCAGTGTCCTAAAAAATGCAGTTGTACCCAATGTCCACTTAACCACGGACATGTGGACAAGTGGAGCAGGGCAGGGTCAGGACTATATGACTGTGACAGCCCACTGGGTAGATGTATGGACTTCCGCCGCAAGAACAGCAGCGGCGGCACCAGTAGCAGCATCTCGCAAACGCCAACTCTTTCCTAGGCAGGCTACGCTTTGTATCACCGGTTTCCAGAATACGCACACAGCTGAAAACCTCTTACGGCAACTGAGGAAGATCATCGCGGAATGGCTTACCCCAATTGTACTCTCCTGTGGATTTGTGGCATCGGACAACGCCAGCAATATTGTGTGTGCATTAAATATGGGCAAATTCCAGCACGTCCCATGTTTTGCACATACCTTGAATTTGGTGGTGCAGAATTTTTTAAAAAACGACAGGGGCGTGCAAGAGATGCTGTCGGTGGCCAGAAGAATTGCTGGTCACTTTCGGCGTACAGGCACCACGTACAGAAGACTAAAGCAACACCAAAAACGCCTGAACCTGCCCTGCCATCATCTGAAGCAAGAAGTTGTAACGAGGTGGAATTCAACCCTATATATGCTTCAGAGGTTGGAGGAGCAGCAAAAGGCCATTCAAGCCTATACAATTCAGCACGATATAGGAGGTGGAATGCACCTGTCTCAAGCGCAGTGGAGAATGATTTCAACGTTGTGCAAGGTTCTGCTGCCCTTTGAACTTGCCACACGTGAAGTCAGTTCAGACACTGCCAGCCTGAGTCAGGTCATTCCCCTCATCAGGCTTTTGCAGAAGAAGCTGGAGACATTGAAGGAGGAGCTAACACGGAGCGATTCCGCTAGGCATGTGGGACTTGTGGATGGAGCCCTTAATTCGCTTAACAAGGATTCACGGGTGGTCAATCTGTTGAAATCAGAGCACTACATTTTGGCCACCGTGCTCGATCCTAGATTTAAAACCTACCTTGGATCTCTCTTTCCGGCAGACACAAGTCTGCTGGGGTTCAAAGAACTGCTGGCGACAAAATTGTCAAGTCAAGCGGAACGCGACCTGTCAACATCTCCTCCTTCACATTCTCCCGCAACTGGGGGTGCGAGGAAAAGGCTCAGAATTCCGAGCCCACCCGCTGGCGGTGATGCAGGGCAGTCTGGAGCGACTGCTGATGCTGACATCTGGTCCGGACTGAAGGACCTGACAACGATTACGGACATGTCGTCTACTGTCACTGCATATGATTCTCTCCCCATTGAAAGAATGGTGGAGGATTATATGAGTGACCGCATCCAAGTAGGCACGTCAGACAGTCCGTACTTATACTGGCAGGAAAAAGAGGCAATTTGGAGGCCCTTGCACAAACTGGCTTTATTCTACCTAAGTTGCCCTCCCACAAGTGTGTACTCCGAAAGAGTGTTTAGTGCCGCCGCTCACCTTGTCAGCAATCGGCGTACGAGGTTACTTCCAGAAAATGTGGAGAAGATGATGTTCATTAAAATGAATTATAATCAATTCCTCCGTGGAGACATTGACCAGCAGCAATTGCCTCCACAAAGTACACAGGGAGCTGAGATGGTGGATTCCAGTGGGGACGAATTGATAATCTGTGAGGAGGGGGATGTACACGGTGATATATCGGAGGATGATGATGAGGTGGACATCTTGCCTCTATAGAGCCAGTTTGTGCAAGGAGAGATTAATTGCTTCTTTTTTGGTGGGGGTCCAAACCAACCCGTCATTTCAGTCACAGTCGTGTGGCAGACCCTGTCACTGAAATGATGGGTTGGTTAAAGTGTGCATGTCCTGTTTATACAACATAAGGGTGGGTGTGAGGGCCCAAGGACAATTCCATCTTGCACCTCTTTTTTCTTTAATTTTTCTTTGCGTCATGTGCTGTTTGGGGAGTATTTTTTTGAAGGGCCATCCTGCGTGACACTGCAGTGCCACTCCTAGATGGGCCAGGTGTTTGTGTCGGCCACTAGGGTCGCTTAGCTTACTCACACAGCTACCTCATTGTGCCTCTTTTTTTCTTTGCGTCATGTGCTGTTTGGGGAGTGTTTTTTGGAAGGGCCATCCTGCGTGACACTGCAGTGCCACTCCTAGATGGGCCAGGTGTTTGTGTCGGCCACTAGGGTCGCTTAGCTTACTCACACAGCTACCTCATTGCGCCTCTTTTTTTCTTTGCGTCATGTGCTGTTTGGGGAGTGTTTTTTGGAAGGGCCATCCTGAGTGACACTGCAGTGCCACTCCTAGATGGGCCAGGTGTTTGTGTCGGCCACTAGGGTCGCTTATCTTACTCACACAGCTACCTCATTGCGCCTCTTTTTTTCTTTGCGTCATGTGCTGTTTGGGGAGTGTTTTTTGGAAGGGCCATCCTGCGTGACACTGCAGTGCCACTCCTAGATGGGCCAGGTGTTTGTGTCGGCCACTAGGGTCGCTTAGCTTACTCACACAGCTACCTCATTGCGCCTCTTTTTTTCTTTGCGTCATGTGCTGTTTGGGGAGTGTTTTTTGGAAGGGCCATCCTGCGTGACACTGCAGTGCCACTCCTAGATGGGCCAGGTGTTTGTGTCGGCCACTAGGGTCGCTTAGCTTACTCACACAGCTACCTCATTGCGCCTCTTTTTTTCTTTGCGTCATGTGCTGTTTGGGGAGAGTTTTTTGGAAGGGCCATCCTGCGTGACACTGCAGTGCCACTCCTAGATGGGCCAGGTGTTTGTGTCGGCCACTAGGGTCGCTTAGCTTACTCACACAGCTACCTCATTGCGCCTCTTTTTTTCTTTGCGTCATGTGCTGTTTGGGGAGTGTTTTTTGGAAGGGCCATCCTGCGTGACACTGCAGTGCCACTCCTAGATGGGCCAGGTGTTTGTGTCGGCCACTAGGGTCGCTTAGCTTACTCACACAGCTACCTCATTGCGCCTCTTTTTTTCTTTGCGTCATGTGCTGTTTGGGGAGTGTTTTTTGGAAGGGCCATCCTGCGTGACACTGCAGTGCCACTCCTAGATGGGCCAGGTGTTTGTGTCGGCCACTAGGGTCGCTTAGCTTAGTCATCCAGCGACCTCGGTGCAAATTTTAGGACTAAAAATAATATTGTGAGGTGTGAGGTGTTCAGAATAGACTGAAAATGAGTGGAAATTATGGTTTTTGAGGTTAATAATACTTTGGGATCAAAATGACCCCCAAATTCTATGATTTAAGCTGTTTTTTAGTGTTTTTTGAAAAAAACACCCGAATCCAAAACACACCCGAATCCGACAAAAAAAAATTCGGTGAGGTTTTGCCAAAACGCGGTCGAACCCAAAACACGGCCGCGGAACCGAACCCAAAACCAAAACACAAAACCCGAAAATTTTCAAGTGCACATCTCTAGCATCCATGTCTGTGTTGCTATTTTGCACATGGTTTTCGTTTTTTTCTTTGCTGGTTGTTAACTGCTACTTCTTTTATGCTGGCCATACACTAGATCATATTGGGTACGAATACACGATTTCAACGCCTCGGTCATTGCATCGTGTGCACATCATGCTTTATTTGGGTATAATATTAATTACGATAAAATGTGCGGTCCTGGGGGTCGAATGTCACATCCTTTGATCTTACATGCAGCCCATATTATTCATCGTAATTGTATGCATATCGTAATAAGGGTCTAATTCAGACCTGATCCCAACTCTGCAAATTTGCAGAGTCTGCAATCAGAAAGTCACCACCCATAGAGAGTGAAAATCCGCTCCGTCCAAGTGTGCGAATGCATGCGTATGCCGTGCAAAAACTTCACCAGATAGTGGACATCTGCAAATCTGTTCGCAAATCACTCACTGTCAAATGATTTTTCTATACTGTGCAGTCTGTGAGCAGCCCAGGACTTACTCCCACAGTGCGACACAAACAGGCTGATCGGGGCCGGAGCTGACGTTACACACACTCCCTGAAAATGCTTGGGGACCCCTGCGTTTTTCCTGACACTCCCAGAAAATGGGCAGTAACTACTCACAAAAGTTTGCTTCCTGTGAATCAGCCTGGGTTCGCGAAGCGATCAAAAAAGTCGCAGGATTTTTTTTTCTGTAGTTTGGCCTCACGCCTGCACATTATGATCTGTACACATGCACCGTCGTTCGATAATCGGCCACTGTGCGATTTTGCACAACAGCGATCAGGTCTGAATTAGGCCCTATGTTTCTAAATACATCATTTACACAATTGTAACCCTATTACTAGTGACTGGTGGTGCTAGAGTGATATCCTTACTCCTATTTTGTAGTATTCTTCGGTTAACTACCCACAGTAGCTCATTCTTTCTTACCACCACAGTTCCCTGTGGATTCTACATTGCAATACATGAAAGTATTAATTAACTGGTAATTTTATATGTGGAAATATCTGACTTTTCAAATAACTATTTCTCTCTCTCTCTCTCTCTCTCTCTCTCTCTCTCTCTCTCTCTCTCTCTATCTCTCCCTGCCTCTCTCCCTCTCTGCTCTCTTTCTACTTCATCTGCAATACAGTCCTCACCCATGCTCTCAATCTTTGACCCTCTCTGGATAGAAATGCATCTACTGAACAAGTTAATGCATTTCTGCAGTTAACTGGGTGCTTAGTTGAATAAATACTCATACTCTTTACTCTTGCATGACAAGTAAGCATATGACTGTGTTATCTCAGTCACCAGTTTCTGCTACCATATCCACACACAGAAGAGAACAGCCTAATTTAGGGCCTGATTTAGAGGTGGATGCAATGCCAATGTTTGAGCAGTTGGCATATGTTTTTTCTATTGCACATGCATCAGTCACACTGCATGTGCTGCGATAGTCTTGCGATGGCAACAATGTGTAGTGTGGATTAGGATGCAGAGTGATAAAAAGGCAGTGAACATTGAGTGAGGTAAAGGTGGAGTGGCTACTAAAACATAGGTTTGTCATGACCATTCCTAGGGTAAGTCAGAGCCGGCAACTGTGTCCTCATAGGCAGCGGTTTTAGCCCCAGCATCTTAGTTGCTATGGACATTCTGAAAAAAAATGTCCAAAGGAACCACAGATGTGCATCCAATGGTACCTCTTTGTATGCAAGCAGCAATGGTCATCTCAATACAAATCCCAGCGGTTGTGGGATTAGCATGTCTTCTCAGAACCACTATGTATAGAGATGCACCAGTGTTAGGCATTATGTCCACTTCTGATCAGTTCCTCAAAGCCTAATACATCAGAAATGCCTTCCTGCAAGTCAATTCTATGTCATGTGTGCTCTCTTTATGCCTGTAAAGGCATCACCTTTATTCACAAAGCATAGGGGATTGTCACCCACTCTTTTACCTTAAGGAGGTTACAGCAGTATATATATATTCCATAGACAAAAAACCTTACGGTTTCACATGTCCGATTAAGGCTTCTTAGACCTGATCGAAATTTTAGAAACCTGTTGCAACTCTTCCACTCAAACTCCAAAAAGCAATGAAATTCCGATCATTAAGGCTGACGCCTTAATGGGCGTGTTCCTTGCGCAATACAGATATGGTATGCCATCACAGCCTGTGGGTAAGTGCAGATTCAGCACTCTCACAGAGTGAGATTGCTGTCACTCACACAATGGTGGAGCTGCTAATTCACAGATTTGTGTGCTCATTGGAATACACACATGCAGTCTATGCAACTGAAGGTCTGAGCGGAAGACAAAGCTGAAGGTCTGAGCAGTTTTATGGTGCTCCCATCCCACACAGTGCCCACAAACATCCCATTCGGTCACCACAACAATCCCTCCCTTCTCACTCCATACATCCATCTCACTTAGTATACACATTTAGCTCCCTCAAAACATCTTGGTTAATTGCTAAAACTATAATACCCCATCTACGGTCTATGCATCTACACTTGCTTCCCCTATACGCCCCCATGCTGCTGTCTTCCCCAATCCCTACTGCTGTGTTCTCCCATCTGTGCTAGTCTGTACTAATTTATCTGTATCATCTGCCTTTCCGCACCTGTGCCTTGTCTGTACCACTGTTTCCTTCTCTCTGTGCTGCTCAGTATTTCCCTCTTCAACGTCACTCTGCCTCCTCCAATACATGGTACACTGTCTTCTCTCCCATCTGAACCAGTTTTCTACCCATCCGTGCCAGTGTTTTCAACCCATCTGCACCATTTCCCCCATCTGCACCGCTGTCTCCCTTCCCATACTTGCTGCTTAATCTACCCCCTATCCACACCACTCTTACCCTATTCATGTAGCTGTCATCCTGAAGGGAAGTTTCATGGGTCACTATTGGGGGGGGGGGGTTTCCCTATCCAACCCACCCAAGGATTAGGCCTAGCTGCCACCCCCAAGGGGAGGTAAAAATACTTATCCCCTCCGATGTTGGGACTGTATTCCCCTCATCCATGCTGCTCTGCCTTCCTCATCCGTGCCGTTTCTTTCCATCTGTACTGCTCTTACCCCTCCCACATCTGTGCTGCTTTTTCCCCCTCATCCACACGGCACTGTCCACCCATCTACACAGCTCTGTCTCCCCACCATCTGTGCCACTGTCTTTCCCCCATCTGTTGCACTCTGTCTTACCTCCCACCATCTGTGGGGGTAATTCAGAGTTGATCGTAGATGTACTAAATTTAGCACATCTACGATCATTTACTCTAACATGTGGGGGAACACCCATCACTGGGCTAGTCCGCCCCGAAGGTCAGGCCCTACCCCCCCAACAAGTATAAAAGCATTGCATGGCGGCTGATAGCAGCTCTGTGGGCTACCGGGGTACGGACACTCAGTGCGGCCATTGCGCGTGCGCACCCCACAAACTAATTCAGACTGCAATCGTTGCAGTCTGAATTATCCCGTGTTTCTTTGTCCCCTCCAACAGTGCTGCTTAGTCTTACCTCTATCCACACACTTCTGTTCCCCCATCCAGACTGCTCTGTCTCCTCCCTCCAATCAACAACACTCTTACCTCATCCGAGCAGCTTTGTCTTCCGCTCCGACCTTCAGTTGCATAGACTGCATGTGTGTATTCCAATGAGCACACAAATCTGTGAATTAGCAGCTCCACCATTGTGTGAGTGACAGCAATCTCACTCTGTGAGAGTGCTGAATCTGCACTTACCCACAGGCTGTGATGGCATACCATATCTGTATTGCGCAAGGAACACATCCATTAAGGCGTCAGCCTTAATGATCGGAATTTCATTGCTTTTTGGAGTTTGAGTGGAAGAGTTGCAACAGGTTTCTGAAATTTCGATCAGGTCTAAGAAGCCTTAATCGGACATGTGAAACCGTAAGGTTTTTTGTCTGTGGAATTTCATAGCTTTTTTCAATTTATTTTTTTAATTCAGAAATGTAAACATTTCACTGTAAGAATGAAAATTAGATTTTTTGAAATGTTTAATGAAAATGTTCGTATAACATCACTGTTCTGTGCAAAATGCAAAATTAATTTTATTTACTAAACAGAATTGTTATACTTTTAACTTTGGTCAAAATACTTTGCTGCCTTTGCAGATGATGCAGGGAGGGGGTAGGCAGCAGCAGCCTGTAACTGAGGCTGGAGGCATGTGTGAAATGCATTGCGTGTAGGTGTGTGTGTGCGTCAGGTGCCGTGCTTATATATAGGTATGTGGGTCAGGTACTGTGTGTATATATATCTGTGTGTATCAGGTGCCGTGCGTATATGTGTGTGTGTTTCAGGTGTCGCGCATATATATGTGTGTCAGTTGGCGCGCACATATATGTGTGTGTCAATTGGCGCGCACATATATGTGTCAGGTGGCGCGCATATATATGCGTGTTTCAGGGGCCGCGTGCGCGTGTCAGGTGCCGCGCATGTACATGTGCCCATGTGTGTGAGTGGTGCCGTTGTGCATGTATGTGTGTGTCAGGTGCCGCGCATGTATATATGTGTGTGTGTTAAATGCTACGTCTGTGTATGTGCCAGGTGCTGTGTAAATGCTATGTGTGTGTGTGTGTGTGTGTGTGTGTGTCAGGTGCTGTGCATATATATGATTGTTTCAGGTACTGCGTGTATAGATGTGTGTGTCAGGTGCTGTGTGTTTATGTGTGTGTGGTGCCACGCGTGTACGCATGTGTGTCAGGTGTCGCACATGTACGTACACGTGTGTGTGTCAGTTGTGTGAGGTGCCACGTGTTTGCCAGGTATCGTGCGTGTATATGTGTGTTAAATGCTACATGCGTTTATTATGTGTGTGTGCCAAGTACTGCGTGTGTATATTAGTGAGTCTGGTGCTGTGCCTGTATATGTGTATGTCTGGTGCTGCGTGTGTATGCATCAGTTGCCACATGCGGGTTTGTGTCAAGTGTTGTGCGTGTATATGTGTGTGTAAGGTGTTGTGCATGTATATGTGTGTGTCAGGTGCTGCACATGTATGTGTGTGTGTGTGTGTGTGTGTGTATGGTATGTCAGGTGCTGCGCATGTATGTGTGTGTGTGTGTGTGTGTGTGTGTGTGTCAGGTGCTGCACATGTATATGTGTGTGTGTGTGTGTTTGTTAAATGCTATGCCTGTGTATATGCGCATGTGTGTAAGGTGCTGCGTAAATGCTACGTGTGTGTGTGTCAGGTGCTGCGCATATATATGATTGTTTCAGGTACTGCGTGTATATATGTGTGTCAGGTGCTGCGCATGTCTGTGTCTGTGTCAGGTGCTGCGCGTATATATGTGTTTGTCAGGTGCTGCGCGTGTATGTGTGTGTCTGGTGCTGTGTTTGTATGTGTCAGCTGCCGCGTGAATGTCAGGTGTTGAACATGTATGTGGGTGTGAGTGTCAGGTGCTGCGCATGTATGTGGGTGTATCAGGTGCTGTGCGTGTGTGTGTGTGTGTGTGTGTGTGTGTGTGTGTGTGTGTGTGTGGTGCTGCGTGTGTGTGTCAGTCAGGTGTCGCGTGTATACGTATACGTGTGTGTGTGTGTGTTAGGTGTGTGAGGTACCACGTGTTTGTGCCAGGTGCTGTGCGTGTTTATGTTAGAGATGAGCGGATTCAGTTTTACTCGGTTTTACTCGGTTCTCAAAACCGAATCTTATTGGCTCACGGATGTCACGTGTTTTGGATAGCCAATAGGATTCGGTTTTGAGAACCGAGTAAAACCGAGTAAAACCGAATCCGCTCATCTCTAGTTTATGTGTGTTAAATGCTACATGCATATATATGTGTGTGTACCAAGTACTTTGTGTGTATATTAGTGCATCTGATGCTGTGCCTGTATATGTGCGTCTTTGGTGCTGCGTGTGTATGCATCGGTTGCTGCGCGCGGAGGTGTGTCAGGTGTTGTGCGTGTATATATGTGTGTGTAAGGTGTTGCGCGTGTATATGTGTGTCAGGTGCTGCGCATGTATGTGTCTGTGTCAGGTGCTGCGCATGTATATGTGTGTGTGTGTCTGGTGCTGCGCGTATGTGTGTGTGTCTGGTGCTGCGCGTCTATGTGTGTGTCAGGTGCTACATGTCTGTGTGTGTCAGGCGCTGCATGTTTAGATTAGTGTGTCAGCTGTTGCACGCATTTGTGTGTGTCAGGTGTTGCGTGTGTGTGCGTGTGTGTGTCAGGTGTTGCGCGTGTATGTGTGTCAGGTGCTGCACGTGTATATGTGTGTGTGTCAGGTGTTGCGCATGTATATGTGTGTGTGCCAGGTGCTGCACGTGTATATGTGTGTGTGTCAGGTGCTGTGCGTGTATGTGTTTGTGTCAGGTGCTGCACGTGTATATGTATGTGAGTGGCAGGTGCTGCGCGTGTGTGTGTGTGTGAGGTGCTGCAAGTGTATGTGTGTGTGATGTGTGTGTGTGTTAAATGCTACGTGTATATATGTGTCAGGTGCTGCCTGTGTATGTGTGTGTCAGGTGCTGGGTGTCTATGTGTGTGTCAGGTGCTGGGTGTCTATGTGTGTGTCAGGTGCTACATGTCTGTGTGTGTCAGGCACTGCATGTTTATATTAGTGTGTCAGCTTTTGCACGCATTTGTGTGCGTCAGGTGTTGCGCGTGTATATGTGTGTGTGTCAGGTGCTGCACGTGTATATGCGAGTGTCAGGTGTTGCATGTGTATATGTGTGTGTTAGGTGCTGCGTATGTATGTGATTGTGTGTCAGGTGCTGCAAGTATATATGTGTGTGTGTGTCAGGTGTTGCGAGTATATATGTGTGTGTGAGAGTCAGGTGCTGTGAGTGTATATGTGTGTTAGGTTCTGTGTGTGTTAAATGCCTTGTGTGTGTTTCAGTTGCTGCATGTGTATATTAGTGTGTCTGATGTTGTGCTTGTGTGTATGTGTGTGTCAGGTGCTTCCTTTATGTGTGTCAGGTGTTGCACGTGTATATGTGTGTCAGGTGCTGCGTGTGTGTTAAATGCCGCTCCTCTGTCCCACACACATTCCGAGCTCTCTGGATCTGCTCTCACTCCTGAGGAGCGCTGTCTTCCACGGGTGGTAGTCATGTGACCGCCGGTCGGCTGACCGACAGTCACATGACCTCCTCCGTGAGCCCGACGGCTCACTATCCCGATGGTCGGCATGCCGACCAAAAGGGACTATTTCCACTCGTGGGTGTCCACGACACCCATAGAGTGGGAATAGAACCCGTGACGACCTGCGGTCGCCACCGAGCCAGCAGCGTGGCGAGCGCAGCGTGGCGAGCGCAGCGTGGCGAGCGCAGCGACCCAGCAAGGGGCTTGCTGCACTCGCCCCTCCCCGCCGGGATCCCGGCGTCGGTATGCTGCCGGGATCCCGGCGTCGGTAAGGTGACGGGCGGTCAGGAGACCGCCGGTCACCCGTACTACACCCGTCTTCCACAGATGCTGGCAGGTTGTCTTTCCCCTGCCTGTCACTGGCTCTGCTGTAAGCATTCTTCCACGACTCCAGTCAGCATGCACTGCTTGTATGACTGCAGATCAGTGGTTCCCCTCACTTCCCTATATAAAAAAAATAAAAATTATATATATGTACCTTACACTTCTTTTTCACTTCTCATGCCTTGACAAAGGGGTTGGATACCCTGAAACGTTGGTGGAAAATGCTGTGATTTTTCTCAAATACACATCGCTTGTTGAAAGACCTCGAGTGCCGCATTATTTTTCCATTTTATTACAAGTTACTTACTGAGGGCACCGTGGCGCATGAGTTACCAGAGGAGTGCCGGGCTGGGGGACTGGACGGGGGGCGGCACGCAGGGCACAGAACTGTACGGTGGATCAACACTCAGGGCGCATGGGACTGTACAGGGGGGACAACACGCAAGGCACAGGGGACTGTATGGGGAGGCGGTACGCAGGACGCAGGGGACTGTATGGGGGGTGACACGCAGGGCACAGGGGACTGTACAGTGGAGCAGGGTGCAGGGGATTTTACAGGGGGCGACACACAGAGGACTGAGGGGGTAGGGCAAAATGCAGGACGCAGGAGACTGTACGGAGTTGTGACACGCAGGTGCAGGGGACAGTACCGGGTGTAAGCGACATGCTGGGTGCAGGGGACTGTACTGAGGGGGTCAACACACAGGCTGCAGGAGCCTGTACACAATGAGGGCAACATGCAGGATGCAGAGGACTGTACGGGGGGAGCAGCACGGGACTGTACGGGTGGAGGGGCAACATACAAGGGAATGTACAGGGGTAGGGCGACATGCAGGGGACTGTACAGGGGTGTGTGTGTGACTTGAAGGGAGCAGGGGACAGTACTGAGGTAAAGCAACACGCATGGGACTGTACTAAAGGGGGGCGACATGCAAGGCACAGGGGATTGTACGGGGGGTGACACACAGGGTGCAGGGGACAGTACCGGGGGAAAGCGACACTCAGGGAGCAGGGGACTGTACTGAAGGGGGGACTGTGCGGGGGAACGGCAGGCAGGTCGCAGGGGACTGTGCGGGGGGGGGGGTTTACAGGGAGGAGGGAAACGCAGGGTACATGGGGACTATACGGGGGAGGTGACACACAGAGCACAGGGGACTGTACATGAGGTGTCACACAGGGCTCAGGGTACTGCATGGGGGGGTTACATTGCGGGGAGCAGGGGACAGTACCGGAGGAAAGCAACACGCAGTATGCAGGGGACTGTACTGAAGGGGGCAACACACAGGGCGCAGGGGACTGACTGTACAGGGGTGGGCAACACGCAGGGCACAGGGGACTGTACGGTGGGGGTGACACACATAGGGCGCAATGGACTGTACCAGGGGAAAGTGACACGCAGGGCACAGGACTGGATGAAAGCGACCTGCAGGGCGCAGAGGGACTGTACGGTGGCGAAAGGCAGGGTACAGAGTACTGTATGCGTGGGTGGCAACACGCAGGGGAGTGTACGGGGGTAGGGTGACATTCAGGACGCAGAGTACTGTACGTGTAAGGGGGGGGTGGCACGCAGGGCACTGGGGACAGTAGGGTGCATCAAACGCTCCGACATTCGGAATGCTTGCTGTCCCTATTCTTAAAATGTACCTTTTAGCATAGAAACAACTGTGCAAATTTTTTTGGATGTACGATTTGACTTAGGTGGTCCACCTCCACACCCAAAAATTGTCTGTATCTTGGTACTAAAGCAGGTGTATTGTATTATACAAAACAACTAACTTTAGCAAAATGAAGCCAACTTTTGTATGTGTGCCATGAATGCGTGTCTTACATTGATTTAAGAACATAAGAACACAACAAAGAAAGGGAACAGCATGAAGCCTCATGGGCCTATCGTGGCTGTTCCCATCCAAATCATTAATCAAATCATTATTTCTTTTTCAGATAAAATAAATAGAAATTTGTAGAAATAAATAGAAATAAAATAAAATAAATAGAAAAATAGAAATAAATAGAAATCTTTAATCTTCAGGGGCATGGTGGGCCACATAAATATCATCTCAGAGTCTTCAAAATTTGTATGCAATATATCCTTAGCAATTCTAAAAAATGTAGCATGGGGACAAATCATTTTTCTTACTTTTAAAAATTCATGGGGCGTTTAATGCACACTAGGGGACAGTGCCGGGAAAAGCGACGCGCAGGGCACAGAACTTGGGGAAAACAACACGCAAGGTGCAGGAGACTGTACTGGGGAGTGATACCTAGGGTGCAAGGAACTGTATGGGGGACACACAGCGGGGGGGGGGGTATTCCAGGGTACATAGTACGGGGGGAGGACCGGGGTAGCCAGGCACACAGAAGGGAGGAGGCGCAGGGAAGCCGGGCACACAGAATGGAGGAAGGAGCGGTGGAGCAGGGCACATAGAACCAGGGGGGCGGGAGGGGGGGTAGCCAGGCACACAGAATGGGGGGTGAGCCGGGCACAAAGCACGGGGGGAAGAGTGGGAGAGTTAGGCACACAGAATAGAGGGGGGGAGGGGTGGGGGGTTTGCAGGCACATAGCACAGGGGGGGAGGAGCCAGGCACACAGCGAAGGGGGGGTTTCCGGCCACACAGAACGGTGGGAGGAGCGGGGGAGTTGGGCACACAGCACGGTTGGGGGGGAGCGGCACACAGCACATGGGGGTGGAGCGGGGGAGCCAGGCACACAGCGGGGAGGCGGGGTTTTCCGGCCACACAGCACGGGGGAGGGGCGGGGTAGCCAGGCACACAGCAGGGGGGGAAACATAGAACACAAATAGTACTTGATAAATAGGCCCCTAATAGCCATATAAAAATAACTATTTTCCGGTGGTGGGTTGTGAGAGACTCAACAGGATACTTTTGTGGCCGGGGATCGGATCCACCCAGCTATGGCGGCCACAACTGCATAATTTTATGTGCTGCAGCGCCATCAGGGGGAAATGTCAGTGCTCTGCGCCTAATTGTGGTCAGCTGACCGTGCATATGCAGAGAGGCACCGGATCCCGATATAGCAGCCATAAGAAACGCTAAACCCAATAATTAGTAAATATGCCCCTTAATGAGTAGACAATCGCCTATGCTTTCAATTGCATGTTTTTTGTTGTTTATATACCATCTAGTATCATTTTCATTCATATCGCACAAATATCCATATGACAAAAATATTCAATCACATAAAAGTGACGTTATAAAGTCCTCATAATCTCACTTAGGGAGAGATGTACCAACCCTTGGGGAGAGATAAAGTGGAGAGGTTTCACAAAGCTTCGTCGTTTCAAAAACTTTTTCAGCTGAAGCGACAGGTCACCACGGGTAGGCAGAGCCGGCCCTGACTATTTTGATGCCCTAGGCAATATTCGGGCTGGTGTCCCCCTGCTTCGTAGATAGTGGGTGACAGAGAGACATTGGCGGACAGCAAGATGGCTGATGACAGGGATGGTGACATGGTGAAGGTGACAGGGAGATGATGACAGGGAGACATTAGGTGACAGGAGGAGGGAGCCCGGGAGATAGAGGGTGACAGTGAGATGATGAAAAGGAGATAGAGGATGATAGGGAGACATTGGGTGAGAGGGAGAGGATGACAGGGAGACATTGAGTGACAGGGAAATAGAGAGTATCAGGGAGACATTGGGTGATAGGAAGAGGGAGACGGAGATAATGGGTGATAGGAAGAGGGTGACAAGAAGATAATGGGTGACATGGTGAGGGTGAAAGGGAGATAGCGAGTGATAGGAAGTGGGTGACAGGATGATAGAGAGTGACAGAAACAGAGAGTGACAGAAAAATAGTGGGTGACAGGAAGAGGGTAACAGGGAGATAGTGGGTGACAGGGGAGGCAGTGTATGATAGCTGTGAAGTGGCTACAAGGAGTGATAATTGTAAGCTTACTTACTTCTGGGGCCGGGTGTGAGATGGACTGTCTCTCTCTGCAGGCAGGGACCAGGCTGTTCTTCTTATCTGCCTAGCCTCAATCATCATCCCTGGTGGCACCGCCTCCCATCAGCATCAGTCTGTCAGTCCCATGGGTCTTTAGTCATGGCCCATAGAGCAACGTGACAGTGTAGTTATGAGTCCAGGGACAGATTGTAGACTATAAGTGGCCCTGGAAAAGTTTCTGTCACATGGGCGGTGACAGGAATACATTGTCAGGGAGAGGGTGACATGGAGATAGTGAGTGACAGGGAGGGAAACATTGGATGTCACCCACTCTCTCCCTGGAGCCAACACCCTAACTGCAGCCTAACCCTATCCCCACCCTAACTGCTGTCCAACCCTAACCACAGTCTAATCCTACCCCTACCCTAACTGCAGCCTAAACCTATCTGCAGCCCAGTGGCGTCATGAGGGGGGTGCGGTGGGTGCGGGACGCACCCGGGTGTCACCCTTCAATGGGGTGACACCAAATAGAGCTGCGCACCCGCATCCCGTTAAATTGAGCCACGCACCCGCATCCCATTAAATTAACGTGAGAGGCGAGACAGAGCGGCGGAACTAGCAGCGGTGCGTTGTACCGAAGCCTGCCGCTGTCAAGGGGCCCACAGCCGCCGGCATTACATTGAGTCACACTGACTCACTGTATTGCCGCCGTCAGCTCTGCGCCCGCCGCCAGTCAGTGTCCCAGCCAGGGGGAGAGGGGAGGAGGGGCCACCCTCCCCTCTCCGCAGCAGCTGCCTCTCTCCTTGCTAGTGCGCGCTGAATGCTGCCTGGGAGGAGGGACAGGAGCTGTGGAGACAGACTCAGGATGTGCTGGAGCAAAAGAGCAGCCTGGGAGGAACCTTATATCCTTTACAGTGGGAGCCAGCCATTCCAGTCGCCATGAAAAGTATGATGAGGGGTAAGGGGGGGGGGGGGCGATGATGTGTGCAGATCTATCTATATATATATATATATGTGTGTATGCATTGTGTATGTACATGTGTGTATGTATAGAGAGATATATATGTGTGTCGTGAGCAGCTGGTTCGGCACTCTCGTATTAGTAGTCAGTCCATGTGTTCTTGCCTCAAATAATGCAAATTTGTTGTGTAACCAAACATTTCCTATTACTCCTATCCAATCTGCCGCGGACCAGCAGCCAGTCATTGGCTGCCGGTCCGCGGCAGATTGGAAATAGTAGCGCCGGGTCATAGGAGCCAGTGCCGCACCACCAAAGGCCGCCGACCACAGCCTCCTCCATTGCACCGCTGCCGCCCTCTGCCTCCTCCGCTGCGCAGCCGCCACCCTCAGCCTCCTCAGCCACCCTCAGTCCTTCTCTGCCCATAGCCTCCTCCGCCCCCTGCCGACCACAGCCTCCTCATGCACTGCAGACCACATCATCCTCCGCTCCGGCTGCTAAATAGGTAATCTTACCCTGCTGCCCTTCTCTCTCCCTAGTCCCTACTGTATGCCCTTGCTGGTCCTCTCTCTGTCACTCTCCCTGTCCCTGTGTCTTTGCTGTCACTCTCCCTGTCCCTATGTCCCTGATGTCACTTTCCCTGTCCCTCTGTCACTCTCCCTGTCCCTGCTGTCACTCTCCCTGAATTTTGTCTCATTCCGTGTGGTATAATGTGAATTTCGGATCATACTGTATTCTATAATGTGAATTTCGGCCCATACCGTGTGCTATAATGTGAATTTTGGCTCATACTGTATTCTATAGTGTGAATTTCGGCTCATACCGTGTGCTATAATGTGAATTTCAGCTCATACCATGTGCTATAATGTGAATTTTGGCTCATACTGTATTCTATAGTGTGAATTTCGGCTCATACCGTGTGCTATAATGTTAATTTCGGCTACTGTGTGCTATAATGGGCGTTTCGGCTCATTCCGTGTGCTATAATGTGAATTTCAGCTCACACCGTGTTCTTTAATGTGAATTTTGGCTCATACCGTGTGCTATAATGTGAATTTCGGCTCATACCGTGTGCTATAATATGAATTTCGGCTCATACTTTGTGGTATAATGTGAATTTTGGTTCATACCGTGTGCTATAATGTGAATTTCGGCTCATACCGTATGCTATAATGTGAATTTCGGCTCAAACTTTGTGGTATAATGTGAAAGGGGCACCAGTATAAGGGGTCCTACTATTGTGGTGCATAATGTGTATAAGGGGTACGTAGTGTGGTAAACTACACTAAAGGACATGCCCCCTTTTGAGTGGCTATGCCCCCTTTCCCGAAGAGATATATATGTGTATATATATATATATATATATATATATATATATATGAAACTTGTGTGGCCGACACTCCTTGTTTAAATTCTTTTTAAGAAGTGCTTGGAGTGCCAGATTATATATAGACACACAAACACACACACACACACACACACACACACACACAGTGTGATACGGAAGGAGGTCCATGGGGGTGACACCATAAGTTGCCATACCGGGTGACACCAACCCTAGTGACGCCTCTGCTGCAGCCTAATCCTAACCCCAGCTAACTGCAGCCTAACTCTAACTGCAGTCTAATCCTAACCCCCACCCTAACTGCAGCCTCATACTAACCCCACCCTAACTGCAGTCTACCCCTAACTGGTGTGTGGGGGAGGGGGTGATCGGTAATGCTGTAGATGGAGGGGTTAAAGCTATGAGGGAAGAGAGCAGGAAAGGGGAACTCATGTAGGCGAGGCAGGGCAAAGGTGCCGCAGATGGGGGTGATGGTTGGTGTTTGCTGCTGTGAGTGGAGCAGGAGAGGGGAATCTTTGTGGGGGAGAGGTGGGGTTGCCTTTGTTCTGTAAGTGGAAGTTTGGAGCTGTGAGCGGAATGAGAGCTGGAGAGGGGAACCCGTGTGGGGGTGGAGGGGGGGGGTGTTGGAGCTGCGAAGTAACAGAGGAGAGGGGAGTCTGTGCAGGGGAGTGTCGGGGAGTAGGGAGGGGGTAATGGTGCACAGAGGGGATGGGGGAGGTTTTTCTTGGAGGTCCAATGGGTGGGGGATGGGTAGGAGCAGTGTAAGGTACAGAGAGGACCAGAGAGAGAAACCTGTGTGGGAGGAGGAGGTTTTTTTTTGGAGGTGCTGTGGATGGGTAGCAGGAGTGATAGCACAGAGAGGACTAGAGGCAGGAGTCTGTGTGGGGGAGGAGGGGGGGGGTGGTGGTTGGGGGTGCCGCAGATATAGGATAGGTAGCAGGAGTGATAGCACAGAGAGGACTAGAGGCAGGAGTCTGTGTGAGGGAGGAGGGGGTGTGGTGGTTGGGGGTGCCACAGATTGTTATGCACACCAGTGCCAGCAGGAATGTACTGGTGTCTGAACGGTGAGGGATGCAAAACAAATGAACTCACAGACAGACTGGGGAATAT
Organism: Pseudophryne corroboree; assembly: GCF_028390025.1. Classification (NCBI taxonomy): domain Eukaryota; kingdom Metazoa; phylum Chordata; class Amphibia; order Anura; family Myobatrachidae; genus Pseudophryne; species Pseudophryne corroboree. Next base: position 736,997,018 of record NC_086445.1, on the reverse strand, counting down.
GACATTACATACACAGAAGGTGATAGGGTAACAAAATAAACACAAAGTGAACAGAGAAGCCCAAAGGCTAAGAAACCTGGTGTCTCCCTAGTATTAGGAATGCTCAGATGGAAAGAAGCGAGATGTAGTGATTTAATACGTAGAGAACCCGAAATGCTGTTGCTAAGGGCAACAGCAAAACCCTAAAGGGTTACCAACGGGTGTGGCAGTAAACTCCTTGGTCAGAGATGGAATAATAGACACAAGGGGGTATATTTACTAAGGTCCCGATTTTGACCGAGATGCCGTTTTTTCATCAAAGTGTCATCTCGGTAATTTACTAAGCAATAATCACGGCAGTGATGAGGGCATTCGTAATTCGTAATAATTTGGAAGTCCTAGGAAAAAATCACGAATCAATACACCATCGGTCAAATACGCCTGCAATTTGCTAGAAATCGGGAATTTACTAAAAAGTGCAAAACACAAACACTGCCGACAATAGCCAAACACTGCCGTGATAAAATACAAATCGTGAAAAAGTGCTAAAAAAAACAGACCTGCTTTTTTATCCCGTGTTTGTATAGGCATGCACGGATCCTTGAGATCCGTGCATGTTTTTCAGTGGGAAGGGGGGGGGAAATGTTCTAAATTTTCGGGAAAAAATTGCGTGGGGTCCCCCCTCCTAAGGCAAACCAGCCTCGGGCTCTTTGAGCCGATCCTGGTTGCAGAAATATGGGAAAAAAATGGACAGGGGTTCCCCGATATTTAAGCAACCAGCATCGGGCTCTGCGCCTGGTCCTGGTTCCAAAAATATGGGGGACAAAAAGAGTAGGGGTCCCCCGTATTTTTGAAACCAGCAAAGGGCTCCACTAGCTGGACAGATAATGCCACAGCCGGGGGTCACTTTTATACAGTGCCTTGCGGCCGTGGCATCAAATATCCAACTAGTCACCCCTGGCCGGGGTACCCTGGGGGAGTGGGGACCCCTTCAATCAAGGGGTCCCCCCCCCAGCCACCCAAGGGCCAGGGGTGAAGCCTGAGGCTGTCCCCCCCCCATCCAATGGGCTGCGGATGGGGGGCTGATAGCCTTTGTTGATAGTTATGAATATTGTTTTTAGTAGCAATACTACAAGTCCCAGCAAGCCTCCCCCGCAAGCTGGTACTTGGAGAACCACAAGTACCAGCATGCGGCGGGAAAACTTGGCCGCTGGTACCTGTAGAACTACTACTAAAAAAATACCCAAAAAATGACAAGACACACACACCTTGAAAGTAAAGTTTTAATACATCCATCCACACAAACATATACACATACTTACCTTATGTTCACACGCAGGTCGGTCCTCTTGTCCAGTAGAATCCATGGGGTACCTGTTGAAAAAATTATACTCACAAAATCCAGTGTAGATCGGTCCTCTTCAAATCCATTTGTAATCCACGTACTTGAGAAAATAAAAAAACGGAGTCCCGACCACGAACTGAAAGGGGCCCCCTTTCCCCGAATGCAAGAAACCCACTATGACTTCTGTCTAAGTGGGTTTCTTCAGCCAATCAGGGAGCGCCACGTTGTAGCACCCTCCTGATCGGCTGTGTGCTCCTGTACTGTATGACAGGCAGCACACAGCAGTGTTACAATGTAGCGCCTATGCGCTCCATTGTAACCAATGGTGGGAACTTTCTGCTCAGCGGTTGACCAAAAGTGACCTCACCGCTGACCACAAAGTTCCCACCATTGGTTACAATGGAGCGCATAGGCGCTACATTGTAACACTGCCGTGTGCTGCCTGTCATACTGTACAGGAGCACACAGCCGATCAGGAGGGTGCCACAACGTGGCGCTCCCTGATTGGCTGAAGAAACCCACTTAGACAGAAGTCAGAGTGGGTTTCTGGCATTCGGGGAAAGGGGTCCCATGTGAAAACATGGGGCCCCTTTCAGTTCGTGGTCGGGACTCCATTTTTTTATTTTCTCAAGTACGTGGATTACAAATGGATTTGAAGAGGACCGATCTACACTGGATTTTGTGAGTATAATTTTTTCAACAGGTACCCCATTGATTCTACTGGACAAGAGGACCGACCTGCGTGTGAACATAAGGTAAGTATGTGTATATGTTTGTGTGGATGGATGTATTAAAACTTTACTTTCAATGTGTGTGTGTCTTGTCATTTTTGGGGTATTTTTTTAGTAGTAGTTCTACAGGTACCAGCGGCCAAGTTTTTCCGCCACATGCTGGTACTTGTGGTTCTCCAAGTACCAGCTTGCGGGGGAGGCTTGCTGGGACTTGTAGTACTGCTACTAAAAACAATATTCATAACTATCAACAAAGGCTATCAGCCCCCCATCCGCAGCCCATTGGATGGGGGGGGACAGCCTCGGGCTTCACCCCTGGCCCTTGGGTGGCTGGGGGGGGACACCCCTTGATTGAAGGGGTTCCCACTCCCCCAGGGTACCCCGGCCAGGGGTGACTAGTTGGATATTTGATGCCACGGCCGCAGGGCACGGTATAAAAGTGACCCCCGGCAGTGGAATTATCTGTCCAGCTAGTGGAGCCCGGTGCTGGTTTTAAAAATACGGGGGACCCATACTCTTTTTGTCCCCCGTATTTTTGGAACCAGGACCAGGCGCAGAGCCCGATGCTGGTTGCTTAAATATGGGGGAACCCCTGTCCATTTTTTTCCCATATTTCTGCAACCAGGATCGGCTCAAAGAGCCCGAGGCTGGTTTGCCTTAGGAGGGGGGACCCCACGCAAATTTTTTTTAACATTTAAACTTTATTTTTTTTTTAAACAAAGTGCACAATGAAGCCCAGCACGGATCTCTCAGATCCGGCCGAGAATCATTGTATTAAAGTCGGCAGTGTTTTACAAGTCACTCACGTAAAACACTGCCTAAAAAAACAAATGACATCGACATCGGAAAACCCGAAAATGCAGAATACGGTAGCTTAGTTAATTAGTCGTAATCAATTCAAAAAGTTGCATATTTACACTTTCGATGTCATTCGTGATTGAACTTTGACCTCAAACGGGAAAACACGAATCTTAGTAAATTTACCCCAAGGAGTGTCTCCACAATCCTAGTCCTCACTTGCAGTGCACTGGTTCAGCTTACTGCCACTAAACTGACACCTGAACACCTTGCACAGTGAGAAAGGATTTTGGCAGGCAAGTCTGAGAATACAGCAGCAAACTTGCTAGGTTCACAGAGTAGCAAAAGAACCCCAGCAGGTTAAACGACTGACTCCAGTCTTACTGCTAGGTCTGGATTGGCAGAGTGTAATACCAAATCCCAAGGCCTATTTGCAGTAAGCAACAAACAAATACAAAGTTTACACAGTACTAGCTAGCTTTCAGGAACTGACTAACCAACAAAGATTCAGCAGCATCTGCCTTACCTGAGAAGAGGGTTTATATAGCAGGTGCTGTCCACGCCCAACTCAGACCTCACAGACTGTGAGCACAAAAACCAGCACCGGATCCCCTGCCATGCACAGAGCCTGAAACCATTGCACAGCAAAAGACCCAAACCGGAGTATCAGCTACGCTCAGGTTACTCCGCTAGCACTTGTCTCCCGGTTGCCATGACGACGTGGCAGCACAGAGCAGGAGACCCTAACAGTACCCCCCCCTCTGACGAGGGGTCAAAGAACCCCTACCGGGGAACTGCGAGAAGAAAGAGCGTAACAGTCTGGGGGCATGAAGATCACAACTGCGCACCCACGACCGCTCCTCCGGGCCATACCCCTTCCAGTGCACCAAAAATGACAGCCGACCCCGAACCATATTGGAGTCAAGAATACTTTCAACAACAAACTCCCTCTGGCCACGTATCAGAAGAGGGGAAGGTCTTCCACTGGAAGAAGGATTACTAATCGCCCGTTTTAAAAGGGAACAATGAAATGTTTTATTGATACCCAAAGAACGGGGTAGATCTAACTGAAATGCCACCGGATTGATAACCCTAGTGATCTTATAAGGACCCATGATCCGGGGGCCTAACTTATGAGATGGCTGTCTCAACTTCAAATTCTTGGTAGACAACCAGACGAAGTCTCCTAATTTGAAGCTGCAGGGTCTTTTCCGCTTATCAAAAACCCTTTTGGTCACTAATGACACAGACACAAGGGCTATCTTCACTTTCCTCCAAATACCTCTAAGGATCGAAACCACAGAGGAACCACCAGGCGTGGAGTCCAGGGGGTCAAAAGAATTGGCCTTAGGATGATGCCCATACACACAAAGGAAGGGAGAGATCCCTGTAGCAGAGTGAGCCGCGTTGTTATAGGCAAACTCCGCCATGGACAGATGAGCCACCCAGTCAGTCTGACACTTGGAGACATAACACCTGAGGAACTGCTCCAAGGACTGGTTCACCCTTTCAGTCTGCCCATTAGACTGCGGATGGTAGCCTGACGACAAGCTGACAGAAATCTGGAGATCGGAACAAAATGCCCTCCAGAATTTGGCCACAAACTGGGATCCGCGGTCAGAGACCACATCAAGTGGCAACCCGTGGAGGCGCACAACATGCAGCATAAATAATTCAGACAGGCGTCTGGCCGATGGCAGCCCAACCAATGGAATGAAGTGCGCCATCTTCGAAAACTTGTCAACGACAACCCAGATGGCTGTCATCCCCGAGGATTTGGGCAAGTCCACCACAAAATCCATTGAAATGTGGGTCCATGGCTTAGATGGAATAGAGAGTGGATGTAATGGGCCAACAGGAACCCCTCTAGGAGTCTTATTTCGGGCACAGATGTCACATGCCCGAACCCACTGATCCACATCCCTAGCCACCGAGGGCCATCACACCGCCCTAGATAGCAACTCCCGAGTTCTGGCAATACCCGGGTGACCTGCCAACTTCTTGGCATGGAATTCCAGGAACACTTGCTGTCTTAACCTAGGAGGCACAAACAAAAGACCTACCGGAAGGTCTGGAGGAGCCTGCTCCTGTGCTCTAAGGACTAATGACAAGAGGTCCTGGGTAATGCCCACTTTAATATATGATGGGGACACAATGGGCAATGGCTCCTTGGTGGTCTCCTGGATTGGAGCAAAACTCCGCGAGAGCGCATCAGCCTTGATGTTTTTTGTCCCAGGGCGATATGTTATCAAAAAATTAAAGCAAGCAAAAAACAAAGCCCATCGTGCCTGCCTGGCATTGAGGCGCTTCGCTGACTCTAAATATGCCAAATTCTTATGGTAGGTGAGAATTGAGACCACAAACTTAGCCCCCTCAAGCCAGTGTCTCCACTCCTCGAGTGCATCCTTAATAGCCAACAATTCCCGGTTACCCACGTCATAATTCATCTCGGCAGGCGAAAATTTACGGGAAAAGTAAGCACAGGGATGAAGGCGATTATCAGACACCCCCATCTGAGAGAGCACTGCCCCAATACCCATCTCAGAGGCATCCACCTCCACCACAAAAGGACGCTCTGGATCTGGGTGTCGCAGCACCTTGGCCGAGACAAATGCCCTTTTGAGACGGGCAAAAGCCGCTTTGGCCTCACAAGACCAGTGAGCAACATCCGCCCCTTTCTTAGTGAGTGCCACCAAGGGCGCCAGTATAGACGAAAATCCAGCGATAAATCGTCTATAAAAATTCGCAAAGCCCAGAAAACGCTGAAGCGCCTTCAAACTAGTGGGCTGCACCCAATCCAGGACTGTCTGTACCTTGGAACCCTCCATTTGGAAACCTTCTGGGGAGATAATATATCCTAGAAATGCGATTTGCTGAACTTCAAATTCGCACTTCTCCAGCTTCGCCCCAAGCCGGTGGTCTCTGAGTTTCTGGAGGACTATGCGTACATGCTTCCGATGTTCCTCCAGGGAATGGGAGAAGATTAGGATGTCATCTAAGTATACAACTAAGAATCTATCCAAATATTCCCTGAGCACATCGTTCATGAAGTCCTGGAAGACTGCCGGGGCATTACAGAGCCCAAAAGGCATCACCAAATATTCATAATGCCCTGAGTGGGTATTAAAGGCAGTCTTCCATTCATCCCCCTCTCTTATTCGGATTAGATTGTACGCACCGCGTAGGTCAATCTTAGAAAAAATGGTGGCAGTACGAAGCTGGTCAAACAAGACCGAAATGAGAGGCAGTGGGTATGAGTTTTTAATCGTGATACGGTTCAATTCCCTGAAGTCAATGCAGGGTCGCAACGAACCGTCCTTTTTACCCACGAAGAGGAACCCCGACCCAACTGTAGACTGTGAAGGTCTGATAAATCCCTTAGCCAAGTTCTCCTGAATGTACTCTGCCATAGCCTGAGTCTCAGGACGTGACAGGGAGTACAACCTGCTCTTGGGAAGCTTAGCATTCAGCAACAAATCAATGGCACAGTCATAGGGGCGATGGGGAGGTAGTACCTCTGCAACTCTTTTGGAGTACACGTCCGCAAAATCTGCATAACATGCTGGCAATCCTGGCAAACTTAGCTGCGAAAGCCTGACTGGAAGGCTCAAGCAACTCCTGAAACAATCAGTACCCCAACTAAGAATCTCCCCAGAGACCCAGTCAAATTGAGGATTGTGTAACCAGGGTAACCCCAACACCAATGGGGCAAAAGTACAGACAGTCACATAAAAGGACAATTTTTCAGAGTGTGTGGCTCCAATAAACAAAGAAATCTGGCTAGTGCAAGAGGTAATTTTACCCTGGGATAATGGTTCCCCGTTTAACCCACAAATCTCAATTTCCGATGCCAAGGATACTAAGGGAACAGAGTGTCTCAGGGCGAATTGGCGGTCCATAAAAACCCTGTCGGCCCCACTGTCCACAAAGGCCTCAGTCTTGACAGTTTGACCGAGGATCTTCAAGGTCACCGGAATGATAAAAGTCTTCTTGGGAAATTCCGACTTCTGACCTGACAGGATATTTCCCATCACCCTCAGGCCCTGAAGTTTTCTGGCTTTTCTGGGCATGATACTACCACATGACCCTTATTCCCACAGTACAAACATAACCCCTGCTGTCTCCTCTGCGTCTTCTCACGCGAGGAGAGGCGGGTAGCCCCAATCTGTATAGGCTCCTCAGAAAATTCCTCAGAGTCTGAGGTTCCCTTGGGAAAGAAGGAAACCTCGGTCTCCCTTTCAAGCCTGCGCTCTCTCAGCCGTCTATCCACCCGAATGGATAACTGCATGAGCTGATCCAAGCTATCAGGCAAGGGATATTGTACCAGTTGGTCTTTTAACTGGTTAGAAAGACCTCTTCGGTACTGGTGTCTCAGGGCTGGGTCATTCCACTGGGTATCATGGGCCAACCTCCGAAACTCCGTACAATAAACCTCAACTGGCCTTCGCCCTTGCTTAAGGATCGAAATCTGAGCCTCGGCTGAGGCCGTCTTGTCAGGGTCATCATACAACATGCCCAGTGCCGTAAAAAAAACATCAACACTTTTAAGCGACGGACAGTCAGGCTGCAACCCATATGCCCAGACCTGTGGGTCTCCTTGTAGCAAGGAAATCACTATGCCCACCCGCTGAATCTCTGACCCAGAAGACTGAGGCCTAAGCTGGAAATATAGCTTGCAGCTCTCCTTGAAACAAAAGAACTGCGAGCGATCTCCAGAAAAACGATCCGGGAGATTTACTTTCGGCTCCTTAACCCCTGAAGGTACTGCTGCTGCGGGAGCTCTGCCAGCGGCCTGCGAGGTGTGCATTTTAATGGACAAATCATTAAATTGTCATGTCAGGACCTGCACCTGATTGACCACCTGTTGCAAAGTATTTTGAGGGGTATGCTCCATATTCCTACAAAATTTCAACAGGAGTATTGGGCTGCTGAATATGTTATGCACACCAGTGCCAGCAGGAATGTACTGGTGTCTGAACGGTGAGGGATGCAAAACAAATGAACTCACAGACAGACTGGGGAATATGACATTACATACACAGAAGGTGATAGGGTAACAAAATAAACACAAAGTGAACAGAGAAGCCCAAAGGCTAAGAAACCGGGTGTCTCCCTAGTATTAGGAATACTCAGATGGAAAGAAGCGAGATGTAGTGATTTAATACGTAGAGAACCCGAAATGCTGTTGCTAAGGGCAACAGCAAAACCCTAAAGGGTTACCAACGGGTGTGGCAGTAAACTCCATGGTCAGAGATGGAATAATAGACACAAGGAGAGTCTCCACAATCCTAGTCCTCACTTGCAGTGCACTGGTTCAGCTTACTGCCACTAAACTGACACCTGAACACCTTGCACAGTGAGAAAGGATTTTGGCAGGCAAGTCTGAGAATACAGCCGCAAACTTGCTAGGTTCACAGAGTAGCAAAAGAACCCCAGCAGGTTAAACGACTGACTCCAGTTTTACTGCTAGGTCTGGATTGGCAGAGTGTAATACCAAATCCCAAGGCCTATTTGCAGTAAGCAACAAACAAATACAAAGTTTACACAGTACTAGCTAGCTTTCAGGAACTGACTAACCAACAAAGATTCAGCAGCATCTGCCTAACCTGAGAAGAGGGTTTATATAGCAGGTGCTGTCCACGCCCCACTCAGACCTCACAGACTGTGAGCACAAAAACCAGCACCGGATCCCCTGCCGTGCACAGAGCCTGTAACCATTGCACAGCAAAAGACCCGAACTGGAGTATCAGCTACGCTCAGGTTACTCCGCTAGCACTTGTCTCCCGGTTGCCACGACGACGTGGCAGCACAGAGCAGGAGACCCTAACACAGATATAGGATAGGTAGCAGGAGTGATAGACTCCTGCCTCTAGTCCTCTCTGTGCTATCACTCCTGCTACCTATCCTATATCTGCGGCACCCCAGACCACCCCTCCCTCATCCCCCGCACAGACTCCTGCCTCTATTCCTCTCTGTGCTGTGTGGGGGATGAGGGGTGGTGGTCTGGGGTGCCGCAGATATAGGATAGGTAGCAGGAGTGATAGCACAGAGAGGACTAGAGGCAGGAGTCTGTGTGAGGGAGGAGGGAGGGGGGGTCAGGGGTGCCGCAGATATAGGATAGTTAGCAGGAGTGATAGCACAGAGAGGACTAGAGGCAGGAGTCTGTGTGGGGGAGGAGGGGGGGGTGGTCGGGTCTGCCGCAGATATAGGATAAGTAGCAGGAGTGATAGCACAGAGAGGACTAGAGGCAGGAGTCTGTGTGGGGGGGGGGTCGGGGGTGCCGCAGATATAGGATAAGTAGCAGGAGTGATAGCACAGAGAGGACTAGAGGCAGGAGTCTGTGTGGGGGAGGAGGGGAGGGGTGGTCGGGGGTGCCGCAGATATAGGATAGGTAGCAGGAGTGATAGCACAGAGAGGACTAGAGGCAGGAGTCTGTGTGGGGGGGGGTCGGGGGTGCCGCAGATATAGGATAGGTAGCAGGAGTGATAGCACAGAGAGGACTAGAGGCAGGAGTCTGTGTGGGGGAGGAGGGGAGGGGTGGTCGGGGGTGCCGCAGATATAGGATAGGTAGCAGGAGTGATAGCACAGAGAGGACTAGAGGCAGGAGTCTGTGTGGGGGGGGGTCGGGGGTGCCGCAGATATAGGATAAGTAGCAGGAGTGATAGCACAGAGAGGACTAGAGGCAGGAGTCTGTGTGGGGGAGGAGGGGAGGGGTGGTCGGGGGTGCCGCAGATATAGGATAGGTAGCAGGAGTGATAGCACAGAGAGGACTAGAGGCAGGAGTCTGTGTGGGGGAGGAGGGGAGGGGTGGTCGGGGGTGCCGCAGATATAGGATAGGTAGCAGGAGTGATAGCACAGAGAGGACTAGAGGCAGGAGTCTGTGTGGGGGGGGGGTCGGGGGTGCCGCAGATATAGGATAAGTAGCAGGAGTGATAGCACAGAGAGGACTAGAGGCAGGAGTCTGTTTGGGGGAGGACGGGAGGGGTGGTCGGGGGTGCCGCAGATATAGGATAAGTAGCAGGAGTGATAGCACAGAGAGGACTAGAGGCAGGAGTCTGTGTGGGGGAGGAGGGGAGGGGTGGTCGGGGGTGCCGCAGATATAGGATAGGTAGCAGGAGTGATAGCACAGAGAGGACTAGAGGCAGGAGTCTGTGTGGGGGAGGAGGGGAGGGGTGGTCGGGGGTGCCGCAGATATAGGATAGGTAGCAGGAGTGATAGCACAGAGAGGACTAGAGGCTGGAGTCTGTGGGGGGGGGGGGGTCGGGGGTGCCGCAGATATAGGATAAGTAGCAGGAGTGATAGCACAGAGAGGACTAGAGGCAGGAGTCTGTGTGGGGGGGGGGTCGGGGGTGCCGCAGATATAGGATAAGTAGCAGGAGTGATAGCACAGAGAGGACTAGAGGCAGGAGTCTGTGTGGGGGGGGGTCGGTGGTGCCGCAGATATAGGATAGGTAGCAGGAGTGATAGCACAGAGAGGACTAGAGGCAGGAGTCTGTGTGGGGGAGGAGGGGAGGGGTGGTCGGGGGTGCCGCAGATATAGGATAGGTAGCAGGATTGATAGCACAGAGAGGACTAGAGGCAGGAGTCTGTGTGGGGGAGGAGGGGAGGGGTGGTCGGGGTGCCGCAGATATAGGATAGGTAGCAGGAGTGATAGCACAGAGAGGACTAGAGGCAGGAGTCTGTGTGGGGGGGGGGGGTCGGGGGTGCCGCAGATATAGGATAAGTAGCAGGAGTGATAGCACAGAGAGGACTAGAGGCAGGAGTCTGTGTGGGGGAGGAGGGGAGGGGTGGTCGGGGGTGCCGCAGATATAGGATAGGTAGCAGGAGTGATAGCACAGAGAGGACTAGAGGCAGGAGTCTGTGTGGGGGAGGAGGGGAGGGGTGGTCGGGGGTGCCGCAGATATAGGATAGGTAGCAGGAGTGATAGCACAGAGAGGACTAGAGGCAGGAGTCTGTGTGGGGGAGGAGGGGAGGGGTGGTCGGGGGTGCCGCAGATATAGGATAGGTAGCAGGAGTGATAGCACAGAGAGGACTAGAGGCTGGAGTCTGTGGGGGGGGGGTCGGGGGTGCCGCAGATATAGGATAAGTAGCAGGAGTGATAGCACAGAGAGGACTAGAGGCAGGAGTCTGTGTGGGGGGGGGGTCGGTGGTGCCGCAGATATAGGATAGGTAGCAGGAGTGATAGCACAGAGAGGACTAGAGGCAGGAATCTGTGTGGGGGAGGAGGGGAGGGGTGGTCGGGGGTGCCGCAGATATAGGATAGGTAGCAGGATTGATAGCACAGAGAGGACTAGAGGCAGGAGTCTGTGTGGGGGAGGAGGGGAGGGGTGGTCGGGGGTGCCGCAGATATAGGATAGGTAGCAGGAGTGATAGCACAGAGAGGACTAGAGGCAGAAGTCTGTGTGGGGGAGGAGGGGAGGGGTGGTCGGGGGTGCCGCAGATATAGGATAGGTAGCAGGAGTGATAGCACAGAGAGGACTAGAGGCAGGAGTCTGTGTGGGGGAGGAGGGGAGGGGTGGTCGGGGGTGCCGCAGATATAAGATAGGTAGCAGGAGTGATAGCACAGAGAGGACTGGAGACAGGAGTCTGTGTGGGGGAGGAGGGCGGGGGGTCGGGGGTGCCGCAGATATAGGATAGGTAGCAGGAGTGATAGTACAGAGAGGACTAGAGGCAGGAGTCTGTGTGGGGGAGGAGGGGGTCCCGCAGATAGTGGATCGGGGGGTGCAGCGGATGTTGGGTGGGTAGCAGCAGTGAGGGCACAGAAAGGACAGGAGACAGGAGTCATTGTGGGGGAGGATGGGGTGCCGCAGATGGGGATCGGGGGTGCAGCAGATGTGGGGTGGGAAGCAGGAGTGAGGGCACAGAGAGGACAGGGGTCTGTGTGGGGGAGGAGAGGGTCCCGCAGACCGGGGATCGGGGGGTGCAGCTGATGTGGGGTGTGTAGCAGGAGTGAGGGCACAGAGAGGACAGAGTCTGTGTGGGGGAAGAGGTGGTCCCGCAGATGGGGGATCTGGGGGTACAACGGATGTGGGGTGGGAAGCAGGAGTGAGGGCACAGAGAGGACAGGGGTCTGTGTGGGGGAGGAGAGGGTCCCGCAGATGGGGGATCGGGGGGTGCAGCTGATGTGGGGTGTGTAGCAGGAGTGAGGGCACAGAGAGGACAGGAGTCTGTGTGGGGGAAGATGAGGTGCCACAGATGGGGGATCGGGGGTTGCAGCTGATGTGGGGTGTGTAGCAGAAGTGAGGGCACAGAGAGGACAGGAGTCTGTGTGGGGGAAGAGGGGGTCCCGCAGATGGGGGATCTGGGGGTACAGCGGATGTGGGGTGGGAAGCAGGAGTGAGGGCACAGAGAGGACAGGGGTCTGTGTGGGGGAGGAGAGGGTCCCGCAGATGGGGGATCAGGGGGTGCAGCTGATGTGGGGTGTGTAGCAGGAGTGAGGGCACAGAGAGGACAGGAGTCTGTGTGGTGGAAGAGCTGGTCCCGCAGATGGGGGATCTGGGGGTACAGCGGATGTGGGGTGGGAAGCAGGATGAGGGCACAGAGAGGACAGGGGTCTGAGTGGGGGAGGAGAGGGTCCCGCAGATGGGGGATCGGGGGGTGCAGCTGATGTGGGGTGTGTAGCAGGAGTGAGGGCACAGAGAGGACAGGAGTCTGTGTGGGGGAAGAGGTGGTCCCGCAGATGGGGGATCTGGGGGTACAGCTGATGTTGGGTAGGGTAGCAGGAGTGAGGGCACAGAGAGGACAGGAGTCTGTGTGGGGGAGGAGGGAGTCCCGCAGATGGGGGATCGGGGGTGCAGCGGATGTGGGGTGGGTAGCAGGAGTGACGGCACAGAGAGGACAGGAGTCTGTGTGGGGGCGGAGGAGGTCCCGCTGATGGGGTATCGGGGGGGTGCAGCGGATGTGGGGTGGGTAGCAGGAGTGAGGGCACAGAGAGGACAGGAGTCTGTGTGGGGGAAGATGGGGTGCCACAGATGGGGGATCGGGGGTGCAGCGGATGTTGGGTAAGAAGCAGGAGTGAGGGCACAGAGAGGACAGGAGTCTGTGTGGGGGAGGAGAGGGTCCCGCAGACGGGGGATCGGGGGTTGCAGCTGATGTGGGGGGTGTAGCAGGAGTGAGGGCACAGAGAGGACAGGGGTCTGTGTGGGGGAAGAGGGGGTCCCGCAGATGGGGGATCTGGGGGTACAGCGGATGTGGGGTGGGAAGCAGGAGTGAGGGCACAGAGAGGACAGGGGTCTGTGTGGGGGAGGAGAGGGTCCCGCAGATGGGGGATCGGGGGGTGCAGCTGATGTGGGGTGTGTAGCAGGAGTGAGGGCACAGAGAGGACAGGAGTCTGTGTGGGGGAAGAGGTGGTCCCGCAGATGGGGGATCTGGGGATACAGCAGATGTTGGGTAGGGTAGCAGGAGTGAGGGCACAGAGAGGACAGGAGTCTGTGTGGGGGAGGAAGCGGGAAGGAAGGGGAGCGGGGCATGGACAGCTGGAGAGCCAGTGCAGTGTATGTAGCTCTGCACAGATCCCCCCCCCCCCCCCCCCCCCCCTGCAGACAGAAAAGAGCTCATTGAAATACAAAGTATTTTCTAGGGATGTGCACTTGAAATTTTTCGGGTTTTGTGTTTTGGTTTTGGGTTCGGTTCCGCGGCCGTGTTTTGGGTACGACCGCGTTTTGGCAAAACCTCACCGGATTTTTTTTGTCGGATTCGGGTGTGTTTTGGATTCGGGTGTTTTTTTCAAAAAACCCTAAAAAACAGCTTAAATCATAGAATGTGGGGGTCATTTTGATCCCAAAGTATTATTAACCTCAAAAACCATAATTTCCACTCATTTTCAGTCTATTCTGAACACCTCACACCTCACAATATTATTTTTAGTCCTAAAATTTGCACCGAGGTCGCTGGATGACTAAGCTAAGCGACCCTAGTGGCCGACACAAACACCTGGCCCATCTAGGAGTGGCACTGCAGTGTCACGCAGGATGGCCCTTCCAAAAAACACTCCCCAAACAGCACATGACGCAAAGAAAAAAAGAGGCGCAATGAGGTAGCTGTGTGAGTAAGCTAAGCGACCCTAGTGGCTGACACAAACACCTGGCCCATCTAGGAGTGGCACTGCAGTGTCACGCAGGATGGCCCTTCCAAAAAACACTCCCCAAACAGCACATGACGCAAAGAAGAAAAAAAGAGGCGCAATGAGGTAGCTGTGTGAGTAAGATAAGCGACCCTAGTGGCCGACACAAACACCTGGCCCATCTAGTAGTGGCACTGCAGTGTCACGCAGGATGGCCCTTCCAAAAAACACTCCCCAAACAGCACATGACGCAAAGAAGAAAAAAAGAGGCGCAATGAGGTAGCTGTGTGAGTAAGCTAAGCGACCCTAGTGGCCGACACAAACACCTGGCCCATCTAGGAGTGGCACTGCAGTGTCACGCAGGATGGCCCTTCCAAAAAACACTCCCCAAACAGCACATGACACAAAGAAGAAAAAAAGAGGCGCAATGAGGTAGCTGTGTGAGTAAGCTAAGCGACCCTAGTGGCCGACACAAACACCTGGCCCATCTAGGAGTGGCACTGCAGTGTCACGCAGGATGGCCCTTCCAAAAAACACTCCCCAAACAGCACATGACGCAAAGAAAAATAGAGGCGCAATGAGGAAGCTGTGTGAGTAAGCTAAGCGACCCTAGTGGCCGACACAAGCACCTGGCCCATCTAGGAGTGTCACTGCAGTGTCACGCAGGATGGCCCTTCCAAAAAACACTCCCCAAACAGCACATGACGCAAAGAAGAAAAAAAGAGGCGCAATGAGGTAGCTGTGTGAGTAAGCTAAGCGACCCTAGTGGCCGACACAAACACCTGGCCCATCTAGGAGTGGCACTGCAGTGTCACGCAGGATGGCCCTTCCAAAAAACACTCCCCAAACAGCACATGACGCAAAGAAGAAAAAAAGAGGCGCAATGAGGTAGCTGTGTGAGTAAGCTAAGCGACCCTAGTGGCCGACACAAACACCTGGCCCATCTAGGAGTGGCACTGCAGTGTCACGCAGGATGGCCCTTCCAAAAAACACTCCCCAAACAGCACATGACGCAAAGAAGAAAAAAAGAGGCGCAATGAGGTTGCTGTGTGAGTAAGCTAAGCGACCCTAGTGGCCGACACAAACACCTGGCCCATCTAGGAGTGGCACTGCAGTGTCACGCAGGATGGCCCTTCCAAAAAACACTCCCCAAACAGCACATGACGCAAAGAAGAAAAAAAGAGGCGCAATGAGGTAGCTGTGTGAGTAAGCTAAGCGACCCTAGTGGCCGACACAAACACCTGGCCCATCTAGGAGTGGCACTGCAGTGTCACGCAGGATGGCCCTTCCAAAAAACACTCCCCAAACAGCACATGACGCAAAGAAAAAAAGAGGCGCAATGAGGAAGCTGTGTGAGTAAGCTAAGCGACCCTAGTGGCCGACACAAACACCTGGCCCATCTAGGAGTGGCACTGCAGTGTCACGCAGGATGGCCCTTTCAAAAAACACTCCCCAAACAGCACATGACGCAAAGAAGAAAAAAAGAGGCGCAATGAGGTAGCTGTGTGAGTAAGCTAAGCGACCCTAGTGGCCGACACAAACACCTGGCCCATCTAGGAGTGGCACTGCAGTGTCACGCAGGATGGCCCTTCCAAAAAACACTCCCCAAACAGCACATGACGCAAAGAAGAAAAAAAGAGGCGCAATGAGGTAGCTGTGTGAGTAAGCTAAGCGACCCTAGTGGCCGACACAAACACCTGGCCCATCTAGGAGTGGCACTGCAGTGTCACGCAGGATGGCCCTTCCAGAAAAAACACTCCCCAAACAGCACATGACGCAAAGAAGAAAAAAAGAGGCGCAATGAGGTAGCTGTGTGAGTAAGCTAAGCGACCCTAGTGGCCGACACAAACACCTGGCCCATCTAGGAGTGGCACTGCAGTGTCACGCAGGAAGGCCCTTCCAAAAAACACTCCCAAAACAGCACATGACGCAAAGAAAAAAAGAGGCGCAATGAGGTAGCTGTGTGAGTAAGCTAAGCGACCCTAGTGGCCGACACAAACACCTGGCCCATCTAGGAGTGGCACTGCAGTGTCACGCAGGATGGCCCTTCCAAAAAACACTCCCCAAACAGCACATGACGCAAAGAAGAAAAAAAGAGGCGCAATGAGGTAGCTGTGTGAGTAAGCTAAGCGACCCTAGTGGCCGACACAAACACCTGGCCCATCTAGGAGTGGCACTGCAGTGTCACGCAGGAAGGCCCTTCCAAAAAACACTCCCAAAATAGCACATGACGCAAAGAAAAAAAGAGGCGCAATGAGGTAGCTGTGTGAGTAAGCTAAGCGACCCTAGTGGCCGACACAAACACCTGGCCCATCTAGGAGTGGCACTGCAGTGTCACGCAGGATGGCCCTTCCAAAAAACACTCCCCAAACAGCACATGACGCAAAGAAGAAAAAAAGAGGCGCAATGAGGTAGCTGTGTGAGTAAGCTAAGCGACCCTAGTGGCCGACACAAACACCTGGCCCATCTAGGAGTGGCACTGCAGTGTCACGCAGGATGGCCCTTCCAAAAAACACTCCCCAAAAAGCACATGACGCAAAGAAGAAAAAAAGAGGCGCAATGAGGTAGCTGTGTGAGTAAGCTAAGCGACCCTAGTGGCCAACACAAACACCTGGCCCATCTAGGAGTGGCACTGCAGTGTCACGCAGGATGGCCCTTCCAAAAAACACTCCCCAAACAGCACATGACGCAAAGAAGAAAAAAAGAGGCGCAATGAGGAAGCTGTGTGAGTAAGCTAAGCGACCCTAGTGGCCGACACAAACACCTGGCCCATCTAGGAGTGGCACTGCAGTGTCACGCAGGATGGCCCTTCCAAAAAACACTCCCCAAACAGCACATGAAGCAAATAAAAATGAAAGAAAAAAGAGGTGCAAGATGGAATTGTCCTTGGGCCCTCCCACCCACCCTTATGTTGTATAAACAGGACATGCACACTTTAACCAACCCATCATTTCAGTGACAGGGTCTGCCACACGACTGTGACTGAAATGACGGGTTGGTTTGGACCCCCACCGAAAAAGAAGCAATTAATCTCTCCTTGCACAAACTGGCTCTACAGAGGCAAGATGTCCACCTCATCATCATCCTCCGATATATCACCGTGTACATCCCGCTCCTCACAGATTATCAATTCGTCCCCACTGGAATCCACCATCTCAGCTCCCTGTGTACTTTGTGGAGGCAATTGCTGCTGGTCAATGTCTCCACGGAGGAATTGATTATAATTCATTTTAATGAACATCATCTTCTCCACATTTTCTGGAAGTAACCTCGTACGCAGATTGCTGACAAGGTGAGCAGCGGCACTAAACACTCTTTCGGAGTACACACTTGTGGGAGGGCAACTTAGGTAGAATAAAGCCAGTTTGTGCAAGGGCCTCCAAATTGCCTCTTTTTCCTGCCAGTATAAGTACGGACTGTCTGACGTGCCTACTTGGATGCGGTCACACATATAATCCTCCACCATTCTTTCAATGGGGAGAGAATAATATGCAGTGACAGTAGACGACATGTCCGTAATCGTTGTCAGGTCCTTCAGTCCGGACCAGATGTCAGCATCAGCAGTCGCTCCAGACTGCCCTGCATCACCGCCAGCGGGTGGGCTCGGAATTCTGAGCCTTTTCCTCGCACCCCCAGTTGCGGGAGAATGTGAAGGAGGAGATGTTGACAGGTCGCGTTCCGCTTGACTTGACAATTTTGTCACCAGCAGGTCTTTGAACCCCAGCAGACTTGTGTCTGCCGGAAAGAGAGATCCAAGGTAGGTTTTAAATCTAGGATCGAGCACGGTGGCCAAAATGTAGTGCTCTGATTTCAACAGATTGACCACCCGTGAATCCTTGTTAAGCGAATTAAGGGCTCCATCCACAAGTCCCACATGCCTAGCGGAATCGCTCCCTTTTAGCTCCTCCTTCAATGCCTCCAGCTTCTTCTGCAAAAGCCTGATGAGGGGAATGACCTGACTCAGGCTGGCAGTGTCTGAACTGACTTCACGTGTGGCAAGTTCAAAAGGTTGCAGAACCTTGCACAACGTTGAAATCATTCTCCACTGCGCTTGAGACAGGTACATTCCACCTCCTATATCGTGCTCAATTGTATAGGCTTGAATGGCCTTTTGCTGCTCCTCCAACCTCTGAAGCATATAGAGGGTTGAATTCCACCTCGTTACCACTTCTTGCTTCAGATGATGGCAGGGCAGGTTCAGGCGTTTTTGGTGGTGCTCCAGTCTTCTGTACGAGGTACCTGTACGCCGAAAGTGTCCCGCAATTCTTCTGGCCACCGACAGCATCTCTTGCACGCCCCTGACGTTTTTTAAAAAATTCTGCACCACCAAATTCAAGGTATGTGCAAAACATGGGACGTGCTGGAATTTGCCCATATTTAATGCACACACAATATTGCTGGCGTTGTCCGATGCCACAAATCCACAGGAGAGTCCAATTGGGGTAAGCCATTCCGCGATGATCTTCCTCAGTTGCCGTAAGAGGTTTTCAGCTGTGTGCGTATTCTGGAAACCGGTGATACAAAGCGTAGCCTGCCTAGGAAAGAGTTGGCGTTTGCGAGATGCTGCTACTGGTGCCGCCGCTGCTGTTCTTGCGGCGGGAGTCCATACATCTACCCAGTGGGCTGTCACAGTCATATAGTCCTGACCCTGCCCTGCTCCACTTGTCCACATGTCCGTGGTTAAGTGGACATTGGGTACAACTGCATTTTTAGGACACTGGTGAGTCTTTTTCTGATGTCCGTGTACATTCTCGGTATCGCCTGCCTAGAGAAGTGGAACCTAGATGGTATTTGGTACCGGGGGCACACTACCTCAAGAAATTGTCTAGTTCCCTGTGAACTAACGGCGGATACCGGACGCACGTCTAACACCAACATAGTTGTCAAGGCCTCAGTTATTCGCTTTGCAACAGGATGACTGCTGTGCTATTTCATCTTCCTCGCAAAGGACTGTTGGACAGTCAATTGCTTGGTGGAAGTAGTAAAAGTGGGCTTACGACTTCCCCTCTGGGATGACCATCGACTCCCAGCAGCAACAACAGCAGCGCCAGCAGCAGTAGGCATTACACGCAAGGATGCATCGGAGGAATCCCAGGCAGGAGAGGACTCGTCAGAATTGCCAGTGACATGGCCTGCAGGACTATTGGCATTCCTGGGGAAGGAGGAAATTGACACTGAGGGAGTTGGTGGGGTGGTTTGCGTGAGCTTGGTTACAAGAGGAAGGGATTTACTGGTCAGTGGACTGCTTCCGCTGTCGCCCAAAGTTTTTGAACTTGTCACTGACTTATGATGAATGCGCTGCAGGTGACGTATAAGGGAGGATGTTCCGAGGTGGTTAACGTCCTAACCCCTACTTATTACAGCTTGACAAAGGCAACACACGGCTTGACAAATGTTGTCCGCATTTCTGGTGAAATACTTCCACACCGAAGAGCTGATTTTTTTGGTATTTTCACCAGGCATGTCAACGGCCCTATTCCTCCCATGGACAACAGGTGTCTCCCCGGGTGCCTGACTTAAACAAACCACCTCACCATCAGAATCCTCCTTGTCAATTTCCTCCCCAGCGCCAGCAACACCCATATCCTCCTCATCCTGGTGTACTTCAACACTGACATCTTCAATCTGACTATCAGGAACTGGACTGCGGGTGCTCCTTCCAGCACTTGCAGGGGGCGTGCAAATGGTGGAAGGCGCATGCTCTTCACGTCCAGTGTTGGGAAGGTCAGGCATCGCAACCGACACAATTGGACTCTCCTTGTGGATTTGGGATTTCGAAGAACGCACAGTTCTTTGCGGTGCTTTTGCCAGCTTGAGTCTTTTCAGTTTTCTAGCGAGAGGCTGAGTGCTTCCATCCTCATGTGAAGCTGAACCACTAGCCATGAACATAGGCCAGGGCCTCAGCCGTTCCTTGCCACTCCGTGTGGTAAATGGCATATTGGCAAGTTTACGCTTCTCCGACGACAATTTTATTTTAGATTTTGGAGTCCTTTTTTTACTGATATTTGGTGTTTTGGATTTTACATGCTCTGTACTATGACATTGGGCATCGGCCTTGGCAGACGACGTTGCTGGCATTTCATCATCTCGGCCATGACTAGTGGCAGCAGCTTCAGCACGAGGTGGAAGTGGATCTTGATCTTTCCCTAATTTTGGAACCTCAACATTTTTGTTCTCCATATTTTAATAGGCACAACTAAAAGACACAGAGGTAGCTACAGCCGTGGACTACCGTACTGTGTCTGCTGCTAATATAGACTGGATGATAATGAGATGAAATCAATATATATATATATAATATCACTAGTACTGCAGCCGGACAGGTAGATATATTTATTATGTAATGACTGATGACGGACCTGCTGGACACTGTCAGCTCAGCAGCACCGCAGACTGCTACAGTAAGCTACTATAGTAGTATGTATAAAGAAGAAAGAAAAAAAAAAACCACGGGTAGGTGGTATACAATTATGGATGGCCGAGCGACTGCCGACACAGAGGTAGCTACAGCCGTGGACTACCGTACTGTGTCTGCTGCTAATATAGACTGGATGATAATGAATTGAAATCAATATATATATATATAATATCACTAGTACTGCAGCCGGACAGGTAGATATATTTATTATGTAATGACTGATGACGGACCTGCTGGACACTGTCAGCTCAGCAGCACCGCAGACTGCTACAGTAAGCTACTATAGTAGTATGTATAAAGAAGAAGAAAAAAAAAAACCACGGGTAGGTGGTATACAATTATGGATGGACGAGCGACTGCCGACACAGAGGTAGCTACAGCCGTGGACTACCGTACTGTGTCTGCTGCTAATATAGACTGGATGATAATGAGATGAAATCAATATATATATATATATAATATCACTAGTACTGCAGCCGGACAGGTAGATATATTTATTATGTAATGACTGATGACGGACCTGCTGGACACTGTCAGCTCAGCAGCACCGCAGACTGCTACAGTAAGCTACTATAGTAGTATGTATAAAGAAGAAAGAAAAAAGAAAAAAACCACGGGTAGGTGGTATACAATTATGGATGGACGAGCGACTGCCGACACAGAGGTAGCTACAGCCGTGGACTACCGTACTGTGTCTGCTGCTAATATAGACTGGATGATAATGAGATGAAATCAATATATATATATATATATAATATCACTAGTACTGCAGCCGGACAGGTAGATATATTTATTATGTAATGACTGATGACGGACCTGCTGGACACTGTCAGCTCAGCAGCACCACAGACTGCTACAGTAAGCTACTATAGTAGTATGTATAAAGAAGAAAGAAAAAAAAAAACCACGGGTAGGTGGTATACAATTATGGATGGCCGAGCGACTGCCGACACAGAGGTAGCTACAGCCGTGGACTACCGTACTGTGTCTGCTGCTAATATAGACTGGATGATAATGAGATGAAATCAATATATATATATATAATATCACTAGTACTGCAGCCGGACAGGTAGATATATTTATTATGTAATGACTGATGACGGACCTGCTGGACACTGTCAGCTCAGCAGCACCGCAGACTGCTACAGTAAGCTACTATAGTAGTATGTATAAAGAAGAAAGAAAAAAAAAAACCACGGGTAGGTGGTATACAATTATGGATGGACGAGCGACTGCCGACACAGAGGTAGCTACAGCCGTGGACTACCGTATTGTGTCTGCTGCTAATATAGACTGGATGATAATGAGATGAAATCAATATATATATATATATATATATAATATCACTAGTACTGCAGCCGGACAGGTAGATATATTTATTATGTAATGACTGATGACGGACCTGCTGGACACTGTCAGCTCAGCAGCACCGCAGACTGCTACAGTAAGCTACTATAGTAGTATGTATAAAGAAGAAAGAAAAAAGAAAAAAACCACGGGTAGGTGGTATACAATTATGGATGGACGAGCGACTGCCGACACAGAGGTAGCTACAGCCGTGGACTACCGTACTGTGTCTGCTGCTAATATAGACTGGATGATAATGAGATGAAATCAATATATATATATATATAATATCACTAGTACTGCAGCCGGACAGGTAGATATATTTATTATGTAATGACTGATGACGGACCTGCTGGACACTGTCAGCTCAGCAGCACCGCAGACTGCTACAGTAAGCTACTATAGTAGTATGTATAAAGAAGAAAGAAAAAAACAAAACCACGGGTAGGTGGTATACAATTATGGATGGACGAGCGACTGCCGACACAGAGGTAGCTACAGCCGTGGACTACCGTACTGTGTCTGCTGCTAATATAGACTGGATGATAATGAGATGAAATCAATATATATATATATAATATCACTAGTACTGCAGCCGGACAGGTAGATATATTTATTATGTAATGACTGATGACGGACTTGCTGGACACTGTCAGCTCAGCAGCACCGCAGACTGCTACAGTAAGCTACTATAGTAGTATGTATAAAGAAGAAAGAAAAAAAAAAACACGGGTAGGTGGTATACAATTATGGATGGACGAGCGACTGCCGACACAGAGGTAGCTACAGCCGTGGACTACCGTACTGTGTCTGCTGCTAATATAGACTGGATGATAATGAGATTAAATCAATATATATATATATATATAATATCACTAGTACTGCAGCCGGACAGGTAGATATATTTATTATGTAATGACTGATGACGGACCTGCTGGACACTGTCAGCTCAGCAGCACCGCAGACTGCTACAGTAAGCTACTATAGTAGTATGTATAAAGAAGAAAGAAAAAAACAAAAAACACGGGTAGGTGGTATACAATTATGGATGGACGAGCGACTGCCGACACAGAGGTAGCTACAGCCGTGGACTACCGTACTGTGTCTGCTGCTAATATAGACTGGATGATAATGAGATGAAATCAATATATATATATATATATATATATAATATCACTAGTACTGCAGCCGGACAGGTAGATATATTTATTATGTAATGACTGATGACGGACCTGCTGGACACTGTCAGCTCAGCAGCACCGCAGACTGCTACAGTAAGCTACTATAGTAGTATGTATAAAGAAGAAAGAAAAAAAAAAAACACGGGTAGGTGGTATACAATTATGGATGGACGAGCGACTGCCGACACAGAGGTAGCTACAGCCGTGGACTACCGTACTGTGTCTGCTGCTAATATAGACTGGATGATAATGAGATGAAATCAATATATATATATATATAATATCACTAGTACTGCAGCCGGACAGGTAGATATATTTATTATGTAATGACTGATGACGGACCTGCTGGACACTGTCAGCTCAGCAGCACCGCAGACTGCTACAGTAAGCTACTATAGTAGTATGTATAAAGAAGAAAGAAAGAAAAAAACCACGGGTAGGTGGTATACAATATTATATATATATTATATACAATTATATATATATATATATATATATATATATTAAACTCACTGGTGGTGATTATTAAACTGGTGGTCAGGTCACTGGTCACACTATCAGCAACTTGCAAGTAGTACTCCTAAGCAGACAATCACAATATATATTATACTGGTGGTCAGTGTGGTCACAATGGCAGTGTGGCACTCTGGCAGCAAAAGTGTGCACTGTACGTTATATGTACTCCTGAGTCCTGCTCTCAGACTCTAACTGCTCCCCACTGTCAGTGTCTCCCCCACAAGTCAGATAATACAGTCACACTATCTATCACTTCAGCAAGTAACTACTAGTACTCCTCCTAATGCTCCCCAAAATTACTACTGTGTCTCTCTCTACTGTCTCACTCTCTTCTCTATAAACGGAGAGGACGCCAGCCACGTCCTCTCCCTATGAATCTCAATGCACGTGTGAAAATGGCGGCGACGCGCGGCTCCTTATATAGAATCCGAGTCTCGCGATAGAATCCGAGCCTCGCGAGAATCCGACAGCGGGATGATGACGTTCGGGCGCGCTCGGGTTAACCGAGCAAGGTGGGAAGATCCGAGTCGCTCGGCCCCATGTAAAAAAAACTGAAGTTCGGGAGGGTTCGGATTCCGAGGAACCGAACCCGCTCATCCCTAGTATTTTCACGGCAGGAGACGCGTCACCCCCGGCTGCTGCTACAAGTGACGGGTATTAGCTGCCTGTGCCTGAGAGTGACATCTGTCAGGAGAACGCCCCGGGGGTGTCTGCTGACACTGTTGCTGGGATTCCAGGGGGGGGGGGGGTGCGGGGGCATGTCTGTGGCCGGCTGCTGTCACTGTGGCTGGGACTACGGGGGGGTGCACGGGCATGGCTGCGGGGGCATGGTTGGCACCTGATACTGCAGCTGTAGCCGGGACTCTGGGGTGCGAGGGGGGGGGGTGCGGGGGCATGTCTGCGGCCGACTGCTGTCACTGTGGCCGACACTCGGGGGGGGGGGGGGGCGGCATGGCTGCGGTTGCTGTCATTGTAGGGGGGGAGAGCGGGGGGCATGGCTGCCGCTACTGGGAGCTGGGAGGAAAGAGCAATGCTGCTGCTGTAGGTCCCGGTTATCGGAGTATACGGGGACTGCAGACTTACATGCAGTAGTCAACTCCGTGAGGGCCAGGCAGCGATCCTCCTGTTCTCTTCTTGCCTCTCCCATGTGGCATTGCGGTCATTTGAACTGAGTAGTGCCGCACGCAGCAGGCACTGACGGAATAACTTTTTATTCAAATTATGCCAGACCTATTACACCTCTGAGGAAGCCCCAACCAGCCCCAAAACACCCCCCAACCATATTTATTACCATACACAGGTCTAATTACTTTCTTAGTCACACAATTCTGACCACAGGTCGGCCATGTTTGTGCTCTCAATTGTAGCCTATCTGTGTCCACCCCCTGCTGGCGGCCACTGCGCAGCCGCAACAAATTGTAAAGCCCCATATTTATAATGGGGCATATTTTACTTAATTAAAAAAAACTATAACTTTCTGAAAAACCAAAACCCCAAAAGGCACTACACTGGGACAAAATCTATCTAATAAAACAAACCCCAAGTCTTAATTCGTCCTCTATCCTGAGTTATGCCTTTCCAAAAAAATTCTCATTCACTATATGGGAAAACGGTGTCAAATAGCCAACCAGGAAGTCACAGAAAAAAACTGACAGTTGAAACTTTAGGTTACTCCCAATTCCTCAATTTTATTATTTTGCCCTGAAATTTGGCATGCAGCAGCGGGTGACGATTCTACGCGTCCATGCCAAATTTCAGCTCAATACGTCCATTCACTTTTGAGGTGTAGCCCCTCATACACCATGCCCCCATCTCAGAAGTTCCCTATGGGAGAATTTTGTTTGTTCGATTCAGCCTTAATATTAGGGCACAACCGTGCCCTTATAATATATATATATATATATATATATATATATATATATATAGCAAACACAGGTGCGGCACTCGGGCCACGGTTAGCAGCAAAAAATGACAGGCGGAGACTGTGATTCAATCAATCAACGTTTCAATATTAGAGAATATTGTC
Organism: Pseudophryne corroboree; assembly: GCF_028390025.1. Lineage (NCBI taxonomy): Eukaryota > Metazoa > Chordata > Amphibia > Anura > Myobatrachidae > Pseudophryne > Pseudophryne corroboree. The sequence continues at coordinate 736,971,615 of NC_086445.1, read as the reverse complement.
AGGATTACAATAATAAGTGCAACACATACCTTTATAGTGCTCACCAAACAAGAAGATAGCGGTTCCCGGGCTGGGACTGCACACCCTCCCCGTCGCCGCACATCCATTGACGTCACCTGTAAGGCGCATTCAACTACGTACACCATTACCATGGAAACGGGAAACAAGCTAAACATACAAAATACATCACTGTCACAATAGTAGCATAAACAATACTGGCATATACAAAAAGTACAAAGTTAATCACCATCATAGTAATAGTATAAAATCAATGCTGACATATACAGAAAGTACCGACTGTAAGGAGGTCCTAACTACATGTAAAACCAACATCACATACAAAGCCTCACAATATATCCTAGCTGCAAGGCCTGTTTCAACGTAAACTTGCAAAAGAGATATTCTCATTTAAACCATTAGGAGACAAGATCTATCTAATAAAACAAACCCCAAGTCTTAATTCGTCCTCTATCCTGAGTTATGCCTTTCCAAAAAAATTCTCATTCACTATATGGGAAAACGGTGTCAAATAGCCAACCAGGAAGTCACAGAAAAAAACTGACAGTTGAAACTTTAGGTTACTCCCAATTCCTCAATTTTATTATTTTGCCCTGAAATTTGGCATGCAGCAGCGGGTGACGATTCTACGCGTCCATGCCAAATTTCAGCTCAGTACGTCCATTCACTTTTGAGGTGTAGCCCCTCATACACCATGCCCCCAAACGTTTTCGGTCATAGACCGTCATCAGGGGTTACAAAGGTCATTAGAGAGCTGTCACATCGTAGTTGGAATACCAGCAGCCTGGAGTGACGGCTGCTGGTATTCCAACTACGATGTGACAGCTCTCTAATGACCTTTGTAACCCCTGATGACGGTCTATGACCGAAAACGTTTGGGCTTTTATGCAACTACATTGGACTGCAGTAATCAGTCATGCTATGCTGTTTGGGAAATAAAATTTCTATTTGATACTTAATCAAGAAAAGACTGGTGAGTGCTCCATTTTCTTTCTCTATAAGTGGATTCCCTGGAAGGGATCTGTGGATGACACCCCAGCTGCTGTGTCAAACTATTACACGTGAGTGCGACCTCTTTTTCCTATATATATATATATATATATATATATATAATTTATATATATATATATATATATATATATATATAATATTAAGGATCCATTAAAGTGGATAGAAACATCTTTTTATATAGGCTTCTTTTAAATGATAGGAATTTGATTTTCAGGCCTTCAAATTATCTCATTCAATAACCCATCTTCATTCTACTAAATACTACAATTTGCAATATCCGGCATAACAACCTAAAAGACCAAAAGAGCTTTGTGGTTGAATGTTAGTATTAATATTCCATTTTTCATTTTAGAATCAAGTAAAAGGTTAAACTTTGTGTTAATCTCCACTGTCTTTGAATATGTCTGCTTTCTTTAACCAGAATCACTATGTTGTTTTCAAGAGGCTGCTTTATGTGAACTTCTGATTTAAAATGCTCTTTGTGCATGCTGAATGTACTTGCAAAGCAAAATTACAAGATGTCTGCTGAGCTTTTAGTCATAGGAAACTGTCACACCTAAGAACATTCAAGGTAATCTCCTGAGGTGGTATAATTACTCCACATTCAATTAGTTTAGTGAAAAGCATTATGTTAAACTAGTGAAGAGGCATTAAGGCAAAAACCGAATAGGATGACCTTTTACTTCACGAGTATAAAATCAAAGCAAAGTATAATTTACAAAGATTTATTTAGGCAGTGATAAAATATTATGCTCTGTTGCCACAAGGAAATAAGAGGACACTACTAGCATAATGTAGTAAAATACTGCTGTGTTGCCTGTTGGTGATTACTACAATTGAATGCTTCCAAAAGAAAGACTTTAGTAGTTAAAAGACAAAGGATACTTGGTAAGACTGTAGGTTACTAACACCCCTGTGTATAGTATTTTGCTCTGGGCGCTGTGCTTTCCTCCCACAGTCCCAAAATATTCTATTGCAAACCCTTTGTGATATACAAGTGCCACATAAAAAAATGTTTTATACTTTTTTTCTGCTTCAAATTATACATGGGAAAATTCTGTTGAATGTCTGCATCATAGGCGATTCTATAATTGGTGCAAAGTGTGTGGTGCACATGGGCCCTCGGGTACAGGGGGAGCCCAAACCGAACACACTGCTCCCATTTTTGATGCTTACCTTTCCTGAGTCCAGCATTTGGCACTGCAGTCGCGGTGAAAATCGCTGCCAAAATGGCTGCCGTGCATGCACAGTAGCCAAATTGGTCTCTGGAACATGGAGGGCGCAATGTTTCCGGAGACCTGCACATGCGCAGTAGACTCTGGCTCAATGCTGGAGACTACTGCGATGTACAGAGGAGAGGGCCTACCCGGAGGTGCACATGGGCCCCTTCCTCTGATAAAATGCCCCTGGTCTGCATCAAACTATAAGATTGTCCTCATTTCCCCATTGCTTGTTAGATTCATGTAGAGTTATCAGAACACACAAAAGAGTAACATTTAGGCATGACAGGCCAGCTGGAGTGGGGTGCATCCATGAAATTATGCCGTGAGTGTTCTTTTCCTTGAATGTCAAATGACTTACTTCCAGGTTGGATATGGGAGTTTGACAGCTAAAATGTCAAGCCCCACAATAGAGACTGTGCTTGGTCGAACCCAACATGCCAACATATTAATAATGTGAAGCATTTTAACATTGTTAACTTTACAATTTCAAATATGATCTTTAACATTCTGTAAATCACATTATTATGTCGGCATTCCATGTTTGACCTCACTGTTGCCTTTGTAAGTGTTGACATTTTAACACTTAAACTCCCACTACCTGCTATACTGTATTTCCAGCTCTGAGATGAGTCAGTGTGACACTGCTGGTATCCGAACATGTTTTCCTATTCAAAACCCATTTACCGATTACACTGGATAACACTAATTTTATAGCCATACATATTAGAACACTTTTGGGGTAACTTTGTGGTACTGATTTCAATATGACATTGGTTTTGCTAGATTGGCTCTAATTTTTGAGATAATTGGTGCCCCATTGTAAATTTTACCAACTTCCATTTGTCATCTGACTGCTGGTTGGGTGGCCAATTACATATAGTACACTCTCCCACTGATCAGTTGGTAAAGCATGCTGGGACTTGAAGTTTCACAATACCTGGAGAGCCAAAGTTTGGCCAGACCTGTTCTATAATGAACGTGGAGTGAACACCGTATTCGCATGTCTTACCTTATAAAAAGTTCCGGAAGATTCCCATATGCATGCATTATGGCTATGGGGTATATGCAATTGCGGTCGAATTGCCGTGAAAGTCGAAAAATGGGACATTTTCAACAACAAAAAACATGTCGAATTGGATTCGTCAATGCAATACAGTACTTTTCGTCAAAATTCCTTCCGTTTCAGATTCGACTTTTTTCAAATCGACATTTTCAAAATTCAACATGTCTGCAATGGTCAAAATGCGGCTTTTCGACAAAAGTATATTCAATTGAAGAATGTCGATTCGACAACAGTGCTTTTCGACAGCAATTTCGTCAATTTGATTACGCCTCACTTTGCTGGCGGGATCTAATAAAAAAAAAATTCATTATTTTTTTTTGCTATTTGTATTGCTAATAGCATATCTATTTATATTTGAAGGGATTATCTACTTGGTTTGTCTTTTTTTGACTCACAAGTACTATTTAATTGCTTTTTTAAAAGAATATTTTTTTCTTCACTCTGCTGAGGGAAATTTACCCATGATTCCACAGTTTTACCCAGGATACACTTCTGCAAAGCCCCTCCTATCTCCTCACTCCCGTTTTTGAGACTCATGGGAGAGGAGCCAGTACAGTTAGCTCTCTTGTGGAATCATTTTTTTAGGACAATCCCTGCATTTTAAAACACAATCCTTTTTTTGTACAGACTACAATAATGGAGCCTTTTTCTGACCAGATTGTGATGTTCATGCTGGCTGCAAGCATGGAGGAAGAAAGGGCTGGTGAACATCAGAATCAAAGTCAGCAAATGTCTGCATTGGGTGAGTCAGTAGTGCGTGTTTCATTTCCACGTCCACGCCAGTATCGCACTAGGCGTGAACTGGAGGATCTCAGCGAGTTCGAGGTGATTCAAAATTATCGCTTATTGACTCGCGACATATATTCGCTGTACGCTCTGTTGGAGGCCGACCTGGAACCTCGGGCATGGACCAATCGCGCAGTCAGCGGTTTCCAGAAACTGCTGGCTACGTTACATTTTTTGGCGTCAGGCACATTCCAGCGTACACTGTCTCAAACATGCGGTTTTTCACAGTCGACACTGTCGCGCTGTATAACCCAGGTAATTAGGGCTTTTCGCAAATTGACGATCCAGTTCATCACATTTCCAGATACGGACAGCGGATGTCGTGAGATCAAATTAAGCTTTTTTACCAAATACAATTTTCCCAATGTTCTGGGCGCGATTGACTGTACCCATGTGCAGATCAGACCGCCACGGAATTCGGAAGAATGTTTTCGGAACCGAAAACATTTCCATTCTATGAATATACAGGCGGTCTGTGATGTCAACATGAAGTTTTTGAATATTTTTGTGGGATTTCCTGAATCGTCTCACGACTCCTTCATCCTAAGCCAGTCATCACTGTTTGAGAAGTTCGAAACAGGAAACATGCCGGGTGGCTGGCTGTTAGGTATTTATTTTAATTGTTTTTATTTTTTTTTATTTTTTTTATATTACCCACCATTTTTTTCATTTCCATAGGCGATGCGGGTTATCCCAACAAATCGTGGCTCTTAACCCCATTGTCTAATCCTGTTGGTAGAGCAGAAAAATGTTACCAAGAGACACACAAAGCATCGAGGCAAATAATTGAGCGTGCCTTCGATGTACTTAAAAGCCGGTTTAGATGTTTTGACACTTCCGGTGGTGCTCTTTTGTATTCACCGGCAAAGGTTTGCGGCATGGTAAATGCATGTTGTATTTTACACAACATATGTATCGCAAACCGTTTGCCGGTGACTCTTCGTCGCAGTGATTTCCGACGCGGGAACCGTTCTTCAGCGCTATCGGTCAGTATTGACGAAGGAGATGATTCCCGACGGACATTGATCCAAAGCTTTTTTTACACTGCCTGTGATTATACTTGTAACATTTGTATTATCGTGTAAACTGAGATTGTAATATTCTAAAAAAAAATCTTTATGTATTTCAGAGTTTTATGTCCTGTCGACGGACCTTCCCAGGCCTGTTTTCCAAGTTTCGTCCTGTTGACGACCTGTTACCCCCTGTTTTCTCATGTTGTTGGGTTGCCGCAAATATTGGACCCGTTTATCCAATTCTACCATGGGCAACCTACTTGTGTTGTGGACCTGAACCTCTGCCCATGTAGCAGACAAGCCCCCTCAGGTGAGATGTATTGCTCAAAACTCCCTCTTGTCCAAGTCACCCCGGCATGTCCAAGTTGCAGCCCTCCGGCATTTGCAAAACTGCACATCCAATCATGCCCTGACAGCAATGCTTACGCTGTGTCAGGGCATGCTTGGATGTGTAGTTTCTCAAGTGCAGGAGGGTTGCATTTGGGACAAAAAGGCCGCTGTAACCTGCTTGTGTCAAAGTGTTGCTTGTACCTTGTCTTTTCCAGAGAAGGGTGACACTATTACCAATACCTGGAACCTCATACTATTCTCTTCCACAGGTCTTGCGGAGTATCCTTCCCAAGTGGCGTGGATGTGAAGAGACACAACAGTTCTTCTGATGTACCATGGCATGGGCGACCTACTTGTGATGTGGACCTGAACCTCCGCCATGTAGCAGACAACCCCCTCAGGTGAGATGTACTGCCCAAAACTCCCTCCTGTCCAAGTCAACCCGGCATGTCCAAAGTATAGCCCTCCGGCATTTGCAAAACTGCACATCCAGTCATGCCCTGACAGCAATGCTTACGCTGTGTCAGGGCATGCTTGGATGTGTAGTTTCTCAAGTGCCGTAGGGTTGCATTTGGGACAAAGGCCGCTGTTACCTGCTTGTGTCAAAGTGTCGCTTGTACCTTGTCTTTTCCTAGAAGGGTGACGCTATTTCCAATACCTGGAACCTCATACTATACTATTCTCTTCCACAGTTCTTGCGGATTATCCTTCCCAAGTGGCGTGGATCATCATGGATGAAAAGGGACACAACAGTTCTCCTGCTCTACCATGGGCGACCTAATACCACTGCATCTCATATATTACATTTTATTTACTAATAATTTGGAGAACGAATTGACAGAATAGGAGAGGAGTGGGTTAAACCTCAGCTAGTCTGGGGGCAGGACGGTAAGGCATTATGGGAGTTTTATGGTTAGCCAATAGGAATGAATGTTGGGGGTTGGTGGAATGGGTTCTTAAGCCTGGGAAAGGGGCTGGGTCAGCCTCTTCTGCTTTTGTCGTGGTGAGGGTGAGTGCTTTCCCCCCTTTTGCCTCTTGCTGTGCTGCTGCCATCTTAATTTTGAGTGCTGCTGCTGTGGTCATAAGTGCTGTTACTGTGCCACCTTTGTCCCCATTACCTGGGATTACATTATAGCCTGCCATGCCCCATCCCCGCCGCTCCTCTGACCCCCCCCTGCCCGCTACCTTGATGCGGCCCCTACTCGGGAGCCGGCGTCCGGTGCCTCGGGCCGGAGCACTCTGCTCACGGCCGGGTCTGTGGCTGCTGGTGCTGCTGTTGGCGCTCATTCTCGGGCGCACGCGGCGGCGCGTGCGTCCGCCCCTTCACCGGCTAGGCCGCCGGGGGATCCCTCCGGCGCGCCGGCGGCTGACGTGGGGCAAGGCGGCGGACGTGAGCGGGGTGGAGCAGGCAGCCGGCAGGGAGAGCCAGCCGGGGTGCCCGCTGGCGTGAATTCCCCGCCGGTTGCTGCGGTGCGGGGACGCGCGTTCCCTGCGCCCTCCACCGCTGAGAGTCACCAGAGGCTCCCCAGAGCATGAGGGTATTGCCTCTATGGAGGGGGACTGTGAGTCTTCCACGGGCTGTCCCGTGGGGCTGGCGCATTCCGGATCGCGGGCGTGCGCACACGCCCGTGGGGCAGCTGGACTCCCGGGGCGCTCTCCCCACTCTGGTGGGGGGGGCTCCTGGGGGCCTCTGGTGGTGATGGCGGGGGGCCGGTGGGGGGGTTACGTCTGGTGGCGGAAGGCAGCGGGTTCTCCCGGTGGGCGTGGCCAGTGGTGGTCAGAGCGGCTCGGTGGCTCGAGATGCACCGCAGGAGAGAACAGGGGTTATCGGGGCGGCTAGTGCCGGTCCCCGGCGGGGCCGACCTGTGCGGCTTTGTCCCCGGGTGGCGTTTCCTTGGTTCCCTCTTCGGTCGACGTTGCCGTTTTCCCGGGTGCGTCTGACCCAGCCATGGCGCAGTTTCTACAGGCGTGTCGCAGTTTGGGCTCCGCCGCTGCGTTGCTGGGTAGCACTACCCCATCGCCCGTGGGGGCGTCTGCTTTCATTCCCGCCAGGGGGGCTTCGGCTCCGGGGGCGGTTGTCCCTTCTTTTTCTGGTGCGGATCCGGATAGCGATCGGGACGAGGAGCCAGTCGTGGCTGACGTATCGCCTTCCGGAAGCGGGCCCGCCGGTGAGTGGGAAGCCGATACTGTTGCTATGTCGTTAGGGTCCTCTTCTTCCTCGTACGGCAGTAGGTCGAGTAGATCTTCCTCTTCTTCGTCGTGCCAGTCTGCGGTTAGTAGCACCGCAAAGGCTAGGAAGAGGGCTATCAGGTACGCGCGGCGTGAGGCGCGGCACCGGGATAAGTGGTCTCGGAAGAGTAGTGGTAGTTCTCGCCGGGAAAGGAGTAGGCGTAATTTGCCGGGCGTGGTTCGCTGCGAGTACTCGGCAGTCTTGCGGGGATTGCAGGAGAGTTGCAGGAGGAAGATTAGACGGGGGGAATACGTCGACCTCTTCACGTTGACGGAGGACACCAAGAGGGAAGGTGAGGAAGCGCTCGCGAACGGCGGTATTGGGACGGAGGCCTTTCGCTCGTATGACAACTGGTTGGCGGGTTTCTGTGTTTTCGCGGCGTGCTACTTGGAGGATCGCCCTGATGAACACATGAACATCATCAGGTATATTCACCTCATGCATGACATGCAGCGTCAGTCTAAGGACGATTCGTGGCTGCAGTACGACAAGCAGTTCCGTCAGAAGCACGATTGCCTACACGTCATTGACTTCGGATGTAAAGATGTGGAGGTATGGCTTCGGGTCACGCGAGCGCAGGATGTGAAGATGGTGGCTAAGGGGGCGTCAGTGGCCCAGGCCGCAACGGCAAGTCAGTTTCGACCAGCGGTTGAGGCTCCACCGCGCCACCCTTGGAACGCGGCCCGTTCTCCGCAGCAGACGCCGGCGAAGGGGAAGTGTTTCGCGTTCAACAATGTCACGCGCCCCCTTGGGCAACGGTGTCATTTTCGACACCTTTGCTTACGATGTAACGGATCCCACCCTGCTTCCAATTGCTTCCGCGCGGGGCGACCTGGTGCCAGGGCGGCCGCTGGCCCAACCGGTAAAGCAACGGGTGGGCTTGCCGCTAGTTAGGGCGCCGACCCCGGTTCGTTTGGGGGCCATGCTAAAATGGTTAGGATGGTACCCAAACACAGACGACGCAAGATTTCTGCGGGAGGGTTTTGCGTCGGGTTTTCATTTGCCTGTGGTGGGGGGAAGTTTTAGTTCGGGTCGCCAGGAACCTGCAGTCTGCCCGGGATTTCCCTGACGTGCTTCGAGGTAAAGTGGAACAGGAGGTTCGCCTAGGGAGAATGGCGGGCCCCTTTGAGCTGCCGCCTATCGAGGATTTGATTATTTCCCCGGTGGGGGTGGTGCCCAAAAAGGCTCCGGGTAAGTTTCGGCTCATTCAGCATTTGTCTTATCCATCTGGGTCCTCGGTGAACGATGCAATTTCGCCGGAATGTTGTTCGGTGGCGTATCAGTCCTTTGAGGATGCTCTGGGCTTGGTCCGGGGGTGTGGCTCCGGGGGCCCTCATGGCTAAGCTGGATGTTGAATCGGCTTTTCACTTGCTCCCTTTGCACCCGGAGTCGTTTCGATTCATGGGTTTCCGCATCGGGGAGGAATACTTTGTCGACAAGCATCTGCCTATGGGGTGTTCCGTTTCGTGTGCCTTTTTCAAAAAGTTCATAACCTTTTTACATTGGTGTGTGGAGTTTTCTTGCGGGGGTAGCGGGATTGCACATTACCTGGATGATTTTTTGTGCATGGGGCCCGCACATTCTCCTCGCTGTGGTTTCCTGCTGTTCTCGCTGCGTGCATTGTTGGGGCATTTTGGCGTCCCGGTGGCCGAGGATAAGATGGAAGGGCCCTTCTCCTGCTTGTCCTTTTTAGGTATCGAGATCGATACTGTCGCGGGGGCGTGCCGGCTGCCTCAGGACAAGGTCGTGCAGCTACGGGAGTCCATTGCGCAGTGCTCGGAACTAAGTAAGGTGACGTTGCGGGAGGCACAATCCCTCTTAGGTCGGTTGAACTTTGCCTGTCGGGTGATTCCCATGGGCAGGGTTTTTTGCCGGAAGTTGGAACGGTCCACGGCCGAGGTGTCCAGGCCGCACCATTTTGTCCGTTTCTCGGCGGAGATTAGGAGGGACCTTGCTATGTGGATTTCGTTCCTGGCGGATTTCAATGGTGTGCGGATCTGGATGGCCCCGCTCGTTGACAGTTTCGAATTGCAGTTGTTTACAGATGCGGCGGGCTCATCGGGGTTCGGTTGTTATCTTGACGGGGCTTGGTGCGCGGCCTCTTGGCCGGAGTCTTGGTCGAGGGAGGGGCTGACCGGCGACCTTTTGTTGCTGGAACTCTTTCCCATCATGGTGGCCTTGGAGGTTTGGGGGGAGCGACTGCGCGATCGCAGTATTCTCTTCCGCTGCGATAACTTGGGGGTCGTGCACGCGGTTAACAACCAAAGGGCTAAGGCCCTTCGGGTCCTCAGAGTGTTGTCACGGCTTGTGCTAACCTGTCTGCGCTGCAATATTCTGTTTCGGGCGCAACATGTCCCCGGGGTAGGCAATGGGATCGCCGACGCATTGTCCAGGGGGCAGTGGGATAGGTTCCGTTTGTTGGCCCCGGAGGCTGATTCGGTGGGTTTGCCCTGCCCTTCTTATGTTTGGCAGGTCATCATGGAGGATTGGAAGGGCTAGCAGAGCTGTCTTTGGCTCCATCCACTCTCGCTGGATACCGTCAGGCCTGGAAGGAGTGGGAAGACTTTTCCCGTGACCAAGGGCCTAGAGGTAAGAGGGGTCAGAGCTTGTTTCTAGACTTCGTTTGGCAACTCTTCGTAACGGGGAGATTGAGGGCAGTGGTGTCTCGGTACCTAGCCGGGATATCCTTTTATTCTAAATTGAAGGGTATGCGGATTTTACGAAGGGTTTCCTGCTGGTAAGGGTGCTTAGAGGTTGGGCACGCTTGGCACCGGTGCCGCCCGATGGCCGGCGCCCTATTGACGCGTCCCTGCTTTCTTCCCTCTTGGGGGCGGTGGCGGGGGTGGCGGACTCCCGTTTTGAAACGCTCCTGTTTCAGCTGGCTTTTTCCATGGCGTTCCATTGTGCATTCAGGGTTTCTGAGCTGGTTGCGGCTTCTAAGAAAACCGAGGCCTTTATGCGGCGCGCGGATGTTATTGTGGGTAGGGGGTCCGTGCTGTGCAGGCTGCGCCGCTCCAAAACTGATCAGATGGGTAGAGGTCATTGGCTCACTTTGACACTATCGGGTGGTGGGGACTGTTGTCCGGTGGCAATGGCTGGTCAGTATGCGGAGGTCAGGCCCTCGTCTGAGGGGTCTTGGCTCCTTCATTACGACGGGTCGCCATTGACGAAGTACCAATTTACATGGATGATGCGGCGCTGCCTATCCAGTTTGGGCCTCTCACATAGGGACTTTGGTTCCCATTCCTTTAGAATCGGGGCCGCCACTTCCGCAGCATCTGCAGGGCGCGCTGTGGATGAAATTAAGGCTTTGAGCCGCTGGAAGTCGGCGGCTTATAAGCGTTACATTCGGCCCGTTGTTGCGTAAGCGAGTTTGTTTCTACTAACATGTTGTTCGTTTACTGTGTTGTGTGTTTCAGTTCGGTGTGTTCGTGCTGTATTGTTTGTCTTCCCTGTCCTCCCTATTCGGATGGCTAGCTACTCGCCACTGCTGGCAGTGGGGGTCTGGAGTGCTTCGCGATTTTTTGCCTGAACTGACAAACTGATTTGGCTTAATTTATTAAATTCGGCTAATTGGCATCTAATTACAAGTTCCTCAGCAGGTTTTTACGTTTCACCTCCAGCCGAGTTATTCTATGTGTTCCCCCCCCCCCCAGCTCAAACCTCCCCCTTTTTATTTTGTTTTTTCCTTTTGTTTCTTTATGTTGCTTCGATTGGCCTGAAGCTAGTCCAAAAGGAAAGTTATAGTCCTCTATTCAATTTTTCTTTTTGGCAGATCCTCGTTCTGGTAGTTGGTTCCTGTTCTGGGCTGGGTTTGGTTTTACCTCACATATTCCCATTTGTTTATCTGTTTTTCCCCTTATAGGTTGGTGGGAGGATGTGTGTGGTGTGTGGGTGATTGGTCATTCCTATGTTTATTGGGCAGCCGAATTTCTGGCTGCGGAAGGGGCTCCTTGCTTTGTTGGATCGGATGACGTACGGTGGATAGGTGTTCGGGGTATGCTTTGGCATGACCTGAAAGCGAGGCTTATGGAGCAGGTTCGGCGGTTTGGCATCCCCAAACTGTTGGTGATTCACTTAGGAGGGAACGACCTGGGTAAGAGGAAGGCGGTGAATCTTCGATTGGCCATTATTCAGGACTTGCAAGTAATTACGGGCACTTGGCCAGGCTGTAGGCTTATCTGGTCTTGTCTAGTGCTGCAGTTGTGTTGGCGTGGAGTGGTGGATTGTCGGGCGATCGATGTGGCTCGCCGGAAGGTGAATGCCGCGGTTGCTAAGTTTGTGGTGGCCCATGGCGGTGCGGTAGTTTGGCACCAGCGGATCAAGTTCCGGTACTTCTACTTGTTTAGACCTGATGGGGTGCACTTGACAGGACAGGGACTATCTATATTTCTGGAGGATCTGTTTTCGGTGGTTGGTTCAGTAGGTTAGGGGTATGGTGGCGGTGCGTAGTTTCTGTGGAACAGAACTTCGCTGTTGGCGGGAAAGAACGGCAAGTTAACATTTGTTGTATTAAAGAGTGGATTGGAGGTCGTTTGGTGTTTGATTTTTAGGTGCGCTCTCCTTCGCTGACTGATTTTACATCTGCTGGACCGCCTTCTAGGGTGGCAGCCTCATCACCTTCACGGGTGGGTAGTCAGGATGGAGGTTGAGCGAATACCTATTGTTTGTTGGAAGGTTTACGTCAGTTTTTTATGAGATAGTATGTTTATGGGATAGGGTTGTTTAGCCGTTCTTTCTGGCCACCATACTTTAGTTTAATTATTCACAGTTAATGGTTCACTTAAATAAATAGCTAACATTTTCTGCCAAATTCAAGTCTCCATGTCTTTATTTATTATAATTAAGTGTTAAGATGTTATGGTTTATGTTACGGACAATCCTCAGACTATATGAGGTTTAGGAGAACGAATTGACAGAATAGGAGAGGAGTGGGTTAAACCTCAGCTAGTCTGGGGGCAGGACGGTAAGGCATTATGGGCGTTTTATGGTTAGCCAATAGAAATGAATGTTGGGGGTTGGTGGAATGGGTTCTTAAGCCTGGGAAAGGGGCTGGGTCAGCCTCTTCTGCTTTTGTCGTCCCACCCTCCCTCCCTACTGGTGGTGTTTGTTTTATGCTGTTGCGTTGGCTATTTTCGTGATGTGGGTTGTCACGGTTTGGTGGTGGCGGGAAAGAACGGCAAGTTAACATTTGTTGTATTAAAGAGTGGATTGGAGGTCATTTGGTGTTTAATTTTTAGGTGCGCTCTCCTTCGCTGACTGGTTTTACATCTGCTGGACCACCTTCTCGGGTGGCAGCCTCATCACCTTCACGGGTGGGTAGTCAGGATGGAGGTTGAGCGGATACCTATTGTTTGTTGGAAGGTTTACATCAGTTTTTTATGAGATAGTTTGTTTATGGGATAGGGTTGTTTAGCCGTTCTTTCTGGCCACCATACTTTAGTTTAATTATTCACAGTTAATGGTTCACTTAAATAAATAGCTAACATTTTCTGCCAAATTCAAGTCTCCGTGTCTTAATTTATTATAATTAAGTGTTAAGATGTTATGGTTTATGTTACGGACAATCCTCTGACTATGGGGGTCATTCCGAGTTGTTCGCTCGCAAGCTGCTTTTAGCAGCTTTGCACACGCTAAGCCGCCGCCTACTGGGAGTGAATCTTAGCTTATCAAAATTGCGAACGAAAGATTAGCAGAATTGCGAATAGACACTTCTTAGCAGTTTCTGAGTAGCTCCACACTTACTCGGCATCTGCGATCAGTTCAGTCAGTTTCGTTCCTGGTTTGACGTCACAAACACACCCAGCGTTCGCCCAGACACTCCTCCGTTTCTCCAGCCACTCCCGCGTTTTTCCCAGAAACGGTAGCGTTTATTCACACACTCCCATAAAACGGACAGTTTCCGCCCAGAAACACCCACTTCCTGTCAATCACATTACGATCACCAGAACGAAGAAAAAACCTCGTAATGCCGTGAGTAAAATACCTAACTGCATAGCAAATTTACTTGGCGCAGTCGCACTGCGGACATTGCGCATGCACATTAGCGACTAATCGCTCCGTTGCGAAAAAAAAATAACGAGCGAACAACTCGGAATGACCCCCTATATGAGGTTTAAAAGAAAAAAACACAAAACTTCTCATTTTAAAAATTTATTGAAGAAATATATTGTATTTTATTTTGGAATAAAAAATAAAATGTAATAAAACAAAAAAAAGTAGTGTTTGTTCTTCTTTACATTCTTTTCTTGTGTAGATATCTGTGAAAAAAAAATCCATATTAAGTAAAGACACTAATGATGTCATGTTCATTCCTTTCCAAAGAACATTTGTGGAACCACACAGCCCAGCATGACCCATGATCCAAAGTGGAATAGTGGTGTCAGTGGTCAGCACTTTGACACGCCTGCACTTGTGGAACCACACAGCCCAGCATGACCCATTGCTGGGCTGTGTGGTTCCACAAGGGCAGGCGATCCAAAGTGGAATAGTGGTGTCAGTTGTCAGCACTTTGACACGCCTGCACTTGTGGAACCACCCGGCCCAGCATGACCCATTGCTGGGCTGTGTGGTTCCACAAGGGCAGGTGGTCCAAAGTTTCTTGAATATATATATTGAAATATGGCTTTACTCACCTTGGTACGCACAACACGAACTACGCCGTCCACTTCAATTTTCCACCCAATCCTATGAATAAGCCAAAAATAAACACTAGTGAATAGTAAATTCACACAACAGTGAAAGCCTATTGTACACCAATACAAAAAGGAGTTTTTTTGTAAAAAAAAAAAAAAAGTGGTATCAGAATAGCTCTTTGGCCCATCATACATGTAGCCACAAGGAGCTTTCATCTGTTACCACACGCGCCCGCATACATGCCCGCGCATGTATGCCTAGACAGAAAGCTCCTTGGTAGTATCCGGTCGAGAGTGGGGGAGCCCAACACAAAAATAACATTATTAAGAAAAAAAAACTAATGGGAGGGGGAGAAAGGGATACATGAAAAACATAAGAGTAAATAAAACAATACAACTGGGATTATGGTGGTTGTCCATCCGGATCCTCTTCTTCCTCCTGATGGGGCGTCGATGCACTAGGCGGCTGGGGAGTGTGTTGACTTGGCCTTGGTGGCCGTGCGGGTGTAGATGATGCGGCCGGTTTTGGTGGTGGAGGCATCTGGTGGGTGGGGTACATCCCTGTATATCCTTGGTACAGCTGTGACCGTCTATACCAGGATGGTGGTGGAGGAAGGGAAGGAGGCGTCCATGTGGCTTGTGATGGCGGAAGTGGTGGTTCACCAGCATGTTGATGAGCTGGCTCTGGGAGCTTATCGTACATAATCTGCAGTGTGGTTGCGATGATCTGTTGGCTGGATGCGGAATGTCGATGGCTCTCCGACATGTTGTCAACGCTGTGTGCCAGGCATTGTGTGTTCTCCACCAGCCGGTTGATGGATGTGGCCAGAACGTGAAGGATGTCCATAGTTTCCCTGTGATCTTCTCGTCTGGTCCTTTGCGTTTCTGCCGTGCTGTCGGCATGAGCCTTTTGCATTTCAAGCAGACCGTTTGCCATCTTATCCATTGTCCTCTCAATGGCGTCCAGTCTGGTTCCAACGACAACCCGAAAACTATCCTGGCTGACATTCATCTCTGCTGCCAGGGTGTGTACCCTCTGAACATTTGAGGGATCCTGCCCTTCCTGAACATCTGCCACCAATTGCATTTGTGCAGCTGAAAAGAAAATTAGAAATTAGTATACACATTCATACATTTGTTTGAAGGCTCACAATTCGATATTTACTCACACAGGGATGTAGAAACAGCAGGCTGCTGCACTTCCACCTCGTCGTCCGACGAATCCTGTAGGAGATCCGGCCTGAAGAAGGGACCAGCCCCCGACGCCAGTCCGCTGCTGGTCCGTGGCACCTCTGTTTGCAAAAGAAAAAGAAATTAAAGTTAATAAACTATACAAAAATGGTGACCCCCCCACCCCTCCCATACCCCCCCCCCAAAAAAAAAATACAAACCTTCTCCATTCGCTGGTGCCGCTGCTCCAGGAGCTTCACTTGTCCTCAATTCTGGAGACTTTTCAAGGGTCTGGCTGGATACTTCTGCACGGCTGTCTTTAAACCCAAGAAAAGTCTCGTCCGTTAACCCTGTAGACTCAAACAGTTCGGGTGATGGGTCCACAAGGGTAGTGTCTTTTTGAGGCTCTTTGGTCACAGTGCCAGAGCTCCTGGAGAGATGACGAGCTGGTGATGGCCTGCGCGCAGTAGATGTACTTAGGCGCCCAGCTGGTGGTGTGGTCGCCGACGGTGTCTGGCGCACAGGTGACGTTCTGTGCGCTGATGTCTGGCGCGCAGGTGATGGTCTGCGTGCTGACGATGTCTGATGCGCAGGTGACTTTCTGCGCACTGACGATGTGTGGCGCGCAGGTGATGATCTGCGCGCTCCTGATGCTTGCTGCGCAGGTGATGGTCCGCGCGCTGCTGCCGATGCCTGGTGCGCAGGTGATGTCCTCTGGGCAGGCGTGTCTGGGGAAAAAGAACAAACACATTAGCAAATAAAAAATAAAATAAAAAAAATATTAGTACAGCTCATCTGAATGTATTCTTACCATCAGGCCTCCTTTTGGACTGCTTGTCTCCCGCCTTCTTCCGTCTTCTGGGTGGTTCTTCCTCCTCGGGAAAGCCAGCAGGACGGCTGGAGTCCACACCTCCGCGAACTCCTTGGACCATGGCCGGGTTCATGCGCCTTTTAATAACGTCCTCCCAGGGTAGCCACTTCAGATTGAGAGCCGGACCACCTCCCGTAGCTGTCTCATGTCGGCGCTGAATCCCCATCTTCTTCTTGGTCTGTCTGTGGCAATCACTGTACCGCTTCATGCAGTTTCTGGTGCTCCGGCGGTTTCCAGATACTGCAGTGACTTGTCTCGCGATGGCATCCCAGATGTTTCACTTGGTCTTAGCTGCTGTGGTCTGTGCCCTTGGTCCATACAGAACGTCGTAGGACCTGTCGACGCCATCCACTAGGGCACAGTTTTCCGCCTCAGTGTATCTGGGTCCACGCAGCTTCTTCTGTCCTGCGTCTTCACCAGAGGCTTTCTCCTCTGACTGATCCTCTGGCTGGCTTCTTGCCTTTAGGGATTAAAAAAAAAACATGCATTTAATAAGATCGGTATGTACCTGTGAGTGTCAGTATCCCTGGCAGTGCGCAAAGATAACTGTAGGTGTGCATAGCAGTGCGCAAACTAGGGTTTGTCAAGTTGGATGCTATTGTGTCTGCAGGTGTTGTCAGTATTTACCTGTTTAGGCCTTTTCTTTTTCTTTTGCTTCTGTCTTTGGTCCCTTGACGACCGCGGCTGGTCACTGGATGCCTGTTCGGTCGTATCCTCCTCCAGGGTCGGCTCCCACTCCTCATTGCTGTGCAGGGAAAGTTCTTCTGAGGGGTGGGGGGAAGGGGGGGATCGGGGCCGCTTGTCCCTGAACATCTCTATTGTAAAAAGAAAAAAAAATATTTTTACAAATGTAACACACATTACAAAATTACATGCAACCACACTTCATGCTGCTGGGACCCCAGTGCTCATGCAGGACCAAACAACAACAAAAATAGAAAATTTGAAAAAAAAACCACAGCCAAACAAGCCAAAACCCTCGTACAAGCATCCCTGCACATGCTGGTGGTCAACCAGTGCTACAAAAGGAGCAAAAAAATTGCTTTGGAAACAAACTACACCACATGTCGGCCACATGGCAGAAACCAACACGGTCAAAGTCAGCCCAAACAAGCCAAAAAGTTCCTCCAGCATGTGCAGGCATGCACCAGTGCTAAAATATGAGCAAAAAAACATGTTTTGGGAACAAACGACATCACATGTCGACCACATGTTGGATACCGACACACTCTAAAATCACACCAAACAAGCCAAAAAGCATCCCAGCACATGCTAGAGGTCAACCAGTGCTAAACTAGGAGCAAAAAACATGTTTTGGAAACAAACTACACAACATGTCGGCCACATGGCAGAAACCGACACGGTCAAAGTCAGCCCAAACAAGCCAAAAAGTACCTCCAGCATGTGCAAGCATGCACCAGTGCTAAAATATGAGCAAAAAAACATGTTTTGGGAACAAACGACATCACATGTTGACCACATGTTGGATACCGACACACTCTAAAATCACACCAAACAAGCCAAAAAGCATTCCTGCACATGCTGGAGGTACACCAATGCAAAAGCATGACCCAAAAAACACTTATGGACAAAGAAAAAAAAACGTGAAAAACTACCCCCAAACAAACAACTTCCAAAAAAACATGCAGCAATACAAGCAGGAGCTATATACACATACCTGCACACATATACATACCCCAAACACCCCAAAGCAACACCACATGTACACCTCATGGCACCCCCGCTCCCCCCCCCACTACACAAACCCATACATGCAACGCCAGACCACATGTGGTACTTACCTACAAATGTAGAAATCGCTCCAAATATGACTCTCCTCCTGGGTAACAGGTATCCTCCTGTCCGTCCTGGATTAAAGCCTGCTGGGTGTCCAAATGATACCACAGCAAACAACACCAATTTGCTAGCTCTGCAACACCTCACCTCCACTCTGCAGGTTCACAAAATGGCTGCTGAGCACGCAGCAAACAAGCCCTATTAAAGGGCTCAAAACGGCGGGAAGTTGACTCCAGGACGTCCACTACTCGACGATTGGTCCGCTATTCGACAAGGGGAGTGTCGAATGCGTTTTGTATTGCATATGTCGAATGCATGGTCCCGGGCGGAGGGTTTCGGCTGTCGAGTACAGTCGAATCCTAAAACGGATGAAAAAAAGACGCAATTCGGCCAGAATTGCATATACCCCTATGTTACCTAGTAATTTAAGGGTATCCATTATCTCAAGAACTAGAGCCAATTTGAAAAAAAAAACAAAAAACCTACTTTAATTTCTTTAATTCAACAACCCCCAACCTAAATACTCTAAATTTGGTCAAGTATGCTTGGCAACTAAACAACAACAAAAAATCAGGGAAGGGGGGGCTGTGCTATTATTTTTAGTACAAAACACAGTTTTTTCTTTTTAGAAATTCTGGTTTGATTAGGTACTTTTCATTTATAGTTATACTCAAATATGTTTAAAAATTCTTCTCAAACCTGTTCATTGAAAGGTTTGAAAATTTGCAAAAACATCTTAAAATTTAGATAACAGTTAATATTCAAATTATATTTGTCCATATTGAAGACCATTCATCCAAATGCTGCATTAAGTACTACAGTATGTTCAACAGTGTTCCATACAAACAGCCAAGTTTTAATTAAAAATCAGTCAATTCGCTGTTTTAAAATAAAAATCTGGTAAAAAAAATATAATAAAGTGTATTGCAGATTTTTACGCTTGAACAAGCAACAGTTCATCATTTATTTTAAATTAACATCTTTGGACACCACAATTACAAATTTCAAGTAACAAAATGTTGAACCATGAATGCAAACCATATCAATCCAGTTTATTGTGCCAAAAACAGATTTGTAGCACTCAAACTTTCAATTTATTATTGAATTTGAAATTGACATAAATTATTTCAGCATCTCAAATCATCTAATGTAGTGCTAAAATTACAATACTCAAATATGTAAAAGCCAATAGGAGGTGACAAGTTCCAAACCCCCACTTTTTAAGATAAATATGTTATGACACAGGTTCATTTGCTCAACAGGAGTGAATTTGTGCAGTGTCTAGGTGCTCACACAGGATCCAAAACAGCTTTTTAGGTAAATGAATGGAATGGTGTTTTACTTTCAGCATAAATGGAATAACACAAATGAACAGAAAATAACACATCCTTTTCAGTGCACTCACTCCCCATTCAGTGCACTAACTCACTTCTTCGCCCCTGACTAACCTTGGGCAGCAAATATGCAAACATGAAGTCTATTAAGTGAAAAATCTCAGTTCTGTCTCTCACAAGGTACAGTTAGCCTTGCCTGGCTTCAAACATGCACAGTGTCAATCCTGCTTCCCGCAAGTTAACCCAGGCTTCGGCCTGGTCTTTGCTTTCACAGTTCCACTAGGGCAGTGTCAGAGATTTAGGGATCTACCTGTATCCTCCCGGTCTGACCATGGCCACCCGGCCTTTTCCACTCTTACTGTACCACTTCCACCTGGGCTTTATCTTCACCAGGGTAAGACACACAATCCCACTTGAACTGAATATACAGAGAGCAGCCTCACTTGACTGCACAGTCCCACCTGGATTGCCTCCTCTCTGCAGCCCTTAGGTGTGATAACACCTCCTTTTTGTCTCCTGTGTGGGCGTATCCCTCCAGCCACACTCTGAACATGTGTCAGTATTATAATTTACCCTCATACTGCCACATATCCCCCTCCCCAGCTCATACTCCTGGGTTGAGTGCCATAGGATGAGGCATTTACATAATGAAGTCCCTCTTTCATCTTCTTATCAGGACATTTCACCACATTCCCACTTGTTCATACAGATGTGTCCTCACACATCTTGCTCCAAAACAGCGGCATGTTGTGGCATTCCTGTGATTACCGCTCCATTGGGCCTGTTATTACTCTGGGTACTGGGACCATAACGTCCCACTACCTGGTCCTGTGTAATGCTGTTGGGTCACCCTCTGTGCGCAGGCAGCAGGAGCATCCTAGTCCCACTGCCTGCAACCTCATTGGTATAGTTTCAGTTTAATAGGGTGCATGCGTAATGCCACGCCATGCCGCTATCTTTGTCCCGCAATGCATTTGTATCTCTGGCAAAGATGTAAGGAGACACATGTACATTCATGGCAGTCTCACCTTCCAATTTCTGTGGTTTCCCTTTCATCTCCCTTTTTCCCTAACTTTAGGGTTTAACTTGAACTCTATGCTTGAAACATTTTTAACCTTCAGCCTTGAAGCATGGTATTGGCTACTGGCATACTTTACTGGTAAGTAATTTTCTTCCAAAGAGCCACTATCATCCGGGTTTCATGAAGGCATTGTTTCACCTATAGGAGTATTACTCTTCCCAAGACTGTCAATATTAACTCTGCTTTCCACTGCAAAACAGTGTGATTGGGTCACATTCATATCACTCTGAACATATGGTGAAAACAAAGTCTCAACCTTTGAAGCCATCATTATCTCTGTAGACTTCTGTACATGCTGTACTTGTGCCTGACAAGTCATATGATCATCGGTATCTGTAAGTTCTTTATCACTAACTTTAGACCCAGCTTTATTTCCCTGAACTGTAGCCCTTTGGGAGGACTTCACTCTTTCAGGTATAACTGGAAGCTGACTGCCACTGCAAGGTACGCACTTTTACAAAACAGTCTTTTAGGGAGTTTTCCAGTTTTGATACTTCAGTCTCGTCTTGTCAACTGTGATTTTTAAGGGTCTATTCATGAAGCAGTGAAGAGTGGAGACGTGAGCTGTGGAGAGTTTGTACATGGCAACCAAGCAGTTGCTCCATACAATTGTTTAGTATGCAAATGATAAATGTTACTTCAATGCTGATTGGTTGCCATGGTCAACTTCTCCTGGTATGGGTCATTGGGTCTACTCAACTTAGGTTGACAGTCATTAGGTCGACCACTGAAGGTCGACATGGGCATTAGGTCGACATGCACTAGGTTGACATGGGCATTAGATTGACATGTACTAGGTCAACAGGTAAAAAGGTCGACATGAGTTTTTGACCTTTTTTGGTGTCGTTTTCTTTGTAAAGTGATGGTTAAAACCAATTAGTGCACCATGGGGGTCATTCTGACCCGATCGCACGCTGCAGTTTATCGCTGTGGTGCGATTGGGTCAGAACTGCGCATGCGACGGCGCCGCAGTGATTGACAGACGGTCGCTGGGCGGGGGGGCAGAACGGCAGCATTTGGCCACCGTTTCATTGGTGCGGTCCTGCCAACGCAGGCGTGGCCGGACCAAACGGGGGGCGGGCCGCAGTGGCTGCGTGACGTCACACGCAACCGCTGCGGGCTGGGGAGCAATGAGTAGCTCCCGGCCAGCACGCTAAAGCTGCGCTGGTCGGGAGCTACTCTTGAAGTGCAAAGGCATTGCTGCTGTGCGATGACTTTGCACTTTTGCGGGGGGGGGGGCCTGCACTGACATGCGGGGTGAACTAGCCCTGTGCTGGGCATCCTCCCGCATGTCAGTGTGAATGATCGTAGCTGTGCTAAATTTAGCACAGCTACGATCATCTCGGAATGACCCCCCATGTCCCTTTGACCTATTGACCATGTCGACCTAATGCAGGTCGACCTTCAGTGATCGACCTAATGACTGTCGACCTAGGCTGTGTCGACCTAATGAATGTATCCCACTTCTCCACTGGCTCACTTCTCCACACTTTTCACTGCTTCATGAACATTAATAAGGACATATCAATTGTCTCACTGCTGCTGAAACACATCCTTCTGGAATATCTTTCTTTGTTCCCCCAGTTCACAGTTTATCTGCAGTTCATTATACAAGCCCTTAGGCTTGTATAATGAACCAGGGTCCACACATAAGGGCTGCAGAGAGTGAACCCTGGCCACCTGGCCTGTTCCACTCTCTGCAGCCCTTAGGTGTGGTAACACCTCCTTCTTCTCCCCTGCTTGGGCAGACACTCTAAATACATGTACAGATGGTAATGCTAATCGTGGCTTCGTCTGTGCTAAGTCGCACCCGGCTTAGATGC
The DNA here is from genome assembly GCF_028390025.1 of Pseudophryne corroboree. Lineage (NCBI taxonomy): Eukaryota > Metazoa > Chordata > Amphibia > Anura > Myobatrachidae > Pseudophryne > Pseudophryne corroboree. The sequence goes on along the minus strand of NC_086445.1, from coordinate 736,949,230 downwards.
ACCCCATTCAAAGTGAATGGTAGCGTCTGTGTATGTTCGGCAGAGGGCCGAGGCACAGGTGCGTTAGGCACGCTTTTCGCCCCCGCCTGCGATGTAGCCACTCTCAATGAATGTGGCTCCATCTGTATCAGTATTAGACTATCTTCATCCTGCCACAATAAATACTGTATATTATTAACGCACTATCGTGTGAATCGAATAAATGGAATTCGCCCATACAGAATTTCTGAGAGTGGGGCATTGTGTTTGAGGGCCTACACCTCAAATTTTATTGGATGAATTGAGCTGAAATTTAGCATGAATGCATAGAACCGTTGTTCAGTGCTGCTTGCTAAATTTCAGGGCAAAAAAAAATAATTGTAATTGGGAACAATCTAAATTTGAAAATACAGCATTTTTCTTCCATTTCCTATTTGGTCAAAAACTGCCACTCGTCTACTTTAGTGGGATTTTTTGGAACATATAACTCAGGGTAGAGGATGAATTAAGACTAGGTTTGTTTGTTAGATACAGTAGATCTTGTTTCCATTTAGGGCCATGTGGTCTGTGCATGCGCACTGACCACAGTGCACGTGCACAACCCTTCTCCTTGCAGCCACATCCAGGAAGGATGTGGCCGCAAGATGTTGACAGCGACAGGCAATCACAGGGCATCCATGTGGTGTTGGGGGATGGGTGTGCCACAAAGCTGCTCAGACCATCAGTTGCAAAGAGTGCATGTGTGTATTGCAGTGAGCATACAAATCTGTTAATTAGCAGCTCCACCATTGTGTGAGTAACAGTAACCTTACTCTGCGAGAGTGTTCAATCTGCAGTTACCTACAGGGTGTGATGGCGTACCATATCTGTATTGCAAAAGGAACATGTTTATTAAGGCAGCAGTCTAAATGATAGGAATTTCATAATTTTTTCAAGTTTGAGATGTAGAAATCCTCAGATAATGTATAAGGAGGCTTAATGGTAACACCTCCTACATTTGATGTTGGCAGCTCGTAGCCCATGAAGTATGACATGTGTTGTGCGCTAGCTTGGTGGTTATATAAGGTGTGTGATAGGCCATCTGCACACATATCACTCATTACTGTCATGGGTAAAAGGAGTGATTTATCAGAGTTGCAAAGAGGAATGATTACTGGCTTTCAGGGCCAAGGGTGGAAGATTCTCTGAAACTGTGCAGTTTGGGGACTGTTCGGGTGCTGCTGTGGTGAAGGTGTATCATGATAATGTCACATTGCAGCACCCAGCTCTTGTCACTGTGGAATAGTTAACAATCCCTGCACTCCCCTTGTGATGCCTATGTATATAACTAAATGTTTTCCTTGTTTTCATTCAAAAGCCAGGGAGTTGTTTTTGATGTTTTTGCTATACATTAGAAGATTTATTCATGCCTAATATGAAATGTATTTTATGCAAACAAAATGTGCTATGTAATGTATACCTGGTAAATGGGAAGAATACACTACTAGTGCTGACAAACACAGATCTTATGATAGCTGCAGATTTGCATTTACAAACAAATGCATTTATTTTAATAAACACATATGCTGACTGCATTTTGGGAAGCACTTGTGGCTAACTGTGCATCAGCTCATAGTACACCCGTTTTGAAATCAGTGGCAGATATTCCCTAGGAGCTGCAGCAGTGCAGCAACTCTCAGCAAAATCTGCCACCCACAGGGACTGCCTAGCAGTGGCAGTGACTTCTTATAGGTTCAGTAGCACCCCCTACAAATCACAGAGAGAAAGCCTGACCCAGGGAGGATTTGTTTTCTTCCACTGGGATTGCCAATCCCCCTGTGATAGCTTCCCATGAGAAGCCACTCCCCTGTTATAATGTTAAAATATCAGCCCTATCTGGCTTCTATGGGCTGCAGCTGATGCAGTCCCTAGAAATCAGCCTGTTTAGCAATCCAGAGTTAAGCCCCTCCCACATACCTAACCCCATCTCCCCGGTGACGTCAGCCATCAATCACCAGAAGGGAGGAGTGGGCTGCCAGACAGGTAATGAGCCTCCGCAGCTACTATGCTAATGCACAGGAGATATCTTGTGTAAACAGATGCCTCCTGCAAGCTTCTGTGTTCTGCTGCTGCGTCCAAAGATGCAGCATTGATCATCTGTGTAAACACTGACCATAGGATAGCCATTGTAATCACACAGAAGAAATGGAACTCTGCATCAGAAAATGCAGTCCCTGGCATCAGCATGCCGACAAAATGGGGCCTACTTACCAATCTTTAGTAATCCACTCAATATCTCTGCACCAAAATGTGATTGTTGTCGCATCCGCTGATCTGCACATGTGCAGATCAATGGCCATCTGAGATGAAAGCAAACCATCTGGTTTGCATACATTTTGAATGAGGCCCATAGGCCAGAAGTTCTCAAACTTAGTCCTCAAGGCACCCCAAAGATCCAGGTTGTAGGTCTATCCATGGTTCAGCACAGATGGTTAAATCAAATTAACTGAGGTGCTAATTAGGTCACCTGTGCAAACCATGGATAAACTTAAAACCTGGGGGTATATTTACTAAAATTTGTGTCTCTGCTGATTTGATGGGAGTTTAATTTCGATTTTTATCGGACGTATTTTACTGCAGCTTTTTGAATTCATTTTCGGTAATTTACTAAGCTGGTGAGTTTTGGATTTTCGTATTTTCCAATGTCGATTTGATTCATTTTGTCGGGCAGTGTTTTACGGGAGTGATTAGTAAAACACTGCAGGACATAACACAATGAAGCCCGGCCAGATCAGTGAGATCCGTGCAGGGCTTCATTGTGTACAGCATTAGAATTGTGTAAAGAGTTAAAAGTTGAAAAAAAATGTGTGGGGTCCCCCCTCCTATGTATAACCAGCCTCGGGCTCTTTGAGCCAGCCCTGGTTGTAAAATAAAATGCGTAGGGTACCCACATATTTATACAACCAGCACCGGGCTCTGCGTCTGGTCCTGGTTCAAAAAATATGGGGGACAAAAGATGTAGGGGTCCCCCGTATTTTTTAAACCAGCACAGGGCTCCACTAGCCAGAGAGATAATGCCACAGCCGGGTGACATAGTAACATAGTATCTAAGGTTGAACAAAGACAATTTGTCCATCATGTTCAACCTGTTTGTGGTCTCTTATGCAGTTTTATTTTAGGACTAGTTATTTTTATGTTAGGACTAGTTATATGAACTATAATGCTTGTCTAGCACCATATCCCTGAATATCTTTATCCAATAGGAATTTATCTAACCCATTCTTAAAGGTGTTAACTGAGTCCGCCGTTACTACTCTCTCAGGCAGGGAATTTAGCGGTGGGACATTATCTTTGTTGAGATTATGTGTTAGACCCTGCATTTGGTCCTCTCTGGTAAATACCGTTGTGAAAAAACTCATTTAGTTTGTTCACTATGTTATTGTCATTTTTGATTAAGACTCCCAACTTGTCTTTTAAAAGGGCCTATACTCTCCTTCTCTAATCTCTTGCTGTTGATGTATTTAAAACATTTTTGGGATTTGCTTTGCTTTCCTTTGCCACTAGTTTTTCAGTTTCTACTTTAGCCGCTCTTATTCCTTTTTTGCATATTTTGGTACAATCCTTATAGTGCTGAAATGACTCTGCATCCCCTTCAGATTTGTATTTATTAAATGCTCGTCTATTTTTGCACATTAGTTCCTTTATATTTTTGTTAAGCCACATTGGTTTGGGATTTGTATTCCTTTTTTTGCTGCTGGTGGGAATAAATTTGCGAGTATTTTAAACTAGCAGTGATTTTAATACATCCCATTTCTCTGTAGTATTTTTTTCCTGAAACAGAATTTCCCATTCAATGTCCCTTAACGCTTCCCTCATCCTGTCAAAGTTGGCTTTGCTGAAGTTTAGAGTTCTTGTTGAGCCAGTATAGGATTGCTTATGAAGACTGATATTGAATATGACCATATTGTGGTCGCTTCTTCCTATGGGCTCCCCTACTATAATATTTGATACCAATTCCCCATTGTTAGTTAATAGCAGGTCTAAGAGTGAATTGTACCTAGTTGGTTCCTCGATTAATTGAACTAAGTAGTTATCATTTAGCGTGTTTAAAAACATATTGCCCCTAGCAGTATCACATGAATTGTTATTCCAGTTTATCTCAGGATAGTTAAAGTCTCCCATCACTACTATGTCTCCTACTCCTGCTGCTCTTTCAATTTGGTTCAGTAACAATTTCTCATCAGACACATTAATACCAGGTGGCCTGTAGCATAACCCCAATAATGACTTCTTTATTCCTTTACCCCGCATGTAATTTCTACCCATAATGTCTCAATAGTGTTTACAGTCCCCTCTTGGATATCTTCCCGTATATCAGGTTTTAGAAACGGATTTACGTAAAGACATACCGCTCCACCTCGTTTAGTTAGCCTGTCTCTCCTGAACAGCGTATAACCCTCCAGATTGACTGTCCAATCATGAGATTCATCCCAAGTTTCAGTAATGCCTATAATATCATATTGTTTGCTTGCTGCAAGGATTTCTAGTTCCCCCTTTTTTTCTAGCATTTACATACATACAATTGAGATAAGTATTTCCTCTTGTGGTAGGGACATCACTCTCTTTATGCAGCAATGATGACCCATAATTATCATTAGTTAGTGTTATGCTAAAACCCTTATTAATACCCAGGTTAATTCCCTTGCCATCTGCTCTTTCCCTCTCCCCTACTCCTCCCCCGTTAAGTTCACTAACGCCATCCCTGGTATTCTCACTGAATGACCCGTAATTTCTTGCTAAACCCTCCCCCCAGGCACCTAGTTTAAAATCTCCTCCAACCTTCTAACCATCCTTCCCCCAGCACCACTGCCCCCTCCTCATTCAGGGGCAATCCATCACGACAAAAAAGATGAGGCCTGACTGAGAAGTCCACCCAGTGTTCTAGGAACACAAACCCTTCTTTCCTGCACCAATCCCTAAGCCACACATTTACCTCCCTAATATCCCTCTGTCTCCCTGGACTAGCGCATTTCACGGGTAATAATTCGGAGAATATTACCTTAGATGTCCTTGCCTTAAGTTTCTTGCCTAAGTCCCTAAAGTCTTTCTTAAGGACATCCCACCTTCCACTAACTTTGTCGTTGGTGCCGACATGCACCAAGACCGCCGGTTCATTCCCTGCCCCTCCCAACAATCTATCTACCCAGTCCACAATGTGCCGCACCGAGCACCCAGGAGACAGATTGCCATATCTGTCTTCCTAATAATTGAATACCCTACCACCACAATCTGACTAGGTACCTCACTATCTTTTATCCCAACTGCGCCAGAGCGACCGCTCCTCTGGTTGCTAGAGGGAACAGTCCCCTACGGCACCGTCATTTCCTCTCTATCAGCCTCCGAATCCTCGTCCAGTCGTGCAAATTTATTTGGGTTTGATAGTTCAGAGATGTCGAGCCTCCCCCTCTTTTTCTTCCTTCTAACTGTGACCCAGCTGGCTACCTGAATATCCTCATCTACCGTTGACCCCTCCCGCAGCTCCTCCACCATTCTATCTAAGCCTTGCTCGAGATTGTGAATCTTCCTCAGTCGTGTAACGGTTTGCTCTAGATCAGTTACCTGGTCTTCCAGGGCAACCGTTCACTCACACCTCATGCAGATGTAATCACACTGTGATGGTTGCTCCAGGTGTGCATACATCTTGCACAACATGCACTGATTGAGGTCCCCAGTCACAGCACCACCCATAGTGTTTTTAAGATCTAACTCCCTGTTACTCTCAAAACAAAAAGAAGAAGCAAAACAATCTGGGCAAAAACACTCACTTATACAATAATTAAGTTGGGCTTATACTTATCTATCCTTGTGCAGCCCCTGATCCTTCGCTTTTATGCAGCCATAGTCCCCAGTTCCTCCAGTGGCAGCAGCTGCAACGGCAGCAGTCTCCATCCCCTTCCGTCCTCTCCTCTGATGTCTGCAGTGGCAGTCTTCCTCATCCACTTGTGCAGCTCAGTATTAAGTTCTGACCCCACAGGCTGGTTGTGGTGGAAACAATTTACAGCAGCGTACCTGGTGGTAACTAGTTCACACACAAAAACAAAACAAAACAGGCACCCCACACACCCAATTTCTCTGCCCCTCACTCACACACAAATCTCAGCCCTCACTCACACACTAATCTCAGCCCCTCACTAACACACTAATCTCAGCCCCTCAGTCACACACTAATCTCACTCACTAAAATTATAGCCCCTCAATTTACACTCTTACACTGAGAGCAGCAGCGGCAGCTGTTATACTTCCTGCACTCTGCTCTGACCCCACTCTCTGGCACCGCTCTGACCACCCGCACCGGCTCCGCTCTGACCCCCCTCACCGGTGCTCCCTGTCCCTCACTTTGGTACCCAATACCTTCCGGCCCAATCCGGCCTCACTGGCCAGGGTTCCCTGGAGGAGTGTGGACCCCTTAAATCAAGGGGTCCCCCCATCCAGACACCCAAGGGCCAGGGGTGAAGCCTGAGGCTGTCCCCCCATCCCTGGGCGGTGGATGGGGGGCTGATAGCCTTTGTGTAAAAAAAAATATTGTTTTTTGTTGTAGAACTACAAGTCCCAGCAAGCCTCCCTGCAAGCTCGTACTTGGAGAACCACAAGTACCAGCATGCAGGGAAATAACAAGCCCGCTGGTACCTGTAGTTCTACAACAACAAAAAATACCCAAAAAAACCACAAGACACACACCATGAAAGTAAAATTTTATTCAGACATACTTACACACTCACATACTTATCTACATCCAACGCTGAGATTTACGTCCACTTTAGTGGAGCCCGGTTCTGGTTTAAAAATTACGGGGGACCCCTACTTTTTTGTCCCCTGTATTTTTGGAACCAGGACCGGACGCAGAGCCCGGTGCTGGTTGTATAAATATGGGGGGACCCTACACATTTTTCCCTTGTATTTTGACAACCAGGGCCGGCTCAAAGATGCCGAGGCTGGGACCCCACGCAATTTTTTTAAAACATTTTTAAGGCAATCAGACCCTTTCCCGCAGATAAGCATGCACGGAACTCACTGATCCGTGCATGACTATCCAAACACGCCTGAAAAAAGCAGGTCTATTTTTCAGCTGTTTTTTTTTTTTTACAAAATCTATGCTTTCCCAGCAGTGTCTGGCTATTGGCCCTCATTCCGTGTTGTTCGCTCGCAAGCTGCTTTTAGCAGCATTGCACACGCTAAGCCGCCGCCTACTGGGAGTGAATCTTAGCTTAGCAAAATTGCGAACGAAAGATTCTCAAAATTGCAAATAGAAATTTCTAAGCAGTTTCTGAGTAGCTCGACACTTACTCTGCCACTGCGATCAGTTCAGTCAGTTTCGTTCCTGGTTTGACGTCACAAACACACCCAGCGTTCGCCCAGACACTCCCCCGTTTCTCCAGCCACTCCCGCGTTTTTCCCAGAAACGGCAGCGTTTTTTCACACACACCCATAAAACGGTCAGTTTCCGCCCAGAAACACCCACTTCTTGTCAATCACACAACAATCACCAGAACAAAGAAAAAACCTCGTAATGCCGTGAGTAAAATACCAAACTTCTTAGCAAATTTACTTGGCGCAGCCGCAGTGCGAACATTGCGCATTCGCAGTTTGCGGAAAATCGCTGCGATGCAATGAAAAAGAATGAGCGAACAACTCGGAATGAGGGCCATTGTCGGCAGTGACTGAGAATACGAATTCTTAGTAAATTACCGTGTTATATGAACAAACAGCTGCATTTGACCGATGGTCTATTCATTCTTATTTCTGACCACTGCCGTGAAAAACAATATGAATAGCCCCAACACTGCCAAGATTTGTGGTTAGTAAATTCCCGTGTTGACACTTTGGAAAAAAAAACCTCTGAAAAAATCGGAACTTTAGTAATTATACCCCCCTGGACTGTTGGGGTGCCTTGAGGACCGCGTTTGAGAACCTATACCATACACAGTATTCAGTCAGGTTGTTCCAATAGATTTTTGGGATATGCAGAATAGGATGGCATTGTATTCAATTTCAAAGGCATATTTGTTGCCTCAAGGACATAGCTGGTATAGGTTTGGAGGCGTTGGGTATACGTTGCTGGCGGATGGGATCCCAACCCACTGACGCCGGGATCCCAGCTTGCCAGAATGGCAGCAGGGGGGTGAGCGCAAAGAAGCCCACTGCGGGTTCGGTGGCTAGGTGCGCTCGCCACAGGTTCTGATCCCACGCTATGGGTGTTATGGACAACCATGAGTGGGAATAGCCCCTGTTAGCCAGGATTCCGGCTGGCGGCATTGTGAGTGTTCGGGATCCCGGCATCCGTATGCTGACTGCCAAGATCCCAGGTTCCGGCAGCGTAACCGCATCCCATTTGGAAGACAGTAAGGACACATGTCAAGCCACTGGCTACAAGAAAGAACCAACAATGGCCACAGTTGGTCTTCTGGCTTGATAAATACTGAGAACCCCTAAAAAAGTCTGATTTATAGCGCTTTTCCCATTGTAAAGTAGGCCTCATAGGCCCTCATTCTGAGTTGTTAGCTCGCTAGTTGCTTTTAGCAGCCGTGCAAACGCTAAGTTGCCGCCCCCTGGGAGTGTATTTTAGCTTAGCAGAAGTGCGAACGAAAGGATCGCAGCGCGGCAACAAAAAAAGATTGTGCAGTATCAGGACAGCTCCAGACCTACTCAGCGCTTGCGATCACTTCAAACTACTTAGTTCCTGTTTTGACGTCATGAACACGCCCTGTGTTTGGCCAGCCACGCATGTGTTTCCCCAGGCACGCCTGCGTTTGTATCTGACACGCCTGCGTTTTTCCACGCACTCCCTGAAAACGGTCAGATACCTCCCAGAAACGCCCACTTCATGTCAATCATTCTGGGGCCAGCAGTGCGACTGAAAAGCTTTGCTAGACCTTGTGTGAAACTACTTCGGCTGTTGTGAAAGTACGTCGCGCATGCGCATTGCGCCACATGCGCAGAAGTGCCGCTTTTTTGCCTAAACGCTGCGCTGCAAACGAAAACTGTTAGCGAACAACTCAGAATGACCACCATAGAGTTTTATAATTTTGGGAGAAAGATTGACATTTCCTGAACTGTTTTATTTCTTTTAACTAAACACAACAAACTCAATACTGCATACATTATGCCATTTTAAAATGTATAGCAATATAACTTGCAAGAAAATAGTTTAAAAACTCATCTACCGTCATCCTGTTATTGAGCTACAAATTCTACTGGCAGCACCTTCTGTGCTGATAATGCAAATATTATCGTCAATAGATTGTGCACTGTAACAGTGTGAAGCAACTCAACCCAAAGAATTTTAATGTGCCATACTGAAAGCAGATTAAAGGGGCAGTAACTTTGGGCCTGGTTCTGCGCACACAATTCCAAAACCAGAAATATCTAATGATTTTTTATTAGCAAAGTGTGCATGCGCAGCACAATGCAAATACATGCATAATATATGTACCTTGATGGAGACTCTGGACCTGATTCATGTTTGTAAGCAAAACAAAAAGCAACTGAGAAAAACCATGTTGCACTCCAGGAGGGGCAGATTTAACATGTGCAGAGAGATTTAAGGTCCATACACACTTAACGATAAAATGAGCGACGTCGCTCATTTTCCCCCTCCTTGAGCGACGTCGCTCATTTTATCGTCAAGTGTGTATGCCGCCAGCGACGACCGATGCGCGGCCCCGCGGGTTGGCAACGATCGTCGCTATCGGTAGGGCATGCATTAAGGATGCGGACTGTCGTCCACGACCTTCATGCAGGGCTGGCGGGGGCGTGACGTCACTGAGCGATATGAGCGGTCATATCGCTCAGTGCGTACAGGCGGCCGCCGACTGGCCGGCCCGGGAGGGAGAAACATTAGACGATGTCGCTCACAGAGCAACATCGTCTAATGTGTATGGGTCTTTAGATTTCAGTAGTTATAGTTTTTCTGTGCAGAATAAATACAGGCTGTTTTTGTATGTAGCCCATATATGTTTAGACTACAGATTAGTGAGTTCAGTTCCCTAAGAACCGAACCCTACCGGACTTCACTACCCGAGCCAGGATCCGAGCCCGGCTCGTGTTTTCCCACCTGACTCGGAGACCAGAACAAGGCAAAACGTCATCATCCTGCTGTCGGATTCTCGCAGGTTTTGGATTCCATATAAGGAGCCACGCGTCGCCGCCATTTTCACTCTGACATTGGAGAGTGTAGCGAGAGGATGTGTCTCCATCCTCAGTGTCTGTGCGGGAGGGAAAGTGGGGTGGCGATTCCAGTGCTATCTTGAGCTGCTCAGTCAAGTGTAGTGTCTTATGTTGCATCAGTCCAGTCACAGTGTTGGTGTACTCTGCAGCCATATGTCCAGTGTAGCTGTATAAGTCCAGTCCAGTGGTGCTGTGTTGTGCTGCATCAGTCCAGTGGTGGTGTCTTGTGCTGCATCAGTCCAGTCACAGTGGTGGTATCCTCTGCTACCATATGTCGAGTGCTGCTGTAAAAGTCCAATGGTGCTGTATTGTGCTGCATCAGTCCAGTGGTGGTGTCTTGTGGTGCATCAGTCCACTCCTGCATCAGTCCATTGGTGGTGTCCCTGTGCTGCTGTATAAGTCCAGTGGTACTGCTGTATATGTCCAGTGATTCTGCTGTATATGTCAAGTGATACTGTTGTATATTTCCAATGATACTGCCATATATGTCCAGTGATACTGTCGTATATGTCCAATGATACTGCCATATATGTCCAGTGATACTGACGTATATGTCCAGTGATACTGCCGTATAATTCCAGTGGTACTGGCGTATAAGTCCAGTGATATTGCCATATGAACCCAGTGGTACTGCCGTATAATTCCAGTGGTAATGGTGATTAAAATAAATCCAGTCCGGTGATACTACCATATTTGTCCAGTGGTACTGCCATATAATTCCAGGGACACTGCCATATAAGTCCAGTGGTACTGCCGTATAAATCCAGTGGTACTGCCGTATAATTCCAGTGGTACTGGCATATTAGTCCAGTGGTACCGGCATATAAATCCAGTCCAGTGGTACTGGCATATAAATCCAGTCCAGTGATACTGCCGTATAAATCCAGTCCAGTGATACTGCCGTATAAATCCAGTGGTACTGGCATATAAATCAAGTCCAGTGATACTGCCGTATATGTCCAGTGGTACTGCCATATAATTCCAGTGATACTGCCATATATGTTCAGAGGTACTGCCGTATAAATCCAGTGGTACTGGGGTATGTCCAGTGATACTGCCATATAAATCCAGTCCAGTGGTATTGCCGAATAAGTCTAGTGGTAATGCCGTATATACTGTATCCACTGATACTGCCGTATAAATCTAATGGTACTGTCATATAAATCAAGTTGAGTGATACTGTCATATAAATCCAGTGGTACTGGCGTATAAAATAAATCTAGCCCAGTGATACTGCCATGTATGTCCAGTGATACTGCCGTATAAGTTCAGTGATACTGGTGTATAAGTCCAGTGATACTGCCATATAAATCCAGTCCAGTGATACTGCCGTAAAATCCAGACAGTGGTACTGCCATATAAATCCAGTGGTACTGCCATATATGTCCAGTGATACTGTCATATAAATCCAGTGGTACTGGCATATAAATCCAGTCCAGTGATACTGCCGTATATGTCCAGTGGTACTGCCATATAATTCCAGTGATACTTCTGTATATGTCCAGTGGTACTACCATACAAATCCAGTCCAGTGATACTGCTGTATAATTCCAGTCCAGTTGTACTGCCGTATAAATCCAGGTGGTACTCCGTATATGTCCAGTGATACTGCTGTATAAATTCAGTGGTACTGGTGTATAAATCAAGTCCAGTGATACTGCCGTATATATTCAGTTATACTGCCATATAATTCCAGTGATACTCAGTGGTACTGCCGTATAAATCCAGTGGTACTGGCGTATAAGTCCAATGATACTGCCATATAAATCCAGTCCAGTGATACTGCCGTAAAAATCCAGCCAGTGATACTGCCGTATAAGTCCAGTGGTACTGCCTTATAAGTCCAGTGGTACTGCCATATATGTGTAAAAGAGATGTACTCTCCTGTTCTGGCGCTAGTCCCTCTTTAATGTCTGTATGCTGAGTGTCCGGGATAAGGTTAAGAGTGGGCTGTTATATACACTCATATGTCATAATATATGATGAAAGGTGATAATTTATTATAAACAAGTAAACAATTGCTGACATAAAATCAATGCACATAAATTGAACTGCAACGTGCTGTCTCGGAGAATAGAATCCTACCCATGCAGGTAGAGGAGCCGCAGGTGTTCAGAAATGCAGGGTACCCCAGGAAAATACACTGCTGGTGGCTCCTCAATTGTATTCCCCAAAAACGAACAGGAAGCAGTCCTGACAGGTCCAGCGAAATTCAGCTCTACAGGGTATCGCCAACACGTTTCGCGACAGCCTAGTCCCTTCCTCAAGGCTAGATCTAGCCAATTGTTTGCTTGTTTATAATAAATGATCATCTTTTATCATATATTATGACATATGAGTGTATATAACAGCCCACTCTCAACTTTATCCCGGACACTCAGCATACAGACATTAAAGAGGGACTAGCGCCAGAACAGGAGAGTACATCTCTTTTACACATTCTTCCTTTTTTGAGCGATTTTATGGAGCTCTAGTACTTTCCATCTGGTTGGCTGGCCCACATTGCGCAAGTGTGCCATCCCCGCTCTCACAGTTTGTACTGCCATATATGTCCAGTGATACTGCCGTATAAATCCAGTGGTACTGGCGTATAAATCCAGTCCAGTGATACTGCCGTATATGTCCAGTGGTACTGTCATATAAATCCAGTCCAGTGGTACTGCCATATAAGTCCAGTCCAGTGGTGCTGCCATATAAGTTCAGTGGTGCTGTCCTGTGCTTTATATTATTTACTCCAAATAAAGGGGTTATTAATATTTATTCCAAATCATTTTTACAGGGTTTGCCCTTTGTGGTGTAGAGGTATGCTCTCCTGTGCTGCATTTTGTTATATAACTCCAAAAAAATAATGGAGAACAAAAATTTGGAGAATAAAATAGGGAAAGATCAAGAACCACTTCCTCATACTGCTGCCTCTACTGTTGTTGGTGCTAGGAGTCGATCATCATCCCAGAGGGGAAGTCAGAAGACCACTTATACTACTTCAACTAAGCAAATGACTGTCCAACAGTCCTTTGCGAGGAAGATGAAATATGACAGCAGTCACCCTGTTGCAAAACGGATTACTGAAGCCATAACAACTATGCTGGTATTAGACGTGCATCCGGTATCTGCCATTAGTGCAGTGGGACTGCAGTGCCAACCCTAGATGGGGCAGGTGCTTAGCTTAGTTATACAGCTTCCTCATTGCACCTCTTTTACTTCTTTGCATGATGTGCTGTTTGGGGACTATCTTTTTTAAGTGCATCCTGTCTGCCACTGCAGTGCCACTCCTATATGGGCCAGGTGTTTGTGCCACACACTTGTGTCACTTAGCTTGGTCATACAGCTTCCTCATTGCACCTCTTTTTCTTTTTTGCATGATGTGCTGTTTGGGGCCTTGTTTTTGAATAGTGCCATCCTGTCTGCCACTGCAGTGACACTCCTAGATGAGCTAGGTGTTTGTGCCGTCCACTTGTAACATAGTAACATAGTGTATGAGGTTGAAAAAAGACAATTGTCCATCAAGTTGAACCTATTTGTGGTCTCCTATGCACGATGATTTGTCTAAAATTATGACTGATGCTGATTTCAGCCGTTGAATTTTATCCCTTTTTATAGTAACAATAGTGAGTGACTATGCACCATAACCCTGGATATCCTTATCCATGAGGAATTTATCTAACCCATTCTTAAAGGTGTTGACAGAGTCCGCCATTACAACTCCCTCAGCAAGGGAATTCCAAACACGTATTGTCCTTACCGTGAAAAAGCCTTTTACGACGTATTGTGCAGAATCTCCTCTCTTCTAACCTGAGCGGGTGTCCACGAGTCCTATGTGTTGATCTAGCCAAAAACAGGTCCCGCGCTAGCTCTGTGTATTGTCCCCTTATATATTTGTAGATGTTGATCATATCCCCCCTTAGTCTCCTCTTTTCCAATGTAAACATTATTAGTCTTTCAAGCCTTTCATTGTATTCCATCCTCTCCATGCCCTTAATTAGTTTGGTTGCCCTCCTCTGAACCTTTTCTAGCTCCAGGATATCTTTTTTGTAGTACGGTGCCCAGAATTGTACACAGTATTAAAGATGTGGCCTCACTAGTGATTTATATAATGGTAGTATAATACTCTCGTCCCTTGCATCAATTCCTGTTTTATGCATGCTAGTATCTTACTAGCTTTCTTTGCTGCCATCCTACTTTGGGAACTGCTGCTTAGTTTGCTATCTATGAGAACACTTCAGTCTTTTTCCAGTACAGTATCCCCTAATTTTACCCCATTCAGTATGTAGGTGTTATTTTTGTTCTTGCTACCACAGTGCATTCCCTTACACTTGTCTGTGTTGAAGCGCATTCTCCATTTGGCTGCCCATGCTTCTAATTTAACTAAGTTGTTCTGAAGAGACTCAGCATCCTCCTCTGTATTTATAGCCTTACACAATTTGGTATCATCTGCAAAAATTGACACCATGCTCTCTAGACCTTCTGTTAGGTCGTTAATGAAAATGTTGAACAATAGCGGTCCTAATACCGAGCCTTGTGGCACACCGCTTAACACTTCAGTCCAATTTGAAAGAGATCCATTAACCACAACGCGCTGCTCTCTATTAACTAACCAATTCTTGATTCAAGTGCATATAGAGCTTCCTAGCCCTATTTCTTGTAGCTTGTAGATAAGTCGCATGTGTGGTACTGTGTTGAAAGCTTTGGCAAAATCTAAAAAGATTATATCCACCTCTTTACCCTGATCGAGGTTTGCACTTACTGTTTCATAAAAACCAAGTAAGTTGGTTTGACAGGATCTATCCTTCACGAATCCATGTTGATTCCTTTTAATGATTGTATTGGCTTCAAGGAACTTCTGAATACTATCCCTTAGAATACCTTCCAGAACTTTCCCCACTATAGATGTAAGACTAACTGGTCTATAGTTTCCCGGTTCAGCTTTATTTCCCTTTTTGAATATAGGCACTACTTCTGCTATACGCCAGTCTTTGGAAACCATACCTTATATAACTGAGTCTTCAAAGATCAAAAATAGCTGTCTTGAAAGTTCAGAGTGAAGCTCCATTAGAACCCTTGGGTGAATTCCATCGGGCCCCGGTGACTTATTAATCTTTAAATGTTTTAATCGGTCACAGACTACCTCCTCACTTAAATCAGTACCTATCAGTGGGATATTCTCATTATTGAGGTTGTGTGTTAGTCCCATAATTGGGTCCTCTCTAGTAAATACTGTTGAAAAAAATTCATTAAATATGTCAACTATGTCATTATCATTTTAGATTAAGAGTCCCGACTTGTCCTTTAAAGGGCCTATACTCTCCTTCTTTAATCTCTTGCTATTAATGTATTTAAATAATTTTTTGGGATTCGCTTTGCTTTCCTTTGCTACTAGTTTTTCTGTTTCTACTTTAGCAGCTCATTTCTTTTTTGCATATTTTGTTACAGTCCTTATAGTGCTGAAATGATTCCGCATTCCCATCAGATTTGTATTTTTTAAATGCTCGCCTTTTCTTGCCCATAAGTTCCTTTATTTTTTTATGAAGCCACATCGGTTTATTATTTTGAATCCTTTTTTTGCTGCTTGTAGGAATACACTTGAGAGTATTTTTAGCTAGTAGTGATTTTAATACATCCCATTTCTAGAAACAAACCTTCCCAATCAATATCCGTTAGAGTTTCCCTCATCATTTCAAAGTTGGCTTTACTAAAGTTTAGAGTCCTAGTTGAGCCAGTATAGGACTCTTTATGAAAACTTACATTGAATGTGACCTTATTGTGGTCGCTGTTTCCTATGGGCTCCCCCTCTTCAATATCTGATACCAATTTCCCATTGTTTGTTAATACCAGGTCTAAGATTGCATTGTACCTGGTGGGTTCCTCAATTAGTTGAACTTAGTAGTTATCATTAAGTGTGTTTAGAAACTTATTACCCCTAGCAGTATCACATGAATCGTTTTTCCAGTTTATCTCTGGACAGTTAAAATCTCCCATCACTACTATGTCATCTACTCCTGCTGCTCTTTCAATTTGCCTCAGTAACAATTCCTCGTCAGATACATTAATACCAGGCAGCCTGTAGCATACCCCCAATACTAATTTATTTATTCCCTTTTCGCCACATGCAATTTCTACCCATAGCGTCTCGACCGTATCCACAGTCCCCTCCTGCAAATCCTCCCATATATCAGGTTTTAAAAATGGTTTTACATAAAGACACACCATTTTTATGTAGTCTGTCTCACCTAAACAGCGTATAGCCTTCTAGGTTGACCGTCCCACCAAGTTTCAGTAATGCCTATAATATCATACTGTTTACTTGCTGCAAGTATTTCTAGTTCACTCTGTTTACCAGTAAGGAATCTAGCGTTCACATACATACAACTTAGATAAGTATTTCCCTTTGCGTTAGGGACATCTTTCACCTTATGTAACAATGATGACCTGTATTCATTATTGGTTAGTGCTATGGTAAAATCTCTTTTAGTACCCATGTTGATACCTTTACCGGCTGCTCTAACCCTCCCCCCAACTTCTCCCCCATTTTGTTTACTACCGCCATCCCCACTATTCTCACTGCACGATTCTCACTGCATGCCCCGTAGTCTCTAGCTAAACCCTCCCCCCAGGCTCCTAGTTTAAAATCTCCTCCAACCTTCTAACCATCCTTCCCCCCAGCACCGCTGCCCCCTCCGCATTCAGGTACAATCCATCACGACAAAAAAAGATGGCGCCTGACTGAGAAGTCTGCCCAGTGTTCAAGGAACACGAACCCCTCCATCCTACACCCGTCTCTAAGCCACACATTTACCTCCCTAATCTCCCTCTGCCTCCCTGGACTAGCGTATGGCATGGGTAATATTTCAGAGAATATTACCTTAGATGTCCTTGCCTTAAGTTTCTTGCCTAATTTCCTGTAGTCTTTCTTGTGTTGCTTAGCTTAGTAATCTAGCCACCTTGGTGCAACCTTTTTCCCTAAAAACAATATTGTGAGGTATGAGATGTTCAGAATAGACTGGAAATGCGTGAAAATGAATGATATTGAGGTTAATCGTACCGTAGGATCAAAATTACCCCCAAATTCTGTGATTTTAGCTGTTTTTATGTTTTTTTCAAAAACCAAAACACGAAAGGGTGGTTTTGGCAAAACCAATCCAGATCCAAAACACGAGCATGGAAACAGAACCAAAACCAAAACACAAAACACAAAAAGTGCCCGCCGTAATCTCTAGTATAGACATATTTATACACTACAATTTTGATTTCAGCCACTCAAATCCAAATTGATCTGCATACAGTGTGTTAAATCTGTTCCACCTGCAGTCAAGGTTGGCTGGGCACCTCTTGCTGACACTCAAGTGCAAGTGCGCATGAATGTAAGGCTGCTGTACACTGTGTGTGCCATTGCTGGAGAGCTGTCATTGGGCAGGAAGGGCTGAGCAGCCACCGAAGAACGTCAGACTAAGCCAAAGTAGAGCAAGTAAGTTTGCTTATGCTGCCGCGGGAGGTGTTGTGGAGTGATTATTGGAGGGACTGTATCTGTCAGTGTGGCTGGTCCTTTCTGTATATGTGCCAGTGTGGATGGTCCTTCCTCTGTATACGTGTCAGTGTAGCTGGTTCTGTTGGTATATATGTAATTATGCCCGGTACTGTCTGTATGTGTGTCAGTGTTGCCGGTCCTGTGTGTATGTGCGTCAGTGTGGCCTGTCATGTCTGTATATGTGTCTGTGTGGCCGGTCCTGTTTGTATTAGAGATGTGTTCTGGGCCTTTTCTAGGGGTTTGTGTTTTGGATCTGTAGCTCCTATTTAATTCAATTCTTTTATACTGAAACTGTTAAAGAGGGCATTGGAGACATTCTTCTTTCTTCACCTTTCCTTCTCTTTTGAATTGCTGAGAAAGAAAGAAAGAAAGAAAGAAAGAAAGAAAGAAAGAAAGAAAGAAAGAAAGAAAGAAAGAAAGAAAGAAAGAAAGAGAAGGATTCGCGTAGAATTTGACAGCAGTTAAGATTAACTTGGCCCATCTAATGCTCATATTATAAATGTATAATCTTGTTTTTTAGTTGAGAGCAGGTAAACTACCATTATGTTTTTGGATTGTGGGATGAAATCAGACCGGAGGAAACCCACTAAAGCAGGGCGAGAATATACAAACTCCATATAGTTAGGAGGATGGTAGGAATGCTGTGAGGCTAACCATTACACTAGCCATACTGCCCTAGTTGCTGAGAAAGAAAGAGAGAAGGATTGATTAGTTAGCATACCAGTGTCTGTTAGAAAAATTCATGGATGTCATAGCAAGATGGCTTACTCCGCTAAGACTCTCCTCCAGATATGTCATTTCTTATAACGCACATACTGTAATAAACTTGGTGATTCTAAAAAAAATTTTACATGACAGGGTCGTACAGGAGATCATGTCCATGGCCCGGAAAATTTCAGGACATTTTCGCCATTATGCAAGTGCATGTCGAAGATTGCAGCACTTGTAACAACTGTTGAATTTTCCCAGCCATCAAAAGGTAGTAATGAGGTGGAATTCAACCCTTTATATGATACAGCAGAAAAAGGAACATCAAAAGGCCATCCAAGGATACACAATGACCTATGACATTGGGAAAGAAAGGGGAATGCATCTTAGTCAAGGGCACTGGAGAATACTTTTTGTGTTGTGCAAGGTTCTGAAATTCTTTGAAGTTGCCACATGTGAAGTTAGACAGTGCCAGCTTGAGTCAGGTAATTCCCCTGATTAGACTCTTGGATAAGCAGTTAGATTGAGAAATTGAAGGAGTTGTAATGAAGCGATTCCGCTAAGTATGTCGGACTTGTAGATCAAGCCTTTCAGTTGCTTCGCTAGCATCCAAGAGTCATCAATCTCTTGAAATCAGATCACTATATTTTGATGACCATACTTGATCCTACAGTATTTTTAAGTTGCACGTTGTGTCTTTCTTGCCAATGGATACAAATATGCAGAGATGCAAAGAGCTGTTGGTGAGAAAATTGTCAGCTCAAGTGGAACGTCCCACAGCAACATCTCCTCCTTCAGTTTCTCTGAAATGGCAGCTGCCAGGAAAAAAATAAATTTTCCTAAGAGAACCAGTGGAGGATCAGTCAGCAAAATTTTTTTACATCTGGTTCGGACTGAAGGAACTGCCTACAATTACTGACATTTCTACTGTGACTGCAAATAATACGGTCACCATTCAAAAAATGGTTGATGAATATTTTAGTGATAGCATCCAAATATGCATGTCAGACAGTACTGGCAGGGTTTTTTTTTTGAGGCCCTTGCACCAACTGGCTTTATTTTACTTAAGTTGCCCACCCTCCAGTGTGTACTCAGCACAGCCAGGAACCTTGTCAGCGATCGGTGCAGGAGGTCCTGCTCTCCTCTCAAATGTTCATACGAGTACAGCACACACCCCAATTTGTACAAAAAATGTACCACATACAGTGTCACACAATACATGTATGAGTTTGAAATTATTTTACTGTGGTACCACCTTCACCCACAGCATCGCACAAAACGTGTATGAATATGAAAATATATTACTGTGGTACCACCTTCACTCACAGTGCCACACAATACGTGCATGTGTATGAAAATATTTATCTGTGGTACCACTTTCACCCACAGCATTGCACAAAACATGTATGAGTATGAAAATATATTACTGTGGTATCACCTTCACCCACAGGGGGGAATTCAAATGTTTGAAAAGTCAGTTGGGTGTCTGTTTTTTCCTATCTAGTAGACAGGAAAAAAACAGACACCCTACCAACATTTTAATTCCCCCCCCCCCCACTGTGTCACACAATACGTGCATGTATATGAAAATATATTACTGTGGTGCTACCTTCACCCGCAGCATAGCACAATACGTTTATGAGTCAGAAATGGTAGTTGAACACTGTGGGTGACCTTCACCAACAGCGTCGTACAATATGTGTATGACTATGAAAATATATTACTTTGGTACCACCTTCACCTACAGTGTTGCACAATACGTGTATGAGTATGAAAATATATCACTGTGGTACCACCTTTACTCAAAGCATCGCATAATACGTGTATGACTCAGAAATGGTAGTCGAACACTGTGGCTGACCTTCACCAACAGTGTATGAGTACACCATACATGTATGAGTACAAAATAACACTATACTGCGGTCTGACTGGCAGTGTCACACTACTTAAATAAAAATTGTATAGTACACTGGAGTACAGTACACACAAAAAAAAAAATATTTTTTAATAATTATATTTTTATGCTTTTTGTTTTTAGTGTTTATTATTTTAGTTTTACACAGCACAGCTGAAAGAGAACCCCTGGACTGATTCAGCAGAGCTGACAGAGCACTCTTGGAATGATACAGCAGAGCTTACAGAGCACCCTTGGACTGATTCAGCAGAGCTGAAAGAGCACCCTTGGACTAATTCAGCAGAGCTGACAGAGCACCCTTGGAATGATTCAGCAGAGCTGACAGAGCACCCTTGGACTGATTCAGCAGAGCTGACAGAGCACCCTTGGAATGATACAGCAGAGCTGACAGAGCACCCTTGGAATGATCAGCAGAGCTGACAGAGCACCCTTGGAATGATACAGCAGAGCTGACAGAGCACCCTTGGAATGAAACAGCAGAGCTGACAGAGCACCATTGGACTGATACAGCAGAGCTGATAGAGCACCCTTGGACTGATACAGCAGAGCTGAAAAAGAACCGGTTTTGTGTTTTGGTTTTGGATTCGGTTCCGCGGCCCTGTTTTGGATTCGGACGCGTTTTGGCAAATCCTCCCTGAAATTTTTTTGTCGGATTCGGGTGTGCTTTGGATTCGGTTTTTTTTTTACAAACCTCAAAAACAGCTTAAATCATAGAATTTGGGGGTCATTTTGATCCCATAGTATTATTAACCTCAATAACCATAATTCCCACTCATTTCCAGTCTATTCTGAACACCTCACACCTCACAATATTATTTTTAGTCCTAAAATTTGCACCAAGGTCGCTGGATGACTAAGCAAAGCGACCCAAGAGGGTGGCACAAACACCTGGCCCATCTAGGAGTGGCACTGCAGTGTCAGACAGGATGGCCGATTTAAAAAATAGTCCCCAAACAGCACATGATGCAAAGAAAAAAAGAGGTGCATCAAGGTCGCTGGATGGCTAAGCTAAGCGACCCAAGTGGCCGACACAAACACCTGGCCCACCTAGGAGTGGCACTGCAGTTTTCTAGCGAGAGGATGAGGGCTTCCATCCTCATGTGAATCTGAACCACTAGCCATGAACATAGGCCAGGGCCTCAGCCGTTCCTTGCCACTCCGTGTTGTAAATGGCATATTGGCAAGTTTATGCTTCTCCTCAGATGCTTTTAATTTTGATTTTTGGGTCATTTTACTGAACTTTTGTAGTATACTTGACGACACAGAGGTAGAGCAATGGACTACTGTACCGTACTGCTATATATATACTGGTGGTCAGCAAAATTCTGCACTGTCCTACTACTATATAATACTGCGCACAACTAAAAATGCACCACAGGTATGGATGGATAGTATACTTGACGACACAGAGGTAGGTAGAGCAGTGGACTACTGTACCGTACTGCTATATATTATATACTGGTGGTCAGCAAAATTCTGCACTGTCCTCCTACTATATAATACTGCACACAACTAAAATGCACCACAGGTATGGATGGATAGTATACTTGACGACACAGAGGTAGGTAGAGCAGTGGCCTACTGTACCGTACTGCTATATAATACTGGTGGTCACTGGTCTGCAAAATTCTGCACTGTCCTCTGTTTTTCAGGCAGAGAATGTAGATATTTTCAGCACACTGAGCATAGATATTTGCAGCACACTGAGCACAGATATTTGCAGCACACTGAACACAGAAACTGAGAGAACGCTGCACGTCCTCTCCCTATCATCTCCAATGCATGAGTGAAAATGGCGGCGACGCGCGGCTCTTAATATAGAATATGAATCTCGTGAGAATCCGATAGTGGGATGATGACGTTCGGGTGCGCTCGGGTTAACCGAGCAAGGCGGGAGGATCCGAGTCTGCCTCGGAACCGTGTAAAATGGGTGAATTTCGGGGAAACCGAACCTGCTCATCACTACCCTAAAGCTGATCAACTTATTGGTCAAACATGATGAATTGATGCCGGATAAATATGCAAATGAAATATCAGCCTTGGGAGACAAACTCAAGATTTATGAGGGCCTGGAAAAATTTAAAAAAACATATGACAAATATAAACAAGATTTGGAGACTATTGAAAAAGAGATTATTAGCAGGAAGAAAGGTAAACTTCAAAGAGACAAGAATAATTTTCTATCACAAACAGTTTACAGGTGGAGTCACATAAAAAACGCAAAAAAGAAAGTGGCAACTGGAAGTTGTACTGGATATACAACAACAGATTCATCTGAGAATGAACTATCACAGGATCTGTCCTCTTTCCCCTCTAGAAGACAACACAGAGATTTTTTAGGGGTTACACCCAGGGAAGCCAGAGACAATATAGGACAAGTTACAAGAGGATCAGAAGAGGAGCGAAGAGGAAAAAGAGGACCCAGGGAATGGAGAGAGCACAGAAGATACAGGAAATAGAAACTCCAGACTCTCTGCGAATAATTAATTTAACTGAGAGAATCCTTACTTCTGCCCAAACTGAGATCCTAAATAAGGGTCTCTCTTTTTCACATACAGAGTCCTTTGATAGATTTACTATGGAAAAAGGTCTTAATCTGTTTTCTAGAAAATTATTATTGAAAAAATTATTTGCACGAAAAGTCAAGCATAGAGATTTGGAATCCACTTATGATTTTACATGTGAAGATTTACAAGCCATCTCTATGCTAGAGGATTTGGAAGGAAATATATCCGATATACAACCAAATACAAATGAAATCTATTTGATAGATACAACATCCGACAATACAGCAATTGCCTTAAAAAAGAAATCTACTTTTTCTCCGGACTTCAAAATTTGCCCACAGGTTAAGGTGTTTGTGGACCTTGTAAGGGAAGATTTGGACAAACTTGAAAAAAACTAAAAGAAACAATAAATATCAACAAAACCTAACCAAAGAACAAAGGATGGCCTTAGGAAAAATACAAGAGTCGGAGGACATGATAATTAAGCACTCAGACAAAGGGGGGAATACAGTACTTTGGCCAAGAAGTATGTATATACTAGAACTGAGAAGACAGGTGACAAACTTTGCTACAAAAAACTTACCTTCAATCTGACCAACAATTTTTTGGATCTGCATATGAAAATCATTCAGATGGCTAAGAACAATGGAAAAATCTCAAGAGAGATTTAGATTTTTTTAAAACTGAGAACCCAAAAATACCAACTCTGTATCTTTTACCAAAGCTACACAAATATGAAATTAACCCACCCGGAAGACCTATTGTGTCAGGAATGGGCAGTCTAACTAAAAAGATCAGTGCATTTTTGGATTCACATCTGAGAAAATATGTAGTAGGATTACTGTCATACACGAGAGACACCTCAGATGTCCTTGGTAAAATTCAGGATGTGATCCTTGACTCAAATACATGGTTAATAACTTGTGATATAGAGGGTCTCTATACTTGCATAAAACACAAATATGGTATCCATGCAGTTGAATACTGTTTAAGTGTGGACTAGACCAATGATTTCAACAGTTTTCTCATAACACTTTTAAAGGTTCGTGTTAACAAAAAACTATTTTGTGTGCAATGGGGACTTCTACCTCCAGGTACAGGTTACGGCAATGGGCATAACATGTGCCCTGACATATGCCAACCTGTACCTGTGGTGGTGGTGGGAATGAGACATGGTATTTTGTGTGGGGAATGATCAATATACTGACTACATCATTATGTGGCTCAGAAATATTGATGATCTCTTAATTATTTGGAGAGGAGACATACAGCTCTTTAAGGAATTCATAAGGAAATTAAACTCGAATAATATAAATCTAAAATTAACCTATGAAATGGATAAGAAAAGGGTTATTTTCCTTGATGTTACACTTAACCACAGAGGAGGATGGACATATAACATCTGATCAATTCCACAAAAAAAATCAATGAACAGTATACTTCATCATGATAGTTCCCATTATCCACCAGTATTAAAGGGGCTGCTGAAAGGAGCATTCATTCACACAAAAATGAACTGCTCAGAGGAAGACATTTTTAAATATAGGGCCTCACAACTGAGGAAAAGGTTAAGATCACGTGGATACAGTAATAGGTCAATTAAGCGAGCATATAGAGAAACCAAAACTTATACTAGAGATCAATTTTTGACACCACAATCTAAGAAGAAAGAACAGGAGACAGATTCATTGGTACATTCTGCAAGGAATGGCGAGATATCCGCAGAATACTACAAACTCCTTTGGAAATACTATGCACAGACTCAGATTTGGCCACTGTGCTTGAAAATAACATTGCCATCAGTTGAAGAAGATCGAAAAATTGAAAAGATCGATTTGTCAGAAGTCATCTGGAGACCATTAAAAAACCATTATACATAAAGAAAGGATCTAAAAAATGTGGTACGTGTAAGACATGTATGGTAATGGTGTCCACTACAAAATACGTTGACAAATGTGACAGAATGTGGCATATTGATGAATACATTAACTGTAACACAACGACAGTCATACATAATCGAAGATGCCCATGTAATAAGAGTTACATTGGGAAGACCAAAAGACCCCTGAAAAAGAGAATCCTTGAGCATATCAGAAGCATCAGGAATGCAAAACATGATCAACAATTGATGAGATCATTAACACCAATAGCTCGCCACTTCTTAAAGTATCATCAAGGTGATTCCAGAGGTCTGATGGCCATTGGCATGAAGAAAATAACAATGAATATCAGAGGAGGAGACATAGAGAATTATTAAAACAAGAGACAAAACTTATTTTCTTAATGGACATCCTTGTACCCAAGGGACATACAGTAATGAGGAAAATAATTATACATTCATTTTGGAATAGTAGTTATTACTCCTACCCATCTCATTTTTTATCCTTTTCCTATTTTTTCAGCTTGGTCTATTCTGCTCTTAGGGTTCAATTACTGATTAATATACTGTAAATATGGAGGATACAATAAATACATTGAATTTAGGTAGAGTTCCTTCTATAATTCACTGTAATTTTTTTGCACGTATTTTCACTTAATAGTTGTAGTGACCCACTTTTTCACGTTTTGGTCTTGTAGTGTTTTTTTTTATCACTTCTCACATCTCGGAATTTATTTATGAAAGCAACAAGCATCACAAATCATAACACTTTTCAGGAAGTAAATATACACATACACATATCACCTCAGTTAAATTAATAATTTTAATCATTTTTTATTACACTAGACCTATTTTTGAGAATATTAGGTAATATGAACTGCACACAAAATATATGGAAATGCACACAAAAATGATGGTAAACACTCAATGTTGATATATATAAGCATCTTAGGAAAGCTTCACCTATTATTCAATCTTCAATTTTTAATTTTCACATAATTAATCAATCATTTTTCCTATCCTATTTTTTTATTCATTTTTTAACTTTATTACTTTTTCTTTTTCTTTTATTATTATTTTTTATTTTTTATAATTTTAGATTTTTAATTATTATTTTCAATATTATTATCTTTATTATATTTACATTTATTTTGCACACATAGATATATATTTATGTATTTATGATACAATATACAATTACATACAAATTTGTTATTTCTAATAATCAATTATAGTAATACAGTACAACACATAGCTTTTATATTATAATACAGGAATTTGTTATTATTTATATATATATATATATAGATATAGATATATATATAGATATATAAATCGAAAAGTTATACCGGCACTCCAAATTATAAAAAGTTGCTTTGCTGCGGTGCCCTCCAGGTCAATTGATGACAAAACAGGATAAAGAAATTGGCGGCACTCAAGCAGGCTGGTAGATAGATGCAAAATAGTGTCCCTTTATTCGCATACATTTTTCGGGCTAGCCCTGAGGACGGGGAGTTTCCCCGAAACATGTAGGCGAATAAAGGGACACTATTGTGCATCTATCTACCAGCCTGCTTGAGTGACGCCAATTTCTTTATCCTATATAAATATATATATATATATATATATATATATACACACTCCGAAACGTTGATGCACTAATAAACCCATCAGTTTGATTATATTGAAAGTCTCTGAGTGCCGGCTGATGGCCTATGAGGAGGCAACGGGAGCAATTATTACTGCAGCCGAGGACCTGCTGGAGTGCCTGATCATTTTGTTTGTGTATGTGAGTACTGGATCCCTTGTGGAAAGCTGTACTTAGATCAAGGCATCACTTCCAGCCCGGTTATTTCTGCATTGGAGGATTCTCTTCCACAGGTCTCTGTGGTATGAATTACAGCACTTTTATTTTCTCATCTGTTGAACAATTTTTTGCACTTTTGGCACAATTGCACTTTAAGAGGAATCATGTCTATTACAAGTGAGGATGTGACTGACCAAACGACACAGTTTCTCCAATGTGATAATTATGACACATTCAGCTTTTCTGAAGCTGAAGCTGAGAACATATTATACAAAAAAACATTAATCGACTCTGACATTGGAAAGACAAATGAGGATTTATACAGAGACCTTTTAACGTTGCATAAGAGGGAGATTGACTATTTGTACCATGCTTTGACTTTATCAGATTATTTTCGGGCTAAGCAAATACCCCGTGGGTTCCGGGTGCATAATATGCCCACAATTGGACATTACAACATCGCTTTTTGAACAAAGTGGGTATCAGTATTAAATAAATGCTCGATGGATTTAATGCTACTTGTGATAGAAGAGTCAACACAGGAGCTTAATCTGACCAAGGAGCAAATTGCCAACTTTAAGGTGGAACATGGGATTGATCAAGAATACCCCCCAGAGTGGTTAAATAAATTAACAACTGAGATCAAGCTTTATAAGAATAATCTGCTTAAATTTAAGAAACAGAAATTGACCAGGGTTCAGCAGGACTATGAACAACATAGGGCCTCTGCATGGCTGGGAAGTAAATCTGAGAAATGCAGAAACCCTCACATATCATCTAACAGATGAGGTATATTGCATTTTCACCAATCCAGCACATCAGCAAGTGAGCCGGAAGAGATGCCCACGCAGCCCGAGCGTCACCAGCGGGATATCCCTTTACGAGTATGCCCCAGAGCCATCATTGCCAGTCGAGAAATACCCCAACGAGATGAGACGGGCAAACGAAGAGGCAGGAAAGGAGCAAGAAAAAACTCCAGGCCACCAAGATGGAACCACCATTAATCTTCAATTTGTCATCTAAACCACTAACTGAGACGGAGGACAGAGTTTTAAGCAAAGGTTTGTCATTTATCCCAACAAACTCACTCAATTCTTTGCAATGGAAGATTGACACTCACAAATTGATATAGTCAATTAAGCAAAAGGAACATTTTAAGGATCATAGCCATGGTGATGTTCCATGCGTACCCACCCAGATTAGAAAATTAATTCCCTCTACATTTGAACCTGTAAAATATAACAATTGGGTGAGGAAGTATGTGTTAGAACTCATCCAAATTTGTCTAGGGATGAGTCTCAGGCACTGAAGGATCTAGGTAAACGCGAGGACATCATCGTATGCAATGCTAACAAAGGGGGAGCTATCGTTGTGTTGGACACATGTAAATATCAACAGGAATGCATGTGATTAATTAGTGACCAAAATACTTATGGTCGTTGTCACGTTTGAATACAGAAAGGAGGATCACAAATTATATGTGATCTAAGGTCTGGTGATTACCTGCAGGAATAATCACCAATAATGTTTTCAAGTGACTGTATATATATATATATATATATAGAACATGGAAGCAGCCCGGCACTCCGTTGTCCCCAAAGGGGTATTGCTCCGGTGCCCTCCTAGGGGTGCGGCAACCCCAATATGTACAGCAAGGGAGAGACGGCGGCACTCAGAGACTTTCACTTTCAAAGGTAATAAAGCAAAGGGTGCATTTATTGGTCAACGCTTCGGGGGACGGACCCCCTTCTTCAGGACACTGCAGTGTCCTGAAGAAGGGGGTCCGTCCCCCGAAACGTTGACCAATAAATGCACCCTTTGCTTTATTACCTTTGAAAGTGAAAGTCTCTGAGTGCCGCCGTCTCTCCCTTGCTGTATATATATATATATATATATATAATTTTGTATTAATTTCAGCCTAGATGTAACAAAATGGCTGACATGCAATGTCCTGCATTTGACCCCCATAGGTCCAGGCCAGGAGAGATCTGCAGACCATAAAGTTGAGATGACATTTCTACATCAAAAGCAGAGATTTGCAAGCTCTGGACATTGAGGGCTGATAAGGCCAATTTGTTTGTTGGGTCAACAGAGATGCAGTAAACAGACCAGGGATCCTGTTTCCTGGCTAATGTCATAAAACCATACTTTCTTTGAAAGAGATTCCTACAGTACACCCCTTACCACCCTCTTTGGCTGTTGCCAAGCACCAAGTATGTCCAACAGGGAAACAGTTAAAAATCCCAAGGGAGGTGGCCTGATGAAGCTGGAGACTATATCTGTCCCACTCATGAAAATAGAAGTTGTGATTTCTTGGGGACAGCTAGTATGCTGGAGATGACCTGAGTTATTATGTGAAGCCCCCACAGCAGAAATCTAAAATTTGCTTACGTAAGTGAGTAGGGTTTCTGTAAGTTTTATTTCCTTTTCATTTATTGAGATTGCTGTATTCTGTGTGTGTTTTTAAAATATTCTTAATAATCTTTGTAACCTTTTTGTAACCAAAGCTCTGAAGTATTCTTGACATTAAAATCCTAATTTTAGTTCTGATTTCTGTTGTTCTTATGAACTCAACACCTGTGTGGCTCACGCTTACCTATTTTTCTAAATATTGCTGTGTGTGTATGTGACATGTAAAGCTAAATATGCCTGTAACGTCCGTAATATGTTGAAAAGTCTTTGCTGGTGGCAGCTGAAAGTATTTAAATAATCCCGTGTGTCAAAAGTGACCCAATTCGTCACATGTGGCAGTTCTCAAATTGGCATATTTGTGGAATTGGCCGGCAGCGTCGTCACAGTCATTTACAAAGTGATCCCACAGTTCAATTTAAAGCTGAATGAGATCTTTTGTTGTCTGAAGCGGTTTCAAGAAATGTGATCACGGACACAGTAGCAAGGATGTTGTCTAGAAATTACCCATGTAGTTCCGGTGTTCTATGCAATTCCAAAACTACATAAAGATCCGCTCAATCCCCCTGGCAAACCTATTATATCTGCCAGGGGTTCTTTGTGCGAACCTATAGCAGTTTCTTGTGATGCTTATTTACAACCGTGCATCCAAAACACTTTCACGCATCTAAAAGACACCTCTAACCACCTAAGAATATTGCAGTCCCTAGGTAAATTACCTGATGGTATCATCTTAGCTTCAATTGATGTCACAAGCCTCTACATTTGCATTCCGCATGGAGCAGGTGTGGAGGCAGCTAGACGATTGATTACTAATAACCATCTCTATACTGGACCAGACATTGATTTTTTTCTTGATTTGATAACATTCACCCTCTCTCACAATTATTTTTTATTTGATAAAGGTTTTTATATTCAGCAAACTGGGTGCGCAATGGGTTCAGCTATCTCACCTTCCTTTGTGAACACCTTTATGTGGGAGGTTGAGCGTAAGTTGTTTTTTCAAGATATCAATGTCAGTCAGCAACTGTGTTTGTATCAGAGGTATATAGATGATGTACTACTGCTCTGGAAAGGGTGTGCAGACCAGCTAATAGCTATCATCGACACACACAATATTAGTGATAGTCCCATCAAATTTACACTAGTAATGGATAACCTCCAGATTAATTTTTTGGATATATGCATAAGACTGGAAGATAATAGCATTATTACAAGGTTATATAGCAAACCCACTGATCGGAATAACATTCTTAAATTCGATAGTGCACACCCTAAAGAGACAACATTGAGTCTTCCTTATTCTCAATTCCTCCGGGTGTGTAGAATTATATCTGATGTGGATGAGAGGGACAAACAATTAATGACCATGACAAGGAAATTTTTACAACGTAGTTACCCACAGGAGGTGTTAAAAGCTGCACGGAATAAGGCTATCAAGTGTACACGGGAGGAATTATTGAGACAAAGACCAAAAAAAAAAACACTTGTAGGAAGGTTCCCTTGGGTTACCCAGTTTAACTCTAGTAGTAATCATCTTACCAAAAGGACCAGGCAACTGTGGCATATAGTAGCAACAGACGAAGGCTTAGGTGAAGTTTTTCAGAGTAGAATTATGCCAAGTTATTCTAGAAATAGGAGCATCCATGATATTGTTGTGAAAACTGACATATCAGGGTTTGACTCCCCTAGACCTTATTTTTTGCAACGGAAGGCAGGCTGCTATAAATGCAGTGGTTGCGTAACTTGTAGCTACATGGTGCCAGGTGATAAATTCTTTCACCCCCACACGGGAAAAAAATATTCCATTCGATATGCTCTGTTCTGCGACTCACGTTTTGTAATCTACTTACTGAACTGTCCATGTGAGCTTGCCTATATTGGCAAGACCGACTGTTGCTATAAAACTAGAATGGCACAGCATAGATACGCAATCAGGGAAGCCATTAAGTCTGGCACCAGTGATCAGCCAGTAGCCAG
Organism: Pseudophryne corroboree; assembly: GCF_028390025.1. Classification (NCBI taxonomy): domain Eukaryota; kingdom Metazoa; phylum Chordata; class Amphibia; order Anura; family Myobatrachidae; genus Pseudophryne; species Pseudophryne corroboree. The sequence continues at coordinate 736,918,321 of NC_086445.1, read as the reverse complement.
ACATTTTATGCAGGCAAAACACAGCATGGCGACATTGAGGTATCGAATTATAGATCAGGTACCGTTCTCTCGTCGAGAGGGCGATAGATCGAAGAAATTGTTACAGTTAGAGTCAAAATGAATCCATCTATTGGATACAATTCATCCTAGGGGGTTGAATGAATCTCTTAATTTAAGATGTTTCTTATAGTTATTATGCCAGTTGCCTGTCCATTTGTTAGAGTGTAACATATACAATTTGGTTCATGTATTTGAGCAATTGCATTTTACCGCTTATAGTCTTTTTCTATTCCTCGCCTACATAGCATGATCTGTTATGATTGTGTTGCTTTGTTTAGTATTTTTTCATTATGTATGTTTAATTAATTATGAAGACTTTTAGCTGTGTGTATTCTTTATTTGATTAAGTTTAACAGCTCTTACATATGATGTTTTCACATCACTAGTATTTACACACGTTGCTATGGTTACTGTTTTCCAGCCCCCGCACGCTTGCTGGACGGGCCGAGATACAGTCACTTCCAGGTGAGCTGTACGTGATGTATCCAGAAGCCGGGCATCATGTACAGTGGCGGCGGGAGGACTTCATGTGGTGAAGGTATTTAAATTGTACGTTTGTTTCTCACTGTTATCCTGACGATGGGGCTACGGCTCCGAAACGTTGATGCACTAATAAACCCATCAGTTTGCTTATACTGAAAGTCTCTGAGTGCCACCTCCTTTCGATGGACATATATACACAATGATAGATTAATTAATCAAATAAAAGTGAAGGATATTTTATCTCATTTCGAGAGAATAATAATTTCAATTCCTGATCTAGATATACCTGAATAATGGAGAAGATCAGTAATGAGGATTACGATCAGTCTATCGATTGTTCGGGTCTTAGTGTGGAATTATCATTGCGAGAGCAGACTACAGCCGGCTGGAGGAGTGGGTGGGATAGATGACTGTATTGACGGCCTGCTGACGAGGTGTAAAAAGATTGGCTGGGATGGCGGAGCATCCTCATTGGTGGAACAGGACGAATGCCGCTATTTAACAGGAACTTGCAGGCAATTGGGTTTGCCTTCGATAAAGCGATAGCGAAACGTGCATCAGGCTAGCTGCAGACTTTAGTTTTTCACTGTACCATGTATGCTCAAATGTAAATTGAATTATGCTAAATATGTGTCAGAATACCGGGAAGGAGAAATAAAGCTGCAAATGTCCTATAATTTGTCATCAATGATTATCTGAACAGGAGTACTGTGTACACATACCGTGTTAAACTCCTGGAGGGGATAAAACAGCGGTGCATGTGTTTACTAAAGCATTCATACTTGCTGTCAAAGAATATTGCATAGTGACAGTGTTAATTTAAACAATGTTATAATCCCGAAAAGGTTAAACAATGCTACATATGTTTTGCAAATTGCTAATACATATATGATTTTCACATACGCTTATACATAAAGTGCTTGATGAATACCGGTACAACAATATCATCTATATGAATATGCTCAAAGGGACAGAACAGTGGTATACAGTACGTGCGCACCTTTGGTTAACAATATTACACACAGTGAATATAAACTGTGTATCTAGATACCAATGATTGATTCCATTCAGGGATATATGAGAACCATGTAAGAACAATATCCTGCATATCTGTACTGCTGTTAAATTACACCTGTAATCTCCCTTTGGATTCCCTATGACAGTGGTCTGAAGCGCATGAAGTGTATGAATTATACATACCATCAATTCAATTGTAGCGTTAATCTAATAATATAATTAATATCTATACCCTAGGAAAAGCTCCTTGGAAGGGCTCTATGCAGGGCTGGTGCAAGGTCTCTATGCACCCTGGCAAAGCTTCAACCCGGTGCCCCCTACCCTGCAACCCCCCTGCAGGAGGTGCATCAGGGCTATGAGGAACAGCCGTGGGGGTGCCACTCGGTAGCCATAGTTATATCCGCCTCCTATGTGCCTTCACATGACTTGATGTTACTCATGTCGGCACAGAGGAAGCACTGAGACACTATGTGGTACAGCCTGATAGTGGTAGCTGCACTTGATTAGACCCGCAGCAGCAGCCAGCGCAGAGTAAAAGGAGGAGGCTGCATACAGAGACATCCTTCAGTTTTTTACTAGATTAATTCAGTGGTGCCCCCCAGGAGTTGGAGCCCCTAGGCAGCCGCCTAAAGCTGCCTAATGGTAGAGCCGGCCCTGGCTCTATGAATTTATTCCTAATAGGGTAATATATTTGAAGTGCATGAATTGTAGGAATCATATATATACTATTCACTTACGAGTAGCGCTAATTTTATAATATAACTAATACCTATACCCTAGGTAGAGTTTCCTGGAATGGCATTATGAATTAATTTCCAATAGGGTAATATGGCAAAAGAATTTATATTGAATTCCAACATAAAAAGGGATCACATATAATAAAGGGGAAATGCATGACATAGTGTGAGATATCATCACCACTATTTATTGTGATTAATTTGTATTGGACAATAATTTTACTGGTAGAAGCAGGAGTTATAATCCTGAGATATACAATATGGTTACATATGCATAATTGCTACAAATTAGTATCTTCTAATTTGATACAGTTTAATATAATGGATACACAGTTACAGTTGTAGTGCACTAAGAGGATATATAAACGGAGTTCACGGTTATGAAATTGGTTCCCTGATAAGTGGGAGACAGCTAATGGACAGGTTTTGACAGCGTATATATAATAAATAGAATATAATACAAATTGAACACGCAGACACAACTTTTGGTTTATTACAACACATTTATTGATGGAATAATACAGTGATACTTAGTGTGCAGCATTTACATTTTAATCACAATATCTAACTGTTTTCACTGTTCTTGTTTTTAATATTTCGCTAAAGTTTATAAAATAAAAGATTAAAAGTTATATTTTATTATATATAATTTGTGCACCACCCTAGGGCAATTTCATCTTTCTTTCTTTTTCGTATTTGTCCTATACTATATATCCTGTGGTAGCACCCCCCAAATGATAAAGGGAATATCCCTCGAACTAGATTATGGGGGTTCCGAAGTGATATAGACTCAATTGTGCGAGTGGTATCAGTATAATTATCTGTATGTGTGGCCAATCCCTTCTCTGCACATCTGTCAGTGTGGGCTTTACCGTCTTTGTATGTGTGTCAGTGTGCCCAGTCCTGTCATTATGTGTGTCAGTGTGCCAAGCCATGTCTGTATGTGTGTCGGTGTGCCTGGTCATTTGTGTCAGGGCCACTTGGTTGCATTTCCCCCTCCCGACTGAAAGTTTCCAGCCAGCTACTGCCTGCAGTGCAACATGGTTTTGTCCAGTTGCTTGCTTTTTTGTTATACTTACAAACATGAATCAGGCCCTCTGTGCATGCAGTGGTGGATCCAGACAGAGGCGGAAAGGTTGATCACCGCCCTACACATACCAGCGCCAGGATGAATGGCCGGGTCCCGCTGCAATGATCATCTGCGACAGCAGCAGCCAGGTAGCACACCCGGCCATACAGTACTTCCGCACATCACCCGCTATGATGATCATCTGTGGCAGCCGCAGCCAGCAATGAGGTGCTGCCTGGCTGCGGCTACTGCAGATGATCATCACTGCCGCGGTGGGTGGAAGTACTGTACGGCCTGGTAGCGACCATCCATTCTGACCATCCATCCCAGCGCCGGTATCCCCCCGCCGCCACTGCCAAGAGTCTGAGAGCAATTTGCAAGGCACCGGGGGCCGGCGCAAGCATTGTGTCACGCACTGTTTTCTCCGTGCCCAGCTCCCATTCCCTGGCCTTTTCTTCTCCTCCTCAGGCTCAGTGTCATCATGACTCTGCTCAATGACAAACACTGTCATGTGCAGTAGGCATTTGAAGATATTATTCAGGGTCAAGCTCCATTTTTACGGCAGCGGGGGAGCAGACACGGTGATGATCCCATTCACAACCGCAGAAAGAACACAATCGACTCCTTGTGCTCACGGGCTGAATTTGTAGCTGCCCCGCTGCTGCCCTCAGTCTTTCTCTGCACCTCCACCTACTCTGCACAATGCAAACCATAGCCTCCTTATCCACTGTACTGCAGACAACAGCATCCTCAGCACCTCCGCTGCTAAATAGGTAATCTTACCCTGCTTCCTTACTCTCTCCCTAGTCCCTACTGTATGCCATTGCTGTCCCTCTTTCTGTCACTCATTCACCAGTCTGTATAACCCTTGCGCAGGGTTCTCTCCACTAACTGGCAACATTTAATTAGTAATGGCAACAAATGGAAATTTTTAGCAGAAAATGGGAGGGGCATTTCTAAGTGGGAGGAGCTATGATTGGGGGGAGGAGTCATCATTCTTAAACTGCCCCCCCCTAAAAGTTAAGTCTAGATCCGCCACTGTGTGCATGGCAGCTTCACTCGGGTAAAATTGTGCTTCTGGGTGTAAACTGGACAGCTACTGTGCCTACTGACTGCATGCATGAGATACTTTCATGGGAGACTTGTGGGTATGTAGCCAGACTTCCATATACACTATGATGAATGCGTATGACAAGAAGTCACAAGGGATCTTTTGCCTCAGCATGGAAAAGGTGTAAGTTCTAATACAAATGATGATTGCTGCCTCTGTGGCTGGAAAAACACTTGCATACACTTTTATTTAGGCCTTTTACATCCATTTTGTGTTCTGAATATACTGTGTTGCTGAATTAGTAAATGGTGCTATAATTGTTTGACAACAGACAGTATTTCTAATACTATTAATAGCCATAGCATAATGCTAACCATGAAATAAATGATAGAGCAGGGAAGAGAACTAGATATCTTGCATCACATAAATTTCACCATGGGTGTTATTGGATAACCCAGAGACCATGGGGCATATTCAAGTGTATGTAGATTTTTGATGAAAACCTGCAGCACTGGGTTTTTCCTGCAGCCGCAGGGTTTTTCCTATTCAACTGAAAGACAGAAAATTAGCCACATGATTTTTATAGAAATCACTGCATCTTTTTTCTCATGGCCATAGAGCAAGTTGTATGTGACACTCTCAAAATCTTACACTACATAAGTCAGTATTAATTACCTTTTTGCACAGGTTCTCTTCATCAGGCAGAGAGTAGAAGGTAAGGCATTTCTTCCAGATGCAGAAAGTTAAAATGTAATAAATACAGTCTTTATTTACAAGAATTTATTCATTTTTAGTGCGACAAGGTAACACATCAGTAAAGAATGACAACACAGCTTTAGCACAGTAACAATGTACACCAAAGAATAACAATTATTTACTGTTACAATTATGTTATGCACACTACTGATACAGGTGTAATACTTATTGTACTGGAACTTCTATCTTCATGCTACGGACTAAATCTGATTAGCAATTCACAATAGAAACATTTAATGAACAAACAACTTTATCAAACACTTCACTTATCAGACCTATGCTTAGATTAAATGTTCTAAACTCAGTTACTAACCAAGTTAGTATGTGCTGGCCAGGCACTAAGTGTTAGTGTACACAAGTTACAATAAATGTGATCCTCCAATACACTAATGAGGATAAAGCTACTGTTCCTACTCCGTAGATATCACTCTCCCACTGAATCCTGGATAAATTAGCATGTACAAGATAATACGTCGAACTTGTTTGTTGCAAACCCAGGTCTGGTTGAATTTAACTCTGACGTCTAGGTGGAATGTGTCGCTGCACTCTGTACCTTTTCCAGTTACGAATATGGTCCACTGCTGCACATATATGCTACATACTCATCAATGTAGCTATAGTAGCATTAAAAGGGTCTACCTGTCATTAAACTGCACAAACATAAGATTGGCACAGAGTTTAGAATCCACTCCAAGGTAGGTCATAACTATAAGTTATAAAGCTAGGTGAGTGAGCTGTAAGTCTATCATTGTACTGTCTCTGTTCTCAGAATGATGACTTTAATAACTGAAAGAGCAGTGTTTCTGTCTCTCACTCCTACAAGGTAGATCCAGAGAAGCTATATGACAATAGTTAATGAAGGATAGCTTTTGCTGACTAGTTCTTTAAGAAATATGACTAAATGTTTAGGTTGCCACATATTTATACTGAATAACCAGGGTTTGCTTTCCTTTTTTACAGATTGGCTATATCAGTGATAAATGTGATACTATGTTGCAGACAAGCTAGTTCACAGACCTGATCCTGGTAATACAACAGCACCTGCTGCTAAGCCAGTGCTTTCTCCTCTATTTCATGCTTATCTGTCACTTAAACTAAAGGGGTGACTCAGCTGTTTTTACTTGCTTTGGTTTCCCTGGAGGAGGTAAGTCCCAGTCTCTGCTTTACCCAGCCTCCATCACCTCAGGAGACTCTCCTCTGCTTGCCTACTCCCTCAGGAGTACTCCTCACATGATGAATCACTGTCAGGCTAAATCACTCCGCCCTTCTCCTCAGTGACAGATCACACCCTGCTTTGTATAACTCCACCCCTCAATCTCCCTTCTGTGAGGGATACCTGTGTATCTTCAGGATCTTTAGTGTCCCAACATTTTGTTTTTTCTTTAATAAATGTCCATATAATGTATGCACGGTACAGCCCATACATAGCATTACAGGAGGAAACACTACCAGAGTATCACATATGTTCCCCCTAGAAACATGCGTGTCCCCATGCAAAAGACAATTTCAAGCTTTTCATATATAATTATTGAGTGAACTGTTTCCATCAAAACATATTTACATTGTAACAGTTATGGTTGACTGAAGTTACAAATTTTCTTACAGCTTATCTACTTTAGCTATACTATTGCTTATATCTAATGGGTAGAAATCCCTCTGTGCCTCTTTCCTGAAGGTCTTGACACTTTTTGCAGAATTTTTGTCACCTCACTTGAATTTAAAACACTATATTCTTCCTCTGGTACCCCATACTTGGCTAGAACTGACATCATAGGCTTTTTGTCTGTAACACAAGGATCTCCAGGAGCAACACATATCAGCTTTTGCATAATAGTATTTTTGCAATTCCATTCAAGAGATTCCAATCTACCATTTCCAGGGCAGTCAGCAAAATGTTCAATGTCTTTTCTACCTTTAGTAGTACAACAATCTGGTTGGTTATTGTATGCCACACTGGAATGGGCATAATTCATTCTAAGGCTGTTCTGATGTGGTAGCACTTGAGAAGTTTGTGAACTGGCGACTCTCTGCAGGTCCTGCTGTATTGCTCCACTTTGTTCTTCTATATCCTGACCAGCTATTCTTTCTAATAACTCACTCTGAATTTGAATGTCAGGAGATTGTGATTTTCATCCAAATGGTCATATGGTTGGTAACAACATCTCCAGTAAGGCTGTTGGGAATTAGCACTCTTTGCAGCACCCTCAATGTATTCTTGCTACTCTCCACCTTTACTGTATTGCTGGTTTTGCTCATAGTTAAATGGAGGGTCTTTTTTATATGGATAGTGCCAATGCTGATTGTGATGTGCTGCATTTTTGCTGCCTTGCACCGGCACACCACCAGGTCCAGTTACATTAGTGGCTTTGATGCCCTTTCTTCCGATCACCACATTGAACTCAACAATCTCTGTTTCTCCCAGGGTACGAAGATATTTTCTGGGGGTTGTTCTTTTGGATTGCTGTGTAATGCACAAATATGTATTGTTTTGTATCCTCCTCAGTTATGAACCCATACCCTTTTCGCACATAGAACTAGACAACTTTGCCCAAAACTTTACTTTACGTGCCAACTTGAGGATCGGTATCTAACATGGTGGTCATCTCAATCCCACCTATACAACATTGTTTGACATAGTGGGGCCACTGTTCTTTAGCAGTGTAATTTACGCCAAATGTTCCTACTTGTGGCTCATTCTCCAACCTCTGGGTATTGGAGTCAGGGGTGTAGCCAGAACTTTGCGGGCTCCATAGCAACATTTTGGGGGGCCCCTGTCCCAATGCATCTCGAGTGACGCCTCTCCACAGCAGTTGTTAATTTTAAGCCACATAATAGTTCCCTAGTTCATTTTATTAACCATAGTAGTGCCCTAGTTCATTTTATGTCACACTGTAGAGGTGCAAGTACACAGTATGCAACACAGTACCCCTAATTCACATTTTGACATAGTGTCCCCAGTACATATCATGCCACAGTATAGTGCCTCCACTTGATATTGTTCCACAGTATAGTGCCCCAGTTCATATTATGTAACATTACAGTGTCCCAGTTCATATTCTGCCACATTACAAGTGTCCCAGTTCATATTATGTAACATTTCAATGCCCTCCAGTTCATTTTCTACCACATTACAATGAGCAGGTCCAGGATGTCAAAGTCAGAAAAATATCATGCTACACGTTGCCATATATTCACCTCATGCGCGTGCCTGCTGCACGTGCACATTCTCTCCCGTGCGTGCGGATACTCGCAGCCGCGTGATGGCGCCTCGGCCATGCGCTCGAGCGCGTGGTATGTGCATTTACGGTAGAGTTTGTGTGCGTCTAGCGGGCGACTAAATCGTTAAATAATAACACCAAATAGTATGTTTTATAGATAATGTTCCCCTTAATAATGACTGTAAGTTTGTTTAATGTAAATGCTCGCTGGACAGAGGAATTCCTCTTTGTATGGTACGAAGGGTCAGACAGGGTTTGAACAGCTGTGTCTGGTACCTAACTAAAGAACATTTTATTAGAAACAATCCGGTGCTGGTTAGGTAAAGATTAATCGCTCCTGCGTATAGATATGGCCATTAGTATTTTCTGGACATTTACTATATTTGCGATTCATTACCCATGCGGCGGGAATCTTCAGATTCCCTCCCACCTGAGCAGTTTGATATAGTCGCAGCCCACCTGTTCAAACTAACCTATGACCTTTTGTTATGATACGAGGAGACATTCCTGTGTCCAATGAACAATGAGATTATAGGTCCCTTTGTAGTATACTGTACTCAGTGTATTTAAGATCAGCCAGCCTGGGCTGCTCTTTCACTCTCCACAAACGGTTTTCATCTTGACTAACTCGGAGCTGGTACCAGAAAGCTGCGCAGCGATCATTCCCAGTGTGTGTAAGTAATTCTCTGCAAACCAACTTATTCTCTGTTTGTATTGGCCATTCCCTCTCTCTGTTATAGTATAAAATTGTGACGCTATTGTATATTTCTGTCTAGATATTCTGTTAGAATTATATGTTAGTTTGTAGTGTATGACTTGTAAACTGTTTCCCCTTTTCAATATAACTAATAGCGTGTTAGTAAAGGTGTTGGAACCTTAGCAAGGTATCGTGTGTTTATTAAATTGCAGTAGGTAATAGGAGCGTCTCGATCGCTCAAACAGCTTTAGCATAAACAAGGTTAAGCAGCGTTATATCGCTACAGTATTTCAGTACAAGGTTTACAGCATAAGAGTATCCTTTCTGTGTGTTACATTCAAGGTTTACTGATTGTCATCCTGTGAGCGTCTGCGCCGCTCGTGATCTCCTCGTGGTCTCGAGCGTCCGCTACGCTTGTAGCGTAGCATTACGGTAGTCAACCGCCTATAGCGTGCTCGACTCCACGCATTAAGCTGTGAACGAGCGTGTCGCATGTGCGTCTCGATCACGGCTGAGTGTATGCTACGCTAAGTGCGTACCCTTACGGTACCCCATACGCCAATTGCGTACTGTGTCTCTTACCCATTATTGTGAATGTTATAAGATAAATAGTTAGCTTTATCAATTGGCGGCTCGTCCGTCCTCCACATATCCGCACTAGCGAACACAGACTTTATCTGTCAGCAAATGCGGGAAGGCAGTATCCCTTCGTATCGGGATACAGTAGTGCTGGCTAGATATGCGTCTGTTTCGCTACGTTGAAGGAGTGCTGGTGGAATCCGGAACCGGAGGTAGGAACAATACGCTAGTGTCTTTTAAAACTGTTTATTTCTGTTTCTTTTCATTTGTGTATTTTCACATATCACTTTCCTGGTTGCCATTTCACAATTGATAACGTGCTGAGAAAGATTTGTTGCTATTGGTAGTTAAAGAGTAAAAATAATACATTAAGGAGTAATTTGTAATACACGCGCACGGCTTGCCTAAAATACAAGGAAGTTTGGTGTGGTGTTCAGTAGATGATTACAGTTAAAGATCATCTACATTGATATAAACGTGTTAAATTGTATTTCTGTTGATATACCTGGCTGGCGTACACGTGTCTCTAACAAAGGGCGGGACTAGTGTACGCGACGCAAGGGCCGACGCACGGAGCGTATATTACGCAACGGGGCGTCTGGGTACGCCCACATAATACAAATCACACAATAGTATTGTTTTAATTAGGCGATAAGGAGGCAACGCGATAATAGCGCAAATCGATCTCAGTGTCCAAAATTTTAAGCTAATAGATCCTTCTCTAGTTGTAACTCCTCGGGATTAGCCTGCGATACTGAATGAAAGGGATTTCTGCGAAAAAACGAAAGTAAAGAGTACATGAGGTGAAAGAGTGTGTATACATATATATATAAGTTTCTAATTTTTGGGGTTGAACCAAAGGAAATCATCGAGTTCTCATGAAGGTACATACGTGTAAGTGACTGCATGGTGGCTTGGGAGGCATCCCTTGTTAAACATTAAAAAAAGAGCATTAGAGTATAGCGAACCAGGAGGTCTACTGTAGCACAGACCAGGAGGTCCAGACAGACCAGGAGGTCCAGGTACAGCAGACTAAGAAGTCCGCTATAGATAAAGAGTAAAAGAGCACAACACCAGAAAGGGTTGGTGCGGTACCCATATAGGCCATTAAGCTCAGGCTGAAGGAATTCGCAGCCGCAATTTTCGATTCCACTGGTCGCTCCGCACATAAGATTAGTTGCTTAGGTGCAGAACGATTGTACCGCACGTAATTGTGTGCATTAGTTAGTAACTTGACCCAGTACCATTTGCGTACGCTAGAGTGGTCATAGACGCTATTTGTACATTCTAACGTGAATTGTGTAATTTTTTTTTATTTTAAGGGAAGTTCGCTGGTCACTTGGGAACTATCCAACAACCAATAGTTACTGGAAAGGGTTAAGTGCTCTTCGGATCACACCCACATGTTCCAGTAAATAGAGGTTCAGGTCGCAGGGGCCCTAGGTCGAGTACGCCAGCGCTAGAGCAGTGTGTGGGCATATTGGTCGACGTGGGCGAGTGAGTGGAGTACTCGGTAAACTTCCGCCGCCGGCCTACCCCGGACATCTTGGTTTTTGTAAGGGTTCGCTGAAGACCCTGATTTGAAGGTCAGAGGTAGTGAAAGCAACACCTGCAAAGATGGGGGCCAGTTGTTCAGGTAGGGGGCGATCAACCTCGGTTCGGGTTGATTTAGTAAACCGACCAATCGGGTCGGCAAGGTATGTAATGTGTGAGAAATACGGTTCACACACAGAAGTTTTGTGCGATGAATGGGAAAGACTGTGCACGATGGGGAAAAGTTCCCACGGGTAGGCAGTTTTAGTCCCGAGGTGTTACAGAATCTAAGGAGAAGGATATGTCTCATTAAATCTGCAAAGAGACAGATCAAACATTATGATTATTTACAGTTATGGCAACAGGAAGGTGAAATACAAAGAGGATTGGCTTAAGCGGGTGGATCTAACCCTTTCAGAAAACTGATAGCCACCGCGCCACCACCACCATACATAACGGGAGAGAAGGTGGTTGCAGAGAATGGCACACTGGTGAATGATAAACATGCACTTAGTAACTGTATAAATGTTAAGACTAATGTAACCAAGATTGTTGATGCTAATGTTAACCCGTGCAAGCTGTACCCTGTTTTAAACTTTCCCCAGGATTGTGACCAAGAGGATGAACCAACAACAATATCGGCACTCTCTCTAGCAGCCACCATAGCAGAAACAACAGTGGGCACGGCCCAACCCGTAAGATTAGTATCAAAGGCCCCTAGTGGAGGGACAGGTGAGATCGTATCAACTGGTAAGTACGGCACCATACAATATACTGAAACCATTTCACCACATGCTGTAGAATCTATTCAGAATGATGTTATTGGACTTAATCCCGTTAGGGTAATTGCAGTGCCAAATGGGAAAACTGACACTTCAGGAGTTACTCCTCTCAGACACATTGCCATGCACTGCCCCTTTTCCCGAATGGAATTAAGATCAATGGTGTCTGAATTCCCTGATCCTAGGAAAGATCTAGTTGCAAGCCAGGAATACATTAGAGAGCTAGGAAATACTGTGGAGCCCAATAACAAAGACTGGCAGATATTGCTGAGGGCATGTTTACCCTCCAATGTCGACTCAGCAAAATTTTTAGCTGACTGTAAATTAGATTAAGATGTACCCCTCACGGATGTGTACAACCAAGATAATGTAAAGAGAATAAATTTACAGTTAAAAGAGTATTTTCCAGCTGTTGTCAAATGGAACAAAATTTTCTCCATCAAACAGAAAGAGGGAGAAACAGCAGCTGATTATTTTCATCGGGCACTACAGGATATGGCTAAGTATACAGGCATAGAAGACATTAAGACAAATGTGAATCATAGAGAAGTAGCAGTATCTGTGTTAATGGATGGTTTAAAGGAAGTATTGAGGACGATGGTACAGACCACCCAACCATGTAGGCGAGGTCTGTCGGTGGCTACTTTGAGAGAGGCCGCTATTGATCATGATCGGAATATCACCAGACACAGGGAGTCGCAGAGTGATAAGTTAATGGCCATAAGTATACAGGCCCTGACCACAAGGCAACCTCAGTATAAATCTCAGACCCCTGTGGGTAAGTCAAATGTGGTAACTTGTTATTACTGTCATAGAGAGGGACACTATGCACGAGACTGTAGATCAAAGAATGCACAAAAATCATATCAACCCCCTAGACAACGACATGACACACAAAATTGGGATCAAGGACCGCAGAGACGGAGTTATGAGCCACACGCAGGGGGAACAAAAAGGTATCCCCCAAAAAGAGACTGGCAAGTCACTGATAGATCCCATTTACCCCCTTCACAGGTAATAGCTGCCAGCGCAATGCAGGGAGGCCACCACGCACCATAGGGGCGAGGCCACACCTGTAATCTGCAGCCAGTAAAATTAATTGCGAACCTTGGAAGTGAACCCGAGGTCACAATTGATGTAGCTGGTAAATCTCTAAATTTCCTTGTAGATACGGGGGCGGCCAAGTCAGTGATAAATTCGACCGTGGGCATGAGAACCACTGGTAAAACAATTCCAGCCATGGGAGTAACAGGAGTAGTACAGCACTACCCTTTAAGCAAACCTGCAGAGATTACGATAGGGCCTTTGCATACCAAGCATTCTTTCCTGCTGGCTGCATCGGCTCCGACTAATCTCCTAGGGAGAGATTTACTGTGCAAAATGGGATGCGTCATATACTGTACTCCTGAAGGTGTGTTCTTGGATATACCCGAAAACCACGCTCAGGAAGCGCAGGATATGCTAGACTCCCCAACAAGATTAATGTCACACACTGTTGTTGTAAATAGGTGTCCGTCCTAGGTAGAGGAAATGATTTCCCAGATACCGGAATCACTTTGGACCAAGGATGGACAAGACACTGGATTGATGGCAAACGTAGCCCCAGTAGTTGTGCAAGTAAAAGATGGTAGGATAGCTCCAAAAATCCCACAATATCCTCTGAAGCCAGAGGTGGAGTTAGGAGTTTTCCCTGTAATAGAGCGCTTGCTACAACAGGGCATTCTGGTAAGGACGTCCAGCACTGCAAATAGTCCCATCTTCCCTGTTAAAAAGAGTGGGGGGAGGGGTTACCGATTAGTGCAGGATCTAAGAGGGATCAACAAAATAGTTGAGAGTCAATTCCCCGTAGTACCAAATCCAGCTGTCATCCTTATGCAAATCCCTCCCACTGCCAAATTTTTCACTGTGATTGACCTCTGCTCCGCTTTCTTCTCGGTACCTCTGCACCCTGACAGTCAATACTTATTCGCATTCACATACAGAGGAGTTCAGTACACTTGGACTCGATTACCACAAGGTTTCATAGACAGTCCAAGTATTTTCTCACAAGCTCTGCATGATTGTTTACAGTCTTTCCAACCAGAGAGTGGATCAATATTGATACAGTACGTGGACGATTTACTACTGTGTTCAGATTCACTGGAAGCGTCCCTGAGAGATACGAAACAGCTCCTGTTTCATCTTTCAGACACAGGACACAAGGTTTCCAAAGACAAGTTACAATTATGCCAGACCCGTGTGAAGTATTTGGGACACTGTCTAACACAAGGACTGAGACACCTTACCGCTGATAGAATTCAAGCAATTCGTGACATGACCCTGCCACAAACCCAGCAACAGATTAGAACGTTTTTAGGAATGTGTGGGTATTGCCATAACTGGATCCCAGGTTTTTCCATACTGGCCTTACCTTTGCAGGAGATGGTCTCATCAAGCAAACCTGATCGGATTTCGCACACAGACGAATCTGAGATGGCATTTGAGAGACTTAAACAGTGCCTAACGCAGGCACCAGCATTAGGTATGCCAGACTATGGGAAACCCTTTGAGCTGTATGGAACAGAGAGTGCTGGGTGCGCAGCAGGTGTCTTAACCCAGAAGCATGGTGATGCCAGCAGGCCGGTAGCCTACTATAGCGCTCAGCTAGATACGGTAGCGCGATCCCTCCCCACATGCTTGCGAAGTGTTGCAGCAATAGCATTGCTAGTCACAAAAAGCGAAGATGTAGTGCTAGGACACAACCTCACAATTCATACACCACATGCAGTGTCAGCCTTACTGAATTCTGCCCAAACCAGACACGTCTCATCAGCGCGGTTTACAAGATGGGAATTGGCATTGATGGCCCCCGTAAACATCACCATAAGGAGATGCAGCGCATTAAATCCTGCAATGTATCTCCCAGGTGTGCCTGGACAGGCACAAAGGGTGGAGGATGAGAGTGATGGCGAAGGAGGATTTAATACAGGGGATGACACGCATGATTGTATGGAATATTTGACCCAAAATTTCACGGCAAGGCCTGACATCAGTGACAACCCACTGGAAGATGTAGATTTTACTTTCTACACTGACGGTAGTTGTCACAGACAGACGGACTCGGGAGACTTGTGTACTGGATACGCAGTCGTAAATGACCAAGGTACCATAGAAGCAGAACCGCTAGGCCCACCTCACTCAGCACAAGTTGCTGAACTGGTTGCCCTAACCAGAGCATGCAAATTGGCCAAGGGCAAGTCAGCTAATATTTACACAGATTCTAGGTACGCCTTCGGAGTAGTCCATGATTTCGGAGCCCTATGGCGCCTCAGAAATTTCATGACGGCAGCTGGCACACCCGTAGCGCATGCAGCCCACATCAAAAGACTTCTAACAGCGATGCAGGAACCCGACAGAGTGGCTGTTATCAAGTGTAAAGCTCACACATATAGCCAAGACCCGGTATCACTTGGTAACAGCCGAGCAGACGAAGCTGCTAAATCAGCAGCTAGTAACCCCATACAAACAGATAGTACACGACTGATGGTATTTAATACTGTAAACACACAGAAATTGTGTGAAATGCAAAATTTGTGTTCCCCACAGGAAAAGGCAGTCTGGAGGTCGAAAGGATATGGCCAGGAGTCCTCAGGACTCTGGACAGATGGACATGGTAAACCAGTGGCACCCAGAGCATACCTTCCAAGTCTAGCGGAAGCAGCACACGGGCTGACTCATCTAGGCAAAGAAGGAATGTGTAAGCTAGTAAGAGCTTATTGGTGCGCCCCAGGATTTTCTTCCCACGCGGGCAAAAGAGCGATGACATGTCTCACCTGCTTGAGGAAGCATATCGGAAAGGCTATACCGACAGAGCCATCCCATATCCCTCCGACAGATGGTCCTTTCCAGGTAATACAGATTGATTTCATACAATTGCCACCTTGTAGAAATTTAAAGTATGTTTTGGTCTGTATTGATGTGTTCTCAAATTGGGTTGAAGCATTTCCCGCGGCCACAAATACCGCTGTATTTACTGCAAAGAAAATTGTGCAGGAATTTGTGTGTAGGTACGGTATCCCTAGAATAATTGAAAGTGATAGGGGTACCCATTTTACAGGTGAAGTCTTTCAAACAATGTGTAAGTTGATGGGAATTAATAGTAAGCTGCATACTCCGTACCGCCCCCAGGCGAGCGCGAAGGTGGAAAGAGTAAACAGCACTATTAAAAATAAATTGAGCAAGGTAATGACTGATACAGGACTGTTATGGCCTGAAGCTTTGCCAATCGTACTATACAGCATCAGAACCACCCCCAGGTCCCCTCTTAATCTGTCTCCTTTTGAAATTCTGTTTGGTCGACAACCCCATGTTATGATTAACCCCCAGGATGATTTGAAATGTAACAATGAAGTAACCGTAAAGTACTTGGTTAAGATGAGTAAGCAATTGAGGAATCAGAATGATAATCTAAAGTTGGTGATTTCTGATTTGCCAGACAGTAATTGTCATGACATTGAACCTGGGAATTATGTAATGATACAGAATTTTCTACGCTAAGGTTGCCTTTTTGACAGATGGGAAGGACCATATCAAGTCTTATTGACCAGCACAACTGCTTTGAAGGTTGCCGAGAGAGAGACTTGGGTCCATTCGTCTCATTGTAAAAAGGTCACTGACCCAGAGAGGTCCCGTGATAAAGAACAGACGGTAGAGGTTGTATCACTAGAGTGTCTGTTCAGGGAGGATTGAGACGACACCTGAGCGCTGAGAATAACAAGACCGGAAGCTTGTCGAGCCAGATTTCTTTTTCCCATTTGTTATTTTCTCTAGTTCCCACCTCCCTCCTATTTCCTTTCCCCCTTCTTATTTTTCTCCTTTTACTCCTCTAAGATGGACTTGCCCCAAGAGACTGTGATCCGGATTTTCCTGTTGACCATGATGTTGACCAGAGCAGTCTGTTTCGATGAGAGTACCATGGAGGTCGAGAAAGGATCGGGAATGGGTTCTGATGACCAGGATGCAGGCGTAGATTTCCAAGAACAACATAATCTCCGAGTAAAGGCGAGTATCAGAAAACGATCTGGTAGCATTGACAATAGAAGGAATTGTGAAGGATTGTTAGCTGAAGAGAACTGCATCTGTAGGCATTGTGACAATATAGTTGAGGATGGGTGCATCAAGAAATGTCAGTCCAGTTTTAATGTCCACATGGACCGGCATCCATTGAGTGACTATCACTCCTTAGTGGGTAAAGTGTTAAATCAGACAGACTGTTGGGTATGCTCTCAAGTACCTCAAGGCCATAGCAAATCAGGACTAGTACCATTCCCTTTAACTGTAGGAGAGGTACTTGAGCTAAGTGGTGGCAGGCTGGTGGACAAGAGGTTGAATATCTCTAGTCCTCCTAGTTTGAAGCTCCACCAATATCATGTGGATAGGTCTTTAGTATGCTTTAACATTTCCAATCCCCGAAAGCCGGGAAATTGGGAAGTGTCATGGAGTAATCAAACCATGACCTTTTCATACAGACCCGACAGAATGCCCATAGACACAGAACTTATACGCCAGATAGCCGACCATAGGAAATTTTTCCGGTATAGGTACACCTTAGGAAGTAGGACCATGCGAGTTGGAGAGGTATCACCAGGATACTGTGCACAGATCGTACAAACTGATACGTGTACTAAACAGATGGGAGAATTAGGGTTAGGAGATTTCACATGGAAAATTTGTAACATGATAATGTCATACTCCGTCCCATATGTTCTCCCCGATGATGCATATTTCATATGCGGGAGGAAGGCGTATAAGTGGCTTGCCCCAAACTCAGAGGGATTGTGCTATATTGGAAAAGTACTGCCTGAAGTAATGACTGTAACCCATAACAAAATGAAGGATATTCACCGCAGTGCCCAAGCTCCTTATACTCACACTCATTACGAGCACATCGTTAAACGGCACCTGATAGAGAGAACAGAGCATCCGGCCTCTGACCTGATCCATGAATCCACCGGGATTCAATTCCTAATTGCGTTAGATATCACTCGTACCGCCAGAGGAGTGATAAATTACAAATATATATCTGCGCTTGCAAATTTATTAGACAATATCACCGAAATGTATGACAACACATTCAGGTACACTGGGAAAGAGTTACAAGCCTACAAAACAGAACTGGTTCAGCATAGGATGATTCTCAATTACCTCACAGCTGTGACAGGCGGGTATTGTGTTACCCTGGCAAATCAATATGGAATCAAGTGCTGCACGTACATTACAAACAGCACGGAGGACCAAGCCGAGGTCATAGACCAAAAGATGGATGACATTTTACAATTAAAGTGGGAGTTTCGAAGGAAACACAATCTCACACTCGCTGCTGTGGGTAATGAGCTGACCAGTTGGGTGTCATGGTTGAACCCACGAAATTGGTTCTCGGGCTTAGGAGAATGGGCCCAAGGTATTATTATGGATGTAGGGAAATTTCTTTTGTGTATTCTGGGAGTCGCCATATTGGTTGGCCTGATATTTAGATGCATTCGGGTTTTAGCGAAGCGTAAAAGTAATACCAGGGTGATGAGTCTAAGGAGCGAGGACACTGTACTAACAACAACTAATTTGATGTATGACCCAACGATAGAGACAATGTTGTGATGAAAATGTGATTCCACGGTCCGTTTCTTTCACCAGTTTCTCCTTTGTTTTCCTCCAAGGTACAAAGACATCCGCTTGGAAGAAGAATTTGACAACCTCTTTTATACAGACCATTGATGGACAATGCCATAGACCCCCATTTTCCCTAGTGACTTTAACTTTCACGATAGCCCAAAACTTTAAAGATTGTAAGTCTATGGACATTGAGAAAGCTTTTTGCTCACCACATATAGCAAAAGCATCGGGAGACTACAGTCAACATGTACATCGAGACAAGACACAAGACAAGACATCAATCGGCAAATGTATATTAAACTCACATAGTTTATGACTGCATTTACCATAAATTGCTTCTTATCTTCATTCCTACAACCTTCAGGTAATGACACACATAGTCGATAGGGAATATAGGCACAGATATCAGCACTCACATATCCCCCCCAATCATGTATCATCAACTAAAATGTGCTCCCCCATTTTGTTACAACAAAAAGCCGAAAAGAGCTCGGTAAAGTTTGACAGCCCATCCACAGACCCGTAATACGTGATAAGAAGGAATTCAAATGTATACTTCGCAATACCTCGAAGCTTAATTTAAAACACGTACGGCACGATGATACATGACCCCTCAAACATGGATTCATACACACATGCTTCTACTATCTCACTAGGTCATACCTTTTTCCCACCTTCCTCTCTTCTCCCTTACCCAATCATAGAAATGTATTTATACATGACATATATTTTTCTCTTTTTGAACTGTATTAGGAAGTGGCAGTTATTGATGACTGCCAAAGGGTGGACTGTCAAAGTCAGAAAAATATCATGCTACACGTTGCCATATATTCACCTCATGCGCGTGCCTGCTGCACGTGCACATTCTCTCCCGTGCGTGCGGATACTCGCAGCCGCGTGATGGCGCCTCGGCCATGCGCTCGAGCGCGTGGTATGTGCATTTACGGTAGAGTTTGTGTGCGTTTAGCGGGCGACTCAATCGTTAAATAATAACACCAAATAGTATGTTTTATAGATAATGTTCCCCTTAATAATGACTGTAAGTTTGTTTAATGTAAATGGTCGCTGGACAGAGGAATTCCTCTTTGTATGGTACGAAGGGTCAGACAGGGTTTGAACAGCTGTGTCTGGTACCTAACTAAAGAACATTTTATTAGAAACAATCCGGTGCTGGTTAGGTAAAGATTAATCGCTCCTGCGTATAGATATGGCCATTAGTATTTTCTGGACATTTACTATATTTGCGATTCATTACCCATGCGGCGGGAATCTTCAGATTCCCTCCCACCTGAGCAGTTTGATATAGTCGCAGCCCACCTGTTCAAACTAACCTATGACCTTTTGTTATGATACGAGGAGACATTCCTGTGTCCAATGAACAATGAGATTATAGGTCCCTTTGTAGTATACTGTACTCAGTGTATATAAGATCAGCCAGCCTGGGCAGCTCTCTCACTCTCCACAAACGGTTTTCATCTTGACTAACTCGGAGCTGGTACCAGAAAGCTGCGCAGCGATCATTCCCAGTGTGTGTAAGTAATTCTCTGCAAACCAACTTATTCTCTGTTTGTATTGGCCATTCCCTCTCTCTGTTATAGTATAAAATTGTGACGCTATTGTATATTTTTGTCTAGATATTCTGTTAGAATTATATGTTAGTTTGTAGTGTATGACTTGTAAACTGTTTCCCCTTTTCAATATAACTAATAGCTTGTTAGTAAAGGTGTTGGAACCTTAGCAAGGTATCGTGTGTTTATTAAATTGCAGTAGGTAATAGGAGCGTCTCGATCGCTCAAGCAGCTTTAGCATAAACAAGGTTAAGCAGCGTTATATCGCTACAGTATTTCAGTACAAGGTTTACAGCATAAGAGTATCCTTTCTGTGTGTTACATTCAAGGTTTACTGATTGTCATCCTGTGAGCGTCTGCGCCGCTCGTGATCTCCTCGTGGTCTCGAGCGTCCGCTACGCTTGTAGCGTAGCATTACGGTAGTCAACCGCCTATAGCGTGCTCGACTCCACGCATTAAGCTGTGAACAAGCGTGTCGCATATGCGTCTCGATCACGGCTGAGCGTATGCTACGCTAAGTGCGTACCCTTACGGTACCCCATTCACCAATTGCGTACTGTGTCTCTTACCCATTATTGTGAATGTTATAAGATAAATAGTTAGCTTTATCAAGGGACATTTATAGATATTGTAGGCCCCAAGTCAAAAGATGAAGGCAATGGTGAAAAATGTATATAACACGTGTTAGTTTCCCAGCAAAGATGGGCCCCTCTCAGCTCTGGGCCCTATAGCAGCTGCACTTCCTGCACCTATGGTAGTTACGCCCTTGATTGGAGTTTAAACTCTCCATACAATTTCTCTCTAAATGTCCTGCCTTCTGACATCGCCTGAAAATGGGTTGACCTTGGGAGTCAAATTGGTCAGTTGGCTTTCCTCTATTTCTTTGAGAAGGTCTCCACCAGTCAGAAGAAGATCTCCTCTCAGTAGGCAAACTTGGTTCAGGTCGCATTGGCGGCTGGAGTTTAATTAACTTCTGAAGCTCTTCATTTATTTCAGCCATTCCCAAGGTAAGATTTTCCATCTGTACCTTCAGTGCATGCATAAGGTCAGGTATATGAGTCTATGAACTTTCTACCACTATTTTCTTCTATTTCAGTATATCTTTTGGTATGTAAAAAGGAGTTTATGTATATTGATTTCTTTCCTGGTATCTGGACAATTCAGGGAAAGATGTCTATTTATGCTGAGCAGAGCCAACCACTTTAATTGCCACTTCTTTGAAGTCCAGAAAGGAGTCTGTATCCTTTTGCATCTGTAGGAGTCTTAATTGAGCTCTGATGCTTTCACAATTGGATCGCTCAATGAATTGGTTCACCAATGTTTCATCTACCGCTCTCACTTCTGAGTCATTCACTTCTTTGATATCACATAAGGCTTCTTGCAAGCTTAAAGCAAAATCTCTTAACGATTCCCAAGGCTGTTGTTTGCATGCATAGACTCATGCTTTCAGCTCTGATATAGTTATTGTGTTGAATGTTGTAGCAAGTCTTTTAAATACTTTTTTCTTTGGACTGTCTTTCCTCTATAGGCCAGGAAAACACCTCTTGCAGTACAGATCATTTTAGTTGTCCAATCAATATTTCAACTTGCTGTTGGCTAGCCAGTGGATAGAGCTGAAAGATGGAATGCATTTTTGTTTTGAAATCAACAAATGTGCTTGAATTCTTTTTATGAGCATTTCCAGGGTATGTAGGGAGCCACGAGGCCCCAAAATAAAATGGTATGGTAATGGTATTTGCATTGGCCATAGTTGGACGTGTGCTTGACGAATTTCCTGGTCCGTTGGTCGACATTCTGTGCTCTGTAGTATAATCACCCGTCACTTTACAGTCTGCAGATCCTGTTCTAGTGAAGCCAAAATGTGTCACTCTCAAAATCTCACACTACAGAAGTCAGTATTAGTTACCTTTTTGCACAGGTTCTCTTCATCAGGCAGAGAGGAGAAGGTAATGCATTTCTTCCAGATGCATAAAGTTAAAATGTACTAAATACAGTCTTTATTTACAAGAATTAATACATTTTTAGTACAACAAGGTAACACATCAGTAAAGAATTACAACACAGCTGTAGCACAGTAACAATGTAGACCAAATATACATTATGGTAAGAACTTACCGTTGATAACGTGATTTCTCTTATGTCCACAGGTATCCACAGGATAACATTGGGATATTGTCGAGCAACAGCGAAAATGGCACCAACATGGTCTCGAGCTTTCTGGCCTCCTAGGATGCATTGGGGCCTCCACTATATAGTCAGTTCTTTCCACAGCGATTTTAGGCAGGAACATCAGGCAGAGACCTGTTTAGGCGATAAGAACACACATGCACACCTTTCCATACAAGAAGGAAGAGGTTTTAGTGATTGTCTAGATCCTCAAATCAGATGCGTCAGGGTGGGATCCCTGTGGATACCTGTGGATATAAGAGAAATCACATTATCAATGGTAAGTTCTTACCATAACGTATATTTCTCTGGCTGGGTCCAGAGGATTATCCACAGGATAACATTGGGATTCTCAAAGCCATTTTGGTGGTGGGGATGCTCCTGATTGCACAGGAGGACCTTTCGCCCGAAGTCTGCGTCATGAGAGGCAAAAGTATCCAAGGCATAATGTCTAATGAATGTGTTTATGGAAGACCATGTGGCTGCCCCACATATCTGTTCTGCTGAAGCACCCTGTTGTGCTGCCCAAGAAGGACCTACCTTACGTGTAGAGTGTGCAGAGACATTAGCCAGAATAGGGAGATCTGCATGAGAATTAGCTTCTAATATTACCATTTGGAGCCATCTCGCCAGCGTCTGTTTACTAGCAGGCCATCCTCTTCTATGGAATCCGTAGAGGATGAAGAGAGAATCTGTTTTCCTGATGGCACTAGTATGATCTATGTAGATTCTTAAAGCCCGGACCACGTCCAGCGAAGCTTCTCCGCAGATAGTCCCGATACCTGAAAAGCTGGGACTACAATCTCTTCATTCAGGTGAAACTTCGATACCACCTTTGGAAGATAGCTAGATCTCGTTCTGAGAACTGCTCTGTCTGGAAAAAAACTTAGGAAAGGAGACTTACATAATAATGCTCCTAAATCTGACACTCTTCTGGCTGACGCCATTGCCAGTAAAGAAAGAACTTTAACCGTTAACCACTTAAGATCTGCTCTCTCAAGTGGTTCAAACAAAGGACCCTGGAGAAATTTAAGAACTAAATTCAAATCCCAGGGAGCTGCAGGAGGAACAAATGGAGGTTGAATATGTACTACTCCTTGAAAAAACGTACGTACATCCTGTAAATCAGCAATCTTCTGCTGAAACCATACAGTTATCGCTGAAACTTGAACCCTCAAGGAAGCAACTTTCAACCCTTTATCCAATCCTGCTTGAAGGAAATCCAAAATCCTAGCTACTTTTTTTCCAGTACACCAGTGAATATAGGCTTGCCATATTCTATGATACAGACGGACCGAAGAAGGCTTTCTTGCTCTAAGCATAGTTTGGATTACTTGTTTCGAAAAACCTTTAGCCTCCAAGATAGAGGTTTCAACCGGTAGACCCCATCTGTTCACCAGTGTCTGAAACACTTCTGGGTGTAGTTCCCATTTGGTTTCCTGAATGGTGTGTTGACTGAGAAAATCCGCCTCCCAGTTTAGTACACCCGGGACAAATACTGCTGACAATGCTGGGAGATGGAGTTCTGCCCATTTTAGAATGGGAGTTACTTCCTACATCAGCCTCCTGCTGTGAGTTCCTCCTTGATGATTGAGGTATGCTACTGCTGTCGCATTGTCTGAGCGGATCTGGACTGGTCTTCCTTCTAGATTGTCCTTTGCCTGTGACGGATTCAGGGACGACTTTTCCCAATGTATGAGCCACCCGTGTCTCTGTAAACAAACTATCATCTGTTGAAGATGGCTCAACAGTAAATCTTGCGACTGTGCAAAGATTAACAGGTCGTTGAGGTATGGGAATATTCTTTATCCCTTGTTTGCACAGACAAGCTGCCATAACCACCATGATCTTGGTAAACACCCTGGGTCCTGAAGCTAGCCCGAACAGCAGAGCTTGTAACTGGAAATGTTCCTGGAGGATGGCAAACCTGAGGTAACACTGATGTGATAGTGCTATAGGCACATGTAGGTAAGCATCCCGTACATCCAGAGATACCATGTAATTGTTCAACATTTTCAGATTTAGAGTTGGTCGGTATGACCCATTTGGTTTCTGGATTAGAAATAGATTGGAGTAAAACCCTTGTCCCCTTTGTGATGGAGGTACTGGAACAATCACACCTGACTGCAGTAATTTTTGGACTGCTTCTTGCAGGGCATTTGCCTTCGACTCTATACGAGACGGGCTGGTGCAAAAAAATCTTTGAGGAGGCTGCCTCCTGAATGGGAACCCATACCCCTGAGATACTACCTTCTGCACCCAACATCTGCTGTTGACTGTTGCCATATGTGTGCAAAAAGAAGGAGTCGGCCCCCAACCCTGGAATCCTCCAGGCGGAGGCCCGTCTCTTCAGGCTGACGGTTTCTGCTCAGGTCTGGAAGCTGGCTTTTTGCTAGCCCACTGCTTCCTACCCCTGGATTTAAACTGGGGTTGCTTAGGCTCCTCTTTAGCTTTCACTTTGCTTTGCCAACGAAATGAGCAAAATTTTAAACCCTTGGACTTAGGGTTATAAGCAGCCGGAAATCTGACCTTTTTCGATTCAGCCTCTGATTCTAGGATATCCGATAAAGGTTTTCCAAATAATATATTACCGACAAAAGGCAATGCTCCCAATTCTTTCTTGGACTCCGCATCTGCCTTCCAGGTCCGTAGCCAAACTGCTCTGCGAGCGACTACTGTCAAGGCTGAAGCTTTAGAAGCAACTGTGCCTACATCAATTGCGGCTTCTTCCAAACACTGGGCAGATTGTCTTAAACGGCAAAAACGATCCTCTTGCTCCCTAGTAGGAGAAGGGATGTCATTCTCTAGTTCCTCTATCCATTCGCCCATTGCCTTTGCTACCCAGGCCGAAACCATAGCAGTTCTTACCACTGCTCCTACTAAAGAAAAATTATTTTTCAACAGGCTCTCTACCCTTCTGTCTGTGACATCATTCAATGAGGTAGATGACAGTGGTAAAGCAGATTTATGCACGAGTCGCAGAACATGTGCATCTACTTTTGGAGGAACTTCTCCTTTCGAACAATCCACAGCAGGAAATGGATAATAATCCCATCTCTTAGGAATCTTATACTTTTTACTGGGCGCTGCCCAAGACTCATCCATCATTTCCGTCAGCTCATCTGACGCTGGGAATTCAGCTTTCACTGATTTTGTTCGTTTAAATACAGGTGTTTTAGTTTTTAACACTGTCTTGGCCCTTGAGGTGGTGCTACCGGAACTAACCTGTCCGCTATTGAAGACAGAGTCTTTGCAAACATATTCTATGGTGGCTCTGTTGGTGGTTGAACCAACTCCTGCCTGATTTGAGGGTCAGAACAGGACTGACATTACACAGAAAAGTCAGCACATATACTAGCAGTCAGTCACATGTTATAGCATTAGACATTGCCATATGAGAATACAACCTCCATAACAACTTATACATTAGTAGGAAAATTGTACTTCTGTTTTAAACTGGTTCTTTTTTCAACATAGCATGCAGAAAACACAGTAATATACAGGTCTCATATGCAATAGGTACTAAAAATTAACAATTCATACTAACAAGTAGAGAGAATTTTTAGTACTGTATACCCTGCCTCCGTAGAGCGGGATACAGGGAGACTCGCCACACTTCCATATTCAAGCAAATACGCTCGTAAGACACTGAGTGGATTCAGACGCTACTGGTATACACTGCCGCTCTTGATAACTGATAACGGACACGGACGCTCACCAACAGACACGGACACTGAGCGACTTCCACGTGTATGCAGACGCTAAGACCTGCGACTCGGTCTGGCGGGTTTATCTCCAGTGTACACAACCGCAGCGTCTAAGCTGCGACCGAGTACCCTCGTGGTAGCGTCTGAGCCAGAAATGAGGTCATTTAGTTCATGAAATGAGAAACACACGGGAACTGGCCATGAACTCGGAGGAGGGACGGCCAGGAGAGCGTCTGAATCCCCCTGTTGACTTAAACTCCCAGGATCGCGGCCTCTACCTAGTCCTGGTGCCTATGATCCCCGGAGCGTAGCACTGTCGCACTCTATATGTTCGGCGCATCAACACACTGTTTGTAGTCTCCATCAAAGTCAGTGTAGCTGTGTCCTGACCCCTCTAGTAAGAGGAAGTCCATAGACTCACCGTCTCGCCATGCTCCGGCCACAGCCTGGTTACGTCTGCTGGACCTGCTAGAACATCCGACACAGACGCCCGTCGAGAAAGCACTGATACCCGAAGGTAAGCGTTGTTGCGACCTGGTGGGGAGTTGTTGGAGCGACTCTTTCTAGAATGCGTTTAAGACGCTGTTAAGATAAGTCGCTCAAAAAAACAATATAGTTAGTCTATAAAAATAAAATAATAAAAGCTTGAGGTGCTCTCACAGCAGCCCTGTGACCATGCAGCTTCCTGCCGCACCAATCAAAACACTGATCTGACTGAGTCAGTGGACGGGACTATATAGTGGAGGCCCCAATGCATCCTGGGAGGCCAGAAAGCTCGTGACCGTGTTGGTGCCATTTTCGCTGTCGCTCGACAATATCCCAATGTTATCCTGTGGATAATCCTGTGGACCCAGCCAGAGAAAGAATAACAATTATTTACTGTTACAATTAGGTTATGCACACTACTGATACAGGTGTAATACTTATTGTACTGGAACTTCTATCTTCGTGCTACGGACTAAATCTGATTAGCAATTCACAATAGAAACATTTAATGATCAAACAACTTTACCAAACACTTCACTTATCAGAACTATGCTTAGATTAAATGTTCTAAACGCACTTTCAAACCAAAGTTAGTATGTGCTGGCCAGGCACTAAGTGTTAGTGTATGTTGCAAGCCCAGGCCTGGTTGAATTTAACTCTGACGTCTAGGTGGAATGTGATGCTGCACTCTGTACTTTTTACAGTTCCAAATATCATCCACTGCTGCACATATATACTACCAATACTATCAATGAAGCTACAGTAGCATTAACAGGGTCTAACTGTGGTTAAACTGCACAAACATAGTGGCGTAGAGTGTAGAAACCTGTCCAAGGTAGGTCATTAACTAAGTTATAAAGCTACTGTAGGTGTGTGAGCTGTCAGTCTATCATTGTACTGTCTCTGTTCTCAGAATTATGACTTTAACAACTGAAAGAGCAGTGTGTCTGTCTCTTACTCCTACAAGGCAGATCCAGAGAAGCTATATGACACTAGTTAATGAAGGATAGCTTTTGCTGGCTAGTTCTTTAAGAAATATGACTAAATGTTTAGGTTGCCACAGATTTATACTGAATAACCAGGGTTTGCTTTCCTTTATTGCAGATTGACTATATCAGTGATAAATGTGATGCTATGTTGCAGACAAGCTAGTTCACAGACCTGATCCTGGTAATACAACAGCACCTGCTGCTAAAACAGCACTCCCTCCTCTATTTCAGGATTATCTGTCACTTAATCTAATGGGGTATCTCAGGTGCTTTTTACTTGCTTTGATTTTCCTGGAGGAGGTAAGTCCCAGTCACTGCTTTACCCAGCCTCCATCACCTCAGGAGACTCTCCTCTGCTTGCCTACTCCCTCAGGAGTACTCCTCACATGATGAATCACTGCCAGGCTAAATCACTCCGCCCTTCTCCTCAGTGACAGATCACACCTTGCTTTGTATAACTCCACCCCTCAATCTCCCTTCTGTGAGGGATACCTGTGTATCTTCAGGATCTTTAGTGTCCCAACAGTTTGTTTTTTCTTTAATAAATGACTATATAATAATAATAATAATAATTTTATTTATATAGCGCTCTTTTTCCAAAGAGGACTCAAGGCGCTTTACAGACATCAAAACTAACATAATACAGTAGATTAATACAGCAATCACAGGCCACACAGGCATAAAAATGAAAACCTAAAATGCATAGAGTAATCATAATTCAGGGTTGGTGTAGGCATTTTGGGTAATAACTTCCATGGGCTGTGCATTCCACCCTCACAGGGTACCAGGTGCGGCAGCCATCTTTGGCGCACAGCGTAGTATTACCCTGGGTGGAACAGTCCATCCCTAGAAGAGGTGACACAAAATGGGGGTGATTGCAGCATTATATGCACAATACTGCCCATACATATCATTACATGAGGTTACACTACCAGAGTATCACATGTATATTTCTAAAATTGTTATATTTAGTAAAAATTGTCAGGACTTGCTCAGGACTACATGGACACCCCCCTAATGACTAATTAGGCATTTAGAAGTTTCCATCTAGCTTAATTAGTCCTCAATTACTCACCTTCTGAAGTGCTGTCTTCTTCCTCTTTATCTGCAAGCTGGTCTTCTGTAGCAGTGTAAGTATGTGTGAATGTGTGTAAGACAACCGTGAACCCCTGTCAGTTATATGTGTGACCCCAGTGTGTGTGTGTGTGTGTGTGTATGATGTCAGCATGCTACCCTTCCAGCATCTTTCAGCACAACAGAACGATGGAGGAGAGATGATAAGGGTCTGTGGAGTACACCGGAGTAGCCGGAACACAGAGGTAAGTACTCAGTGTTTTGTGGCAGCATTTTGTGCACCGTGGAATTCTGACTGCGAAAAACCCTGCAATAATTTTATTTTATTGCATACCTGTGGTAATCCAAATTGGGTGCGAGGGCTGCAAGATTTTTTATGGGGCAAAACTGGATATGCCCTTATTTGTTACATAAAGTCAAGATATATTTCATCTGTCTTGTATCTCATGAAATTGTTATGCTAATTCTGCCAGTTGCTCATCATTGATGGATGGTTGACCTATTATTCTTGCACATCACTCACACAAAATTGTATATGGAGGATTCAGAACCTCTCTGGAGTGTTGGTGGTAGAGATGAGCGCCGGAAATTTTTCGGGTTTTGTGTTTTGGTTTTGGGTTCGGTTCCGCGGCCGTGTTTTGGGTTCGACCGCGTTTTGGCAAAACCTAACCGAATTTTTTTTGTCGGATTCGGGTGTGTTTTGGATTCGGGTGTTTTTTTCCAAAAAACCTAAAAAACAGCTTAAATCATAGAATTTGGGGGTCATTTTGATCCCAAAGTATTACTAACCTCAAAAACCATCATTTCCACTCATTTTCAGTCTATTCTGAATACCTTACACCTCACAATATTATTTTTAGTCCTAAAATTTGCACCGAGGTCGCTGGATGACTAAGCTAAGCGACCCTAGTGGCCGACACAAACACCTGGCCCATCTAGGAGTGGCACTGCAGTGTCACGCAGGATGTCCCTTCCAAAAAACCCTCCCCAAACAGCACATGACGCAAAGAAAAAAGAGGCGCAATGAGGTAGCTGTGTGAGTAAGATAAGCGACCCTAGTGGCCGACACAAACACCGGGCCCATCTAGGAGTGGCACTGCAGTGTCACGCAGGATGTCCCTTCCAAAAAACCCTCCCCAAACAGCACATGACGCAAAGAAAAAAAGAGGCGCAATGAGGTAGCTGTGTGAGTAAGATAAGCGACCCTAGTGGCCGACACAAACACCGGGCCCATCTAGGAGTGGCACTGCAGTGTCACGCAGGATGTCCCTTCCAAAAAACCCTCCCCAAACAGCACATGACGCAAAGAAAAAAAGAGGCGCAATGAGGTAGCTGTGTGAGTAAGATAAGCGACCCTAGTGGCCGACACAAACACCGGGCCCATCTAGGAGTGGCACTGCAGTGTCACGCAGGATGTCCCTTCCAAAAAACCCTCCCCAAACAGCACATGACGCAAAGAAAAAAAGAGGCGCAATGAGGTAGCTGTGTGAGTAAGATAAGTGACCCTAGTGGCCGACACAAACACCGGGCCCATCTAGGAGTGGCACTGCAGTGTCACGCAGGATGTCCCTTCCAAAAAACCCTCCCCAAACAGCACATGACGCAAAGAAAAAAAGAGGCGCAATGAGGTAGCTGTGTGAGTAAGATAAGCGACCCTAGTGGCCGACACAAACACCGGGCCCATCTAGGAGTGTCACTGCAGTGTCAAGCAGGATGTCCCTTCCAAAAAACCCTCCCCAAACAGCACATGACGCAAAGAAAAAAAGAGGCGCAATGAGGTAGCTGTGTGAGTAAGATAAGCGACCCTAGTGGCCGACACAAACACCGGGCCCATCTAGGAGTGTCACTGCAGTGTCACGCAGGATGTCCCTTCCAAAAAACCCTCCCCAAACAGCACATGACGCAAAGAAAAAAAGAGGCGCAATGAGGTAGCTGTGTGAGTAAGATAAGCGACCCTAGTGGCCGACACAAACACCGGGCCCATCTAGGAGTGTCACTGCAGTGTCACGCAGGATGTCCCTTCCAAAAAACCCTCCCCAAACAGCACATGACGCAAAGAAAAAAAGAGGCCAATGAGGTAGCTGTGTGAGTAAGATAAGCGACCCTAGTGGCCGACACAAACACCGGGCCCATCTAGGAGTGGCACTGCAGTGTCACGCAGGATGTCCCTTCCAAAAAACCCTCCCCAAACAGCACATGACGCAAAGAAAAAAAGAGGCGCAATGAGGTAGCTGTGTGAGTAAGATAAGCGACCCTAGTGGCCGACACAAACACCGGGCCCATCTAGGAGTGTCACTGCAGTGTCACGCAGGATGTCCCTTCCAAAAAACCCTCCCCAAACAGCACATGACGCAAAGAAAAAAAGAGGCGCAATGAGGTAGCTGTGTGAGTAAGATAAGCGACCCTAGTGGCCGACACAAACACCGGGCCCATCTAGGAGTGTCACTGCAGTGTCACGCAGGATGTCCCTTCCAAAAAACCCTCCCCAAACAGCACATGACGCAAAGAAAAATTAAAGAAAAAAGAGGTGCAAGATGGAATTGTCCTTGGGCCCTCCCACCCACCCTTATGTTGTATAAACAGGACATGCACACTTTAACCAACCCATCATTTCAGTGACAGGTTCTGCCACACGACTGTGACTGATATGACGGGTTGGTTTGGACCCCCACCGAAAAAGAAGCAATTAATCTCTCCTTGCACAAACTGGCTCTACAGAGGCAAGATGTCCACCTCATCATCATCCTCCGATATATCACCGTGTACATCCCCCTCCTCACAGATTATCAATTCGTCCCCACTGGAATCCACCATCTCAGCTCCCTGTGTACTTTGTGGAGGCAATTGCTGCTGGTCAATGTCTCCGCGGAGGAATTGATTATAATTCATTTTAATGAACATCATCTTCTCCACATTTTCTGGATGTAACCTCGTACGCCGATTGCTGACAAGGTGAGCGGCGGCACTAAACACTCTTTCGGAGTACACACTTGTGGGAGGGCAACTTAGGTAGAATAAAGCCAGTTTGTGCAAGGGCCTCCAAATTGCCTCTTTTTCCTGCCAGTATAAGTACGGACTGTGTGACGTGCCTACTTGGATGCGGTCACTCATATAATCCTCCACCATTCTTTCAATGTTGAGAGAATCATATGCAGTGACAGTAGACGACATGTCCGTAATCGTTGTCAGGTCCTTCAGTCCGGACCAGATGTCAGCATCAGCAGTCGCTCCAGACTGCCCTGCATCACCGCCAGCGGGTGGGCTCGGAATTCTGAGCCTTTTCCTCGCACCCCCTGTTGCGGGAGAATGTGAAGGAGGAGATGTTGACAGGTCGCGTTCCGCTTGACTTGACAATTTTCTCACCAGCAGGTCTTTCAACCCCAGCAGACTTGTGTCTGCCGGAAAGAGAGATCCAAGGTAGGCTTTAAATCTAGGATCGAGCACGGTGGCCAAAATGTAGTGCTCTGATTTCAACAGATTGACCACCCGTGAATCCTTGTTAAGCGAATTAAGGGCTCCATCCACAAGTCCCACATGCCTAGCGGAATCGCTCCGTGTTAGCTCCTCCTTCAATGTCTCCAGCTTCTTCTGCAAAAGCCTGATGAGGGGAATGACCTGACTCAGGCTGGCAGTGTCTGAACTGACTTCACGTGTGGCAAGTTCAAAGGGCATCAGAACCTTGCACAACGTTGAAATCATTCTCCACTGCGCTTGAGACAGGTGCATTCCACCTCCTATATCGTGCTCAATTGTATAGGCTTGAATGGCCTTTTGCTGCTCCTCCAACCTCTGAAGCATATAGAGGGTTGAATTCCACCTCGTTACCACTTCTTGCTTCAGATGATGGCAGGGCAGGTTCAGTAGTTTTTGGTGGTGCTCCAGTCTTCTGTACGTGGTGCCTGTACGCCGAAAGTGTCCCGCAAGTCTTCTGGCCACCGACAGCATCTCTTGCACGCCCCTGTCGTTTTTTAAAAAATTCTGCACCACCAAATTCAAGGTATGTGCAAAACATGGGACGTGCTGGAATTTGCCCATATTTAATGCACACACAATATTGCTGGCGTTGTCCGATGCCACAAATCCACAGGAGAGTCCAATTGGGGTTAGCCATTCCGCGATGATCTTCCTCAGTTGCCGTAAGAGGTTTTCAGCTGTGTGCGTATTCTGGAAACCGGTGATACAAAGCGTAGCCTGCCTAGGAAAGAGTTGGCGTTTGCGAGATGCTGCTACTGGTGCCGCCGCTGCTGTTCTTGCGGCGGGAGTCCATACATCTACCCAGTGGGCTGTCACAGTCATATAGTCCTGACCCTACCCTGCTCCACTTGTCCACATGTCCGTGGTTAAGTGGACATTGGGTACAACTGCATTTTTTAGGACACTGGTGAGTCTTTTTCTGACGTCCGTGTACATTCTCGGTATCGCCTGCCTAGAGAAGTGGAACCTAGATGGTATTTGGTAACGGGGGCACACTGCCTCAATAAATTGTCTAGTTCCCTGTGAACTAACGGC
Source organism: Pseudophryne corroboree (assembly GCF_028390025.1). NCBI lineage: Eukaryota > Metazoa > Chordata > Amphibia > Anura > Myobatrachidae > Pseudophryne > Pseudophryne corroboree. The sequence goes on along the minus strand of NC_086445.1, from coordinate 736,885,192 downwards.
GGATACCAGACGCACGTCTAACACCAACATAGTTGTCAAGGCCTCAGTTATCCGCTTTGCAGCAGGATGACTGCTGTGATATTTCATCTTCCTCGCAAAGGACTGTTGAACAGTCAATTGCTTACTGGAAGTAGTACAAGTGGGCTTACGACTTCCCCTCTGGGATGTCCATCGACTCCCAGCAGCAACAACAGCAGCGCCAGCAGCAGTAGGCGTTACACGCAAGGATGCATCGGAGGAATCCCAGGCAGGAGAGGACTCGTCAGAATTGCCAGTGACATGGCCTGCAGGACTATTGGCATTCCTGGGGAAGGAGGAAATTGACACTGAGGGAGTTGGTGGGGTGGTTTGCGTGAGCTTGGTTACAAGAGGAAGGGATTTACTGGTCAGTGGACTGCTTCCGCTGTCGCCCAAAGTTTTTGAACTTGTCACTGACTTATTATGAATGCGCTGCAGGTGACGTATAAGGGAGGATGTTCCGAGGTGGTTAACGTCCTTACCCCTACTTATTACAGCTTGACAAAGGCAACACACGGCTTGACACCTGTTGTCCGCATTTCTGTTGAAATAGTTCCACACCGAAGAGCTGATTTTTTTGGTATTTTCACCAGGCATGTCAGTGGCCATATTCCTCCCACGGACAACAGGTGTCTCCCCGGGTGCCTGACTTAAACAAACCACCTCACCATCAGAATCCTCCTGGTCAATTTCCTCCCCAGCGCCAGCAACACCCATATCCTCCTCATCCTGGTGTACTTCAACACTGACATCTTCAATCTGACTATCAGGAACTGGACTGCGGGTGCTCCTTCCAGCACTTGCAGGGGGCGTGCAAATGGTGGAAGGCGCATGCTCTTCACGTCCAGTGTTGGGAAGGTCAGGCATCGCAACCGACACAATTGGACTCTCCTTGTGGATTTGGGATTTCGAAGAACGCACAGTTCTTTGCGGTGCTTTTGCCAGCTTGAGTCTTTTCAGTTTTCTAGCGAGAGGCTGAGTGCTTCCATCCTCATGTGAAGCTGAACCACTAGCCATGAACATAGGCCAGGGCCTCAGCCGTTCCTTGCCACTCCGTGTGGTAAATGGCATATTGGCAAGTTTACGCTTCTCCTCCGACAATTTTATTTTAGGTTTTGGAGTCCTTTTTTTACTGATATTTGGTGTTTTGGATTTGACATGCTCTGTACTATGACATTGGGCATCGGCCTTGGCAGACGACGTTGCTGGCATTTCATCGTCTCGGCCATGACTAGTGGCAGCAGCTTCAGCACGAGGTGGAAGTGGATCTTGATCTTTCCCTAATTTTGGAACCTCAACATTTTTGTTCTCCATATTTTAATAGGCACAACTAAAAGGCACCTCAGGTAAACAATGGAGATGGATGGATACTAGTATACAATTATGGATGGACTGCCGAGTGCCGACACAGAGGTAGCTACAGCCGTGGACTACCGTACTGTACTGTGTCTGCTGCTAATATAGACTGGTTGATAATGAGATGTAGTATGTATAAAGAAGAAAGAAAAAAAAAACCACGGGTAGGTGGTATACAATTATGGATGGACTGCCGAGTGCCGACACAGAGGTAGCTACAGCCGTGGACTACCGTACTGTACTGTGTCTGCTGCTAATATAGACTGGATGATAATGAGATGTAGTATGTATAAAGAAGAAAGAAAAAAAAAACCACGGGTAGGACTAGGTGGTATACAATTATGGATGGACTGCCGAGTGCCGACACAGAGGTAGCTACAGCCGTGGACTACCGTACTGTACTGTGTCTGCTGCTAATATAGACTGGATGATAATGAGATGTAGTATGTATAAGGAAGAAAGAAAAAAAAAACCACGGGTAGGACTAGGTGGTATACAATTATGGATGGACTGCCGAGTGCCGACACAGAGGTAGCTACAGCCGTGGACTACCGTACTGTACTGTGTCTGCTGCTAATATAGACTGGTTGATAATGAGATGTAGTATGTATAAAGAAGAAAGAAAAAAAAAAACCACGGGTAGGTGGTATACAATTATGGATGGACTGCCGAGTGCCGACACAGAGGTAGCTACAGCCGTGGACTACCGTACTGTGTCTGCTGCTAATATAGACTGGATGATAATGAGATGTAGTATGTATAAAGAAGAAAGAAAAAAAAACCACGGGTAGGTGGTATACAATTATGGATGGACTGCCGAGTGCCGACACAGAGGTAGCTACAGCCGTGGACTACCGTACTGTACTGTGTCTGCTGCTAATATAGACTGGATGATAATGAGATGTAGTATGTATAAAGAAGAAAGAAAAAAAAAACCACGGGTAGGACTAGGTGGTATACAATTATGGATGGACTGCCGAGTGCCGACACAGAGATAGCTACTGCCGTGGACTACCGTACTGTACTGTGTCTGCTGCTAATATAGACTGGATGATAATGAGATGTAGTATGTATAAAGAAGAAAGAAAAAAAAAACACGGGTAGGTGGTATACAATTATGGATGGACTGCCGAGTGCCGACACAGAGGTAGCTACAGCCGTGGACTACCGTACTGTACTGTGTCTGCTGCTAATATAGACTGGATGATAATGAGATGTAGTATGTATAAAGAAGAAAGAAAAAAAAAACCACGGGTAGGTGGTATACAATTATGGATGGACTGCCGAGTGCCGACACAGAGGTAGCTACAGCCGTGAACTACCGTACTGTGTCTGCTGCTAATATAGACTGGTTGATAATGAGATGTAGTATGTATAAAGAAGAAAGAAAAAAAAAACACGGGTAGGTGGTATACAATTATGGATGGACTGCCGAGTGCCTACACAGAGGTAGCTACAGCCGTGGACTACCGTACTGTACTGTGTCTGCTGCTAATATAGACTGGTTGATAATGAGATGTAGTATGCATAAAGAAGAAAGAAAAAAAAAACCACGGGTAGGTGGTATACAATTATGGATGGACTGCCGAGTGCCGACACAGAGATAGCTACAGCCGTGGACTACCGTACTGTACTGTGTCTGCTGCTAATATAGACTGGATGATAATGAGATGTAGTATGTATAAAGAAGAAAGAAAAGAAAAACCAAGGGTAGGTGGTATACAATTATGGATGGACTGCCGAGTGCCGACACAGAGGTAGCTACAGCCGTGGACTACCGTACTGTACTGTGTCTGCTGCTAATATAGACTGGATGATAATGAGATGTAGTATGTATAAAGAAGAAAGAAAAAAAAAACACGGGTAGGTGGTATACAATTATGGATGGACTGCCGAGTGCCGACACAGAGGTAGCTACAGCCGTGGACTACCGTACTGTACTGTGTCTGCTGCTAATATAGACTGGATGATAATGAGATGTAGTATGTATAAAGAAGAAAGAAAAAAAAAACCACGGGTAGGTGGTATACAATTATGGATGGACTGCCGAGTGCCGACACAGAGGTAGCTACAGCCGTGAACTACCGTACTGTGTCTGCTGCTAGTATAGACTGGATGATAAATAATGATATAAAAAATATATATATATCACTACTGCAGCCGGACAGGTATATATTATATAATGACGGACCTGCTGGACACTGTCTGTCAGCAGAATGAGTTTTTTAATTTTTATAGAATAAAAAAACACCACACAAGTCACACGACGAGTGTACTTTTTCAGGCCGACATTCAATCACAATATACTATACTGGTGGTCAGTGTGGTCAGGTCACTGGTCACAGTGGTCAGTGGTCAGTCACACTGGCAGTGGCACTCTGGCAGCAAAAGTGTGCACTGTTTAATATGTACTCCTGGCTCCTGCTATAACCTATAACTGCTCCCCAGTCTCCCCCACAATTAAGCTGTGTGAGCACAGTCAGATATTATACATTGATGATGCAGCACACTGGGCTGAGCACAGATATGGTATGTGAGTGTGACTGAGTCACTGTGTATTGTTTTTTTCAGGCAGAGAACAAGAACAGAACGGATTATTAAATAATAATAAATTATAAAACTGCACTGGTGGTCAGGTCACTGGTCATCAGTCACTAGTATAACTCCTCCTAAGCTCCAGTAAGTAAATGAAGTGTCTCACTCTCACTCTCCTATCTATTTTAATTTCTAAACGGAGAGAACGCCAGCCACGTCCTCTCCCTATCAATCTCAATGCACGTGTGAAAATGGCCGCGACGCGCGGCTCCTTATATAGAATCCGAGTCTCGCGATAGAATCCGAGCCTCGCGAGAATCCGACAGCGTGATGATGAAGTTCGGGCGCGCTCGGGTTAACCGAGCAAGGCGGGAAGATCCGAGTCGCTCGGACCCGTGTAAAAAAACATGAAGTTCGGGCGGGTTCGGATTCAGAGAAACCGAACCCGCTCATCTCTAGTTGGTGGTTGTCGACTCATGCTATGGAGAATGGTAACTTGATCATTCTCCTTTTTCTACCATTTTTTTCCCATACAAAAGAGGTTGGTTATCATAAAATTCATGCAATTTAAGAATTGATGCAAAGGTTAATTAAGTAATACCAAAAATAAGTATGATTCACAAAATTCTGACACTTACTACCCATTACAACTGGATTGGTAGAACTAGGGAAAAGGCACTCACGCAAGTCACATACAGCAAATAAGTTTCCAATAGACATTCAGAAATATGCTTATATGTCTTTCAGGAGATGTTAATTGTACATTTACTGTACTAGAGGGCAGGTGCAAATCCATGCAGCTACTGATAACGTGGTGTAAACCAGATGCAGTAGGCTGCCAATTCAGAGCAAGACACATGTTGAGACTTGTACAGTTCTGTATATGGAAGGAAAAGCACTCGTACTACTTCTCCATGATCGCATGCTAGCTATTTTTTGCAGCGCTGTGATCAGGTCAAAACTTGGCAAAACTGCGCATGCGTATGCACCGCAATGTGCAGGCGTGTTGTACGGGTACAAAGCGGATCGGTACTGGGCGATGGATTTAACGAAGAATCCATTCGCACAGCCAATATCAAGAATAGTGACAAGAAAAAGGCGTTTATGGGTGTCAACTGACCGTTTTCAGGGAGTGGTTGGAAAAATGCAGTCGTGTCCAGTCGTTTGCAGGGTGGGTGTCTGATGTCAATTTCGGGACCGAACAGGCTGAAGTGATCGCAGCGGCTGAGTAAGTTCAGACCTACTCAGAAGCTGCACAAAACTTTTTTTTACCGCTCGGCTGCACAAGCGTTCGCACACTTGCAAAGCGAAAATACACTCCCCATAGGTGGCGACTATCTGATGGCAATGCTGCAAAAAAAATAGATAGCGAGCAATCAACTTGGAATGACCCCCAATGACCGAAGTGTGATGCTGGAGAGGGAATAGGTCAGCATGCAGAGGAAGTGTAGATAGAGTGATTTGCATTGAGGGTCTCTGTATCCTAATGCTACTCTGAAATAGATTAACTGTGATCTGAGGCCTGGGCTGTATGTATGCAAGTTATCACATCTCTTACTATATACCAAAATCACATTATGCAGCACCTAATGCACTGCAAGTGTGTAGAGCCACATAATGTGCAATATGTTGGACATGCAATTGAGACATGCATGGTTCTGCAGCATGGGCTTTTCTTCTTGTCTTGGCTCAGTTTATGCCCCTCCTTGTAACTATGCATACGGGGGGGGGGGGGGGGGGGGGGGGGGGGGGGGTCATTCCGAGTTGATCGTAGCTGTGCTAAATTTTAGCACAGCTACGATTATCTTTCCTGACATGCGGGGGAATGCGCAGCACAGGGCAAGTCTACCCCGCATGTCAGTCCTGCCCCCCCCCCCCCACACACACACACACAAATACAAAAGCATCGCATAGCGGCGATGCCTTTGTATTTGAGGAGTAACTCCCAGCCAGCACAGCTCATGCGGCTGGTCGGGAGTTAATTGTCGCTGCCACAGGCTGCAGCTGCTGCGTAAGATGTCACGCAGCCGCCATGTTTGCCGGACCACTCCCCCTAAACGGTGGCTTAACACTACCGTTCAGCTTCCTCCCGCCCAGCGTCCGCCTCTGTCTCAGAGGCGATTGCTAGGCAACGAAAGCTGCCATGTGCCGGCGCATGCGCAGTTCCGACCCGTTCGCTGCGACAAACTGCTAGGGTCGGAATAACCCCCAAGGTTTCCTCAATCCTCTCTCACTTGACACTTATACAACAATTCATTGCTTAGTAAAACATGCTTCCTTAATGCTCTAGTTAAATTTGCCTTATCACCTACCACTTGTCACACATGACCACCAACCTCCTTCCCAGTGTCATATGCAGTAGCCTATGTGATAATGGGACAGAGCAAGGACAGAAATTACATGCGACAATGGCAAGCAGATTTGGGGGTCATATGTGACAAGGAGAGAATGATGAGCCTTGACAATAAATCAGCAGCACCCATGTTTAATAACCCATTTCCAATCTCAATACAAAATAAATATCATTCAAATACAATACTAAATTGGCAGAGAGATTTAATAGAGATGGTATAATGCATTAAAATACCCTATTATGCAGTAATAACCCCCATCAACTTCTCATTACAATAATAGCCTAATGTTTAAAAAAGAGACCACATATTAAATTAATAGACCATATTGTAGCAATCACTACATTACATTAATTGTCCCTACCAATCCCCACATTGCATTGATAGTTCCAGCTGCATTACATTAAACACACACACACACACACACACACACACACACACACACACACACACACGCAAACACGCACATACTATAATAAAGCCCAGCAACTACACTTGTTTGTTAGACTGATATGCAATACTATGCAAAATGTTTGCCTCCAGTAGGTTCCTAAACACTTGCAAGGTGGAACCAGCTACATATATGCTGAAGAGTGAAGGGAAATAGAGCATTGGAGTTCAGAAAGGTGGAAGTGACACAATGGGGGTGCATGTACTGGACATTAACGTCATTATGATGAGTGACTGTTTTTAATTATATCTAGTGCCGAGAGCAAATGTTCTGCCCACACTATGCACCTGGATGGAGATACTGAAGACATCAAGAGCCACTTAAGACCTACTTCTTCACCAAACCAAGCCAAATCTCATCCTAACCCTCTGTTCCACACTCTCTGTCTACCCCATCTGTGTCACCCCTGTCTGTCTGACCATCCCCTTTGTGGCACCATATAAATAAAGGATAATAATAATAATAATAATAATAATAATAATAATAATAATAATAATAATAATTGAACTTATTCACACTTGCTTACTCTCCCATAATGTGAGCCAGACTTCCAAAGTTGCTCTCCCAAACCCAGGAGAATAAAGCAGTCTTCCAGATGCCACCCACTTAACTAAGGGCTTGATGACGTGATTTGCAGTGAATTGAGTTACTGTAGCCCTGCCACTTGCTGCTCAGTAAAATAAGTTGCAGTATTGATCAGAAAGTGATAGGGCATAAATGATGAAATTCAGTATGCCCCTTGTACTTTCCACCTGGACTTCTCCTGAAGCAGATAAAACTAATATCAGTAAGTATTCTTTACCTAATTTGACTCATTGTCCACCTGTACCTTAAAAATGCAGATGGCAAGACCCACTTATCATCCACATGGCAGGAAAATAAAAAGTCACCTTCACCCCATCCATCTTGAAACTAGTGTGGAGTGCAGTTGGATGGGTACAAGAAGAAGGAAGTTCTGCATAATGGGACAATAATATTTTACAGTGGGGTGTCCCAAGAGGCTATTGTCTATCACATGATATTTTGAAAATGTGGATAAATGCTGAAGCAAGAAACACAAATCATTTATTTTTGTGTTTAGAAGTAAAACCAAAGATTTGCCATGAGACTGAGGTAAATGAAACCTTAAGGTTGTTAGTGGAGGGCTAATGTAGGTAAGATATTTTCTGTAGCCTGTAAAGTTTTAGTGAGTGTGGCTTGTTTATAACTTTTATAACGTTCTGGCTGTTGGACCATATTCTCTTTTATTCGTGAATCTTCCCCACCCTCCCTGACAGATCTTGGTTGTTGGTTTTAAGTATGTTTTTAGTATTTTGTTGCGGGAAAAGAATGGTAGGTCATCAACTCAAGTGCAAATATTTCATTTTAGGCATACTCACTTTCGTTGATTGGTTAGTTGGCTGTATAACGCTAACAGGGCATCATCACCCATACGGGTGGGTAGTCAAGTTAGAAGGTTGTGTTAAATACCGTCTGTGCATTGTGATTGTTTTGTTATTTAGCACTGTTGGCAGTATCTGCCTGCAAAGTATATTTAATTTCTTCCCTTTTAGCTGTAATTTATGATCTAAAATAAATAGCATACATTTTTTTTTCTGCTAAATGACTTGCTGCTGTCATTTACCGCATCTAATTATCTCCCTCGGGGCTATACAATTAGCCCTGACTGACGGCAGTTATTGTTGATTTTGTTTTGTATGCCTCAGGCATTAGGGCCGATAACAAGCCATAAGAGCCCCATTTTTTCATAAAAACACAAAGAATCTGGGATACTGTAAGTTTCTGAAGCTATGGGAGTCATTCCGAGTTGATCGCACGTAGCAACTTTTTGCTGTCCATGCGATCAACTAGACGCCGCCTATGGGGGGAGTGTTTTTTAGCAGCCCTGCTATGCAAAAAAAGTTTTGTGTAGAACAAGACCAGGGTAAGACATACTTACCCTGTGCGATGGATCTAGCATTGTAGGTCCCAGAACTGACGTCAGCCATCTGCCCTCCAAAAGCCTTGACATGCCTGCATTCGGATTTTCACACCCAGAAAACGGTGAGTTGACTCCCAGAACGTCTTCCTCCTGTCAATCTTCTTGCGGTCGCTGCTGCGACCGCTTTCTTCACTAGCGGCATCGGGCAATGACATGCCTGCGCAGTTCTGACCTGATCGCATGGCTGCGATGAAGTGCAGCATGCGATCAGGTCGGAATGACCCCGTATGTGTTTTCAGGCAAAAATAGAAAATCTTTGTCCAAAAAAAAAAAGGGGTATAATTGGATAAAGTGAAAAAAAAAATTGTTGCAAGAACCCTGTTTTTCATGGACAAAAAAAATGTTGGGGCTAATTGGATACCCTTTTGTCTTTATTTTAGAGGTCTTTATTTTAGATCTTTATATAAGATCTTATGTAATGCTGAACTACACACATGAAACAAATCAGCCATTAGAAGGTTTGCAAAATATATACACATTTGCTTTCAGTTTTTCTTTAAATTTCAATAAAAAATAAAAAATAAACAGTTTGATTGCATGTTGGGTAGATTGTATTTGTCATGTAAGAAGTAGCAACCAGACTAACGATATTCTCTAAAAATTCAAAGTCTTAAAAAAGCAAGGTATAATTTTTGTAGGTACTGCAAAAATAAAATAGCATACAATATGAACAAGTCATAAAATGCAACTAATATAATAAAAAGAAAATCTAGAGATGTTTTTAAAAATATTTTAAGTAATTAAGTGGGGAGCCGCATAAATAATTCTCACCTGATATCTCACTGTCCTCCTGTAATTGTTCACCAACAAGATGCCCTAAAACAGACATGTCTGAAAACTGTCTCTGTGCTGCAGAATTTAAATGGCGTGATATGTAAGTGTTATAACCATCCAGATCTCAGCTCGCTTAGCCATCCCTGCTCATTACAACACTGTAAACCGTCCTTCTGCCATCTGCTCTGTTCTCTAATTACAGATCCAAAAAGAATCATAATTCACTATTGTATCGTAACACATCGAGATAATGTGGACAGAAACCCTTACATGTGCTCTGTATTCCTTGCAGCAAGCATCTGGTTTGTTTTCTACCAGCTTGTAATCGTATTAAGGAGTGAGGGCACAGCCATGGCATTGTGATTATGTGCTGGCAGAGCTGGGGAGGACATCAGGAATGACTGGATGTTTGCCCTAAGGCAGACAAATAAAAGATCATGCAAAATGTGTCCAGTAAAAGCTTGCACCTGTAAAGTCATTAAGCATTACTTCTCCACTGTAGACACAGTTAGAAATAAATTGGTTGTTTTCATTTGACTCATTCCAATTCATGTTTATGTTTTACTTGTGTTTATCTTACTAATGAGGACAGTAACATCACTTTTAGAGAAAGCCATAAAGCAATTTACCTGCTTACTTTCGATTACACCCATCCCATGCAAAATGTAATAATTATCTAATTGTAATAAGTAGAAACCATAGTGCAAATTGGCTTTTCAACGGGTCATGCTATTTTTCAGAGGTGTGATGTTTCGGTGGTACATCCTCTGAATTCCAGTTTTGTTTTGCTTTGTTATCCCATGCATACAGTATGCATTATACAAAGTTTATCGTCTATAAAGAGAGCTAGAACAATAAGATAGAAGAAGGACTTAAAATAAGACAAATGTGAACATTTTAGCAGCCAAATTTGGAATGTGATGAATAGTTGGAAGAACATTTCTGAAAATATAATGTAATAATAAGCTAATATTAGCAGTGTTATGGCCTGATTCAAAGCAGTAAGGTTTGCATATGGCTCCAATGGTGGGTGAAATGTGCATGTGCAGAACCATACAAGAAAAGTCACAGGGTGCACTGTAAATACAATTATTACATCTGAAGATATGTAAATGCTGCTCCTCAGTAAGTATTTCTGAATACCAAATCAATCAAATATATATAATGCAGAAGGGGGGACAACTCACCAATGGGGGTGCATAAGATTATTAATCAAACATAGGGCGGTATGCTATTAGGTGCGGTAAGTTACCACAGTTAAGGGATTCCCCAAGGACTACCCAATTAGCCCCATAAGCTGGAATTTACTGGATATTCTGATTTGCGTGCATCAAGCATGCAGAGTCCCCGATAACCAGCCCCAGGAGACCCATTATCAAATAGGAACACATGGGTCAGCGATTTTATGACAGATCCCATGTGTTACTGGCAGATAACGGGTGATTTACTTCACAATAAAAATGGTCTGTAATTGGTTAGCCCGATAGCGTTAACAGGCTAAAAAGCCAGTTATTACTGTGTAATAAATCAGCTCATCTAATAGGATACCGCCCATAAAAATATTTTTAAAAACCCAAAAACAACAAAACATCAATTTAATATGCAATCATGAATTCATAAACACACAAGTCATCCATAAAAAATAAATAAAAAAATTCTCCTTTGTATAGTGAATATACACCACCACTGGCACGAATAAGGAGAGTGCAATAACTATAGATTTTTATAGTGCTTGATATAGAAGGTTTCAACTGTAATTTTAAGGAGAACGAAATGACAGGCATGGGAATGGAGAGAGTTAAACCTCCTGTGATGGGTGTGGACCAAATTGTTATGAAAGGTTACAGCCAATGGCATATAGGGGAGGGATCAGCATATATAGGGATGTATAGGTCATCTAAGGGTCTCTGTTAGTTTGCCTTCTAGCTGGTGAGTGTTTCTCAGTTTTAGAGCATTTCATTAGGGATTTAAACAGGGTATATACAGTATGAGGTAAATTTTCTGCATGAGAATTTTATTATAGTTAACAACAGTTTAGGTATAGCTTGTGCCCGGATTTAATTGCCCTCCTGCTCCCCCTCGCCTTCCAGTGCATCCCCTGAGGGCAGGTGCTGCTTGCATGGCCGCCTCTCGCCCCCACCGTTCGGCTGGGACTCCATCTCGTTACCGCTCTGAGGGCGGGGGAGAGGGAGCCTCGGCTGGGCCTATGTCCCTAGTTCATGGTTCCCCATTCCCTGTCAACTGCGTGCGTACCCGCACGGCGGTTGCCAGGTGGACTCGGTCTCCCCTGCCCCAGGAGTTTGGTCCGGAGGTAATCTCCGGCCGCGGGCGGTGGGCGAGATGCGGGGCACAAGAGAGGGGAGGAAAGGTGGCCGGGCCATGGCCTGCACCTCCACCGCCTGAGGTGCCGGAGTTGCGGAACCACGGACGCATGCATGCGCGCCGGAGCGGGTTACATACTGAAGCTCCCGGACTCTCTTCCCTCCTGCCCTCCGTTTCAAGGCCGCAGGCAGATGCCGGCCGAGGGCGGCAAGGTGGGCGGAGTGCGGCGGCTGGGTGGGGAAGGGCTGTTGCCAGGGCTCGGGCGGCGGTGCTCCCCTCTTCGGGACAGAGACTGTCTGTGAGCGGCGGTGCGCACGCACTGCAAGGGACACGCACGGCCGTTCGCTCAGCTAGTGGTGCCGATCACGCACGTGTGCACGCAGCGGCGCCACAAGGCTCTGAGTCTCCCCCGCAGTCTCCCTTACAGCCGGAGTCCAGCGGGGAGCGGCGAGGGGGGCAAGGGGAGGCATATAATGATAACCTCATTGGGCCCCATAGGATTGCCTTCCCTGCAGCCGGACCAGGGGCAGCTGCAGTGGCAGCTTATTGGGTGAGCGTGGGCGCAGGGCGTATGGTGAAGGCGAGGGGCAGAGGAGCAGGCAAGAACACGCAAGTGGGCCAGTGGGTCAACAGGGGTGAGGGCTCCCTATTTACTGCTGGGGCCCTTCTCGGTGCCCACCGGACAGCAGGCCTGTAGGCAGAGGGTGGCTTCCACAGGGGCCTCCCCCGGTCGTGGCCGCGAGTTTGAGGGCAGTCAGGAGGCCTCCGAGGAGTTAGCCTCAGCGCTGTCATCGTTGGTAGCGGCATTGGGCCCATTGATCGCAGCCGCATCTCCGGGGACAGCGAGGCATTCAGGTACGCGCACAGTAGCTGGGGCATCCTTCACGCCAACTGGGTCGGCAGTCGGGCAGGTAGCGCTCACTTGTCATGACCTGGAGGTGGCCGCGGTGCAGTTAGGCAACCAACGGGTAGGGACAGAGCGCGGACGCGAGTCGTGGGCGGAGGTACCCCGGAATAGTAGGCATGCTCCGGGAGTGGTTTCCGGGTCCCGTGCTTTGTCGTCTTTTTCAGGTGTTCATGGTGAGGCCGCGGTAGGCGTGAGCGAAGATGAGGACTTCGAAGTTTCCACAGCAGGAGCGTCCGAGTCCAAGTGGTCGGCAATGTCAGGTGAGATGGAGGATTCGGCATCGGGCTCCTATGCTCGCTCTAGTTCTAACAGTTCTTCCTCTTCTTCATCCCTATCGTCAAAAGCATCCGAGGTTAGTAGCACGACTAGAGCAAAGAAGCAGGTGGCGAGGTACGCAAAAAAGGCGGCAGGGCAGCGGGAGAAGTGGAAGAGGTGCAATCGGCTTAGCGAGAGCGCTCGCAGGGCCAAGAAGCGCCGTAATTTGCCCGGAGTGGTTCACTGCGACTATACGGCAGTGTTGAGGGGTTTGCGGGATAGCTGCCGGAAAAAAATCAGTAGAGGCGATTACTTGGATCTGTTCGTGCTGACTAAGGATGCAAAGAAGGAGTATAAGGCAGCAAAGGCTAAGAAGGGCATAGGAGCTAAGGCTTTCCGTTCGTTTGACAACTGGCTGGCTGGTTTCTGCGTCTTTGTGGCGTGTTATCTGGAGGACAGGCCGGATGAACATATGAACATCATCCGGTACTTGCACCTGATACACGACATGCAACGAGCGTCAACAGGAGTAGAATGGCGAATATATGATGAGAAGTTTCGGGAAAAGCAGGACTGCTTGCAGATAATTCATTTTGACAACTGGCTGGCTGGTTTCTGCGTCTTTGTGGCGTGTTATCTGGAGGACAGGCCGGATGAACATATGAACATCATCCGGTACTTGCACCTGATACACGACATGCAACGAGCGTCAACAGGAGTAGAAGGGCGAATATATGATGAGAAGTTTCGGGAAAAGCAGGACTGCTTGCAGATAATTCATTTTGGATGCAAAGACGTGGAGGTATGGCTCCAGGCCACCCGGACTCCTCAAGCTGCGAAGGAGCCCCGGAATCCGGGGGCGGATGGGCAGCGCGCTGGGTCATCCACCCTGGGGTTTAGCGCGGTGGGGGGGCCGGGCAGGAAAGGAAGATCAGCTAGTCGCGGGGGTGGACAGGCACCTGCGAGGGGGAAATGCTTTGCATAGACCTGTTCCTTCGGCAGGTAGTGTCGTTTTCGACACTCCTGCCTGCAATGCGGCGGCTTCCACCCGGCCTCCATTTGTTTTAAGGGGAATCGGCAGGGCCCAAGGGGGGTGGTAAGCATGGCTATGGTAACCCCCCAGGGAACGCTCAACAGGGCTCCAACGCCGATTAAGTTGGATGCCATGTCCAAGTGGCTGGGATGGTACCCCAATAGGCGGGACGCTATTTTTTTGTTTCAAGGCTTCAAGTTTGGTTCCCACCTGCCGGTTGCGGGCGAGGTGAAAGTCAAGGCCCCCAAGAATCTTCAATCCGCTCGCACCTTCCCGTCAGTTTTGCGCAAAAAAGTTGGGAAATAAGTGCCACTGGGTAGGATGGAGGGCCCATTTCCCCTGCCCCCATTGGATGAGTTGGTCATTTCTCCAGTGGGGGTAGTCCCCAAGAAGACTCCGGGTGCTTTTAGGCTCATTTAGCATATCTCTTACCCGTCAGGGTCGTCAGTCAACGACGCAATACCGCCAGAACAATGTTCGGCGGTGTACCAGTCGTTTGACGAGGCACTGGGGATTGTTCGGACTTACGGCACAGGAGCACTGATGGCTCAGATTGATGTAGAATCCGTATTTAGGTTGCTCCCTTTGCATCCGGACTCATTCCGTTTTATGGGTTTTCGGATCGGAACGGAATATTTCATTGACAAATGGTTGCCGATGGGGTGTTTCGTTTCCTGCTCATTCTTTGAAAAGTTTAGCACATTTTTACACTGCTGCGTGGAGTCTTCTATGGGAGGTCATGGGGTAGCGCATTACCTTGATGATTTCCTGTGTGTGTGTCCGGCGAATTCACCGCGCTGCAGCGATTTGTTGTTCAGCATCCGAGCCCTGTTTTATCACTTTGGCATTCCTGTGGCCGAGGATAAAATGGAGGGGTCAGTCCCCTGCTTGTCGTTCTTGGGGATTGAAATCGACACAGTGGCAGGCTCATGTCGCCTTCCTCAGGCCAAGGTTGCCAAGCTTCGTGAAGTGATCGGGCAGTTCGTGGCGTCACAAAGTTACGCTGCGGCAGGCGCAGTCTTTGCTGGGCCTCTTGAACTTTGCTTGTCGGGTCATCCCGATGGGCAGGGTTTTTTGCCGAAAGCTGGAGAGGTCGACGGCGGGGTGTGCCAGACCGCATCATTTCGTTCGCTTGTCCTCCGAGATTAAGAGGGATTTGGTCGTTTGGGCCTCGTTCCTGGAGGACTTCAATGGGGTGCGTATCTGGTTGGCCTCAACGGTTGACAATGCTGGATTACAGCGGTTTACCGACGCGGTGGGTTCCTCTGGGTTCGGTTGCTACCTAGAGGGATCTTGGTGTGTGGCCCCTTGGCCGGAGGAATGGTGTCACGAAGGTTTCACTAAGGACCTTTTGCTGCTAGAGCTTTTCCCCATTATGGTAGCCCTGGAGCTTTGGGGTGAACATCTGGCGATGAAAGAGTGGGCACGTGTTGCCCCATTGATGCGGCCCTGCTACCAGCTGTCATCGGTGCTGTAGTCTGTGTCGCATCATCACTTTTTGAGTCGCTGTTGTTCCAGTTGGTGTTCTCCATGGCTTATCACGGAGCCTTTCAGGTTTCGGAGCTGGTAGTGCCATCTTAATGGGCAGATTCGCGCATGTTTCTAGATGACGTGGTGGTGGGTGAGAGGTCTTTGCTCTGCAGACTGAGTCGCTCTAAGACGGACCAAGTAGGTTGAGGAAGATGGGTCACTTTGGTACCGTCTCTGGAGGAGAGCATTTGCCCGGTGGGATTGGCATTGAAATATGCAGCAGTTCAGCCCGATGTGAGGGGGTCATGGCTGCTGCACTATGATGGTTTACCATTGACGAAATATCAACTTCATTGGATGCTTAGTCGCTGTCTGGCCGGCTTGGGCCTTTCACCCACTGCTTTTGGTCCGCATTCTTTCCGTATCGGGGCTGCGACATCGGCTGCGTCGGCGAGTTTTTCCGTTGACAAAGAGCGGGCTTCTTGTGAAGGCGATGAAAGGGTGGGCGCATGTTGCGCCATCGCCGCCAGATAGGCAGCGCCCCATCGATGCGGCCTTGCTACCAGCTGTCATCGGTGCCATAGTCTGTGTCGCATCATCACTTTTTGAGTCACTGTTGTTCCAGTGTGCATTCTCTATGGCTTATCACGGAGCCTTTCAGGTTTCGGAGCTGGTAGCGCCATCTAAATGGGCAGATTCGCACATGTTTCAAGATGACGTGGTGGTGGGTGAGAGGTCTTTGCTCTGCAGACTGAGTCGCTCTAAGACGGACCAAGTAGGTAGAGGAAGATGGGTCACTTTGGTACCGTCTCTGGAGGAGAGCATTTGCCCGGTGGGATTGGCATTGAAATATGCAGCAGTTCGGCCCGATGTGAGGGGGTCATGGCTGCTGCACTATGACGGTTTACCATTGACGAAATATCAATTTCGTTGTATGCTTAGTCGCTGTCTGGCCGGCTTGGGCCTTTCACCCACTGCTTTCGGTACGCATTCTTTCCGTATCAGGGCTGCGTCGGCGGGTTTTTCCATTGCGGAGATTCAGGCGGTGGGGCGCTAGAAGTCTTCCAGTTACAAACGTTATATTCGCCCGGTTTCATGAGTTTTTCTTTTTTAATAGATGTTAATAAGTTAATGTTGGATGGTTAAGTACGTCAATGTGCAGTTTGTGTCTGTTTGTCTCCCCTGTAGTGTTCATCCTACTCAGGGATTAGCTACTCGCCGCTGCTGGCAGCGGGGGTCTGGAGTTCTTTTGTGATTTTTTTTGCCTGACCTGACGGACTGAATCTCAATTTACACAATTCGGCTGATTAGTTCCAATACAAAGTCCCTCAGCAGGTTTTTTATGCTTTCACCTCCAGCTGAGTTCTTACATGTTTTTCCCATTTAACCCCCACCACCTCAACCCCCTTTTATTTGGCTTCATTTTATTTGATCTTTCCCGTTGTGTTTTTATGTTATGCTTCGATTGGCTTGAAGCTTGTTTAGAGCGGCTAGGCCGTGACTCAATAAGAAATGAAAACCTTTTTTCTTTTGGCAGATCCTTCAGGGTTAATGCATGAAATAAGCTCATGTTATGATATTTACTAACCTAATTTTATTCCTCTCCTTCACTTTAGGTTGGGTAGAAGACGAATTGTCAGTATGGGTGGTTGGCCACTCTTATGTCTTCTGGGCAGCCAGGTTTTTGGCCGCGGAAGGGGCACAGTTTTTTCCCCGGGCTCATGGTGTTCGTTGGCTTGGTTGACGTGGAACGATGTGGCAAGATTTGAAGAGTAGATTGGTCAGTCAAGTCAGGGAGCATGGAGTCCCTAGGGTTCTGGTTGTCCACTTGGGTGGCAACGATCTGGGGAAGAGGACGTCTTTAGAGCTAAGATGGTCCATGATGGAAGATCTGGCCAGCGTTGCCACAGCTTGGCCCAGCTGTATTTTGGTGCTCTCCATGATGGTGCCAAGGTTGCATTGGCGAGGAGTGGCGGACGGTCGCCCTATTGTTGAGACCAGGCAAAAGGTGAACGCTGCGGTGGTGAAGTGGGTATTCGCCCACGGAGGGAAAGTGGTTCGCCACCCTAGGATTCGGTTTTGTGAAAGTCACCTTTTTCGGCCTGATGGTGTGCATTTGTCCAAGGAAGGGATGATGTTTTTCCTGGAGGATCTGTTTCAGGTGTTGCAGGAGTTAGGTTGATGGTATGGTGGCGGTGCGAAGACTCTGTGGAAGAGTCTTTCGCTGTTGGCGGAAAAGAACGGCAGGTTCTAGTTTGACTTGTTAGTCACAGTTTTTATAGTATTGGTGTGGTTTAGGTGCACTCACCTCCATTGACTTTTAAGGCCGATAGATCACCCAACAGGGGGCAGCGTCATCACCCATCAGGGTGGGTAGTCAGCATGGAGGTATGAGTCGGGCACCTATTACCTATTTATGGTTTTTGTGGTAGATTAGGATTGTTTGAGTTTTAAGGTTTCTGAGGTTATCTTTATGGGTTGTAGCCATTCTTTTTTCTGCCACCATATTTCGGTTGATACGATATGCTAACTTAATATTTTCTTTACAGGTTTTTCTAGTGGTTAGGGTACAATAAATAGCTAACAATTTTCTGCCAAATTCAAGTCTCTGTGTCATTATTTCTTGGTTTTAAGGGTATAGAATGTTTTACTTTTAGAATGGAGGTCCACACATTAGCATTAGGAGGTTTAGGAGAACAAAATGACAGGCATGGGAATGGAGAGAGTTAAACCTCCTGTGATGGGTGTGGACCAAATTGTTATGAAAGGTTACAGCCAATGGCATATAGGGGAGGGATCAGCATATATAGTAATTAAAATCCTATTTTTTTTTTTTTTAAGGCGGCCAAACTTTTTATTTTTTTTATTTTTTTTCTTCTCCACTTTACCTTTTACATAAACAAATAGTAAGTAGATTGCCAAGATCAACATGTTGTCATTGACCACATCACATTCATGTCGACATTGATGTAATGTCAACAAGACAGACATAAGACCCGGAAATTTCCCTGCTCAGACCCGGGTTTTTCACCTCTGTAAAATCCCAGGTTTTTGTTCAAGACCCCTTTTTTACACTACACCTGGTCGTCCCTTTTCAGACATAAGTCTGCTCTGCCCTGGCATTCTACAAGCCAGGGCTGCAAGGCTTTGTCATACACACTCAGCCCCATCCTTGCAGCACTGAGCGCAGCCTCCTCCGTGCAGCCTATTGGTGTGATCCAGGAGTAAAATCCCAGGTTGCACCATTCACACTCAAAACCCTGGTCAATAGCAGGGGCGCCGACCTGGGAATATGTTCCAGTGTTGATACCTTTCAGACATACAGAAATCCCTGGTTGATGCGCATTTACACGCAAAAACAAAAGATTTTAGAGTATGTCTGAAAGGGGTATTTCTAGGTATGGTGGTAATCTAATGAGGACAGCACTTCCAGCCGATGAGTATTGCAGACCCTAACCATAAGCCTCCCACTAGTGCCTACCCTAACGCTCCGCTGCTGGACCCTGCAGACTGTCAACATTTCACATTCCGCCCTAATGTTCACATTTTGATTATATCCAGTTATAGTTTTGTACTTTAAAAAAAAAAAATATATATATATATATATATTTTTTAACTAGCTTCTTTAAACGCCTTATTTCTAAGAGGTGTTTGGTACATCTCTACTATAGGTTAGAAGGCCAGCTACCGTATGTAGCCACTGAAGTTTATCGGGTTGCATATCCTAGCCACAAGTGACTGGCGCCTGAATTTAAATTCTCGATATTACTGCTAATACATAAGACTGTTGCTAAACTAGCTAAAAACAAGCAATGGCAAACTGTAATGATAAAAATAGGGGCAGACTAGATGGGCCAAGTGGTTCTTATCTGCCGTCAAATTCTATGTTTCTATGTTTCTATGTTTCTATAGGGATGTAGAGGCCATCTAAGGGTCTCTGTTAGTTTGCCTTCCCACCCTCCCACCCCAATTTGTAGATTGTTTGATGCGGAGTGTTTTGGCTTTGGGTTGTTAGTTGTGGTTTCTTGTTGGCTATTTGTTGGTGGAAAAGAATGGCAGGTTCTTGTTTGACTTGTTAGTCACAGTTTTTACAGTATTGGTGTGGTTTAGGTGCACTCACCTCCATTGACTTTTAAGGCCGCTAGATCACCCAACAGGCGGCAGCGTCATCACCCATCAGGGTGGGTAGTCAGCGTGGAGGTATGAGTCGGGCACTTATTACCTAAGTATGGTTTTGTGGTAGATTAGGATTGTTTGAGTTTTAAGGTTTCTAAGGTTATCTTCATGGGTTGTAGCTGTTCTTTTTTCTGCCACCATATTTCGGTTGATACGACATGCTAACTTAATATTTCTTTTACAGGTTTTTCTAGTGGTTAGGGTACAATAAATAGCTAACAATTTTCTGCCAAATTCAAGTCTCCGTGTCATTATTTCTTGGTATTAAGGGTATAGAATATTTTACTTTTAGAATGGAGGTCCACACATTAGCATTAGGAGGTTTATAGTTGCAGCCCTCAAATAGGCAGTTGCATTTGCCACACACAATACTAGTGGAATATATACTGTATCATATGCAGGTAGAATCCTGTCAGTGCAATGTTATAATCTTTTTTATTCAGGGGTTTATTATCCAAGGAGTTGATAACTTAGTTATCAGCTGATTACCATCAATGAGCTGCTCAGTAACAGCAAATATTGCTGTATGGTATTTATTTGAAGAAGCTACAATTCAAAAAATCTATCAGTAGCTTGTTTGTTACCGAGGGAATATGAGGTCAAAAAGTGAATTTACTTTTAAACAAATACACCTATTTTACACCAAATGTAATAAACTCTGCATCCACCACCCGGTGTGCCCGGGATAGCCCCGGGCCAGATGTATTTTAAGTCATTATATGGGAGAAGCAGTATTAACACTGTTATGTGTGCTGATACCACTTCTACCCTATGTATGAATGGAGGAAAGTGTGCTAATTAAATGAGGCGATTCTGTCTATGTTGGTGCTGCTATCTACAAGATAACACGCAGATATGCAGTGCAATCTATGATTGGTCAGTAGCACACAGTAGAATTTTTGTTACATAAATTTGTAAATACATGGAAAGCTGCTCAACCACTTCACGGTTTCTCTGATATTAGCAGTCTTATACTACATAATAGCAGTGCCCACATAGGGCTAGATTGATTGACTTGCTACCACTGTGTGTTTGCATGTATGAGAAGGCATTGAATGGGAGCAGCATTTGGAAGGCATGCTGGTCCTTGTAGTGCTAATGGGAGATTTAAGGCATGGCTCTCAGGTAAGCTAGCCCTCACTCTGGATGTATTTTTGTATGAGCCTTTATCATGAGGCCGTACTGTAGACAATTCACATGGCCCTATGTGGGCACTGCTATTAGGTAGTGTAGGACTGCTGATATAAGAGAAGCCATGAAGTGGCTCAGCAGCTTCCCATGTATTTGCAAATTCATGTAACAAATATCTCTGAAATTCTATTACCAGATAGGTTCAAGTATTGTTACAGTTATTAATGATTTAAGTTTACCTGGATTGCTCTATACAGTATCTGAAGATAGACCAGTAGAAATAATTGGCCACACTTGCAATTAAAATTTGTTGTAAATGTTATAGTATTTTCATTCTTACCAGTAAAAAAGTACATTTAGTTAACCGCTGAAAATGTGAACAATAATTGTGCTATGCTAGAAATGTGCTGAAATGTACCTTTTAAGAAAATATGGTATATACTGTAAACTAGAAATTAGATTCCATAAAATATTTAGAGATTTCAGATTTTAAATCCAAATGTCAGGTTCTGGATTGCAAAAATTAAATGATTTTAGCTGTTTTTATAGATTTATATCAATAATTATTGATTGTAAATGAACAAAATATAATAAAAAAACTGTAATTTAATAAAATCTCAGAGTTGATATTAACAATCAATGATTTAATAAAAATATATAAAACACATAGGGGTAAATTTACTAAGATAGGAGTTCTATTTAAGATGGGATGTTGCCCATAGCAACTAGAGATGTGCAGCGGGCATTTTTTCGTGTTTTGTGTTTTGGAATTTGGATTCGGGCCCACGGTTGTGTTCTGGATTCGGACGCGTTTTGGCAAAACCACCCTTTTGAGTTTTGGATTCGGATGCGTTTTGGGTGATTTAAAAAAAACCCCTCAAAAACAGCTAAAATCATAGAATTTGGGGGTAATTTTGATCCTATGGTATTATTAAGCTCAATAACCATAATTTCCACTCATTTCCAGTCTATTCTGAACACCTCACAATATTATTTTTAGTCCTAAAATTTGCACCTAGGTCGCTGGATGACTAAGCTAAGCGACCCAAGTGGGCAGCACAAACACCTGGCCCATCTAAGAGTGGCACTGCAGTGTCAGACAGGATGGCACTTAAACAAATAGTCCCCAAACAGCACATGATGCAAAGATAAATAAAAAAAGAGGAACAAGATGGAATTGTCCTTGGGCCCTCCCACCCTTATGTTGTAAAAACAGGACATGCACACTTTAACAAACCAATCATTTCAGCGACAGGGTCTACAACATGACTGTGGCTGAAATGACTGGTTGGTTTGGGCCCCCATTAAAAAAGAAGCAATCAATCTCTCCTTGCGCAAACTGGCTCTACAGAGGCAAGATGTCCACCTCATCATCATCCTCCGATTCCTTATCCCTTTCACTGTGTACATCCCCCTTCTCACAACTTATTAATTCGTCAACACTGGAATCCACCATCACAGGTCCCTGTGTACTTTCTGGAGGCAATTGCTGGTAAATGTCTCCACGGAGGAATTGATTATAATTCATTTTGATGAACATCATCTTCTCCACATTTTCTGGAAGTAACCTCCTACGCCGATCGCTGACAAGGTGACCGGCTGAACTAAACACTCTTTCAGAGTACACACTGGAGGGGGGCAACTTAGGTAAAATTCAATGGTGACAGAATCATATGCAGTGACAGTAGACATGTCAGTAATCGTTGGCAGGTTTCAGTCCGGACCAGATGTCAGCACTTGCTCACGATTAGCACAAGACACTGTACTAGTATTAGTAATGTAGTATTACTGAGCACCACAAGACAATGAGCAGTGATACTGAGCACTGATGATACTACTGAGCACTGATGATACTACTGAGAACTGACACTGAGCAGCACGATTAGCACAAGACATTGTACTAGTATTAATAATGTAGTATTACTGAGCACCACAAGACAATGAGCAGTGATACTGAGCACTGATACTACTGAGAACTGACACTGAGCAGCATGATGAGCACAAGACACTGTACTAGTATTAGTAATGTAGTATTACTGAGCACCACAAGACAATGGGGGTAATTCCAAGTTGATCGCAGCAGGAATTTTGTTAGCAGTTGGGCAAAACCATTTGCACTGCAGGGGAGGCAGATTTAACATGTGCAGAGAGAGTTAGATTTGGGTGTGGTGTGTTCAATCTGCAATCTAATTTGCAGTGTAAAAATAAAGCAGCCAGTATTTACCCTGCACAGAAACAAAATAACCAACCCAAATCTAACTCTTTCTGCACATGTTATATCTGCCTCCCCTGCAGTGCACATGGTTTTGCACAAATGCTAACAAAATTCCTGCTGCAATCAACTTGGAATTACCCCCAATGAGCAGTGATACTGAGCACTGATGATACTTCTGAGCACTGGTACTGAGCACTGATGATACTTCTCAGAACTGACACTGAGCAGCACGATGCAGCACAAGACACTGTACTAGTATTAGTAATGTAGTATTACTGAGCACCACAAGACAATGGGGGTAATTCCAAGTTGATCGCAGCAGGATTTTTGATAGCAATTGGGCAAAACCATGTGCACTGCAGGGGAGGCAGATTTAACATGTGCAGAGAGAGTTAGATTTGGGCGGGTGTGTTCAATCTGCAATCTAATTTGCAGTGTAAAAATAAAGCAGCCAGTATTTACCCTGCACAGAAACAAAATAACCCACCCAAATCAACTCTTTCTGCACATGTTATATCTGGCCCCCCTGCAGTGCACATGGTTTTACCCAACTGCTATCAAAAATCCTGCTGCAATCAACTTGGAATTACCCCCAATGAGCAGTGATACTGATCACTGATGATACTACTGAGCACTGATACTGAGAACTGATGATACTGCTGAGAACTGACACTGAGCAGCACGATTAGCACAAGACACTGTACTAGTATTAGTAATGTAGTATTACTGAGCACCACAAGACAATGGTGGTCATTCTGAGTTGTTCGCTCGCTAGCTACTTTTAGCAGAAATGCAAACACAAAGCCACCGCCATCTGGGAGTGTATGTTAGTATAACAGAATTGCTTTCGAAAGATTAGCAATTCTGCTATTAAGTATTTCCTTGCAGTTTCTGAGTAGCTCCAGACCTACTCCTAGATTGCGATCACCTCAGTCCGTTTAGTTCCTGGTGTGACGTCACAAACACGCCCAGTGTCCGGCCACCCACTCCCCCGTTTCTCCAGCCACTCCTGCGTTTTCTGCTGGCACGTCTGCGTTTTTTAGCACACTCCCGGAAAACGCTCAGTTACCACCCAGAAACACCCTCTTCCTGTCAATCATTCTCCGATCAACAGAGCAACTGAAAAGCTTTGTTCGCCTGTGAGTAAAATAGCATAGTTTTGTGTAAAATTGCTTAGCGCGTGTGCCATGCAGTGCATACGCATGCGCAGAACTGCCGGATTTTAGCCTATTAGCAATTGTGCTAAAAATAGCAGCGAGCGAACAACTCGGAATGATCACCAATGAGCAGTGATACTGAGCACTGATGATACTACTAAGCATTGATACTGAGCACTGATGATACTACTGAGCAGTGATACTGAGCACTGATGATACTACTGAGAACTGACACTGAGCAGCACGATGCAGCACAAGACACTGTACTAGTATTAGTATTAGTGAGCAGCACAAAAGCACTCTGAAATTGTCACCCCCCCAGATACCACTGTGACTGGAATGATGATGACCGATGCACAGTCACAGGACACTACTACCACAGCACCTACTGCAGCAAGATGCAGCACAAGAGAGACACTGTACTAGTATTACTGAGCAGCAATAAGCCCTGATACTGAGCACTGATACTGAGAACTGACACTGAGAGACTGTAACTAGGGATGTGCACTTGAAATTTTTCGGGTTTTGTGTTTTGGTTTTGGGTTCGGTTCCGCGGCCGTGTTTTGGGTTCGACCGCGTTTTGGCAAAACCTCACCGAATTTTTTTTGTCGGATTCGGGTGTGTTTTGGATTCGGGTGTTTTTTTCAAAAAACCCTAAAAAACAGCTTAAATCATAGAATTTGGGGGTCATTTTGATCCCAAAGTATTATTAACCTCAAAAACCATAATTTCCACTCATTTTCAGTCTATTCTGAATACCTCACACCTCACAATATTATTTTTAGTCCTAAAATTTGCACCGAGGTCGCTGGATGACTAAGCTAAGCGACCCTAGTGGCCGACACAAACACCTGGCCCATCTAGGAGTGGCACTGCAGTGTCACGCAGGATGGCCCTTCCAAAAAACACTCCCCAAACAGCACATGACGCAAAGAAGAAAAAAAGAGGCGCAATGAGGTAGCTGTGTGAGTAAGATAAGCAACCCTAGTGGCCGACACAAACACCTGGCCCATCTAGGAGTGGCACTGCAGTGTCACGCAGGATGGCCCTTCCAAAAAACACTCCCCAAACAGCACATGACACAAATAAAAATGAAAGAAAAAAGAGGTGCAAGATGGAATTGTCCTTGGGCCCTCCCACCCACCCTTATGTTGTATAAACAGGACATGCACACTTTAACCAACCCATCATTTCAGTGACAGGGTCTGCCACACGACTGTGACTGAAATGACGGGTTGGTTTGGACCCCCACCGAAAAAGAAGCAATTAATCTCTCCTTGCACAAACTGGCTCTACAGAGGCAAGATGTCCACCTCATCATCATCCTCCGATATATCACCGTGTACATCCCGCTCCTCACAGATTATCAATTCGTCCCCACTGGAATCCACCATCTCAGCTCCCTGTGTACTTTGTGGAGGCAATTGCTGCTGGTCAATGTCTCCACGGAGGAATTGATTATAATTCATTTTAATGAACATCCTCTTCTCCACATTTTCTGGAAGTAACCTCGTACGCAGATTGCTGACAAGGTGAGCGGCGGCACTAAACACTCTTTCGGAGGACACACTTGTGGGAGGGCAACTTAGGTAGAATAAAGCCAGTTTGTGCAAGGGCCTCCAAATTGCCTCTTTTTCCTGCCAGTATAAGTACGGACTGTCTGACGTGCCTACTTGGATGCGGTCACTCATATAATCCTCCACCATACTTTCAATGGTGAGAGAATCATATGCAGTGACAGTAGACGACATGTCCGTAATCGTTGTCAGGTCCTTCAGTCCGGACCAGATGTCAGCATCAGCAGTCGCTCCAGACTGCCCTGCATCACCGCCAGCGGGTGGGCTCGGAATTCTGAGCCTTTTCCTCGCACCCCCAGTTGCGGGAGAATGTGAAGGAGGAGATGTTGACAGGTCGCGTTCCGCTTGACTTGACAATTTTGTCACCAGCAGGTCTTTGAACCCCAGCAGACTTGTGTCTGCCGGAAAGAGAGATCCAAGGTAGGTTTTAAATCTAGGATCGAGCACGGTGGCCAAAATGTAGTGCTCTGATTTCAACAGATTGACCACCCGTGAATCCTTGTTAAGCGAATTAAGGGCTCCATCCACAAGTCCCACATGCCTAGCGGAATCGCTCCCTTTTAGCTCCTCCTTCAATGCCTCCAGCTTCTTCTGCAAAAGCCTGATGAGGGGAATGACCTGACTCAGGCTGGCAGTGTCTGAACTGACTTCACGTGTGGCAAGTTCAAAAGGTTGCAGAACCTTGCACAACGTTGAAATCATTCTCCACTGCGCTTGAGACAGGTACATTCCACCTCCTATATCGTGCTCAATTGTATAGGCTTGAATGGCCTTTTGCTGCTCCTCCAACCTCTGAAGCATATAGAGGGTTGAATTCCACCTCGTTACCACTTCTTGCTTCAGATGATGGCAGGGCAGGTTCAGGCGTTTTTGGTGGTGCTCCAGTCTTCTGTACGTGGTGCCTGTACGCCGAAAGTGTCCCGCAATTCTTCTGGCCACCGACAGCATCTCTTGCACGCCCCTGTCGTTTTTAAAAAAATTCTGCACCACCAAATTCAAGGTATGTGCAAAACATGGGACGTGCTGGAATTTGCCCATATTTAATGCACACACAATATTGCTGGCATTGTCCGATGCCACAAATCCACAGGAGAGTCCAATTGGGGTAAGCCATTCCGCGATGATCTTCCTCAGTTGCCGTAAGAGGTTTTCAGCTGTGTGCGTATTCTGGAAACCGGTGATACAAAGCGTAGCCTTCCTAGGAAAGAGTTGGCGTTTGCGAGATGCTGCTACTGGTGCCGCCGCTGCTGTTCTTGCGGCGGGAGTCCATACATCTACCCAGTGGGCTGTCACAGTCATATAGTCCTGACCCTGCCCTGCTCCACTTGTCCACATGTCCGTGGTTAAGTGGACATTGGGTACAACTGCATTTTTTAGGACACTGGTGAGTCTTTTTCCGACGTCCGTGTACATTCTCGGTATCGCCTGCCTAGAGAAGTGGAACCTAGATGGTATTTGGTAACGGGGGCACACTGCCTCAAGAAATTGTCTAGTTCCCTGTGAACTAACGGCGGATACCGGACGCACGTCTAACACCAACATAGTTGTCAAGGCCTCAGTTATCCGCTTTGCAACAGGATGACTGCTGTGATATTTCATCTTCCTCGCAAGAATTGCCAGTGACATGGCATGCAGGACTATTGGCATTCCTGGGGAAGGAGGAAATTGACACTGAGGGAGTTGGTGGGGTGGTTTGTGTGAGATTGGTTACAAGAGGAAGGGATTTACTGGTCAGTGGACTGCTTCCGCTGTCGCCCAAAGTTTTTGAACTTGTCACTGACTTATTATGAATGCGCTGCAGGTGACGTATAAGGGAGGATGTTCCGAGGTGGTTAACGTCCTTACCCCTACTTATTACAGCTTGACAAAGGCAACACACGGCTTGACAAATTTTGTCCGCATTTCTGGTGAAATACTTCCACGCCGAAGAGCTGATTTTTTTGGTATTTTCACCAGGCATGTCAACGGCCCTATTCCTCCCACGGACAACAGTTGTCTCCCCGGGTGCCTGACTTAAACAAACCACCTCACCATCAGAATCCTCCTTGTCAATTTCCTCCCCAGCGCCAGCAACACCCATATCCTCCTCATCCTGGTGTACTTCAACACTGACATCTTCAATCTGACTATCAGGAACTGGACTGCGGGTGCTCCTTCCAGCACTTGCAGGGGGCGTGCAAATGGTGGAAGGCGCATGCTCTTCATGTCCAGTGTTGGGAAGGTCAGGCATCGCAACCGACACAATTGGACTCTCCTTGTGGATTTGGGATTTCGAAGAACGCACAGTTCTTTGCGGTGCTTTTGCCAGCTTGAGTCTTTTCAGTTTTCTAGCGAGAGGCTGAGTGCTTCCATCCTCATGTGAAGCTGAACCACTAGCCATGAACATAGGCCAGGGCCTCAGCCGTTCCTTGCCACTCCGTGTGGTAAATGGCATATTGGCAAGTTTACGCTTCTCCTCCGACAATTTTATTTTAGATTTTGGAGTCCTTTTTTTACTGATATTTGGTGTTTTGGATTTTACATGCTCTGTACTATGACATTGGGCATCGGCCTTGGCAGACGACGTTGCTGGCATTTCATCGTCTCGGCCATGACTAGTGGCAGCAGCTTCAGCACGAGGTGGAAGTAGATCTTGATCTTTCCCTAATTTTGGAACCTCAACATTTTTGTTCTCCATATTTTAATAGGCACAACTAAAAGGCACCTCAGGTAAACAATGGAGATGGATGGATACTAGTATACTTATGGATGGACGAGCGACTGCCGACACAGAGGTAGCTACAGCCGTGGACTACCGTACTGTGTCTGCTGCTAATATAGACTGGATGATAATGAGATGAAATCAATATATATATATATATAATATCACTAGTACTGCAGCCGGACAGGTATATATATTTATTATGTAATGACTGATGACGGACCTGCTGGACACTGTCAGCTCAGCAGCACCGCAGACTGCTACAGTAAGCTACTATAGTAGTATGTATAAAAAAGAAAGAAAAAAAAAAACCACGGGTAGGTGGTATACAATTATGGATGGACGAGCGACTGCCGACACAGAGGTAGCTACAGCCGTGGACTACCGTACTGTGTCTGCTGCTAATATAGACTGGATGATAATGAGATGAAATCAATATATATATATATAATATCACTAGTACTGCAGCCGGACAGGTATATATATTTATTATGTAATGACTGATGACGGACCTGCTGGACACTGTCAGCTCAGCAGCACCGCAGACTGCTACAGTAAGCTACTATAGTAGTATGTATAAAGAAGAAAAAAAAAAAAAAAACACGGGTAGGTGGTATACAATTATGGATGGACGAGCGACTGCCGACACAGAGGTAGCTACAGCCGTGGACTACCGTACGGTGTCTGCTGCTAATATAGACTGGATGATAATGAGATGAAATCAATATATATATATATATATATATATATATAATATCACTAGTACTGCAGCCGGACAGGTATATATATTTATTATGTAATGACTGATGACGGACCTGCTGGACACTGTCAGCTCAGCAGCACCACAGACTGCTACAGTAAGCTACTATAGTAGTATGTATAAAGAAGAAAGAAAAAAAAAAACCACGGGTAGGTGGTATACAATTATGGATGGACGAGCGACTGCCGACACAGAGGTAGCTACAGCCGTGGACTACCGTACTGTGTCTGCTGCTAATATAGACTGGATGATAATGAGATGAAATCAATATATATTATATCACACTAGTACTGCAGCCGGACAGGTAGATATATTTATTATGTAATGACTGATGACGGACCTGCTGGACACTGTCAGCTCAACAGCACCGCAGACTGCTACAGTAAGCTACTATAGTAGTATGTATAAAGAAGAAAGAAAAAAAAAACAACGGGTAGGTGGTATACAATTATGGATGGACGAGCGACTGCCTTCACAGAGGTAGCTACAGCCGTGGACTACCGTACTGTGTCTGCTGCTAATATAGACTGGATGATAAGGAGATGAAATCAATATATATATATATATATATATATAATATCACTAGTACTGCAGCCGGACAGGTATATATATTTATTATGTAATGACTGATGACGGACCTGCTGGACACTGTCAGCTCAGCAGCACCGCAGACTGCTACAGTAAGCTACTATAGTAGTATGTATAAAGAAGAAAGAAAAAAAAAAAAAACATGGGTAGGTGGTATACAATTATGGATGGACGAGCGACTGCCGACACAGAGGTAGCTACAGCCGTGGACTACCATACTGTGTCTGCTGCTAATATAGACTGGATGATAAGTAGATGAAATTAATATATATATATATATAATATCACTAGTACTGCAGCCGGACAGGTATATATATTTATTATGTAATGACTGATGACGGACCTGCTGGACACTGTCAGCTCAGCAGCACCGCAGACTGCTACAGTAAGCTACTATAGTAGTATGTATAAAGAAGAAAGAAAAAAAAAACCACGGGTAGGTGGTATACAATTATGGATGGACGAGCGACTGCCGACACAGAGGTAGCTACAGCCGTGGACTACCGTACTGTGTCTGCTGCTAATATAGACTGGATGATAATGAGATGAAATCAATATATATATATATAATATCACTAGTATTGCAGCCGGACAGGTATATATATTTATTATGTAATGACTGATGACGGACCTGCTGGACACAGTCAGCTCAGCAGCACCGCAGACTGCTACAGTAAGCTACTATAGTAGTATGTATAAAGAAGAAGAAAGAAAAAAAAAACCACGGGTAGGTGGTATACAATATTATATATATATTATATACAATTTTATATATATATATATATATATATATATTAAACTGGTGGTGACTGGTGGTCAGGTCACTGGTCACACTATCAGCAACTTGCAAGTAGTACTCCTAAGCAGACAATCACAATATATATTATACTGGTGGTCAGTGTGGTCACAATGGCAGTGTGGCACTCTGGCAGCAAAAGTGTGCACTGTACGTTATATGTACTCCTGAGTCCTGCTCTCAGACTCTAACTGCTCCCCACTGTCAGTGTCTCCCCCACAAGTCAGATAATTAACAGTCACACTATCTATCACTTCAGCAAGTAACTAGTACTCCTCCTAATGCTCCCCAAAATTACTACTGTGTCTCTCTCTACTGTCTCACTCTCTTCTCTATAAACGGAGAGGACGCCAGCCACGTCCTCTCCCTATGAATCTCAATGCACGTGTGAAAATGGCGGCGATGCGTGGCTCCTTATATAGAATCCGAGTCTCGCGATAGAATCCGAGCCTCGCGAGAATCCGACAGCGGGATGATGACGTTCGGGCGCGCTCGGGTTAACCGAGCAAGGCGGGAAGATCCGAGTCGCTCGGCCCCGTGTAAAAAAACATGAAGTTCGGGCGGGTTCGGATTCCGAGGAACCGAACCCGCTCATCCCTAACTGTAACCACGTCCTCTCTGTACCCTCTACAATGCCTGAGTGAAAATGGCTGCGACACGCGGCTCTTTATATGGAATCCGAATCTCGTGAGAATCCGACAGCGGGATAATGACATTTTGCCTCATTCGGGTTTTCCGAGTCAGGTGGGAATAACCGAGACGGGCTCGAACCCGTGTTTGACACTTGGCGTTCGGGTGGGTTCGGTTCTCGGCGAACCGAACCCGCTCATCTCTAATAGCAACCAATCAGATTCTACTTCTCATTTATCTAGCTCCTTCTAGAAGATAATACCTGGAATCTGATTGGTTGCTATGGGCAACATCCCATCTGAAATAGAACTCTCATTTTAGTTAATTTACCCCATAGAGTATATAGCATATAGCATAAAAAGTGCATTTGCAAATATTATAGCTGTGTGAATTACTAACTTTTTACTTTGCCTGATGATTGAACCCAAAGCAGTTGCATTGACTACTATGGCGATAGTTACACATTTGTGTATAACAATGATCTTATGCACTTTTCTTGCAATCAAATTGCATCTTACATCTAGGAACACAAAATCATGATCATTTTTTTACCCATGTATTTCATAGGAATAATCATAGCTACTTACAAAAGGTCATCACCCACATACTGTAACAGCAGAGTTCACAACTTGAAGACAAATTTTCTTTTAAATTTACTAAAACTGATATTTACTTTGTCAACACATTCCCAGTATTTGTATTCTGCTAGAAAGGATTCTCATATTGCTATTGTTTTGCGATTAAAGAACATTGAGGGTAAATATGCCATAAAATCAACACAGCAGACCTGCCATTTTTTTATTGACAGTACAATATTCATTGTTTATACAGAGCAGACAGGGGATTTCAATGCTGTTGGTAGTTTACCACTCTACCCACTGTCTTTTTAACCCTGAATGTCAACACCATTTGTACAGTATATCTATGTCATTGTCACTCCATTTTCTGGTTGTCAGTTTTTTATAATATACTTAGGTAAATATCTATGGAACAAATGATTCTAACAAATTCAAACCTGTAACCAAAATATTCTTTAAGAACCTACATATTATTACAACCAGATATTAGAATAATTAAAATGTATAAACATAACGATCATTAAGCAAAAAAATGTATGCCCTGGCTTTAGAACAAAACCCATTTGATTGTATACTGTTTGACTATTGTCACCTGTAAAACAATCAGCAGTACCCTGCCACAAATATGCATAAGGCCTGGCCAACATGTGGCTCTCCAGCTGTTGTAAAACTACACATCCCAGCATGCTCTGCCACAGTTTTAGCTCTTCCTAATAGCAAAAGTGTAGCAGGGCGTGCTGAGACTTGTAGTTCTACAACAGCCTGAGCTAACAGCTAGTGTGTACCTCCTCCACAGGTCTATCAACTACAGCAATAACACAATCAGTCTGAACTCTAAAAACAATTTAGTGATCAGCTACTACATATCTAAACAGTGTGTTACAATAACTAGATACACAATCACAGGCCCAATGTAAAATACATCAACACAGGATACAATATAGATTACAATGAGATCATAAATGATAAATAACACAATGAGAAAAGTATCAGGTAAAATCACCCTAGCCTATGTTTAATGGGGCCTGACAAGATACTACAGTAGCTATATACAGGAAGGATCAATGGAGGATTTCTATGCTGATATGCCTACTGTAGTTGGGGTTTAGTAAGATTTACCAACGGTCGGGATGCTGGCCATCAGTATACCGACAATGGCATCCCGGCCATCTGTAGTATTATTATTATTATTATTATTACCAGTTATTTATATAGCGCACACATATTCTGCAGCACTTTACAGAGACTTCTTTCTGAGTTCGCCACAGGTTTTGTTCCCACTCTATGGGTGTCGTAAACACTTACGAGTGAGAATATCCCCTGTGAGCCGGGATTCTGGATGTCGGTATTGTCAGCAGTCAGGATTCCTACATCCGTGTCCTGACCATCGAGATCCCGACTGCTGGCAAATTAACTGGATCCCTGTAGTTCTACCTTAAAAAGGCACTATCCTTTAAATTACACAATAAACTCTATGGGCATGTGGTTTTAGTGGGAAAAACTTGTGATATTGGAGGGAATACAGGTACTGTATTTAGGCCCTCATTCCGAGTTGATCGCAGAGATTCATCGCATCGCAAACTGCCCGAAACCAAGTAAACGCGCATGCGCAAAAGCGGAAATATGCATGCGCGAGCAGAGCGAAACGACACTTGTGCAGAAATACAACACAGAAAACTGCTCGTAACACAGAAACAAAAACGGGGAGTGGCGAAGGCGTGACAGAGGTGCGACGTCGCAATCTGACGACATGGGCGTGAAAGTGGGCGTCTAGTGTGGGAGTATGCAACTAGCAGTAGGCGTGTTTTTCGCAAAAATGCTTTTTCGCAATGAAACTTAACATATCAAAGCCTCGCTATCTTGCTGCAGCAGCCGAGTAGGTCTGCAGTTACTCTGCATTTGCGAACTAGTGTTACAAGTGTGTATGCACTAATTACCAGTTAATTGGAGAGCACATTCATCTGTTGGCCAATTACTTGCTAAACACTGCTCTGCTGAAGTACTTCAAACATCAATTCTAAGCACCTAAAAATCTGTCACGCTGACAAATATGGATTTTATTTTTGTGCAAGTTGTGTTTTTTATAAATTATGTTAAGTGCATAATTTAATGTTTTAAATACTACAAAATGCAAACAACTGAAATTAACCAAACTTATAAACTACATCAGCAACATCTAAACTACATAAAATGTTACCTTTGTATATCCCAAATATCAGGACCAACATAATGCAGCATACACTTAACATAATTATTTTATATTTTTTTTGAATATCTGTCAAGGTTTAAATTGCTGTCCTGTTGCCCATAGTAATCACAAACCTGAGTTGTTGTTTTTTTTTGTAATATGGCAATTAAAGTGTGTTGCAAGTCAAACCTGTTGCATTTTTCAAGATGCTTTTTTTTTTTTTTTTGGTTAGAAAATTTTCCTTGTTCCTCAAGTGTCTATATGCTTTGCTAAACTTTCAATGACTAAGATTAACATAATGCATTAACTAAAATAAAGGACACATTTTTTTAGTTAACAATAATTTATTACTACTGTAATATATTTTGATATCAAAACAACATGGCTACAGGTGAGTATCACAGGCAAAGATGGACCAAGCAGCAAGCAGATGGCATTGACACAAATGACATAGCAGAACTCAGTACAGGTTGAGTATCCCATATCCAAATATTCCGAAATACGGAATATTCCGAAATACGGACTTTTTTGAGTGAGAGTGAAATAGTGAAACCTTTGTTTTTTGATGGCTCAATGTACACAACCTTTGTTTAATGCACAAAGTTATTAAAAATATTGTATTAAATGACCTTTAGGCTGTGTGTATAAGGTGTATATGAAACATAAATGAATTGTGAGAATGTAGACACACTTTGTTTAATGCACAAAGTTATAAAAAATATTGGCTAAAATGACCTTCAGGCTGTGTGTATAAGGTGTATATGAAACATAAATGCATTCTGTGCTTAGATTTAGGTCCCATCGCCATGATATCTCATTATGGTATGCAATTATTCCAAAATACGGAAAAATCTGATATCCAAAATACCTCTGGTCCCAAGCATTTTGGATAAGGGATACTCAACCTGTACTAGGGAACTCCAGCTTCTGACAAAATAATGTTTGTAACTTCAAAAAATAATATGCTGTAAACACCCTGCCAGACAAATATATTTGGGGAAGATTCATGAGCCACCACACACACACAACAATATACAGCACACTAGGATGAGGAAGATGGCTCTGGTGTACTTGGAAAAAAGCTCACAGGCTACAAATATCTCAAAAAAATAATAATACATTTCACTAAGAGGGAGTTAGCCATTCTGGCCACACAAGCCTACACAAAAAATACATAGAGACAACATGAAAAACATGGGTGCTGCCCATCTGGAGAGACATCACTTTCTTCTTTTTTTCCCCGCCTGATGCTGTTCTTCTTGGCTTGGTCTGCAGAGCGACATTCGTGGGCCCTGCCCAGTGGGATCTTCTTCCTGGGCAGGGGCAGGGGAGGGAGCCGATGTGGCTGGCTCTCTGCCACTGTGGGCAAGGGAGACAGTGATGGCCTGGAGACCTTGCAAGATGTTATTTGCAAGGCTTTGGAATGAGGAGGCAAGTTGATCTTGTCCCTGCCTGATCTCTGCCAGACCTTGGCAGAGTTGAGTCACACCTTGCTCCACACTGGTTCTGTGCTCAGTGAGCCGGTCAGCTATCTGGCTTACCTCCCGGATCATCCTGTCCTGAAATGCATTTAGGCTCTCACCAAACCTAGCAATTTCAAGCAGGATCTCCGGGATAGCAGAGGGTTGGTTGGGGGGGCCAGTTGGAACCTGGATAGGTGGGATTTGGGGTCCCACACTACCCGAGCCACTAGGTCCCTCCACCTCAGCCTCAGCCACATAACCCTCCTGTGACTCGACCTGATCACCCCCCTGTGCTGTGTTATGTGCAAAGCAAATAGAAGAATGTGTGGGAAAAAGAGTAGAAAAAAATAATATGAGACTTTTGTATTTAAAAAAAAAAAAATATGTGCGTAAACTTACCTGGCAAGTCATGTGCCGTCAGGATTTCAGGCAGGTCCGTGTCCATATGAGACACTCCTTGCCCCTCCTCATAACTCACAGAGTCCATCGCTATCTCCTCCAACTCTGTATACTCCACAGCGACAGCTGGTCCTCCATTTGTAGCCCTTGAGGCATTCCACTCCGCAGCCCTCTTGCCCTTCAGGCGGGATTTGAAGTCGGCCCAACTACATATGTTTAGAAAAATAGTGGCAAGGTAGAGTATTAATATTTTTGGAAAAAATATATAGGACACATGTTCTGCTTTTGTTTGCTATACACAACATCACATGTAACTACCTTTTGAAGACTACTTAGCACAGATAATGGACTGCCAAGATGCACTTACCGTCGTCTAACTTCCTGTGATGTACTGATGATAGAGCCGACTTCATTCAC
Organism: Pseudophryne corroboree; assembly: GCF_028390025.1. Classification (NCBI taxonomy): domain Eukaryota; kingdom Metazoa; phylum Chordata; class Amphibia; order Anura; family Myobatrachidae; genus Pseudophryne; species Pseudophryne corroboree. The sequence continues at coordinate 736,848,963 of NC_086445.1, read as the reverse complement.
AGAATGAGTGATGTCCCTCCAGATGCGTTCTTTCGTAGCAGCACCCATGTTTTTTGGTCCTCTATGTATTTTTGACATGGCCTGCGTGACCAAAACACGCAACTCCCTCTTAGTGAATGCTGGCTGCCTTTTTTTACGTCTTGAAGTAGCCTGTGAGCTTTGGTCCTGTTGCTCCTCACCATCTTCCTCATCACTAGCAGCTTCTGTATGTTGTTGTTGTGTGGCTAATGCTGAATCTCCCTCAGTTTGCCAAGTATGTGTGTATGGAAGGGTAACCCCACTTAACTGTTGGGCATCAGAAGCTGGAATGTCTCTAGTACTGAGTCCTGCTTCTTCAGAATCTGCCTCTGCGGATTCCAGCATTCGCCGATGCAATGCGATACGTCTTTGTGCCAAATCTGCCTGCTGCCGCTGCAAGCGTTCCATCTCTGCTGCTAAAAACTCACGAGTAGCCATGTTGATAATGACATGTTTGTACGCACAGGTGTGTAAGTTTTTATAGGTACGTGCGCAGCGTAAATTCACACAGGTGTAAATTATGCTAATAGTGTGACTGATACCCCTTTAACACTCGCACTCCCGGGTCACTCCCGGGATGCTTCCCGGGATGCGTCCCAGGATGCCTTCCCGGGACTGACCCCTTTCACACTGCACTAAGACCTGGGATCGACCCGGGACAGCCCCATTTACACTGATCCCGGGATATCCCTGCAAATGCATATGCATGTCATTAGAAATGGCCTTTTCTGGCTCACATAGATGAGGTCACACTAGTCAACAAAGGGAGGGGTGGTGCCTGCTCACACCATTGCTGCAGTCATGGCCGACGGAGTACCAGTGTGTATGCCTGAGCTCATGATTCTTTCTGCTTTGCAGATGTTTCATACAGCCACTGACAGCATGATGCAGCTTGTCACACTGTGCAGTATACTGCACATATATTTTATGAGGAGGAGGAGGGCGCAATTTATGCTGGATAGGGCTGCTAGTCGCCGCCAATATTTGCGCAAGAGGAGAGCCCTCATATCATCCAGGATGAGTACCATCCTGAGCGTGAGTATGGGCCCTAACCGCTCATTTTGGTCCAGAGATCGCCGGCACGGAGAAGCCTTTATGAGGACCGTGGAAGCTTACCAGGATGAGGAGTGGATGGCTAACTCCCGTGTGTCTCATGCAACCTTTAACTACATCCTGGAATTACTTACCCCAGCACTTGACATGCAGACCACCAGGCTTAGGAGACCCATCGAGGCATGCAGGAGATTAGCTATTGCATTGTGGTGGTATGCTACCCCAGGAGAGTACCGCTCAGTCTCATGCTTGTTCGGTGTTGCGATCTCCACCTGCTGTGTCATAGTCCACCAGGTGACTGAAGCAATTGTATCTACCTTATACAAGCGCTTCCTATCTCTACCACAAGGACAGCGCTTACTGGATACCATCAAAGGATTTGTGAAGCGAGGCTATCCGCAGTGTGGAGGAGCGATTGATGGGACACACATCCCCATTATTGCCCCACGTGACAACCATGCTGACTATTTTAATAGGAAGGGCTGGCACTCCATCATATTACAGGCTATTGTGGACCACAAATATTGGTAAGTGTTTATTTTTGGGGTGGTGGGATGAGTTGCATGTGTGAGTTTTACATTCTAACTTTTTTAAATTTTACTGTTCTTTAGTTTCCTAGATGTGTTTATTGGCTGGCCAGGCCGATCTCAAGACTCCCGAGTTCTTGCCAATTCTGACCTGTACAACATCATAGAGGAGAACCAGGGAGGCTGGCTGTACCCCAAAGAGTGTGCAAAGATTGTGAATGGGGTGGAGATCCTTGTCCACATCATCGGGGATGCTGCATACCCTTTACGCCCCTGGATTATGAAAGGCTACACCCAACAGGTCCAGTTAACCCCAGAGCAACAAACCTATACTCACACCCTGAGTTCAGCAAGGATGGTGGTTGAGAACGCCTTTGGCAGGTTAAAAGGAAGATGGCGTTGTTTGATGAAGCGCAATGATGTGGACCTAAAGAATATGCCTAATGTAGTAGCTGCGTGCTGTATACTGCACAACATCTGTGAACTGAAAAATTAGCTATTCCTTCCTGAGTGGACTGTGCAGGACCCTGAGGTTATAAACCCACATGTGGAAGGTGCTTTGTTTGGGACTGCCTCAAACTCCGCTGCAGAACAAATACGCCACACTATTACGTCCAACCTTGCAGCACTGGTACAATAGTGTTTAAGAATCAGCACAACATGTTTGGTGAATTACGTTTTTTTTATTTTGTATTCCACCTTTGATCTTTGGTTTCAATATTTATGATTTTCCAAAAAAACCACATTGCCACAAACTTTGTATATATGCAGAAACAATGTAGAAAACACTGAAAACATGGTCTACTGTTACGCACAAATGGGAATGTTATGCATAGATTTGCAAACAAATTTTGATTGGCATAAAAAAAAAAAAACACTGGTAGGCTTGTAGATACAACACCATAAACCACAGTGTCCCTGCAGTATATTATTACTGTGTAAAAAATAAATAAAATGTGCTTTAATGTAGACACTATACAAAACAGAACATAGAAAAAAAATTAAAGAAGGCACAAACAGTTGTGCATAAACAGTGACCACACTGTGGTTATTTAACAACAAATAACAACAATAAGAAATTCACTGTGTTTCACGGCAAATTGCGCAATACAGTAAACTCTGTGCTTTGCGCACTAGATGGTGCAGTATTTGGGGCATAGTATGGGCCAGGATTAAATGATGAAAAACTCTGCTCAGGGTATTGTGAGTTGTGGTGTTGGATTGGTGCTCTTGAGGTATTGGTCATACGCTCATAGAACGCCATGTTCATTTGGTGCAATTCCCTGTGGCGGTCATACTGCTCTCTACTCATGCATTCCTGCATTGTCATGACTTGGGAAAGAAATGCATCATGCATTTGGCGTTCTGCCTCTAGAAACCTGTCTAGCCTTGCATCCTCCTGTGCGGACATTGTAGCGTCCATCTCTCGGAGTTGGTCGACAAGGACATTTGACATGGCTTTAGCCACTTGCTCCGCTCTGTTCAGTTTCTTCCTTCTAGGCGGTACGGTGTAAACTGTGAAGAGAAGAAATACAAAATGAGCGTATATAAAAATAGCAGCTTTAGCAAACATGTGTTTGTGGCATTAATCCACCTACACACTAGCTACTCTGCAACATTGAACTATTTATAAAAATGCAAAGCCCCCCTGGGTGGGGGCAGAAATTGCAAAGCGTGCCACCGTGCCAGCAGCGTGCTGAGCGCAGTGATCCTGCAAGGGGCTCATTTGCGCTCGCCACGCTGCTGCCACACTGGCCACTCATACTACACACATAACCGGATGATTAACAATTGTGGATTTGTGCTATGAGTGTTATTTTCTAAACATGTACTTACTGTTTTTCTGTAAAGTTGGGGTGACGGTACTTTGTACAGTCCCACTGTCACTGGTTTGAGCTTCCACGACGTCTTCAATGGTTGCAGTTATGCTGTCGTCGTTTCTGGATGTGTTTATGGATGGCTGGGAGGATGTGTCGCTGTCCTCAGGTGTGTCGTCAATTAACAACGGGGATGACGGACAGATGTCACTGCTTGTCTGTGTCTCTTCTGGAGTGCCTTCTGTAGCAGTGTACTGTGAACTGGAAGACAGACTCACCGGACTGCATATAGCTGTGTTTCCAAAGATATTGGCACAGATGTCATAGTACTGCCAGTCGATACGGCCAACACCGCTCTTTTTCCTGTTGTTGTCATGCACCTTCAGAAACTGCTTTTTAAGAGTTTTCATTTTGTTTAACACTTGCTGCTGTGTGCGGATGATTCCCCTGGCTTCCAGCATCTTGGAGATGTTTTTTATAAATGACTGCATCTTTAACTGTGCCTGTGATCTGCCTCATTATTTCCTCCTCTCCCCTAATGCTCAGCAACTCTCTAACCTCCTGGTCTGTCCAGGTCGCCATGCTGCCTTCCTCACACGCATCAAGGACGTTCCCCAGGGCTCTGAAAAATGACATAATCTTTTCTGAGCCCATGAAAGCTCCAATCGGAGGCCTTTTAACTAGTGATGAGCGGGTTCGGTTTTACTCGGTTCTCAAAACAGAACCTTATGGGCTATCCAAAACACGTGACATCCGTGAGCCAATAAGATGCCGTTTTGAGAACCGAGTAAAACCGAGTAAAACCGAACCCGCTCATCACTACTTTTAACAGTCCCGGGTAGTGAATCCCGGGACGGGCCAGTTCACACTACCCAGCTTCCCGGGACGGTCCCGGGACCAACCCTGGTCGAGACCAGGGTTGAAATCCCGGGATGCTCGACCCGGGAAATTGTCCCTGTACCCTTTCACACTGACAAAAATCCCGGGATGATGCGCGTTCACGTGCAATATCCCGGGATTTTCATGCGAGTGTAAAAGGGGTATGATTGTACTGCTTATTTAAGGGCCTGGTTTGCAAGCTGTGTGAGTGGGTGTATGATGGAAGTAGCTGGTGTGTTTAGTCAGAGAAGGTGGTCGGTTTTGTACTTTGCAGAGTGAGTATTTTTTGCATTGTCAAGCATACAGATGTCAGTTTATTAGCTTATAGCATGTAGAGCGTAGTGTTTTTTTTGCGAAGTTTCGTTTGTGAGTATTCCTACATTAGTCATTTGTAAAGGCAAGTATGTTTGGTGGTGCAATGGAGGTGGGTTTCTGTATTTGGGAGGATATATGTTTGTTATTTAAATGGATTAGTATGACATATGTTTTTGTTTTTAACCTGTACTTTACAGTGTGTATGTTATATTTGTTAGCAAGTTTGTTTGTGCTATTAGCCTCCTTGTGTGTCTCTTGTAGGTGTCTGTTTTTGGGAGAAATTATCCAGAGTTTGTTTGTAGGCAATTAGCCTTTTTTATTTTGTATTTATCTGCAAGTGACTTGACATTTATTGAGCAGGTAAGTACCCTATCCCTGTGTTTTTTATTCTTTTTGGTAATTGCCTATATGATCTCTTAGCCTCCTTGTGTGTCTCTTGTAGGTGTCTGTTTTTGGGAGAAATTATCCAGAGTTTGTTTGTAGGCAATTAGCCTTTTTTTATTTTGGATTTATCTGCAAGTGACTTGACATTTATTGAGCAGGTAAGTACCCTATCCCTGTGTTTTTTATTCTTTTTTATAATTGCCTATATGATCTCTTAGCCTCCTTGTGTGTCTCTTGTAGGTGTCTGTTTTTGGGAGAAATTATCCAGAGTTTGTTTGTAGGCAATTAGCCTTTTTTTATTTTGGATTTATCTGCAAGTGACTTGACATTTATTAAGCAGGTAAGTACCCTATCCCTGTGTGTCCTGGAGTATGTGTGTGTAAAAAGTGTGTATCTTATGTTTTTTGGCACATTAATGTTTTGTAAAAATATTTTTTGGGATGTTTCCAAGTTTTTATTATGCTCAAAGTAGGGCTGGTCTTGGCTGTAATACCTACTAAAGGGAGCCCTTTTTTAAATATTTAGGATCTAATTATAAAACTCAGTTACATTATTCATACTTAGTTGTTATAATATATATTGTTGCTGTTATTATATGGGTATGTTTGTAATCTTTCACACTTTTGTAATTGTGATGTTAACCTATGTTTGAAATACTTAGTTAATTTTTTTTTTTCACTTTTGTTTCCAATTTTGGAATTTTGTCCCGTCATTTATTCCTGAAGAAATGTCGTATGCTCCTGGAGTAAGTTAACACCCATACACTTTGACAAAGATTATTGATGACAATGTGTGTTTTGAATTTATGTTTGTTTAAAAATATTCTTACCTTCATTTTAAGTTGGTGATGTCGATTTTTGTGGCTGCTGAAGCCCTCCCACCCCAGCCCACGGAACCACTCCCACCCCAACCGCTGCCAGCCCTCCAACCGCAACCGGCTCCTCATCAACCAAGGCAACGGAGGCGTGCTAGGCCACCAATTTTCCGTACCCGTGTCCTCCTTTTTGGGATGCCTGATGATGTGGTTTTGCGAAGATACAGGCTGCCACCTCATCTAATCCTAGACACTCTCTCCATAATAGAGAGTGATCTTGAATCTTCAATTCGGTATCCTACAGCAATAACACCATTGACACAATTCCTTGCTGTGTTACATTTTGTTGCCACTGGTTCATACCAGCATGTGGTGGGAGATCTGGTTGGCATGTCGCAGGGCCAGTTCAGTAAGGTCCTACGGCGTGTCAGCCAGGCTTTCATCAAGCGTGTAAAGCAATTTATTGCTATGCCTTTGGATGTTGGTGCCCTAGATGTGGTGAAGCGGCAATTTGAGGAAGGTGGTAGTCGCTTCCCACATGTTATTGGGGTTGTGGATGGCACACATGTAGCTATTGTGCCACCAAGACATAATGAAGAAATTTATAGAAACAGGAAACTGTTTCATTCTCTGAATGTAATGGTTGTTTGTGGGCCATCCCTCCAGATCCTGTCCCTGAATGCGATGTTCCCGGGGAACTTCCATGATGCCTATGTAATTAGACAATCAGGGATATGGCAGAGATTAAGATCGAGGCAAGGACAAGACATGTGGTTATTGGGTGAGTTTTTGTTAATTTTTTTTATCACAAATATTTTGGAAATATAATATTATACTTAAAATATTTTTTTTACATCAAACAGGAGACCGTGGATATCCTTGCACCCCCTGGCTCATGACTCCTTACCGTAAGCCCAGGCCAGGACCACAGACGGCATTTAACTCCGCGCTTACTGCCACTAGACAGCTGGTGGAGCGCACAATTGGTGTCCTTAAAGGACGTTTTCGTGTGCTCCACCGCACTGGTGGCAACATCATGTATTCACCGGAGATGGCAAGTAAAATAGTGGTCCTGTGCGCTATCCGCCATAACATCGCTGTAAGGAGTCGCGTGGAGCTTTCTCAAACAGAGGAATTGCCTGATGAGGAGCCAGGGGTTGGGCGGAGATACGGTGGGGGGAGTGTTTCCCGGAGGGGCAATGAAGTAAGCGCATGCATTGTGCAAGAATATTTCAGGTATAGTTTATATTATTTTTTACATTTTTAAGATAGTAAATCACTGTCTGTTTGTGTTTATTTTGCTATGATGTCATTAAGGTAGCTATTGAAAGCTCATTGTGTAATTGTTTTGGTGTGTGTGAATATATTCTTATTTGTAAATGTAAATATTCAAACATGTTAACCTTACAATGTGTGTTTTTGGTTACATTTTGTATCATTTGCTTCAAACTTTTAGACTTAGTTTTTTAATTACCATTTCTGTTTTCTTGAAATTAACAAACAACATATGATACTAAATGTTGAACACTTTGTGACTGTGCAGCTGATTGCTCATTCAAAAAGTGGTGAGTACACTGGTTTTTTTATTTTTCTCAAAAGTGTGTGTGTGTGTGTGTGTGTGTGTGTGTGTAATTGGTGCGTTTATTGTCATACACTTCCGCGACTGCGTATTACCGCTCTAGCGAACACCCCTCTACTCTTCACAGCACTGCAGCCAGCAATAAAGTTTTGTCAATGCACACATCAATAAAGTTTATTTAGATGACAGCATTTATTTTCGACAAATCACATGCCAACACACACTATAAATATATGCCCAAATAAGGAAAACGCCATTGCCATGATGCGTGCAGCACCTTTTACCAGGCGGGAGCTCCGCGTACTGGTAGCGGTGATGGACCGCCGCGTAGGCCGCGTAGGGCGATTTATCCCAAATCGGGTTAAGCGCCAGGCCTACGCGGAGGCCCGCCACCTACTGAGGACTCGCGTCCGCAGCAGGCGGACCATCATCCAACTGGAGAGGAGATGGAGTGATCTCCGCAGGAGGACTCCAGAACTGTTGGCGGAGCTCCGCCAGCAAATACGCCGACTACGTGCACGCAGTAAGTGACATTACATAACACAGAGATTATTAGCATACACTGTGCAAATTTACACTGAGTGATAGTATGTAAACTGCCACACTGACTGAACTAGTTTAATAAATAAGACAGTGTGTGTGGTTAGGGCAAGCAGTACTGACTGTAGCAAAGTGATTCTAAACAAGTGCATGTTGTCCTGAATTGCTACACAGGCTGGAAACTGTACAAAATAACTTGATCAGTGGTGTCAATATAATAAGGTGGGTTGAATAGAGATCTGGTGATGTTGACTATACCAATCAATATGACTCAAAGGAATAGATTCAGTAATGAGCTTCAATAATGTTATGTATAATCAGATTGGTTGCTATGGACAACATCAACAGATTAAATTTATTATAAAAATATAAATTGTTAGCCCTGTGTCTTTTACATGGGACAGAACAGTGTAATTGTCAAATGGTGTTTATTACATTTGACATGCCACACAAAATATAATACATATATCATTCTAGGACCACCACAACGGCAAGCTGCTGCAGGGAGGCAATATCAGGTACCTTCTCAGCCCCCCTCCCCTTCTCAGTCCCCCTCCCCTTCCCAGTCCCCCTCAGCTTCCCAGTCCCCCTCAGCTTCCCAGTCCCCCTCAGCTTCCCAGTCCACCTCAGCTTCCCAGTCCACCTCAGCTTCCCAGTCCCCTTCTCAGCCCACCTCTCCTTCTCCTTCTGTGCCCCCTTCTCCTCCTTCCCAGTCCCCTTCTCCTTCTCCTTCTGTGCCCCCTTCTCCTCCTTCCCAGTCCCCTTCTCCTTCTCCTTCTGTGCCCCCTTCTCCTCCTTCCCAGTCCCCTTCTCCTTCTCCTTCCAACTCCCCTTCTCAGCCCCCCTCACCCTCTATTGGCCAAACACTCTCTCCGCCCCCCTCACCCTCTCAATCAGACCCACCCTCTGAAATAACATCCCCAATCCCTCCTCCTTCCCCCATCCAGCCTCCTTCCCCCATCCCTCCTCCTTCCCCAATCCCTCCTCCTTCCCCCATCCAGCCTCCTTCCCCCATCCAGCCTCCTTCCCCCATCCAGCCGCCTTCCCCACCCAGTGAATGGGCAGAAGAAGCCCCTGAAGAAATTATTGGGGTTCAACATGTTGCAGAGGAAAGTAAGTGTTTTTACATTTTTAAAATAATGATTACCTACTTACACTTACAATGTCAAAACATGCACTGTTGTACTGTTGGAAATCTTGTACCAAGGAAAAAAATTTGTGTTATTATTCATGTTCTACATGTTGCCTTTAAATTTTTGAGAGTGTCATTATATGTACAGTGTTTATGTGTGCAATGTTTTGTGTGTCCACTCTAGGTCGACACTCATTAGTTCGACAGGGTTGCCAGGACAACATGGTTTATATGTGCTTGGTTTTCAGGCAAACATTTATACCTGAGTGGAGTTTAGTATGTTGTTAGTCTTTTACACTTGTGCCTGTGTATTCATAATGTTTGCACTTTCTAATCACATGCTTCACTTTGTTAGCCTGCCTAACAACTCAATGATTTGTGGTGTGAAAGTTAGACTCACAAAATGCTTATTGTATTTATCCAAACCTGTTTGACTTTATTTAGTAAGGTCGCCTTTCAGGGAGTGTGGGCATGCTACGATATGTTGTCCTTCTGAAGATGTTGATATGCAGTGTGATGATGCAGGGCCAAACACCCAAAAATTGAATTCTCCTCACTCCAGATGTGAATGAATGCCAACATGGTGTAACATTTACTAAGATGGTAGTTCTTTTTAACATGGGATGTTGCCCATAGCAACCAATAAGATTATACTTGTATTTTTTTTGACCACTTCTACAAGATAATATGTATAATTTGATTTGTTGCTATGGTCAACGTCCCATCTTAAATAGATCTCCCGTAGTAGTAAATGTACCCCATGGTGTGGTACACGTTCTTTAAAAAAACTAAAAAACATTGCTGAGCAGGCTTGTGTGTTGTTCTGCTACTGATTTATCCTTAAAACAGCCATGATGTAGTCACTTAGGCATTAAAGCAGGCCTGTCCAAACTGCGACCCTCCAGCTGCTGTGAAACTACACATCCCAGCATGCCCTGACACAGTTTTGCATTCTCTGACCCCAAAACTGTGTCAAGGCATGCTGGTATATGTAGTTTCACAACAGCTGGAGGTCCGCAGTTTGGACATGCCTGCATTAAAGTGTGCTTTGTGCCTTGTTTGTATAATAGGTAATGCGATGAAGTTATTAATGTTTATTTTGCATCTTAATTTCAGATGTTGCGGTTGGAGATTCCACAAGTTTGTCCCAAATTCTGGGCAGCATGCGCCAGCAACTCCTAAATTTAGTGGCAACAGTAGATGTCATGCAAAAATTGGTCTAACCCAAAAAAAACTAAAAAACAAAACTTTCAAAAACAACAACAAAAAAAATAAAAAATATTATTCAAGATAATCGGGTGTTGTGTTTATTTATGCAATAAACGAACTGCAGATTGCCTAGCAGAAATTGGTTCACTTAAACATATCTGACATGTAACTTAAGAATGTGAATTAAAAATTTATAACGGATAAAAAAAATAGTTAGGAGCTTATTGATTATAAAAACATGTTAACACATTTATTCACACACTATACGTCTACAAAATAAATAAAAAAAAAACTATATTAAAAATAACTTATTTAGAATGTTAATGGCAAATTATGCCTACAAAGTGTTCGACAGGTATTATTTGGAGACTTAATTGGTCATGAACATTAACAATCATTACACTAATTGGATTTGTAATTGAGGAAGGCTTGTGGAGCCTTATTTAACTTAAAAGTGAAAAAAACCCATTGCTGTGCATTTTTTTTAAAAAAGCGTGTGCAATTTTAAGACAAATGTGTAAATCTACTAAAAGTTAGTATTTTTACGATGAGGTTTGTGTTAATGCGATGGATTCGCATTACTGCGATGTCATTTGGCGTACGCAAATTTGCACATACCTTGTGCGAACGAAAAATATAGCGAACAACTCGGAATGACCCCTTTAGTTGGAACTGTACTGTAGTTTTAGGTCCCTAAAGGGTAGGTTTCACTTTTCTGGCTATCTACAAAAGGCTGAAACTAGTGCCCAATCCCAATAAGATGCAGTCACAGCTGCTAACATACCCCAGGTCTTACAGTGTGTACTTTGTATGTGTAGTAAACCCAGGGTATTCCAGACTGCACATAAAGCATTGGTGGCGTACTGGATTTGTTGGGTAGTGTAACCAAACATAAATGACTAGTGCACAAGAAAAACCGAAAGATAGAAAACCTAAGGTCCATTATTGGCAAAGGCAGGTCTTTAGGTGTTCAGTAAGCCCCCAAGATAATAAACAAGTATCCCACAGAGACCTTAGCTTTTTCTGAAAATGGGGCTGCATCAACTCACTGTCTGGGCCTCTGTTGCCTTGGGGAGTCATTCCGACCTGTTCACACTCTGCCATTTTTCGCAGCACAGCGATCAGGGCACAACTGCGCATGCACCGCAATGTGCAGGCGCGTCATACGGGTACAAATCGGATCGTTGCTGAGCGATGGATTTAACAAAGGATCCATTTGCACAGCCAATCACAAGGAGATTGACAGGAAGAAGGCATTTATGGGTGTCAACTGACCGTTTTCTTGGAGTGTTTGGGAAAACACAGGCGTGTCCAAGTGTTTGCAGGGCAGGTGTCTGACGTCAATTCCGGGACCAGACAGACTGAAGTGATCGCAAGGGCTGAGTAAGTTCAGACCTACTCAGAAACTGCACAAACTGTTTTTTCAGAGCTCAGCTGCACAGGCGTTTACACACTTGCAAAGCAAAAATACACTCCCCAATAGGCGGCGAGTATCTGATCGCAGCGCTGCAAAAAGTAGCTAGCAAGCGATCAACCCGGAATGACCCCCTTTGTCACTTGGCATCTTTAAAACAAGTGTAATGTCTTTTGCACAAAGTTCCTCATCAACTTTGGCCTTCACCTGGACAGCAAGGCTACAAGTAACAGCTTTTTTACGAAAGAGCCCCTTTCCCACCAAAACTTCTGCATCTTCATGTCTTAATTTTCCATCTTCTGGTGTGTATTTTATTTTTTTATTTTTTTAGTATTGTCTCTCTTCTTGGTGGTTATACCTCTACCTCATCTCAGGGCTGTCTACTTTGTAAGGGGAAAACATGATGGATTCAGTTTTTGAAATATAAAGTTTCAGAAAGGGATCCAGTATGAGATGACTGATAGACAGGAGGGGGCAGAGGAAGATAATTCCAGGGAATCAGAATCAGCTCTATTGGCCATGTATACTTGCGTATACTAGGAATTTGTCATCTGTTTGCTATACAACAGCCAAGAAGGTAACAGATAAGCAGATGGGGGGCAAGTAAAGTCATACAGATAGGTATACCGTAGGGACACAAGTGAGTTACATGTACATCTAGTCAGTCAATTCAAGAGTTCAGCAGGTGGGCCGCTTGGGGAAATAAACTTTTGAGGCTTCTGGTGGACCCAGCAGGGATGGCCCTGTAATGCCTGCCTGAGAGAAGCAAGTTAAACATCCTGTGGCCGGGGTGTAGCTGGTCCTTTACTATCTTCGTTGCCCGCTTTTTAGCTCTGGACAGGTCCAGGTCCTGGACTGAGGGAAGGTCATCCCCGATGATATTCTCTGCGGTTCTGATCACCTTTTGGAGCCTGCATATGTCCCTCGCGCTGGCGGAGCCGTACTATACCAGTATCGAGGAGCACAGTACCGACTCCACAATCGCGGAGTAGAAGAGGAGCAGAAGCTTCTGTGGGATGTTGAACTTCCTTAGTTGCCTGAGGAAGAACAACCTCTGCTGTGCTTTCCCGACAGTGGCGTCAGTGTTGGACCTCCATTTAAGGTCCCGGGAGATTGTGGTCCCTAGGAACTTGAGTCCACTAATGATACCACACTGTCAGCAATCCTTAGCGGAGGTGCACTAGCTGACTTCTTCCTGAAGTCCACTGTCATCTCAATAGTTTTGAGGGGGTTAAGCTCAAGGTTGTTGTGGCTGCACCACTGGGCCAACGGGTCTACTTCCCGTCTATAGGCCAATTCGTCCTTGATGAGGCCGATGACGATGGTGTCGTTGGCAGATTTGATGATCTTTACTGATTGCGCCTCTGAGGTGCAGTCATTTGTGTACAGGGAGAAGAGCAGGGGTGAGAGGACACAGCCCTGATGGGCCCCTGTACTAATGGACCGTGCTTGAGAGGTGGATTTCCCCGCTTTCACCACCTTTGTCCTATCTGTCAGGAAGTCTACTTTCCAGGAACAGGTAGCTTCTGGGACCCAGAAGCTGCGGGTCTGTGGTTTCATTGTGCCTTTCCTGCTCAGAATCAGGGGATTCCCCTCCCCTGTGGTGTCGCGAGTCTGTGGTCCTGTCATGCCTACGCCTATTAAAAAATTTTGGAGGGACATTTTAAATGGGGGGCATGAGCAATGGTACCTCAGAGAAGTTACTTAGGTCCGGGCAGTTGCGTAACAATAGCTCCCACAGACCAACTGAGCACACAAGCAACCCAGTGCCCCCAGGGTCTGTGGGGGCTATTGGTATGCCACTGCTGAAGCTGGAGAGGCACTGGGGATTAATGGTACATTACTAACTCCTTTGTGCAGTCAGGGAGGGGAGATGGGTGTCACAACTAGAGATGAGAGATTCGGATTCCACGGAATCCAAACAGCTCAGAACATAGCCCGGCTCGACGTTCAGAATCCCAGCTCATGAACGCCGCGCCAGGCTCGGGATCCTAGAAGAGCTTGAATGTCATAATCCTGGGTTGGATTCTCGCAAGACTTTGAGTCTATAAAGACTATAAAGACTCGGCATCCTGCGGCTCAGTGACATTTTCCTGCATGCTTCCATGCTGTATAGAGCTCTGCTGTTGTAAGCTGTCTTAGGGGGTAGGCTGTCAGAGTGTCCATCAGGGGCTGTCAGAGTGTCCATCAGGGGCTGTCAGTCAGAGTGTCCAGCACAGCTAGTGTTTTTTCTGGTGTTGTCACTGTCCATCTAAGGGGCTGTGGTGCAGTCACTGTGTCCAGTGACCAGTCCCCTAAGTCCATCACAGTGGTACTGCAGTGAATACACAGGCCCCACCCTCTGCATATACTGTACACCATAGTTGTATAGTACCGTGTGTGAATGCGGTCTGACACCATGCAGTGTGGGACAAGGTGCGTCCCCCCCAAAATAAAACGAATAAAAATAATTAATTTGCTCTTTACATTGTTTGTTGTCTGCATTGCACCCCAGTACACCATAGTTATATAGTAACATGCTTGAGTGGTCTTACTCCATGCAGTGTGGGACAAGCTGCATCCCCAAAAAAGGAAATCAAATAAAAATAATCTGTTTGCTCTTTACATTGTCTGTTGTGTGTACTGCACCCCAGTACACCATAGTTATACTGTATAGTACCATGTGTGAAAGTGGTCTGACTCTACGCAGTGTGGGACAAGCCGAGTCCCCCTAAAAAAATTTTTTTTAAATTGTTTGTTGTGTGCACTGCATTCCAGTACATCATAGTTGTATAGAACCATTTGTAAAAGCAGTCTGACTCCACACAGTGTGGAACAAGGTGCTTCCGCCCCCCCAAAAAATAAAATTTTTCTGTGCACTGCACCCGAGTACACCATAGTCATATAGGGGGTCATTCCGAGTTGTTCGCTCGCAAGCTGCTTTTAGCAGCTTTGCACACGCTAAGCTGCCGCCTACTGTGAGTGAATCTTAGCATATTAAAATTGCGAACGAAAAATTAGCAGAATTGCGAATAGACACTTCTTAGCAGTTTCTGAGTAGCTCCAGACTTACTCGGCATCTGCGATCAGTTCAGTGCTTGTCATTCCTGGTTTGACATCACAAACACACCCAGCGTTCACCCAGACACTCCTCCGTTTCTCCAGCCACTCCCGCGTTTTTCCCAGAAACGGTAGCGTTTTTTCACACACTCCCATAAAACGGCCTGTTTCCGCCCAGAAACACCGACTTCCTGTCAATCACATTACGATCACCAGAACGAAGAAAAAACCTCGTAATGCTGTGAGTAAAATTCCTAACTGCATAGCAAATTTACTTGGCGCAGTCGCACTGCGAACATTGCGCATGCGCATTAGCGACTATTCGCTCCGTTGCATCAAAAAAATAACGAGCGAACAACTCGGAATGACCCCCATAGTACCATGTGTGAAAGCGGTCTGACTCGACACAGTGTGGGACAAGCTGCGTCGCCAAAAAATAAAATAAAAATTCTTTGCTTGTGAATTGTGATCTGTGAATTGAAAAATGGATAACAATCAGTTTACAGAACCAAATACTAGCGCTCCAGCTGCTGCCACCAGTCATGATGCTGATTTAATGTCATCTAGTAGTAACGCTGATGCTCAAGGGCATAGAGAGTTTACACAACTGGTAAAGAAAAAAAGATCTCAAGCAGTAAGAAAAAACGAGTTGGTTCTTGCAGAAAAACTTAAAATTGGCAACATTCCATTCACATCATGCAGTGGCAAGGAAAGACTCAAGGCTTGGCCTATATTTATGACTGATGATTCTGCATCTTCTGCCTCTCGTGACAATGAAAGACCTTGTCACTCAAACCTCAGAAACAGTAATTTCACAAATCCCTGAGGACGATTACTTTCAAAACACCATAAAAGTAGGCATCTCACAGAGTCCCTTCGTGTACTGGAAAGAAAAAAAAGCCAATATGGAGGCCCTTGTACAAACTGGCTTTGTATTACTTAAGCTGCCCACCCTCCAGTGTGTACTTGGAGAGAGTTTCAGCACAGTTGGAAACTTTGTGAGTGAACGGCGTATGAGGCTACTTCCTCAAAATATGGAAAAGATGATGTTCATCAAAATGAACTGGAAATTCCACCTGGAAGACCTTTCCAGGCAATTACATTGAAATACAGAGACATATGTAATGGCGGATTCCAGCGGGGAGGAATTAATATTGTATGATGATGATGAGGGGGTACACAATGATGATGGTGAGGATGAGGATGGCAGTGGCGATGACATCTTCTAGACACTGTAGAGCTGTTGCTTTAAGGCAATTGTTAGCTTGTTTTTTGGGAGCCCACACGAACCAATAATTTCAGCCAGGCAGTCCTTGTTGCCAAAATGATTTGTTTGTTAAACTGTGCATGTACTGTTTAATATCCAACATAAGAGTGGGTGGGAGACCCCAAGGACAAATCCATCTTGCACCACCATTCATTTATCCCACTGCTGTGTGGCAGTCTTTCATAGATATGCTGTAAACTGACATCAGTTTCTGCCGCTACTCTGTCACCTAATAGTAAGTAACCATCCAGCTGGCTGCAGACTTTGACCTAAAGTGTCTGAAAACAACATTGTGAGCATTAAGGTGGTCAAAATTGTCTGCAAATGACTGGAAATTAATGTTATTGAGGTTAATAATACTTTAGGAACAAAATAAATGCAAAAATTATGTGATTTTGGCATTTTTTGACATTTTTTGAAAAAAAAATCAAAATCCAAAGCCCGTCACGGCTGTTTGGCAAATCCAAATCCCACCTAAAAATCCAAATCCACAACAGTTTATTTCACCCGGGGGGAGGGAGGTACAGCAGTACTTTATGTCAAGATATCAGAGTGAGTGGTGAATGAGTGTCACTTGGTAAAATTGACAGGACAAGAGTAGTCAGGATTGAAACTGCTGAAAAATGCTGCACAATCAAAGTAGCTAAGATCAGAATGTTAATAATGAAATAAAATTGAGGAAATTGAGGTAAACTGGGGGCATGCACAGGGTGGTATATAGAGGGTCATTCTGACCCGATCGCACGCTGCAGTTTATCGCAGCAGTGCGATCAGGTCAGAACTGTGAATGCGCCGGCGCATACCAGATGAACGATTGACAGGCAGAGGCGGTCACTGGGCAGGGGAGCGGAACGGCGGTATTTGGCTGATGTTTCGTGGGCGCAGTCTGGCCAACGCAGGTGTGGCCGGACCATGCGGGGGGCGGGCAGCAGCCACTGCAGGCCAGGGAGCAATGAGTAGCTCCCGGCCAGCACGCTAAAGCTGCGCTGGCCGGGAGCGACTCCTAAAGTGCAAAAGCACAGCCACTGTGTAATGCTTTTGCACTTCTGCAGGGAGGGGGGGGGGGCGGCACTGATATGCGGGGCGGGATCGCCCTGTACTGGGCGTCACCCCGCATGTCTATGGTCATGATCGTAGCCCTGCAAAATTTTGCAGGGCTACGATCAACTCGGTATCATCCCCCTAATGTGAACTGGACCATGTACGGGGTGGCATATATTGTGAACTGAGGTCATGCACAGGGTGGAATTTAATGTAATTTTGCATGAGTGGCCTAACATTTCAGTCTCAGTTGGTGGCGTCAATGACAAAAAGCATCTAAAATGTATATCACAATACTAAATTCCCTAATTTATTTTTGTTCTGCCACAATTTTAAAGAACAGTATGCAAAGGGCACATTTTCTTTATTTGTACTGGGCTGCCATGAATTCTAGTTTTACCTGTGCACAGTGGCAATGCCTTATCTCAGAGTCATTCCCCCGACTGATGGTGTAGAGGGGAGTTTACCCACCTCTTTAGATCACACATTCACCATCAAGTGATGTAATCAATGTGTGAAAGATATGTATGTTGTGGCTTTCTTGATGAGAAGAATAACTAAAAAATAACGGGACTGCATTGTAGAACTCACCTTGTTTTTCAAAGAGAATCACTAAATCCTCCTAATGTAGATTTGTGTCTAAATTAAGTGGCAGTGTCAATAATGTTAATTCAATAGACACAACAGTCAGTACTACAGAAGTGCTGCTATACAGCTTGACGTGCTTCTGACATTCATGTTCCCTCAGTAAAAGATACTATTGCAGTATAATATATACAGATTGACGTACAATAATATTAATTAATATGAAATTTTCCTCTACAAGTGCGAGATATCATATATAAACTTGCGAGCTGTTGGTATGGTGGTTCTCAGGTTTACTGATCACTTAAAAGTGTAATCATCAGTACATTATTGTACATCCACTGTTTCATATTAGGCAACTCATAACTCTCCGACTGCCCCATTACCCACTTGCTCTGCACAAGGTAAGAGGGGACGGGAGGATAGAGCCCTAGCAGGTGGAGTAGATCTTAGTTCATCTATAAACCACATAGATCATATAGTAGAGTAAAAATAACTATTTTAAGACCTTGGCCTATATTTACTAATAATCCGAGCTTGACCAATTTGTGTTTTTTTTTCTAAGTCCCAACACGGGGATTCACTAAGAACAAATCTCGGCAGTGTTTGGCCTATTCGTAATGGTTTTAACTAGAGATGAGCGGGTTCGGTTTCTCTGAATCCGAACCCGCCAGAACTTCATGTTTTTTTTCACGGGTCCGAGCGACTCGGATCTTCCCGCCTTGCTCGGTTAACCCGAGCGCGCCCGAACGTCATCATGACGCTGTCGGATTCTCGCGAGGCTCGGATTCTATCGCGAGACTCGGATTCTATATAAGGAGCCGCGCGTCGCCGCCATTTTCACACGTGCATTGAGATTGATAGGGAGAGGACGTGGCTGGCGTCCTCTCCGTTTAGACACTTGAATTACTAATTTTGGGGAGCATTAGGAGTACTCAGTAGTGTACAGTGCAGAGTTTTGCTGATAGTGACCAGTGACCACCACTTTTATTTATAATCCGTTCTCTGCCTGAAAAAAGCGATACACAGCACACAGTGACTCAGTCACATACCATATCTGTGTGCACTGCTCAGGCTCAGGCCAGTGTGCTGCATCATCTATATATATTATATATCTGTCTGACTGCTCAGCTCACACAGCTTATAATTGTGGGGGAGACTGGGGAGCACTACTGCAGTGCCAGTTATAGGTTATAGCAGGAGCCAGGAGTACATAATATTATATTAAAATTAAACAGTGCACACTTTTGCTGCAGGAGTGCCACTGCCAGTGTGACTAGTGACCAGTGACCTGACCACCAGTATATAATATTAGTAGTATACTATCTCTTTATCAACCAGTCTATATTAGCAGCAGACACAGTACAGTGCGGTAGTTCACGGCTGTGGCTACCTCTGTGTCGGCACTCGGCAGCCCGTCCATAATTGTATATACCAGTGACCTAACCGTGGTTTTTTTTTCTTTCTTTATACATACATACTAGTTACGAGTATACTATCTCTTTATCAACCAGTCTATATATTAGCAGCAGACACAGTACAGTGCGGTAGTTCACGGCTGTGGCTACCTCTGTGTCGGCACTCGGCAGCCCGTCCATAATTGTATATACCACCTAACCGTGGTTTTTTTTTCTTTCTTTATACATACATACTAGTTACGACTCAGTATACTATCTCTTTATCAACCAGTCTATATATTAGCAGCAGACACAGTACAGTGCGGTAGTTCACGGCTGTGGCTACCTCTGTGTCGGCACTCGGCAGCCCGTCCATAATTGTATATACCACCTAACCGTGGTTTTTTTTTCTTTCTTTATACATACATACTAGTTACGAGTATACTATCTCTTTATCAACCAGTCTATATATTAGCAGCAGACACAGTACAGTGCGGTAGTTCACGGCTGTGGCTACCTCTGTGTCGGCACTCGGCAGCCCGTCCATAATTGTATATACCAGTGACCTAACCGTGGTTTTTTTTTCTTTCTTTATACATACATACTAGTTACGAGTATACTATCTCTTTATCAACCAGTCTATATATTAGCAGCAGACACAGTACAGTGCGGTAGTTCACGGCTGTGGCTACCTCTGTGTCGGCACTCGGCAGCCCGTCCATAATTGTATATACCACCTAACCGTGGTTTTTTTTTCTTTCTTTATACATACATACTAGTTACGAGTATACTATCTCTTTATCAACCAGTCTATATATTAGCAGCAGACACAGTACAGTGCGGTAGTTCACGGCTGTGGCTACCTCTGTGTCGGCACTCGGCAGCCCGTCCATAATTGTATACTAGTATCCAATCCATCCATCTCCATTGTTTACCTGAGGTGCCTTTTAGTTGTGCCTATTAAAATATGGAGAACAAAAATGTTGAGGTTCCAAAATTAGGGAAAGATCAAGATCCACTTCCACCTCGTGCTGAAGCTGCTGCCACTAGTCATGGCCGAGACGATGAAATGCCAGCAACGTCGTCTGCCAAGGCCGATGCCCAATGTCATAGTACAGAGCATGTCAAATCCAAAACACCAAATATCAGTAAAAAAAGGACTCCAAAACCTAAAATAAAATTGTCGGAGGAGAAGCGTAAACTTGCCAATATGCCATTTACCACACGGAGTGGCAAGGAACGGCTGAGGCCCTGGCCTATGTTCATGGCTAGTGGTTCAGGTTTTTTGGAAGGGACATCCTGCGTGACACTGCAGTGCCACTCCTAGATGGGCCCGGTGTTTGTGTCGGCCACTAGGGTCGCTAATCTTACTCACACAGCTACCTCATTGCGCCTCTTTTTTTCTTTGCGTCATGTGCTGTTTGGGGAGGGTTTTTTGGAAGGGACATCCTGCGTGACACTGCAGTGCCACTCCTAGATGGGCCCGGTGTTTGTGTCGGCCACTAGGGTCGCTTATCTTACTCACACAGCGACCTCGGTGCAAATTTTAGGACTAAAAATAATATTGTGAGGTGTGAGGTATTCAGAATAGACTGAAAATGAGTGTAAATTATGGTTTTTGAGGTTAATAATACTTTGGGATCAAAATGACCCCCAAATTCTATGATTTAAGCTGTTTTTTAGTGTTTTTTGAAAAAAACACCCGAATCCAAAACACACCCGAATCCGACAAAAAAAATTCGGTGAGGTTTTGCCAAAACGCGTTCGAACCCAAAACACGGCCGCGGAACCGAACCCAAAACCAAAACACAAAACCCGAAAAATTTCAGGCGCTCATCTCTAGTTTTAACGGCAAAGTTCAAAAATACGAATGAATAGACCATCGGTCAAACGCGGCTGTTATTTCGTACAACACGGGTATTCACTATTCATTCGTATTTGGGTGTTAGTCTTTGAGTGCTCAATTGAGGTCGTATTTTTTTGCGATTCTTTAAAAAAAGCGACAAAAAAATAGACCTGCTTTTTTCAGGCGTGTTTACATGTGTTGCAACTAACAAATCACTCATACCTGAATTAGTAAGCCTATAAAAGGGTCTTAGGCCCATTTCAATCCACCTACACTCAAAAATGGCAGCAGGACTGTGGGCCAGTGATATTTTGTGTGCTGTGGGATTCATCAGACTCAGACATCAGCCTGTAAGTAACCAGGGCCAAGAAACTGATCATGGTCAGCAGGTTGTACAGGTTCCGCAGAGGCTGCGCAGGCCTCGTTTTTTTAGGGGGCGTTTAAACTTGAACGCATTGTCCGATGATACGGTCATACAGATGTTCCGTCTAAATCGTAACAACATTTTCCGTCTGTATGACCTTGTCAAACTGGGCCTAGACCCAGAGACAGCACGCTCTCGCTCTGTCTCAGGCCTGCACAAACCCCTGGCTGTGTTGCACTTTATGGCTACTGGCAGCTTTCAGGCTCTGTCTGGGGATGTCATATGAATCTCACAGCCCTCATTTTCTAGAATATTAATACAGGTGATGTATACCTAACTACCTCCTCTGTTTTTGGTTGGTTTTAATTACTCGGTGGCCAGTTCTGTCCTAAAATCTCATGTTTAATTTTCTTTCAAATATACACACAGGTGTTGGCTGTTTTGCAGCCCCACATCGATGCCTCAATCTGCTTTCCTACCCAGGAGTCTCAGTGGCATGCCGTCAGGGTAGATTTCTATGAGCTGGCTGGCATGCCCAATGTGCTGGGAGCCATAGATTGCACACACATTCAGCTGAGACCACCTGGGGGCAGGCAGCACATCTATACTAATCGTCATCTAGATCACTCCATGAATGTGCAGGTGGTTTGAGATGCAAATCTCAAAATAATGAGTGTTGTTGCTGGTTACCCTGGGGGCTGCCATGACTCCTTCATCCTCAGTCAGTCATCCCTCTTTGATAAGTTTGAAGACGAACAAATGCCAGATGGATGGCTGCTGGGTATGTAATTTTATATGTGTAGGCCTGTGTCTACTTTGTCCAAATACAGGGGCAGATGTATTAACCTGTAGAAGGCATAAGGAAGTGATAAACCAGTGATATGTGCAAGGTGATAAAGGCACCAGCCAATCAGATCCAATATGTAAATTATCATTTAGGAACAGATTGTCCGCTGCCTTTATGACCTTGCACATATCAATGGTTTATCACTTCCTTATGCCTTCTCCAGGTTAATACATCTGCCCCACAGTGTGTTACTTATGTGTTGCTTTATCTTAACAAGAATCACGTTACTATATCTGTCTTTTAGGTGATGGAGGATATGGCTGTTTCTCTTGGCTTCTAACTCCATTGTCCCGACCTGATACCCCTGCTGAACACAATTACAATCATGCACATAAGTCCACACGGAATGTGATAGAAAGATGTTTTGGTGTGCTGAAATCTAGGTTTCGGTGTCTGGATAAGTCTGGTGGCCTTTTGTTGTATAGTCCCTTGGAGGTGACTCAAATTGTGTTCTGCTGCTGCTTTCTTCATAACATGTGATTGCAACAACATCTGCCACATGTTGAGGAGGAGGAGGATGAAGAAAGCAAGCAGAGGAATTAGAGACATCTAGTGATACTTGGAGTACAGATGTAGGGAGGCAGGTTAGGCAAGACCTCATAAATTGTTATTTTTAAGGTAAGTTTTGTTTGCTTCTTTCATTTGTTGTGTAAGCCTAAATATATGTTGGCCCATTTTTATTTTAAAAACCATTACTCAGAATGTGTCTGTCTCCTTGAGACAAACAAACATACCCTCGCTTTATGCAAAACAAATGTAGCATGTGTATTGTGTTTATTTTAAAACTCAAAACAACAGATTACGAGTGGCATGCATGAAGTCTGGATAAGTGTAATTAAACTTGCACTGATAATTTATTACAAGCACACATAATCCACATAATAATTTATTTAGTATTTTACTTTATGAATGTGTGTAACGTCATAATGCACAGGTTCTCAAACTCGGCCCTCAGGACCCCACACAGTGCATGCTTTGCAGGTAACCCAGTAGAAACACAGGTGTATGAATTACTCACAGACACATTTTAAAATGTTCACAGGTGGAGCTAATTATGTCACTTGTGATTCTGTGAGGAGACCTGCAAAACATGCACTGTGTGGGGTCCTGAGGACCGAGTTTGAGAACCTGTGTCCTAATTAAACACTCCTCCACATATAATATGTTAGCCTTGAGGAATACATGTGTCCCTATGTGTGATGCTCCATCATATTTAAGAGACACGAACTTAGTATCATCCAAAATTATTTATTTCGTAATGTTTGCTGCAGTAAACTTGCTGATTTGTAAGTCAATACACAGTTTCTCACATATATCCATTATTATACACATTATTTGTGCTTATTAAAAAAAATACAATTTATTTGTTTCTGCATCATGTGTAAAAAACTGATTACTCATTTTTAACACACACAAACATGGCCCAACAATAATGACATTCATTTTGGCACTGATTTATCTAAATTCGATCACAACATATTAGGACCTTTTTAGCCAACTCAATTGTGTTATTCTTGTAATGTCGTATAGAGAAGAAAGGTAAAAGAGTTAACTATCACATTGTAATTTGTATTGGTCATGGATGAATCTGCATGGCTGCCAATTAGTCTGCCTGCAGGATATAAGAATGATTGGTATCTAGAAAGAGTAATGATTAGAAAAAAATCAAGTGGTCTTGTTACTGCATTCTAAAGACATTCTGCATGGCTGCCAATTAGTCTGCCTGCAGGATATAAGAATGATTGGAATCTAGAAAGAGTAATGATTAGAAAAAAATCAAGTGGTCTTGTTACTGCATGCTAAAGACATTCTGCATGGCTGCCAATTAGTCTGCCTGCAGGATATGAGAATGATTGGAATCTAGAAAGAGTAATGATTAGAAAAAAATCAAGTGGTCTTGTTACTGCTTGCTAACATCAATGTGCAGATCAAATAACTTTGTCCTCCTCCAAAAAAATTCAAAGATGTGAAAGAATAAATGTGTTGGCTAAAATCCTTTTGTTGTTTGTAACACTTATAATTAATGTTTCACAAATTGACAAGGTGTTAAGTGTAATAGATATTGTGACAAACCTACACTTACTAACTGTGTTTATTTACTTCTCTATACAGAGATCAGTGTATCTATTTTTTATTTTTTTGGGGTTGGCTGCTTGGAGTGGCCTTTGCCTTTACCACTGTCGTGTTGGCATGCTCTGGTGGAGCACCTTGGTGGTGAGGACACTGGCGACAGAATAGGAGTAGTCATACCAGAACTGCTGCTTGGTTGCTGATGGTGCTGGGATCTGAGTGTTTCATTGAGGTTAGTGAGGGTGGTATTAAGTTCACGTGTTGCAGCATTTTGATTCTCTAAAATTCGGGTGATAGATTCATTGATCATTTGATTGTTTTCTAAGATGTTGATGTAGCTTTGCTGTTGTCTGTGCTGTTCTTCCATTATGCGTTGTAAGTTGCCCATGACATGTGTAATGTCTGCACGCATGATTTCCATGGTATTGGCAATTCTGGTGGTTGGTTCATTTTGGCGACTGATATTTCTGCTGATTCTTCTGAGGTGAGCTGGTAGGTTTGCAAAAATTTGCAAAAATTTGGGTCTGCCTATGCAGGCAATCTTGATTAGTGGCCTGCTGTGTATCCCAACTGTCCCAAAACACTTGATCAGGGCCTTGTGCTACTGGTGTTGTTGGGCTGTGTTGTGGTGGTGGTGGAGTGCTTTGCTGTGGTGGTGTACTCACAGGTGCAGGGTGGCTGATTCCTTTGATTAATGGCTGCATTTGTAACATGATTGTCTCATCCATGTCACTTTGTTGCTGCTGTAGCATCTGGATGCTGGTACCAGTACTAGAATCTGGAATTAGAGCCATTTTTGCATTAGTTTGACATATGTTTTAAAAATTTAAGCAAAGCAATAAACATGGAACACATGTATTTAAATGGTGCATTCAGATAGCCAGCATAGCAACATCATCACTCAGAACTACAAAACAGACATATTACTGTTTGTGGCAAATGTGTCTGGTTACTTCATTATTAAAACAAGCACATGAGTTGTATGGTAGATCAGACATACTCCACCATAAAAACACACTTTAAATCTTAAATTTTTGCCTTATAGTGTTTAAATCTGAAACTTAGTAATGTTTTGGCATGTTGGTGCCAATGTTACGACAAACACATAAGTTAAATTGAGGAAAATAATATTACTATTTTGCAAGCTTACACATGTGTTTATTTTGCAGCATCTTCAACACAATCTGCTGCTGTATGGCTGAAGTGGACATACATATCTTTACTGGATGTGGACAAGGCCATTTTGCTCAAAATCCATTTGATGTTTTTTTTCTTTTCAGTAAGTATAGCAGATTTTGTGGAATTTAGAGTTAATTAGTCTCATTAAATGGATTATTATGAGATGATTAATTTATTTCATCATTACAGTTTCTTACTCACAATCAAGATGAGGGGAGTGTGGTTGGCGTCTTGGAGGTGTGACCAAAATTTGGAGTGGTGGGACCGAAGAAACTGTAGACAATCTTCGTGGCGGAGTAGACTGCTGTGGTTGTGATTGGACATCAGACCTTGCTTTCTTTGTTGCCACATGTATTTTTGTTTGGTGTGCTACAGGAGTCCTCCTTCTGCTAGTAAAAACTTCTTGGGATGGACCTGGGATTTAAAGTGTACTTTTGTTATGGCCATTCCTTTACAAACATAAATTATACTACAATGGACACTTTATCTGCTTCCGCAGCGTCATCATCATCAGATGTAATGGGAGTTACTGTAGGCCGACCAGTGATGCTTTTTTTCAACACTGTAAATAATGAAACAAATAAAAGAACTCATTTATTCATGCTATTGTTGATACATCCACCCATTATGTTTACAAACATTAAATCTTTCTCAAATGTATGCTTATTTATGTGTGCATAATTTCAGAACAAAACCATAAATGTCTAAAATAAATACACACATTGGCCAATAGCCATATGCACTATGGAAAGTGCAACACCGGAAATAATGTACAGGACACAGACATAGGACACAGGGGCAGATTTAGTAATCCTGGTGAAATGATAAAGTGGAATGTAATTAAGCACCAGCCAATCAGCTCCTAAATTACATTTTGCAAACCCAGCCTGTAACATGGAAGTTATGAGCTGATTGTTTGGTAATTTATCAGCTTCCACTTTATCACTTCACCAGGCTTAATAAATCTGCCCCACAATTACTAATACATACACTAACTACCCAAAACACAGACATCTTCATTGAAAAATGTTGTCATTAATGAAAGATGCAATATAGAAAATGCTCTGTGATGTGGCACTACAAACACACATTAGCACAATATGAGCCAAAAACCAAAACAATTTGAAAAAAACATCATAATAGTACGGTAACTAAGTCTGCAGTGTTGTGTCAGGGTACAAATACAGACTCTAAATGTACCCCCCAAAAATAGTGGTTTTGTCTTAAACAAGATTACATACAGTACTAATGAAATGACACATGTAACTGGCTTCAAAGCCACTTTACATTACTCCAGCCTCTAACTTGTCAACCACTGATTTTCAAACATTGCACATGGATAACTGAAACCAAAAACATAGGCCAACTTGCAAACTGGCAAATGTCCCAAAGGAAAACATTATTGCTTTACAATTCAATGACACACCAAGTCCAAACTACACATAGAAAATGTACTGTAAAAAAACCACATGACATACTATAAAGTACTGTTATATTGGCTTTGGTAAAAAAACAAACCAAAAAAAAAAATATTTGCTGACGCACACATGAAGATGGGAGTAATATGCAACGTCACATGACACACATTAACAAAAAACATAAAGACAGAAGTAATGTAATGGAATGATAAAACAAATACACATGCTCACCATCCTTCCTGGGCAGATCGGAATCACGGACATGGGTTGCAGACACTACTTCAGGAGGTATTAAACTCCGCATGGGCTCCTCATAGTCCAGATATCTGGCAATATAGGGCTGTCCACCACCGGTTTTGCGAGCCGACTTCGCCTCCTTGGCCATTTTAGACTTGACACGTCGCTTTATGTCACAGTACCGTTTGTGGCACGTGTCCTCTGTCTGCTTGACCACCCCCTCACTATTTACAGCAGCAACAACTTTCGCCCACAACACCGTCTTCTTCCGTGTTGGCACCTTGGCGGACTCAGGCCCAAATAGCTGCCGCTGATACTTCATCAGCTCCCGCACCAATGCCACATTTTCTGCATAACTAAACTTTACATTCTGCCCAGTCTTAGTAGTGGTGCGTGGCTGCGGAGCTGTCTGACTGTCACTATCACTGTCACTTGAGGCTGCTGCAGCAACCTCACCCACCTCCTCCACCTCACTAACCTCACTCTCACTCACCTCCTCCACCTGACCAACCTCCTCCCCCTCACTCACACCCACCACCTCACTCACCTCTGAGCCAGACATAATTGCGTGGTTAAACAATTAACACAGAAAAAAGAAAAACAAACAACACACTCCTCCACTACCACTGCACAACACACACACACACACACACACACACACACACTCACAAAAATGACAAGGGGCTCTAAATCAAAAAAACTTGGACAAAAAATGAGACAAAGCCCAAAAAAACAAGACTACAAGAATGACAAGACTGCTTTCAAACACAATACTACACTCAGAAATCGCCCAAAAAACTCCTCACCAAACAGACTACTCACCAACCTCCACAGCACAACCTCCCTCCTCACCACTAACTAAACCCACGAGGTGCGGACGGTTTGGGGCGTATTTATATGGTTGTGCACAGACACTCCTACATCTGAAACACAACCAATCACGAACGGGGATGAAAAACGAAACTAAAAGTGAAAATGCGGCCATGGTTAATAAATAACCCTGCTGCGTTTAACATAGAAAATAAACCTGTAAAAAAAAAAAAAAGTACGCAAACAACAATGACGGCCGCAAATGTGGCAAAAAAAAATGACTGGCATCGACATCGGAAAACACGAAAACCATAAACTCGACTGCTTAGTAACTTGGCGTATATAGTTTCAAAAAGTTGCCTGAAAATGCACCCGATACAAAACTAGTTTAAACACTACACAAACCGACTCAAACACGAATATTAGTAAATATAGGCCCTTGTGTGCTCCTGCAATGGAAGTCAGTATATTTACTTGTTGCCAAAAAAAAATAAATACACATGGCGCTGTACATTGGGGATGTATTGAAAAAGATCCTTTCCTTACATGTCCAAAGTATTGAGCTATTACACAATTTTGTGGTAATTAAATTAGAGATGAGCGGGTTCGGTTTTACTTTGATTTACTCGGGTATTTCGGGTTTTGCTTATTTGCTATCCAAAACGCGTGATCCAATAAGATGCCTTTTCGAGCCCCGAGTAAATCTGAGTAAAACCAAACCCACACATCTCTAAATTAAATAAGTGTTTTGCCCAATACGAGCCAGACTGTTACAGTAAGTGCCCGTAATCTGCTTCTGTTTGCTCCGAGGACAATGGCAGGTAAGGAGTTTCACTGGGGCAGTACACCTGTTACACCATAATGCAGGTGTCCTAAAGTGAGCTCAGGGAGGAAAGGATATTAGGAAAGAGTCCAGCACACACATTATTATGATTATCAATGAATTTGCCCTGTTGCTTCCGAGGACAGCTATGCACTCGTAATATATTCAGAATGTAATGGTGACACTCAGAGACCTTGATAGAGTGTACAAAGTGTACAGATTGCATCTCTGTCATGCCCACATAATACAAACCGGGTGTGGCTCATTAGATCAACACTAAAAAGATCTACAGCCAATAGGTCGACCACTAATGGTTGACATGCATTAGGTCGACATGGTCAAAATGTCAACATGGAATAGGTAGACAGTTAAAAAGGTCTACAGGTCAAAAGTTGGACATTTAATTGCTTGACACAAAATAGGTCAAGATGTCTCGATCCACTACCACTGGCTCGACACAGGTCACTATTTCCAATTGTAATCCACATGGATGGGAAAGTATGAAAAAGCTGAAAAAAATTTAAAAAAAATAAAAAAGTGGGCGACCATATGTGCATCTACAATTGTCATATCGACCTTTTGAACCTGTCGACCTTTTGGTAAATACTATTCACAGTTAATAATGGGCCATAATAGCTTAATCTCTTTTGGGAGAATAATCACTGACTGTAGTGTAATGATTAATCAGCGGATTATATTTGACTTGTCTTTAATGTTTTTAGATACTGTACAGTATAGAGCTAGCCTGTCATGGTACAGTGTCATGTCTAGCAAAGTTTGAGGATCCGGCAGCTGAGATTTGCCCGAGGAGGTAGCAGGCTGTGGATGAACAAGATGAGGGGGTTGGATATAGTTCCTTCGCATTGGACACGGAGCAATGAAGAACGTAGATGGGGTTTGAGAGTCAACAGAAAGTATTTAGTATGTACAGGGCTGAGGTAGAGAACTGAGGCTGGAGCACGATGATTAAGGAACGTAATTGCGGATAAAGAACTGCGGGTTGTGGCTTGAAAGACGAATTTGTGTTTAATGAACTGTGGAACTGTGGATAGTGGTAAAAGACATGGCTGGAGGCGAAGAACTGTGGACTGTGGTTTGAAAGACGAGACTGTAGATGATGAACTGTGGAACTGTGGATGGTGGTTGAAGACGTGGCTTGAGACAAGGACTGTGGACTGTGGTTTGGAAAAGGAAGCTGAAGATAATAATCTGCAGGCTGCAGTCGGTGGTACAAAGGTGTGGCTGGTGGAGGAGATCTGTGGAGTGTGGCTTGAAAGACGAATCAGAAGAACCGGGGGCCAAACTGTGCCCAAAGAGTCTTACTGGACCGGGTTTTCCAGGAGCGCTTCCACAGGCAGTAGCAGGTTAGAAACGGCAGGGCTGCAGCAGCAACAGAGAACCGACCAAGCAGGATCAGGAGGAACCAGAATGCAGCAGGAATCCTGGGAGCACAGGCTAAAGCACCTACAACAGGGTTGTAACCTGAAGCACTGGCGTCCCTGTCCTAAACCAGCCCCCTTTTATAGGGATAGCTTCCCCTGGATTGGCTGGAAGAAACAGGATCCAGGAACTATGCTTAAAACTTGGTCTCCAACATGGCAGCGCCCAGTAATGCAGACCTTTTTGCAAAGCCACATTGCTCACTGCCCCTGGTCTCCTAGCAACGGCTCAGCAAGAGCGACCCGCTGAAGCGGCGTCCCGCCGCCACGAGTGGTCCCCCTCACTGCCGCTACTGCTGCCCACAGATCCGGTGCAGCAGCTTACCTCCGCTGCTGCCCGCACATCGCCAAGGAAGCCAGCCCCATGGCCCCAGCGTACCGATAAGACTCCAGATGCTGACAGTACCCCCCCCCCCTTTGTGGGTGGACTCCGGACACCTATGTGGATTAGTTGGAAACTTGGCATGAAATGTCTGAAGAAGTCTTGGAGCATGGACATCCTCTAAATCTACCCAAGATCTCTCCTCTGGCCCATACCCCTTCCAATCAACAAGGTACTGGATGCGACCATAACGTCTGCGAGAATCGAGGATCTTGTGAATCTCAAATTCGTCTCCATGTGCTGATTGGATCTTGGGTGATTTAGGCAGAGCGGCTCTGAACCGATTAAGTACCAATGGTTTTAAGAGAGAAATATGAAATGCATTAGGAATTCTTAACTGCGGAGGTAATTTCACTTTGTAAGCCACAGGATTCAACACTTTTTCAATTGGGTAAGGCCCAATAAATCTGGGAGCAAACTTACTTGTAGGAACCTTTAATCTTAGGTTACGTGTGGAAACCCAAACCCGATCTCCTATCTTAAGGCTTGGTACAGCTTTTCATTTCAGATCTGCATAGGTCTTATATCTCTTGGATGTCTTGAACAAAGTCTTGTGAATTTGTTTCCAGGCTTCAGTAAATTGTCGAAGTGTTGACTCTGCGGCAGAAACCTCGAGCGTAGGCAGAAGTTGGAAGTCAGAAACTCTTGGATGGTAACCATAATTAATGAAGAATGGAAAAGATTTTGTGGCAGAGTGATAAAGATTGTTATGGGCAAATTCTGCGAACGGGAGGAAGTCCAGCCAGTCGTCCTGTGAGGAGGACATGAATAAACGCAGAAAAGTCTCCAGATCCTGGTTCACTCTCTCTGTTTGACCATCCGTTTGGGGATGATATTCTGAGGAGAAGTTTAATTTCATGGCGAGTAGAACATAGGGATCTCCAAAACTTGGCCACAAATTGAGGACCTCTATCAGACACGATTTCCTGTGGTAGACCATGGAGTCGAAAGATCTCTGCTATAAACAATTTTGCCAACTGGGATGCAGATGGAAGATTAGCCAGAGGAACAAAGTGTGCCATTTTAGAGAATCGGTCAACTATGACCCATACGGTGTTCCGCCCACCAGACGTAGGTAAATCTGTAATAAAGTCCATAGAAATATGCGTCCATGGTCTTAGTGGTACCGTCAAAGGATGGAGTAACCCGGCTGGTGGACCTTTGGGACTTTTATGCTGGGCACATTTTGGACAGGCAGCTACGAATTCCTGAATGTCAGTCCTGAGATAAGGCCACCAGTAGGAGCGCTGAATGAATTTAAGTGTTTTATGACCGCCCGCATGGCCCATGAAGGAGGAGGAGTGAGCCCATGTAAGAAGTTTTTTGCGAAGATTTGGTGCAACGAAGATCTTCCCTGGAGGAGGAAGTGGAGAGGTATTAGTTGCAGAAAAAGAGGTGGATTCCAGGATAAATTGCTCTTTTGAACGGTCAGAGGGTTCTTCTGAACTTAGGGAGCGAGATAATGCATCTGCCTTTTTGTTGAGGGAACCTGGTCTGTAACTGAGTTTAAAATTAAAACGGGTAAAGAAGAGTGCCCATCTTGCTTGACGTGGGTTCAGACATCGGGCTGACTGTGGATACAGGAGGTTCTTGTGATCTGTGGTCACCGAAATTGGATGCTGAGCTCCCTCCAACAAATACCTCCACTCCTCAAAGGCCAACTTAAATGCCAGTAATTTCTGTTCCCCAATAGCGTAATTCTGTTCAGAGGGGAGAATCTTTGCGAGAAGAACGCACAAGGATGGACCTTCTTGTCCTTGAAGAGCTGGGATAATACTGCTCCTACTCCTACAGTAGAGGCATCAACCTCCACCAAGAATGGACGGCTGAGATCGGGTTGTCGAAGAACTGGATCAGTCATGAAGGCCTCCTTTAAAGACGAAAAAGCTTCCAAAGCCTCTGGAGACCACTTGGCAGGATCGGCTCCCTTCCTAGTTAATGCGGTTATAGGAGCTATGACAGAAGAATAATTTTGAATGAATCTTCGGTAGAAGTTAGCAAACCCCAGGAAATGTTGAATTCCTTTAAGGTTAGCTGGAAGCGCCCAATCCTGAATCGCCTGGACTTTAGCTGGGTCCATCTGTAACCTCTGCCCTGAAAGAATGTAACCGAGAAATGGAATTGTGGGTACTTCAAAGGTGCACTTCTCTAACTTACAGAATAACTGATTCCTTCATAAACGAGTTAGCACTTCTTTGACTTGTTCCCGATGGGTCTTCAGATCCCTAGAATAAATGAGGATGTCATCCAGATACACTACCAAGCAGACATAGAGGAGATCTCTGAAGATTTCGTTGACGAACTCTTGAAAAACAGCTGGGGTGTTACATAGGCCAAAAGGCATTAACAGGTATTCGTAATGGCCGTCGCGGGTATTAAATGCCGTCTTCCATTCGTCCCCTGGGCGAATACGTATAAGATTGTAGGCCCCCCGTAAGTCCAGCTTAGTAGATATAGTAGCTCCTTTAACAAGGTCGAACAGTTCTGGAATCAGAGGTAACGGATATCTGTTCTTAACTGTTATGTCATTGAGACCTCTATAATCAATACAGGGCCGCAACCCCCCCTTCCTTCTTTTTGACGAAGAAAAACCCCGCTCTGGCCGGAGATGTAGAAGACCTGATGAACCCTTTTTTCAAGTTCTCCCGGATATACTCCGACATGGCCTGTGTCTCGGGAAGTGAGAGAGGGTAAATTCGACCTCGGGGAGGAGTCTTACCGGGTACTAGCTCAATGGGACAATCCCAAGTACGATGCGGAGGCAAGGTGTCCGCCCCATGCTTACTGAAAACATCTTGAAAAGCTTGAAACTCCACAGGAAGGCTGGAAGGGCTGGACGAACAAAGAGGTCTAACTGAAGGTAAACAGTTCTGAAAGCAGTCTTGTCCCCAAGAGAGAACATCCATAGTTTGCCAATCTATGTGGGGATTGTGTCTGATTACCCATGGAAACCCTAGGATTAGTTCATGAGAGGCTTTAGGAATTACAAGGAAAGAGATTTTTTCTGAATGGAGAACTCTGACCTTCATCTTGAGAGGAATAGTACGACAGGATATAATACCCTCAGGGATATAACTTCCATCCACCGCGGTACCAGAAATGGTACGATCCAAAGGAACTGTTTGTATTCCAGATCGTTTGACCAGAGCTGACGTAATGAAGCTTTCGGCGGCTCCGGAGTCGAGTAGTGCAGGGATGAGAAGAGAAGAAGAAGAGAGCTCCAATTGGGTTAACAAGACAGACTCTTTCTTGGTATGTAATTCTGAGAATTCTCCTAGCTTGACCTCTCCAGCACAAACTAGGAGCGGGCGTTTCCCGGATGTAGATTGCAAGTTTTAACAAAGTGATCAGATGCACCACAATACAAGCAGAGGTTCCCTTGTCGCCATCTCTGACGTTCTTCATTGGAAAGGCGAGAGCGATTAATCTGCATGGGTTCCTCCGCAGTTGGTGATGATGGTGTTGGTGGAAGAACAACTCTAGGCTTAGGGTGATCTGCATTCTCTGTACCTCAGGTCTAACTTATTGCATAAAGAAATTAGTTTATCCAACTTATCAGGTATGTCCTAAGTTGCGAGGTCATCTTTGATCTTTTCGGAGAGACCGCTCCAGAAAGCTGCAATGAGAGCCTCCTCGTTCCAGTTCAGTTCTGAGGAAAGGGTGCGAAACTGGACCACATACCGACTGACCGTACGCGTGCCCTGACGCAGGCGCAGGATCTCCAATGAAGCGGCAGAAGTCCTGCCCGGTTCGACGAAGATTCTTCGAAAGGTGGCCACGAATTCTGGATAGTTAGATAAGATGGGATCCATTCTCTCCCACAAAGGTGAAGCCCATTCCAACGCTTGCCCAGTAAGTAAAGAAATTATATAGGCTACTTTGGTTCGAGCTGATGGGAAGTTGGCCGACTGTAGTTCGAACTGGATTTCGCACTGGTTAAGAAACCCGCGGCATTGTTTTGGATTCCCATCGAATTTACTGGGAGATGGCAAATGCAACCATGGAAGTGGTACTGGTACAGGAGGAAGCGGGACCGGAAGTGGGAGCAGCTGTAGATACTTGAGGGGCTGTCATGGCAACACAGAGAGAATCGAGACGTTTGGACATACTCTGCATGAACTGCACGATTTGAGATTGTGTGGCCTCCTGCTTACTTAAGCGAGACCAGATATCTTCAATTCAGTCCCCTCCTGAGACCTGGTCACCCGTCGAATCCATTGGGCCAGTGCTTACTGTCACGTCTAGCAAAGTTTGAGGATCCGGCAGCTGAGATTTGCCCAAGGAGGTAGCAGGCTGTGGATGAACAAGATGAGGGGGTTGGATATAGTTCCTTCGCATAAGACACAGAGCAATGAAGAATGTAGGCGGGGTTTGAGAGTCAATAGAAAGTATTTATTATGTACAGGGCTGAGGTAGAGAACTGAGGCTGGAGCACGATGGTTAAGGAACATAATTGCGGATAAAGAACTGCGGGTTGTTGCTTGAAAGACGAGGTTGTGATTAATGAACTGCGGAACTGTGGATAGTGGTTAAAGACGTGGCTGGAGGCAAAGAACTGTGTACTGTGGTTTGAAAGACGAGACTGTAGATGATGAACTGTGGAACTGTGGATGGTGGTTGAAGACGTGGCTGGGGACAAGGACTGTGGACTGTGATTTGGAAAACGAAGCTGAAGATAATCTGCAGGCAGTGGTCGGTGGTACAAAGGCGTGGCTGGTGAAGGAGATCTGTGGAGTGTGGCTTGAAAGACAAGGCAGTAGACCCGGAGCCGAACTGTGCCCAAAGAGTATTACTGGACCGGGTTTTCCAGGAGCGCTTCCACAGGCAGTAGCAGGCTAGAAAGGGCAGGGCTGCAGCAGCAACAGAGAACCGACCAAGCAGGATCAGGAGGAACCAGAATACAGCAGGAATCCTGGGAGCACAGGCTAAAGCACCTACAACAGGGCTGTAACCTGAAGCACTGGCGTCCCTGCCCTAAACCAGCCCCCTTTTATAGGGAGAGCTTCCCCTGGATTGGCTGGAAGAAACAGGATCCAGAAACTATGCTTAAAACTAGAGATGAGCGCCTGAAATTTTTCGGGTTTTGTGTTTTGGTTTTGGGTTCGGTTCCGCGGCCGTGTTTTGGGTTCGAACGCGTTTTGGCAAAACCTCACCGAATTTTTTTTGTCGGATTCGGGTGTGTTTTGGATTCGGGTGTTTTTTTCAAAAAACACTAAAAAACAGCTTAAATCATAGAATTTGGGGGTCATTTTGATCCCAAAGTATTATTAACCTCAAAAACCATAATTTACACTCATTTTCAGTCTATTCTGAATACCTCACACCTCACAATATTATTTTTAGTCCTAAAATTTGCACCGAGGTCGCTGTGTGAGTAAGATAAGCGACCCTAATGGCCGACACAAACACCGGGCCCATCTAGGAGTGGCACTGCAGTGTCACGCAGGATGTCCCTTCCAAAAAACCCTCCCCAAACAGCACATGACGCAAAGAAAAAAAGAGGCGCAATGAGGTAGCTGTGTGAGTAAGATTAGCGACCCTAGTGGCCGACACAAACACCGGGCCCATCTAGGAGTGGCACTGCAGTGTCACGCAGGATGTCCCTTCCAAAAAACCCTCCCCAAACAGCACATGACGCAAAGAAAAAAAGAGGCGCAATGAGGTAGCTGACTGTGTGAGTAAGATTAGCGACCCTAGTGGCCGACACAAACACCGGGCCCATCTAGGAGTGGCACTGCAGTGTCACGCAGGATGTCCCTTCCAAAAAACCCTCCCCAATCAGCACATGATGCAAAGAAAAAGAAAAGAAAAAAGAGGTGCAAGATGGAATTGTCCTTGGGCCCTCCCACCCACCCTTATGTTGTATAAACAAAACAGGACATGCACACTTTAACCAACCCATCATTTCAGTGACAGGGTCTGCCACACGACTGTGACTGATATGACGGGTTGGTTTGGACCCCCCCCCAAAAAAGAAGCAATTAATCTCTCCTTGCACAAACTGGCTCTACAGAGGCAAGATGTCCACCTCATCTTCACCCTCCGATATATCACCGTGTACATCCCCCTCCTCACAGATTATCAATTCGTCCCCACTGGAATCCACCATCTCAGCTCCCTGTGTACTTTGTGGAGGCAATTGCTGCTGGTCAATGTCTCCGCGGAGGAATTGATTATAATTCATTTTAATGAACATCATCTTCTCCACATTTTCTGGATGTAACCTCGTACGCCGATTGCTGACAAGGTGAGCGGCGGCACTAAACACTCTTTCGGAGTACACACTTGTGGGAGGGCAACTTAGGTAGAATAAAGCCAGTTTGTGCAAGGGCCTCCAAATTGCCTCTTTTTCCTGCCAGTATAAGTACGGACTGTGTGACGTGCCTACTTGGATGCGGTCACTCATATAATCCTCCACCATTCTATCAATGTTGAGAGAATCATATGCAGTGACAGTAGACGACATGTCCGTAATCGTTGTCAGGTCCTTCAGTCCGGACCAGATGTCAGCATCAGCAGTCGCTCCAGACTGCCCTGCATCACCGCCAGCGGGTGGGCTCGGAATTCTGAGCCTTTTCCTCGCACCCCCAGTTGCGGGAGAATGTGAAGGAGGAGATGTTGACAGGTCGCGTTCCGCTTGACTTGACAATTTTGTCACCAGCAGGTCTTTCAACCCCAGCAGACCTGTGTCTGCCGGAAAGAGAGATCCAAGGTAGGCTTTAAATCTAGGATCGAGCACGGTGGCCAAAATGTAGTGCTCTGATTTCAACAGATTGACCACCCGTGAATCCTTGTTAAGCGAATTAAGGGCTGCATCCACAAGTCCCACATGCCTAGCGGAATCGCTCCCTTTTAGCTCCTTCTTCAATGCCTCCAGCTTCTTCTGCAAAAGCCTGATGAGGGGAATGACCTGACTCAGGCTGGCAGTGTCAGAACTGACTTCACGTGTGGCAAGTTCAAAGGGCATCAGAACCTTGCACAACGTTGAAATCATTCTCCACTGCACTTGAGACAGGTGCATTCCACCTACTATATCGTGCTCAATTGTATAGGCTTGAATGGCCTTTTGCTGCTCCTCCAACCTCTGAAGCATATAGAGGGTTGAATTCCACCTCGTTACCACTTCTTGCTTCAGATGATGGCAGGGCAGGTTCAGTAGTTTTTGGTGGTGCTCCAGTCTTCTGTACGTGGTGCCTGTACGCCGAAAGTGTCCCGCAATTTTTCTGGCCACCGACAGCATCTCTTGCACGCCCCTGTCGTTTTTTAAAAAATTCTGCACCACCAAATTCAAGGTATGTGCAAAACATGGGACGTGCTGGAATTTGCCCATATTTAATGCACACACAATATTGCTGGCGTTGTCCGATGCCACAAATCCACAGGAGAGTCCAATTGGGGTAAGCCATTCCGCGATGATCTTCCTCAGTTGCCGTAAGAGGTTTTCAGCTGTGTGCGTATTCTGGAAAGCGGTGATACAAAGCGTAGCCTGCCTAGGAAAGAGTTGGCGTTTGCGAGATGCTGCTACTGGTGCCGCCGCTGCTGTTCTTGCGGCGGGAGTCCATACATCTACCCAGTGGGCTGTCACAGTCATATAGTCCTGACCCTGCCCTGCTCCACTTGTCCACATGTCCGTGGTTAAGTGGACATTGGGTACAACTGCATTTTTTAGGACACTGGTGAGTCTTTTTCTGACGTCCGTGTACATTCTCGGTATCGCCTGCCTAGAGAAGTGGAACCTAGATGGTATTTGGTAACGGGGGCACACTGCCTCAATAAATTGTCTAGTTCCCTGTGAACTAACGGCGGATACCGGACGCACGTCTAACACCAACATAGTTGTCAAGGACTCAGTTATCCGCTTTGCAGTAGGATGACTGCTGTGATATTTCATCTTCCTCGCAAAGGACTGTTGAACAGTCAATTGCTTACTGGAAGTAGTACAAGTGGGCTTACGACTTCCCCTCTGGGATGACCATCGACTCCCAGCGGCAACAACAGCAGCGCCAGCAGCAGTAGGCGTTACACGCAAGGATGCATCGGAGGAATCCCAGGCAGGAGAGGACTCGTCAGAATTGCCAGTGACATGGCCTGCAGGACTATTGGCATTCCTGGGGAAGGAGGAAATTGACACTGAGGGAGTTGGTGGGGTGGTTTGCGTGAGCTTGGTTACAAGAGGAAGGGATTTACTGGTCAGTGGACTGCTTCCGCTGTCACCCAAAGTTTTTGAACTTGTCACTGACTTATTATGAATGCGCTGCAGGTGACGTATAAGGGAGGATGTTCCGAGGTGGTTAACGTCCTTACCCCTACTTATTACAGCTTGACAAAGGGAACACACGGCTTGACACCTGTTGTCCGCATTTCTGGTGAAATACCTCCACACCGAAGAGCTGATTTTTTTGGTATTTTCACCTGGCATGTCAACGGCCATATTCCTCCCACGGACAACAGGTGTCTCCCCGGGTGCCTGACTTAAACAAACCACCTCACCATCAGAATCCTCCTGGTCAATTTCCTCCCCAGCGCCAGCAACACCCATATCCTCCTCATCCTGGTGTACTTCAACACTGACATCTTCAATCTGACTATCAGGAACTGGACTGCGGGTGCTCCTTCCAGCACTTGCAGGGGGCGTGCAAATGGTGGAAGGCACATGCTCTTCACGTACAGTGTTGGGAAGGTCAGGCATCGCAACCGACACAATTGGACTCTCCTTGTGGATTTGGGATTTCGAAGAATGCACAGTTCTTTGCTGTGCTGCTTTTGCCAGCTTGAGTCTTTTCATTTTTCTAGCGAGAGGCTGAGTGCTTCCATCCTCATGTGAAGCTGAACCACTAGCCATGAACATAGGCCAGGGCCTCAGCCGTTCCTTGCCACTCCGTGTGGTAAATGGCATATTGGCAAGTTTACGCTTCTCCTCCGACAATTTTATTTTAGGTTTTGGAGTCCTTTTTTTACTGATATTTGGTGTTTTGGATTTGACATGCTCTGTACTATGACATTGGGCATCGGCCTTGGCAGACGACGTTGCTGGCATTTCATCGTCTCGGCCATGACTAGTGGCAGCAGCTTCAGCACGAGGTGGAAGTGGATCTTGATCTTTCCCTAATTTTGGAACCTCAACATTTTTGTTCTCCATATTTTAATAGGCACAACTAAAAGGCACCTCAGGTAAACAATGGAGATGGATGGATTGGATACTAGTATACAATTATGGACGGGCTGCCGAGTGCCGACACAGAGGTAGCCACAGCCGTGAACTACCGCACTGTACTGTGTCTGCTGCTAATATATAGACTGGTTGATAAAGAGATAGTATACTCGTAACTAGTATTATGTATAAAGAAAGAAAAAAAAACCACGGTTAGGTGGTATATACAATTATGGACGGGCTGCCGAGTGCCGACACAGAGGTAGCCACAGCCGTGAACTACCGCACTGTACTGTGTCTGCTGCTAATATATAGACTGGTTGATAAAGAGATAGTATACTCGTAACTAGTATGTATGTATAAAGAAAGAAAAAAAAAAACACGGTTAGGTGGTATATACAATTATGGATGGGCTGCCGAGTGCCGACACAGAGGTAGCCACAGCCGTGAACTACCGCACTGTACTGTGTCTGCTGCTAATATAGACTGGTTGATAAAGAGATAGTATACTCGTAACTAGTATGTATGTATAAAGAAAGAAAAAAAAACCACGGTTAGGTGGTATATACAATTATGGACGGGCTGCCGAGTGCCGACACAGAGGTAGCCACAGCCGTGAACTACCGCACTGTACTGTGTCTGCTGCTAATATATAGACTGGTTGATAAAGAGATAGTATACTCGTAACTAGTATGTATGTATAAAGAAAGAGAAAAAAACCACGGTTAGGTGGTATATACAATTATGGACGGGCTGCCGAGTGCCGACACAGAGGTAGCCACAGCCGTGAACTACCGCACTGTACTGTGTCTGCTGCTAATATATAGACTGGTTGATAAAGAGATAGTATACTCGTAACTAGTATGTATGTATAAAGAAAGAAAAAAAAACCACGGTTAGGTGGTATATACAATTATGGACGGGCTGCCGAGTGCCGACACAGAGGTAGCCACAGCCGTGAACTACCGCACTGTACTGTGTCTGCTGCTAATATATAGACTGGTTGATAAAGAGATAGTATACTCGTAACTAGTATGTATGTATAAAGAAAGAAAAAAAAACCACGGTTAGGTGGTATATACAATTATGGACGGGCTGCCGAGTGCTGACACAGAGGTAGCCACAGCCGTGAACTACCGCACTGTACTGTGTCTGCTGCTAATATAGACTGGTTGATAAAGAGATAGTATACTACTAATATTATATATACTGGTGGTCAGGTCACTGGTCACTAGTCACACTGGCAGTGGCACTCCTGCAGCAAAAGTGTGCACTGTTTAATTTTAATATAATATTATGTACTCCTGGCTCCTGCTATAACCTATAACTGGCACTGCAGTAGTGCTCCCCAGTCTCCCCCACAATTATAAGCTGTGTGAGCTGAGCAGTCAGACAGATATATAATATATATAGATGATGCAGCACACTGGCCTGAGCCTGAGCAGTGCACACAGATATGGTATGTGACTGACTGAGTCACTGTGTGTATCGCTTTTTTCAGGCAGAGAACGGATATATTAAATAAACTGCACTGTGTGTCTGGTGGTCACTCACTATATAATATATTATGTACTCCTGGCTCCTGCTATAACCTATAACTGGCACTGCAGTAGTGCTCCCCAGTCTCCCCCACAATTATAAGCTGTGTGAGC
Organism: Pseudophryne corroboree; assembly: GCF_028390025.1. Taxonomy (NCBI): domain Eukaryota; kingdom Metazoa; phylum Chordata; class Amphibia; order Anura; family Myobatrachidae; genus Pseudophryne; species Pseudophryne corroboree. Next base: position 736,807,735 of record NC_086445.1, on the reverse strand, counting down.
TGAGCAGTCAGACAGATATATATAATATTATATATAGATAATAGATGATGCAGCACACTGGCCTGAGCCTGAGCAGTGCACACAGATATGGTATGTGACTGAGTCACTGTGTGCTGTGTATCGCTTTTTTCAGGCAGAGAACGGATTATAAATAAAACTGGTGGTCACTATCAGCAAAACTCTGCACTGTACTGAGTACTCCTAATGCTCCCCAAAATTAGTAAATCAAGTGTCTCTCTAATCTATTCTAAACGGAGAGGACGCCAGCCACGTCCTCTCCCTATCAATCTCAATGCACGTGTGAAAATGGCGGCGACGCGCGGCTCCTTATATAGAATCCGAGTCTCGCGATAGAATCCGAGCCTCGCGAGAATCCGACAGCGTCATGATGACGTTCGGGCGCGCTCGGGTTAACCGAGCAAGGCGGGAAGATCCGAGTCGCTCGGACCCGTGAAAAAAAACATGAAGTTCTGGCGGGTTCGGATTCAGAGAAACCGAACCCGCTCATCTCTACTTAAAACTTGGTCTCCAACATGGCGGCGCCCAGTAATGCAGACCTTTTTGCAAAGCCACATTGCTCACTGCCCCTGGTCTCCTAGCAACGGCTCAGAAAGAGCGACCCACTGTAGCGGCGTCCCGCCGTCACGAGCGGACCCCCTTACCGCCGCTACTGCTGCCCACGGATCCGGTGCAGCAGCCCACCTCCTCCGCTTCCCACACATCGCCAAGGAAGCCAACCCTGCGGCCCCAGCGTACCGGTAAGACTCCAGATGCTGACATACAGTATTTTAAATACTAGTTCATTTGTAACAATTCTTTACAATTAATGTCCATAGATGTTAGTAATTATCATATCTAAAAAAGTAATTTTGTATAATTTATAGTGTACAGCAGTGGTTCCCAAACTTTTTTGAATCATGGTGCCCTGGAGTATCAGAATATTTTTCATGATTTTCCTGTACCAAAAGTTTCTTATTGAGAAATTTAGAAATAAATAAAATAAACATTACATTAAATACATTGTGTTTACACAGATGTATCCACTTACATCTTTGCTTTTTTACAAATTTGGCACAACATGCAAAACATGGCTAAGCTGTTTTTCACGAGTGGATGAATTTTAAAATTTTTATTTGCCATAATAGAATATGTATAAAGTAATATATTAAAGAAGCAAATTAAGAAAAATCACAAGGCATGGCTAAATCTTTGAGTCTATGGCATGCCAAACTGTGCCATACATGCATATATGCATGGATATAGCAAAGTTTTATGTGGACACATCTGTATGTCTTAATTAGGTCAGTTTGTGGTGACAAAATGTACTTCTGTTTGTTTACATATGTTATGATGGACTGCCACCATTACTGGTTTTGCCTATTACATTGACCATAAATAACTGGAATTTCAATCCAAGGCACCCCTGCAAGTGCCCTGAGGCACCCCTGGCTGCATAGGCATGCAGTTTGAGAACCACTGGTGTAGAGCACGTGAGATTTGCAGGGCTCTCAGTCGTATTATGATTTTCAATCAATTATATAAAGAATAACAAATATTAGACCAGAATATTAAAAGGTCATCTACATAGCGATAATACAGCTGGATACAGTATTGCATTGGTTATCTTATTTTAAAGAACAAATCCAGTTCAGTATAGTATGTATAGGTGTTGGCATATGATGGGGCCACATGCATTTGAACCCCTCTTTACAACACTGGGGGTATTCCAAGTTGATTGCAGCAGGAATTTTTTTAGCAGTTGGGCAAAACCATGTGCACTGCAGGGGTGGGGGGGCAGATATAACATTTGCAGAGAGAGTTAGATTTGGGTGGGTTATTTTGTTTCTGTGCAGGGTAAATACTGGCAGCTTTATTTTGATACTGCAATTTAGATTGCAGATTGAACTCACAACACCCAAATCTATCTCTCTCTGCACATGTTATATCTGCCCCCCTGCAGTGCACATGGTTTTGCCCAACTGCTAACAAAGTTCCTGCTGCGATCAACTCAGAATTACCCCCATTATTTCTTCAGGTGCAAATGCACCATTTAGTTACATTTGATTAAAAAAAAATCTAAACAGTTATACACCATTGGCACACAATAATTAGGTAAACAAAGCAGTAGATTTTTTAGGTAAATATGTAAGTTAAAATATGCTCTGTTTTAACCCTTTTAGATACATGAAACCAGTAAGAAGCAGATAGAGAATATTTGCACTGCAGCATCAACTGTCTCTTGTGTCAATTCCTTGGAATGATGTTGCCAAGTAACTGTTCTCTTATTAAATTGTTACAGTCTATGTATTTTTGCAGTAGTACTTTTGAACAATCTTGATAACTCATTGCGAAAAGTGCCATTTTAGAGACATTGCAGTGGTACTATAAAAATAATTACATTGCAAGCAGTCACTCTTCAGTATCAATCTTTTGTAATACAAAATTGTGCTAGGTATAACAGGGATGCAGTAAGTGGAGGTATTTGAGATCACCCATACACATTAACAATTGCTCTAACAGGGAAAATATACTTGAAATGTTGCTAATATCACAATCACTACTCCTAACAGACAGTGTTGCCACATACAATTGGCATATCAGTTTACAGCTCTCCTCCATTGGTTACCAATGGCATATCTGAAAATAAAATAATTCTGTTAATTTTGAATGTAAAATATAGTCGTTAATGACTTTTATTTGCTGAAGCAAAACTAAAGTATATTTCCATCTAGTTGGGAGAGATCATATATTATATAATTTTATGGCAAATTAGACATTTTTTGTAACATTGTAAGAACATTTCTTGCGCAATATGATTTGTTAAAATGGACACTCATCTATACAGATGCTTAGAATATTTTCATAGTGGTTCTAAAGATAGTTTGTCTAACTAGTTCTAAAGTTTAAACCTTCATATACTGTACATTCCCAGATTTAAAAACTTGGAGAAGGGATCCAGCAAAAGTTTTCACAACTAATTAAGTCAAACATGTTTAACTTTAATAGCTAAAAATGTTTAACATTTTAAAAGTTTTACATACAAACCATGAGCTCAAAAAATATACACACTAATGTGGCCATGTAATATCAAAAAAGGTGAAATATTTTTGCTGGATTTGGTTTTGGGTCTAATTCGTTGTCCCGTTTTGGTTATGTATTTTTCCAAAGATATGGGTGCACCCTCTCTATCTCTACTTATTCGAGAACTCTCTTATCCATTGCCAGACATCAAGTTCCCTGCAATGCACACTGTAACAGGGACTTGGGGTAGACTAGCAGGACAGTAGAGGTTCTCACTTTTGGTATACATACCAAAACCATACACTCTCTCATTTGTTGGTTTACAATACTACTGCCACACTTCACTGGCCATGCCCAAATCTGTCTGATCTTGGAAGCAAAGCAGTGCTAGGCCTGATCAGTACAAGGTTAGGTGACTACCTTGGAATATCAGGTGCAGTAGCACTATTTCCCAGCAAACAGCAGAAGTGGTGGAGGAAACATTGGCTTTAACTAATGACACATATTCAAATACCAAAAAATTAAACTTTGCTCAGCTGATTACCCACAGCAGCAAATCAAGGAGTTTACACGATAGTCATTTAATTTTATAACAGTAGTAAATGTACTCCTGATACACTTAGATATCATATATATCTCTGTTTTTAAATATTTTTCACCTTAGGCATAGATCTCAAATTGACACTGTCCACTATGGAATATGATTAGTGTCATTAGAGGGTATTTTAACCCTAATATTTACATAATTTAAGTATCCTATAGGTATTTGTTTTTATACTAAAGTCTATGTTGATCCTTTTTCTTATGATAAACTTTAATAAACATTAAGTTTTAACATATTTCATATTTCCAAAGGGTGCCCCAACACAGAGTCTTTATTTTTCCTTCTAAAACTACCACTTGTATTACTGACTCTGGGAGCACCACCAAGATATACATACAGATGTAGCCACCTTTATCTTGAGTGGCCGCGGCGGTTGTCCCGTTCGACCATACGCAGCGTACTGTGGCGTAGCGAGGCGCGCCTAGCCACAGAGAGGCTATCTAATCGCACGGAGACAGACATTTGACGTTTGGCGTTACCTTTACGTGTAATACCTGCGATCAGCCACCAGATGTCGCTTTTTACAATCACCACTGCGCATGCGTGTGGTCTCCCGTAAAATACAATACTGACATACATAATAAGGACTACTTTACTAAGGCGTCTCATTACGCTGCATACAGCAAATACTGTACTCATTACGCTGCATTATTTAATACAGTACTGTATATACAGTACGACACCGACGCAAATACAGTAGTACAGCATACAGTATATGATCCATCTACAATACTTTATGAATACTGTATGTGAGCGTCCAAGTCCCGCAGACAAAACACAGTACTGTAAAACCAGTAGTGTACACTGTCGCAAATGGATGTGTGTTACAAGTTCACTATTGCCTCTCAAGATTAGGAATTTTCTACAGTATGTTATCGTCCTAATCCCGTAGCCATTACAGCATAATCAAAACCAACGGATTTATACATTTGTCTGCGGCGAAGTGGTGAAGTGTTTCGCTTCCTATACTCAGAGTCCAGGGTTCGATTCCTTAAGTACGAATGCATGTTACTGTAGTTTTTTTCAGACACTTTATTATTTTTTTTATTCACATACTGTAAACCAGGGCATACAGTAGCTGCATGAGCGGTTCTATGCGATCGAGTCCGGTGTACCATAATGTGCAGGTTCTATGCAGGTTAAGGTACTATGCTCCGTACACAGTACACATACAATTCTGTAGCTGGGCAGACTGAATAGAAATGGCTACCACCTATGACTCCTTGCCCCACAGAGGCCCTAGGCTACGGAGCAAGTAATAGTCCAGATTGTACAGACTATGGGGCAATGCTGAAGGAGCGTCACAATCCCCTAGCTAAAATACACAGTATGCATATTATGGTACACCGGACTCGATGACATACTGTAGCACACTGGCAAAATGGCCGCCGCCCCTGAACCCTTGTGCAGGTTATGGGGCAATGCTGAAGGAGCGTCACAATCCCCTAGCCAAAATACACAGGGGAGGGATAAGCCACTGTAGGATTGCATACAGTATTACGGTACACCGGACTCAATCGCATAGCACACTGTCAAAACGACCACTACCCATGAACCCCCACCTCCTGAACCCCCACCTCGTGGCATGCAGCAGTTGGGTATGGAATGAGAAATGGCATAAGCTGTGCAGGCTACGGGGCGATGCTGAAGGAGCGTCACAATCCCCTAGCCAAAATACACAGAGATACTGTAAGCGAGGTCTATGCACATTACAGTACTGTACGTTACACCGGGCTCGGTCGCATAGCAAACTGACAAAACACAAGTTTTACAGTACATACAGTAAAGCAGGCCAAAGCTGCAGGAGAGTTTCTACTGTAAAGGTTCTATGCACCGTACGGTAATGTACACATACCTGTACAATTCTATAGCAGGGCAGACTCAATTGAAATGGCTACCGCCTGTGACTCCTACAGTAGCTCCTAGGAGGCACTCAGCTATGGAGCAAATAACAGCACAGATTTTGCAGGCTACGGGGCAATGCTGAAGGAGCGTCACAATCCCCTAGCTACAATACACAGGGGTGATAGAGATAATCGAGTGGCTGGAGGGGGGTCCCCTTGATTTAAGTGGCCCCCACTCCTCCAGGGTACTCCGGCCAGGTGTGACTAGTTGGGTATTTAATTCCATGGCCGCAGGGACCGGTATAAAAGTCTCCCCCGGCTGTGCATTATCTGTCCAGCTAGTGGAGCCCAGTGCCGATTCAAAAAATATGGGGAACCCCTACGCTTTTTTTGTCCCCCTTATTTTTTGCACCAGGACCAGGCGCAGAGCCCGGTGCTGGTTCTAAAAAGATGGGGGATCCCGTGTCCATTTTTTCCGTATTCCTTCCGGAATTCGACTGCAATTGCATATACAGTACTGTACCCCTTAATGTCACTGCTTACAGTATACAGTATTTAGACATGAGCTTGTGTACAGTATCTGTCATGAGGTGCTTTTTTCACTGACACTATAACTTTTTTCTATTGTGATATACTGTACAGAGGCGGCAAACTAGCCAAACGGGAATAATCAGCTTCTGCAGAATAAAATGAGATGCTACAGTACATGCCTATATTCTGTGAGTGACTGCGGCTCTATGAAATTAAATCAGAAAATTTAAATATGAAATGCATTACTAATGTGTGGCATTACTGTACTGTATGTGTATAAGGTGTACTACAATATTTTCTGGTGTAACATAAGGAAAGGGCACTACTGCATGGTCTAATGCAGTGGTTCTCAAACTTGGTCCTCAGGACCCCACACAGTGCATGTTTTGCAGGTAAACCAGCAAGTGCACAGATGTATTCATTACTAACTGACACATTTTAGAAGGTCCATACAGTAGGTGGAGCTAATTTTTTCACTTGTGATTCTGTGAGACCTGCAAAACCTGCACTGTGTGGGGTCCTGAGGACTGAGTTTGAGAACCTGTGGTCTAATGTAAATAAAGATGAATGTGGTGGGGTGTAATGTGAATAAGGGGCATTACTGTTAGGAGTAATGTGGTACTATGATATGATGTCATGAGAATAAGAGACACCACTGCATGATATAATGTGAATAAAGTTGCAGTACTGTGTTGTGTCATTTCATCTTCGGGTATTATTGTGTTACCATGCCCCTTCCCAGCAAGAACATACTGTACACTGTTTTGGGCTGGCACTAAATGTGCACATTGTTCTTATTTAGATTATAGGGGGTAGGAGCGCCAAAATGGGTGATGGTGCTGGGAAAGGGGTGCAGGGTTAGAGGCGGAACTACGTAGCATCTGTGCAAGAGGGCATCAGCCAAAATCTAGCCTAGGGCATCATGTTGGTCAGGTTTGGCTCTGATAATACTGTATACTGTACTCTTACTGTACTTTGCATTCAATACAGATACTGTTTGCACACAGGTTTTACATGAATCATTGGCAATGCTGCAGGAGTGTCTCATTAGGCAATCTAAAATATACCACGACTATGGGTGGGGATACAGTAGGGAAGTTCTGTCACCATAAGCTGTCTGCTGTGTATAGCATATTTCCATCTGAGATGCATTTGTGTGTTTGTAATAAGAAAAAAACATTTTACTGTACATTTAGTGGATACAGTATTTCTCCCCCATAATGACGTATCATACTGTACAGGTACCCTCATGTACTGTACCGTACCATACTGTAAAATTGAATATTTATTGGAAAAACATCAATATTAATGTAAAAATAAAGTATTACAACATCCGATTCCATGTACTGCACTGATCAAAATGTACAGTACTCTTATTCAGGACTTATAAAACTGAAAATAACTGTTCATACAGTACACATCAATAACATTACTACTGTATAATATTCTACATTAGTTTATGCAATAATCAGACAAAGGCAATTTTATCATTTTTTTTAATAATGCACCAATTTAAAATTTTAAACAGAAAATACAGAACTACATATTTGTGGCTTGACCATTTCTTTCAACTACAACAGGTAATACTTTATACAGGTGATTTATATAATTATTACAATGTTCAGGTGTGAGTACTTCTAGCCAAAATTTCTTTATCCCATCCACCAGTTGCTGTTTTGTTGTTGGCTTTGCAACACTCCTAACGTACCTCTTCAATTGAGCCCACACTAATTCGATTGGGTTCATGTCTGGTGATCTATATAAAAATAAAAAAAAAGCGTATAGAAAAAATTAATTACATTACAGTAAATAGAGAAAATTAAACATACAATATTGTACTGTTTATTAAACAAAAAATTTTTTTACAGTACTAGAGTGCTATCCAAAATTTTACTTGTACACTGTTGAAAGAATACTCACTCTGGTGGTGTGCGTTCCCAATTCATACCTTTCTCTTCCATAAATTTGGCTGAGGCGGAGTGTTTAGGATCATTGTCTTGGAATATCCTATGGTGAGTTGGGTAATATTTATTCACAAATGGCACCATACATTTCTCTACTATTGTTTCTTGGAAATATTTCTTATCCATGATTCCTACAGAAATCAAAAAATGTTGTTCATTAATAAGCAACTCCTTTTATTGTGCAGTTACACGTACTCTACAGTACAACATGTATTTTTACAGAACACAGGCACAGAATAAAGTATAGTACTGTACCTTCGAAAAATAATAGGGGACCAGCTCCTAATCGTGATATGCCTCCCCATACATGGACTTTCAATGGATGCTTTGGGCGTGGTTTTAAAGAGATATGGTTACGTTTCCTGAATGACATTCTGGAGAACCGCTCAAGGGCAACAGACGATTCATCTGTGAAAATGACATCATCAAATGTTTCACCACTCTCAATCCATCGCCGTGCCTGTTCCACTCTCTTTTCTTTATTCACATCTCTTATCATTGGAGATATCCTGTGAAGAGCCAAAAATAATGAAATCAGATACAGTTATGAAATTACAGATTTACAGATTACTGTATATACAGTAGACTGTATGTGCAGTATACTGTATTATATACCTACTGTATACATTAAACTGTACATACAGTATATTAAGTTACATACAGAGTAATATATATATACATACTGTACATACACACAAACACACACACACACACAGTATACAGTATGTAATCATCACAATAAGCCGGCAATGCTTCATTGCTGTCTCTGAGTGCCTATACAGTAGGTATCTCTTTTGGGATAGAATATATACAGTATATACACACACACATACTGTATATAGTATAAAGTACACACTCTGTATAATGATTTATGGCATTATTATATCACGTATCAAGGGATTATTAACAGTGCATTTACTGTATGGTTTATACTGCTTTCAGTATTTTACCTTGTTGCGCCAAAGGTCCATCCCATTTTCCGTCGCATCCTTCTGATGCTGGTGGCCGATATGTCCAGGTCATACTTGGAATGGAGAATTCGTTTTATTTGCAGAGCAGTACGCTCATCATCCTCACGAGTTAGTTCCTCCACAATTTGTTGCACTCTCCTACAGTACAATACAGTATGAAAAATATGAATTCATGAACAGCACAATCACAGTTACAATTGATGAAGTTTTTATTTTATTTCAAAAAAATTGTTTATGGTATAAAGCAAGTCATTTAAACATTACAGTAGTGTACAGTACGTACCATGTGCATTTTGTAGGAAATACAAATCTGGGCGTTGTTCTCTCGAATGCATGATAGCGCACCGTTTCTAAAGTGACTATAATGCCACTTTCCTTGAGCCATGCATGGATCTCTTTGATGGTTTTATTTTCTTTTTTCATGTTGGCGATTATCTTGCTCATCGTTTTGTTGATAGTTACTGGCATGTTGTCCAACTATAATTCCTGTATGGAGAGAAAACATTTGTGAATACTGTAGTCTAAAATTTACACATCTGAAAATGCATAAGAGTTTTATGATAGAAGTTAATACTGTACATGTTTACTATCCAGTACCTGATGTTCAAATTTAAGTATTGTATACTGTACAGTACTGAAAATACAACTTCAGTGTTATGGACTGCAATTAGTTTCCTGTATGAAACAGATACAGTACAGTAAATAACCCTCCTTGGAAGTGCATGGGCCCTGTGAGACTTACAGTAGTGTACAGCATAAGGGTCGACTGACATGATGTACAAGCATTACATACAGTACATGTCAGTACTGTATGTAAATTCTTCAATTATTGCCTAACAACAATGCTGCTTACTGTATATTAAATACTGTAGGCCTAGAAATGTGCATCTCAATATAGTAGTTAAAAACACAGGGGCCTATGTGGATAAGCGAGTTCTATGCACACTAAAAATGGCCACCGACCGTGAACCCCCAGCACGTGGCAGCGCTCGTATATGTAGTGAGATACAGTATGGCATACATTTCACAGTTCAGGGGGCAATGCTGAAGGAGCGTCACAATCCCCTAGCTCAATTACATTGGGATAAGCGAGGTCTATGCACATTACGGTATACCGAGCTGGATCGCTTAGCAACCTGACAAAATGGCCGCCGACCGTGAACTCCCAGCACGTGGCAGCGCTCGGATATGTAGTGAGATACAATATGGCATACATTTCACAGTTCAGGGGGCAATGCTGAAGGAGCGTCACAATCCCCTAGCTCAATTACATTGGGATAAGCGAGGTCTACAGTATGCACATTACGGTATACCGAGCTGGATCGCTTAGCAACCTGACAACATGGCCGCCGACCGTGAACTCCCAGCACGTGGCAGCGCTCGGATATGTAGTGAGATACAATATGGCATACATTTCACAGTTCAGGGGGCAATGCTGAAGGAGCGTCACAATCCCCTAGCTCAATTACATTGGGATAAGCGAGGTCTATGCACATTACGGTATACCGAGCTGGATCGCTTAGCAACCTGACAAAATGGCCGCCGACCGTGAACTCCCAGCACGTGGCAGCGCTCGGATATGTAGTGAGATACAATATGGCATACATTTCACAGTTCAGGGGGCAATGCTGAAGGAGCGTCACAATCCCCTAGCTCAATTACATTGGGATAAGCGAGGTCTATGCACATTACGGTATACCGAGCTGGATCGCTTAGCAACCTGACAACATGGCCGCCGACCGTGAACTCCCAGCACGTGGCAGCGCTCGGATATGTAGTGAGATACAATATGGCATACATTTCACAGTTCAGGGGGCAATGCTGAAGGAGCGTCACAATCCCCTAGCTCAATTACATTGGGATAAGCGAGGTCTATGCACATTACGGTATACCGAGCTGGATCGCTTAGCAACCTGACAAAATGGCCGCCGACCGTGAACTCCCAGCACGTGGCAGCGCTCGGATATGGAGTGAGAGATGGTATACATTTTAAAATACACCGGGATAAGTTGTATAGGCCATGGAGCAATGCACAGGGACATTCATCATTTACGTACAGTATATAAATAATTGTAAACCGTAAATGAAAGAATTACCGGTCAAATACTGTATGACGAAACTGTGTCAATGAGCTGGAACAGTATGGCCTGTGAAGAAGTTTTCGAAGGCAGAAACGGAGAGCAAATTATCAGGAGATTTCTGAAAGGTCGGAGAAGATCCACACAGCAAGTCTGCTTACGAGGAAACAGCTTTGCAAAGTGGGTAGCGGGGCGGTGACTGAGACGCTCTTTTATTCACATTCACACAAAAGGAATTCTTACCGCTGTGATTGGTGCCAATATAGGCGCATTCATCCTTACACCAATCACAGAGCATACTGTACTTTTGAATGTGAATTGCCCTACGCCCTTCCCTCCTGGGAGCCTTCACAGGTCTTATGCTATACACAAATACCGAAGATGCACAGTCCGTCAGAATACACTCATTTCATTCACGCTGTTTGGGTGCATTTAGCGTAAAGAATCGCTCCTGCAGATGTACTTTGATTTATGTGAAACCTGTGTGCATCCTTCCATTGACTGTCTTACAATGTAAATAAAATAATACAGTGCATTATTACAGAAAAAAAAAAAAAAAAGAAAGAAAGCACATCATGTCTCGAACCCTGGACCCCCAGTGAGGGAGGTGGGAGCCTTCACCCCTAGCCCACGACGCCTCACGAGAGATTTCTAATTTCATGTGTGAAAGTACTGCAAACAGCGCCCGGCCCCCGCCCCATTGCTGTTGGTTTATGCCTTAGAGGACTCGGACGCTCGCATTTGTAAAGCACGGTGTTTTCCTCCGCCTTCTGCTAGCCTGTTGCCCTTCCCCCATGGGAGCCTGCACAGATCATGCAGTAGACAGGGAGGGAATGCAGGTCATGTGCAATACACAAACGCCCACTGTAGTACTATTTTGCTCACTTACAGTACCGTACTGTAGGTTGCATTTAGCGTAAAGAATCGCTCCTGCAGATGTACTTTGATTTATGTGAAACCTGTGTGCATCCTTCCATTGGATGTACTGTATTGGAGAGAAAAAAAAAATGTTAAAGTGAATGTCACGGGAACACATTAAAAATAAGGTTGGCACTTCCTTCCCATTGGTGTTGGTTTACAGTATGCCGTAGTGTACTCGGACGCTCATGTACTGTAATTGCATTTCAAAGGCACAGTATTTTCCATCGTCTCCCCCCTACCCCCATCGCCCTTCCCCCCTGGGGGCCTGCACAGGGAGGAAATTCAGGTCCTGTGCAATGCACAAACGCTGAAGATCTACAGTACTGTTTTGCTTAGTTGGTAGCGTCAGAATACACTCATTTCATTCACGCTGTTTGGGTGCATTTAGCGTAAAGAATCGCTCCTGCAGATGTACTTTGATTTATGTGAAACCTGTGTGCATCCTTCCATTGACTGTCTTACAATGTAAATAAAATAATACAGTGCATTATTACAGAAAAAAAAAAAAAAAAGAAAGAAAGCACATCATGTCTCGAACCCTGGACCCCCAGTGAGGGAGGTGGGAGCCTTCACCCCTAGCCCACGATGCCTCATGAGAGATTTCTAATTTCATGTGTGAAAGTACTGCAAACAGCGCCCGGCCCTCGCCCCATTGCTGTTGGTTTATGCCTTAGAGGACTCGGACGCTCGCATTTGTAAAGCACGGTGTTTTCCTCCGCCTCCTGCTAGCCTGTTGCCCTTCCCCCATGGGAGCCTGCACAGATCATGCAGTAGACAGGGAGGGAATGCAGGTCATGTGCAATACACAAACGCCCACTGTAGTACTATTTTGCTCACTTACAGTACCGTACTGTAGGTTGCATTTAGCGTAAAGAATCGCTCTTGCAGATGTACTTTGATTTATGTGAAACCTGTGTGCATCCTTCCATTGGATGTACTGTATTGGAGAGAAAAAAAAAAATGTTAAAGTGAATGTCACGGGAACACATTAAAAATAAGGTTGGCACTTCCTTCCCATTGGTGTTGGTTTACAGTATGCCGTAGTGTACTCGGACGCTCATGTACTGTAATTGCATTTCAAAGGCACAGTATTTTCCATCGTCTCCCCCCTACCCCCGTCGCCCTTCCCCCCTGGGGGCCTGCACAGGGAGGAAATTCAGGTCCTGTGCAATGCACAAACGCTGAAGATCTACAGTACTGTTTTGCTTAGTTGGTAGCGTCAGAATACACTCATTTCATTCACGCTGTTTGGGTGCATTTAGCGTAAAGAATCGCTCCTGCAGATGTACTTTGATTTATGTGAAACCTGTGTGCATCCTTCCATTGACTGTCTTACAATGTAAATAAAATAATACAGTGCATTATTACAGAAAAAAAAAAAAAAAAGAAAGAAAGCACATCATGTCTCGAACCCTGGACCCCCAGTGAGGGAGGTGGGAGCCTTCACCCCTAGCCCACGATGCCTCATGAGAGATTTCTAATTTCATGTGTGAAAGTACTGCAAACAGCGCCCGGCCCTCGCCCCATTGCTGTTGGTTTATGCCTTAGAGGACTCGGACGCTCGCATTTGTAAAGCACGGTGTTTTCCTCCGCCTCCTGCTAGCCTGTTGCCCTTCCCCCATGGGAGCCTGCACAGATCATGCAGTAGACAGGGAGGGAATGCAGGTCATGTGCAATACACAAACGCCCACTGTAGTACTATTTTGCTCACTTACAGTACCGTACTGTAGGTTGCATTTAGCGTAAAGAATCGCTCCTGCAGATGTACTTTGATTTATGTGAAACCTGTGTGCATCCTTCCATTGGATGTACTGTATTGGAGAGAAAAAAAAAATGTTAAAGTGAATGTCACGGGAACACATTAAAAATAAGGTTGGCACTTCCTTCCCATTGGTGTTGGTTTACAGTATGCCGTAGTGTACTCGGACGCTCATGTACTGTAATTGCATTTCAAAGGCACAGTATTTTCCATCGTCTCCCCCCTACCCCCATCGCCCTTCCCCCCTGGGGGCCTGCACAGGGAGGAAATTCAGGTCCTGTGCAATGCACAAACGCTGAAGATCTACAGTACTGTTTTGCTTAGTTGGTAGCGTCAGAATACACTCATTTCATTCACGCTGTTTGGGTGCATTTAGCGTAAAGAATCGCTCCTGCAGATGTACTTTGATTTATGTGAAACCTGTGTGCATCCTTCCATTGACTGTCTTACAATGTAAATAAAATAATACAGTGCATTATTACAGAAAAAAAAAAAAAAAGAAAGAAAGCACATCATGTCTCGAACCCTGGACCCCCAGTGAGGGAGGTGGGAGCCTTCACCCCTAGCCCACGACGCCTCATGAGAGATTTCTAATTTCATGTGTGAAAGTACTGCAAACAGCGCCCGGCCCCCGCCCCATTGCTGTTGGTTTATGCCTTAGAGGACTCGGACGCTCGCATTTGTAAAGCACAGTGTTTTCCTCCGCCTCCTGCTAGCCTGTTGCCCTTCCCCCATGGGAGCCTGCACAGATCATGCAGTAGACAGGGAGGGAATGCAGGTCATGTGCAATACACAAACGCCCACTGTAGTACTATTTTGCTCACTTACAGTACCGTACTGTAGGTTGCATTTAGCGTAAAGAATCGCTCCTGCAGATGTACTTTGATTTATGTGAAACCTGTGTGCATCCTTCCATTGGATGTACTGTATTGGAGAGAAAAAAAATGTTAAAGTGAATGTCACGGGAACACATTAAAAATACAGTAAGGTTGGCACTTCCTTCCCATTGGTGTTGGTTTACAGTATGCCGTAGTGTACTCGGACGCTCATGTACTGTAATTGCATTTCAAAGGCACAGTATTTTCCATCGTCTCCCCCCTACCCCCATCGCCCTTCCCCCCTGGGGGCCTGCACAGGGAGGAAATTCAGGTCCTGTGCAATGCACAAACGCTGAAGATCTACAGTACTGTTTTGCTTAGTTGGTAGCGTCAGAATACACTCATTTCATTCACGCTGTTTGGGTGCATTTAGCGTAAAGAATCGCTCCTGCAGATGTACTTTGATTTATGTGAAACCTGTGTGCATCCTTCCATTGACTGTCTTACAATGTAAATAAAATAATACAGTGCATTATTACAGAAAAAAAAAAAAAAAGAAAGAAAGCACATCATGTCTCGAACCCTGGACCCCCAGTGAGGGAGGTGGGAGCCTTCACCCCTAGCCCACGACGCCTCATGAGAGATTTCTAATTTCATGTGTGAAAGTACTGCAAACAGCGCCCGGCCCCCGCCCCATTGCTGTTGGTTTATGCCTTAGAGGACTCGGACGCTCGCATTTGTAAAGCACGGTGTTTTCCTCCGCCTTCTGCTAGTCCTCCATTCCCATTATGCATTAGCGAACTCAGACGCTCATATATTTTAAAAGCACGGTGTTTATACATTGTACTGTACATTCTTCCTTTTACACAATTACTGTAGTTGCGTCTCCATACACATACAGTACTGTACTCCATACTTTTTCCACCGCCTCCCGTTACGCCTACAGTATTGCCAGAGCTGTAGATCAATCCGCCGCTATACTGTACGATCGAAAGTACTGGATTAGTGGAGCATTAGCCACACAGTGGTGGAGATGTGTAATGCATGATGAGTATCTAGATCGTCTCAACGCGCCTGCCTGTGATTAAACTCAGCTATCGCCTTAGCGTGGCTAAACGCCCGTCTCGGCGGAGAAACAGTCAAGATAAAGGTGGCTACATCTGTATACACAATAGATACCCATAATAGGGATAATTTATTTGTTACATATTGTTGGTCACTGCGAAGGCATATGCAAAGCCCTCCGCAAACAGAAATCCAGTGCGGTGTCAAACCCCACTAAACCTATACTTTTTCCTGACACTTTCAGAAAATGTCCAGTAACCACCACCAAATGTCCACTTCCTGACAATCGACTTGCGTATGCCTAGCGATCGAAATTTTCGCACCATTCTTTTGCAATTTGGCCTTGCACCTGTGCATTGCAATCCATACGCATGAGCAGTCGTTCGATAATCGCCCATCATGGGAAATCGCACAACAGCGATCAGGTCTGAATTAGGCCCTATGTTGTTATCATGGCAAGACCTACCTGAGCATGGGTGATTTGTGGTTATGAAAGGTTTAATCAAAATAAACTTGCTGATTTATCACAAATGTACAGACATTATTCAAGAATACGTATGTCTTGCACTGACTAAAAAACAGTAAAATAAGCCTTAAGATATGGTTCAATGATTTGATAGTGACTGGAGTATGAGTGAAGCTGGATGGCTAAATAACATTACTCAACATGCAATAATGTTGAAGTTTTAATATCATGACTGAGGTAATATAACAATAGCAGTAAATAGATACACAGGTTCTGTTATAAAGAGTCCACAAATAAATAAGGTGCAGTATGCACAGTCCTTGAAATAAAAGGTAGGATACAAAGAGCAAAGTTCAGGTTTACACCAAGCATGGTTGCAGGATAGCAGCACACTTCTGCACAGGTTCAGGTACAGTATCAAGAAGTGTCCATAATATACAATGTGCAGGTATGTAGAGTGAGAGAATTTAGAATAACTGTAGCAAAGTTCAGGACAGCATAAAAAGTACTGTATGTGCAACTGGATACTACAAAGGGATACCAGGATTGCACAGTACCAGTTAGCCCGCTAGTTCAGTAGGATATACCGTAAGGATTACACCATGCAGGCTAGAAGCAATACACTGCAGGGTTTCGGGATTGCACAAAAGGATGATCCAACAGTGTAAAAAGATTCACTGAAGCACACAGGAATGAGAAGCCAAAGCACTTAAACCTCTAGGAGACAGTTGTACTGGCAACAGATTACCTGCGTATTACTCCACCTAATTAATTAATAAAGCTAATGACAAGTACAGAAAAATGTGTTTTGTTTCAGACACCATGGGGCATATGTTATAGGGTCCGAATTTGCTGGAGGTGTGGGATGCCGGATGATCTCTGAATTTTTTTTAAAGTGACAATTATTTATTTATTTATGATTTATTTCTTAACAGTTTCTTATATAGCGCAGAAAATTCTGTTGCTCTTTACAATTGGAGACATTGATAATACAAAACTGTAATAAACAAACAGTCATAGAGGTACTGTATGAAGGCACTGCTCTCAAGCTTACAATCTATAGGGAAATGGGCACTGATACACAAGGATAGGTGTTATCTATTGCATAGTGGTCCACCGGATTGCAAAGGTTCTAGGTGGGTTGCATGATATCAAATCACAGCAATGATGAACCAGGGTCAGAAGGAAGGGAAAGTGAAGAAAGAGAAAATATGTGGAGGATATGTGCACAGTGCAGGATTAAGGGGGGTAGCCCAGTGGTAAGTACCCCGGGCCCCTCTTTCAAAGGGGAGCCCCGGCCATAGCTGCTGTCCACAGATGTTTCTGCCTGTCTCCAGGTTCCACCGCCAGCAGCAGCATTCACAGCAGTAGCGGGAGTGCTGCTGCCTGCGGTGAAGCCTAGAGAGAAGTAGAATCATCCCCGATGCCTGCAATTGAATCTGCCCGCTTGCTTTCCCCACCATCTGCAGCGCCAGTGTAAGTAGCGGCGCTGCGCAACTGACACTTGTGGATGAGACATCACGACGTCTCATTCCCCAAGAAGGCAACGAGTAGCAGGACATTGGGAGGAGGCTGGATAGACTCTGAAGGTGCCTGTCAGCGCTGCGGACATCAGTGCGTATGTAACTGAGGAGGAGGGGGTGGGGGTGATTGGGGGGGGGGGAATCATTAAATATATTTTAGAAGGTGTTAAATATATTATTAAATATGTGATGGGGTTTATTAAAATTTTAAGGAATGGGGGAATCATTAAATATTTATGAGGTGGGGTAACATTAAATAAGGGGTTAGCCCCTTTTTTAATGTGCCCCACCTCATAAATTTTTAATGATTCCCCCACCTCTTAAACATTTCATGAGCCCCCATCACATGTTTAATAATGTATTTAACATCTTCAAAAATAAATATATATATATATATAAATATATATATATATATATATATATATATACATACACAGTAAAAAACAGACACCCAACCGACTTTTCAAACATTTGAATCTCCCCCATAGGCTAGAACCCACAGCACTCATACATCCGCGGTGCCAGTGGTATTTGTGACCACACCATTTAAATAAAAAGATCATACAAATTCAGCACTCACCTAATATTAACACTTCAAACTGTAATTCATCTGAATTCAGGGAATGTTCGTTCCAAAATATTGCAATAGTTTGTTAAGCTGACCAGCCACTTCACAGCCATTCCCATTTGATCAGTCCCTGCACTGACTTTCAAAAATCTAAGCATTGCTCTCAGGCATCTTTTGGATTTTAAATGCACAAAATGCTTCTATCATGGGTTTAGGCCCTGTCTCACTCTTTTAAAGAGACAGGAACCACACGCAAGCATATCAGTTAATAAACACCTGGGGAATTTCTAAACATTTAAATTACATATTATAAAACCTGCGGTACTGACATGAGGGGGAGGGGCCATCCTGTCTTTAGTGCCCGGGCCCCCTGGGGGCTTTATCCAGCGCTGTATGTGCGGACTGTACAGTGGGGATATAATCAAATAAGAAAGCTTATGAAGGTAATGTGAGTGGTTCTGGAATGTGATAAGCTAGCCTGAAGAGTTTAGTTTTCAAGGAACGCTTGAAGGTTTCGGAGACTAGGGAAGAGTCTTATTGTGCATGGTAGGGCATTCCACAGAGTGGGTGCAGCTTAAAGAAAGTCCTGCAATCGTGCATGGTAGTAAGTAGTGAGTGTGGATGAGAGGTAGATCCTGTGAAGAGTGGAGAGGTCGGGTTGGGAGATATTTTCAATTGAGCAAAGAGATGTACATTGGTGTAGTATGCTTAATGGCCGTATGTATGAGTAAAAAGTATTTTATATTGATTATGGTAGAATACAGGTAACCAATGGAGGGACTGACAGAGTAGATCGGCCATTTATAAGACACCTTTAAATAATTGTCTAAAATCAGCTGGCATCCCGCACCTCCGGCAAACTCGGACCCAGAGTCGGGCCCTGGTACAAGAAGGGGATATGGCCTTATGAAGGAGGTGTGACCAGACCCCTTCCATTAAAATAAAATAATTCTATGCATCGTGCGGGCACAAAGCGGGCGAATGCTCCACACAGGAGGGGGTGCGGGAAGAGGGATGGGATGGCTTGCTCCCCACCAACTGAGAGAGGACAGGCTGCAGCCCCCTTCCCACTCAGTAAACAGCACTGAGCAACGTGTAATGGGCTGGGGAGAGTGGCTGCTACAGTGACAGTCAGATTTCTATCTCCTGTCTGGCTTTCTGCGATGTGAAAGAGGGAGGGGGGGCAGCGGTACCTGTGACCCTGCAACAGGCCTTAGTCCAGGTAAAGAGTAGCCGCCCCCAACCCCCCCTCTTTCAGCGCCACTGCTCGAACCCTATAACATATGCCAACATATTTTAGAAAATGGGCCTCAAAATGTTTTTAAGTTTTAGAGGACTACTTTGGGAATCTTCATTGATGTTATTAAAATAAAAATGAAAAGGTTGTCACAGTTTGTCCAGTATACAACAAGCAACTATCAAAATCAATTTAAATACATATACTGGATTACCAGGAACATGTGCTACCAATAGAAATACAGTATAGAAAAACTATAAAGTGCAATTTGTTTTAATATATAAGACAAGACAGTGAAGGTAACTACAATTTGTATAATGAAATAAAAATACCTAGAGTACACATCTATTGTTTTCCAACAGATTCTGACAACAGGTGTAAATAAGAGCTGCATAAAATATGTTATACCAACCATGAAAAGTTAACTCAGACAATACTGCAGTATTATATACATAATTTGTGTCACAATTTGCATTACAATCTACCAAGAGACACCGTAACATAAGTAATAGGGTCTGAGTTTGGCGGAGGTGCAGGATGCTGGCCGAACCCAGCTTCTATGGGCTGCAGTCAATGCAGTCCCTAGAGGACAGTTCTTGTACGCATGCCAAGCTGACACCTGCCAGATCCATTGCATATGTGCGATACGGACAATCCAGAATATTGACTGTTGACATTAAGATGGGTAGGAGCCGCCACTGGTTAGGACCAAGGTTAGGCTTAGGCTAAATAATGCAAAATATTGTATGTCGACATTCATTCTTGCATATTTGTTCATAATCCTAAACATAAACCTAATTAAACCCTAATTGGGAAATGTCGACATTATGACCATGTCGACATTTGTGAAGTCTTACATATTTTATGTCAACCTGTTGATATTTTGGTGTTGACATTCTGAATGACACCCGTATGATGTGTAGTAGGTGTCATTAATGGTGCAAACATGTTTCAACTACATATGTTGCACAGGAACTAAGTGGCTTTTATATATATATAGCCAATGTAATGCATCATAATAAACATCTAATATACAGTATGAGCAGTTTGTGCATTTTAGAAAAAAGTTTTGTGCAATATTACCAGCTATTGATACATTTGAGAATAATGCCATTTTATCCCAAAACAAAGACATACATGTAATCGGGCATCTTGTAATAAATATCTTCAGCTAGATTATGTCAAATAACTTATATTAAAAAATAATAAAATGAATGAATATTAGAGATGGCTTAGTATATTATCCCGCAGGTTGCAAATTAAGTGAGTACCCCACACACTAATTAAAATAGTTCTAGACAATATGAAACACCATGGGAATAAAATATCATCATTGATTAGATAGCTACAATTAATTCTTAAGTAGCTCTATGGCAGGTTGTGCAGCTAGAGTAAAGGAAATAATAAATAAATTAAGTTAAATAAATAGTAACTAAATAATGTTTATTTAGTTACTGTGCTTACATTTCTCTTATGTCTTAAGTTTTTTTGCATTTAAATTTTTTCCCTTTGTTATACTTGTGTCAATTGTTCAAAGGGGTTCTGGATGATAGGCTGGCAGTCATTAGGTTGACAGTCAAAAGGTCTACACCAAATTGTCGACATGCATTAGGTCAACATGTACAAAAGGTAAATATGGTCAATAAGGCAACTTGTAATAGGTTGAGGGTTTAAGGTTTACAGATTCAAAAGGTCGACATGATAATAATCAACACACATATGGTGGACACAAGGTTTTTTTCTTCATTATTTTTACTTTTTCATCATTTACCATCCATGTGGACAACGAATGGAAATAGCAGCCTGTGATGATTGCAGCGTAAGCCATGTGAGGCACTTTGCCTGAAATGTGGCGATCGGAGTGAGCCACGGAGTATAAACATGCCACTCATTTGGTGTTTAAACTAGTGATGTGCACCGGAAATTTTTCGTGTTTTGTGTTTTGGTTTTGGATTCAGTTCCGCGGCCGTGTTTTGGATTCCGATGCGTTTTGGCAAAACCTCCCTGAAATTTTTTTGTTGGATTCAGGTGTTTTTTTTGGATTCGGGTGTTTTTTTACAAAAAACCCTCAAAAACAGGTTAAATCATAGAATTTGGGGGTCATTTTGATCCCATAGTATTATTAACCTCAATAACCATAATTTCTACTAATTTCCAGTCTATTATGAACACTTCACACCTCACAATATTATTTTTAGTCCTAAAATTTGCACCGAGGTCGCTGGATGGCTAAGCAAACACCTGGCCCATCTAGGAGTGGCACTGCAGTGTCAGACAGGATGGCAGATTTAAAAAATAGTTCCCAAACAGCACATGATGCAAAGAAAAAAAGAGGTGCAATGAGGTAGCTGTGTGACTAAGCTAAGCGACCCCAGTGGCCGACACAAACAACTGGCCAACCTAGGAGTGGCACTGCAGTGTCAGACAGGATGGCAGATTTAAAAAATAGTCCCCAAACAGCACATGATGCAAAGAAAAAAAGAGGTGCAATGAGGTAGCTGTGTGACTTAGCTAAGCGACCCAAGTGGCCGACACAAACACCTGGCCCATCTAGGAGTGGCACTGCAGTGTCAGACAGGATGGCATATTTAAAAAATAGTCCCCAAATGGCACATGATGCAAAAAAAAAGAAGAGGTGCAACAGAGGCGTCACTAGGGTTGGTGTCACCCGGTGTGGTAACTCATGGTGTCACCCCCCATGGACCTCCGCGTGCGTGCGTGTGTGTGTATGTATATATATATATATATATATATATATATATATGTATATATGTGTAAACACACACACATACGGTGATCGAAGAAGGAAGTGGGGATATGGAAAATTGAAAGGGGTAGTGTCCAATCAGAAGGGGGGTATCCTTAAGAGGCACTGGGTGAGAGGGAGGACACATGGTGGAGGAAGGGACTGAGGAGGACGGGGGCATTGGGTGAGAGGGGGATGCAGGGTGGGAGCAGGACATAATGGATAGAGGGACAGAGGAAGGGGGAGATGCTGGGTGGGAGAGGACGCAGAGTGGGAGAGGGACATACTGGGGACTGGGACGCTGGGTGGCAGAGGACGCAGAGTGGGAGGGGGACATGCTGGGTGGGAGAGGACGCAGAGTGGGAGGGAGACATGCTGGGGACTGGGAGGCTGGGTGGGAGAGGACGCAGAGTGGGAGGGGGACATGCTGGGGACTGAGACGCTGGGTGGGAGAGGACGCAGAGTGGGAGGGGGACATGCTGGGGATTGGGACGCTGGGTGGGAGAGGACGCAGAGTGGGAGGGGGACATGCTGGGGACTGGGACGCTGGGTGGGAAAGGACGCAGAGTGGGAGGGGGACATGCTGGGGACTGGGACGCTGGGTGGGAGAGGACGCAGAGTGGGAGGGGACATGCTGGGGACTGGGACACTGGGTGGGAGAGGACGCAGAGTGGGAGGGGGACATGCTGGGGACTGGGACGCTGGGTGGGAGAGGACGCAGAGTGGGAGGGGGACATGCTGGGGACTGGGACGCTGGGTGGGAAAGGACGCAGAGTGGGAGGGGGACATGCTGGGGACTGGGACGCTGGGTGGGAGAGGACGCAGAGTGGGAGGGGACATGCTGGGGACTGGGATCTGGGTGGGAGAGGACGTAGAGTGGGAGGGGGACATGCTGGGGACTGGGACGCTGGGTGGGAGAGGATGCAGAGTGGGAGAGGTTTGGACGCTGGGTGGGAGAGGATGCAGAGTGGGAGAGATTGGGACGCCGGGTGGGAGAGGATGCAGAGTGGGATGGGGACAGACTGGGGACACAGGGTTGGAGAGAAACATACTGGACAGACTGTCATTTCATTTTAAAGCCTACCAGCTCCAGCGGCGGCAGGTACAGGAACCAAGCGCCCGGCGGTGCTCCTTCACCGGCAGTGACGAGATCCAGGCGCATCTCCCGTGCGCGCCCGGCGGTGCTCCGGCGGTGGCAGGCAGGGATGAGAGCCGGCCCGGGTACCCGCTAGCTGCAAAGACAGGAGCCGGGCGCACCCCACGTGGGCACCATACACTGGACTCCCATTCTTCCTCCCAGAATAATACATCTACGGTCTACCCCCCCGAATGGCCTGCCCTGCGGTGCCGGCGTGATGACATATATATATATATATATATTATATATATATATATATATATATACATTACACTCACACAATATATATATATAATATATATATATATATATATATATATATACAGTCACTGGAAAGGGCACTCTGGGATATCCATTGTAATAGCCGGGGTGCCTTCCCAAATGAATAATAGACAAATGCAGGTGTGTCCCCTTAGAGAAAGGAACAGGCGGCACTCCTCCGGACTTTTTCAAATAAGCTGTTGCTTTTAATAGAACAACGTTTAAGGCCCAATGGCCTTTTCATCAGGTGCAATAAAAGCGATAAAAGATGAACATACCTTATATATAAGAGGACTGTGAGTCCAACAGTGTGTCTCTCCCGCCTCTCCGTGGGTGGCGCCGGTACTGTGACGTAACCGGCGCACTGAACGTGACTCTGGGCAGCTGGACGAGATGCATGCTGGGACCGTAACTAAGGACACCAGCGGGCGGTTGCTGGGAAAGGCGTGTCGCTGCCGGGAGCATGCCGGGTGGGTAGTTAAGGAAGCCAGCGGCTGGTTGCTAAGAGCGGCATGACGTCACGGTGAGTGACATACTGCACCCGGCATCTATTGATTGCGGCAGTACAGACCCGGCGACGCCGCGGCGGTAAAAGTAGTCAGGCCAGGCGGGTGTACAGCTCTTTTTGGTGTCACCCTATTGAAGGGTGACACCTGGGTGCGGGCCGCACCCCCCGCACCCCCCTCATGACGCCACTGAGGTGCAATGAGGTAGCTGTGTGACTAAGCTAAGCGACAAAAGTGGCTGACACAAACACCTGGCCCATCTAGGAGTGGCACTGCAGTTTTCTGGCGAGAGGATGAGTGCTCCCATCCTCATGTGAATCTGAACCACTAGCCATGAACATAGGCCAGGGCCTCAGCCGTTCCTTGCCACTCCGTGTCGTAAATGGCATATTGGCAAGTTTATGCTTCTCATCAGACGCTTTTAATTTTGATTTTTGGGTCATTTTACTGAACTTTTGTAGTATACTTGACGACACAGAGGTAGAGCAGTGGACTTCTGTACTGTACTGCTATATATATACTGGTGGTCACAGCAACATTCTGCACTGTCCCCTCCTACTATATACTGCGCACAACTAAAATGCAGCACAGGTATGGATGCATAGTATACTTGATGACACAGAGGTAGAGCAGTGGACTACTGTACCGTACTGCTATATATATATATATACTGGTGGTCACAGCAACATTCTGCACTGTCCCCTCCTACTATATACTGCGCACAACTAAAATGCAGCACAGGTATGGATGGATAATATACTTGACGACACAGAGGTAGAGCAGTGTACTACTGTATCGTACTGCTATATATATACTGGTGGTCAGCAAAATTCTGCACTGTCCTCCTACTATATATACTGCGCACAACTAAAATGCAGCACAGGTATGGATGGATAATATACTTGACGACACAGAGGTAGAGCAGTGGACTACTGTACCGTACTGCTATACTGGTGGTCAGCAAAATTCTGCACTGTCCTCCTACTATATACTACAATGCAGCACAGATATGGAGCATTTTTCAGGCAGATATCGTAGATATTTTCAGCACACTGAGCACAGATATTTGCAGCACACTGTGCACAGATATTTGCAGCACACTGAGCACAGATATTTACAGCACACTGAACACAGAAATGAGAGAACGCTGCATGTCCTCTCGCTATCATCTCCAATGCACGAGTGAAAATGGCAGCGACGCGCGGCTCCTTATATAGAATACAAATCTCGCGAGAATCCGACAGCGGGATGATGACGTTCAGGCGCGCTCAGGTTAACCGAGCAAGGCGGGAAGATCCGAAGCTGCCTCAGAACCGTGTAAAATGGGTGAAGTTCGGGGGGGGGGGGGGGGTGGATCCCGAGGAACCGAACCCGCTCATCACTAGTTTAAACATACAAAATTACATTGAAAAACTAAAATTTGTGTCAACCTGCTTTGTGTTGATCATCTCCATGTTAACCTTTTGCTTGTATTTGCAAATATATGATAAGCCACCAGGCCCCAACATGGCTCCTCTGATACTGGTAGTTTAAGCCTTGGATGAAGAACCCCACAAGTCGGCAAAGGCCAGCCACACCAGGGCAGCACACATGTGAGAAGGTAAAGTGTTAGCAGATGTTAATAAAAAGAAAGCAAAATCTATATACAAAATGTGATATGCTAGTTAAGGTGTAATTAAAAAACCTAAATTAATAATGAAAGTGTTAAGGGGGTGCTAAATAAGATCTCACAGTGTGCTACCCCAAAGCAGCCCGGCCACACCAATCCATGGAGGACCGCACCCCAGACTCACCCCATGTGAAACATTGCCAAAATCTCGCCAATAAACAGACCAGCTTCTGGCTGGCAAGATTGACAGAAGCATGCACAGATCAGTGAAATCCGTATATCCTTCTGTCTGTAAAGTGTTTAAATGGATAAAAAATGTTAAAAAAAAAAGACGTGCAAGTTGCCCCCAAAGCTTAACCAGCCCTGGGCTCTCCTGGTAGCTTAGATACAGGAAAAAGATGTGTAGTGGTTCCCCAAATATTAACATCCTGCACTGGGCTATTGGACCGGTCCTGGTTCCAAAATTATGGGGAGAAAAAGATGCAGGGGTCCCCCGTATTTTTGGAACCAGCACCGGGCTCCACTAGCCAGGGAGGTAATGCTGCAGCCAGGGGACACTTTTATACAGGTCCTGTGGCCACAGCCCCTCCAACTAGTCAACCCTGGCCATTGAGGTCAACCACAAGAGAGACCTCAATTGACCTTGCTGTCTTCGGTAGACTGCAGGTTCCCCCATTATATACTATGCGTTCTGCTTGATTGGCAGGCCAGGAACGCACAGCCAATCAGAAGAGCGCTATGATGTGGCACTCCCTGATTGACTGGCGGGTCCCCAAGTGACAGGAGTCATGAGTGGTCACGGCATTTGGGGAAATCGGATCCATGTTTACACATGGATCCTCTTCAGTGCAGTGGACCAAGGTTTTTTGCGTTTATTATTTTTTAACCATGTGGATGTCTACATGGAATGAATCAGACCGAACTACACTGGAAATAGGTGAGTATATACAGTTTACGTATTTTTTTAACTTTTTTAACTATTTATTTACTTTTTCTGACAAAAGCATGCACGGATCTCATGGACCTGTGCATTTTTCTGTCAAACTCGCACAATGTAATGATACATCACATTACATTGTGCGAGTTTGTATTCTAGAAGACTCGCACTATATTGCACAATATAATAACCTCAAACTTAAAAACTTGCAGGCTATTACATTGGACGAGTGTGGGGACAAACTTGCATCCTCTAATGTGCTAGAAGGTGTGGGTTTGTCCCGCAAAAAAAAACTTGCACCCCATTACATTCCACCATCTACCTTCTCACATTTGTGCAGCCCTGGGGTGGCTAGCCTTTGCCGACTTGTGGGGTTCTGCACCCCAGGCTTAAACCTAGCATTAGGGACCACCAGTATCAGAGGAGCCGTGTCGGGACCTGGTGGCTTATCAGATGTTTGCAAATGTATGTAACTATATAAACTCTGGATTTCTATTATATATAGTTTTTGAAGTCATATTACTGGAACAACTTAGTGTACTAGTTGTTAATGGGTTAATCCCCATTCTATTTCTTGCTGAGACTAATGCCTCCCTTCCATGCACCTGTAGTATATTTTCTAATTGTTATGAACAACTTACATTTTGTTCTGACCTTTTGCTTGTGTCAACCTCATGTACCGATCGCTTTTTGGGGTGTTTACCTTTTTCATTTTGCCCTGTTGACCTGTTTGACCAAGTCAAACTATTGCATGTCGACAATTTGGGGTCAACCTATTTATGGTCGACCCAATGATCCACACTCTGTTCAATGAGCTATGAAAATTTATTTCCAGTAACAAATATACCCAAGTATCTCTTAACATCTGTCAATCCCATTAAACCCTAGTATACTCCTTACTGCATGTTAATCGGATTGAGGTATAATAGCAACATTTTATATAACAAAAAGATTGCTTTTACCTCTGACTACACTTGTCCTGTTATTTTGTGCAATTATTGGTCATTTTACAGCAGATGATTTTATTTAAGCTATTAAAATTTAGAGATGTGCACCGGAAATTTTTCGGGTTTTGTGTTTTGGTTTTGGGTTCGGTTCCGTGGCCGTGTTTTGGGTTAGAACGCATTTTGGCAAAACCTCACCGAATTTTTTTTGCCGGATTCGGGTGTGTTTTGGATTTGGGTGTTTTTTTCAAAAAACCCTAAAAAACAGCTTAAATCATAGAATTTGGGGGTCATTTTGATCCCAAAGTATTATTAACCTCAATAACCATAATTTCCACTCATTTTCAGTCTATTCTGAACACCTCACACCTCACAATATTATTTTTAGTCCTAAAATTTGCACCGAGGTCGCTGGATGACTAAGCTCAGCGACCCAAGTGGCCGACACAAACACCTGGCCCATCTAGGAGTGGCACTGCAGTGTCAGGCCGGATGGCCCTTCCAAAAAATACTCCCCAAACAGCACATGACGCAAAGAAGAAAAAAAAGAGGCGCAATGAGGTAGCTGTGTGACTAAGATAAGTGACCCTAGTGGCCGACACAAACACCTGGCCCATCTAGGAGTGGCACTGCAGTGTCACGCAGGATGGCCCTTCCAAAAAATACTCCCCAAACAGCACATGAGGCAAAGAAGAAAAAAAAGAGGCGCAATGAGGTAGCTGTGTGACTAAGATAAGCGACCCTAGTGGCCGACACAAACACCTGGCCCATCTAGGAGTGGCACTGCAGTGTCACGCAGGATGGCCCTTCCAAAAAACACTCCCCAAACAGCACATGACGCAAAGAAAAATGAATGAAAAAAGAGGTGCAAGATGGAATTGTCCTTGGGCCCTCCCACCCACCCTTATGTTGTATAAACAGGACATGCACACTTTAACCAACCCATCATTTCAGTGACAGGGTCTGCCACACGACTGTGACTGAAATGACGGGTTGGTTTGGACCCCCACCAAAAAAGAAGCAATTAATCTCTCCTTGCACAAACTGGCTCTACAGAGGCAAGATGTCCACCTCATCATCATCCTCCGATTCATCACCGTGTACATCCCCCTCCTCACAGATTATCAATTCGTCCCCACTGGAATCCACCATCACAGCTCCCTGTGTACTTTGTGGAGGCAATTGCTGCTGGTGAATGTCTCCATGGAGGAATTGATTATAATTCATTTTAATGAACATCATCTTCTCCACATTTTCTGGAATTAACCTCGTACGCCGATTGCTGACAAGGTGAGCGGCGGCACTAAACACTCTTTCGGTGTACACACTTGTGGGAGGGCAACTTAGGTAGAATAAAGCCAGTTTGTGCAAGGGCCTCCAAATTGCCTCTTTTTCCTGCCAGTATACGTACGGACTGTCTGACGTGCCTACTTGGATGCGGTCACTCATATAATCCTCCACCATTCTTTCAATGGTGAGAGAATCATATGCAGTGACAGTAGACGACATGTCCGTAATCGTTGTCAGGTCCTTCAGTCCGGACCAGATGTCAGCATCAGCAGTCGCTCCAGACTGCCCTGCATCACCGCCAGCGGGTGGGCTCGGAATTCTGAGCCTTTTCCTCGCACCCCCAGTTGCGGTAGAATGTGAAGGAGGAGATGTTGACAGGTCGCGTTCCGCTTGACTTGACAATTTTCTCACCAGCAGTTCTTTGAACCCTTGCAGACTTGTGTCTGCCGGAAAGAGAGATCCAAGGTAGGTTTTAAATCTAGGATCGAGCACGGTGGCCAAAATGTAGTGCTCTGATTTCAACAGATTGACCACCCGTGAATCCTTGTTAAGCGAATTAAGGGCTCCATCCACAAGTCCCACATGCCTAGCGGAATCGTCAGTGTTAGCTCCTCCTTCAATGTCTCCAGCTTCTTCTGCAAAAGCCTGATGAGGGGAATGACCTGACTCAGGCTGGCAGTGTCTGAACTGACTTCACGTGTGGCAAGTTCAAAAGGTTGCAGAACCTTGCACAACGTTGAAATCATTCTCCACTGCGCTTGAGACAGGTGCATTCCACCTCCTATATCGTGCTCAGTTGTATAGGCTTGAATGGCCTTTTGCTGCTCCTCCAACCTCTGAAGCATATAGAGGGTTGAATTCCACCTCGTTACCACTTCTTGCTTCAGATGATGGCAGGGCAGGTTCAGGCGTTTTTGGTGGTGCTCCAGTCTTCTGTACGTGGTGCCTGTACGCCGAAAGTGTCCCACAATTCTTCTGGCCACCAACAGCATCTCTTGCACGCCCCTGTCGTTTTTTAAATAATTCTGCACCACCAAATTCAAGGTGTGTGCAAAACATGGGACGTGCTGGAATTTGCCCATATTTAATGCACACACAATATTGCTGGCGTTGTCCGATGCCACAAATCCACAGGAGAGTCCAATTGGGGTAAGCCATTCTGCGATGATCTTCCTCAGTTGCCGTAAGAGGTTTTAAGCTGTGTGCGTATTCTGGAAAGCGGTGATACAAAGTGTAGCCTGCCTAGGAAAGAGTTGGCGTTTGCGAAATGCTGCTACTGGTGCCGCCGCTGCTGTTCTTGCGGCGGGAGTCAATACATCTACCCAGTGGGCTGTCACAGTCATATAGTCCTGAGTCTGCCCTGCTCCACTTGTCCACATGTCCGTGGTTAAGTGGACATTGGGTACAACTGCATTTTTTAGGACACTGGTGAGTTTTTTTTCTGAGGTCTGTGTACATTTTCGGTATCGCCTGCCTAGAGAAATGGAACCTAGATGGTATTTGGTACCGGGGACACAGTACCTCAATCAAGTCTATAGTTGGCTCTGCAGTAATGATGGATACCGGAACCACGTTTCTCACCGCCCAGGATGCCAAGGCCTCAGTTATCCGCTTTGCAGCAGGATGACTGCTGTGATATTTCATCTTCCTCGCAAAGGACTGTTGGACAGTCAATTGCTTGGTGGAAGTAGTAAAAGTCGTCTTACGACTTCCCCTCTGGGATGACCATCGACTCCCAGCAGCAACAACAGCAGCGCCAGCAGCAGTAGGCGTTACACGCAAGGATGCATCGGAGGAATCCCAGGCAGGAGAGGACTCGTCAGAATTGCCAGTGACATGGCCTGCAGGACTATTGGCATTCCTGGGGAAGGAGGAAATTGACACTGAGGGAGTTGGTGGGGTGGTTTGAGTGAGCTTGGTTACAAGAGGAAGGGATTTACTGGTCAGTGGACTGCTTCCGCTGTCGCCCAAAGTTTTTGAACTTGTCACTGACTTATGATGAATGCGCTGCAGGTGACGTATAAGGGAGGATGTTCCGAGGTGGTTAACGTCCTTACCCCTACTTATTACAGCTTGACAAAGGCAACACACGGCGTGACAAATGTTGTCCGCATTTCTGTTGAAATACTTCCAAAACCGAAGAGCTGATTTTTTTGGTATTTTCACCAGGCATGTCAATGGCCATATACCTCCCACGGACAACAGGTGTCTCCCCGGGTGCCTGACTTAAACAAACCACCTCACCATCAGAATCCTCCTTGTCAATTTCCTCCCCAGCGCCAGCAACACCCATATCCTCCTCATCCTGGTGTACTTCAACACTGACATCTTCAATCTGACTATCAGGAACTGGACTGCGGGTGCTCCTTCCAGCACTTGCAGGGGGCGTGCAAATGGTGGAAGGCGCATGCTCTTCACGTCCAGTGTTGGGAAGGTCAGGCATCGCAACCGACACAATTGGACTCTCCTTGTGGATTTGTGATTTCGAAGAACGCACAGTTCTTTGCTGTGCTTTTGCCAGCTTAAGTCTTTTCATTTTTCTAGCGAGAGGCTGAGTGCTTCCATCCTCATGTGAAGCTGAACCACTAGCCATGAACATAGGCCAGGGCCTCAGCCGTTCCTTGCCACTCCGTGTGGTAAAAGGCATATTGGCAAGTTTACGCTTCTCCTCCGACGATTTTATTTTAGATTTTTGAGTCCTTTTTTTACTGATATTTTGTGTTTTGGATTTTACATGCTCTGTACTATGACATTGGGCATCGGCCTTGGCAGACGACGTTGATGGAATTTCATCGTCTCGGCCATGACTAGTGGCAGCAGCTTCAGCACGAGGTGGAAGTGGATCTTGATCTTTCCCTATTTTTGGAACCTCAACATTTTTGTTCTCCATATTTTAATAGGCACAACTAAAAGGCAACTCAGGTAAACAATGGAGATGGATGGATACTAGTATACTTATGGATGACGAGTGACTGACGACACAGAGGTAGCTACAGCCATGGACTACCATACTGCGTCTGCTAGTATAGAGATGATAATGATATAAAAAATATATATATATATCACTACTGCAGGTATATATAATATAATGACGGACCTGCTGGACACTGTCAGCAGACTCCTAAACTACTAGTATGAAGAAGATAGAAAAAAAACCCCCACCACAGGTAGGTATACAATTATGGACGAGCACTGACGACACAGAGGTAGCTACAGCCGTGGACTACCGTACTGCGTCTGCTAGTATAGAGATGATAATGATATAAAAAATATATATATATCACTACTGCAGGTATATATAATATAATGACGGACCTGCTGGACACTGTCAGCAGACTCCTAAACTACTAGTATGAAGAAGATAGAAAAAAAACCCCACCACAGGTAGGTATACAATTATGGACGAGCACTGACGACACAGAGGTAGCTACAGCCGTGGACTACCGTACTGCGTCTGCTAGTATAGAGATGATAATGATATAAAAAATATATATATATCACTACTGCAGGTATATATAATATAATGACGGACCTGCTGGACACTGTCAGCAGACTCCTAAACTACTAGTATGAAGAAGATAGAAAAAAAACCCCACCACAGGTAGGTATACAATTATGGACGAGCACTGACGACACAGAGGTAGCTACAGCCGTGGACTACCGTACTGCGTCTGCTAGTATAGAGTAGTGATGAGCGCCTGAAATTTTTCGGGTTTTGTGTTTTGGTTTTGGGTTCGGTTCCGCGGCCGTGTTTTGGGTTCGACCGCGTTTTGGCAAAACCTCACCGAATTTTTTTTGTCGGATTCGGGTGTGTTTTGGATTCGGGTGTTTTTTTCAAAAAACCCTAAAAAACAGCTTAAATCATAGAATTTGGGGGTCATTTTGATCCCATATTATTATTAACCTCAAAAACCATAATTTCCACTCATTTTCAGTCTATTCTGAATACCTCACACCTCACAATATTATTTTTAGTCCTAAAATTTGCACCGAGGTCGCTGGATGGCTAAGCAAACACCTGGCCCATCTAGGAGTGGCACTGCAGTGTCAGACAGGATGGCAGATTTAAAAAATAGTTCCCAAACAGCACATGATGCAAAGAAAAAAAGAGGTGCAATGAGGTAGCTGTGTGACTAAGCTAAGCGACCCCAGTGGCCGACACAAACAACTGGCCAACCTAGGAGTGGCACTGCAGTGTCACGCAGGATGTCCCTTCCAAAAAACCCTCCCCAAACAGCACATGACGCAAAGAAAAAAAGAGGCGCAATGAGGTAGCTGTGTGAGTAAGATTAGCGACCCTAGTGGCCGACACAAACACCGGGCCCATTTAGGAGTGGCACTGCAGTGTCACGCAGGATGTCCCTTCCAAAAAACCCTCCCCAAACAGCACATGACGCAAAGAAAAAAAGAGGCGCAATGAGGTAGCTGTGTGAGTAAGATTAGCGACCCTAGTGGCCGACACAAACACCGGGCCCATCTAGGAGTGGCACTGCAGTGTCACGCAGGATGGCCCTTCCAAAAAACCCTCCCCAAACAGCACATGACGCAAAGAAAAAAAGAGGCGCAATGAGGTAGCTGACTGTGTGAGTAAGATAAGCGACCCTAGTGGCCGACACAAACACCGGGCCCATTTAGGAGTGGCACTGCAGTGTCACGCAGGATGTCCCTTCCAAAAAACCCTCCCCAAACAGCACATGACGCAAAGAAAAAGAAAAGAAAAAAGAGGTGCAAGATGGAATTGTCCTTGGGCCCTCCCACCCACCCTTATGTTGTATAAACAGGACATGCACACTTTAACCAACCCATCATTTCAGTGACAGGGTCTGCCACACGACTGTGACTGATATGACGGGTTGGTTTGGACCCCCCCCAAAAAAGAAGCAATTAATCTCTCCTTGCACAAACTGGCTCTACAGAGGCAAGATGTCCACCTCATCATCATCCTCCGATATATCACCGTGTACATCCCCCTCCTCACAGATTATCAATTCGTCCCCACTGGAATCCACCATCTCAGCTCCCTGTGTACTTTGTGGAGGCAATTGCTGCTGGTCAATGTCTCCGCGGAGGAATTGATTATAATTCATTTTAATGAACATCATCTTCTCCACATTTTCTGGATGTAACCTCGTACGCCGATTGCTGACAAGGTGAGCGGCGGCACTAAACACTCTTTCGGAGTACACACTTGTGGGAGGGCAACTTAGGTAGAATAAAGCCAGTTTGTGCAAGGGCCTCCAAATTGCCTCTTTTTCCTGCCAGTATAAGTATGGACTGTGTGACGTGCCTACTTGGATGCGGTCACTCATATAATCCTCCACCATTCTTTCAATGGTGAGAGAATCATATGCAGTGACAGTAGACGACATGTCCGTAATCGTTGTCAGGTCCTTCAGTCCGGACCAGATGTCAGCATCAGCAGTCGCTCCAGACTGCCCTGCATCACCGCCAGCGGGTGGGCTCGGAATTCTGAGCCTTTTCCTCGCACCCCCAGTTGCGGGAGAATGTGAAGGAGGAGATGTTGACAGGTCGCGTTCCGCTTGACTTGACAATTTTCTCACCAGCAGGTCTTTCAACCCCAGCAGACTTGTGTCTGCCGGAAAGAGAGATCCAAGGTAGGCTTTAAATCTAGGATCGAGCATGGTGGCCAAAATGTAGTGCTCTGATTTCAACAGATTGACCACCCGTGAATCCTTGTTAAGCGAATTAAGGGCTCCATCCACAAGTCCCACATGCCTAGCGGAATCGCTCCGTGTTAGCTCCTCCTTCAATGTCTCCAGCTTCTTCTGCAAAAGCCTGATGAGGGGAATGACCTGACTCAGGCTGGCAGTGTCTGAACTGACTTCACGTGTGGCAAGTTCAAAGGGCAGCAGAACCTTGCACAACGTTGAAATCATTCTCCACTGCGCTTGAGACAGGTGCATTCCACCTCCTATATCGTGCTCAATTGTATAGGCTTGAATGGCCTTTTGCTGCTCCTCCAACCTCTGAAGCATATAGAGGGTTGAATTCCACCTCGTTACCACTTCTTGCTTCAGATGATGGCAGGGCAGGTTCAGTAGTTTTTGGTGGTGCTCCAGTCTTCTGTACGTGGTGCCTGTACGCCGAAAGTGTCCCGCAATTCTTCTGGCCACCGACAGCATCTCTTGCACGCCCCTGTCGTTTTTTAAATAATTCTGCACCACCAAATTCAAGGTATGTGCAAAACATGGGACGTGCTGGAATTTGCCCATATTTAATGCACACACAATATTGCTGGCGTTGTCCGATGCCACAAATCCACAGGAGAGTCCAATTGGGGTAAGCCATTCCGCGATGATCTTCCTCAGTTGCCGTAAGAGGTTTTCAGCTGTGTGCGTATTCTGGAAAGCGGTGATACAAAGCGTAGCCTGCCTAGGAAAGAGTTGGCATTTGCGAGATGCTGCTACTGGTGCCGCCGCTGCTGTTCTTGCGGCGGGAGTCCATACATCTACCCAGTGGGCTGTCACAGTCATATAGTCCTGACCCTGCCCTGCTCCACTTGTCCACATGTCCGTGGTTAAGTGGACATTGGGTACAGCTGCATTTTTTAGGACACTGGTGACTCTTTTTCTGAGGTCTGTGTACATTTTCGGTATCGCCTGCCTAGAGAAATGGAACCTAGATGGTATTTGGTACCGGGGACACAGTACCTCCAACAAGTCTCTAGTTGGCTCTGCAGTAATGATGGATACCGGAACCACGTTTCTCACCACCCAGGATGCCAAGGCCTCAGTTATCCGCTTTGCAGTAGGATGACTGCTGTGATATTTCATCTTCCTCGCAAAGGACTGTTGGACAGTCAATTGCTTGGTGGAAGTAGTAAAAGTGGTCTTACGACTTCCCCTCTGGGATGACCATCGACTCCCAGCAGCAACAACAGCAGCGCCAGCAGCAGTAGGCGTTACACTCAAGGATGCATCGGAGGAATCCCAGGCAGGAGAGGAATCATCAGAATTGCCAGTGACATGGCCTGCAGGACTATTGGCATTCCTGGGGAAGGAGGAAATTGACACTGAGGGAGTTGGTGGGGTGGTTTGCGTGAGCTTGGTTACAAGAGGAAGGGATTTACTGGTCAGTGGACTGCTTCCGCTGTCACCCAAAGTTTTTGAACTTGTCACTGACTTATTATGAATGCGCTGCAGGTGACGTATAAGGGAGGATGTTCCGAGGTGGTTAACGTCCTTACCCCTACTTATTACAGCTTGACAAAGGGAACACACGGCTTGACCCCTGTTGTCCGCATTTCTGTTGAAATACCTCCACACCAAAGAGCTGATTTTTTTGGTATTTTCACCAGGCATGTCAACGGCCATATTCCTCCCACGGACAACAGGTGTCTCCCCGGGTGCCTGACTTAAACAAACCACCTCACCATCAGAATCCTCCTGGTCAATTTCCTCCCCAGCGCCAGCAACACCCATATCCTCCTCATCCTGGTGTACTTCAACACTGACATCTTCAATCTGACTATCAGGAACTGGACTGCGGGTGCTCCTTCCAGCACTTGCAGGGGGCGTGCAAATGGTGGAAGGCGCATGCTCTTCACGTCCAGTGTTGGGAAGGTCAGGCATCGCAACCGACACAATTGGACTCTCCTTGTGGATTTGGGATTTCGAAGAACGCACAGTTCTTTGCGGTGCTACTGCTTTTGCCAGCTTGAGTCTTTTCATTTTTCTAGCGGGAGGCTGAGTGCCTCCATCCTCATGTGAAGCTGAACCACTAGCCATGAACATAGGCCAGGGCCTCAGCCGTTCCTTGCCACTCCGTGTGGTAAATGGCATATTGGCAAGTTTACGCTTCTCCTCCGACAATTTTATTTTAGGTTTGGGAGTCCTTTTTTTACTGATATTTGGTGTTTTGGATTTGACATGCTCTGTACTATGACATTGGGCATCGGCCTTGGCAGACGACGTTGCTGGCATTTCATCGTCTCGGCCATGACTAGTGGCAGCAGCTTCAGCACGAGGTGGAAGTGGATCTTGATCTTTCCCTAATTTTGGAACCTCAACATTTTTGTTCTCCATATTTTAATAGGCACAACTAAAAGGCACCTCAGGTAAACAATGGAGATGGATGGATACTAGTATACAATTATGGACGGACTGCCGAGTGCCGACACAGAGGTAGCTACAGCCGTGGACTACCGTACTGTACTGTGTCTGCTGCTAATATAGACTGGTTGATAAAGAGATGTAGTAGTATGTATGTATAAAGAAGAAAGAAAAAAAAACCTCGGGTAGGTGGTATACAATTATGGACGGACTGCCGAGTGCCGACACAGAGGAAGCTACAGCCGTGAACTACCGTACTGTACTGTGTCTGCTGCTAATATAGACTGGTTGATAAAGAGTTGTAGTAGTATGTATGTATAAAGAAGAAAGAAAAAAAAACCACGGGTAGGTGGTATACAATTATGGACGGACTGCCGAGTGCCGACACAGAGGTAGCTACAGCCGTGGACTACCGTACTGTACTGTGTCTGCTGCTAATATAGACTGGTTGATAAAGAGATGTAGTAGTATGTATGTATAAAGAAGAAAGAAAAAAAAACCTCGGGTAGGTGGTATACAATTATGGACGGACTGCCGAGTGCCGACACAGAGGTAGCTACAGCCGTGAACTACCGTACTGTACTGTGTCTGCTGCTAATATAGACTGGTTGATAAAGAGTTGTAGTAGTATGTATGTATAAAGAAGAAAGAAAAAAAAACCACGGGTAGGTGGTATACAATTATGGACGGACTGCCGAGTGCCGACACAGAGGTAGCTACAGCCGTGGACTACCGTACTGTACTGTGTCTGCTGCTAATATAGACTGGTTGATAAAGAGATGTAGTAGTATGTATGTATAAAGAAGAAAGAAAAAAAAACCACGGGTAGGTGGTATACAATTATGGACGGACTGCCGAGTGCCGACACAGAGGTAGCTACAGCCGTGAACTACCGTACTGTACTGTGTCTGCTGCTAATATAGACTGGTTGATAAAGAGATGTAGTAGTATGTATGTATAAAGAAGAAAGAAAAAAAAACCACGGGTAGGTGGTATACAATTATGGACGGAGTGCCGACACAGAGGTAGCTACAGCCGTGAACTACCGTACTGTACTGTGTCTGCTGCTAATATAGACTGGTTGATAAAGAGATGTAGTAGTATGTATGTATAAAGAAGAAAGAAAAAAAACCACGGGTAGGTGGTATACAATTATGGACGGACTGCCGAGTGCCGACACAGAGGTAGCTACAGCCGTGGACTACCGTACTGTACTGTGTCTGCTGCTAATATAGACTGGTTGATAAAGAGATGTAGTAGTATGTATGTATAAAGAAGAAAGAAAAAAAACCTCGGGTAGGTGGTATACAATTATGGACGGACTGCCGAGTGCCGACACAGAGGTAGCTACAGCCGTGAACTACCGTACTGTACTGTGTCTGCTGCTAATATAGACTGGTTGATAAAGAGATGTAGTAGTATGTATGTATAAAGAAGAAAGGAAAAAAAACCTCGGGTAGGTGGTATACAATTATGGACGGACTGCCGAGTGCCGACACAGAGGTAGCTACAGCCGTGAACTACCGTACTGTACTGTGTCTGCTGCTAATATAGACTGGTTGATAAAGAGATGTAGTAGTATGTATGTATAAAGAAGAAAGAAAAAAAAACCACGGGTAGGTGGTATACAATTATGGACGGACTGCCGAGTGCCGACACAGAGGTAGCTACAGCCGTGGACTACCGTACTGTACTGTGTCTGCTGCTAATATAGACTGGTTGATAAAGAGATGTAGTAGTATGTATGTATAAAGAAGAAAGAAAAAAAAAACACGGGTAGGTGGTATACAATTATGGACGGACTGCCGAGTGCCGACACAGAGGTAGCTACAGCCGTGAACTACCGTACTGTACTGTGTCTGCTGCTAATATAGACTGGTTGATAAAGAGATGTAGTAGTATGTATGTATAAAGAAGAAAGAAAAAAAAACCACGGGTAGGTGGTATACAATTATGGACGGACTGCCGAGTGCCGACACAGAGGTAGCTACAGCCGTGGACTACCGTACTGTACTGTGTCTGCTGCTAATATAGACTGGTTGATAAAGAGATGTAGTAGTATGTATGTATAAAGAAGAAAGAAGAAAAAAACCACGGGTAGGAGGTATACAATTATGGATGGACTGCCGAGTGCCGACACAGAGGTAGCTACAGCCGTGAACTACCGTACTGTGTCTGCTGCGACTGGATGATAAATAATGATATAAAAAATATATATATATCACTACTGCAGCCGGACAGGTATATATTATATAATGACGGACCTGCTGGACACTGTCTGTCAGCAGAATGAGTTTTTTATAGAATAAAAAAAAAAAACACCACACAAGTGAAGTCACACGACGAGTGTTTAACTTTTTCAGGCAATCACAATATAGTATACTACTAACTATACTGGTGGTCAGTGTGGTCAGGTCACTGGTCAGTCACACTGGCAGTGGCACTCCTGCAGCAAAAGTGTGCACTGTTTAATTTTAATATAATATGTACTCCTGGCTCCTGCTATAACCTATAACTGGCACTGCAGTGCTCCCCAGTCTCCCCCACTATTATAAGCTGTGTGAGCTGAGCACAGTCAGATATATATACATAGATGATGCAGCACACTGGGCTGAGCAGTGCACACAGATATGGTATGTGACTGAGTCACTGTGTGTATCGTTTTTTTCAGGCAGAGAACGGATATATTAAATAAAACTGCACTGTCTGGTGGTCACTGTGGTCAGTCACTAGTAAACTCTGCACTCTCTACACTTCTACAGTACTCCTAAGCTCCAGTAAATCAGGTCAATCTCTCTCTCTCTCTCTCTCTCTCTCTTCTAATCTAAATGGAGAGGACGCCAGCCACGTCCTCTCCCTATCAATCTCAATGCACGTGTGAAAATGGCGGCGACGCGCGGCTCCTTATATAGAATCCGAGTCTTGCGAGAATCCGACAGCGTCATGATGACGTTCGGGCGTGCTCGGGTTAACCGAGCAAGGCGGGAGGATCCGAGTCTGCTCGGACCCGTGAAAAAAACCATGAAGTTCGGGCGGGTTCGGATTCAGAGAAACCGAACCCGCTCATCTCTAGTATAGAGACGATAATGATATAAAAAATATATATATATCACTACTGCAGGTATATATAATATAATGACGGACCTGCTGGACACTGTCAGCAGACTCCTAAACTACTAGTATGAAGAAGATAGAAAAAAAAAACCCACCACAGGTAGGTATACAATTATGGACGAGCACTGACGACACAGAGGTAGCCACAGCCGTGGACTACCGTACTGCGTCTGCTAATATAGAGATGATAAAGATGATAGAGATGAACAAAAAAAATATAACACTACTGCAGGTAAATATTTATATAATATAATGAATGACGGACCTGCTGGACACTGTCAGCAGAATGCGTTTATAGAATTAAAAAAAAAAACACCACAGGAGTGTTTAACTTTTTCAGGCAGACAATATACTGGTGGTCACTGGTCAGTCACACTGGCAGCAAAAGTGTGCACTGTACTCCTGCTATAACTGCACCCCAGTCTCCCCCACAATTCAGCTGTGTGAGCAGTGAGCACTCAGCACAGTCAGATATACAAATAGATGATATTATCATGCAGCACACTGAGGCTGAGCACAGATATGGTATGTGACTGTGTATCGTTTTTTTTCAGGCAGAGAACGGATTATATTAAATAATAAATAAAACTGGTGGTGGTCAGTCACTAGTAACTATCAGCAAAACTCTGCACTCTGAGTACTCCTAATGCTCCCCAAAATTACTAAGTAATCAACTCAAGTGTCTCTATCTATTCTAACGGAGAGGACGCCAGCCACGTCCTCTCCCTATCAATCTCAATGCACGTGTGAAAATGGCGGCGACGCACGGCTCCTTATATAGAATCCGAGTCTCGCGATAGAATACGAGCCTCGCGAGAATCCGACAGCGGGATGATGACGTTCGGGCGCGCTCGGGTTAGCCGAGCAAGGCGGGAAGATCCGAGTCTGCCTTGGACCCGTGTAAAAAGGCTGAAGTTCGGGGGGGTTCGGATTCCGAGGAACCGAACCCGCTCATCTCTATTAAAATTATACATTCTTTCTCTGGAATTCTTTACCTCTCCCCCTCAGACTCTCCACCTCCCTACAGAACTTCAGATGGGCTCTTAAGACCCACTTCTTTACCAAACCCAGCCAAATCTCATCCTAACCCTCTGTCCCATGCTTGGTCTACCCCATCTGTGTCACCCCTGTCTTTCCGCCCCTCACCTTTAGAATGTAAGCTCTCATGAGTAAAGCCCTCTTCCCTCATGTGCTTATCCTTTTCTTACTTTAATAATCCTCAACTGCCCATATCCCACAGTTTTTTGGCCACCTTGATACTTTTCTCTATGTCGTCTACTGGTGTAGTTATGCTTAGTTACCCTGTTCTTGTCCTATATTGTCTTCAATTGTAAGTCACTGTTTTCCTGTTTTGATTATGTTCATATGTACTCTGTATTTGGGCACTGTGGAACCCTTGTGGCACCATATAAATAAAGATAATAATAATAATAATAATAATAATAATAGTAATAATAATAATAATAATACATCACAATACCACAAAATTACATAATTCACAATATTTCATCCATTTGTCAACTTGCTAATGATGTATTTCACAGCACAAATTAATATGTCTTATACTGCTGCACTCACGGGGTGATTTATAGTTAAAAGCAAATCCAGCTGCTGGGATCAATATTTGCACATGGAAAAATGTTTAAATAGAGCTGGCCAGTGTACAGTATCTGCAGCACCAATGACAGCACGTGTGCACAATTTACCTCAATGCAAAACAATGTATTCTGCACCACTTGAAAAGCAACATGACTTACTCTGGTGCCAATGAAACAAACTAGTTCAAAGCATGAAATTAACACTAGTGAATACTTTAAGTCATATTTTAAGAACACTAGCATAATAAAGGCAAACCTGGGGATTGCCTATTTTCTTCCTATTATGTCTATGAAGGAGCAGTAGCTTGGATCAGATTCATTCTTCTTGGACCCAGTGCCAGATTAAGGTCCACATGGACCTGGAGCTGAAATTTAGGAAGGGCCTATGGTGTGCCTCGGCAGGAGGTGTGACAAGCGCTGCAGTGGTGTGATTAGTGATGTGGGTGTGTTACCAGTGTAGTGTGGGTGTGGTCTAAATAGGGTGTGTGGCTATCCCGATGGAGGTCAAAGCTAGTGCCTACCTTCAACCACTTAATAGTGGCGCTATAACAAGAAAACGTTTGTAACCAGTAACCACCATATGATACAGAGAATCAGTAACCACCATATAATACAGAGAATCAGTAACCACCATATAATACAGAGAATCAGTAACCACCATATGATACAGAGAATCAGTAACCACCATATGATACAGAGAATCAGTAACCACCATATGATACAGAGAATCAGTAACCACCATATAATACAGAGAATCAGTAACCACCATATAATACAGAGACTCAGTAACCACCATATACAGGTTGAGTATCCCATATCCAAATATTCCGAAATACGGACTTTTTTTGAGTGAGAGTGAGATAGTGAAACCTTTGTTTTTTGATGGCTCAATGTACACAAACTTTGATTAATACATAAAGTTATTAAAAATATTGTATTAAATGACCTTTAGGCTGTGTGTATAAGGTGTATATGAAACATAAATGAATTGTGTGAATGTACACACACTTTGTTTAATGCACAAAGTAATAAAAATATTGTCTAAAATTACTTTCAGGCTGTGGGTTTACGGTGTATATGTAACATAAGTGCATTCTGTGCTTATATTTAGGTCCCATCGCCATGATATCTCATTATGGTATGCAATTATTCCAAAATACGGAAAAATCCGATATCCAAAATACCTCTGGTCCCAAGCATTTTGGATAAGGGATACTCAACCTGTAATGCAGAGAATCAGTAACCACCATATGATACAGAGAATCAGTAACCACTATATAATACAGAGAATCAGTAACCACCATATAATACAGAGAATCAGTAACCACCAATACTGAGAGCATCTAAGTGACCAGCATCTAACACAGAGAGCATAGCAGTGACCGCCATATGATACAGAGAGTTGTATCAACATGCAAAGAAGATTGAAAGGGGAGAAACGATGGGGCAAAACAGAGCAAGTGTAGAAAGATTAGAAAAGAGGGGGGCAATACAGAGGAGATAGGGAAAGGGGAGCAGAGATAGGGGCAAAACAGAGCAAACAGGGAACTGAGGGCTCATGGGACACAGTTACTGATACAGATACTTATTGACACAGATCACTTACCGACACAGGCATCTCTTACTGACACAGGCACACTTGCAGACAGACACCACTTACCAACAGACACCCCTTACTGACACAAATACAGATATAGACTGAAGACCTTACTGACACACAGACCACCTACTGACACAGACTTACTGATACTTACCACTTACTGACACCTACACAGACACTGCTTACTGATAGATATCACTTATGGACACAGGCACCCCTTACTGACATATTCCACTTACTGACACACCTTACTAACGCAAACATTTATTGACACAGACACCACTTACTGACAGATGGCACTTACGGACACAGACACCACTTATTGGCACATAAATACTTAATAACAGACACCCCTTACTGACAAAGATACAACTTAGTGACACAAACACTCTTACTGGCAGGGATAGGGAAGCTATCAGATATTGTGGGGCCTGGGACAGAAAAAATAGGTAACCCCCCCTGAACCACATAGCCTCACACATGTATATGCTGCCCCATAGCCATATTTCCCTCTGTCTCTGTTACACCTCCCACATTACCCTCTGCCTCAGTGACATGGACACATTCCCCTGTCTCTCAGCGTCCCCCCTCGCCACATTCCCCTCTGTCTCTCAGTGACTGCTCCCACATTCCTCCTTGTGTCAGTGACATCCCATTTTCCTGTCTCTCAGCGACCCTCCTCCCCACATTCACCTGTCTCTCAGTGACCCCCCAAACATTCCCCTCTGTCTCTCAGTGACCACCACACACACACACTGACATTCCCCTCTGTTTCTCAGTGACCACCACACACGCACTCACATTCCCCTCTGTTTCTCAGTGACATTCTCCCTCACACACTCACATTCCCCTCTGAGCAGCAACATTAATACAAAGATGCTCGCTGCTGAGCACTGTCCTGGGCCAGGGACATCTCAGGCATCCACAGATTACACATGGTACACTGCCAAGCGGTCTGGGAGTACAAGAGAGGGTGGCCGGGCCACATCTAAGCTGGACGATAAGCTCTGCGCTGCAGGGCCAAATCTTAAGTGCAGTATCAGCCCTACTAATGGAGCCAGAGGAAGCCCCCCTTTCTACCCAGGCCAGGTACTCCTGTCCGGCAGTCCCCCATCACCCCTGATGGCGGCCCTGAACATGGATATCCCTTACTGACAGATACCACTTATTGACACAGACACCACTTACCTATACAGACATCTCTAATGGACACAAATAGTCCTTACGGACACAGACACCTCTTACTGACATAGACACCCCTTACTGATAGACACACTTACTGACACAAACACACTGATATACACTTACTGACACACACACTTACATACAGACACTCCTTAATGATACAAACATTTAGTGACAGATACCACTTAATAACACAGACAACCGTTACTGACAAAGACGCCACTTACTGACACAGATGCCACATATTGGAACATACAAAACTACTGACAAGCATGCCTTACTGACACAGATACAACTTACTGACACAGACACACTTACTGAGACACCCCTTACTGACACAGACACTACTTACTGACAGATAACACTTACTGGCACATACATATTTACTAACACACACCCCTTACTGACACAGATACAACTTACTGATACAGATACCCCTTACAGACACACATGACACAGATACCACTTACTAACACAGATAAACTAACTGCCTCAGACACCACTTACTAACAGACACTACTGACACACACAACACAAACTTACTGACACAGTCAC
The DNA here is from genome assembly GCF_028390025.1 of Pseudophryne corroboree. Taxonomy (NCBI): domain Eukaryota; kingdom Metazoa; phylum Chordata; class Amphibia; order Anura; family Myobatrachidae; genus Pseudophryne; species Pseudophryne corroboree. Next base: position 736,762,810 of record NC_086445.1, on the reverse strand, counting down.
CACTTACTGATAGACATTACTTACTGACATACACGCACAACACTGACTACTTACTGACACACACAGATACAACACAATACTTACTGACACAGACACCACTTACTAACAGACACTACTTTCTGACACACACACACACACACACACACACACACACACACAACATAAAACTTACTGACACACACCACTTACTGACACCAGTGGCGTAAGTTCATACTAAGTACCCCCCACGCCCTCCACAGCATTGGTGACCCCCATATGCTACTGATAACATTGTCTCCTCCATATTGTAACAACAGCATCGGTGACCCTCAGATACTACAGACAGCATTAATGGTCACCACATACTATATCCCTCAATCTAATAAAAAAAATCTTACAACAGTTTGGATTTATCTTGGGAGTATCAAGCCAAGCAAAGTGCGTAGAAGGGCATGGAAAAATGCAATAAAAAAAACAATTTAACCCCTCCCACAGATCAAAAATATACTTATCCTTGGGGGGGAGGGGGGGTACAGGGTGGCACACACACACAGAGGTGGAGAGTGTAAACTGTGTCATACACAGGTGGTTTGGGGGTACAAAATGTCATACACACAGGGTAGGGGGGTGCAGGGTGACATACACACAAAGGTAGCAGGCACAGGGGGTCACACACCAGGGTGAAGGGAGGTACAGGGGGTTACTCACACACACACACACACACACACATACAGTGGTAGGGGTACAGGGCAGTAACACACAGGAATGGGGGGGGGAGCTGGGTACAGGACTACCTGGTCACTCACTGCACTGTGTCCAATCCCAACCTTGCAAGTGGTGAGCTGCATGGTGTCATAGGGAGGCCCACGGATCCAGGTGCAGGTCGAAGAGGAGGCCAGCGGCAGGAGGATCCACGATGGACGCGGAGCTCACCAAGCGCCAGCTGCTATGCTGTCCTATGGTGCCACCCGGCCTGTAGTGTGAGGAGGAGTTTAGGACACTGGAACAGTGTTTGCTATGGAGAGGCCGACCTCTGCTTCACCCCAGCTGCTGGAGGAGGGAGAAAGCTGGGCAGCAGCTTACTGATCTGTCCTGCCGGTGGCCACCCGAACGGAGCGGCGTGTTTACATTTGCCAGCCAGCCGAGCTTCGCTCGGCACATGCACTCCCTCCCACTGCAGACTCAGAGCTGCCATACCTACCAAACCACCATCACTCTAAGGGCCGGCTCTGAGACAGCGGCGGCACAACGGCGGTGACGAGATCCCGGAACTCTGCTCTGACAGCAGCAGCAACCACTCAGCGCTCACTGCTGAATTGGTCAGCGGCGCGCCAGTTACACACACAGCGGTTATAGATGGATTCATCTATAACCTCAGTGCCTGCTCTTTTGTGCCCCTCTGATGGCTAACGCCCGGCGGCAAATGTCTCCATTGCCTCCGGGAGTTACGCCACTGACTGACACAGACACACAACACTTACTGACACAGATAGCACATACTGACAGACACTACTTATTGACACACACACATACAACACAAAACTTACTGACACACACCACTTACTGATACAGATAGCACATACTGACAGACACTATTTACTGACTGACACACACAACACAAAACTTACTGACACACACCACTTACTGACAGACACTACTTACTGACACACACATGCAACACTTACTGACATAAACACCACTTACAGAGGAGACCTCATGGCCTGGTGTGGAAGACAACTCTCGTAAAGACAGCAGCCCCTCCCCCTCTTTCATGAGGCATTTTCCTGTTGGGAAGCTGCAGCGGGGATAAGCAAAGCATGTATTTTGGATTGACAGGGGGAGGAGCCTCGGGTGAATGGGGCGGAGCTTCAGGCGGACCCAGGGGCGGAGCCTCAGATAGATACAGGAAAGGAAATCCACTGGCACTGGCTGCGGTAGGTTAGTTACTAGTCAGTGCCGTGGTGGGGGTGAATGAGCAGCCGGAGGTGAGTGCGATGCTGTGTGTGGTGACAGGAAATATATTTTTTCCTGTCACCACTGGCTTCACTGCACTGCAGGGAGCTCTGTGGGCATATTTTCAATGGGAGGCTTGGAGCTGCAGCTCCATCCGCCCCATTGTTAATCCGGCCCTGCTTGGACCCAAGTATTAGATAAATGATGCATATGCAAATACAGAGCAGTAACGTCAGGGCTATTATTATTATTTTATTATTACATTTTATTTATAAGGCGCCACAAGTGTTTCGCAGCACCGTTCAAAGGACAGAACAGGGAGACAAAACTTAGCATTACAGTAAATAAATAACAAAAATAGAGTACAGGTAACAAAGAGCACCACAATTCTCAAAACATAATACAGATAAGATGTAAGTAGTGAGGGAGTAATCATCGTAGAGATTAGCCTAAAAAGCAGTTAAAGATGGTCATTGAGTAGGAGAGAGCTGCGATTGAAATGTGTCGAGAAAAGGGCTTTGACAACAAGATGAAAGAGGGCCCTGCTCTGAAGAGCTAACAATCTTGTGGGAAGGGGCGACAGACAGATGACATGAGGTGAAAGCAAGCGGGAGGTAGCCGATGGCAGTATGTAAGCAAAGCAGAGTACGGATGGTGTAATGGTTAGCATTACTGCCTCACAGCACTGAGGTCATGGATTCGATTCCCACCATGGCTCTAACTGTGCGGAGTTTGTATATTCTTCCCGCACTTGCGTGGGTTTCCTCCAGGTACTCTGGTTTCCTCCCATAATCCAAAAATATACTGGTAGGTCAATTGGATCTCAACACAAATTAACCCTAGTATGAATGTGTGCTTGTGTACATGTGGTAGGGAATATAGATTATAAACGCCACTGGGGCAGGAACCAATGTGAATGGCCAGATATTCTCTGTAAAGCGCTGTGTAATATGTGTGCACTACGTAAATAACTGGTAATAAATAAATAATAAATAAATGTTCAAGGCATAAGGCAGGGGGATGGAGGAGCCTCAGGACTAGGTTATGCATCGGAAGGGTATGCTTTGATGAATAGGTGTGTTTTTAGTGCCTGTTTGAATCTTTGCAAGGTCAGGGAGAGAGTCTTATGGAGCAGGGGAGCGCATTCCACTGAAGGGGTGCAGCACGGGCAAAATCTTGAACTCAAGCATGGGAAGCTAGGTGCCTGGGGGGAGGGATTAGCAAGAATTAGTTAGACAACTAGAGAATGAAGAATAGTGGGATGGATAAAGTATAATGGGGTGGAGAGGGGGGAAGGATAAAAATAGTCAGCAATGGTAATTTAAGGGAATCCCAGGTTCCTAAGGAAACGTTATCAACAACAAAACTTGCGGATCAGGGAATTACTAAACTTAAGTGTATGATTGCAAATGCAAGAAACCTAACAAGTAAAATGGGGGAATTAGAGACAATTGCAATTAATGACCAATATGACATAATAGGCATTACAGAGACATGGTGGGACAATTCTCATGACAGGGCGGCAAACATTGAGGCGTACACCCTCTTCAGGAGAGATAGGACTAATAAAAAAGGTAGGGGGTGTTTGTCTTTATGTTAAACCATTCTTAAAACCATATTTAAAGGAGGTCATTTACGAGGGGACTGGAGATAACGTAAAGTCATTATGGGTTGAGATTTCGAGTGGGGGTAAAGATACAAAAAAACTTTTAATAGGGACATGCTAAAAACAACCAGATATTAGGGTGTCTGATGAATTACAACTCTTGCAGCAAATCAAAAAACCTGCAGGAATGGGGGGCGTCATTATTGTTTTGGACTTTAATTACCCGGACATAAACTGGAACACCGAAACTGTAAATATAGCTAGGGGTAACAGATTCTTAAACATGCTAAAAGATCATTACTTGTCCCCGGTAATCAAGGAACCAACTAGGCAAAGGGCTATACTGGACCTAGTACTAACTAATAATGAGGAAATAATAACAAATACTAAAGTAGGGGAGACCCTAGGAAATAGTGATCACAATATGATCACATTTGATATCAGCTTCCAAAAACAATATAAGGGTTTAACCAAGACTTTAAACTTTAAGAAAGCTAATTTTCAGAGCAGCTAAAATAGAAAACAAAAAACAAATCGCAAAGGAGAGTAAAAGAATCCCCCAAAATGTATTTAAATATATAAATGGTAAAAGGTTAAAAGGGCAGAATATTGGGCCTTTAAAGGGCGAGTTGGATGTTTTGATTAATGATAATAGGGAAAAGCGAATTTATTTAATACATTCTTTTAATCAGTATTCATGAAAGAGGACAGGTTGACTAGAGTAGACCTGTTGCTTGGTACTTGGTTAAACGAGGGAGTAGTCCAGGAGAAACTAAGTAAAATTAAAATAAATAAATCTCCTGGGCCAGATGGACTCCACCCCAGGGTTCTTATGGAACTTAACGTAGAGATATCGAGACCGCTATACTTGGTTTCAGCGAGTTTCAGCGAGTCAATTAGATCAGGAATGATACCAAAGGACTGGCGTATAGCAGAGGTAGTCCCAATATTTAAAAAGGGTATTGAAACTAGAGATGAGCGGGTTCGGTTTCTTTGAATCCGAACCCGCACGAACTTCACTTTTTTTTCCACGGGTCCGAGCGACTCGGATCTTCCCGCCTTGCTCGGTTAACCCGAGCGCGCCCGAACGTCATCATGACGCTGTCGGATTCTCGCGAGGCTCGGATTCTATCGCGAGACTCGGATTCTATATAAGGAGCCGCGCGTCGCCGCCATTTTCACTCGTGCATTGAGATTGATAGGGAGAGGACGTGTCTGGCGTCCTCTCCATTAGAATAGAGATAGATAGATTAGATAGAGAGAGATTGTGCAGAGTCGCAGACAGAGTTAGTTTACCACAGTCAGTGACCAGTGCAGTTGCTAGTTAACTTTTATTTAATATAATATATCCGTTCACTTCTCTCTGCTATATCCGTTCTCTGCCTGAAAAAAAAAACGATACACAGCACAGTCAGTCACACAGTGTGACTCAGTCTGTGTGCACTCAGCTCAGCCCAGTGTGCTGCACAGTCATCAATGTATAAATTAAAAGCTTATAATTAATTGTGGGGGAGACTGGGGAGCACTGCAGGTTGTTAGCAGGAGCCAGGAGTACAATTATATTAATTAACAGTGCACACTTTTGCTGCAGGAGTGGTGACCAGTGCCTGACCACCAGTATAGTATTGTTGTATACTACTAATATCTCTTTAAATATCAACCAGTCTATATTAGCAGCAGACACAGTACAGTGCGGTAGTTCACGGCTGTGGCTACCTCTGTGTCGGCACACGGCAGGCAGTCCGTCCGACCAGAATTGTATTATTTATTATTATATACCTACCACCTAACCGTGGTTTTTTTTTCATTCTTTATACCGTCATAGTGTCATCCTAATTGTTACGAGTATACTACTATCTCTTTATCAACCAGTGTACAGTGCGGTAGTTCACGGCTGTGGCTACCTCTGTGTCGGCACACGGCAGGCAGTCCGTCCGACCAGAATTGTATTATTTATTATTATATACCTACCACCTAACCGTGGTTTTTTTTTCATTCTTTATACCGTCATAGTGTCATCCTAATTGTTACGAGTATACTACTATCTCTTTATCAACCAGTGTACAGTGCGGTAGTTCACGGCTGTGGCTACCTCTGTGTCGGCACACGGCAGGCAGTCCGTCCGACCAGAATTGTATTATTTATTATTATATACCTACCACCTAACCGTGGTTTTTTTTTCATTCTTTATACCGTCATAGTGTCATCCTAATTGTTACGAGTATACTACTATCTCTTTATCAACCAGTGTACAGTGCGGTAGTTCACGGCTGTGGCTACCTCTGTGTCGGCACACGGCAGGCAGTCCGTCCGACCAGAATTGTATTATTTATTATTATATACCTACCACCTAACCGTGGTTTTTTTTTCATTCTTTATACCGTCATAGTGTCATCCTAATTGTTACGAGTATACTACTATCTCTTTATCAACCAGTGTACAGTGCGGTAGTTCACGGCTGTGGCTACCTCTGTGTCGGCACACGGCAGGCAGTCCGTCCGACCAGAATTGTATTATTTATTATTATATACCTACCACCTAACCGTGGTTTTTTTTTCATTCTTTATACCGTCATAGTGTCATCCTAATTGTTACGAGTATACTACTATCTCTTTATCAACCAGTGTACAGTGCGGTAGTTCACGGCTGTGGCTACCTCTGTGTCGGCACACGGCAGGCAGTCCGTCCGACCAGAATTGTATTATTTATTATTATATACCTACCACCTAACCGTGGTTTTTTTTTCATTCTTTATACCGTCATAGTGTCATCCTAATTGTTACGAGTATACTACTATCTCTTTATCAACCAGTGTACAGTGCGGTAGTTCACGGCTGTGGCTACCTCTGTGTCGGCAGTCGGCAGGCAGTCCGTCCATCCATAATTGTATTATTATTATAATATATACCACCTAACCGTGGTTTTTTTTTCATTCTTTATACCGTCGTCATAGTGTCATACTAGTTGTTACGAGTATACTACTATCTCTTTATCAACCAGTGTACAGTGCGGTAGTTCACGGCTGTGGCTACCTCTGTGTCGGCAGTCGGCAGGCAGTCCGTCCATCCATAATTGTATTATTATTATAATATATACCACCTAACCGTGTTTTTTTTTTCATTCTTTATACCGTCGTCATAGTGTCATACTAGTTGTTACGAGTATACTACTATCTCTTTATCAACCAGTGTACAGTGCGGTAGTTCACGGCTGTGGCTACCTCTGTGTCGGCAGTCGGCAGGCAGTCCGTCCATCCATAATTGTATTATTATTATAATATATACCACCTAACCGTGGTTTTTTTTTCATTCTTTATACCGTCGTCATAGTGTCATACTAGTTGTTACGAGTATACTACTATCTCTTTATCAACCAGTGTACAGTGCGGTAGTTCACGGCTGTGGCTACCTCTGTGTCGGCAGTCGGCAGGCAGTCCGTCCATCCATAATTGTATTATTATTATAATATATACCACCTAACCGTGGTTTTTTTATACCACCTAACCGTGGCAGTCCGTCCATAATTGTATACTAGTATCCAATCCATCCATCTCCATTGTTTACCTGAGGTGCCTTTTAGTTCTGCCTATAAAATATGGAGAACAAAAAAGTTGAGGTTCCAAAATTAGGGAAAGATCAAGATCCACTTCCACCTCGTGCTGAAGCTGCTGCCACTAGTCATGGCCGAGACGATGAAATGCCAGCAACGTCGTCTGCCAAGGCCGATGCCCAATGTCATAGTACAGAGCATGTCAAATCCAAAACACCAAATATCAGAAAAAAAAGGACTCCAAAACCTAAAATAAAATTGTCGGAGGAGAAGCGTAAACTTGCCAATATGCCATTTACCACACGGAGTGGCAAGGAACGGCTGAGGCCCTGGCCTATGTTCATGGCTAGTGGTTCAGCTTCACATGAGGATGGAAGCACTCAGCCTCTCGCTAGAAAACTGAAAAGACTCAAGCTGGCAAAAGCACCGCAAAGAACTGTGCGTTCTTTGAAATCCCAAATCCACAAGGAGAGTCCAATTGTGTCGTTTGCGATGCCTGACCTTCCCAACACTGGACGTGAAGAGCATGCGCCTTCCACTATTTGCATGCCCCCTGCAAGTGCTGGAAGGAGCACCCGCAGTCCAGTTCCTGATAGTCAGATTGAAGATGTCAGTGTTGAAGTACACCAGGATGAGGAGGATATGGGTGTTGCTGGCGCTGGGGAGGAAATTGACCAGGAGGATTCTGATGGTGAGGTGGTTTGTTTAAGTCAGGCACCCGGGGAGACACCTGTTGTCCGTGGGAGGAATATGGCCGTTGACATGCCAGGTGAAAATACCAAAAAAATCAGCTCTTCGGTGTGGAGGTATTTCACCAGAAATGCGGACAACAGGTGTCAAGCCGTGTGTTCCCTTTGTCAAGCTGTAATAAGTAGGGGTAAGGACGTTAACCACCTCGGAACATCCTCCCTTATACGTCACCTGCAGCGCATTCATAATAAGTCAGTGACAAGTTCAAAAACTTTGGGTGACAGCGGAAGCAGTCCACTGACCAGTAAATCCCTTCCTCTTGTAACCAAGCTCACGCAAACCACCCCACCAACTCCCTCAGTGTCAATTTCCTCCTTCCCCAGGAATGCCAATAGTCCTGCAGGCCATGTCACTGGCAAGTCTGACGAGTCCTCTCCTGCCTGGGATTCCTCCGATGCATCCTTGCGTGTAACGCCTACTGCTGCTGGCGCTGCTGTTGTTGCCGCTGGGAGTCGATGGTCATCCCAGAGGGGAAGTCGTAAGCCCACTTGTACTACTTCCAGTAAGCAATTGACTGTTCAACAGTCCTTTGCGAGGAAGATGAAATATCACAGCAGTCATCCTACTGCAAAGCGGATAACTGAGTCCTTGACAACTATGTTGGTGTTAGACGTGCGTCCGGTATCCGCCGTTAGTTCACAGGGAACTAGACAATTTATTGAGGCAGTGTGCCCCCGTTACCAAATACCATCTAGGTTCCACTTCTCTAGGCAGGCGATACCGAGAATGTACACGGACGTCAGAAAAAGACTCACCAGTGTCCTAAAAAATGCAGTTGTACCCAATGTCCACTTAACCACGGACATGTGGACAAGTGGAGCAGGGCAGGGTCAGGACTATATGACTGTGACAGCCCACTGGGTAGATGTATGGACTCCCGCCGCAAGAACAGCAGCGGCGGCACCAGTAGCAGCATCTCGCAAACGCCAACTCTTTCCTAGGCAGGCTACGCTTTGTATCACCGCTTTCCAGAATACGCACACAGCTGAAAACCTCTTACGGCAACTGAGGAAGATCATCGCGGAATGGCTTACCCCAATTGGACTCTCCTGTGGATTTGTGGCATCGGACAACGCCAGCAATATTGTGTGTGCATTAAATATGGGCAAATTCCAGCACGTCCCATGTTTTGCACATACCTTGAATTTGGTGGTGCAGAATTTTTTAAAAAACGACAGGGGCGTGCAAGAGATGCTGTCGGTGGCCAGAAAAATTGCGGGACACTTTCGGCGTACAGGCACCACGTACAGAAGACTGGAGCACCACCAAAAACTACTGAACCTGCCCTGCCATCATCTGAAGCAAGAAGTGGTAACGAGGTGGAATTCAACCCTCTATATGCTTCAGAGGTTGGAGGAGCAGCAAAAGGCCATTCAAGCCTATACAATTGAGCACGATATAGGAGATGGAATGCACCTGTCTCAAGTGCAGTGGAGAATGATTTCAACGTTGTGCAAGGTTCTGATGCCCTTTGAACTTGCCACACGTGAAGTCAGTTCAGACACTGCCAGCCTGAGTCAGGTCATTCCCCTCATCAGGCTTTTGCAGAAGAAGCTGGAGGCATTGAAGAAGGAGCTAACACGGAGCGATTCCGCTAGGCATGTGGGACTTGTGGATGCAGCCCTTAATTCGCTTAACAAGGATTCACGGGTGGTCAATCTGTTGAAATCAGAGCACTACATTTTGGCCACCGTGCTCGATCCTAGATTTAAAGCCTACCTTGGATCTCTCTTTCCGGCAGACACAGGTCTGCTGGGGTTGAAAGACCTGCTGGTGACAAAATTGTCAAGTCAAGCGGAACGCGACCTGTCAACATCTCCTCCTTCACATTCTCCCGCAACTGGGGGTGCGAGGAAAAGGCTCAGAATTCCGAGCCCACCCGCTGGCGGTGATGCAGGGCAGTCTGGAGCGACTGCTGATGCTGACATCTGGTCCGGACTGAAGGACCTGACAACGATTACGGACATGTCGTCTACTGTCACTGCATATGATTCTCTCAACATTGATAGAATGGTGGAGGATTATATGAGTGACCGCATCCAAGTAGGCACGTCACACAGTCCGTACTTATACTGGCAGGAAAAAGAGGCAATTTGGAGGCCCTTGCACAAACTGGCTTTATTCTACCTAAGTTGCCCTCCCACAAGTGTGTACTCCGAAAGAGTGTTTAGTGCCGCCGCTCACCTTGTCAGCAATCGGCGTACGAGGTTACATCCAGAAAATGTGGAGAAGATGATGTTCATTAAAATGAATTATAATCAATTCCTCCGCGGAGACATTGACCAGCAGCAATTGCCTCCACAAAGTACACAGGGAGCTGAGATGGTGGATTCCAGTGGGGACGAATTGATAATCTGTGAGGAGGGGGATGTACACGGTGATATATCGGAGGGTGAAGATGAGGTGGACATCTTGCCTCTGTAGAGCCAGTTTGTGCAAGGAGAGATTAATTGCTTCTTTTTTGGGGGGGGTCCAAACCAACCCGTCATATCAGTCACAGTCGTGTGGCAGACCCTGTCACTGAAATGATGGGTTGGTTAAAGTGTGCATGTCCTGTTTTGTTTATACAACATAAGGGTGGGTGGGAGGGCCCAAGGATAATTCCATCTTGCACCTCTTTTTTCTTTTCTTTTTCTTTGCATCATGTGCTGATTGGGGAGGGTTTTTTGGAAGGGACATCCTGCGTGACACTGCAGTGCCACTCCTAGATGGGCCCGGTGTTTGTGTCGGCCACTAGGGTCGCTAATCTTACTCACACAGCTACCTCATTGCGCCTCTTTTTTTCTTTGCGTCATGTGCTGTTTGGGGAGGGTTTTTTGGAAGGGACATCCTGCGTGACACTGCAGTGCCACTCCTAGATGTGCCCGGTGTTTGTGTCGGCCACTAGGGTCGCTAATCTTACTCACACAGTCAGCTACCTCATTGCGCCTCTTTTTTTCTTTGCGTCATGTGCTGTTTGGGGAGGGTTTTTTGGAAGGGACATCCTGCGTGACACTGCAGTGCCACTCCTAGATGGGCCCGGTGTTTGTGTCGGCCACTAGGGTCGCTTATCTTACTCACACAGCGACCTCGGTGCAAATTTTAGGACTAAAAATAATATTGTGAGGTGTGATGTGTTCAGAATAGGCTGAAAATGAGTGTAAATTATGTTTTTTGAGGTTAATAATACTTTGGGATCAAAATTACCCCCAAATTCTATGATTTAAGCTGTTTTTTAGGGTTTTTTTAAAAAAACACCCGAATCCAAAACACACCCGAATCCGACAAAAAAAATTCGGTGAGGTTTTGCCAAAACGCGGTCGAACCCAAAACACGGCCGCGGAACCGAACCCAAAACCAAAACACAAAACCCGAAAAATTTCCGGCGCTCATCTCTAATTGAAACGCACCCCGGGAACTATAGACCGGTAAGTTTGACATCTATAGTGGGGAAAATACTAGAAGGTATATTAAGGGATAGCATACTAGAGTACTTGGATACCTCCAAGGTTATTACTAAGAATCAGCATAGCTTTGTGAAGCACAGGTCATGTCAAACTAACTTAATAAGCTTTTACGAGAAAGTGAGTGATAATATTGATCAGGGTCAAGCAGTGGATGTGATCTTTTTTGACAAATTTCCACATAGGAGACTAATTCTCAAACTAAGAGAGCTTGGGTTAGGAAACACTATTTGCACTTGGGTGAATATTTGGCTGTTCAATAGGGAACAGCAAGTGGGGATTAATGGGATGTACTCTGAATGGGCTTCAGTACTCAGTGGAATACCACAGGGCTCAGTACTCGGGCCATTGCTGTTTAACATATTCATTAATGACCTAGGAGAGGGACTGGAAAGCACAGTGTCAATTTTCCCGATAATACTAAACTATGTAGAGTAATTTATTCAAACAAGGACGTTGAGTCTCTACAGAATGACTTATCTAGACTTGAGGTCTGGGCGGATAAATGGAGAATGAGGTTCAATATAGACAAATGTAAAGTTATGCACTTTTGGACTAAGAACAATCAGGCAGCCTATAAACTAAATAGGGAAGATGTAGGGATAACGGTAGTTGAAAATATTTGGGAGTGCTCATCGATAATAAACTTGGTAGCAGTATGCAATGTCAAAATGCAGCAACAAAAGCTAATAAGGTGATAGCATGCATAAAATGGGGTTTGGAGACAAGGGATGAGAGTGTAATTCTGCCACTGTATAAATCATTGGTACGGCCACCCCTGGAATATTGTGTACAGTTCTGGGCACCTCACTATAAAAAAGATATCTTGGAACTCGAAAGGGTTCAGAGGCGAGCCACTAAACTAGTTAAGGGGTTAGAGGCACTGGATTATGAGGAAAGGCTTAAAAGGTAAGATATGTTCACACTGGAAAAGAGATGACTGAGAGGGGACTTTATTAATATTTAGAAATACATTAAGGGACAATACAAGGATTTATCAAATGATTTGTTTATCAAAAAAACACTACATAGGAAACTAGGACACCCCCTGGGGTTAGAAGAAAAAAAATTCCATACTCAACGGAGAAAAGGGTTCGTCACAGTAAGGATTTGGAATTCTCTGCCAGAGAAGGTGGTAATGGTGGACTCAATCAATAAGTTTAAAAATGGATTAGATAAATTCCTAGTGAAAAAATGTTTCCAGGGATACAGCATTTAATTAATATAAAAATTATATTATTATTATTATTATCCTTTATTTATATGGCGCCACAAGGGTTCCGCAGCGCCCAATTACAGACTACATAAGCAATTAATCAAAACAGGAAAACAGTGACTTACAGTTGAAGACAATATAGGACAAGTACAGGGTAACTAAGCATAACTACACCAGTAAACGACATAGAGATGAGTTCCAGGTGACCAAAAAACTGCGGGATTTGGGCAGTTGAGGATAATTAAAGTAAGAAAAGTATCAGCACATGAGGGAAGAGGGCCCCACTCGTGAGAGCTTACATTCTAAGGGGAGGGGTAGACAGACAGGGGTGACACAGATGGGGTACATAAAGAGTGTGGAACAGAGGGTTGTACAATAATACAGGGGATAATACAGGTTGAACTCAATGGACATTTGTCTTTTTTCAACCTCAACAACTATGTAACTATGTAACTATGAAGCAGTGACTGTGGCAGTGGAGAGGCAACGGTCATTGGCCGACCATAGGGGGCGGGATGGAGTATGAAGGGAGAGGAGGTTGGAGATGTAGGGAGCAGTGGAATTAGAGATGGCCTTGTATGTGAGGGTGAGGAGTTTTAAAAGGATTCTGTAGGGGAATGGGAGCTAGTGTAGATTTTGTCGAAGGGGAGTGGCAGATATGGAGCGGCGGGAGAGGAAGATAAGCCTAGCTGCGGAGTTGAGGACAGATTGGAGGTGAGAAAGTGAGGCCAGTGAGGAGAACATTGCAGTAGTCGAGTCGTGAGATGACCAGTGAGTGGATGATAAGTTTAGTTGCACTCTGGGAGAGAAATGGCCTGATGCGAGCAATGTTGCATAGCTGGGACCGACAGGATTGCGCTAGAGCTTGGATATGGGGTGCAAAGGAGAGGGAGGAGTCAAGAGTGATGCCCAAGCAGCGGAGTTGGGGAACGGGGGAGATGATGGTGTTGTCAACAGTTATAGAGATATTGGTAGGGGGTGTTGCTCTGGCTGGGGGAAAGATAATGAGTTACATTTTGTCTATGTTGAGCTTCAGAGAGCGCTCAGATATTCAGGAGGAGATGGCGGAGAGGCAGCTGGAAACCTGACACAGGCTAGAAACAGTAGTGATTACAGGTAGATGAGGATGAAGCCTATGCATGATGAAGACAGAAGACTTAAAGGTCAACTAATGGACATAGTTATCATTGCAAACTCAGTCTGAGGCAGCATAACCATCCAAACTGTTCTGCCAATACGAGTATGCCAATGATAGTATCCAGAACTTGGGGCCTAATTCAGACCTGATCACAGCAGCAAATTTGTTAGCTAATGTGGCTCTAGTGCAGGGGTTCTCAAACTCGGTCCTCAAGGGCACACACAGTGCATGTTTTGCAGGTCTCCTCACAGAATCACAATTGAAATAATTAGCTCCACCTGTGGACCTTTTACAATGTGTAAATGAGTAATTAATACACCTGTGCACCTGCTGGGTTACCTGCAAAACATGCACTGTGTGTGCCCTTGAGGACTGAGTTTGAGAACCCCTGCTCTAGTGCATCTGATAAAAATGCTTCTTTTCTTCTTTTTCTTTTTTTGTACCAAATCTAACTCTCTGTGCACATGTTATATCTGCCCCCTCCCCCCCCCCCCCCCCCCCCGCAGTGCACATGGTTTTGGCCATTAGCTAACAAATTTGCTGCTGCAATCAGGTCTGAATTAGGCCCTTGGTTTTCAGTCTGAACATTAGGTTTAGCATGACTTGCTATAGAAATGTTGAATTGAACCACTAAGCTCTTACAAAGATAACGCAGCCATGCAGTCTGAGGATTTATTTTATAAAGAGGTTTACAGGAGAATGCCATTTCATCAGAATCAGGTGTGGTGCTTTAGAAAATCTGAAAACTATTCCCGTCTGGTTTGTATCCCTGGCTATGGGGCAGATGTGTAATTAAATACAGAAACAAATGGGTCCAAGGCTTTTTGGGTACTGAAGATGTTCTGCACATACTGTATGGTTCTAACTGCTGTTTTAATAAAATGGGTGTTTGCAGAGATGCACTGAGGAGTCAGGAATAAGTGAATATTTGGGGTCATAAGTAATGAAATCTGAGTTGGCTGGAGGTGTGTGTTCAAGGCTGAACTGTTTTTTTTTTTTAAAGCGTTAAATCATTTACAAGACAAGGCTTTGCCTTGTAAATAATTGCTGCTTTAAAAAAACGTCCAAGTTCTGCCAGGAGCCCGCACCTCTGGCCAACTCAGACTTCATTACATTCAAGCTCTAGTCCTGATTCAGCATGAGCCCATCTACAATGCATTTGCATGCTTAAGTCCTTCTGGGGTGTGCGCATGTGCAGAAGCTACACTGCGCTTGCACACACAGTGAGATGTGACGTCATCTCACATATGCGAATGCCTCTGCCTGATTGACAGGCAGAGGCGTTAGCGAGGTGGGAGGCGGCATTGACGCAATATTTTTGGGGTGGCTTTGGGAGGGCACGGTCCGGACATGCCTGCGTTGTGGGGTGGAACGTTAAGGCTGCGTGATGTGATATGCAGCCGCTGCGAGCCTAAAGATGGCGGGTAGCCATCTGCCTTAACATGTGAGCGCTCCGCCATTGAGCAAAGCGTTTGCATGTTAGTGGTGGGGGAAGATGGCCCAGCATGCGAGGTGGACTTGACTTGTGCTGGGCGTCCCACCACATGCTAGTGTAAAGGGTTTTAGTTGTGCGGTTTTTCACACAACTACAACCGATGCTAAATCAGGGCCTGTGTGTCACAACTGAGGGTTTAGGCTGACGGGAGGAAGCCTCAGTTGTAGGGGCTGAGATGAGGTTAAACCTGGGAGGTTTAATCAGACCCCTGGACATGTAAGTGCAGATTGATTACCCGAAGGTGTGACCATGACAACCAGTTTAAAATTCAAAATAAAAGTTTATTTAACAGACTCCGTGAAATGACAAGCAGCATTCAAAGTAAATCAAAGACAGTGGCAAATAAAACAGTTCCTGGAACACGTAACCGTAGAAGGTATTGCAGAGCACTGGTAGGTTAGAACAGATGTTAAAGTCCTTTGATAGAAATCCTTACCAGGCCTGGTTGTAGTAGTGGAGATAGCCGAGGAACATGCCAGTAGTTGTAACAGGTGAATCTGGTAATTTGAGTAAGCTGCTGTATCAGCTGGATGGAACCAGCCAGGTGGTAAAACACGGAGTGGATGCTGAATGGAATCAGCCAGGTAATGAAACACAGAGTGGGTGCTGAATGGAATCAGCCAGGTACTAAAGTCACGGAGTGGGTGCTGGATGGAACCAGCCAGGTGATGAAATATAGAATGGATGATGTGAGATGCTAGTGAGCGTAGAAACAGAATAGCTGATAGTTGATTACCGGTGGTAGTGGATACTGCTGGTAAGATAGGATCCGCTGGATCAGCACCGGTGTTTGGTAGAAGCTGGAATCAGTTGAAAGCTGGCTGCTTGGAAGCAGATAGTAGATAGCTGGAAACTGGACAGCCACGGAAGGCTGTAGAGTCAGGCTGCACTGCAAGATGGAAAGCAGGTGCGGGTCTCTTTGTGGATGCTGGAGACAGGAATTGGAACCTGGAGAAACAAGCCACAGGAGAGAGAGACTGGAACAAGGTATAACATTCAAAGCACTGACATCTATCTGGCCCAGACACAGGATACTTATACCTGCTGCTATGCAGGCATTGGCTGGGCAATTATGCAGATTCCAGAGACGGTGGATTGGAGGAATTGGAGCATGTGATCAAATCCAACATGGCTGCGCCCATGCTGGAACCTGGAGGGAAAACTGGTTTGAAATGAAATGTGCAAACCTAATGATAATGGCGGCGCCGGCCGCGGAGGACAGGAGACGCCATGTTGGATTCAAACATGGCGCCACTGTGGTAGTGTCTCAGAATGACAGGAGGGATGTGCAGAGTGTTGACACAGATGAGATCCGGACTTGGAACGCTGGGCCAGTCTCAGAAGTCACCTAAACAGCAAGTAATGGCGTCCAGATACCCGGATCGTGACACTGTGATGTTTATTTAAACACATTTGTGGCTAGAAATAGTAGCGCCCTCAACAAAAATAATGTCCGGTTCGGAATAGAGTCTCGGTGTGTATGTGTAATTTTAAATGTATCATATTAATGTGATACATCCCACCTCTTATTACAAGAATACCAGCATTTATTACTAATATATGCATGACTAATTATGCAAGGAACAGCTCTTCTGATAAGAGCTGTCCCTTGTGAAGAAAGGACATCTAGGTTTATGACCCGAGAATGCTGTGCACATGTGTGGCTGCCGTGCGAACAAAAAAGGATTCTTCAGATCCAACCAGGGGAATTCTACATAAGCTTCTATAGACAATGGCATCTAAAGATTTGCTTTATGGAGCATGGCGCGTACTGGTACGTCACAGCCCTATAGCATTCTATGGGTACAACAGTGATGGAGGCATGCAGTGGATACAGCCAATATCTACTGTAGTCAACTTACATCTATAAAGGCATTGCCCCAGAATATGCAGTGAACAGTGAGGAATGAGTTCACTGAAGAAGCCTTTAGCAAGACGGTTATAAAAGATTTACCTGGAAAAATGTATGTAAAAGACTTGGGGGCACATTTATCAATACCCGCAATTTAATTGCGATTAGTGTTATTAACGCTGAAACTCGCACTGCGATATACCATTCTATCGCAGGAATGTATTACAATTCAGGTGCCAGGACAGAGCTTGCATTACAGTCCTATCCCGGCGAATACCTTCCGCCTCTGTAACACATATATATCGCATTTGCGGTATACAGTCTGCTACTGCGCATGCCCTGTTGTTAAAACGGCGGCCATGCGAAGCTTCAGATGGAGAGGAGAGATGGCATTTCCAGGAGCTGCCTAGCCCTACACTCGAGGCTGGATGCTGCTGGTACCTGTTTAGTGTGGACGCTGGAGTGTGGACGTTGAATAGTAATAAAAACAATTAGTAATAATTACTTCATTACCCTGTGACTTATAGCACTGATGACTTATGCCTGAGTAAACAAACTCGTAGCAGGATGATTGATGCTGGTGCCGCTGCCTGTGTAAAAACACACACACAGGGAATGGAAGAGAGGAGGGGGAGAGGGGCAGTGGGCAGCTAAACTCCCTGAAGTACACATCCTGATCGCCAAATCACAGTCAGGAGCCTGGATAACGCGGCTCAGAAGCCGCATTATTATCATCAGGTGAGGTTCCGAATTTTTTTTACAATTGAAGTTTAATAAATTTGACAAGATCACATTTCCCTTTACAGTTAAGGGAAATGCGATCTGCTTTCTAAAAAAATGCGATAAAGAGGACTTGGAGGAGTTTTTTGAGAATTCTCCTATAATTCCTCTTTAGTACATTTGTGAAACTAAAATTTTGTGAAAAGGCTGTGAAAACACCCATTTCCACAATATTTTAGTAAAAATAATTTTAATAAATAGGCCCCTTGAAGTTGTTACTAATACGATACAACTACTGTAGGAACTATGATGAGAAGATTGTCAGAAATTGATGTTTGTTCAGAGGGGTTCAAGAATAAGATACAGATATAGCCGGACGCTGTCATTTTTAGAGCCCAGATGGAATATGAAAGTTAAATGGACAGAGGAGAAAAATAGTGACGATCTCCCATGCTGGGAATTTAGGTACTGGGCTGAGTGGATGTATAGGAGGATTTAGTGATCCGTGTACATCTAAAAGATGCTACAGGTAAAGGTGGCTACCTCCATTATATTTCCCCATTCTACAAGTGTCAATTTGAAGAATATGGAAGTGCATAATATCTCTTTAGAATCAAGTTGGGATTAGACTGCTCTTATTCTTATAGATGAAATGACAATCTCTGGGAAAAAAAATAATTAGTTTGAGAATGGTTGCAGAGAGTTGTGACTGTCTTTTTTTAAGAGAAAAAAAATATTCATTATCCTCAGATGGCCCCACCTTAGAACATGGGTGTTCAACCTGCGGCCTTCCAGCTACAGTGGAATTACACATCCCAGCATGCCCTGCCACATTTTTGGTATTAAAGCATTCTAATACTAAGGCAGGGCATGCTAGAATGTTTAGTTCCACAGCAGCTGGAGGGCCGCAGGTTGTAGACCCATGCCTTAAAACCAGGGCCTAATTTGTCATCTCCCTCTGTTATACAGTATGAATGTGTTTTACGTTGTAAATATAATTTATTAAAGATGGTGGCTCCTTTTATGTGATCCAGTGACTCAGGACTAAAAGAGTCTGTTTTTTCAAGAGATGGTAGGTAAACCCATACAATTTACACAGCTTTGCAGACGCCCATCCTTCTTTTCAGCATAGAAGAACCCCTGCTCCAAGTTCTCTATAATATATTTAAACATGGCTTTTGTTTCTGGTAGGGTCAACTGACTTATATGCCCATGAGGAGTAGTACATAACAGTATTTGATTGATAGCATAGTCCTATTAATGTGAAATGGTAAACTCTCCCCTCTGCTGGCAGAAGACATCGGTAGAAGTACTATTGGGGTATCTGGACTTATAGATGTGGGGAATTCAAGCAGAAAGGTAGTTGGTCAAACTCCAATAATACACTGGAAGTGATAGTGATATAACAAACAAGTATTCACCCTGAGGTCCAATCAAGGATTGGGAAATGCCATTGTAATCATGGTAGCTCCAATACAAAATTATTAATAGATACTGGAATGGCTAAAAATGAGATATTCTCTTTATAAATTGCTCCAATTTACATAAGTAGTGAAGATATTGGGCTTGATTCAGAGGTGGACACAGTTCTGGTTGGTGCTGGGTCTTCAGTTGCAACCGCTCTGAGTAATCATGCTAATGCAGTACTAGGAGTCTTTTGTTAATAGACACCATGCTGGCTTATCAGATCCACTGCTGCAACCGAAGATGCAACATCGGATCACCATCACAACAGCAAACTTTATTGCAATAGGACTCCTCATTTTATATAGGTATATACATGTATGACACAAGAGAAAACAGTCAGACATTTACTGTGAATTTACAGTAGGCAGATAAAAACAAATTGACTGCAACGTTAGCACTTATGATTTTAGTATCATCAGTCCTAAAAAGAAAATTTGTTTATAGCAGTTTGTAAGCAGATTTTTAGACTGCTGTTATAACAAATGTTATGGATCTGCCATAAACAACAAATACTGCATATCTTGTAAAATTAAATTTGAAAAAAATGAACAAAAAAAGCTTCAAAAGTAATACTTCTGGCCAATGCATGAACCAGTTCAGGATATTATTACTTTTCCACTGGCTACCATTGCTAATTTACCTACAGTATATTAAGCAATGCTTTAGATAGGAAAATCAATTAAAATGAACCCAATTTTTCCAAACTATACTATTATTTTTTATTATTATTATTATTATTATTATTATTATTATCATTTGAGTAGTGCAATACAGTTGGGGAAAATCTCAGTGTTAAAACAAAACTAGATATTAACAGACAGAAGAAGCAATAGGAGGGCCCTGCTTATGTGTTTACAATCTATAAGGAAATATTAGTTTGTTACATGAAGTAAAACATACCTCCCAACTGTCCCGATTTTCGCGGGACAGTCCAGTTTTTTTGGGACTTTCCCACTGTCCCACCCGCGGGCCTCAGTGTCCCGCAATGGGGGAACAGTTGGGAGGCTCCTGTCACTGTTGCTCTGCAGCGGTGAATAGTGCTGTGCCCATGCACTCACGATCGCAGCTTTTTCCGCGAGGCCACATCCCTTCCATATAGACCACACACCCTTTCTGGATGCGCGCACCAAGGTCCCGCTTTGTCATTTTCAAAAGTTGGGAGGTATGAGTAAAGTGCCACTTGTTGCATAATAATTCATCCAGTTAGCCATGGGGAAAGAAAGTGCTTAATGTGGCTAAATTATTTGACACCCATTTATGGCGATGCCACAAACATTAAAGTATAAAGTATCTTTATCTGATGCCAATTGGGACTGCACCAAGAGTGGTATACAGTATATTTAGCTGTGCAATATATGTTTGTATGCATATATTTTGTGTATATTATCTATATATATATATATATATATATATATATATATAAAAGGCAAATACCACTGACTCATCACAAAATCTCCTGATCCATAAAGACTAGGAAATTGACATTTGGAAAGTAGCTTGCTTTTGTGACGTAGGCACCCACTAAGAAGGGGTTTTTCAAAATTCCAACAACAAAGAGGTTGAAAGGGGTGAGATGATTATTGGGTATCCCCCCCCCCCCCCCCACAGAGGAGAGTTAAGACAGCCCACCCAGTCAGGGCTATAAAGAATGCATGGTGCCAGCGATACCAAGTCGCCAAGGGAGGAGGACACAGTGCTCTGTTCTTGGTCTTCCTTGCCTCTGGCAGTTGCAGAGCAGTCCATTATTCAAAAGGGGAGCCATATCAACCGCCACCCTTAAACACTGTCAAACATCGCTAGGTGTAGCTACTCTATTTGAATCATGGACCACTCTGTTACTGGCAAGGAAGTCCAGCCTTATGGTTTAGGAGATTTTGTGATGAGTCAGTGGTATTTTCATTTTATATATATATATATATATATATATATATATATATATATATATATATATATAATTTCAGATATACAGTAAGTACTTAACCAACCTATTTCCAGTCAGGAAAGAATATTGTCTCAATTATCATAGGTTAACCTTTCACTTGAACTAAATTTTGCCGAACCTCTCAGAGAGCAAAAGGAGGAAGGAGAGATAGATATTTTGAATCTTAAATGCATTAAATAAAGGCTTGACAGTCAGCAACTGCTTATCTGCTGTGTAAAGGGTACCAACAGCTCTCCCAGTGACCTTATGTGTTGTGCAAAAATCTTTACCTTTTTACCTAAAAGGTGGAGCCCTAAGGAGAGCGAGAAGCTAAGCAAGGAGACCTATTGCCCTTTGGTATAGAGTCAGCCTATCTCTGGAAACCTTACATATTTAACATACAGCGGGCGAAGCTTGGCCTGTCGTCCCAGCATTTACAGCACTGAGCAGGGCAGCATTAGAGGCGGGATGGGGCAGAGAAGGAGGAAGATTATTCTCTTCAGCACCTGCCATTTGACAGCTTCAATCCAGGGATGGTCCGTTTGGAGGTGCAGCCTGGCAAAGATTGGCAGTGGCGGGCTGAGCATGTCCTGTTGTAAGTCTAATTGCTGATCTTCTGTGATAAACTAACCAGTTAACTTTAGGTATATCCCTGTTTCCAGAAAATAAGACACAAAGACTACAGATTCCCGTACATTAAAATCTGTTTATTGTTTTGGTGTGTTCTTGGTGGTTTCATGAAGGGGCACTATGATGCTACCAGTTCTCAACAACATCCTACCACAAGTGAGCCTATGGAATGTGAACCATGCACGTCCTCCTCAGTCCCCCCGCACCCCCCCATCAGAACTGTATCAGTTCTCCAGTCCTCCTTCATCCTTCATCAACCTGGTCCTGTTGTGTCAACTGATCTCAGTTCTGATGACACTGTTCATCAGAACAGATTAGGCCACATGTAAACAAAAGAGAGGAAGATATGCAGGAAAAGATTCATGGATGCTATTAGCAAAATACAAGTTAGGGATGCAACTAAAACAATATAGAGCTTTACATCTCTTTGTGATTATACTTAAAATTTCATAGCGAAGCATGACTATTCAGCTAGTATGTAATATATATTGGGCCTCATTCATTATCTCTAATGGGTCCATTATACATGCAGAATTATTAGATTCTACATGCTTTTAGTAACAAGTCTTTTCATTTTTAGGGGCCCAATGGGGCCACCTAGTATTCAGTATACTCCAATAACTGAAAGATGGCATTGGGGACTAATGTACTATTCAGATAACATTGGTAACCAGAGCCTATGGGAGGGAGGTCAGGAGTTGTGAAGTGGGATCTTGTGATGGTACTGTGGCTCCGGTTACAATTCTCTGTTAGTTACAGCCTGATTGACAGGTTTCAGGCATATAGGGGCGGCAACAGGCAGAATTTCAGAAAATGCGGGCATGTCGACTCTATTGTCTGGGTGTGCCATCCTCAGATACAGTTTCACTGGCTGTTGCAGAGTAGAATTACTGGACATCCAGAGTAACTCAGAGGTTCGATACTGCGACCGATGGTATCAATGTTGATCTGTTGTTGTGTCTTCGGATGCAGGTAGCAGATCAGAGAAGACGGCAGTGGACATATGTTTCCACAATGTGCTATTGCATATGATCACCCAATTGCTGCATGCAATGATGCAATTTGTGCCCACCTTGTAATCTGGCCCTGTGTGCTGTGTGGATTGGCAGTGGTAGTTATCATTGCTTCTGTACTTCAGTAGCAGTGTTAGGGGTTGTGGGAAGAGCTTCTTTTCAGGGCAGCTGTCCGTGCACTGAAGCAATACTGAATGGCTCCAATACAGTAGTTAAATATCCACCACTACAACTACCCCCATGGAAATGAATGTGGCTGTATTTCTTAAAGTATAGACAAATATAGTCAACCTCTGTAACCAGAAACATTTTTTGCTTGCCAGAATTGGCAGAACATATTTCTTAGTTTTGAACCTATAACTACTGTAAGTATTTTCACCAATGCAAATATCACATATACATTATTATCTGTTGATTAATATTACAGTATTCACTTAGCAGTTAACAGCAACATAATTTATTTATGTATAATTTACACAAATCCCTTATGTCCAATGTCATATTTATTGACTACTACCTTGAACATTAAGGCACATAAATGAAAGGAAGTAATAGCTCCTGGCATGGATTTGACAAAGGTAAGTCTTGGAAGAACTGAAGGAAAGGAAAAAACAGACTGATTGCTCATCAAGATATCCCGTTGCAGAAGGTGATTGCAAATCAGAATCAAATATCATAAAGTGGAGAAATTAAAGAGCCCGTGAAGGACTTTCTGACAAATGCATGCTTACAGAGTCAAGATCAGGCTCATTTAACAGACAACATGGATTTCAAAACTGTAATATCAATTCAAGTGAGACAAAATGATGACTGCTCACAAGTTTGTGACAGGAGTACAATGCTGACAGTGTTTCACGGAAGGTTGCTAAATTGCAAACATTTTCTTTACTGGTATACTACACATGTGGATATCATTGCTGCTTAATGTGTTGCTGCCCTTCGAAACTGAATTTCATGTGAGTGGGCAGAAAGATGAAGCCCTACCTTGGTTAAAAAGAAAAAAATAATCACTACACAACTTACAGAAAGGCTCATATACAAATGTCAAAATATGTTGACTTACACTGCTTTGCACAAATTCACCAAATTGTCAGCCGACTTCCTGGTCCATGGAAATGCAGCTGAAAAATCAGTGTAGCCTTATTTTGCTTGTTTGAGTATTATACACCTAAAATTGCATATTTGGAAGAGTGAAATACATACCCCCCAACATGACCCTCTCCAGGAGAGACACAATGCTCAGCTTCTGGACTTTTCTCTTAATTTATGATTGCCACACCTGTTTGGAACAAGTTAATGGATAAGAAAGATGTTTTAGCACTGGTGATGGCAATCATCAATTAAGAGGGAAGTCCAGGAGCAGAGCATTCTGTCCCTCCTGGAGAGGGTCATGTTGGAAGGTATGGAAATATCAGTATTATTTTAGAATCACACAATTGATTAAAATAAATGTTTTAATATTCTAAAACACATGATTGGCTTAGTTTCACGTATGCCTTCAGTTAATCATCAGAATGACATAGGGAAATTGAAACTGTATCACATGTGGCTTTGTGTTTTTGAACATTTTTATTGGTCAAAGTGTTGGTTGGAATGTGCTTTTGTGGTTAAACTGCAATATGCTAAATGCATTGAGCAGAATAAGTCCTGCTCTCCACAAACTCAGAGGTAAAGACAGGTAACGGATGTACTGTACTGTATGCCTTACAACAAAGAGCCTGACTGTATGCAAATTTGAGTGATTATCGGCCAACTGTGTATGCACCAAGGTACCTTAGCTATACAGCATTCTGGGGGTTATTTAGGTTTGTTAGCAATCCAAAAAGGCAAGCAGCTGGGCAACAATGTTGCACTGCAGGTGGGGCAAATGTAACATGTACAGAAAGATTTAGATTTGGGTGGGGTATATTGTTTCTGGTCAGGGCAGGGTAAATACTGGCTGCTTAATATTTACACTACAATAAAGATTTCAGTTTAAACACACCCCACCCAAATCGAAATTTCTCTGCACATGTTACATCTGCCCCACCTGCAGCGCAATATGGTTTTGCCCAGTTGCTTGCTCTTTAGGTTTGCAAACAAACCTGAAAAAGACTCACAGTGAGGATTTATTTGTGGTAAATAGTCAGGGACTGTTTGGTGGGAGGTAACAAGGGAGTGGCAGCAAAAATGCATGTGTATCAAGGCTGGTTTTGGGCGTGTCTCATGCTATAACTCTGCAAAGCGGGTGTACTATGATATACCTGCACTCGGGATCCCGGCGATGGGATCTCGACCGCCGGAATGCTGGCAGCAGGGCGAGCACAAAAGAGCCCCTTGCATGCTTGCTGCGCTCGCCACGCTACTTATTCCCCCTCCAGGGGTGTCGTGGACACCCTCAAGAGGGATAATAGTTGTCGTTATCCCGGCGGTATCTGCTCCAGTATGCAGAGCACTGGGATCCTGACAGCTGGGATATCGAGTGCCCCCCCCTGCAAAGCTGCTAGTTGATGTCTCAATGCATTTCCAGGTGGCCACAGCATTACCATATTTTTGCATATCGGGCGCATACAAACTTGCAGCTGTGAATGCAAAAAAATACAACTCAGAATCAGGCCCAAAGTATGTAATGCATCTATAAATGCACCCATTCCACCCATTTATTTCATTTAAACAGTATTGTTCTACTAAATAAAATCTAGGTTTTGCTTGTGGTGTCATGTGCCTAAGCCATACAGGGGTAATTCCAAGTTGATCGCAGCAGGATTTTTGATAGCAATTGGGCAAAACCATGTGCACTGCAGGGGAGGCAGATATAACATGTGCAGAAAGAGTTAGATTTGGGTGGGTTATTTTATTTCTGTGCAGGGTAAATACTGGCTGCTTTATTTTTACACTGCAAATTAGATTGCAGATTGAACACACCCCACCCAAATCTAACTCTCTCTGCACATGTTATATCCCCTGCAGTGCACATGGTTTTGCCCAATTGCTATCAAAAATCCTGCTGCAATCAACTTGGAATTACCCCCACAGTACTTGGCAACAAGAACTCCCAATGCTCTCAACTATTCAACTCCTATTAGATGGTGCAAATTTTTAAATATACTTAAAGTAGTTACTGTGTGTTTTAAAATTAACCATTATTCCTAATAATGCATTGAACTAATGTACTGCCAACCAGGGACATCAATGAGATTTAACTATAGACCGACATTTTTCAAAGAACAAGCAAATAAAAGACTGCCCATATATAAAAGCATAAAACACATTTGCTGTACATAATATAATAACTTGTCACCAAACGTAACATGAAAAGTCCACCAATGCACACTGTTTTTATTTTTTTGTTTATTTTTATTTTAGAGAAAGTAATAAGCTGCTAACACAGATACTTCGCTGCTTGATCAAAGCCAAAAGACATTTGGAAACCTGCTTCTTAGTGTCAGCTCCCCAAGTAATTTGCATTCAATTTGCTTGTTTATTTAAATGAGCAATTTGGGAAATGACTGCACGGAGCAATATAAGAATAACAAAGAACTGACTCTGGCACTGTTATGTTGCTTGGTTGTATCAATCGTTAGATCTTAAAGTAATTTTAATCGCAACACTATAGCTAAAAAGCCAGATCCTATGCAAACTGCACCTCAACCGTCTCTAAATGTTTTATTTGACCAAGTGTAGCATTTAGGCACCTATTTATCAAGTTTTGTTTTTTTCCAAATTATGTAGAAATTGTATTTTCTACATAAAAAGCCCATGGAGGCTCAGGGAGCTTACACAATGAACCCCAAAAAATTTCAGACACAAAAAACAGGGTTTTCGTGTTGTTTTTTTTGCTCCATTTGTTTTTTGTGATTTTTGCCATCTATTATTATTTATTATTATCCTTTATTTATATGGCGCCACAAGGGTTCCGCAGCGCCCAATTACAGAGTACATAAACAAATAATCAGCCAGGAAAACAGCAACTTACAGTTGACTACAATATAGGACAAGTACAGGGTAAATAAACATAGCTACATCAGCAGATGACACTGGAATAAGTATCAGGTGGCAGAAGACTGCTGGATTTGGTGCAGCTGAAGATTATTAAAGTAAGAAAAGGGTAAGCACATGAGGGAAGAGGGCCCTGCTCGTGAGAGCTTACATTCTAAAGGGGAGGGGTAGACAGACAGGGGTGAGACAGATGGGGTACATAGAGAGTGTGGAACAGAGGTTTAGGATGAGATTTGGCTGGGTTTGGTGAAGAAGTGGGTCTTGAGAGCCCGTTTGAAGTTTTGTAGAGAGGTGGAGAGCCTGAGGAGATGAGCTGGCTCATCTGAATTTTTTTTCCTTTTTTCGCACCAAAACACATAGGATCCATGAAAAGTTGCGGACCTATGTATTTTTACTGCTGCGAAAAATGTATGTTTATCGCTGATTTGCTGTTAAAAATAATTTAAAAAAATCCCTGATAACTACAGTATCTGCATGCATTGAAGTTAATTGGATAGCCCTTACTGGCAGAAGAGGGTGCTTCGGGTACCTCTCCCACTGCCTCCATCTGGCTTCGGAATCTGACAGCGTACACATTGTCTTGATGATTCTTGATTCCATGGAGGAGATGCCTAAAAAATACCAGGGAAGTAACATGGGAGTTTTGGGCCTAATTCTGCTCCAGGCGCTAATCTGCTGAAATCGTTATGGAGAGATTTCAGAACATCAGCGCATGTGCGTACACATGTGCGCATGCGTGAGGTCTAAAACTGCATTCTCTTCAGAACGCAGTCTAAGAGCTGGAGGGGGCAGGTACAGGGCATCAACGCTGTGTCTTGTGGGCATTGACGCTCTGTTAAGGAGCACAGTCTGCACAATGGAGGCATGTCCGGACCGTTGCTGGCGTCACATGCAGCCACGGTGATCAAAAAGATGGCATGTAGCGGTCTGCATTTGCATGTTTGTCGGGGGGCCAGGACCTGGCATTTCAGGGTGGTCTTGCCCTGTGCTGGGCGTCCTACCACATGTTAGAGTAATGAGTTGTAGGTGTGTGATTTTTTGCACATAAACAACTCATGCTGAATTAGGCACTATATCTATAGTGATACAGTTTGGTAATTATTATGGCAATGCCAGAACTATATATGTATATATATATATATATATATATATATATATATATACACTGCTCAAAAAAAATAAAGTGAACACTTAAACAACAAAATGTAACTCCAAGTCAATCAAACTTCTGTGAAATCAAACTGTCCACTTAGGAAGCAACACTGATTGACAATCAGTTTCACGTGCTGTTGTGCAAATGGAATAGACAACAGGTGGAAATTATAGGCAATTAGCAAGACACCCCCCAATAAAGGAGTTGTTCTGCAGGTGGTGACCACAGACCACTTTTCAGCTCCTATGCTTTCTGGCTGATATTTTGGTCACTTTTGAAAGATGGCGGTGCTTTCACTCTAGTGGTAGCATGAGACGGAGTCTACAACCCACACAAGAGGCTCAGGTAGTGCAGCTCATCCAGGATGGCACATCAATGCGAGCTGTGGCAAGAAGGTTTGCTGTGTCTGTCAGCGTAGTGTCCAGAGCATGGAGTCGCTACCAGGAGACAGGCCAGTACATCAGGAGAAGTGAAGGAGGCCTTAGGAGGGCAACAACCAAGCAGCAGGACCGATACCTCCGCCTTTGTGCAAGGAGGAACAGGAGGAGCACTGCCAGAGCCCTGCAAAAAGACCTCCAGCAAGCCAGAAATGTGCATGTGTCTACTCAAACGATCAGAAACAGACTCCATGAGGGTGGTATGAGGGCTCGACATCCACAGGTGGGGGTTGTGCTTACAGCCCAACACCGTGCAGGACATTTGGCATTTGCCAGAGAACACCAAGATTGGCAAATTCGCCACTGGCACCCTGTGCTCTTCACAGATGAAAGCAGGTTCTCACTGAGCACATGTGACAGACGTGACAGAGTCTGGAGACGCCAAGAGAACGTTCTGCTGCCTGCAACATCCTCCAGCATGACCGGTTTGGCAGTGGGTCAGTAATGGTGTGGGGTGGCATTTCTTTGGGGGGCCGCACAGCCCTCCACGTGCTCGCCAGAGGTAGCCTGACTGCCATTAGGTACCGAGATGAGATCCTCAGACCCCTTGTGAGACCATATGCTGGTGTGGTTGGCCCTGGGTTCCTCATAATGCAAGACAATGCTAGACCTCATGTGGCTGGAGTGTGTCAGCAGTTCCTGCAAGACGAAGGCATTGATGCTATGGACTGGGCCTCCCGTTCCCCAGACCTGGATCCAATTGAGCACATCTGGGACATCATGTCTCGCTCCATCCACCAACCGCCACGTTGCACCACAGACTGTCCAGGAGTTGGCGAATGCTTTAGTCCAGGTCTAGGAGGATATCCCTCAGGAGACCATCCGCAACCTCATCAGGAGCATGCCCAGGCATTGTAGGGAGGTCATACAGGCACGTGGAGGCCACACACACTACTGTGCCTCATTTTGACTTGTTTTAAGGACATCAAACTTGGATCAGCCTGTAGTGTGTTTTTAAACTTTAATTTTGAGTGTGACTCCAAATCCAGACCTCCATGGGTTAATAAATTTGATTTCCATTGATAATTTTTGTGTGATTTTTGTTGTCAGCACATTCAACTATGTAAAGAACAAAGTATTTAATAAGAATATTTCATTCATTCAGATCTAGGATGTGTTATTTTAGTGTTCCCTTTATTTTTTTGAGCAGTGTATATATATATATATATATATATATATTAGAGATGAGCGGGTTCGGTTCGTCGAGATCCGAACCCCCTAAACTTCACGTGGTTTACACGGGTCCGAGGCAGCCTCGGTTCTTCCCACCTAACATGCAAAACCCGAAAAGGGGAAAAGTCATCATCCCGATGTCGGATTCTCGCGAGATTCGGATTCCATATAAAGAGCCGCGCGTTGCCGCCATTTTCACTCGTGCATTGTCGATTGAGCGGAGAGAACGTGGCTACGTTCTCTGCCTGAAAAGCTCAATATCTATGCTCAGTGTGGTGCATTGTGGTGACCACCAGTATATAGTAGTACAGTACAGTAGGCCACTGCTGTATCCTGCAGCTCTGTGTCAGACTCAGTTCTAGTATACTGATCAGTGCTCAATATCTGTGCTGCATTGTGGTGACCAGTATATAGTAGTACAGTGCTGCATTGTTATGACCACAAGTATATAGTAGTACAGTACAGAAGGCCATTGCTGTATCTTGCTGCTCTGTGTCACTTCTAGTATCCTGATCAGTGCTCAATATCTGTGCTGCATTGTGGTGACCAGTATATAGTAGTTCAGTGCTGCATTGTGATGACCACCCTTATATAGTAGGACAGTACAGTAGGCCATTGCTGTATCTTGCTGCTCTGTGTCACTTCTAGTATCCTAATCAGAGCTCAATATCTGTGCTGCATTGTGGTGACCAGTATATAGTAGTACAGTGCTGCATTGTGGTGACAACCAGTATATAGTAGTACAGTACAGTAGTCCATTGCTGTATCTTGCAGCTCCGTGTCAGACTCAGTTCTATTCTCCTGATCAGTGCTCAATATCTGTGCTGCATTGTGATGACCAGTATATAGTAGTACAGTGCTGCATTGTGGTGACCACCAGTATATAGTAGTACAGTACAGTAGTCCATTGCTGTATCTTGCAGCTCTGTGTTAGACTCAGTTCTATTCTCCTTATCAGTGCTCAATATATGTGCTGCATTGTGATGAAAAGTATATAGTAGTACAGTGCTGCATTGTGGTGACCACCAATATATAGTAGTACAGTACAGTAGTCCACTGCTGTATCTTGCAGCTCCGTATCAGACTCAGTTCTATTCTCCTGATCAGTGCTCAATATCTGTGCTGCATTGTGGCGACCAGTATATAGTAGTGCAGTGCTGCATTGTGGTGACCGCCAGTAAATAGTAGTACAGTACAGTAGTCCACTGCTGTATCTTGCAGCTCCGTGTCAGACTCCGTTCTATTCTCCTGATCAGTGCTCAATATCTGTGCTGCATTGTGGTGACCAGTATATAGTAGTACAGTGCTGCATTGTGGTGACCACCAGTATATAGTAGTACAGTACAGTAGTCCATTGCTGTATCTTGCAGCTCCGTGTCAGACTCAGTTCTATTCTCCTGATCAGTGCTCAATATCTGTGCTGCATTGTGGTGGCCAGTATATACTAGTACAGTGCTGCATTGTAGTGACCACCGGTATATAGTAGTACAGTACAATAGTACATTGCTGTATCTTGCAGCTCCGTGTAAGACTCAGTTCTATTTTCCTGATCAGTGCTCAATATCTGTGCTGCATTGTGGTGACCAGTATATAGTAGTACAGTGCTGCATTGTGGTGACCACCAGTATATAGTAGTACAGTACAGTAGTCCATTGCTGTATCTTGCAGCTCCATGTCAGACTCAGTTCTATTCTCCTGATCAGTGCTCAATATCTGTGCTGCATTGTGGTGACCAGTATATAGAAGTACAGTGCTGCATTGTGGTGACCAGTATATAGTAGTACAGTACTGTAGTCCACTGCTGTATCTTGCAGCTCCGTGATAGCAGCTGTGTCAGATTCAGTTATATTCTCCTGATCAGTGCTCAATATCTGTGCTGCATTGTGGTGACCAGTATATAGTAGTACAGTGCTGCATTGTGGTGACCACCAGTATATAGTAGTACAGTACATTAGTCCATTGCTGTATCTTGCAGCTCCGTGTCAGACTCAGTTCTATTCTCCTGATCAGTGCTCAATATCTGTGCTGTATTGTGGTGATCAGTATATAGTAGTACAGTGCTGCATTGTGGTGACCACCAGTATATAGTACTACAGTACAATAGTACATTGCTGTATTTTGCAGCTCCATGTAAGACTCAGTTCTATTATCCTGATCAGTGCTCAATATCTGTGCTGCATTGTGGTGACCAGTATATAGTAGTACAGTGCTGCATTGTGGTGACCACCAGTATATAGTAGTACAGTACAGTAGTCCATTGCTGTATCTTGCAGCTCCATTTCAGACTCAGTTCTATTCTCCTGGTCAGTGCTCAATATCTGTGCTGCATTGTGGCGACGAGTATATAGTAGTACAGTGCTGCATTGTGGTGACCACCAGTATATAGTAGTACAGTACAGTAGTCTACTGCTGTATCTTGCAGCTCTGTGTCAGACTCAGTTCTATTCTCCTGATCAGTGCTCAATATCTGTGCTGCATTGTGGCGACCAGTATATAGTAGTACAGTGCTGCACTGTGGTGACCACCAGTATATAGTAGTAAAGTAGTCCATTGCTGTATCTTGCAGCTCCGTGTCAGACTCAGTTCTTTTCTCCTGATGAGTGCACAATATCTGTGCTGCATTGTGGTGACCAGTATTTAGTAGTACAGTGCTGCATTGTGGTGACCACCAGTATATAGTAGTACAGTACAGTAGTCCATTGCTGTATCTTGAAGCTCCGTGTCAGACTCAGTTCTATTCTCCTGATCAGTGCTCAATATCTGTGCTGTATTGTGGTGACCAGTATATAGTAGTACAGTGCTGCATTGTGGTGAAAACCAGTATATAGTAGTACAGTACAGTAGTCCAATACTGTATCTTGCAGCTCCATGTCAGACTCAGTTCTATTCGCCTGATCAGTGCTCAATATCTGTGCTGCAGTGTGGTGACCAGTATATAGTAGTGCAGTGCTGCATTGTGGTGACCACCAGTATATAGTAGTACAGTACAGTAGTCCACTGCTGTATCTTGCAGCTCCGTGACAGCAGCTGTGTCAGACTCAGTTCTATTCTCCTGATCAGTGCTCCATATCTGTGCTGCATTGTGGTGACCAGTATATAGTAGTACAGTGCTGCACTGTGGTGACCACCAGTATATAGAAGTAAAGTAAAATAGTCCATTGCTTTATCTTGCAGCTCCGTGTCAGACTCAGTTATTTTCTTCTGATCATTGCTCAATATCTGTGCTGCATTGTGGTGACCAGTATATAGTAGTACAGTGCTGCATTGTGGTGACCACCAGTATATAGTAGTACAGTACAGTAGTCCATTGCTGTATCTTGCAGCTCCGTGTCAGACTCAGTTCTATACTCCTGATCAGTGCTCAATATCTGTGCTGCATTGTGGTGACCACCAGTTTATAGTAGTACAGTGCTGCATTGTGGTGACCACCAGTATATAGTAGTACAGTACAGTAGTCTTAGCAGATATGTGAAAGAAAGAATTAAATAAAGGAGGCAATTTGTAGTATTGTTTCATATATCCTTTTCTTTAGTCAGAGTATCCTTATCCCATAAATTCAATATGGAGTATAGAAGTAGGAGAAGAGCTAGATGTACCAGAGAGGAGCGTACCCCAACTCACAATAAAAGATCAATAATGGTGCCTAAAAAGGTTAGGAAAGGAGGAGCTCCTCTCTGGTACATCTAGCTCTTCTCCTACTTCTATACTTTAAAGTGAAACATTTACTTTTCACCCCTTGTGTGTCCTCCACCAGAAGGATAGATAGGAGGCATACCAAGTAACTTCAATTATATAAAAGTGAAACATATAAAGGTATCTTTCATATGACAATTAGTAAGCGTACCACACTCATGAGTTCAATATTGAATGGACTCCTATCTGGGTTTCTTTTCAGTCCACAGTGTCCCCAAGATGTTATTGTTCAAAGGTTCTGATAAGTGTGTGATCACTTTGACCTTGAATGGACAAATTGAATGCACTTGGTCCAGCCAATCCACATAAAAAAAGATGTATTGTACAAAAATCCCCATAGTTGGGTTGTATACACAGACAGGAGAAGTTGTAAAAACAATGATGTACAAAAAATACCCCAATCCTTCTTAAAAATACAAATCCATATGAGAAGATAAAAATGCATTAAAAAAAAGAAGGCTTACACCGAGGATGGAATCTGGACCATCAACAATGATAAGTTACAGTACATCAGTCCTTGTATACTGGTAAAAAAGATGTGACAGTGCCCAGTACTTGCTTGACACGTTTTGACTCAGCAGGAGCCTTCCTCAAGACATGTGGGCATTGTGAGACCCCATGCTATTTAACTGAGTCCTGGCCAATCAAAAGCACAGGAAGTGACATCATTCATAATTACTATTTTAAATGTACAAAAAACATCATTAAAAAATTATCCAAAAACACCTCTTCATATTCAAATCCTGTGTGATATATATGACATCCAATAATATTGTATTTTAATTCTAAATGAGTCGCGTAGTGGGTACGCCGGACCGGAAGTGGATGTTAATCTCCCCCAATGTCCGGGATCTGAATTTATATAAGTGAATGCTAAACTAGATTCCCCCTTACTGTAGTAGTCTGATGTCCCTCTGTTCCCTGTATTTAGAAGACTAAAGTCTAGCAGGCGGCGCCGCTTTCGTTCCACAGTGTTACTGCCTGCATTCCACGCCTCACTTCTGGGATCGTCGGGCGAAAGTCTGCTGTGTTCCAGCTGACACTTTGTCCGTGTTATACCCACAATTCCGGAAGTGATGCATACGTGTCACTGGAGCTTCGGTTACTAGGTTGCGATAGCAACCAATTGTGATTGACATTATAACACATTAGTAAGGTTCACAGTCAAAGCTAAGAAATAATGCATAAGTTCAAGCTAAAATTATTTTGTTAACATAGTAGCTGCAGCTATGGCAGGAGGAACCCATTCCCCCTGGAATCCAATGCACCTGTGTCGCATGGGAACAGGCACCCCACACCACCACTGCAGCAAAAGCATACAATAAAAAACATGTGAAAAGCAATGAATGAACATTATAAATCATCACGTACAGTATAATATCGTTCCTAAAGATGAGATCCAGAGAAGGGATTGATATTCCTGTAAGTGGTTTTGAAGTCCAATATGTCCAAAGTCTTTTTTTTAATTATTCCACCATTGCATCTAAAAAGAACATAAATCAGTACAAGTCCATACATTCAAATGTCACAAAAATACAGATGAAACAATAGTTTGTTATATCAGAGAAACCATTTTAATTTGAAATCCTTATTAAGGCCCCGAGGTATAACGCTCTTGAATGAATGAATGCAATTTGTTTCCATCTTTGTAGTGCTCTAGCAATGTTGCCACCCTAATGTTTCCTTTTACTGTTTGGATCCCAAAGAAACCTTTGATATGTTTAAGCAAGCTATCCTGGACCTCCTTGAAATGTAGGGACAAGGCATGGGTATCCAGGCCTTTCTTAATATTTCTTAGGTGTTTGGATATGCGAACCTCCAATTGTCTAGAAGTTCGCCCAATGTAAAATTTGTTGCAGGAACACTGCACTACATATTAGTGATGTGCACCGGAAATTTATCGGGTTTTGTGTTTTGGTTTTGGATTCGGTTCCGCGGCCGTGTTTTGGATTCTAACGCGTTTTGGCAAAACCTCCCTGAAATTTTTTTGTTTGATTCGGGTGTGTTTTGGATTTGGGTGTTTTTTTTTACAAAAAAACCTCAAAAACAGCTTAAATCATAGAATTTGGGGGTCATTTTGATTCCATAGTATTATTAACCTCAATAACCATAATTTCCACTCATTTCCAGTCTATTCTGAACACCTCACACCTCACAATATTATTTTTAGTCCTAAAATTTGCACCGAGGTCGCTGGATGACTAAGCTAAGCGACCCAAGTGGCCGACACAAACACCTGGCCCATCTAGGAGTGGCACTGCAGTGTCAGACAGGATGGCACTTCAAAAAAATAGTCCCCAAACAGCACATGATGCAAAGAAAAAAAGAGGCACAATGAGGTAGCTGTGTGACTAAGCTGTGTGTAGCTGTGTGACTAAGCTAAGCGACCCAAGTGGCCAACACAAACACCTGGCCCATCTAGGAGTGGCACTACAGTGTCAGACAGGATGGCAGATTTAAAAAATAGTCCCCAAACAGCACATGATGCAAAGAATAAAAGAGGTGCACCAAGGTCGCTGGATGGCTAAGCTAAGCAACCCAAGTGGCTGACACAAACACCTGGCCCATCTAGGAGTGGCAATGCAGTGTCAGACAGGATGGCAGATTTAAAAAATAGTCCCCAAACAGCACATGATGCAAAGAAAAAAAGAGGTGCAATGAGGTAGCTGTGTGACTAAGCTAAGCGACCCAAGTGGCCGACACAAACACCTGGCCCATCTAGGAGTGGCACTGCATTTTCAGACAGGATGGCACTTCCAAAAAATAGTCCCCAAACAGCACATGATGCAAAGAAAAAAAGAGGCGCACCAAGATCGCTGTGTGACAAAGCTAAGCGACCCAAGTGGCCTACACAAACACCTGGCCCATCTAGGAGTGGCACTGCAGTGTCAGACAGGATGGCACTTCCAAAAATAGTCCCCAAACAGCACATGATGCAAAGAAAAATGATAGAAAAGAAAGGTGCAAG
This sequence comes from Pseudophryne corroboree, assembly GCF_028390025.1. NCBI lineage: Eukaryota > Metazoa > Chordata > Amphibia > Anura > Myobatrachidae > Pseudophryne > Pseudophryne corroboree. The sequence goes on along the minus strand of NC_086445.1, from coordinate 736,726,676 downwards.
ATGGAATTGTCCTTGGGCCCTCCCACATACCCTTATTTTGTATAAACAGGACATGCACACTTTAATAAAAACCATAATTTCAGCGACAGGGTCTGCCACACGACTGTGACTGAAATGACTGGTTGGTTTGGGCCCCCACCAAAAAAGAAGCAATCAATCTCTCCTTGCACAAACTGGCTCTACAGAGGCAAGATGTCCATCTCCTCCTCATCGTCCGATTTCTCACCCCTTTCACTGTGTACATCCCCCTCCTCACAGATTATTAATTCATCCCCACTGGAATCCACCATCTCAGGTCCCTGTGTACTTTCTGGAGGCAATTGCTGCTGGTGAATGTCTCCACGGAGGAATTGATTATAATTCATTTTGATGAACATCATCTTCTCCACATTGTCTAGAAGTAACCTCGTACGCCGATTGCTGACAAGGTGAGCGGCTGCACTAAACACTCTTCGGAGTACACACTGGAGGGGGGGCAACTTGAGTAAAATAAAGCCAGTTTGTGCAAGGGCCTCCAAATTGCCTCTTTTTCCTGCCAGTATACGTACGGACTGTCTGACGTGCCTACTTGGATGCGGTCACTCATATAATCCTCCACCATTCTTTCAATGGTGACAGAATCATATGCAGTGACAGTAGACGACATGTCAGTAATCGTTGGCAGGTCATTTAGTCCGGACCAGATGTCAGCACTCGCTCCTGACTGCCCTGCATCACCGCCAGCGGGTGGGCTCGGAATTCTTAGCCTTTTCCTCGCAGCTCTAGTTGCGGGAGAATGTGAAGGAGGAGCTGTTGACCGGTCAAGTTCCGCTTGACTTGACAATTTTCTCACCAGCAGGTCTTTGAACCTCTGCAGACTTGTGTCTGCTGGAAAGAGAGATACAACGTAGGTTTTAAATCTAGGATTGAGCACGGTGGCCAAAATGTAGTGCTCTGATTTCAACAGATTGACCACCCGTGAATCCTGGTTAAGCAAATTAAGGGCTCCATCCACAAGTCCCACATGCCTAGCGGAATCGCTCTGCTTTAGCTCCTCCTTCAATGTCTCCAGCTTCTTCTGCAAAAGCCTGATGAGGGCAATGACCTGATTCAGGCTGGCAGTGTATGAACTGACTTCACGTGTGGCAAGTTCAAAGGGTTGCAGAACCTTGCACAACGTTGAAATCATTCTCCACTGCGCTTGAGTCAGGTGCATTCCCCCTCCTTTGCCTATATCGTAGGCAGATGTATAGGCTTGAATGGCCTTTGCTGCTCCTCCATCCTCTGAAGCATATAGAGGGTTGAATTCCACCTCGTTACCACCTCTTGCTTCAGATGATGGCAGGGCAGGTTCAGGAGTGTTTGCTGGTGCTCCAGTCTTCGGCACGCGGTGGCTGAATGCCGAAAGTGGCCCGCAATTCTTCGGGCCACCAACAGCATCTCTTGCATGCCCCTGTCGTTTTTTAAATAATTCTGCACCACCTAATTCAATGTATGTGCAAAACATGGGACATGCTGGAATTTGCCCACATGTAATGCACGCACAATATTGGTGGCGTTGTCCGATGTCACAAATCCCCAGGAGAGTCCAATTGGGGTAAGCCATTCTGCGATGATGTTCCTCAGTTTCCGTAAGAGGTTGTCAGCTGTGTGCCTCTAATGGAAAGCGGTGATACAAAGCGTAGCCTACCTAGGAACGAGTTGGCGTTTGCGAGATGCTGCTACTGGTGCCGTCGCTGCTGTTCTTGCTGCGGGAGGCAATACATCTACCCAGTGGGCTGTCACAGTCATATAGTCCTGAGTCTGCCCTGCTCCACTTGTCCACATGTCCGTGGTTAAGTGGATATTGGGTACAACTGCATTTTTTAGGACACTGGTGACTCTTTTTCTGATGTCTGTGTACATTTTCGGTATCATCTGCTAGAGAAATGGAACCTAGATGGTATTTGGTACCGGGGACACAGTACCTCAATCAATTCTCTAGTTCCCTGTGAATTAAAGGTGGATACCGGATACACGTTTCTCACCACCCAGGCTGCCATGGCCTGAGTTATCCTCTTTGTAGCAGGATGACTGCTGTGATATTTCATCTTCCTCGCAAAGGACTGTTGGACAGTCAATTGCTTATTGGAAGTAGTACAAGTGGTCTTCCGATTTCCCCTCTGGGATGACAATCGACAATAGCAGCGCCAGCAGCAGTAGGCGTTACACTCAAGGATGCATCGGAGAAATCCCAGGCAGGAGAGGACTCGTCAGACTTGACAGTGACATGGCCTGCAGCACTATTGGCTGTCCTGTCTAAGGAGGAAATTGACACTGAGGGAGTTGGTGGTGTGGTTTGCAGGAGCTTGATTACAAGAGGAAGGGATTTAGTTGTCAGTGGACAGCTTCCGCTGTCACCCAAAGTTTTTGAACTTGTCACTGACTTCTGATGTATGCGCTCCAGGTGACGTATAAGGGAGGATGTTCCTAGGTGGTTAACGTCCTTACCCCTACTTATTACAGCTTGACAAAGGCAACACACGGCTTGACACCAGTTGTCCGCATTTCTGTTGAAATAATTCCACACCGAAGAGGTGATTTTTTTTTGTATTTTGACCAGGCATGTCAATGGCCATATTCGTCCCACGGACAACAGGTGTCTCCCCTGGTGCCTGACTTAAACAAACCACCTCACCATCAGAATCCTCCTTGTCAATTTCCTCCTCAGCGCCAGCAACACCCATATCCTCATCCTGGTGTACTTCAACAGAGACATCTTCAATTTGACTATCAGGAACTGGACTGCGGGTGCTCCTTCCAGCACTTGCAGGGGGCATGCAAATGGTGGAAGGCGCCACCTCTTCCCGTCCAGTGTTGGGAAGGTCAGGCATCGCAACTGACACAATTGGACTCTCCTTGGGGATTTGTGATTTAGAATAACGCACAGTTCTTTGCTGTGCTTTTGCCAGCTTGTCTTTTCATTTTTCTAGCGAGAGGATGAGTGCTTCCATCCTCATGTGAAGCTGACACACTAGTCATGAGGAACATAGGAGAGGGCCTCAGCCGTTCCTTGCCACTCCATGTCGTAAATGGCATATTGGCAAGTTTACGCTTCTCCTCAGATGATTTTAATTTTGATTTTTGGTCATTTTACTGAACTTTCTTTTTCATCCACTAGGGGTCACTGGAGTACTCTTGGGATATGGACGGCTTCCACAGGAAGAAGGCACTGAATAAATGAATTTTTGGAACTACACCTCCTCTCCATATCCCAGAGTACCTCAGTGTTTTTTCTGTGCTCGACACAGCAAGAAGGCTTGTGGAGTTTGTCCACATTCATTGGAATTTTTTTCTTAGTTTTTCAACAATTTCCACATCCCTTCCCCCCTTCCAATAGGCGTGGGTCCGGGATAGTGGAAGCTGCTACTAGCAGCTGTGGGTGTCGGGCCTCTCTAAAAAGAGCTCCTTCACACCACGTGCAGGATTGCCTGCAGGAAGCTGGACGGAGCTTGAACAAGAAGCCCCGTCATAGCCCTCACTACAGGGAGTCCAGGTATGTTGGGTTGGGGCGGTCAGCTCACGCTGCCGCCCCGCTGTGTAGGGAACTGTATCGGGGAGAGTCGCCTGCCGCCGCTTACAAGTCCCCACCGATACCCAGAGCCGCGCACGCATAGGCCGCTCCACGGCTCTATGCTGTGCGCTCCCCGGCTCCCGCTAGCCGCCTCCCGGCCTCTTCTCAGCCGCATGTAAGCCCGGCTCCGTGTACAGAGAGCGGTACATGGAGCACGGGGGGGGGGGAGAGGCACATAGAAAATGCACTTGGCAGCAGCAGCAGCAGCACTGCAGGGGTTTTTAGTAGGCTATTAAGCCTTGGTTTCAGGATATATATATGCAGTTTAGTGGGGATAATCTGCATTTTTTGTTATACTGGAAACTTGGCATACTGTATTTAACCATGTTTCCTGTTTTTTTTTTCCTGTCTGTTTCCGGAGTTCCTATACTACATCTCTACTTCACTAAAGGCGCTGGGGTGTTATTGGAATTTGGGATCAGGTTTTTCATATTACTGGCGAGCACTGCACGTAGTCCCTCATTCCGAGTTGTTCGCTCGCTAGCTGCTTTTAGCAGCATTGCACATGCTAAGCCGCCGCCTACTGGGAGTGAATCTTAGCTTTGCAGAATTGCGAACGAAAGATTCGGAAAATTGCGAATAGAAATTTCTTTGCAGTTTCTGAGTAGCTCGGGACTTACTCTGCCACTGCGATCAGTTCAGTCAGTTTCGTTCCTGGTTTGATGTCACAAACACACCCAGCGTTCGCCCAGACACTCCCCCGTTTCTCCAGCCACTCCCGCGTTATTCCCAGAAACGGCAGCGTTTTTCCGCACACACCCATAAAACGGCCAGTTTCCGCCCAGAAACACCCACTTCCTGTCAATCACACTCCGATCACCAGAACGATGAAAAATCCTCGTTATGCCGTGAGTAAAATACCTAACTTTTGAGTAAAATAACTAACCGCACGCGCTCTGCGAACCACAATATAGCGAAACTCGGCAACGAGCGAACAACTCAGAATGAGGGCCTTAGCCAGATATATATATATACAAGAACCTTAGTGCTATTTACTGAGTCGTGCAAATTGTCTGTGTTTGTAGTTTGTATTGTCTTTCTCCATAATGAGTAAGGCACCAGCAAAGACTAAAAAGCAATTTATTTGCTATGTCTGTAAAAGTGTGTTGCCTAATGGATCTACCACATGTACAGTATGTTTTGTGAATTCAGCCACAAATACAATTTCCACTCCGGTTTTAAAGCCAGTTTCATCTCCTGACCCTCCATGGACTATGCTTGCAAGTGTCCTGGTTGGATTGCAATCAGAATTGGCCGCCACTCGTCAAGAGCGGGAAGCGGCAAGATCTGAGTCTAAGATGAGACCGCTAGAGTTACCGGAGGGGTCTCAATCTTACCAAAAGTCCAAGTCCACCTTGGGTGGAAAGGATAAGTTTCTTTTGTCTTATGATTTGCCAGTTTCTGCTATGCTAGACCTCACTGCGAATGAGGGTGAAGAGGGCGAAATAGACCAGCAGTCAGATAGTGATGATTTTGACAGCCCAGGCATTGATAATCTCATCAGAGCGGTGCGTCAGTCTCTGAAGTTTACAGAAACTGAGGAGCCTCTGACAAATGATGAAGTCATCTTTACTAAACGACAGAGATCTCCGATGTGTTTTCCTGTTTCGGAATCTCTTAATAAAATGTTACTAGAAACACGAAAGAATCCGGATAAACGGTATTCTATACCTCCCAGATTTAAGTCGAGTTACCCGTTTCCAGAGTCTATGACAGCTACATGGGAGAATCCGCCATTGGTGTATTCGTCCGTATCTAAACTTACAAAGAAATTAACCATACCAGTATCAACTGCTACTACGCTTAAAGACCCTTCAGACCGTAAAATAGAAGCTATGCTAAAGTCCATGTATATAGCAGCAGGGGTGCTGCTGAGACCTGGGTTGGTTGGCATTTAGGTAACTAAGGCGCTAATGGTATGGATAACAAAACTCAAGTCTGCTCTACAGGACGATCATCTTATACTTCTCGCGGATCAAATCTGGGAAGCTGCTGACTATCTATGTACAGCTTCTACTGACGTCTGTCAGCTCACTTCTCGCCTTTCATCATCGCTAGCTACAGCACGACGAGCACTCTGGCTACATTCTTGGCAAGCGGAGGCGGAGGTCAAAAAAGGTATAGAGGCGTTACCTTACGGTGGCGAGAAGCTGTTCGGTCCTGAATTGGACAGATGGATTTCTGAGGCCACGGGAGGAAAGTCTGTTTTCTTACCATTGCCTCCAACGGTACCTAGACGCAAATACTCTGGTCCGGCTTTCAAATCCTTTAGACCTCAGTCCTTTCGTAGACGCGGCAGAGGAGCGGCAACACTTGGTAGAAGAGGTCGGGGACGTGGTTTCCAACAAACCAACACAAGTCGTCAGGATGCTAAGGTCGCCAACAAGCCAGTGGCATGACGGGCTCCCAGACCATCTCGGATCTCCAATTGTGGGAGCACGCCTTCCGACGTTCCAGGGGGCGTGGCTTCAGACGTCCACAGATGGGTGGATCCGCAATTTAGTGTTAAAGGGTTACAAAATAGAGTTTGATTGTCTTCCGCCAATGCGGTTTATCAAGACAGGTCTGCCTGTGTCGGACGACAAGAAGGCGGTTCTGCAGATTGCCATTCAGTCTCTGCTGAATGCAGCAGTTTTGATTCCGGTCCCTGTACAACAACAGGGGCAGGGTTATTATTCCAGTCTGTTTGTGATACCAAAGCCGGATGGCTCGGTCAGGCCAATATTGAACTTAAAAGGTCTCAATCAGTACGTCACTTACTACAGATTCAAGATGGAATCTCTGCGGTCAGTAATTGCAGGTTTAGAGCCATAGGAATTCATGATTGCACTGGATCTCAAAGATGCATACCTACACATTCCGATTTGGCCACCTCATCAGAGGTTCTTGCGGTTTGCAATACGGCAAGACCATTACCAGTTTTTAGGCTCTACCGTTTGGCCTTTCATCAGCGCCTCGGGTATTCACCAAGGTGATGTCGGTGATGATAGCTCATCTCAGATCCCTCGGAGTAATAATTGTTCCGTATTTGGACGATTTGCTCATCAAGGCTCCGTCTCAACAGATGCTCCTCCAACATGCGTTGATAACGTACAATGTACTAGTTCGGCACGGTTGGATAGTCAATTTCAAGAAATCACATCTGATTCCGTCTCAACGACTTCAATTCCTAGGTATGATTCTCGATACAGTAAATCAAAGAATTTACCTACCAGAACAGAAAGTACAGGTCAATCATCATCTAGTACAATTAGTACTCAAGCCACGCACAGTCTTGGTACATTTGTGCATTCGCCTCATAGGCACAATGGTGGCGGCTTTCGAAGCGCTTCAGTTCGGAAGATTTCACTCACGTCCTTTTCAACTAGATGTGCTAGCACAGTGGTCGGGCTCGCATCTGCAGATTCACCACAGGGTGAAGTTGTCGCCACATGCCAGAGTGTCTCTTCTCTGGTGGCTCAAAGTACACAATCTAACCGCAGGGAAACGGTTCGGCGTCTGGAATTGGATAATTCTATCGACAGATGCGAGTCTCAGAGGCTGGGGAGCTGTAGTTCAAAGTTATCGGCTCTGGGCAGATCACGAAAGATTGCTGTCTATAAATGTCCTGGAACTCCGGGCAATTTACAATGCACTACGACAAGCAGTGCACATGTTTCGGTTTCAGACTGTTCAGGTGCAGTCAGACAATGCGACGGCGGTCGCATACATCAACAAGCAAGGAGGAACGAGAAGCCGCATGGCAATGCGGGAAGTAGCTCGGATCCTCAGGTGGGCCGAGTATCACCAAGTGATATTGTCGGCAGTGTTCATTCCGGGAGTGGACAACTGGGAGGCGGATTATCTCAGTTGTCATCCAGGAGAATGGGCATTAAATCCAGAAGTGTTTCACATGTTGGTCCAGAGGTGGGGTTACCCTCAGGTGGATCTGATGGCATCTCGCCACAATCACCAAATGCCCCCAGTATGTGTCCAGAACGAGAGATCCAAAGGCGGTGGATGCTCTCACAGTCGCGTGGCCGTACAGCCTCGTGTATCTGTTTCCACCGTTTCCGCTGCTCCCTCTGTTGCTAAAATGGATCAAAAGAGAGTCCGTCACAGTCATACTAGTGGCGCCTCATTGGCCTCGGAGAGCTTGGTTCTCGGATCTCCACGGACTACTCGCAGACGATACTTGGCCGCTCTCACTACTTCCGGACCTGTTACAACAGGGTTCGTTCCTTTACCCCGATTTAGCGCGGCTGCGTTTGATGGGGTGGCTGTTGAGACCGCCCTCTTAAGAAGAGAGGGCATTCCAGAATTGGCTATACCAACCATGTTACGAGCTAGGAAGCCGTTTACGGCAGCTCATTATTATAGAATCTGGCGTGCCTATATAGGTTGGTGTGAAGCTCGAAAGTTTCCGACATCATCTTTCAAGTTATCCCATCTTTTGTTATTTCTACAGATGGGGTTAGATGGAGGACTGCGTCTATCCACAATAAAAGTGCAGATATCTGCGTTGTCAATTTACTTTCAAAGAAAATTGTCTCTATTGCCGTCGGTACACACGTTTCTGCAGGGTGTCCTCAGAGTACAGCCTCCATTCATTCCACCTACAGCGCCATGGGACTTGAATCTGGTTTTAGATTTCTTACATTCCTTATACTTTGAACACTTACAACAAGTGGATATTAAATTTCTCACTTGGAAAACAATTTTTCTCTTAGCCTTAGCTTCAGCAAGGCGTGTTTCAGATTTGGGTGCCTTGTCGTGCAAGCCACCATATTTGGTGTTTCATGATGACAGAGCGGAACTTCGGACGAATCCCGCTTTCCTACTAAAGGTAGTGTCATCTTTTCACATCAATCAACCAATAGTAGTTCCTGTGTTAACAGGAGATTCTGGAACGTTGGATGTGGTACGCGCATTACGCGTTTATGTATCCCGAACATCGACAGTTCGTAAGACGGATACGTTGTTTGTTCTCTATGATGCTGAAAAGATGGGTTGGCCAGCTTCTAAGCAGACCTTATCTAGATGGATTAAACTGACCATACGTCAGGCTTACCTTCATGCTAGGTTACAGCCACCTACATCAGTAACAGCTCATTCCACATGTGCTGTGGGAACGTCATGGGCAGCGAGTCGTGGAGCTTCTACGACACAGCTTTACCGGGCGGCTACATGGTCTTCAGTGCACACGTTTGTGCGCTTTTACAAGTTTCATACGTTTGCGGCATCAGCATCTAGCTTTGGCCGCCTAGTGTTACAGGTGCCAAACAGCTCTCCTGCCCACGGGGGAAGCTTTTGTACGTCCCAAGAGTACTCCAGTGACCCCTAGTGGATGAAAAAGAAAATAGGATTTTGGTACTTACCAGGTAAATCCTTTTCTTTGAATCCATAGGGGGCACTGGACGCCCAACCAGAGCAGTTTACCTGGTTTGGGTTAAGTTCAGTAGATCTTATGGTAACACATTCTCACCGACTGGTTCAAATTAACAAGTTCTAATCGGTTATGGTGTCAACTGTTTAGTTGTCAGTAATGTTGTGTCAACTTTATTGTTGTCCGTTATGTTATATGTAATTCTCCATTGTCAACCTCTCTATAGTTCCTGTTCGGCTCAGTAAAAAACACTAAGGTACTCTGGGATATGGAGGGTAGGAGTAGTTCCAAAATTAATTTATTCAGTGCCTTCTTCCTGTGGAAGCCGTCCATATCGCAAGAGTACTCCAGTGCCCCCTATGGATTCAAAGAAAAGGATTTACCTGGTAAGTTCCAAAATCCTATTTTTGTTTTATGGATTTTACATGCTCGCTACTATGACATTGGGCATCGGCCTTGGCAGACGACGTTGATGGCATTTCATCGTCTCGGCCATGACTAGTGGCAGCAGCTTCAGCATGAGGTGGAAGTGGATCTTGATCTTTCCCTATTTTACAGTCCACATTTTTGTTCTCCATTTTTTAATGTGTGGAATTATATGCCAGTAATATATTTATCAATAGCAATGGCCTACTACTATATATACTGCGCACATAAACTTAAATGCACCACAGGTATGGATGGATAGTATACTTGACGACACAGAGGTAGGTAGAGCAGTGGCCTACTGTACCATACTGCTATATATTATATACTGGTGGTCAGCAAACTGTGCAAAACTGAAATGCACCACAGGTATGGATGGATAGTATACTTGATGACACAGAGGTAGGTAGAGCAGTTGCCTACTGTACCGTACTGCTTTATATTATATACTGGTGGTCAGCAAACTGTGCAAAACTGAAATGCACCACAGGTATGGATGGATAGTATACTTGACGCCACATAGGTAGGTAGAGCAGTGGCCTACTGTACCGTACTGCTATATATTATATACTGGTGGTCAGCAAACTGTGCAAAACTTAAATGCACCACAGGTATGGATGGATAGTATACTTGACGACACAGAGGTAGGTAGAGCAGTGGCCTACTGTACCATACTGCTATATATTATATAGTGGTGGTCGGCAAACTATGCAAAACTGAAATGCACCACAGGTATGGATGGATAGTATACTTGACGACACAGAGGTAGGTAGAGCAGTGGCCTACTGTACCGTACTGCTATATATTATATACTGGTGGTCAGCAAACTGTGCAAAACTGAAATGCACCACAGGTATGGTTGGATAGTATACTTGACAACACAGAGGTAGGTAGAGCAGTGGCCTACTGTACCGTACTGCTATATATTACATACTGGTGGTCAGCAAACTGTGCAAAACTGAAATGCAAAACAGGTATGGTTGGATAGTATACTTGATGACACAGAGGTAGGTAGAGCAGTGGCCTACTGTACTGTACTGCTATATATTATATACTGGTGGTCAGCAAACTGTGCAAAACGGAAATGCACCACAGGTATGGATGGATAGTATACTTGACGACACAGAGGTAGGTAGAGCAGTGGCCTACTGTACCGTACTGCTATATATTATATACTGGTGGTCAGCAAACTGTGCAAAACTGAAATGCACCACAGGTATGGATGGATAGTATACTTGACGACACAGAGGTAGGTAGAGCAGTGGCCTACTGTACCGTACTGCTATATATTATATACTGGTGGTCAGCAAACTGTGCAAAACTGAAATGCACCACAGGTATGGATGGATAGTATACTTGACGAGACAGAGAGGTAGGTAGAGCAGTGGCCTACTGTACCGTACTGCTATATATTATATACTGGTGGTCGGCAAACTGTGCAAAACTGAAATGCACCACAATTATGGATGGATAGTATACTTGACGACACAGAGGTAGTTAGAGCAGTGGCCTACTGTACCGTACTGCTATATATTATATACTGGTGGTCAGCAAACTGTGCAAAACTGAAATGCACCACAGGTATGGATGGAGAGCATACTTGACAACACAGAAGTAGGTAGAGCAGTGGCCTACTGTACCGTACTGCTATATATTATATACTGGTGGTCTGCAAACTGTGCAAAACTGAAATGCACCACAGGTATGGATGGATAGTATACTTGACGACACAGAGGTAGGTAGAGCAGTGGCCTACTGTACCGTACTGCTATATATTATATACTGGTGGTCAGCAAACTGTGCAAAACTGAAATGCACCACAGGTATGGATGGATAGTATACTTGACGAGACAGAGAGGTAGGTAGAGCAGTGGCCTACTGTACCGTACTGCTATATATTATATGCTGGTGGTCGGCAAACTGTGCAAAACTGAAATGCACCACAATTATGGATGGATAGTATACTTGACGACAAAGAGGTAGTTAGAGCAGTGGCCTACTATACCGTACTGCTATATATTATATACTGGTGGTCAGCAAACTGTGCAAAACTGAAATGCACCACAGGTATGGATGGAGAGCATACTTGACAACACAGAGGTAGGTAGAGCAGTGGCCTACTGTACCGTACTGCTATATATTATATACTGGTGGTCAGCAAACTGTGCAAAACTGAAATGCACCACAGGTATGGATGGATAGTATACTTGACGAGACAGAGAGGTAGGTAGAGCAGTGGCCTACTGTACCGTACTGCTATATATTATATGCTGGTGGTCGGCAAACTGTGCAAAACTGAAATGCACCACAATTATGGATGGATAGTATACTTGACGACAAAGAGGTAGTTAGAGCAGTGGCCTACTGTACCGTACTGCTATATATTATATACTGGTGGTCAGCAAACTGTGCAAAACTGAAATGCACCACAGGTATGGATGGAGAGCATACTTGACAACACAGAGGTAGGTAGAGCAGTGGCCTACTGTACCGTACTGCTATATATTATATACTGGTGGTCTGCAAACTGTGCAAAACTGAAATGCACCACAGGTATGGATGGATAGTATACTTGACGACACAGAGGTAGGTAGAGCAGTGGCCTACTGTACCGTACTGCTATATATTATATACTGGTGGTCAGCAAACTGTGCAAAACTGAAATGCACCACAGGTATGGATGGGATAGTATACTTGATGAGACAGAGGTAGAGCAGTGGACCGTACTGCTATATATATAGTTATACTGGTGGTCAGCAAAATTCTGCACTGTCCTCCTATTATATACTACAATGCAGCACAGACATGGAGCGTTTTTCAGGCAGAGAACATATAATACTGGTGGTCACTGGTCAGCAAAACTCTGCACTGTCCTCCTACTATATAATACTGCTGGTCCCCACAATAAAGCAATTAGCACACTGAGCACAGATATGGAGCATTTTTCAGGCAGAGAACTTAGATATTTGCACTTGCTGCACACTGAGCACAGATATTTGCAGCACACTGAGCACAGATATTTGCAGCACACTGAACATAGAAACTGAGAGGACGCCAGCCATGTCCTCTCACGATCATCTCCAAATGCACCAGTGAAAAATGGCGGTGACGCGCGGCTCCTTATATAGAATATGAATCTCGCGAGAATACAACCGCGGGATGATGACGTTCGGGCGCGCTCGGGTTAACCGAGCAAGGTGGGAGGATCCGAGTCTGCTCGGAACCGTGTAAAAAATAGTTGAAGTTCGGGGGGGTTCGGATTCCGACGAACCGAACCCGCTCATCACTACTACATATATGAATTTTTTTTAATTACAAGTTATGAAGTCTTTAATATGGACTTCAGTCCATTAAGCTCAACTTTTTCAAACTTATTATTGCCGCCATATTCAGTATTCTTACAGCACTGACAGCAACCACATTTGAAGAATCCCTGTGAATCCCTGTCTCTTTGGATTTAATTGGAAGTGCACTGGACACCAATTTAGATTTTAGATTAGGTGCCTTTCTATAAATATTAGAGATGTGCGGCAGGCACTTTCGTGTTTTGCGTTTTGGTTTTTGATCTGGATGCCCACTTGTGTTTTGGATCTGGATTGGTTTTGCCAGAACCACCCTTTCAGGTTTTGTTTTGGATCTGGATAATTTTTGAAAAAACATAAAAACAGCTAAAATCACAGATTTTGGGGGTAATTTTGATCCTTCGGTATTATTAACCTCAATAACATTAATTTCCACTCATTTCCATTCTATTCTGAACACCTCACACATTCACAATATTGTTTTTAGGCTAAAAGGTTTTCACTGAGGTCACTGGATGACTAAGCTAAGTGACACAAGTGTGTGGCACAAACACCTGGCCCATCTAGGAGTGGCACTGCAGTGGCAGACAGGATGACACTTTTAAAAACTAGACCCCAAACAGCACATCATGCAAAGAAGAAAAAGAGGTGCAATGAGGTAGCTGGATGACTAAGCTAAGCGACACAAGAGTGCGGCACAAATACTGGGCCCATCAAGGAGTGGCACTGCAGTGGCAGACAGGATGGCAGATTTAACAACTAGGCCCCAATAAGCACATGATGCAAAGAAAAAAAGAGGTGCACAGAGGTTGCTGTATGACTAAGCTTAGCGACACAAGTGTGCGGCACAAACACCTGGCCCATCTAGGAGTGGCTCTGCAGTGTCAGACAAGATGGCAGATTTAAGGGGGTAATTCTGAGTTGATCGCAGCAGCAAGTTTGTTAGCAATTGGGCAAAACCATGTGCACTGCAGGGGTGGGGGCAGATATAACATTTGCAGAGAGAGTTAGATTTGGGTGGGTTATTTTGTTTCTGTGCAGGGTAAATACAGGCTGCTTTATTTTTACACTGCAATTTAGATTTCAGTTTGAACACACTCCACCCATAGCTAACTCTATCTGCACATGTTATATCTGCCCCTCCTGCAGTGCACATGGTTTTGCCCAACTGCTAAAAAATTGCTGCTGCGATCAACTCAGAATTAGGACCTAAATCCGCTTTTGAAAAAGGAAACTGAAATGCGTTAAGCGGGTTTGCATCACCATCCTGCTGTCTGCCAGTACACCATCATCATCCACTGGAAGGGTAAACTGCATGTTTCCCGGGACTGTAGCTTACATGCTGTGAAGTACGAACTCAGCACACTGTGGGATTTTCTTGACAGTCATAGGAGGTGACATAGAGATTTGATATGCTTTTAAAACTTTTATGTCATGTGAGTGTAAATTTGTAAAAATAAAAAACCTGTATACTTTTAAAAGGATTTCTGCACTATCAGTCTCCTTTGTTCAATGTGTGTAAAAACTGTTTTCTGCCTATAAGGCAGACATAGGCACACTATCTGCAGGTTGTGAACTGTGGAGAAATAAGTCTCCTCTTTTATTGTCTTAGAGCCAACACAGAGAAAGAAACTGAGATGTGCCTTTAATTATACGTTTCCTTGTGAGTGTGCATTTGTCATATAAAAAGAAAAACTTATATCATAAAGATCTCTGCACCAGTGACGTGCGGTGAGGTCAGGGCCTGGGGAGGCACTGCAGCTAAACACCCCCCCCCCCCACCGAAAAAAAAAAAAGTGCAGTCCCCCCCACACCACTAAAACCAGCACCAGGCTGAACCAGCCAGGGGGAATAATGCCATAGCAGGGGAAACACTCAGTGTGGGGTCCCCCTGCCATGCCATTAAACAACCCCCAAACCAGTCAGCCCAGGGCTGGAATTCCTCGGAAAGTGGGGCCCCCAAAAAATCAAAATGGGGTCCCCCCCTCCCGAGCAACAACCAGCACTGGGCTGATAGCCCAGTGCTATGCCCCGCACCCCTGGTGGCGGTGGCTGCGGGGTTCATTGTATGATAATACTGTTCTTTACAGGTGGCCTACAGATCACAGCAAGCCTGCCCCAGCATGCTGGCACTTGGAGAACCACAAGTGCCAGCATGCCCGAACATAAAGGGCCCGCTGGCACCTGTAGTCCACCTGCAAAGAATAGTAATATTGTTCTTTACAGGTGGCCTACAGGTCCCAGCAAGCCTGCCCCAGCATGCTGGCACTTGGAGAACCACAAGTGCCAGCATGCCCGGACATAAAGGGCCCGCTGGCACCTGTAGTCCACCTGCAAAGAATAGTAATATTGTTCTTTACAGGTGGCCTACAGGTCCCAGCAAGCCTGCCCCAGCATGCTGGCACTTGGAGAACCACAAGTGCCAGCATGCCCGGACATAAAGGGCCCGCTGGCACCTGTAGTCCACCTGTAAAGAAAATATTTAAAAAAAAACACGACACATCCTTTAAAAAATCCTTTATTAAACTGGGTCTTCACCTGGGGGCGGCGGCCTTTAAGCTCTTTTGCATGGCCGCCGCCTTCCCAGGACATCCAGCATCTTCACCTGGTGAGCGGCAGCTGCTAAGCTCTTTTGCATAGCCGCCGCCCATCCAGGACTTCCATGGCGTCTTCAGTCTTTAGGAGCTCTTCTCCGCTCCTCCTCCGCCGTCGGACTGACAGCCGCTGCCTCGCGCTGACTTATATAAGACAGCGGGAGGTGGCGGGGCGATGACGCGGCGAGCCATGATTGGCGCTGAGGCGCCATTTTAGAAATGGGTACCGCTTCCGCTGCCAAACTCTGCACAAGGAGCCTGAAAGCCGCGTCCCGCCGCCGCTACCGCCGCCCGCCTCTCCGCCGCCAGCACCTCCGCCGCCCGGCCCGCCGCATCCCGCACCTCCGCCGCCCGCACCTCCGCTGGTACCGACGCCCACACAGTGATTGACAGCGGATCCAGTGACGGATCCGCTGGCCAATCACTGTGGCTTCACTCACAGGGACGTGCTTTCATAGGTTGAAAGCACGTCCCTGTAGGAAAGCGGCACCACTAATGGTGCCGCTTTCCCATGTTATTTCAATGGGCTTTTCTAGCCCATTGCTAGGGCCCGCCTGCGCCCGCCCCCCGCTCCCCATACCTTTCCCAATCAGTGCGGGAGGCACCACGATCGATGCCTCACAAACTGATTTTAACACATATAATGATAGGTAAAATAATAACGAAGATACTTATGTGTCATAAGTATCTTCTTTGTATTATTTTACTCATTAATGACAGGGGAGGCACTGCCTCCCCTGCCTCCCCTGACTGCACGTCCCTGCTCTGCACTATATGTTTTCTCTTTTCTCCTTTTGTAAACCACGCTTTGTTTATATGACAAACTTGGATGCGTGGTACATTTAGGTATAATAAGGGTATGAAGATATTCCTTGACGTGTAAACCTTGGAAAGCACCAGAGTGAGATACTTCTCATTTGTACCAATATTTAAAAACTAGGCCCCAAACAGCTAAGCTAAGCAACACAAGTGTGCGGCACAAACACCTAGCCCATATACGAGTGGCATTGCAGTGTCAGACAAGATGGCAGATTTATAAACTAGGCCCCAAACAGCACATGATGCAAAGAAAAGAAGAGGTGCACCGAGGTAGCTGGATTGCTAAGCTAAGCATGAGAAGCTGAGCCACCAGTCATGAACATTTCTTTGCCACTTCGTGTAATGAATGGCATATTGCCAATTTTACGCTTCTCATCAGATAATTTCTTTTTCTTTTATTATTAATCTTTGCTTCTTGGATTTTACACGCCATCTATGACATTGGGCATCGGCCTTAGCAGACGACGTTGATGGAACTGCATCATCAATGTCATGACTGGTGGCAGCAGCTTCAGCACCAGTACTAGGAACTGGAAGTGGTTCCTGATCTTCCACTATTTTTTCCTCCAAATTGTTGTTCTCCATTTCACAGGACAGCACCCCTTTATTATTACAGCACACAGAACAGTGTCCCTTTATTTTCACAGCGTCCCTGTATTCTTACAGCATTCAAGGCCAGTGTAATGTTATTTTAACAGCAGCAGCACCCCTGAATTTTTATAGCAGACAGGGCCAGTGTAATGTTATTAAGACATCAGCAGCACCCCTATATTTCACAGCATACAGGAGCAGTGTGCTTTTAATTTGTAAGAACTGCACCTCTGAATTTTTATAGCAGACAGGGTCAGTGTAATGTTATTAACACATCAGCACCCCTATATTTTTCAGCATACAGGAACAGTGTGCTTTTAATTTTTAACTGCACCCAAACTTTTATAGCAGACGTGTCAAGTGTAATGTTATTAAGACATTAGTACCCCTATATTTCACAGTGCCCCTGCCCCCTGTACAACACAGTGACAAGCCAGGACAACAACACACATGTACAGCTGCAGCACCAAGCAGTAACTCCAGTGACAGCCAGGACAGCAGAGACAGCCAGTATAGCACCCCTAATACAGCACAGATAAACCACAGTGACTGCAGCAGCACCCCATCAGAGCACACACTAACCCCATGCCACCATCCTCTGAGACACAGAGGTATGTCTCCCTCACTCTCCAAGTCCGGAGTGAAAATGGCGGCGACCCGTGGCTGTTTATATGGGATCCAAAGCCAGCGAGAATCCGACAGTGGGATGATGACATTTTGCTTCATTCTGGTTTTCGAGTCTGGCGGGAAGACCCGAGCCGGGCTCGGATCCGTGCTCGGGACGTAAAGTTCTGGGGGATTCGGTTCTCAGGGTACTGAGCCTGCTCATCCCTAATAAATATTAATGGGTTTCTCCGGGAGAATAGTCCCAATCACTGGATCCTTTTTTTAGTATATTCCAGTATTTCTTTAGAATTGTTTCTTTTGCTTTATGATGGCGAGTGGACTCCGTAATGAACGCCCACTGAAATTTGTCATTTTTGTTGTTATATTTAGGCTTAGTTTTTAGCAAATCCTTTTTTTCCAAATCTCCAACTTTGGAGATAACTTGATTGACTTTTTTTGCATCATAACGCAGAGGCTTCAAATTTGGTTTTCATTTCTGTTGCCTGATTGATGAATACATCATGGAGGTCATTCCGAGTCGTTTGCTCTGAAAATTTCTTCGCATCGCAGCGTTTTTCCGCTTAGTGCGCATGCGCAATGTCCACACTGCGACTGCGCCAAGAAATTTGCTATGAAGTTTGGATTTTTACCCACGGCTTTTTCTTCGCTCAGGCGATCGTAGTGTGATTGACAGGAAATGGGTGTTACTAGTCGGAAACAGGCCGTTTTATGGGCGTGTGGGGAAAAACGCTACCGTTTCCGGAAAAAACGCGGGAGTGGCTGGAGAAACGGAGGAGTGTCTGGGCGAACGCTGGGTGTGTTTGTGACGTCAAACCAGGAACGATAAGCACTGAACTGATCGCAGATGCCGAGTAAGTCTGAAGCTACTCTGAAACTGCTACGAGATGTGTAATCGCAATATTGCGAATCTTTCGTTCGCAATTTTAAGAAGCTAAGATTCACTCCCAGTAGGCGGCGGCTTAGCGTGTGCAATACTGCTAAAATCGCCTTGCGAGCGAACAACTCGGAATGAGGGCCCATGTTCAGTGCAATTTCTTCTAAGACGATTTATTTGGCCATTAGGTATGGAGTTAATCCAGCTCTCATGGTGACAGCTGGTCACTGGGATGTAGGAATCAGAATCAGTGGGTTTGGTATAATTCATAGTATGGATTTTTGAATCTTTGACATATACAGTAATACCAAAAAAAATGATTTTCGAGTCACTTGCCTCAAAAGATAGTATAATGGGGGTGATTCCGAGTTGTTCACTTGCTAGCTGCTTTTAGCAGCATTGCACACGCTAAGCTGCCGCCTACTGGGAGTGTATCTTAGTATAGCAGAATTGCTAACGAAAGCTTCGCTAATTTTCTCGTAACGATTACCCCGCAGTTTCTGAGTAGCTCCAGACTTACTCAGCCATTGCGACCAGCTCAGTACTTTTCATTCCTGGTTTGACGTCACAAACACACCCAGCGTTTGCCCAACCACTCCCCCGTTTCTCCAGCCACTCCTGCGTTTTGCAACTCAAACGCCTGCGTTTTTCCGCACACTCCCATAAAACGGCCAGTTTACGCCCAGAAACACCCACTTCCTGTCAATCACACTACGATCAGCACAGCGATGAAAAAGCTTTGTTATGCCGTGAGTAAAATACCTAACTTTTGTGTAAATTAACTAAGCGCATGCGCTCTGCGAACCTTGCGCATGCGCAGTAAGTGACTAATCGCAGTATAGCGAAAATCGTCAACGAGCGAGCAACTCGGAATGACCCCCAATGTTCCTATTGTTAGTATTGAGGAACACAAAGAAATTGTCTAGAAGGCTTCTTTCACCTTTCCAAATAAAAATATATTGTCTACAGTATATACCGCAGGACACCGTGGAACGCAAGCGGCGCCGACTGCAAGACTTTTGTCTCCTAAATAGGGACAGGAACAGAGGGACATCAGACTAGATTATTGATGTAATGGGGAATCTAGTTTAGCATTCACTTATATACATTCAGATCCCAGACATTGGGGGAGATTAACATTCACTTCTGGTCCGGCGTTCCCACTACTCGACTCATTTAGTAATAAAATACAATATTATTCGATGTTATATATATCATATAGGATTTGAATATAAAGAGGGTTTTTTTTTATAATTTAGTAATGATTTTTTTTGTACATTTGTACATTTAAAAGAGTAATTATACATGACTCTTAGTTATTTTACACAAAAGTTAGGTATTTTACTCACGGCATAACAAAGCTTTTTCATCGCTGTGCTGATCGTAGTGTGATTTGATTGGCCAGGACTCAGTTAAATAGCATGGGGTCCCACAGTGCCCACATGTCTTGAGGAAGGCTCCTGCAGAGCCAAAAACATGTCGATAAGTACTGGGCACTGTGACATCTTTTTTATCTGGATACAAGGATTGAGGTAACTTATCACTGTTGATGGTCCAGGTTCCATCCTCAGTGTAAGCCTTTTTTTTAATGTATTTTTATCTTCCCATATGAATTTGTATTTTTAAGAAGGATTTTTTTTTTGTACATATTTGTTTTCATAACTTCTCCTGTCTGTGTATACAACACATATATGAGGCTTTTTGTACAATTAATTTTTATATGTGGATTGGCTGAACCAAGTGCATTCAATTTGTCTATTTGGGTTCAAAGTGATCACACACTTATCAGAACCTTTGAACAATAACATATTGGGGACACTATGGACTGAAAAGAAATCCAGATAGAAGGCAATTCAATACTGAACTCGTGAGTGTGGTGTGCATACTAATTGTCGTATGAAAGATGCCTTTATGTGTTTCACTTTTATATAATTGAAGTGAGTTGGGTATGCCTCCTATCTATCCTTCTGGTGGAGGACGCACAAGGGGTGAAGAGTAACAAAACCTTTTTGGGCACCATTATTGATCTTTTATTGTGAGTTGGGGTACGCTCCTCTCTAGTACATCTAGCTCTTCTCCTACTTCTGTCCTCCATATTGAATTTATGGGATAAGGATACTCTGACTAAAGAAAAGGATATATGAAACAATACTACACATTGCCTCCTTCTTTTTTTCACATATCTGCTGAGACTGAACTATCCGATTGAAAGAGTGGAAGAATATGAAAACAAAAGGAGGATGTCTACAATAACTCATATGAGAAATGTATATTTTATAATTATCTTTATACTGTATATAACATTGTGGCGCTTACACAGATAGAGGTCCCTTTCCTGTTTGCATCTATTGTCTGTTTGGGATGTGGTGACATCCCATTGAGAAATGTCTCTGATAAAGCTGCCTTGCGGGAGAGTAATTTTATTATATATATATATATATATATATATATATATGTAAGTATGTATGTAAGTATGTATGCAGAATGTGGAAACCGGCACTCCCTGTGAATCAGCAGCATGCTCCGGTGCCCTCCTTATGTATAAAAAAAGTATAAATGTAGAGAGTAGTAGGAAGGCGGCACTCAGGAGTCTTATACAGCAGTAGAAAAACATTTTGCTATCCCTAATGCACACTATGGGGGTAATTCCAAGTTGATCGCAGCAGGAAATTTTTTAGCAGTTGGGCAAAACCATGTGCACTGCAGGGGGGGGCAGATATAACATTTGCAGAGAGAGTTAGATTTGGGTGGGTTATTTTGTTTCTGTGCAGGGTAAATACTGGCTGCTTTATTTTTACACTGCAATTTAGATTGCAGATTGAACTCACCACACCCAAATCTATCTCTCTCTGCACATGTTATATCTGCCCCCCCTGCAGTGCACATGGTTTTGCCCAACTACTAAAAAATGTCCTGCTGCGATCAACTTGGAATTACCCCCTAAGTGAGAAATAACACTACATAATAATCAGATAATACAGAGATCTGAGTTGCGTATATCTGCATATATAGGGTTAAGCCCCCAGGCCGAACGACAAGGCGTCTCTGTCACTGGGGGTCCCTAATACTAGCTATGAGTCCAGGGTGCGGGACCCCATCATGTTGGCACAGGCCAGCTACCCCAGGGCAGCACACAGGTGTAAATTAGTAAGGGTTAATATGAAGCATATAAGTGCTATGTAAATGAGGTGTGATTAAAATAATACAAAAATATATACAACGTGATAGGGAAAAACATGTGTTAATAGAGTGTTAGGGGATGCCAAGCTAAAGCAGCCCATCCATACCAACACAGGGAAAATCACACCCCAAACCCACCCCATAAATAATGACAAAGATGTCTGGGTCTAATAGCCCAGTGTAAAGTAGAGATGAGCGGGTTCGGTTTCTTTGAATCCGAACCCGCACGAACTTCACTTTTTTTTCCACGGGTCTGAGCGACTCGGATCTTCCCGCCTTGCTCGGTTAACCCGAGCGCGCCCGAACGTCATCATGACGCTGTCGGATTCTCGCGAGGCTCGGATTCTATCGCGAGACTCGGATTCTATATAAGGAGCCGCGCGTCGCCGCCATTTTCACTCGTGCATTGAGATTGATAGGGAGAGGACGTGTCTGGCGTCCTCTCCATTAGAATAGAGATAGATAGATTAGATAGAGAGAGATTGTGCAGAGTCGCAGACAGAGTTAGTTTACCACAGTCAGTGACCAGTGCAGTTGCTAGTTAACTTTTATTTAATATAATATATCCGTTCACTTCTCTCTGCTATATCCGTTCTCTGCCTGAAAAAAAAAACGATACACAGCACAGTCAGTCACACAGTGTGACTCAGTCTGTGTGCACTCAGCTCAGCCCAGTGTGCTGCACAGTCATCAATGTATAAATTAAAAGCTTATAATTAATTGTGGGGGAGACTGGGGAGCACTGCAGGTTGTTAGCAGGAGCCAGGAGTACAATTATATTAATTAACAGTGCACACTTTTGCTGCAGGAGTGGTGACCAGTGCCTGACCACCAGTATAGTATTGTTGTATACTACTAATATCTCTTTAAATATCAACCAGTCTATATTAGCAGCAGACACAGTACAGTGCGGTAGTTCACGGCTGTGGCTACCTCTGTGTCGGCACACGGCAGGCAGTCCGTCCGACCAGAATTGTATTATTTATTATTATATACCTACCACCTAACCGTGGTTTTTTTTTCATTCTTTATACCGTCATAGTGTCATCCTAATTGTTACGAGTATACTACTATCTCTTTATCAACCAGTGTACAGTGCGGTAGTTCACGGCTGTGGCTACCTCTGTGTCGGCACACGGCAGGCAGTCCGTCCGACCAGAATTGTATTATTTATTATTATATACCTACCACCTAACCGTGGTTTTTTTTTCATTCTTTATACCGTCATAGTGTCATCCTAATTGTTACGAGTATACTACTATCTCTTTATCAACCAGTGTACAGTGCGGTAGTTCACGGCTGTGGCTACCTCTGTGTCGGCACACGGCAGGCAGTCCGTCCGACCAGAATTGTATTATTTATTATTATATACCTACCACCTAACCGTGGTTTTTTTTTCATTCTTTATACCGTCATAGTGTCATCCTAATTGTTACGAGTATACTACTATCTCTTTATCAACCAGTGTACAGTGCGGTAGTTCACGGCTGTGGCTACCTCTGTGTCGGCAGTCGGCAGGCAGTCCGTCCATCCATAATTGTATTATTATTATAATATATACCACCTAACCGTGGTTTTTTTTTCATTCTTTATACCGTCATAGTGTCATACTAGTTGTTACGAGTATACTACTATCTCTTTATCAACCAGTGTACAGTGCGGTAGTTCACGGCTGTGGCTACCTCTGTGTCGGCAGTCGGCAGGCAGTCCGTCCATCCATAATTGTATTATTATTATAATATATACCACCTAACTGTGGTTTTTTTTGCATTCTTTATACCGTCGTCATAGTGTCATACTAGTTGTTACGAGTATACTACTATCTCTTTATCAACCAGTGTACAGTGCGGTAGTTCACGGCTGTGGCTACCTCTGTGTCGGCAGTCGGCAGGCAGTCCGTCCATCCATAATTGTATTATTATTATAATATATACCACCTAACCGTGGTTTTTTTTTCATTCTTTATACCGTCGTCATAGTGTCATACTAGTTGTTACGAGTATACTACTATCTCTTTATCAACCAGTGTACAGTGCGGTAGTTCACGGCTGTGGCTACCTCTGTGTCGGCAGTCGGCAGGCAGTCCGTCCATCCATAATTGTATTATTATTATAATATATACCACCTAACCGTGGTTTTTTTTTCATTCTTTATACCGTCGTCATAGTGTCATACTAGTTGTTACGAGTATACTACTATCTCTTTATCAACCAGTGTACAGTGCGGTAGTTCACGGCTGTGGCTACCTCTGTGTCGGCAGTCGGCAGGCAGTCCGTCCATCCATAATTGTATTATTATTATAATATATACCACCTAACCGTGGTATTTTTTTTTCTTTCTTTATACCGTCATAGTGTCATACTAGTTGTTACGAGTATACTACTATCTCTTTATCAACCAGTGTACAGTGCGGTAGTTCACGGCTGTGGCTACCTCTGTGTCGGAACTCGGCAGGCAGTCCGTCCATCCATAATTGTATTATTATTATAATATATACCACCTAACCGTGGTTTTTTTATTGCGCCTCATTGCACCTCTTTTTTTCTTTGCGTCATGTGCTGTTTGGGGAGGGTTTTTTGGAAGGGCCATCCTGCGTGACACTGCAGTGCCACTCCTAGATGGGCCCGGTGTTTGTGTCGGCCACTAGGGTCGCTAATCTTACTCACACAGCTACCTCATTGCGCCTCTTTTTTTCTTTGCGTCATGTGCTGTTTGGGGAGGGTTTTTTGGAAGGGACATCCTGCGTGACACTGCAGTGCCACTCCTAGATGGGCCCGGTGTTTGTGTCGGCCACTAGGGTCGCTTATCTTACTCACACAGCGACCTCGGTGCAAATTTTAGGACTAAAAATAATATTGTGAGGTGTGATGTGTTCAGAATAGGCTGAAAATGAGTGTAAATTATGTTTTTTGAGGTTAATAATACTTTGGGATCAAAATTACCCCTAAATTCTATGATTTAAGCTGTTTTTTAGGGTTTTTTGAAAAAAACACCCGAATCCAAAACACACCCGAATCCGACAAAAAAAATTCGGTGAGGTTTTGCCAAAACGCGTTCGAACCCAAAACACGGCCGCGGAACCGAACCCAAAACCAAAACACAAAACCCGAAAAATTTCAGGCGCTCATCTCTAGTGTAAAGCCACATGATAATGGCTCCTGCAGCATCTGAGAGCCAGCTTACCTGGAGACACCCCTAGCTTCTCCAATGGAGCTCTGGAGTCAGCAATCCCTCCTAATGCTGACCCATTGATGCCTCTCTGAAATACAATGCACATTTATTGGCAAGCAGCTCAAATAAACAGAAATTCTTCACTGCTGTATAAGACTCCTGAGTGCCGCCTTCCTACTACTCTCTCTCTCTCTATACATATATATGTATATATATATATATATACTAGGCGCTTCATCGTGCCCTACGGGCGCTCTTCACACCGTCGAAAGGGGCTACGCCCCCTTAACCCCTGCATGCCTTGCTGGGGTTCAATATTTGTATGAGTATTACCTGCATTCCTAGGTTTGTTACTGGTTAAATATTGCACAACGAAAGGGCTTCCGATGGTGAAGGGGGCATAGCCCCTTGCGACAGCGTGAACAGCGCCTGCAGGGCACGATGTACAGAATGTAGCGGGTGTAGCGGGTGCGGGGGGGACCGCGGATGAGGCAGGGAGTATGTAGATGCTGCGGGTGGAGGGGTGGTGTGGGACCTATAACTATGTGATTGTATGTGTAACAATATATAGAACACGGATAAGGATGTATGTGGTATAGACATACCCGCATGAAGAGGTATATGGTGTTATTAGACACAGAGGGGAGTGGTGGTGCAATGAGGAACAGTGGCAGCTGTGTCCTCTCTCTACACCATCTGATCCTTCAGGTGTAGCAACGCGGACTGTGTCCTCTCTCTACACCATCTGATCCTTCAGGTGTAGCAACGCGGACCTTGCACAAGCAAGGTCTCCATGCGGCCGCAGGTGCACCAGTCCCTTGTGCATGCGCTATATGCATGGCCCCCTCAGGTGCAGTAGGAAGAGGGTGCGCAGGCTGGTGCTGCTCCCAGGGCCAATGGGCATGGGCAGCACGGTCATGTGCTTGGTGCTGGGCTTGTGCCCTGCGCTTGCTGTGTGAGGGATAGGCAGAGCGGAGCATCACCGATATACCGGTAACTATGGGGGGCACCACAGGGGGCTATGGCTCCTATCCTCCTGGTGAAGGTTTGTCAGGGAGGTATCAAGGAGCCGGTGGTATGACCCTGTATGGGACACAGGGGGGTAGGGAGGGGATAAAGAGACGCAGGGTGATAGGGAGGGGATACAGAGATGCAGAGCGGTAGGGAGGGGCTAGAGAGAGGCGTGGTGGTAGGGAGGGGATAGAGAGAGGCGTGGTGGTAGGGAGGGGATAGAGAGAGGTGTGGCGATAGGGAGGGGATACAGAGACGCGGGGCGGTAGGAAGGGGATACAGAGACGCAGAGCGGTAGGGAGGGGCTAGAGAGAGGCGTGGTGGTAGGGAGGGGATATAGAGAGGCGTGGCGGTAGGGAGGGGATAGAGAGAGGTGTGGCGGTAGGGAGGGGATACAGAGACTCGGGGCGGTAGGGAACGGACAGAGAGACGCGGGGTGGTAGGGAGGGGGTAGAGAGATGTGGGGCGGTAGGGAGGGGATAGAGAGACGTGGGGTGGAAGGGAGGGGAAAGAGAGAGGCGGGGCTGTAGGGAGGGGATACAGAGACGCGGGGTGGTAGGGAGGGGAAAGAGAGACTCGGGCGGTAGGGAGGGGATAGAGAGATGCGGGGAGGCAGGGAGGGGAAAGAGAGACGCGGGGCGGTAGGGAGGGGATACAGAGACACGGGATGGCAAGGAGGGGAAAGAGAGATGAGGGGCGGCAGGAAGGGGATAGAGAGACGCGGGGCGGTAGGGAGGGGAAAGAAACGCGGGGCGGTAGGGAGGGGAAAGAGAGATGCAGGGCGGTAGGGAGGGGATAGAGAGACGCGGGGCGGTAGGGAGGGGAAAGAGAGACGCGGGCGGTAGGGAAGGGATAGAGAGAGGTGGGGCGGCAGGGAGGGGATACAGAGATGCAGGGCGATAGGGAGGGGATACAGAGACGCGGGACGGCAAGGAGGGGAAAGAGAGATGCAGGGCGGCAGGGAGGGGATATAGAGACACGGGCCGTATTGAGGGGAAAGAGAAATGCGGGGCGGTAGGGAGAGGAAAGAGAGACGTGGGGTGGTAGGGAGGGGATAGAGAGAGGCCGGGCGGTAGGGAGGGGATGCAGAGATGCGGGGCAGTAGGGAGGGGAAAGAGAGACGTGGGGCGGTAGGGAGGGGATAGAGAGAGGCGGGGTGGTAGGGAGGGGATACAGAGACGCGGGGCGGTAGGGAGGGGATACAGAGACCCGGGGCGGCAAGGAGGGGAAAGAGAGATGCGGGGCGGCAGGGAGGAGATACAGAGACGCTGGGCGGCAGGGAGGGGATACAGAGACGCGGGGCGGTAGGGAGGGGAAAGAGAGACGCAGGGCGGTAGGGAGGGGATAGAGAGACTTGGGGCGTTAGGGAGGTGATAGAGAGACGCGGGGCGGTAGGGAGGGGATACAGAGACGCGGGGTGGTAGGTAGGGGAAAGAGAGACGAGGGGCGGTAGGGAGAGGATAGAGAGAGGTGGGGCGGCAGGGAGGGGATAGAGAGATGCGGGTGGCAGGGAGGGTCCCCACTGAGGAAGCTGATGAAGAAAGGGGGGGAAGTAGTGGAGGGGGTGGACTTGTGTAAAGTGGTGACCAGACATAGATACAGTGGGCAGGATGGTTGGAGGGACTCACCGTTGGGGCTGTGGGTGGCTGCTACAGGCTGTGAAATAGTATTCTATCCAGAGGCGTCACCAGGTGTGCTGCGAGAGCAGTTTGTCCTATTACATTTCCTTCAGAACCCCCCCTCCCCGTCGCGTGGCAAACAGGGGGCGTGGTCTGATGTAAAATGGGCGTGGCCTCATGGGTATGTTCTCTCTCGCTCCGGGGGTGTTTCCAGCTTGCTTGTAGATGCTGGCAGCCCCCGGAGACTGGAGTGTGTGTGTGCCGTCTCCTCTCTGTGACAGGAGGCGAGTGCTGCAGGAGATGATGTCACTGCAGCACTCGGCTCCTGTCACAGCAGGAGAGCTGACAGCTACATGTGTGTGGAGGAGGCGGCGGGTCTGTGTATGCGGCGCAGGGAGGGCTATGAAAGCATTCTACTCAAATGCAAAAGATGAAAAGCAAAACGACCATAGTGTAATAAAGTTTCAAAAAACATTTGTTTAATATTACACAATAAAACTAAAGTACTTTTATTGTGTAATATTAAATAAATGTTTTTTTCAACTTTATTGTACTATGGTCATTTTGCTTCTCATCTTTTGCATTTGAGTGACTATGAGAACTAAGGCTTTGGACAACTAAATGACCTTTACATCCGGGAAATAAATATCAGAACCGGGGATGATTTGGATCTCTGGACGCTACATAAAGGTGGTTGAAGACCACTTATTACGGTACACCTCCAATTTTTAGGGTGTATCTCATTGGTGGAGGTTCATTTCACTATTAGTATTGCACTAGGAGGTGCCTTTTTCACTCTTGTTTTGCAGATTTTATAAAGACCTGTTTGAACAGCGGGTCATTTGGAAAAATAGGCGGCCGCCCTGAAAAGAAAAGAATACTGGGAAAGTGCTGTGAACAAAAACATCACTAATTCTAAAAAGTGCTTGGAGGAAGGTTTCCTGTGCGTCAAATATCACCCCCCTGAGAATAAATAAATATATATATATATATATATATATATATATACATTAGAGATGAGCGGGTTCGGTTCCTCGGAATCCGAACCCCCCCGAACTTCAGCCTTTTTACACGGGTCCGAGGCAGATTCGGATCTTCCCGCCTTGCTCGGCTAACCCGAGCGTGCCCGAACGTCATCATCCCGCTGTCGGATTCTCGCGAGGCTCGTATTCTATCGCGAGACTCGGATTCTATATAAGGAGCCGCGCGTCGCCGCCATTTTCACACATGCATTGAGATTGATAGGGAGAGGACGTGGCTGGCGTCCTCTCCGTTAGAATAGATAGAGACACTTGAGTTGATTACTTAGTAATTTTGGGGAGCATTAGGAGTACTCAGAGTGCAGAGTTTTGCTGATAGTTACTAGTGACTGACCACCACCAGTTTTATTTATTATTTAATATAATCCGTTCTCTGCCTGAAAAAAAACGATACACAGTCACATACCATATCTGTGCTCAGCCTCAGTGTGCTGCATGATAATATCATCTATATGTATATCTGACTGTGCTGAGTGCTCACTGCTCACACAGCTGAATTGTGGGGGAGACTGGGGTGCAGTTATAGCAGGAGTACAGTGCACACTTTTGCTGCCAGTGTGACTGACCAGTGACCACCAGTATATTATCTGCCTGAAAAAGTTAAACACTCCTGTGGTGTTTTTTTTTTTATTCTATAAACGCATTCTGCTGACAGTGTCCAGCAGGTCCGTCATTCATTATATTATATAAATATTTACCTGCAGTAGTGTTATATTTTTTTTGTTCATCTCTATCATCTTTATCATCTCTATATTAGCAGACGCAGTACGGTAGTCCACGGCTGTAGCTACCTCTGTGTCGTCAGTGCTCGTCCATAATTGTATACCTACCTGTGGTGGGGTTTTTTTTCCTATCTTCTTCATACTAGTAGTTTAGGAGTCTGCTGACAGTGTCCAGCAGGTCCGTCATTATATTATATATACCTGCAGTAGTGATATATATATATATATATATTTTTTATATCATTATCATCTCTATACTAGCAGACGCAGTACGGTAGTCCACGGCTGTAGCTACCTCTGTGTCGTCAGTGCTCGTCCATAATTGTATACCTACCTGTGGTGGTTTTTTTTTTCTATCTTCTTCATACTAGTAGTTTAGGAGTCTGCTGACAGTTTCCAGCAGGTCCGTCATTATATTATATATACCTGCAGTAGTGATATATATATATCTTTTATATCATTATCATCTCTATACTAGCAGACGCAGTACGGTAGTCCACGGCTGTAGCTACCTCTGTGTCGTCAGTGCTCGTCCATAATTGTATACCTACCTGTGGTGGGTTTTTTTTTCTATCTTCTTCATACTAGTAGTTTAGGAGTCTGCTGACAGTTTCCAGCAGGTCCGTCATTATATTATATATACCTGCAGTAGTGATATATATATATTTTTTATATCATTATCATCTCTATACTAGCAGACGCAGTACGGTAGTCCACGGCTGTAGCTACCTCTGTGTCGTCAGTCACTCGTCATCCATAAGTATACTAGTATCCATCCATCTCCATTGTTTACCTGAGGTGCCTTTTAGTTGTGCCTATTAAAATATGGAGAACAAAAATGTTGAGGTTCCAAAAATAGGGAAAGATCAAGATCCACTTCCACCTCGTGCTGAAGCTGCTGCCACTAGTCATGGCCGAGACGATGAAATTCCATCAACGTCGTCTGCCAAGGCTGATGCCCAATGTCATAGTACAGAGCATGTAAAATCCAAAACACAAAATATCAGTAAAAAAAGGACTCAAGCGTAAACTTGCCAATATGCCATTTACCACACGGAGTGGCAAGGAACGGCTGAGGCCCTGGCCTATGTTCATGGCTAGTGGTTCAGCTTCACATGAGGATGGAAGCACTCAGCCTCTCGCTAGAAAAATGAAAAGACTTAAGCTGGCAAAAGCACAGCAAAGAACTGTGCGTTCTTCGAAATCACAAATCCACAAGGAGAGTCCAATTGTGTCGGTTGCGATGCCTGACCTTCCCAACACTGGACGTGAAGAGCATGCGCCTTCCACCATTTGCACGCCCCCTGCAAGTGCTGGAAGGAGCACCCGCAGTCCAGTTCCTGATAGTCAGATTGAAGATGTCAGTGTTGAAGTACACCAGGATGAGGAGGATATGGGTGTTGCTGGCGCTGGGGAGGAAATTGACAAGGAGGATTCTGATGGTGAGGTGGTTTGTTTAAGTCAGGCACCCGGGGAGACACCTGTTGTCCGTGGGAGGAATATGGCCATTGACATGCCTGGTGAAAATACCAAAAAAATCAGCTCTTCGGTGTGGAAGTATTTCAACAGAAATGCGGACAACATTTGTCAAGCCGTGTGTTGCCTTTGTCAAGCTGTAATAAGTAGGGGTAAGGACGTTAACCACCTCGGAACATCCTCCCTTATACGTCACCTGCAGCGCATTCATCATAAATCAGTGACAAGTTCAAAAACTTTGGGCGACAGCGGAAGCAGTCCACTGACCAGTAAATCCCTTCCTCTTGTAACCAAGCTCACGCAAACCACCCCACCAAATCCCTCAGTGTCAATTTCCTCCTTCCCCAGGAATGCCAATAGTCCTGCAGGCCACGTCACTGTCAATTCTGACGAGTCCTCTCCTGCCTGGGATTCCTCCGATGCATCCTTGCGTGTAACGCCTATTGCCAGTGGCGGATCCAGGGGGGGGGGGCACTCGGGCCCGTGCCCCCCCTGACATTTGTGGCTCCCCCCCATCCCCCGTCCCCCCCCCGCGGCGTCGGCACCGCACAGGGAGATGACGGGCGCCCGCTGAGATTGTGTTACCAGCGGGCGCCCGTCTCCCTGCACAGCGGTAGCTGGAGGCAGGAGCTCAGTACTGAGCTCCGGCTTCCGGCGCTGTCACTGCGCTGTGCGCTATGGGAGAGACGTCAGTCATGACGTCTCTCTCATAGTACTGAGGAGAGGACGCCAGCCAGGAGTACTGCAGCGGCGCGGAAACGGGGCTCGGTAAGTATTATGTTTTTTTCTTCCTTAATGCAGCGGGGGCATCTCCTGGGGGAAACTACGGGGGGACATTACTACTGGGGGGGGCACCAACAAGGGGCATTACTACTGGGGGGGCATCAACAAGGGGCATTACTACTGAGGGGTTGCATTACTACTGGGGGCATTATAACTGGGGGCATCACTACTGGGGGGGGCAGCTACTGGGGGCATTATTACTGGGGGGGCAGCTACTGGGGGCATTATTACTGGGGGGCACCTACAGGGGGCATTACTACTTGGGGGCTAAACTACAGGGGCATTACTACTTGGGGGCTAAACTACAGGGGGAGACAAACTACTGGGGGCATAACTACAGGGGCCAAACTATTGGGGGCATTACTACTTGGGGGCTAAACTACAGGGGCATTACTACTTGGGGGCTAAACTACAGGGGGAGCCAAACTACTGGGGGCATAACTACAGGGGCCAAACTATTGGGGGCATTACTACTGGAGGCTAAACTATAAGGGGGGCATAACTACAGGGGCTAAACTACAATGGGGCAAACTATAGGGGGGCATTACTACTGGTGGCTAAACTACTGGGGTCATAACTGCAGGGGCATTACCACTGGGGGCATAATGACTGGGGCATTACTACAGGCAACATTACTACTGGGGGCAATACGGGCATTGCATAAGGGACACCACTACTATGGGGTCTATATAAGGGGCACTACCAGTACAGTGGACATTGCATAATGAGCGCTACAACTGTGGGCATTGTATAAGAAGCGCCACCTCACATGCACCGAAGCCGCACGCAAATGTACTTGCCCCTTCCATGGTGCCCCCCCTATCATTTTATTCTGGATCCGCCCCTGCCTACTGCTGCTGGCGCTGCTGTTGTTGCTGCTGGGAGTCGATGGTCATCCCAGAGGGGAAGCCGTAAGACGACTTTTACTACTTCCACCAAGCAATTGACTGTCCAACAGTCCTTTGCGAGGAAGATGAAATATCACAGCAGTCATCCTGCTGCAAAGCGGATAACTGAGGCCTTGGCATCCTGGGCGGTGAGAAACGTGGTTCCGGTATCCATCATTACTGCAGAGCCAACTATAGACTTGATTGAGGTACTGTGTCCCCGGAACCAAATACCATCTAGGTTCCATTTCTCTAGGCAGGCGATACCGAAAATGTACACAGACCTCAGAAAAAGACTCACCAGTGTCCTAAAAAATGCAGTTGTACCCAATGTCCACTTAACCACGGACATGTGGACAAGTGGAGCAGGGCAGACTCAGGACTATATGACTGTGACAGCCCACTGGGTAGATGTATTGACTCCCGCCGCAAGAACAGCAGCGGCGGCACCAGTAGCAGCATCTCGCAAACGCCAACTCTTTCCTAGGCAGGCTATGCTTTGTATCACCGCTTTCCAGAATACGCACACAGCTGAAAACCTCTTACGGCAACTGAGGAAGATCATCGCAGAATGGCTTACCCCAATTGGACTCTCCTGTGGATTTGTGGCATCGGACAACGCCAGCAATATTGTGTGTGCATTAAATATGGGCAAATTCCGACTTCCGCTTCCGGGTTCATGGGAGCAGCAGCGTGATCGCTCAGCTCCGCTTCGTGGCCCTCAGCTAATAATCACCATCACGGCACTTTGCCTCCATTACCCCCCGCACTTTTCTCTCCCTGCTCTCGGGGCTCCAGATGGATAAATTTTTATCCTCTCCACCCTCCGCTAAGCTGCAACAGCTGAGCCGCATGGAGAAGCGCCGAGCAGAGCCTCACATGGCGGAGGGTAAGGACGCTGCGACACCTCTCCCGGCTTCCAAGAAGGCAGCGGCGCCTTCCTCAGATGAGGACTTACCACAGGTACGCAAGTCCCCAGACACTCCAGCCACATATGGAGATATTGTGGAGGCGATTACTCATGCCATGACTCCTCTCCTGGCACAGGCAGTCGCGGAGATTACCCAGCAAATACAGCAGCTGCAAGTCAGGGTAGGTGACACTGAACGCCGAGTTGGGGCTGTCTGCCATGACTTAGCCGATGCCCAGAGTGCTATTGACAGACTCCAGAGAGATAATTATCACCTCTGGAAAAAGATAGACGATATTGAAAACAGGACAAGAAGATGTAATATAAGACTAGTCGGAGTTCCTGAATCTGTAAAAGGCCCTGACCTTATGTGTTTTGTGAAAACCACTATACCAAAACTTCTGAAAATTGAAGCTGAATGTGCAGATCTAATAGTGGAAAGGGTTCATAGACTTGGACCCTCCCCAAAACCCCATGACAAGAGGCCGAGGGTGGTTATCTTCAAATGCTTGAGTTACATTCACAAACTCGCTATATGGAAGGCGTCCCGCAGAGAACACACCTTGCTCTCGGAAGGTTCAAGGATTCATATATTCCAGGATTTTTTGGTTGAACTTACTAAGGCACGTAAAGCATTTTCGCCAATATGTTCCTCATTAGTGGCAGCCAAACAAAATTTGCCCTTATGTATCCAGCCAGGCTTCGCATCTTTTTTGATGATAAACACTATGACTTTACCTCTCCTGCTGACGCCCAGGCTTTTTTGGATGAAGGAACACAAGCAGCATATGACGATATCTCTGACTCTCCAGCGACGGTCACAGCTTGAAGGGACATTTTCAATTTCTCCACACAGTATTTCTAGTATACTACTCCCATCTATGTTCTGAATGCAAGTATGATATATGATATAGGTGTTTTGAACAGGAACTACAACTTCTCACCTGTTCTTGGACTCTAATTACCATTTGTTATACGCTGTTTTATATATAAGACCATTACTATTATACAGTTTAAAATTCCTGCGAAATAATATTTTAGATACTAAAATAGGCATGTGGAGCTGCTTTCATTTGTTCTCATCCCCCCCCTCCCTCTCCACCATCCCCTCCCCTCCCCTCCCCCCCCCACCCCCTCCCCCTCCCTCCCTCCCCTCCCACATCTCTACCCTCTTTATTTTATTATATATTTTGATATTTACGAATGCTATCAGGGGTAAATATAAAGCATTAGGCCATGGAGCCTCTCCCATGTCCCGATCGAGGATTTTCTCATAGCCGCTGTTCATACACGGCTCTATTGATCTTTATTTTTCATACGATTCGGAAGTTACCTTAGTTGAAGTTTAATAATTTCTTAGCATGTTACTCATGCATTATTGTATATTGCTATACATGTTTCGTTTATGTTTGTCTCATGTCTTCCCCTACCCTCTTGTTCTTTCCCATTCATGTTTTTTCCCCTTATCTAGGATAATAAGTGACTTCTTGAAGATGTACTCCTTCCATCAGATTTACCATTCCCTAATCCCAGGGTAACGAATGTAAAAATCGGTTCCATTAATATCGGGGGATTTCATACTCCGGCGAAGAGACGTAAGACACTTACATACTTAAACAAACTCAAACTACATATAGCCTGTATTCAGGAAACTCACCTATCAGCTGGTGAAACGGTTAAGTTACACATGCTTAATTGGCAGGTTCTCGCGTCTGCCCCTTATAATACCAAATCTAGAGGAGTAGTAGTCCTAGCTTCCAAATCCTTACCTATTGATGAAATAACGGTTCAAGCGGACCCAAATGGCAGATATGTAGTGGTGTCCTTCCGACTCTATACTAAAACTTACACACTCTGCAATCTATATGCTCCTAATGTTTACACTAAAACCTTTTTCAAAACTATACTTCGTATATTACTTCCTCTTGCTTCCTCCAATATTATTTTATGTGGAGACTTTAATCTTATTTCTCACCTACACTTGGATAAATCTCACCCTAAACAACGCACACTCTCTCTCCCTAAATTAGGGGTCCCAACCCTTTTTAAATTATTGCAAATGATTGATGTATGGAGGGCTACCCACCCAATGGATAAAGGCTATACTTGCTTGTCATCGGCTCACCACACATTTTCCAGAATAGATTACGTTGCCCTCTCCAACTCGTTGTTTACTCAAGTAGTTGAATCTGACATTGAACCATTTACCATTTCAGATCATGCGCTGATATGGGTAATATTTAAAACCCAGAATGAAATCTCAGACCACAAAATTTGGAGGTTTCCTGCACACCTACATAATTCCCCGAATTTTATCTCTCATGTTAATAATTCTTGGGAAGCCTTTCACTTCAATAATGAAAGTAGTTTGGCTACGGATCCTGCCCTATACTGGATGACGGCTAAAGCAGTGCTAAGGGGATCTATTATGTCTTACGAATCCCAATTGAGAAAGTCAACTTCAGAATCCTATATTATTAAACAACAAATCCTTACTGATGCATACTCAAGTTACACTAGAGACCCGACACCCGCGAATAGGACAAATTATCTTACGGCACAGGCTCACTTTGATGAAGTTCTTCAATCACTAACAGACAAATATCAGTTCGTTTCCAACTTTAAATATCACCAATTTGGTAATAAGACGAGTAAACTACTCACTAATATATTGAATGGCACCAGACCTGCTATGGCTGTCCAACCATTACTCCTGCCTGATGGGTCTCACACTACATCAAATAAACAAATTACTTATGTAATGAGAGAGTTCTATGCTGAACTATACTCTACACCCTCTTCTTTAGAACCTTCCGAACCAAACATGGAAACGAAATCCCCCCCACATATTCCTTCCCCCCTGACAAATATTTCTTTCACTCAGGTCCCTGAGGTGTATATTTCGAGACTGATTGATCCCATATCATTAACAGAAGTTCAAGACGCAGTTAAAACACTCAAGCAGGCTAAATCTCCTGGTCCTGATGGGTTTAGTGGTGATTTCTACAGGATGTTCAGTGTTAAAATTTGCCCTATCTTGGTCTCTGTTTTTAACTCTATCCTTTTTAATCATATTACCCCCCTCTATTTTAACTCAGCCATCATTAAGGTCCTTCCTAAACCTGGTAGACCACATGATTTACCTGGGTCCTATAGACCGATTTCTTTGTTAAATTCAGACTACAAAATACTAACGAAAATCCTCGCTACTAGGTTAAACCCTGTGTTGCCGCACATAATCCATCAGGACCAGACAGGTTTTATTAAAGGCAGGCACTCTGTTATAAATATTAGGAAAGTTCTAGCAGCAATACAGGCATTCTATGGCAAGGTTTCAGACGCAGGTGAAAAGATAATATTAAGTGTAGATGCAGAAAAGGCCTTCGATTAAGTACTTTGGCCTCATCTGTTTACTACTATGAAAAAATTTGGCTTCCCTACTCTCTTTATCTCCTTTATCCAAACTCTGTACAAATCCTCTTCTTCTCAGATAGCCTGTAATGGCTTTTTGTCTCCCCCTTTTCCTATTCAGAGGGGAACAAGACAAGGGTGTCCCCTATCCCCACTCCTCTTTGCTTTAGCGATTGAACCACTAGCAATGTCACTTAGATCAGCCGCCTTGTTTAAAGGTATAAAGATAGCCTCATCAGAATTGAAAGTTGCACTTTTCGCTGATGATATGCTTCTATTTATTTTGAACCCTGAAACCTCACTCCCTGTAATCATGGATATAATATCAGCATATCGGACCCAGTCTGGATACAAAATTAATATTTCTAAATCAGATATATTGCCTATTACACCAATGTCTACTTTAACCCAAACTTTACCGATAATAAATCAGTTTACTATTCAGGCCCACTCTATAAAATATTTAGGGATCCAAATTACTAGGAACCCACTTCAAATATATAAAGCCAACTTTACGCCCTTACTTAATAAAGTTCTTTCTCAATTGGATGGATGGAATAAATTACCTTTATCTCTACTAGGTAGGACAGCCGTTGTCAAAAGTATAATATTCCCCAAAATTTACTATGCTACACAAATGCTTCCTTGTACCATTACATATCCAGATGTCCTCAAACTTAATAAAGCCGTTTCATCCTTTCTTTGGCAGAATAAAAGGCCTAGGCTATCCCTTCTAAAACTGACAAAACATAAAAAGGAAGGTGGCTTGGGGATTCCTGATTTTCAGCTGTACTCTAGGGTCGCACAATTCCGTTATATATCGGATTGGTTATTAGAGACTTCAGATTATGTTGATTTTACTCTAGAACAATCTATTTTCCTGCCGTTATCCCCAGGAGCCCTCCTTCATTCCCCAATACAACTTATCCCCTCATCAGTTCTACAACATATTCTCTTTAAAGACACATATGACAGCTGGCTAGTAATTCACAAGACTTTGAAATCTAATCACAAATACTCTCCATTTATCCCAATATGGGGCAATCCAGCCTTTCAGCCCTCCCTACACAACCCTGCAATTAAAGTCTGGCGTGAAAAAGGACTAAATCTCGCAAACAAACTGTTTGATCCGGGTGGTCATATTCTGTCCTTTGCACACATAGTGGAACAACACGATATACCTAAATCTCACTTCTATCTATACCTTCAGGTACGCCATTACATATCTTCCTTGCAAAAGACCTCTCCGTCAACTAAGGTTAATCTCCCTTTTGCTAATCTGCTTCGTTTTCTTCCATCCCGTAAATTTAAATCTTCTTCCTTATACACACTACTACTTTCTCCACGTACTGACAAAGAGGTGTTACCTCTCTTAGAATCCTGGAAAAAGGACATTCCAGATATTGATGGAACTCCTCAATTAATCCAGCACTATACTAAAACCATGTCCATTTTACATTCTGCATATCTCCAGGAAGTCCATTTTAAAACCATCCATAGGATATATATAGCACCAGCACAAAGGAAATATATTGATTCCTCAGAATCTGGATCATGCCCTAAATGTAGAATGGCTAATGCTAAATTCTTCCATTGTTTTTGGACTTGTTCCAAAATACTCCGATTCTGGCGTAAGGTTATTTCCTTTCTTAATGCAACACTAAACCTAACCCTCACCCCCCATCCTCTAGCCTGCATTTGTCTAAATTTCTCGAACTGGGCTCTGACTCCGCAACAGAAACATACTATCCCTTTCCTAACGGTAGCTTTGACTTTAGCTAAAAAACTTATCCTAACTTACTGGACTAAGAAACATGCTCCCTTAATCCAAGAATTGAAAACAAGATTATTGCAGTTGTTATATTTTGATAAAAGGGCATTATTTCTTAATCAAGGATATCGAATTTCAAAATTCATTGACAAGTGGGGACAATTTATAGCTTCCTTGGATGCCGAAATACAAACAAGCATATTAAGGGCTATACAACCTGGTACTGAATAGTTTAGTATTGTGCTGGATATAGATTACTCTTAAGTGGAATAGGTATTTAAAATGTATACCCCAAGTACTCATTTAGCTGTATCTCAGAAGTCTTTCTTTTCTTATTATTAGAGATTTGCTCATGTACTTCCCCTTCCCCTTCCTCTTCCCATGTACCTCCCATGTCTGCGTCTCCCCCCATATTATGTTCTTAACTTACTTTATAGATATCATCGATCCTGTCTCAAGTTTATTGAACCTTTTGATTCCAACATGTTTGGAATTAAATATAGATAATATACCAGTGATAGAC
This sequence comes from Pseudophryne corroboree, assembly GCF_028390025.1. Taxonomy (NCBI): domain Eukaryota; kingdom Metazoa; phylum Chordata; class Amphibia; order Anura; family Myobatrachidae; genus Pseudophryne; species Pseudophryne corroboree. The sequence continues at coordinate 736,687,982 of NC_086445.1, read as the reverse complement.
AAATTTAATCCTCTATACTCTACACTGAAATTTTATATATTCATAGACTGTGAGTATAATTACTTTCTTCATGAATCTAGTTCTAAATTGTCTAAAACTTTAAATTTGTTTATATGTGTCTAAGTCGGTGTATTGGCTAGGCCTATATTTCTCGCTTTCAACTACATTCCTTTATTATTCCTGAAACATTGTATTTCATGTATATAAATGCCTCAATGACATTATTAAGTCCCAATGGATATATTGTGATGTTAAATCTTGCCATATACGGTGAAAATTCAATAAAGCTTTGAAACTAAATATGGGCAAATTCCAGCACGTCCCATGTTTTGCACATACCTTGAATTTGGTGGTGCAGAATTATTTAAAAAACGACAGGGGCGTGCAAGAGATGCTGTCGGTGGCCAGAAGAATTGCGGGACACTTTCGGCGTACAGGCACCACGTACAGAAGACTGGAGCAACACCAAAAACGCCTGAACCTGCCCTGCCATCATCTGAAGCAAGAAGTGGTAACGAGGTGGAATTCAACCCTCTATATGGTTCAGAGGTTGGAGGAGCAGCAAAAGGCCATTCAAGCCTATACAACTGACCACGATATAGGAGGTGGAATGCACCTGTCTCAAGCGCAGTGGAGAATGATTTCAACGTTGTGCAAGGTTCTGCAACCTTTTGAACTTGCCACACGTGAAGTCAGTTCAGACACTGCCAGCCTGAGTCAGGTCATTCCCCTCATCAGGCTTTTGCAGAAGAAGCTGGAGACATTGAAGGAGGAGCTAACACTGAGCGATTCCGCTAGGCATGTGGGACTTGTGGATGGAGCCCTTAATTCGCTTAACAAGGATTCACGGGTGGTCAATCTGTTGAAATTAGAGCACTACATTTTGGCCACCGTGCTCGATCCTAGATTTAAAACCTACCTTGGATCTCTCTTTCCGGCAGACACAAGTCTACAGGGGTACAAAGAACTGCTGGTGAGAAAATTGTCAAGTCAAGCGGAACGCGACCTGTCAACATCTCCTCCTTCACATTCTCCCGCAACTGGGGGTGCGAGGAAATGGCTCAGAATTCCGAGCCCACCCGCTGGCGGTGATGCAGGGCAGTCTGGAGCGACTGCTGATGCTGACATCTGGTCCGGACTGAAGGACCTGCCAACGATTACGGACATGTCGTCTACTGTCACTGCATATGATTCTCTCACCATTGAAAGAATGGTGGAGGATTATATGAGTGACCGCATCCAAGTAGGCACGTCAGACAGTCCGTACGTATACTGGCAGGAAAAAGAGGCAATTTGGAGGCCCTTGCACAAACTGGCTTTATTCTACCTAAGTTGCCCTCCCACAAGTGTGTACTCCGAAAGAGTGTTTAGTGCCGCCGCTCACCTTGTCAGCAATCGGCGTACGAGGTTACTTCCAGAAAATGTGGAGAAGATGATGTTCATTAAAATGAATTATAATCAATTCCTCCATGGAGACATTCACCAGCAGCAATTGCCTCCACAAAGTACACAGGGAGCTGTGATGGTGGATTCCAGTGGGGACGAATTGATAATCTGTGAGGAGGGGGATGTACACGGTGATGAATCGGAGGATGATGATGAGGTGGACATCTTGCCTCTGTAGAGCCAGTTTGTGCAAGGAGAGATTAATTGCTTCTTTTTTGGTGGGGGTCCAAACCAACCCGTCATTTCAGTCACAGTCATGTGGCAGACCCTGTCACTGAAATGATGGGTTGGTTAAAGTGTGCATGTCCTGTTTATACAACATAAGGGTGGGTGGGAGGGCCCAAGGACAATTCCATCTTGCACCTCTTTTTTCTTTCATTTTTCTTTGCGTCATGTGCTGTTTGGGGAGTGTTTTTTGGAAGGGCCATCCTGCGTGACACTGCAGTGCCACTCCTAGATGGGCCAGGTGTTTGTGTCGGCCACTTGGGTCACTTATCTTAGTCACACAGCTACCTCATTGCGCCTCTTTTTTTTCTTCTTTGCGTCATGTGCTGTTTGGGGAGTATTTTTTGGAAGGGCCATCCTGCGTGACACTGCAGGGCCATTCCTAGATGGGCCAGGTGTTTGTGTCGGCCACTAGGGTCACTTATCTTAGTCACACAGCTACCTCATTGCACCTCTTTTTTTTCTTCTTTGCGTCATGTGCTGTTTGGGGAGTGTTTTTTGGAAGGGCCATCCTGCGTGACACTGCAGTGCCACTCCTAGATGGGCCAGGTGTTTGTGTCGGCCACTAGGGTCGCTTAGCTTACTCACACAGCTACCTCATTGCGCCTCTTTTTTTCTTTGCGTCATGTGCTGTTTGGGGAGTGTTTTTTGGAAGGGCCATCCTGCGTGACACTGCAGTGCCACTCCTAGATGGGCCAGGTGTTTGTGTCGGCCACTAGGGTCACTTATCTTAGTCACACAGCTACCTCATTGCGCCTCTTTTTTTTCTTCTTTGCGTCATGTGCTGTTTGGGGAGTATTTTTTGGAAGGGCCATCCGGCCTGACACTGCAGTGCCACTCCTAGATGGGCCAGGTGTTTGTGTCGGCCACTAGGGTCGCTTAGCTTACTCACCCAGCTACCTCATTGCGCCTCTTTTTTTCTTTGCGTCATGTGCTGTTTGGGGAGTGTTTTTTGGAAGGGCCATCCTGCGTGACACTGCAGTGCCACTCCTAGATGGGCCAGGTGTTTGTGTCGGCCACTTGGGTCGCTGAGCTTAGTCATCCAGCGACCTCGGTGCAAATTTTAGGACTAAAAATAATATTGTGAGGTGTGAGGTGTTCAGAATAGACTGAAAATGAGTGGAAATTATGATTATTGAGGTTAATAATACTTTGGGATCAAAATGACCCCCAAATTCTATGATTTAAGCTGTTTTTTAGGGTTTTTTGAAAAAAACACCCGAATCCAAAACACACCCGAATCCGACAAAAAAAATTCGGTGAGGTTTTGCCAAAACGCGTTCGAACCCAAAACACGGCCACGGAACCGAACCCAAAACCAAAATACAAAACCCGAAAGATTTCCGGTGCACATCTCTAATATACATATATATATATATATATATATAGGCTGAACCAAATGCATTTATGTATATATATATATATATATATATATATCAAACAAATACTCTCCCTTTGCTCTAATTTGTAAAACCTGTCACCCTGAATAAATATGTACGTAAACTATTTGGTATAGGCAGCCTGATTCAACTAAGTCCCCTGTTAGAAGGGACTGGAAATAAGGAATATACAACAGTAGAAGAATTGGCGCCAGGGGGTTGCATCAACTCCCACTATTCCTAACCCCTAATTAGTTAATACTTTTTTTTGGTTCAATCATTTTTATTGAAACAGGGTTTTGTACATTTCAAATATAAAGAATCAGAAACAGTATAAATGTAACAGAAAGATAGCACAGAAGAAATATTCCATGAAGGAAATCAGTTGTATTCACCAGGTCTCGTAGTGAAGTGTAGTACAATTTTAAGTTTAGAAGATGGTAGGTCAAAGACCCTCTATATTACTAAGAAGTTAAACCTCAAATAATAACAAGGAGGGGGGGGGGAGAGACAAACAAAGATGAGACAGGATAAGGAGGGAAAGTACAAATAGGGGGCGCTCAATCGGAACACCTTACATTATGTGCCATTATATAGTAGATGGGTAAACCAGCTATCAATTTACATTGCTGGGGGGATTTTAACCCCAAAAAAGAAACAGTGAGACATGAGCTTGGTATTCAAGAACAAAACAAAAAGAGAAAATGAAAAAAGGAGGCAATCCAAATCAATAACAGAGGTCAGGATAAGTTAACATAACAATATATCATCATGTGACAAAGAGCTTCAAAGTGGGTGGCATTCGTGATAAGCGAACAGGAAAAATTCTCGTTTCAGTAATGGAAGTAGACATCTATCATAATACCTCCTGATAATATTAAAAGTATGTAAAAAAAAAAAAAAGGAGGGGTAAACCTCGCTTAAGTGGGGAGAGGGGTCTAGATCAAAAGGGGCTGTTGTGTCAGATCAAGGGTGCATAGATAATACTTCCATTTCAAGACAAATTTATCATAGGAAAGAGATGGATCTAATGCCAAAGAGCGTCTGTCGAAGAGGAGTAACTGCAGCATTCTATTCTTCACTTCGTATAGGGTCGGAGCTGAGCGTACTGTCCAGTGTGTTAAAATCAGTTTTTTGGACATGGTCAGTATGATTGTGAGTAGAGGTATAATAGATGGTGTGTCTGCAGCAAGTGTCCAATTTCTAAAATTCATGCAGAGGCATGCAAGTGGGTCAGGGATTAATGAGGTAGAAAGTAGTGTGTTAATGAAGACTAGTACCTTCCTCCAGAATTTGAGTATTTTTGAGCATTGAATGCATGTATTTTCTCTGGGCTGGGGTGATATAAAGTCTATGGAGGGTCTTAAAATGGACTTCTTGGAGATAGGCTGACTGGAGAATTTTCATGGTGGAATGATGATGAGAAATTAGTACGTGGGTAATAGTAACTTCCGGACAGTCCGTGGACCAAGACGTAAGGAGAGGGGTAAGCGGATCTTTGTCAGTGGTGTCAAGAAGTTGTTTATATAGAAAGGCTGTTTTATATGCTCCATTATGTAAAGTCAGGAAGAGTGGAAGTAAAGGGTGTGGGTGAGAGAATGAGAGGATAAGTGATTAAATGGTGTCAACATAATGTCGAGCTTGGAGGTACATGTAGAAGTTGGAGTGTGGGATATCATAAGTCTCACGTATGAAGGTAAAGGTGAGTATTCGCCCTCCAGGATCAAATAATTTGGTGGCAAGGTCTAGTCCTTTTGTGCGCCAATTTGAGAAGGAGGAGTTGTGCAGTGAAGGGGGAAAATTAGGGTTGCCCCAGAGAGGGATGTAAGGTGAGATTGCATGGTTTCTATTCAGGAGTTTATTTATATGTATCCAAGCGTCATAAGACCCCCTAAATAAAATATGATTCAGAATGTGGCGTGGGAGGAGGCGCAGGGGGGTATGTAATAGAGCGCTAGGTGAGAATGGGGAAAAAATAGCATCATCTAGAGAGCGATCTGTGTATGTAGATTTATTAAAAAGCCAGTCCGAGATATACCTAAAATGAATTGACAAGTGAGAGAGAGTGAAATCCGGGATGCCCAGTCCTCCCAGTCTAGTCGGGTGTGTTAGCTTAGATAATCTCATCCTGGGCCTTTTGCCGGTCCACTGAAATGAGGAGATCAGTGAATTTAACATTTGTACATCAGACTTTGGTAGGGGGGAAGGTATCATTTGGAGACAGTAAAAGATTTTAGGAAAAATTATAGTTTTAATTACAGCAGCTCTACCTAGTAGAGACAGGGGGAGTTTAGTCCATGAATTTAGTTGGGTTTTAATTTTGGAGAATAGGGGTAAGAAATTCGCCTTATAGATCTGAAGGGGATCTCGAGTGATAAGGATACCCAAATATTTGATATGGGAGGGCTGGATTGTGAATTGTGCTAAAGTGGGGTTAGTGGCCAAGGACGGTGCTAGAGGAGTGATAGGAAGAATTTCAGATTTGTGGACATTGATCTTGCACCCGGAAGTTGGTCCAAAGGAGGATACAATATCTATGATTACCGGTATAGAGACTAAAGGGTTGGACACAAAGAGCAACATGTCATCTGTGTAGAGAGCAAGTTTCAATTCAGTATTTGCGAGGGGGATACCTGTGAAATCAGTAGATGACCGAAGAGCAAGTGCTAGGGGTTCTAGGGCAATGGCAAAGAGGAGGGGGGAGAGAGGACAACCTTGCTGTGTGCCTTTTTTGATTGGGAAGGGAGGAGATAAGTAGCCATTACAGGCAATTTGGGATGAGGAATTGGTATATAAAGTCCGAATGAAGGATATATATTGGCCAGGAATTTTAAATTTGGTCATAGTGTCAAATAGATGTGGCCAATGGACTAGATCGAAGGCCTTCTCGTCGTCAATCGATAAAAAAAGATTGGGGGAGTCAGTAGACGTCACAGAGGTTAGCTTTTGGGTAGCCGCCATAACTTTGCGGACATTGCGTACTGAGTGTCTGCCTTTAATGAAGCCGGTCTGGTCCTGATGGATTATATGGGGGAGGAGGGGGTTGAGATGTTCCGCCAAAATCTTGGTTAGGATTTAATAATCACAATTCAGTAGTGAAATGGGGCGATAAGAGCCAGGATTGGAGAGGTCCCTGCCCGGTTTAGGAATCACTTTGATGATGGCAAAATTAAAGTATGCAGGGATATTTTGGTTAATCAAAATATGATTAAAGACCGATTCAAGAACCGGGGTTAATTTATCAAGAAAGAATCTGTAGAATTCCCCAGAAAATCCATCAGGACCAGGAGCCTTGGCAGGTTTGAGTGACTTAATAGCCTTACTTATTTCAAGAGTGGAAATAGGGACAGTGAGGGAGTCTGCGAATTCCGTCGGCAGTTGTGGATAAGTGAGTTGTGACCAGGTATTGGTCAGTTTACGTTCGTCCATTACAGGAGAAGTTATAGAAGGGGAAGTAGGAGTCGGGTTAGGGGGGGCGTGGATGTTTGTATAGAAGGCTGTCATGACCTGTGAGATTTGTGCTGTGGAATTAGTGAAGGATCCATCTTGTAGTTTGAGGGGGTGGACAATCATCGGTGCTCTAGTGCCATTGAGGATGTTGGTGAGTAATTTACTCGTCTTATTACCGAATTTATGAAAGCGATAATGAGAGGAGAAATTCATCTTATCAGACATGGACTGAAGTAATTCCTCAAGAAGGGATTTGGCAGAGAGATACTTGGAGCGTGTGGTAGTGGTAGGTGTCTAGATATAAGAAGCATAAGCGTCAGTCAATGATTCTTGGAGAGTGGTATAAGAGTGAGAGAGTCGTTTTCGTAAGGAAGTCTCAAAGGCCAAAAAAGAACCTCGCAGTACTGATTTGGCCGTCATCCAATAAAGTGAGGGGTCTGTAGCTAGAGTGGTCTTATTATGGATATGAAAATCAGCCCATGCCTGATCTAAGTGTTCTCGAAACTTCAGGGAGCTAAGGAGATAGGCTGGGAATCTCCATGTTCTATTTGGGGAGAGCTCTCTTTTCGTGTAGAATGAGAAAGTGACAAGTGCATGGTCAGAGAGTATGATAGGATGTATGTTTGCATCTTGGACTAAGGGAAAGAGAGAGGAAGAGGGAAAAATAAAATCTCTGCGAGATAAAGTGTGGTGCGCTGCTGACAGGCAAGTACATTCTCTCTGGGTTGGGTGAAGGGCTCTCCATATGTGTTATGCACACCAGCGCCTGCAGGAATGTACTGGTGTCAGAACTGTTATGCACTCCAGTGCCTGCAGGAATGTACTGGTGTTTGAACTGTTATGCACACCAGTGCCTGCAGGAATGTACTGGTGTCTGAACGGATAGGTATGCAAAACAAATGAACTCACAGACAGACTGGGGAATATGACATTACGTACACAGAAGGTGATAGGGTAACAAAATACACACAAAGTGAACAGAGAAGCCCAGAGGCTAAGGAACTGGGTGTCTCCCTAGTATTAGTAATACTCAGATGGGAAAAGCAAGATGTTGTGTTTTAATACGAAGAGAACCCGAAATGCTGTTGCTAAGGGCAACAGCAAAACCCTAAAGGGTTACCAACGGGTGTGGCAGTAAACTCCTTGGTCAGAGATGGAATGATAGACACAAGGAGAGTCTCCACAATCCTAATTCTCACTTGCAGTGCACAGGTTCAGCTTACTGCCACTAAACTGACACCTGACACCTTGCACAGTGAGACAGGATTTTGGCAGGCAAGTCTTAGAATACAGCCGCAAACTTGCTAAGTTCACAGAGTAGTAAAAGAACCCCAGCAAGTTAAACGACTGACTCCAGTCTTACTGCTAGGTCTGGATTGGCAGAGTGTAGTACCAAATCCCCAGGCCTATTTGCAGTAAGCAACAACAAATACAAAGCTACACAGTACTGGCTAACTTTCAGGAACTGACTAACCAACAAAGATTCAGCAGCATCTGCTTAACCTGAGAAGAAGCCTTATAAAGCAGGTGCTGTCCACGCCCCACTCAGACCTCACAGACTGTGAGCACAAAAACCAGCACCGGATCCCCTGCCGTGCACAGAGCCTGTAACCACTGCACAGCAAAAGACCCGAACCTGAGTATCAGCTGCGCTCAGGTTACTCCACTAGCACTTGTCTCCCGGTTGCCATGACGACGTGGCAGCACAGGGCAGGAGACCCTAACAGTACCCCCCCTCTGACGAGGGGTCAAAGAACCCCTACCACCAGGTTTATCGGGGAACTGCGAGAAGAAAGAGCATATCAGTCTGGGGGCATGAAGATCACAACTGCGCACCCACGACCGCTCCTCCGGGCCATACCCCTTCCAGTGCACCAAAAATGACAGCCGACCCCGAACCATCTTGGAGTCAAGAATCCTTTCAACAACAAACTCCCTCTGGCCACGTATCAGAAGAGGGGAAGGTCTTCCACTGGAAGAAGGATTACTAATCGCCCGTTTTAAAAGGGAACAATGAAATGTTTTATTGATACCCAAAGAACAGGGCAGATCTAACTGAAATGCCACCGGATTGATAACCCTGGTGATCTTATAAGGGCCGATGAAACGGGGGCCTAACTTATGAGATGGCTGTCTCAACTTCAAATTCTTGGTAGACAACCAGACGAAGTCTCCTAATTTGAAGCTGCAGGGTCTTTTCCGCTTATCAAAAACCCTTTTGGTCACTAATGACACAGACACAAGGGCTTTCTTCACTTTCCGCCAAATACCTCTAAGGACCGAAACCACAGAGGAACCACCAGGCGTGGAGTCCAGGGGGTCAAAATAATTGGCCTTAGGATGATGCCCATACACACAAAGGAAGGGAGAGATCCCTGTAGCAGAGTGAGCCGCGTTGTTATAGGCAAACTCCGCCATGGACAGATGAGCAACTCAGTCAGTCTGACACTTGGAGACATAACACCTGAGGAACTGCTCCAAGGACTGGTTCACCCTTTCAGTCTGCCCATTAGACTGCGGATGGTAGCCTGACGACAAGCTGACAGAAATCTGGAGATCGGAACAAAATGCCCTCCAGAATTTGGCCACAAACTGGGATCCGCGGTCAGAGACCACATCAAGTGGCAACCCGTGGAGACGCACAACATGCAGCATAAATAATTCAGACAGGCGTCTGGCCGATGGCAGCCCAACCAGTGGAACGAAGTGCGCCATCTTCGAAAACCTGTCAACGACAACCCAGATGGCTGTCATCCCCGAGGATTTGGGCAAGTCCACCACAAAATCCTTTGAAATGTGGGTCCATGGCTTAGATGGGATAGAGAGTGGATGTAATGGGCCAACAGGAACCCCTCTAGGAGTCTTATTTCGGGCACAGATGTCACATGCCCGATCCCACTGATCCACATCCTTAGCCACCGAGGGCCACCACACCGCCCTAGATAGCAACTCCCGAGTTCTGGCAATACCCGGGTGACCTGCCGACTTCTTGGCATGGAATTCCAGGAACACTCGCTGTCTTTACCTAGGAGGCTCAAACAAAAGACCTACCGGAAGGTCTGGAGGAGCCTGCTCCTGTGCTCTAAGGACTAATGATAAGAGGTCCTGGGTAATGCCCACTTTAATACATGATGGGGACACAATGGGCAACGGCTCCTCGGTGGTCTCCTGGATTGGAGCAAAACTCAGCGAGAGCGCATCAGCCTTGATGTTTTTTGACCCTGGGCGATAAGTTATCAAAAAATTAAAGCGAGCAAAAAACAAAGCCCATCGTGCCTGCCTGGCATTGAGACGCTTCGCTGACTCTAAATATGCCAGATTCTTATGGTCGGTGAGAATTGAGACCACAAACTTAGCCCCCTCAAGCCAGTGTCTCCACTCCTCGAGTGCATCCTTAATAGCCAACAATTCCCGGTTACCCACGTCATAATTCATCTCGGCAGGCGAAAATTTACGGGAAAAATAAGCACAGGGATGAAGGCGATTATCAGACACTCCCATCTGAGAAAGCACTGCCCCAATACCCATCTCAGAGGCATCCACCTCCACCACAAAAGGACGCTCTGGATCTGGGTGTCGCAGCACCTTGGCCGATACAAATGCCCTTTTGAGACGGGCAAAAGCCGCTTTAGCCTCACAAGACCAGTGAGCAACATCCGCCCCTTTCTTAGTGAGTGCCACCAAGGGCGCCACTATAGACGAAAATCCAGCGATAAATCGTCTATAAAAATTCGCAAAGCCCAGGAAACGCTGAAGCGCCTTCAAACTAGTGGGCTGCACCCAATCCAGGACTGCCTGTACCTTGGAACCCTCCATTTGGAAACCTTCTGGGGAGATAATATATCCTAGAAATGCGATTTGCTGAACTTCAAATTCGCACTTCTCCAGCTTCGCCCCAAGCCGGTGGTCTCTGAGTTTCTGGAGAACTAAGCGTACATGCTTCCGATGTTCCTCCAGGGAATGGGAGAAGATTAGGATGTCATCTAAGTATACAACTAAGAATTTATCCAAATATTCCCTGAGCACATCATTCATGAAATCCTGGAAGACTGCCGGGGCATTACAGAGCCCAAAAGGCATCACCAAATATTCATAATGCCCTGAGTGGGTATTAAAGGCAGTCTTCCATTCATCCCCCTCTCTTATTCGGATTAGATTGTACACACCGCGTAGGTCAATCTTAGAAAAAATGGTGGCATTACGAAGCTGGTCAAACAAGACCGAAATGAGGGGCAGTGGGTATGAGTTTTTAATCGTGATACGGTTCAATTCCCTGAAGTCGATGCAGGGTCGCAACGAACCGTCCTTTTTACCCACGAAGAAGAACCCCAACCCAACTGGAGACTGTGAAGGTCTGATAAATCCCATAGCCAAGTTCTCCTGAATGTACTCTGCCATAGCCTGAGTCTCAGGACGTGACAGGGAGCACAACCTGCTCTTGGGAAGCTTAGCATTTTGCAACAAATCAATGGCACAGTCATAGGGGCGATGGGGAGGTAGTACCTCTGCAACTTTTTTGGAGAACACGTCCGCAAAAGCTGCATAACACCCTGGCAATCCAGGAAAACTTAGCTGCGAGAGCCTGACAGGAAGGCTCAAGCAACTCCTGAAACAATCAGCACCCCAACTAAGAATCTCCCCAGAGACCCAGTCAAATTGAGGATTGTGGGCCCTTAACCAGGGTAACCCCAACACCAATGGGGCAAAAGTACAGACAGTCACATAAAAGGACAATTTTTCAGAGTGTGTGGCTCCAATAAACAAAGAAATCTGGCTAGTGCAAGAGGTAATTTTACCTTGGGATAATGGTTCCCCGTTTAACCCACAAATCTCAATTTCCGATGCCAAGGGTACTAAGGGGACAGAGTGTTTCAGGGCGAATTGGCGGTCCATAAAAACCCCGTCGGCCCCACTGTCCACAAAGGCCTCAGTCTTGACAGTTTGACCGAGGATCTTCAAGGTCACCGGAATGATAAAAGTCTTCTTGGGAAATTCTGACTTCTGGCCTGACAGGATATTTCCCATCACCCTCAGGCCCTGAAGTTTTCCGGCTTTTCTGGGCATGATACTACCACATGACCTTTATTCCCACAGTACAAACACAACCCCTGCTGTCTCCTCCGCGTCTTCTCACGCGAGGAGAGGCGGGTAGCCCCAATCTGCATAGGCTCCTCGGAAAAATCCTCAGAGTCTGAGGTTCCCTTGGGAAAGAAGGAAACCTCAGTCTCCCTTTCAAGCCTACACTCTCTCAGCCGTCTATCCACCCGGATGGATAACTGCATGAGCTGATCCAAGCTATCAGGCAAGGGATATTGTACCAGTTGGTCTTTTAACTGGTTAGAAAGACCTCTTCGGTACTGGTGTCTCAGGGCTGGGTCATTCCACTGGGTATCATGGGCCAACCTCCGAAACTCCATACAGTAAACCTCAACTGGCCTTCGCCCTTGCTTAAGGATCGAAATCTGAGCCTCGGCTGAGGCCGTCTTGTCAGGGTCATCATACAACATGCCCAGTGCCGTAAAAAAAGCATCAACACTTTTAAGCGACGGACAGTCAGGCTGCAACCCATATGCCCAGACCTGTGGGTCTCCTTGTAGCAAGGAAATCACCATGCCCACCCGCTGAATCTCCGACCCAGAAGACTGAGGCCTAAGCCGGAAGTATAGCTTGCAGCTCTCCTTGAAACAAAAGAACTGCGAGCGATCTCCAGAAAAACGATCCGGGAGATTTACTTTCGGCTCCTTAACCCCTGAAGGTGCTGCTGCTGCTGGAGCTCCGCCAGCGGCCTGGGAGGTGTGCATTTTAATGGACAAATCATTAAATTGTCGAGTCAGGACCTGCACCTGATCGACCACCTGTTGCAACGTATTTTGAGGGGCATGCTCCATATTCCCACAAAATTTCAACAGGAGTATTAGGCTGCTGAATATGTTATGCACACCAGTGCCTGCAGGAATGTACTGGTGTCAGAACTGTTATGCACTCCAGTGCCTACAGGAATGTACTGGGGTTTGAACTGTTATGCACACCAGTGCCTGCAGGAATGAACTGGTGTCTGAACGGATAGGTATGCAAAACAAATGAACTCACAGACAGACTGGGGAATATGACATTACGTACACAGAAGGTGATAGGGTAACAAAATACACACAAAGTGAACAGAGAAGCCCAGAGGCTAAGGAACTGGGTGTCTCCCTAGTATTAATAATACTCAGATGGGAAAAGCAAGATGTTGTGTTTTAATACGTAGAGAACCCGAAATGCTGTTGCTAAGGGCAACAGCAAAACCCTAAAGGGTTACCAACGGGTGTGGCAGTAAACTCCTTGGTCAGAGATGGAATGATAGACACAAGGAGAGTCTCCACAATCCTAATTCTCACTTGCAGTGCACAGGTTCAGCTTACTGCCACTAAACTGACACCTGACACCTTGCACAGTGAGACAGGATTTTGGCAGGCAAGTCTTAGAATACAGCCGCAAACTTGCTAAGTTCACAGAGTAGTAAAAGAACCCCAGCAAGTTAAACGACTGACTCCAGTCTTACTGCTAGGTCTGGATTGGCAGAGTGTAGTACCAAATCCCCAGGCCTATTTGCAGTAAGCAACAACAAATACAAAGCTACACAGTACTGGCTAACTTTCAGGAACTGACTAACCAACAAAGATTCAGCAGCATCTGCTTAACCTGAGAAGAAGCCTTATAAAGCAGGTGCTGTCCACGCCCCACTCAGACCTCACAGACTGTGAGCACAAAGACCAGCACCGGATCCCCTGCCGTGCACAGAGCCTGTAACCACTGCACAGCAAAAGACCCGAACCGGAGTATCAGCTGCGCTCAGGTTACTCCGCTAGCACTTGTCTCCCGGTTGCCATGACGACGTGGCAGCACAGGGCAGGAGACCCTAACAATATGTCTATTAATTGGAGAGTTTTTAACAGTGAAGGTATCCCCAGGGAGGGGGATGGGGTACGCAGTCTTCGCGTGGAGGATCTATCAAGAGTAGGGTGAGCAGTCAGGTTGAAGTCGCCACAGAGAATAATGGGGGCAGACATATGTGGGAGGAGTAATTTAATGAGCTTCTGGAGGAAGGATCTAGAATAGACATTGGGTGCGTAAATAGAGCCAAGAGTGTACGTCGTGTTGAATAATGAGAAAGAGACTATCAATATCCTGCCATCAGGGTCAGAGTAAGTGGACAGTATTTCTATAGGTAGTGATTTGGAACATAAAATTACAATTCCTCTGGATTTGGAGTTATAGGGGGCAGAGGCCAGAATTTTCCATTTAAGCATTTGGAGTTTCAAAATCTCAGGGGGTAAGAGGTGTGTTTCTTGGAGACATGCAATGTCTATAGATTGTTTATGTAAATAATATAAAACCTTACGGCGTTTAGCCGGAGAGTGGATGCCACCGACATTGAAGGAACCTATCTTCAGCTCAGTCATATGTGTCTGGATGAGAGTAGAATCCGTCCCTCTGGACATGACCTTGTTGGAGTAAAATGGTGGTGGACCTAAATGAGGACAAACATGAGGTGAGAAAGGGGGGGGGGGGGACATGCAAAGACAAGACATGGGGAATACAAGAAAACATAATAATAGCATGATCAACATGCCAAGCGTCCAAAGGACATAAATGACATTCCGCAAATGTAACAATAGATATAACTGTGGGCTTATCCCGTATAAGGGGATAGCAATAGACAACTGTAGATACCGGGGCATGACGGGTGCTTAGGGACCCTGTAAAAAAGAGCTGACGTAATGGACCAAGACATCAATATTAGGGAGAACCATAGGCTCTGGGTCATATCGAATTAGGGGAGAGATTATAAGGAAGCATAGGCCAAGACAAAAAAAAAGGGGGGGGGGGATAAGGGCTGAAATAATAACCGTTTGAAATATATATGCGTCACACAATAACTGAAATAAAGCGGAGTTTTAAACCAAAAGAGAGGCAGTTCCAGGGGTGGCAAGAGTTCAAGCAGGGGTGTCAGTGATGTCAGCAGTGGAATCCTCGCGGTCATCAGATAGGAAGGCGTGTGCATCTTCAGGCATCGTGAAGTCATAGTGTGTGTCATTTATGAAGATCCTTAGCTTAGCCGGATAAATGAGGGCAAATCGTCGATTCATGGAGACTAGCTTCGAGCAGATAGGAGAAAAGGATTTACGCATACGTGAAAGTTTCACAGAGAAGTCCTGGAAAAGGCGTAGTCGTTTTTCTTCCCACATAAGATTCTGGATCTTTCGTGATGCTCTCCAGAATGCCACTTTGCGAAGATAGTTTAAACATCGGTATAATGTGACCCTAGGGCGTGATTCATTCGGGTGGGGAGGCGGGCCGACTCGATGAACTCTCTCCACCACTAGATCTTTACATTCATCTTCAATGCCTAGTAGCTTGGGTAGGGTTACAGAAACAAAAGAAGCCAGTGCTGGACCTTTAACATTTTCAGGGAGTCCCACCACCCTGATATTATTACGACGGGAATGATTTTCAGCGTCATCGATTTTATTCCATAATTGATTATTTTCTTTCTGCAGCTTAATAATATCACATTGTGCCAAATGCATATCATGACACAGCGCTCCTATATGGTTTTCAGAGTCAGAGACTCTAGTAGTAAGGTGCTGCAGCTGCTGAGAGATGTCAGCCACAGCCTTAGATAACAAAGGTGACATCGTGGATTTAATGGCATCCACAATGTCGCCATACGTAGCGGGAGTGTCCGGGTTGCGGCGTACCTGCGGGAGGTCTGTTAACTCCTGGGGTGAAGCCACCTTCTTGGAGGCTGGCGTGGACGGGGCCGAGGACGCGTCCGGCGCCATGTTAGGATCGGCGCGGCGCAGAGCCAGGTACTTATCCATCTGGGGAGAGTGGGTGATGAGCCGGGTAGCGGTCGCTGTGTGTAGCCGAGAACGGCTACTTATTAGCGGGTGAGCGGGTCCCTAGCGGAGCAGCGTTTTCAAGCTGCACTCCGCATGCAGCCGGAAGCGGAAGTCTGGTTAATACTTTTTTTAAAAATAATAACATGTTCCATCATAAAACATTTATTAAAAACATATTCAAATTAATACAGAGGAGATATATTATTCCACACTTTAAGATGTATGACTCTTATATATATATAAAAGGGATGAGCGGGTTCGGTACTCTGAGAACCGAACCGTACCGGATTTCACGCTCTGAGCCTGGTTCCTAGTCTGGCTCCGGTTTTCCCACCTGACTAGGAAACCAGAATGAGGCAAAACGTCATCATCCCGCTGTCGGATTCTGGCGGGATTTGGATTCCATATAAGGAGCCGCGCGTCGGGCCCATTTTCACTACAGTCTCGGAGAGTGTAGTGAGAGGACGTGTCTCCGTCCTCAGTGTCTGTGTGGGGGCGGAAAAGTGGGGTGGCGAGTCTAGTGCTGTCTTGTGCTGCTCAGTCAAGTACAGTGTAGTCAGTGTTTTATGCTGCAGCAGTCCAGCCAGTCGTAGTGTTGGTGTCCTCTGCTGCTATTTGTCCCCAGTGCTGCTGGCTGCTGTATAAGTCCCTTGCATTTTTGCTGTGTTGTATTGCATCAGACCAGGGGTAGTGTCTTGTGCAGCATCAGTCCAGTGACCAGTCACAGTGGTGGTGTCATCTGCTGCCATATATCCAGTGTTACTGCCATATGATTCCTGTGATACTGGCGTATAATTCCTATGATATTGTCGTATAATTCTCGGAATACTGGCGTATAATTCCTATGATATTGCTGTATAATTTCTGTGATATTGCCGTATAATTCTCGGAATACTGGCATATAATTCCTGTGACATTGCCGTATAATTCTCGGAATACTGGCGTATAATTCCTGTGACATTGCCGTATAATTCCTGTGATATTCCCATATAATTCTCGGAATACAGCCATATAATTCCTGTGACATTGCCGTATAATTCTCGGAATACTGGTGTATAATTCCTGTGACACTGGTGTATAATTCCTGTGATATTGCTGTATAATTTCAGTGATAAAGCCATATAATTCTCGGAATACTGACGTATAATTCCCGTGATACTGGTTTATAATTCCTGTGATATTGCCGTATAATTCCTGTGATATTGCTGGATAATTCTTGGAATACTGGTGTATAATTCCTGTGATACTGCCATATAATTACCGTGATACTGCCATATTAATTCCCATGATACTGGCGTATAATTCCTGTGATATTGCCGTATAATTCTCTGAATACTTGCGTATAATTCCTGTGACATGGCCATATAATTCTTGGAATACTGTCATATAATTCCTATGATATTGCCGTATAATTCCTGTGATATTGCCATATAATTCTTAGAATACTGGCATATAATTCCTATGATATTGCTGTATAATTCCTGTGATATTGCCATATAATTCCCGTGATATTGCCATATAATTCTAGGAATACTGGCGTATAATTCCTGTGATACTGCTACATAATTCCCGTGATACTGGCGTATAATTCCTGTGATATTGCCGTACAATTCTAGGAATACTGGTGTATAATTCCTGTGATACTGGTGTATAAGTCCTGTGACATTGCCGTATAATTCCTGTGATAATGCCATATAATTCTCGGAATACTGTCATATAATTCCCGTGATACTGGTATATTGCCATAAATTCCTGAGATATTGCCAGATAATTCTAGGAATACCGGTGTATAATTCCCATGATACTGGCGAATAATTCCTGTAATATTGCCATATAATTCCAGTAATACTGCCATATAATTCCAGTTATCCTGCCATATAATTCCATGTAAATCCATATAATTCCATATAAATCCAGTCCAGTGGTGCTGCCATATATGTTCAGTGGTGCTGTCCTGTGTTGTATATTATTTACTCCAAATAAAGGGGTTATTAATATTTAAACCAAATACATTTTACAGGGTTTGCCCTGTGAGGTGTAGGGGTACACTCTCTTGTGCAGCATATTTTGTTATATAACTCCAGAAAAATAATGGAGAACAAACATTTTGAGGAGTTAATAGGGAAAGATCAAGAACCACTTCCTCCTAGTGCTGAAGCTGCTGCCACTAGCCATGACATAGACAATGAAATGCCATCAACATCATCTGCCAAGGTCGATGCCCATTGTGATACTAGAGGGCATGTAAAATCCAAAAAGCCAAAGTTCAGTAAAAAGACAAAAAAAATTTTTTTAAATGGTCTGAGGAGAAACGTAAACTTGCCAATATGCCATTTACGACACGGAGTGGCAAGGAACTACTGAGTCCCTGGCCTATGTTCATGACTAGTGGTTCAGCTTCACATGACGATGGAAGCCCTCATCCTCCCGCTAGAAAAATTAAAAGAGTTAAGATGGAAAAAGCACAGAAAAGAACTGTGCATTCTGAGATGGTATCACAAATCCCCAAGGAGAGTCCAAGTGTGTCGGCTGTTGTGATGCCTGACCTTCCCAACACTGGACGGGAAGAGGTGGCTCCTTCCACCATTTGCATGCCCCCTGCAAGT
Organism: Pseudophryne corroboree; assembly: GCF_028390025.1. Lineage (NCBI taxonomy): Eukaryota > Metazoa > Chordata > Amphibia > Anura > Myobatrachidae > Pseudophryne > Pseudophryne corroboree. Next base: position 736,669,988 of record NC_086445.1, on the reverse strand, counting down.
GCTGGAAGGAGCACCCACAGTCCAGTTCTTGTTATTCAAATTGAAGATGTCAATGTTGAAGTACACCAGGATGAGGATATAGGTGCTGTTGGCGCTGAGGAGGATGTTGTGGTTTGTTTAAGTCAGGCACCGTGGGAGACACCTGTTGTCCGTGGAATGAAGTAGGCCATTGTGATGCCTTGGCAAACTACCAAAAAAGCCACCTCTTCGGTGTGGAATTATTTCTCCACAAATCTGGACAACAGGTGACAAACCATATGTTGCCTCTGTCAATCTGTAATAAGTAGGGGTAAGGATGTTAACCACCTAGGAACATCCTCCCTTATATGTCACCTACAGAGCATTCATCATAAGTCAGTGTCAAGTAGTGAAACTTTGGGTAAAAGCGTAAATAGTCCACTGACACCTAAATCCCTTCTTCCTCCTGTACCCAAGCTCCTGCAAGCCACACCACCAACTCCCTCAATGTCAACTACCTCCTCAGTCAGGAACGTCAGTAGTCCTGCAGGCCATGTCACTGTCAAGACTGAGGATTCCTCTCCTAACCGGGATTCCTCCAGAGGATCCTTGAGTGGTGCGTCTGCTGTTGCTGCCACTGGTGTTGTTGCTGCTGGGAGTCAATTGTCATCCCAGAGGGGAAGTCGAAAGACCACTTGTACTACTTCCAGTAAGCAATTGACTGTCCAACAGTCCTTTGTGAGGATGATGAAATATGACATCAGTCATCCTTTTGCAAAGCGGATAACTGAGGCCTTGACACTTATGTTGGTATTAGACATGCACACGGTATCCACAATTAGTGCAGTGGGATTTAGACAATTGATGGAGGTATTGTGTCCCCGGTACCAAATCCGATCTAGGTTCCACTTCACTAGGCAGTCGATGCCGAGAATGTACAAAGATGATTTGTGATATCGTACAACGCCAACAATATTGTGCGTGCATTACATCTGGCCAAATTCCAGCAAGTCCCATGCTTTGCACATACAATTAAAAATGACAGGGGTGTACAGGAGATGCTGTCGGTGGCCCAAAAATTTGCGGGCCACTTTCGACATTCTGCCACTGCGTGCCAAAGACTGGAGCACCAGCAAACACTCCTAAACCTGCCCTGCCATCAACTGAAGCAAGAGGTGGTAACGAGGTGGAATTCAACACTCTAAATGCTTCAGAGGATGGAGGAGCAGCAAAAGGCAATTAAAGCCTATACATCCACCTACGATATAGGCAAAGGAGGGGGAATGCACCTGACTCAAGCGCAGCGGAGAATGTTTTCTGTCTTGTGCAAGGTTCTACAACCCTTCGAACTTGCCACAAGTGAAGTCAGTTCAGACACTGCCAGCTTGAGTCAGGTCATTACCCTCATCAGGCTTTTGCAGAATTAGCTTGAGAAATTGAAGGAGGAGCTAAGACTGAGCGATTCCGCAAAGTATGTAGGTCTTGTGGATGGAGCCCTTCATTCACTTTGCCAGGATTCAAGGATTGTCAATCTGTTGAAATCAGAGCACTACATTTTGGCCACCGTGCTCGATCCTAGGTTTAAAGCTTACTGTCAGGTCTCTAGGTTTGTCTGTCCCCGGCGGGGGCGCTAGTGGGTCAGTGTTGGTCTGATGGATAAAACGTGGAGGCAATGTAATAGTCCTGTGCATAGGCGCTGATGTTTTATTGTTACTGAGCAGATCAGATAACACAGTATAAATAGAAAACCGGTAATGGAATGACAATAGATGATAACTGGATTTAAATAGCAGAGGTCTCTTGCAAAATGAAATGTTAAACAACAAAACTGAAGGCAGATGATATAACTAAAGTCCAATAGTACTTGATAGCACACAGTCTCGGTATAATGTAAGATAAAGTAACTTGAAAGGCAGAACTCCGGTATGTAAAAGAAACACTCAGTCTCTATAAAGCACACAAGTCCAGATAGCTATACTAGGTTCAAGCAGGAAACAGTCTCTAAGCCATCAATAGTAATACTGCTGAAATGCACAGATGGAATACAGATAGCCAGTGTACAAGTGAGATACGAACACCTGAGGAGAGTCTCTGCTGCTGGTGATTGTGGCTGAATGGAATTGGAGTCCGGAGTTGACAGGAGAGCTGTGAGAATGAAGACTGGAACAAATGGAAGTAACCACGGGGATCGCTGGAAACAGGAACCAGAAGAACTAAGGCACACGGTGTGTGACTTGTTGTCCGAGGCAATGTGAGAGAGCCACAAGCTGGAAGTTATACCTCCTGCCCAGCAGTGATTGGACACAAACTGCAGGCGGAGAAACAAGCTGGATTGAACATCAGAATCAGCTGCGTGCAGGTGCCATGGTAACGACCACACAGGCTGTACTTCGGCACGCCGCAAAACCCACACAGGACCAGACTCAGGAATACTCAGCAATGTGAAATAGAACGCTCGCGGATACTACACCCACGCAGCCGCAACTGGGGCCAAGACCTCCGGAGGCCCGCACACCAGCACGCTGGTAAGTGAGATGTAGCAGAGCGCCGATTCCTGACACCTACATTGTATCTTTCTTTCTGGCAGACACAAGTCTGCAGAGGTACAAAGACCTGCTGGTGAATAATCTGTCAACTCAAGCGGAATGTGACCTGTCAACAGCTCCTCCTTCTATTTCTCTTGCCACTGGGGCTGCAAGGAAAAGGATAAGATTTCCTAGCCCACCTGCTGGCGGTGATGCAGGGCAGTCAGGAGCGAGTGCTGACATCTGGTCCGGACTGAAGGACCTGCCAACGATTACTGACATGTCTACTGTCACTGCATATGATTCTGTCACCATTGAAAGAATGGTGGAGGATTATATGAGTGACAGCATCCAAGTAGGCATGTCAGACAGTCCGTATGTATACTGACAGGAAAAAAAGGCAATTTGGAGGCCCTTGCACAAACTGGCTTTGTATTACCTAAATTACCCCCCCCCCCCTCCAGTGTGTACTCCAAAAGAGTGTTTAGTGCAGCCGATCACCTTGTCAGCAATCGGCGTAGGAGGTTACTTCCACAAAATGTGGAGAAGATGATGTTCATCAAAATGAATTATAAATTCCTCCGGGAAGACCTTTACCAGCAATTGCCTCCATAAAGTACAGAGGGACCTGTGATGGTGGATTCCAGTGGGGACAAATTAATACTCTGTGAGGGGGAGGAGGATGTACACAGTGAAGGGGTGAGGAATCGGAGGATGAAGTAGACATCTTGCCTCTGTAGAGCCAGTTTGTGCAAGGAGAGATTGATTGCTTCTTTTTTTGGTGGGGGCCCAAACAAACCAGTCATTTCAGCCACAGTCGTGTGGCAGACCCTGTCGCTGAAATGATTGCTTTGTTAAAGTGTGCATGTCCTGTTTATAAAACATAAGAATGGGTGGGAGGGCCCAAGGACAATTCCATCTTGCACCTTTTTTTCTTCTTATCATCTGTGCTGTTTGGGGACTATTTTTTTTAAAGTGACATCCTGTCTGACACTTCCGTATATATCCAGTGTTACTGCTATTTAATTCCAGTGATTTAGACGTATAATTCCAGTGATTTTGCCATTTAATTCCAGTGATTTGGACATATAATTCCAGTGATTTGGACGTATAATTACAGTGTGAATTGTTTGTGTCGCTTGGCTACCTCATTGCACCTCTTTGACTTCTTTGCATGAGGTGCTGTGTGGGGCCTAGTTTTTGAAAAGTGCCATCCTGTCTGACACTGCCGTATGAGTCCAGGGGTACTGCTGTATTAGTCCTTGGGTACAGCCGTATAAGTTCACCTATAGCAGAATTTTTAAAAAAATGACAGGAGCGTGCTGGAGATGCTGTCAGTAGACCGAACAATTGCGGCCCACTCTCAACATTCAGCCACTGTGTGACACTACTAGATGGGCCAAGTGGTTGTGTCGCTTAGCTTAGTCATACAGCAACCTCGGTGCACCTTTTTTTCTTCTTTGCATCATGTGCTGTTTGGTGCCATTTTTTTATATCTGCCCTCCTGTCTGCCAATGCAGTGCAACTCCTAGATGGGCCAATTGTTTGTATCGCTTGGCTTAGTCATACAGCTACCTCATTGCACCTCTGCTACATCTTTGCATGAGGTGCTGTTTGGGGCATAGTTTTTGAAATGTGCCATCCTGTCTAACACTGCAGTGCCCCTCCTAGATGGTCCAGGTGTTTGTGCCGCACACTTGTTTCGCTTACCTTGACCATCCAACTACCTAATTGCACCTCTTTTTCTTCTTTGCATCATGTGCTGTTTTGGGACTAGTTTTTGAATAGTGTCATCTTGTCTGCAACTGCAGTGCCACTCCTATATGGGCCAGGTGTTTGTGCTGTACACTTGTGTTTGCTTAGCTTGGTCATACAGCCACCTCGGTGCAACTTGTAGGCTTAAAAACAAAATTGTGAGGTGTTCAGAATAGACTGGAAATAAGTGGAAATGAATGTTATTGAGGTTAATAATACCGTAGGAGCAAAATTACCCCCAACGTTATGCGTCATGCGCTGGCATGGTGGGTATATCATGTGTGCGATAGGCCCTCTGCACACATTTCACTCATTGCTATCATGGGTAAATGGGGTGATTTATTGAAATGCAAAGGGGGATGAATATCGACTTTTGAGCCAAGGATAGCAGTATTTCTGAGACAGCGCAGTTTGTGAACTGTTTGTCTGCTGTTGTGGTGAAGGTCTATCATGGCTGGACAAATGGCACCATTGCGAATAACTGATGTAAAAACGGCGGATCACCAGGTGCCATTGGTGTGAGAGGTTAACATCGGCTATGAAGGTGCATGAGAGCCGACCAACACACTACACTATACTACTACAGCTCACCATCAAAATGAACTTTGGGACTACCAGATGTGTGTCTAAAACAACAGTTCGGCATATCTAGGTGCTGTCTGTGCTACACATGGCGGTTACTCTGGCTATCAGCTGGTGGTCATAATAATGACTGGACCATGTATATATACACAATATGGACATAACTATTTGGCCATGCCTGCTAATTATTGAATTCAGGTGTTTCAATCTGATCTGTTGCCACAGGTGCATAAAATCAAGCACCTACCCATGCAGTCTCCATTTGCAAACATTTGTGATACAATATGGGTCATTCTGAAGAGCTCAGTGACTTAAAGCATGTTACTGTGATAGGATGGCTTGTTTGTAAGAAGTCAGTAATAGGTCAACTGTAAGTGATATTATAAGACAGTTCCAACGTTTAGGAGCAAAAAGCAACTGAGCCATGAAGAGGAAGACCATGTAAAATCACAAAGCGGTGTCAATGACTGCAATGGCTCATGGTTCATAAAAGTCACCAATGCTCTATATTATCAATGAGCTGGATGTAACTGTCAACTGTTATAAAACTAATTAGTAGCTTAGTAGCTCTCCCAACACAGTCCTGATCCCCAGCTTTCTTTCTGTTCAGTTTTATAATAATTTTACCATTGCTGGATGGGTTTAAAGTTTTCCTTCTGTTATTAATGTTGCAATTCCAAGGCTTTTGGGTACACAACATTTTTTGGCATCCTACCTCCATTTCTGTTAGTTATTTTAGTTAATTGATTTAGTATTATTTCAGTCAGTTTTGTCAGGTCAGTGGTCATATGGTCATATAGTATATGTCACTTACTACAGTTAAAGATGTCTTCCAAGTTCATCCAGTAGGAGGACCAGAACATTCTCCCTGTATCAAATTTCTACTCAGCGTACACCATAGGGAGGTATTACTGGGACCCCAACCTCCTAGTATTTCTTCTTGGATCCAATCTTACCACGCTGTGAACTTTTCTTCCAAATCCATCCAGTGGAAGGTCGAGAACAGGCTCCCTACGTAAAGTTCTGACTGGCGCATTCTGTCGTGAGGTCTGACCAACCCCCTAATTTGGCACACCGGAAGCATTGCTCCTTTCAAAAGTTACTCACAGGTCCACAGCGGCACCGGAAGAGAGCACGACACGCAGAGCTGAGTGGGAGCAGAGAGAGACCAAGTGACATCCACAGTATGCTGAGTGTTTAAAAACAGTGCTGCAGAGTGTGAGCAGCGGGGAATGCCAGAGAGAAAAAAATTGGATGAGGAGGGGGGTGGGACACCACCACCGGACACCTCTAGATCTAAGGAGAGGCGTGGATGCCTATGGCCATCTTGGGACTGAAAGGAGCCATTAAGGACTGGCTGAACAAGTGAACACCTCTGCTTAAGAGGGCCGGAGTGAGTTAAAAACCACAAGAGCCATGTGCAAGCTTGATATCAAGGTTAAGAGACCCCTATCCATAACTGTGACAGAGAATGGCATGGACAACATAACGACACATTGCTTAAGTTAGTTACTGAAACAACATAATTCTGCCAGCTAAGTACTGCAAGGAGTTTATTGAGGCAACCCATCCCTCTACCACATTAAGACTCTGAGACTCAGTAAAACTGAGTTATGGTATCAGTGCAAGTACAGAAATTTAATTTGAGAGATTGAGTTTTTTGACGAGTTTTTGTACAACCCTGAAAGCAGTAAAAGAGACAGCGTGTGCTACATTGGAAAAGACCCTCATTGCTTAGTAAAATGTATCTGTTGACATACTGGCACACAGCAGACTTCTATTTGAGCTCCAACGTTAATTGCTTCTGAATATTGAAATACCTTGGCTAGAGAAAACTAGACAGTAGTGTTGATTATCGTTATTTGTATTTGTCCATCTTTTACATTCCAAATTCTTCTTTTTTGTGATTGTCCAAATTTACTGCCATTTCATCATCTTCAATCCAGAGTTCATTGCAGCTCAATAAGAGACATCCTGTTGGAATTGCTGACTCACTCCTGTTTCACATAAATCTGTCCTACCTCTCTGAATAGTACTGCAGGATAAGGTACAATGAGAACATTTCATAGGAAATATCTGTCACATAGCCACCCAACACCTGTGAATCCTCTCTCAACCACTTAGACATACCCACTAGTATGTCTTCTGTGATCCAATGTTACCACTCTGTGAAGTTTTCTATCAAACACATCCAGTGGAAGGCCCAGAACAGACTCCCTGGATCAAAGTTCTGCCCAGTGTACACCAAAATGAAATCTGACCAGGAACCCAACCCCCTAGTACGTGTTCTGGGATCCAATGTTACCACTCTGTGAAGATTTCCCTTAAAAGTCCTTTTGGTGGCAAGCCCAAAATAAGCTCCCTGGGTAAAAGTTCTATCCAGTATAAACCAACAGGAGGTCTGACTGGGATACCAACCCCCAGTATGTCTTCTGGGATCCAATGTTACCACTTTGTGAAGATGTCTTTAAAATTCATCCAGTGGAAGAACAGGCTCCCTGGGTTAAATTTCTGGCCAGCGTACACCAATGTGAGGTCCAACTGGCACCTCTACCCTTTAGTATGTGTTCTGGGAACCAATGTTACCACTCTGTTAAGTTTTCTTCCAATTCAATCCAGTGGAAGGATCAGAACAGGCTCCCTGGGTCAAAGTTTTGCATGGCACATTCTGCTACGAGTTCTGACTGGGACCCTAACCCCTTTATAACCTGTCCAGGAGCCAACTGGACCACCTCACATTGGTTATATCCCAATCGGTGCAGGGGTGTCCGAATGCATTACAAGACAGACAAACAAACAGACCAATTAATTTTATATATAATACTATATATATAGATATGGCCGTGTCCCCAAAAGGGGTGGATTTTTTTAGTTTAAAACCTGCCATTAAGATGGATAATGAAGGGTATTTTTACGAAGTTTGGTCCAGATACATCAAGCCATGTAGGAGCCTATGAAGAACAAACATAAAGTACATACATATTTTCTCAGTGCTGGAATAATGACAGACAGCAGTCCTTTATGCCAACATTTCAATGTCTATTATGACATTTTCATCATGGTGCATTTACAGAATAAAAGATAACTCACATAAATTCTGTAGCATAACCAGACCGTTCATGGCACTGTCACCCGCTGTTCTTGCACCAATGAATGACGTTAGAGATCATGTGAGATCTAGAGCCACAGAAGGAGCTGCACCAGGTGGCTAACACCAACCTATCACCAAAAATCAAATATTGCTAAGTTACCAAACCAGGACATAAACTATCATGCAGAAAACAATAACAATGAGCTTGGGACTGCAATATGGTACATCATTGACAATCAGTGCTAGCACAATCTTAATCCTATGACAAGGGAACATGTGTATAGGTACTAATCATTTCCTAACATACAGTATACATAGCTTCTATCTAGGACCCAAGTAGGAGCTAAAATTGCTCTACTCATAAAAATATAGTATTGTTAAGCATTAATAAGAAATTTGGTAGCTGCTCAATTCAATCAGTAATGTCATTCAGGTGCATGAAAGGGAGCGGTTATTCTGAACAAAAAAAAAAAAAAATTCAGGTATCCCCCAGCATTCAGGATGACATCAGCAACAGGATTTGAAAACTACATAGTGGTAGATAATTCAGAGATCTCAGTTGCATATATTTGCATAGATAAAACTTCCTGGCCAACTACACAGCATCTCTGCCCCTGGATGTCACTAATACTAAGTCTATGTCCAGGGTTCAGAACCCCACAAACCAGCGAGGGCCAGGGCTGCACACCAGTGAGAAGCTAAAGTTAGTGAATAAAGTAATAAGAAATAAGCAAAAGCTATGTATTAAAAGGTGATACACCGGTGAGAGGAGGTGTAATTAAAATGCTGAAAAGAGTAGTATTAGTAGAAAAATATTTGAAAGTTTAAGAAAAAGTGCTAAATGAAATAGTACAGTGTGCTACCCAAGAGCAGCATAGCCCCCAGTCCAGGAGGCACCGCAGCTCAAACTCATCCTTAAAACTGTTATGCACACCAGTGCCTGCAGGAAAGTACTGGTGTCAGGACTGTTATGCACTCCAGTGCCTGCAGGAATGTACTGGTGTTTGAACTGTTATGCAAAACAAATGGACTCACAGACAGACTAGGGAATATGACATAACGTACACAGAAGGTGGTAGGGTAACAAAATACACACAACGTGAACAGAGAAGCCCAGAGGCTAAGGAACTGGGTATCTCCCTTGTATTAGAACTGCTCAGATGTGAAAAGCAAGATGTTGTGTTTTAATACATAGAAAACCCGAAATGCTGTTGCTAAGGGCAACAGCAAAACCCTAAAGGGTTACCAACGGGTGTGGCAGTAAACTCCTTGGTCAGAGATGGAATGATAGACACAAGGAGATTCTCCACAATCCTAATTCTCACTTGCAGTGCACAGGTTCGGTTTACTGCCACTAAACTGACCCCTGACACCTAGCACAGTGAGACAGGATTAGACAGGCAAGTCTTAGAATACAGCCGCAAACTTGCTAAGTTCACAGAGTAGTAACAGAACCCCAGCAAGCTAAACGACTGACTCCAGTCTTACTGCTAGGTCTGGATTGGCAGAGTGTAATACCAAATCCCCAGGCCTATTTGCAGTAAGCAACAAACAAATACAAAGCTACACAGTACTGGCTAACTTTCAGAAACTGACTAACCAACAAAGATTCAGCAGCATCTGCTTACCCTGAAAAGAGGCCTTATAAAGCAGGTGCTGTCCACGCCCCACTCAGACCTCACAGACTGTGAGCACAAAAACCAGCACCGGATCCCCTGCCATGCACAGAGCCTATAACCACTGCACAGCAAAAGACCCGAACCGGAGTATCAGCTGCGCTCAGGTTACTCCGCTAGCACTTGTCTCCCGGTTGCCATGACGACGTGGCAGCACAGGGCAGGAGACCCTAACAGTACCCCCCCTCTGACGAGGGGTCAAAGAACCCCTACCACCGGGTTTATCGGGGAACTGCGAGAAGAAAGAGCGTATCAGTCTGGGGGCATGAAGATCACAACTGCGCACCCACGACCGCTCCTCCGGGCCATACCCCTTCCAGTGCACCAAAAATGACAGCCGACCCCGAACCACCTTGGAGTCAAGAATCCTTTCAACAACAAACTCCCTCTGGCCACGTATCAGAAGAGGGGAAGGTCTTCCACTGGAAGAAGGATTACTAATCGCCCGTTTTAAAAGGAAACAATGAAATGTTTTATTGATACCCAAAGAACGGGGCAGATCTAACTGAAATGCCACCGGATTGATAACCCTGGTGATCTTATAAGGGCCGATGAACCGGGGGCCTAACTTATGAGATGGCTGTCTCAACTTCAAATTCTTGGTAGACAACCAGACGAAGTCTCCTAATTTGAAGCTGCAGGGTCTTTTCCGCTTATCAAAAACCCTTTTGGTCACTAATGACACAGACACAAGGGCTTTCTTCACTTTCCGCCAAATACCTCTAAGGACCGAAACCACAGAGGAACCACCAGGCGTGGAGTCCAGGGGGTCAAAAGAATTGGCCTTAGGATGATGCCCATACACACAAAGGAAGGGAGAGATCCCTGTAGCAGAGTGAGCCGCGTTGTTATAGGCAAACTCCGCCATGGACAGATGAGCAACCCAGTCAGTCTGACACTTGGAGACATAACACCTGAGGAACTGCTCCAAGGACTGGTTCACCCTTTCAGTCTGCCCATTAGACTGCGGATGGTAGCCCGACGACAAGCTGACAGAAATCTGGAGATCGGAACAAAATGCCCTCCAGAATTTGGCCACAAACTGGGATCCGCGGTCAGAGACCACATCAAGTGGCAACCCGTGGAGACGCACAACATGCAGCATAAATAATTCAGACAGGCGTCTGGCCGATGGCAGCCCAACCAGTGGAACGAAGTGCGCCATCTTCGAAAACCTGTCAACGACAACCCAGATGGCTGTCATCCCCTAGGATTTGGGCAAGTCCACCACAAAATCCATTGAAATGTGGGTCCATGGCTTAGATGGGATAGAGAGAGGATGTAGTGGGCCAACAGGAACCCCTCTAGGAGTCTTATTTCGGGCACAGATGTCACATGCCCGAACCCACTGATCCACATCCTTAGCCACCGAGGGCCACCACACCGCCCTAGATAGCAACTCCCGAGTTCTGGCAATACCCGGGTGACCTGCAGACTTCTTGGCATGGAATTCCAGGAACACTCGCTGTCTTAACCTAGGAGGCACAAACAAAAGACCTACCGGAAGGTCTGGAGGAGCCTGCTCCTGTGCTCTAAGGACTAATGATAAGAGGTCCTGGGTAATGCCCACTTTAATACATGATGGGGAAACAATGGGCAACGGCTCCTCGGTGGTCTCCTGGATTGGAGCAAAACTCCGCGAGAGCGCATCAGCCTTGATGTTTTTTGACCCAGGGCGATATGTTATCAAAAAATTAAAGCGAGCAAAAAACAAAGCCCATCGTGCCTGCCTGGCATTGAGACGCTTCGCTGACTCTAAATATGCCAGATTCTTATGGTCAGTGAGAATTGAGACCACAAACTTAGCCCCCTCAAGCCAGTGTCTCCACTCCTCGAGTGCATCCTTAATAGCCAACAATTCCCGGTTACCCACGTCATAATTCATCTCGGCAGGCGAAAATTTACGGGAAAAGTAAGCACAGGGATGAAGGCGATTATCTGACACTCCCATCTGAGAAAGCACTGCCCCAATACCCATCTCAGAGGCATCCACCTCCACCACAAAAGGACGCTCTGGATCTGGGTGTCGCAGCACCTTGGCCGAAACAAATGCCCTTTTGAGACGGGCAAAAGCCGCTTTAGCCTCACAAGACCAGTGAGCAACATCCGCCCCTTTCTTAGTGAGTGCCACCAAGGGCGCCACTATAGACGAAAATCCAGCGATAAATCGTCTATAAAAATTCGCAAAGCCCAGGAAACGCTGAAGCGCCTTCAAACTAGTGGGCTGCACCCAATCCAGGACTGCCTGTACCTTGGAACCCTCCATTTGGAAACCTTCTGGGGAGATAATATATCCTAGAAATGCGATTTGCTGAACTTCAAATTCGCACTTCTCCAGCTTCGCCCCAAGCCGGTGGTCTCTGAGTTTCTGGAGGACTAAGCGTACATGCTTCCGATGTTCCTCCAGGGAATGGGAGAAGATTAGGATGTCATCTAAGTATACAACTAAGAATCTATCCAAATATTCCCTGAGCACATCATTCATGAAATCCTGGAAGACTGCCGGGGCATTACAGAGCCCAAAAGGCATCACCAAATAGTCATAATGCCCCGAGTGGGTATTAAAGGCAGTCTTCCATTCATCCCCCTCTCTTATTCGGATTAGATTGTACGCACCGCGTAGGTCAATCTTAGAAAAAATGGTGGCAGTACGAAGCTGGTCAAACAAGACCGAAATGAGAGGCAGTGGGTATGAGTTTTTAATCGTGATACGGTTCAATTCCCTGAAGTCGATGCAGGGTCGCAACGAACCGTCCTTTTTACCCACGAAGAAGAACCCCGACCCAACTGGAGACTGTGAAGGTCTGATAAATCCCTTAGCCAAGTTCTCCTGAATGTACTCTGCCATAGCCTGAGTCTCAGGACGTGACAGGGAGTACAACCTGCTCTTGGGAAGCTTAGCATTTGGCAACAAATCAATGGCACAGTCATAGGAGCGATGGGGAGGTAGTACCTCTGCAACTTTTTTGGAGAACACGTCCGCAAAATCTGCATAACACCCTGGCAATCCTGGCAAACTTAGCTGCGAGAACCTGACTGGAAGGCTCAAGCAACTCCTGAAACAATCAGTACTCCAACTAAGAATCTCCCCAGAGACCCAGTCAAATTGAGGATTGTGGGCCCTTAACCAGGGTAACCCCAACACCAATGGGGCAAAAGTACAGACAGTCACATAAAAGGACAATTTTTCAGAGTGTGTGGCTCCAATAAACAAAGAAATCTGGCTAGTGCAAGAGGTAATTTTACCTTGGGATAATGGTTCCCCGTTTAACCCACAAATCTCAATTTCCGATGCCAAGGGTACTAAGGGAACAGAGTGTTTCAGGGCGAATTGGCGGTCCATAAAAACCCCGTCGGCCCCACTGTCCACAAAGGCCTCAGTCTTGACAGTTTGACCGAGGATCTTCAAGGTCACCGGAATGATAAAAGTCTTCTTGGGAAATTCTGACTTCTGGCCTGACAGGATATTTCCCATCACCCTCAGGCCCTGAAGTTTTCCGGCTTTTCTGGGCATGATACTACCACATGACCTTTATTCCCACAGTACAAACACAACCCCTGCTGTCTCCTCCGCATCTTCTCACGCGAGGAGAGGCGGGTAGCCCCAATCTGCATAGGCTCCTCGGAAAATTCCTCAGAGTCTGAGGTTCCCTTGGGAAGGAAGGAAATCTCAGTCTCCCTTTCAAGCCTACGCTCTCTCAGCCGTCTATCCACCCGGATGGATAACTGCATGAGCTGATCCAAGCTATCAGGCAAGGGATGTTGTACCAGTTGGTCCTTTATCTGGTTAGAAAGACCTCTTCGGTACTGGTGTCTCAGGGCTGGGTCATTCCACTGGGTATCATGGGCCAACCTCCGAAACTCCGTACAATAAACCTCAACTGGCCTTCGCCCTTGCTTAAGGATCGAAATCTGAGCCTCGGCTGAGGCCGTCTTGTCAGGGTCATCATACAACATGCCCAGTGCCGTAAAAAAAGCATCAACACTTTTAAGCGACGGACAGTCAGGCTGCAACCCATATGCCCAGACCTGTGGGTCTCCTTGAAGCAAGGAAATCACTATGCCCACCCGCTGAATCTCCGACCCAGAAGACTGAGGCCTAAGCCGGAAGTATAGCTTGCAGCTCTCCTTGAAACAAAAGAACTGCGAGCGATCTCCAGAAAAACGATCCGGGAGATTACTTTCGGCTCCTTAACCCCTGCAGGTGCTGCTGCTGCGGGAGCTCCGCCAGCAGCCTGGGAGGTGTGCATTTTAATGGACAAATCATTACATTTTTGAGTCAGGACCTGCACCTGATCAACCACCTGTTGCAACGTATTTTGAGGGGTATGCTCCATATTCCCACAAAATTTCAACAGGAGTATTGGGCTGCTGAATATGTTATGCACACCAGTGCCTGCAGGAAAGTACTGGTGTCAGGACTGTTATGCACTCCAGTGCCTGCAGGAATGTACTGGTGTTTGAACTGTTATGCAAAACAAATGGACTCACAGACAGACTAGGGAATATGACATAACGTACACAGAAGGTGGTAGGGTAACAAAATACACACAACGTGAACAGAGAAGCCCAGAGGCTAAGGAACTGGGTATCTCCCTTGTATTAGAACTGCTCAGATGTGAAAAGCAAGATGTTGTGTTTTAATACATAGAAAACCCGAAATGCTGTTGCTAAGGGCAACAGCAAAACCCTAAAGGGTTACCAACGGGTGTGGCAGTAAACTCCTTGGTCAGAGATGGAATGATAGACACAAGGAGATTCTCCACAATCCTAATTCTCACTTGCAGTGCACAGGTTCGGTTTACTGCCACTAAACTGACCCCTGACACCTAGCACAGTGAGACAGGATTAGACAGGCAAGTCTTAGAATACAGCCGCAAACTTGCTAAGTTCACAGAGTAGTAACAGAACCCCAGCAAGCTAAACGACTGACTCCAGTCTTACTGCTAGGTCTGGATTGGCAGAGTGTAATACCAAATCCCCAGGCCTATTTGCAGTAAGCAACAAACAAATACAAAGCTACACAGTACTGGCTAACTTTCAGAAACTGACTAACCAACAAAGATTCAGCAGCATCTGCTTACCCTGAAAAGAGGCCTTATAAAGCAGGTGCTGTCCACGCCCCACTCAGACCTCACAGACTGTGAGCACAAAAACCAGCACCGGATCCCCTGCCATGCACAGAGCCTATAACCACTGCACAGCAAAAGACCCGAACCGGAGTATCAGCTGCGCTCAGGTTACTCCGCTAGCACTTGTCTCCCGGTTGCCATGACGACGTGGCAGCACAGGGCAGGAGACCCTAACAAAAACTAATAACAGCACTCCATTGGGTCATATAATTGCCTAATATAAGACCACATGGTAATGTCATATACACAAATATATCTAAATTGAGAGCAAGCTTACCTGGAGACACTCCTATATTCTTCCGATTGCACTACAGGAGCCAACATGCCCATATCCAATTGCTAGTTCCATCCATGCCTCTCAGAACAGCAATAAGAAATTTGGTAACTACTCAATCCAATTAGTAATGTCATCCAGATGCATGAAAGGGAGGGGATATTATGAACATGGAACAAAAATACAGGCATACCGCAGCACTTGGGATGACATCAGCAACAGGATTTGAAAACAACATGATGGTAGATAATTTAGAAATCTCAGTTGTATCTACAGTAAATGCAAAGATAAACCTCCAGACCAACTTTACAGCGTCTCTGATACTGGAGGTCCCTAATACTAAGCCTATATCTGAGGCTCAGAGCCCCACATGCCGGCATGGGCCAGCCACCCTATGGCAGTGTACCAGTGAGAAGCTAAAGCATTAGTGAATGTTAATAAGAAAAAAGCAAAAGCTATTAATTAAAAGGTGATACACAATAGCAGCTCTAAAGGTGTGATGTGCTGCCATCCTCTCCTTAAAACCGCTTTTTGTTTTACCCACATAATGTCAACCACATGGACAACTCATTAGATAGACCACAAATTTTGATGTACAGTACTGTACACGTAACCCTATGACATTTTTTTCTCTTGAAAATGAGTGAAAAAAGTATCACCACAAATCCTAAAACTACAGGTGGTGCAGTAAGCACACTTAAAACAACCCAGTTTGGTGACATTTAAAAAGTATCTCTGTGGTTTCTGAGTTTGTGTAGTCATTTTAGAAAAGTCCATCTTCAGTATGTGATTCTTAATGTTGCGACCACGCTTATATGCTGGAATCTTCTTGTTAGACAGTGCACTGAAATGTGGGTCTGATTGAATGGGCGGTCAGTAAGATCTAGTGATCTTATTGATGGCTGGTTATCAGAATGAGAATCAGCTTTATTGGCAAGGTATACTTGCGTATACTATTAATTTGATTTTAGTTTACAGTGCAGCAGCCAGGGGGGGACATGCAGACAAGAGGGGGAATGGGGAGGGGGGGATACATGGAGTATACAGCTTAAGTAAAAGTACACAGTGTTCATTACAATCAGAAGATCGGAGTAAAGCGACTGGACAGTCAACCCGGTGGTTTCTTAGGAGTTCAGCAGGTGGACTGCTTGAGGAAAGAAGCTTTTTAGGCTTCAATTGGTTCTATTGGTTCTGGTGGGAATGGCCCTGCATCTTTTTCCTGATGGCAGCAGGTTGAGCTTGCCATAGCCCAGGTGAGGCAGATCATTGACTATCCTGGTCGCCCGTTTTTTGTCTCTGGACCGGTACAGGTCGTGGACAGGTGGGAGGTCAACTCTGATGATCTTCTCAGCAGACCTTACCACTCTTTGGAGTCTGCGTTTGTCTCTCTCACTGGTGGAGCTACACCAGATGATAATAGAGGAGCACAGAACAGATTCTACAATTGCGGAGTAGAAGAGGAGCAGGAGATTCTGTGGGATGTTAAACTTCTTAAGTTGCCTTAGGAAGAACAGCCTCTGCTTTCTGAATTATGGGAATTAACCCAAATTCTTGCCTTGTTATGGGAATTAACCCAAATAAAAATTTCAGTTGTTTTTTTCTGCAGTTTGCAAAGTGCCACATTTTCCTGGTATGCTAAGACTTTCTCTTTGGCTTTTATTAAATACTCACAGTCGTATCCTCTAGATGCAAATTTGTCGACCATCTTTGTGAGTTCACAATTAAGTTTGGTTCAATCACTTGTGATCCAATTAGCTTGAAGCATTTGTGAGAATGATAGTCCTCTTTTTAACGATTGCAAGTGATGGCTAGTTTCCAACATGAAATTATTCCTATCGGTAGGCTTTGACTATAATAAAGTACAGATATGTCCATCAATTATTTCAATTCTGACATCTAAATCGTTAATATTATCCAACTCGATCTGGTAGGTACATTATTACAGGTGATACAGTCTCATTGTGGGAATCAATAAGTGTGGACAAAGACTCTTTAGAACTGGACCAGAAAAATACAGAAACTCAGAAACTTTTTAAATGACACCAAACTGGGTTATTTTAAGTGTGCTAACATTTGTGACCTATCTAATGAGTTTTCCAGACAACATTATGTGGGTAAAACAGAATGTGCTTTTAAGTAGAAGACGGCAGAACATTGCCACACCATTAGAGCTACTATTCAGAGTGGCCAAAGCAAAGACTCTGCCTCTAGGCATTTTAGTAAGGCCCATCATAGTTTAGTTTCACTTAACTATCAGATTATTGACCACATCCCTTCACCAGTGAGAGAAAGGGGGTCGCTCCTTTATGTTGTTATAAGTGGAATGTAAGTGTACAGTATATACCGATTAAAAACTTTGTTGCCTCAATATTTTTTATTCTTTTTTTTTCAGTAACAGTTTGGTTTTTGCCTATATAATATTTCACTGCTACTTTAGTTTACTGCCATCCCAAGCTCATTATTATTGTTTTCTATATGATAGTTTAGTGGGATGCAGTTAAAATATTGGCTGTCGAGGTCCCGGCATTCAGGAAACTGACACCAGAATCCCTACAGCCGGTGAAATACCGCTGGATGGAATTGCGATCTCCACTGGGTATTCCAACTAAGTTGGTGGGTCCATGCCACCAATCTAGTTATAATATAACCAAAGCGAGCCACCAGGCACAAAGTGTTACAACTGCAGCGAGCTCATGAGGGGACTTGCTGCTTCGCTGCCGGGATTCCGACAGATGGGATGCCACTGTTGGTATACTGATAGCGGGCATCCTGTCTGCCGGTAACACATACCAAATCCAGTTTACTTCCTGGTTTGGTAGCTTAGCAACTTTTAATTTTTGGTGATAGGTTGGTTTTAGTCACCTGGTGCGGCTCCCTCCGTAGCTACAGATCTTGCGGGATCTCTAATGTCATCCATCAGCGTGGGAACAGCGGGCGACGGCACCATGGGCAGTACAGTGAAGCTATTTAGGTGAATTATCTTCATTCTGTGCATAATAGGGAGACATTGAAATTTTAGCATAAAGGACTGCTGTCTGTAATAATTCCTGTGCAGAGTGACGCCGAACAAGACATATATTATGACAGGGATTTACTAACAGCATGGAAGTCACCTGCACTCTGTTACAAGTACAAACGGTTGAGGAGTGTTGCACTGCTTGAAAATTATATATATATATATATATATATATATACTGTGTATATATATAATACATAAACACAGGGAGCACAGATAGTGCAGTATCTCTTAAAACACATTTAGCTGTACTTCAATTCTGCATGTACTGTACATGTAAAAAATTAAAATGAGCTT
The DNA here is from genome assembly GCF_028390025.1 of Pseudophryne corroboree. NCBI lineage: Eukaryota > Metazoa > Chordata > Amphibia > Anura > Myobatrachidae > Pseudophryne > Pseudophryne corroboree. The sequence continues at coordinate 736,651,682 of NC_086445.1, read as the reverse complement.
ATCACAGTGGAGGGTAGTCATCCAGGTCACAGCGGGTTAGTCTCGGTCATTAGATGCAGCGGCTTATCCCGAAAACAGGTCGGGCTCTTTGCACAGCCTGCATATCTTGCGCTTGACTCCTGGCTCCTTGTAAAAAAAAATCTTTTATTTTTACAGAGGTTTTTCTAGCCTGGGATCAATAAAGAGGTATCTGAATACTGTGCATCATGTCCTGAATGCCAGTATCATGCTCCAAGGACACATTTTTAAATTCTGCTTGTCCCATCAATATACTCTGATTATAATTGATACACTACCAGGTACACTGAGGCAATACCATTGAGCAATACGTCAACAAAAACCATTGCTAAAGAACTAGGTCATTAGCAGGTTGGGAATACCTGACTGATCATGGAACCCCATTTCATGAAAGAATTACTCCGCATGTTTAAAATTACTCAGTTAAGAACTTTCGTGTATCACCCCCAGACTGATGGGTTAGTGGAGAAGTTTAACAAAACGTTAAAACACATACTAACGAAAGTGGTAGTTAAAGATGGAAGAGAATGGGGTTATTTACTACCTTATTTAATTCTGGCCATAAAGGAGGTTCCCCAATCCTCCACAGGGTTTTCACATTCTGATTTGTTGTACGGGAGACACTCAAGAAATTATTGCACATTGCCAAATACACATTGGAGGGGCAAACCAGTACATATAAAACTGTTAATAAGCATGTTTCTCAGATGCAGGAGATGATAGAAGCAGTGATGCTGATAGTGAGAGAGCACTTGGGACAAGCCAAACGGGCACAGCAGTGGGTGTACAATCACAATACCCAGTTGCGTATCTTTACTCCTGGGGACAAAGTGCTGGTTTTTGGTTCCCAAAGTAGAAAGTAAACTTTTGGCTAAGTTGCAAGGACCCTTTGAAATCCTAAAAAAAGTGGGGGAGCTTAATTACAAAGTGTACAAACCTGGGAAGAGAAATCCAGAACAGATCTACCATGTAAATCTTATAAAACCTTGGAAGGATAGATCACAGCATGTGGTCACAATGCGGGATTTCGAGATCTCGGCAGTTGAAATACTGACGCCGGAATCCTGACTCTCTTTATAATCCAAATGCTGGGACTCTATAAGGAACAGGACACCGATGCTGCAATCCCGATAGCCGGCATCCCAACCGTGAGTGCAGCCGGAGGGATTGGTTTAGGGTAGGGGAGATTACGTTTAGACACCAGACCGAGGGTTAGTTTTAGGCTGTGGGGGGTTAGCGTAGGTTAGGGATAGGCTGCTGGAAGGGAGGGTTAGGGACAGGCACCCCCAGCGGGAGGGTTAGTACTGTAGTGCTGCACCCAACTGGAAGATAAAGAGCCCCTGCTAATATAACTTCAGTGGGCACTGATCAATTAAAAGATTGTGGTGGAGGCTAATTCTGCCCACTGAGCATCAGCGCTCTGTGCTGTGGCAGTGACCTCACCACCCTATTTATCTCCCTGCCTGATCCCCTGTCAGAGCCCATTACACCAAAAGAGTAAACAGCATACATAATAATTTTTATTGATTAAAATACTACCTATAATCCTTGTTTGCCACTTTACTTTGATTCCCACTCTCTCAGAAAAACCCCGTAATCATAAGAAAAAACAAAAACTACATTAGCATTGACTGAAGCTCTCATAAAAGTTGGGAATTCCATGATACTCACCTTCTTCTTCAACCAATTTCATGAAGTCAGCATAGCATGGTGCTTCCAATTGACTGAAGGTGAAAAGTAGCTGTCTTTGAACTTTTTGTGTCAGTCAGTGTTATTAGTGGGTTTTTTTTCTTCATGGGAAAATTTACAGTGTTTGTCACTCATTTGCAGGACAAGAAGTAAGAAATAAGAAAATAATATTTTCCATTAGGACTACAAGAAAGAATGTATTTTTATATTTAATAAATTAGTGAATTTAAGATTTTAGAGGTCTTGTTATTGTTAAACACACATAGGTTTGAAATATGGTTTGTTTTAAGTTCTTTCGGTATACTGGGCACTTTATTGTCTATTGTTTATTGCCTAATGATGTGGTAAAGTTACTAGTCCAGGATTGCAAATGCCATAAAGGGCTCAGGAAAAGCCCTAGCTTTTTTAGCTTTGGCCTTGCAGGTTCTGGGGGAAAGGGGAAATGAGTCAAATTCACTAGAGAAGCTTCAACCATTCCCTAATCAGTCTGGGTCTGAGCTTCTCTGTGGTTAGATCTTGCCTTTTTAATTACAAACCATCCTAGGCTGTCTAGCATTGATACTGTAGTGGAGCTGTATCAAAGCTTGGAGAGAGAAAATACAGAGAAAGATTAAGTGCTGTACAAACCAATCAGCTTCTAACTGTAATTTTTCAAACACAGGCACAGATGTATTAGGCTTTGAAAAGTGATAACGTAGAGTTAGATAAAATACCCGCCAATCAGCTCCTAACTGTCACTGGGTTTGAAAAATTACAGATAGGACGGGATTGGTTGGTAGTTTATCTCTCTTCACTTTATCACTTCCCAAGGCTTAGTACAAGTGTCCCACAATCTGTAAATTGGCAATTAGTAGCTGATTGGTTAGTACTCTGTTTCTCTCCCCTTTCTCTTTCTCCAAGTTTTGATAAATCTCCCCGAATGAGCATTTACAGAGGCATAACTCTCATTTGTTTTGCTTTTTTTTACTTTATCTGGGAATGAGAGGACCAGGTTGCTTATTTTTCCTTTTGGAATAGGAGAGAGACATTTACATAACGTAGATTTACAGAATAAAAATGATAGAAAACAGAATTTCTGGGATTGAAGCACTGAGTGATTTTTGTAATTAGTTAAAATGACAACTACTAAAATAACTTTTCTTTTTAAATTGTTTGAAAAACCAGTCTCATTAAATTTGACTTGTTGCTGAATATATGCAGTAAAACAAGCCATCTGATTGTGCAGGTAGCACAGGCTACTTGCTGCATTTGGCTCACTTAGCTTACCAATTAGATTGATCAATATCACAGCTTTTCATTAAAGTTAATGGATTTGGCTGTGACATTTTACATTCAGTGCATTGCAAAATTTGTGCCAAAGTCTTATCTATCTGGACAAACAGTCCATTTTGTTGAAGTAACTACTTTTGGAGACTTGACATAAGTTTCTAAACTAATCAGGTACAAAATTGATGAGAAATGGGTGAAAGCTATACTGCTACCACACAGGTTTCATACACCAAAGGAAACCATGTAAAAGAGTGTTGTTAATACAAAATTACACATTGATTCAGCCAATGAGTTATGAAGAACTGTTAATGACCGACTACTAATATTGACTAACAGAGCAAATGGATGGACAAGATTTACATTATCAATGCTTTGGAAAAAGGAGCCCTGCAATCAAAGTTATAAGGATTTTTTTCTATCTGTGTAATTTGGGGAAGTTTGAGTTTCCTTCCAGCAATGAAATTCAGAATAGTCTGTATCCTGAATTAAATCCTCAACAGATGTTTTAATCTCACTCATCCTTTTGGATACCAGACCAAGTTTAATTTAACCTGCCTGAACTGTTTCACTGGAAACTGTTTCTGCATGAGTGAATTTAATTCTTTGCTCTACCATATAATTACATGTTATTGCTTCTCGATGTGTTTGTACTTCTCTCATTTACCATGTCATTTTCACCTTCTGCTGACTACAATATCTTTGTCTTTAGCTTACAACTATTTCTGTTATAGAGAAGACATACTGTATCTAAGAACTAACATTTCTATGTGTATGATATTGTTAGATCTAATAAGATTAGATACATTTAAAAATACTTAATATTGTAGAGTAATTAAAAAAACATTTTATGGAGATCTTAGTGCAATATAAAATAAGATACTAATAAGTATGAGGGATTCAATATACAGTATTAATTGTGTAATATTGTCAAATTTACAATGTTAAATGGTACATTTGTCAGAAGCATTCATGTTACATTACAGTCTACTCTATGGGGACTTTCTAAGAAAGATTATTGTGCTGTTCCCATAGATGTTTTGCTGCCAAAACAGACTGTCACCACTATTCACATAATTATGGAAGGGCATTATAGTGTACTGTAGGTGAGAAACACTGGCTAGGCATCATGTATTTTAAAGTTTTGCCTTAATAACTAATCAAAGTCAACAACTCAGACATATTTTGACTTTTTGTTTAATAAATTATTAAGCATAATGCCTTTAATACGCATAATTTTCACATTAATATCAGTGACATGACAATATCTATCCCCTACTTGCTTTTAGAAACAGTATGAGGTAGACAGTTATATGGATCTATATCGACTTATTCTGTTGAATTTACTTCACAAATCTGAGTAACAGGAAAAGAAATGTAAATCAAATATTTTTATTTTAAATATTATAAACATTTATAAATATTTACAGCTATATTCTAAACCACTATTTTTTCTAAACAAATACTGTATGTCCGGTTAAGTCATGTTTCATTCATTACTTTCTATATGGAAATATGGGTATTATTAGAGGATTGTGGAAAAAAAAAGGCATAAAGTCAACAGTGCAACTTCAAGAAAGAATTTTACATTTCCATTAAAATAACTAATGTTTCTCTTTATTTAAGTTTTCTAGTGTTTGTTCATTTCACTTGTACAGGTAATAGAATGGTTCTTTTCTTTGTATTTGTTCAATGTTGTTCTCTTTATACATTGATGATAGTCTCCAGTTGCTATTTATTTTTGCTGTTTTCCATTTGTATATACTGTACCATCAAGACAGACTTTATTTTTTTATTGTTTGTTTGTAAGATGTTACATATATCTGCAGTGGCATACAATGATTGAATGGAACGTATATACTAAAGTATACATAACACAGAATATGCAAGGAAAAAGGCATACAAGATAAATAACAGCATAAGACTTGAACCCGTAGATGCAAGGTACATTTCAAAGGGACATACTACTACTACTACTACTACTACTACTACTACTACTACTACTAATAATAATAATAATAATAATAATAATAATAAATATAATAATAATAATAATAATAATAATAAAAGACAAAACATAATAAATGTAATATTAGCTAACAAAATAAATGGAGGAGGTAAGACACAGGTTAAGGAGATGGGAGCTGGCAAAAACATAAGGAAAGAGGATATTTTTTGTGAAAACTTACAATCTAAAAGAAAGTCTTTACTGTATAAAGGATTTGAGGAATAGATACAATTTTAAAAAGCTTTTGAAATATTAGAGGTTATATAACAGTCATAGGAAATTGCTCTATGCTAGAGCAGCATGATAGACGTTTTGAATGTGGTAGGAAGATATAGTTACCAAGGGAGAAATGAATAAGTGTTCATTTGAGTGGAGTGGGCAAGAGAGAGTTTAGAAGGAAAAGAGATTTAAAATGTAGTTGGAATAGGGATCACTGAATTAAGGTAGAATTGTACTGGGGAGGTTGTAGAGATGACGGCAAGAAATATTGAAAGACTGGATAAGGGTTTCCTTATGAATATTCAAAGGTTGAAGTAACAGGTTTGGAAAAACTGGGTGCAGGAAGTGAAATAGAGAGGAATTGAGGATACTGCCATAGCGGTGAACATGAGGAACAGAGGATGATTGTGGTGTTGTTAGACGAGGGAGAGAGGTGTAGAGGAGCGATGACTTTAGAGGAAGGGAAGACAAGAGGTTCTTTTTTGGACATGATTCATTTTGGAAAAAGCTGGAACATCCATAAAAAGATATCATAGATACATACAGACATGAAAGAAATGTGTGTAAGGGAGATGTTAGGATAGGAGTGGCAGATATGGTTATCATTGGCATAATGGTTGTGCTAGAAACCTATGGTTTGATTAATTCACCAAAAGACTAGAAGCTAAGCCAGAGGACTGAGGGTGGTCCTTTTTGTTATGCCAATGTGGAGAGTAAGAGTAGGGGAGAAGCAGCCTGAGCTATAACTTTTGAGCTGAAAGGTACTGTATACAAGAGATTCTGTGGTACAGTGGTTAGAAAGACAGAGTGAAGAAGATTATTGAAAGGATTGATGTGAGAATAGTATGTTTAAGGGAAGAGGGGAGAAACTGAAGAGTTGGGTAAGGTGGAGTCATACATTGTGAATGAGAGTACAAAGAAAGTAAGAGGGTCAATAAGTTAGGTAGTGGGGGTAGAGAATAAATGTAGAGGTGATTAAGAAAGTGTGCCTCATGGTTAGATTTTTCTTGATGAATGGTGTTGATTTTGCAGATTGAATGGCTGTCAAAGTCTTCACATTTAGGGTTGGAGAGAAGATGGTGGGGTTGAATCTGGCAAATATGCAAGGGTGGTTTCTAGGAAAGATAGCATGAAGAGTCATGCAATGACAGAATGAATTTGAATGGACAGAATCAATGTGAAAACAATACTTCCTTCTGCAGAGCTCAGTAGTGTAGAAGCACATTTGAAGGTAATGGCTTTGGAGTGCAATGGTACAGGCTTGGTACAGTGGAGGGTAAGGGTGGTGTCCTGAGCAGAAGAGTCAAGAGCAGAGGTGTGAGGGTTTTCTGTAAATGGAATAAGCCTGATTGGGGAAAAAAGTATTTGCAGATAGGAATGCACTGAGTAAGAATGAGAAGATGGCAGATTTATAGGCAATAAGATTACTTATGGGGAGTATAGATTTCGATGATGGGAGTGCTGCAAGTGATGGGGCAGGCTGAAGGAAAGTAGAATGTTTGGAGAATGAGACATGTGAGTTTCAAAATGTCAGAGACAGCATAGTGGTTAAAAAGTATGAGAATAAGTGGGCAAGAGAGGAAGTCCACTGTGGAAGGTCAAGTAAATATGTCAAGTAGAGGCATTACATCTTTTTTGGAAAATCACACTGTTTACATAGCACTTTGCAAAGATATTTTACTATTTCCTTGATTACACTGAGGAGAATTTAAATGCTTCTAAAACAAGAGATTTGTGTGTGTAAGTGTATAAATGTTCATCTGACCTACAGTAAGTAAAGTAGTTCTGGTGCCTTAACTTTTGTTGACAATCTTGGGTTCAGATATCTAAGCAAGTCACTGCTCTAATCATTTTACAGTACTTAAAGAGAAACATGACAACAATCATCTTTGCATTGATTTATGAACCAGATGAGGTAAATGCTCCATCTGTAGATCATAAAAAAGATATATGACAATAAATGCTCACAGCTTTCAAAGCCCAGGTAAAATTCCTGCAAGATTTTTTAGTCTAAAAGCATTTTACTCAATCTACATGCAGTGGTGTGACTATAAAAATGCAAATCTGAGTCTTGGGGTAAGTGTATCTTATTCTAGTAGTTTTCATAAAGCATTATTGTTTCAGGCAGCAGGGCATCATGGCACAGTGTTTCAATGAAAATGCACAGTTACAGTGCTGTATATTCTTTAAAAAAAGTTCTTTATTACAAATAAATTGTTTGCAGATCTTGACTTTGGGCCCGATTCAGAGCTGAATGCAAGTAAATGATAGGGAGCAACACCCAATGTTTTACTTATGGTCATGTCTGAGATGCTCTATGTCCTGATGGTCTTTACCGCCAAAAGCAGATCTGAACTGTATTGATATCCTTGCAGTTCTGATAGTGGTTCCTAGGCGGTGACAGGGAATGTGGCTTGAGTTGGAGTTCATGTCAGTGGGCATCTTGGTGGCAAGCCGGTGCCAGGGACTGTATTGAAAGATGCAGTACCTTTGACATAAGCAGCCAAATGCCATAGGGTTGTTGAGAAGTCTCATGGTGTGGCTGAAGTCCGCTTGATGGCAGTGTGTCATTGTGTGCTCTACAGCAGCTTCAAAATGCAGCCTGTGAGTGTCTCAACAGACAGCCCATCATTAGCATAATTTTGCAGTAGTACAGTAGCTGCTCCTGCTGATAATCCACCTCTGAATCAAGCACTTACCGTAATTAGTAGAGGAAAATTAATATATATGTAAATAATCATTTTATCTAACATATAGTAATGCTGTAGTTAAGAAATACATATTTTCAATTTATTTAAACCAAAAAAAAGCACAGTGCAGGATTTTTCCCACTCAGTTAAATTAGAGAAAGTAAAACATGGTAATTTCTATAGAAATCACTGCTTCTTTTTTTCTCACAGTCCCAGAGAAAGTCAGATTTTTCCTAAAATCTTTATTTTTAGGAAAAATTGATGGGACTTGCTCTGGAATCACTGTGGCACCCCCCTTTATGATTAATTAAGCAAATTGAAGTTTCTAATTAGCTTAATTAGGTCAATAATAATTACTCACCTTCTGACAGTGCTGTCATCTGGAGGAGCATTCCCAACATTCAGAAATGACTGAGTCTTCTTCTGACTTCCACTAGTGAGATTCCAGTGTGTGAGATCAGTGTCTGTGATGCCCTTGTCAGTGTGTATGAACCCCCTCAGTGTGTGTGACCCCCCTGTCAGTGCGTGTGAGCCCCCTCAGTATGCGTGACCCCTCCACCAGTGTGTGACCCCTTTGTCAAGACATGTGACCCCTTGTATTGTGTGTGACCCCCCCCTCAGTGTGTGTGTGTGAAAACCCTGTCAGTGTGTGTGAGAGTTGAACTCAGAAGAGGTAAGATTCTTTTACTTTCTATCACTTGGACCCATTATGCAATGCCATCTAGAAAATGCCATCACCTCATAGAAGCCTATGGGCATCTTTCTACAGGCTTCCCTGAGAGGGATCCCTCCTAGTGTCCTATGCTGCATCCCTGCATGTGCAGAAGGGCTCCCCGGTCATAATGCTGGGTGCAGTAGACTCTGGAAATGTACCAGAGTTTATTGCGATTGTGTAGGTCTCCAGGAACATAGCGCCCACACCGCTTTCCCAGTGACATCTCTATTTCGTATACGCGAATCACCAGAAAATGGCCGTGGCGGCCATTTTCCAAGTAATATTTGCAGCTCTGCGGCCAGTGACTGGGCCGATGGAGCTGTGAATATAACTAAATGGGTTCAGGGTGTGGCCCATTATCGATACGCCAGTGATACTGGTGTTGTTATTGGGTAAGCATCCGAAAGTGCTGGGATGTATCACATCCAAAATGCTACAGTACATTATATGTAGCACAGTACATCCTGCCTATAGACTTATAAATTAGGTGTGCAAGATGTGTACAGATGGAGCCACACTCATCAGACGTGCACTCCCGGCACTACGGGAGTGCTCAGAGATGCTCCCATTAAAGTGAATGGGGTGCATGCACGTCACAGACGCTGCAATGGGCGCACCTAGGCGGGCGTGCCCAGGCACAGACGGAGCCACGATTGGCGTGGCTCCATCTGTACATCTGTGTGTGACTGAGTTTGAATCTGTAAAAAAAGAACTCCAAACTCGCAAACTGCTGCAGCTCTTCCCAACACCAGGTTCCGCTGAATTTCATCTGCAAATTTGCACAGTATGTGTGTAAAACAAATTTCTGTGTAGTTAAAGTTGCCTCCCAGTATCTCTGGTACACTATGAGCAGCTTGTTGCTAGTTCTAAAATGCGATTACGATGCAAAATTGAATGATAAATATAGTAATCTACTCTTGGAGCATCTCAGTCACACTGGACATCTCACGCCCCTGAGACGTGTGGTGAGGTAAATGGCTAGCACCAGAGCCAGATTTGCGCATAATATATGAGCAAAAGGGTTCATGTGGGCATTATACACATTATACACAGGAGTCAGTGGCGCACGCAGGTGGGGTTTCCGAGTACCGGGAAACCCCTCTTGAGGTGCCACGTCTTTTTTTCCCCTTTGAGACGGAGACAGCTCTCCGCGGTAGAGCTGCAGGCAGGGGTTGACAGCGGCATGAGTGAGATGGGTGAGGGGAGCTGGATGCAGAGACTCCGCAGCGGCGGCAAGCGGCTCAGGCATGGGCGGCTTAGTACGCCGGATCACTTCCCCCTTGGCCGGCTCTGATGTGCCAACCTTCCCTCCCCTCTCGGTGTCCTGGGCTGGCCGCCGGGCTGTATGAAAGCCAGCGCTGGCTCAGTGTATCACACTGGCCGCTCCGGCAGTAGTAAAAATGGGGGTGGAGCCATCCGGAGTTCAGAGCAGTATGGCTGGTTCCCCAGACCACCCACTGTGAGCAGATGCCGCCAGTTACCGCAAGTTGTGCTGGACACCCGCTGCTGTACAGGATAAGCGAGCGGTGTGCCTGACTCTGAATAGCAAAACAACATCACTGGCAGCCTCCTAGAGAGCCGACTCACTCCTACACATAGCCTTGTGAGCCGCAGGACTGGATGCTGTGGGGAGACAGCCGCTTCCACTTTCAAAAGGACTTTCAGGTTAGTGCCTAAGCATGGGTTGGGGCACAGTACGATGGTGACTGGCAGAACTGGCAGACCCTGTGCATGACCCACTGCCACCCCGCGTACATATGTCCTACTGTGTGTATGACCCACTGCCACCCCACGTACATTCGTCCCACTCAGTGCATGACCCACTGCCACCCTGCATACATGATCCACTGCCACCCCGCGTACATATGTCCCACTGTGTGTATGACCCACTGCCGCCCCACATAGATGACCCACTGCCACCCCATGTACATGACCCACTGCCACCACGCATACATATGTCCCACTGCGTACATGACCCACTGCCGCCCCACATAGATGACCCACTGCCACCCCACGTACATTTGTCCCACTCTGTGCATGATCCACTGCCAACCTGCGTACATATGTACCACTGTCTCCCCACATACAAATGTCCCACTGTCTCCCCGCGTACGTGTGCCCCACTGTCTCCTCATGTATGTGTGTCCCACTGTCTCCCCTCGTGTGTGCCCCATTGACTCCCCACGTACGTGTGCCCCTCTCTCTCTCTCTCCCCACGTACGTGTGTCCCACTGTCTCCCCGCATACATGAGTCCCACTGTCTCACGGGGAAGTGTGTCCCACTGTCACCCCACCTACGTGTGTCCCACTGTCTCCCCGTGTACATGTGTCCCACTGTCACCCATGACACATAGTGTAAGGTATGGGGCAGAGTGATTGGTCCACAGACATTGGTTCCAGTGCCTCTCTGCATCCTCCTGTAAACACAGACTCCTCTCTCTCTCTCTCTCTCTCTCTCTCTTTCTTTCTCTCTCTCTCTCTCTCTCTCTATAGCTTCGGCTTGCCATAAAATCCCTTGAATCTGGGACACCTATTATTTACACTAGAAATCAGTAATTTAGTCCACCCCCTTAGGCTCCACCCCTCAACAGACCCCACTCCCATTAGGGCTGCTTGCAGAGGTTTCCTGGGCTGGTTTTCCATCCCAATCCGCCCCTGCAGCGGCTGTAACTGATATGGCCGCCTGTAGATGCAGGCAGGCTTGCGGGGTACAACGGGCAGTTGGCTGAACTGAACTCCGGATCAGCGGGCACTCAGCTGCACTAAACTGTGCAGCTGTACTGTGTATCAGTAACAGGAGTGCGTCCAGCAGATTCATGTGCAGAAGATCTTGTGCATGTACTGTATGTATTTTTTTGTGTGTGTGCGTGCATGCATGCATGTATGTATGTACACAGTCTATTTGCAGGGTGTTAGGGCTTTCCAGATGTGTAAAAGTAAAGCTTAAGTGCTTCATACTTTCAACTTTTAGGACTGCACTCCCGAAACATTAATAGAACAAATAAATTTTCAAGTTACCACAGTCCCAGACTGCTGCCATCACGCTATATATATGTATATATATATATATATATATATATATATATATAATTATTTTATTTTTTTTACATATCCGGAAACCCCCCCTTGCAAATCCTGCGTTTGCCACTGGGAGTAGCAGTATATAGTGCTGGAAAATTGGTGAGTTTTGATCAGAGATGTGAAAAAAAGATAGGCGGGGAAGCACTGCCACACCTGTCATACACCTTTACTTCAGATATTTGACTATAAAAATGATTAGAATAAGAAAAAATATATATTTGATTTACTTTGTATTTTTCTTTGTATTTTTCATTTACTTTATAAAGTCAAAACTTTTGTGTATATATTAGTATGACCAGAAAGGCTCTGCCCCACCTTCCTCTCCCCACCGCATGTCACTGCCCCACCATATGGCAAACGGACAACCAGTAAGTGAGGACACGTTCATCTTGTCAGTTTTTATTCTTTCTATATTTTTTATATATTTAAATTTTTCTACTTTTTAGCTTTCCTTGAAGCGAATCTATACAGTTTATGGGCTTCAGCCTAATTCATGTTTGTACGCAATGCCAATGTTTAACAACAGAGCATTTATCAGCAGACACACATGTGCTGCAATTGCACTGTACATGCACCAAGGTACCTTTGTGACTGTGCTTGCACTGACATGATATACGCAGAGTGATTGACAGGGAGGGGCCATTTTGGGGAGTTAACGGAGTGGTGGCAAAAACGCAGCCGTGTTATGGCTGTTTTCATGGTATGTATCTGCCTTCAGCTGCAATCATGTATGTAGAGAAATATGGCACCAGCGTCGCTACTGCCAGTCTGCATAGCCATAGGTAAACCCCAAGAGTCAATATTCCTCTTATTTTGTCTGTGCTGCCTGTGAGGACGCAACTGAGGAGGACTTTGTGATGACTTTGGTGGGCGTCTATCTTCTTTCCCGGGCGGTAGCTTCACTTGCAATGATTATCAGTTCCGCAACCTAGAATAATCCTGAGTATAGATTTGCGTACAAACATGAATTAAGTCCAATGTCCATAACTATGACCTACTGTATGTGTTGTCCATTTCCATATAATAGTGTTGTTTGTATTTACTTTATAGAGGTATAGGAAACATGCTGTTTTTTATATTCAGTATGTCTCCTAACACTACATGTATGATAATCTATTCATTGAGAGACATATTACTACAATATGGGTATATTGTTATATATAGTTATTTTGATATATATTTAAGAATATTTGATTTACTGCACTGATGCATTGTGGGCCATCAGATGACGTGATTGTATACCAATGTTGTAAGACACATTCTTGCAGCTTCCCTGTTATTAGCACAGCTTTCTGTGTGAGCCACGGTTCATGGAAGAGTACTGTAAATGTGGCATTATGCAGCGTGGGTCTACAGTAACATGATACTCAAACCTTGACCTGTGATTCTTTAAAGCACCATTTCTGACTAGCTGAAGCAATCAGTGTCTTTGTGTGATGGACAGAGGTCACATGTGTCCTGCATCCATAGAATACTATTATTCCTAAATTGACAAAGTACTGTAGTTACTTGAACACTTTGATAGGCTACAGGGGCTGGCTGGCAACGTTCAGCCTGGATGAGGGGGAGAGGGGGGGGGGCAGACTCAAGCAAGTGGCCCAGCTTTTTATAGGAAATGCAACGCACAAATGGACCTGGAACGCTTAAATTGCACTGGCACTCTGCCCCCCGCCCAGCCAGCCCCTGATAGGCTACCATAGCAGTGACAATCTCTGACATAATTACTTATACAAATCAAGTTGTTATAGTTTTCTGCATACAATACACAGTTATGACAAATCAGAAAATCATAGATTTCCATTAAAAAACAAACAAAAAACCTATCCTAACATAAATGCATCAGTCATGAAATAAAAGCTAGCTGATCATAAGTTTCACTCAATAAACTGGCAACTGGCAAGAAGCATTTCATAAAAAAATGATTTTATTGTTTTGTAGCGTACTGTAGTTGCAGCATTTCTGTATCTACAACAACAGATTCAATCTGCCCTTAATGTCCAGAGAGTTCAGTTAAACTATATATTTTTATACTGCTATAGAGACTCACCACAATTACCGAATCTTTGAAATAGCTGCAGCATTTTTTCCTTTGCTAAAAATGCCACCCTCAGCAAACACTGCATATTACATGGTGTTTGTTGTTCTGCAAACACCACAGAATTAAGATGCTGTAATTTCGAACTTGGCTTTTCCAAGACTTTATTTATTTATTTTCATTACCAGCAACTAGGCATTAAAAAACCTTTAATTACCAGCTTAAATATTCCAGCACAACTGAGAAATATCATAAATGGTTTTGAGTTCCCTGTACTATAATCATATAGCACAGATAAAAGCTGTAGTGGTTTTGTTTTCCTCAATCTCCCCCATTTTTTCCCTTAAATCTTTGTCTATAACAGCTAATTCTGCATATAATTAATTATTTTTAAATTGGATTGTTTGTTAATTGAAACCTGCTAGTAATTCAATTAGCACTTAGATACCAAAGTCAAGGCTACATTCTGTGGTGAGTTCATTATGCATCTCTATAAAAAGTCATAATCTAGTAAACTAAAGTAAGCGTCCTCATACTTGAAAGGACTTTTTTTTACATAAATGTGAAACTATTTTGTGATGGAAAATGTGTACTGTAGGCACTACTTGTTTTTCCCTGGAAGAGATTAGTAACATTTTCAAAATTGTCCCACAGAATATTTTTTTTCCTCACTCCACTGCAAAATATTCAGCCTACATTGGGGTAAATTTAGTAAGGTGTTCGTTTTTTAGAACTGGTGATGTTGTCCAAAGCAACCAATCAGATTCTACTTAACATTTATCTAGCTGCTTCTAGAAAATAATATTATTATTATTATTACATTTTATTTATAAGGTGCCACAAGTGTTTCGCAGTGCCATACAAAGGACAGTACAGGGAGACAAAACTTAACACTACAGAAAATAAATAACAGAATTAGAGTACAGGTAACAGAGAGGACCACACATTCTCAAGACATAATACAGCTAAGATGTAAGTAGTGAGGGAGTGATCATCATCCTACTAGGGGCTGGTAGCCATAGGTGGAGATGAGCCTTTACCAGCAGGAGAAAAAGCGGTAAAGATGGTCACTGAGTAGGAGAGAGCTGCGAGTGAAATGTGTCGAGAAGTGGGCTTAGATAACAAGAGGAAAGAGGGCACTGCTATGAAGAGCTAACAATGTAGTGAATAGATAGAATAGATAGAATCTGATTGGTTGCTATGGGCAACATCACCAGTTCAAAAAAACTCCTACCTTAGTAAATGTACCCCATTGTTCCCGGGCCTCCCACCACCACAACACACAGCAGATTTAGATGACTGTTATTGCCCTACTCTGTTTATAGCTTAAAAAATCAACTGGCATAAATATATTTTGGAGAATTATAAAACAAAAGTGGTATTCAAATGTTATTTTGCTGGAACTTTGTACAGTAGGTCTGCAAAATGTCATGTATGTCTACATATGGATATGCAACAAACCTATGGGTTAACAGCATTTGCTACTACTTTGTGTAGGACTGCATATGGAACAATGGGCCGGATGAAATTATGCCCAAGTTTGGTGGCTGAGCAGGATGCCGGCTGAACTCAGACTTTTTTTTAAGGGGCAATCGCTTACAAGGCAAAACTATGCCTTGTAAGTGATTGTCACTTTAAAAACAAAATCAGAGTTCAGCTGGAATCCTGCATGGCTTCTGAACTAGGGCATCATTACATCCGGCTCCATGTGTGATACCGCTCAGTTGCCATTTTGGAAAGGAGCTGAAGTCAGTGCCATTTTAAAATAAAGTTGATTTATAAAAGATCAGTTGGAGGAGTGAAAGTTGGAGCTGTGGACAGTGTAGACCTGAGGTGACGTCACTGCACAGTGAAAAGCAGCTGAGAGAGAGGCAGAGGAAAAATAGAAGAGTTGCTTGGATTTTTAGGGGGTCATTCTGACCCAATTGCATGCTGCAGTTTATCGCAGCGGTGCGATCAGGCCAGAATTGCACATGCGCCGGCGCATGCCAGGTGGCCGAAGGGCCGCTACGATCGCCTCTGCCTGATTGACAGGCTGAGGCGGTCGCTGGGCGGGAAGGTGGGGGGCAGAACGGCGGTCGCTGGGCTGAGGGGAGCGGAACATTTCGTGGGCGCAGTCCGGCCAATGCAGGTGTGACCAGACCGAATGGGGGGCAGGCCGCAGCGGTTGCGTGACGTCACACGCAGCCGCTGCGGGCCGGGGAGCGATGAGTAGCTCCCGCCCAGCACACTAAAGCTGCGCTGGTCGGAAGCTACTCTTGTAGTGCAAAGGTATCGCCACTGTGCGATGACTTTGCCCTTCAGCGGGGGGGGGGGGGGGGGGGGGGGCGGGCGGCGGCACTGACATGCAGGGTGGGATAGCCCTGTGCTGGGCGTCCCTCCGCATGTCAGCGTGAATGATCGTAGCTGAGCTAAATTTCGTCTAGGAATGACCCCCATAGTGCCTTAGCTAAAGCCAAGCTGAAAGCCCTGTCCAACTGTTTGCTGTGCCTACCTTTTAAAGCATGGTTCTTCAACCTGCGGCCCTCCAGCTGCTGTGAAACTATACATCCCAGCATGCCCTGCCACAGTTTTGCTATTAAGACATAATAAAACTGAGGCAGGGCATGTTGGGATATGTAGTTTCACAACAGCTGGAGGGCCACAGGTTGAAGACACATGTTTTAAAGGGTAAGTCACATCCTGGTTTATGTCCTCAGATTTGAGCACCTATTGTATGTTCTATGTGTGATATAGAGACACTGCTCCTACTTTATACTGTTCATTAGTGCTGCAACATTGCTATTTGACTTTCAATTGGGAATAAACTTTAAGGGTCCCAATGTGTGCACAAAGAATAAACCATAGTCCAGATTATCAGTGATATGTCATCTATATTAGGATATTGTGACATTCTACTCAGATGCGTCATAAGGGGGTGTGGACCACACCCGGTTGTCACCCTTCCAGGGGGTGACACCATAATGCCAGCTCCTCCTCAGTGATAGGAAGCCTAGTGCTGCACTGTGACATTCTCATGAAGTGCCTGGCTCCTGTCACTGTATAGGAACTGGCAGTTCAGACAGTCTCCTATGGCAGTCCATCATCTTCCTTTGGAATGTTGGACACACCTACAGAGTAATGTAATGTGGGCTTCGTATGAGACCACACCCTCTCCCCACAAGGCCACCTCCTCTTTAAGTCATGCAAAGTTGTGCATAGGAGGACTATTTACAGCACTGGTTGTCACTAACCAGGTGCCTCCTCTGATTCTACTAATGTGTAAAGGACATTGTTAATTTAGTATCATGAATAATTAATTAGAGAAACAGTACTAGCTTTTGTTATTGTCATATATGTGAATTATTGTGTTTATTGACCCAAACCTATTATTCCATAACAGTGAATAATTCCAGTGATTGGGGTTACTAGAAATGAGATGAGCGCCGGAAATTTTTCGGGTTTTGTGTTTTGGTTTTGGGTTCGGTTCCGCGGCCGTGTTTTGGGTTCGACCGCATTTTGGCAAAACCTCACCGAATTTTTTTTGTCGGATTCGGGTGTGTTTTGGATTCGGGTGTTTTTTTCAAAAAACCCTAAAAAACAGCTTAAATCATAGAATTTGGGGGTCATTTTGATCCCAAAGTATTATTAACCTCAAAAACCATAATTTCCACTCATTTTCAGTCTATTCTGAATACCTCACACCTCACAATATTATTTTTAGTCCTAAAATTTGCACCGAGGTCGCTGTGTGAGTAAGATAAGCGACCCTAGTGGCCGACACAAACACCGGGCCCATCTAGGAGTGGCACTGCAGTGTCACGCAGGATGTCCCTTCCAAAAAACCCTCCCCAAACAGCACATGACGCAAAGAAAAAAAGAGGCACAATGAGGTAGCTGTGTGAGTAAGATATGCGACCCTAGTGGCCGACACAAACACCGGGCCCATCTAGGAGTGGCACTGCAGTGTCACGCAGGATGTCCCTTCCAAAAAACCCTCCCCAAACAGCACATGACGCAAAGAAAAAAAGAGGCGCAATGAGGTAGCTGACTGTGTGAGTAAGATAAGCGACCCTAGTGGCCGACACAAACACCGGGCCCATCTAGGAGTGGCACTGCAGTGTCACGCAGGATGTCCCTTCCAAAAAACCCTCCCCAAACAGCACATGACGCAAAGAAAAAAAGAGGCGCAATGAGGTAGCTGACTGTGTGAGCAAGATAAGCGACCCTAGTGGCCGACACAAACACCGGGCCCATCTAGGAGTGGCACTGCAGTGTCACGCAGGATGTCCCTTCCAAAAAACCCTCCCCAAACAGCACATGACGCAAAGAAAAAAAGAGGCGCAATGAGGTAGCTGACTGTGTGAGTAAGATAAGCGACCCTAGTGGCCGACACAAACACCGGGCCCATCTAGGAGTGGCACTGCAGTGTCACGCAGGATGTCCCTTCCAAAAAACCCTCCCCAAACAGCACATGACGCAAAGAAAAAAAGAGGCGCAATGAGGTAGCTGTGTGAGTAAGATAAGCGACCCTAGTGGCCGACACAAACACCGGGCCCATCTAGGAGTGGCACTGCAGTGTCACGCAGGATGTCCCTTCCAAAAAACCCTCCCCAAACAGCACATGACGCAAAGAAAAAAAGAGGCGCAATGAGGTAGCTGACTGTGTGAGTAAGATAAGCGACCCTAGTGGCCGACACAAACACCGGGCCCATCTAGGAGTGGCACTGCAGTGTCACGCAGGATGTCCCTTCCAAAAAACCCTCCCCAAACAGCACATGACGCAAAGAAAAAAAGAGGCGCAATGAGGTAGCTGACTGTGTGAGTAAGATAAGCGACCCTAGTGGCCGACACAAACACCGGGCCCATCTAGGAGTGGCACTGCAGTGTCACGCAGGATGTCCCTTCCAAAAAACCCTCCCCAAACAGCACATGACGCAAAGAAAAATAAAAGAAAAAAGAGGTGCAAGATGGAATTGTCCTTGGGCCCTCCCACCCACCCTTATGTTGTATAAACAAAACAGGACATGCACACTTCAACCAACCCATCATTTCAGTGACAGGGTCTGCCACACGACTGTGACTGATATGACGGGTTGGTTTGGACCCCCCCAAAAAAAGAAGCAATTAATCTCTCCTTGCACAAACTGGCTCTATAGAGGCAAGATGTCCACCTCATCATCATCCTCCGATATATCACCGTGTACATCCCCCTCCTCACAGATTATCAATTCGTCCCCACTGGAATCCACCATCTCAGCTCCCTGTGTACTTTGTGGAGGCAATTGCTGCTGATCAATGTCTCCGCGGAGGAATTGATTATAATTCATTTTAATGAACATCATCTTCTCCACATTTTCTGGATGTAACCTCGTACGCCGATTGCTGACAAGGTGAGCGGCGGCACTAAACACTCTTTCGGAGTACACACTTGTGGGAGGGCAACTTAGGTAGAATAAAGCCAGTTTGTGCAAGGGCCTCCAAATTGCCTCTTTTTCCTGCCAGTATAAGTACGGACTGTGTGACGTGCCTACTTGGATGCGGTCACTCATATAATCCTCCACCATTCTTTCAATGTTGAGAGAATCATATGCAGTGACAGTAGACGACATGTCCGTAATCGTTGTCAGGTCCTTCAGTCCGGACCAGATGTCAGCATCAGCAGTCGCTCCAGACTGCCCTGCATCACCGCCAGCGGGTGGGCTCGGAATTCTGAGCCTTTTCCTCGCACCCCCAGTTGCGGTAGAATGTGAAGGAGGAGATGTTGACAGGTCGCGTTCCGCTTGACTTGACAATTTTCTCACCAGCAGGTCTTTCAACCCCAGCAGACTTGTGTCTGCCGGAAAGAGAGATCCAAGGTAGGTTTTAAATCTAGGATCGAGCACGGTGGCCAAAATGTAGAGCTCTGATTTCAACAGATTGACCACCCGTGAATCCTTGTTAAGCGAATTAAGGGCTCCATCCACAAGTCCCACATGCCTAGCGGAATCGCTCCGTGTTAGCTCCTCCTTCAATGTCTCCAGCTTCTTCTGCAAAAGCCTGATGAGGGGAATGACCTGACTCAGGCTGGCAGTGTCTGAACTGACTTCACGTGTGGCAAGTTCAAAGGGCATCAGAACCTTGCACAACGTTGAAATCATTCTCCACTGCACTTGAGAGGTGCATTCCGCCTCCTATATCGTGCTCAATTGTATAGGCTTGAATGGCCTTTTGCTGCTCCTCCAACCTCTGAAGCATATAGAGGGTTGAATTCCACCTCGTTACCACTTCTTGCTTCAGATGATGGCAGGGCAGGTTCAGTAGTTTTTGGTGGTGCTCCAATCTTCTGTACGTGGTG
This sequence comes from Pseudophryne corroboree, assembly GCF_028390025.1. Lineage (NCBI taxonomy): Eukaryota > Metazoa > Chordata > Amphibia > Anura > Myobatrachidae > Pseudophryne > Pseudophryne corroboree. The sequence goes on along the minus strand of NC_086445.1, from coordinate 736,631,645 downwards.
CCTGTACGCCGAAAGTGTCCCGCAATTCTTCTGGCCACCGACAGCATCTCTTGCACGCCCCTGTCGTTTTTTAAAAAATTCTGCACCACCAAATTCAAGGTATGTGCAAAACATGGGACGTGCTGGAATTTGCCCATATTTAATGCACACACAATATTGCTGGCGTTGTCCGATGCCACAAATCCACAGGAGAGTCCAATTGGGGTAAGCCATTCCGCGATGATCTTCCTCAGTTGCCGTAAGAGGTTTTCAGCTGTGTGCGTATTCTGGAAAGCGGTGATACAAAGCGTAGCCTGCCTAGGAAAGAGTTGGCGTTTGCGAGATGCTGCTACTGGTGCCGCCGCTGCTGTTCTTGCGGCGGGAGTCCATACATCTACCCAGTGGGCTGTCACAGTCATATAGTCCTGACCCTGCCCTGCTCCACTTGTCCACATGTCCGTGGTTAAGTGGACATTGGGTACAACTGCATTTTTTAGGACACTGGTGAGTCTTTTTCTGACGTCCGTGTACATTCTCGGTATCGCCTGCCTAGAGAAGTGGAACCTAGATGGTATTTGGTAACGGGGGCACACTGCATCAATAAATTGTCTAGATCCCTGTGAACTAACGGCGGATACCGGACGCACGTCTAACACCAACATAGTTGTCAAGGCCTCAGTTATCCACTTTGCAGCAGGATGACTGCTGTGATATTTCATCTTCCTCGCAAAGGACTGTTGGACAGTCAATTGCTTACTGGAAGTAGTACAAGTGGGCTTACGACTTCCCCTCTGGGATGACCATCGACTCCCAGCAGCAACAACAGCAGCGCCAGCAGCAGTAGGCGTTACACGCAAGGATGCATCGGAGGAATCCCAGGCAGGAGAGGACTCGTCAGAATTGCCAGTGACATGGCCTGCAGGACTATTGGCATTCCTGGGGAAGGAGGAAATTGACACTGAGGGAGTTGGTGGGGTGGTTTGCGTGAGCTTGGTTACAAGAGGAAGGGATTTACTGGTCAGTGGACTGCTTCCGCTGTCGGCCAAAGTTTTTGAACTTGTCACTGACTTATTATGAATGCGCTGCAGGTGACGTATAAGGGAGGATGTTCCGAGGTGGTTAACGTCATTACCCCTACTTATTACAGCTTGACAAAGGGAACACACGGCTTGACAAATGTTGTCCTCATTTCTGGTGAAATACTTCCACACCGAAGAGCTGATTTTTTTGGTATTTTCACCAGGCATGTCAACGGCCATATTCCTCCCATGGACAACAGGTGTCTCCCCGGGTGCCTGACTTAAACAAACCACCTCACCATCAGAATCCTCCTTGTCAATTTCCTCCCCAGCGCCAGCAACACCCATATCCTCCTCATCCTGGTGTACTTCAACACTGACATCTTCAATCTGACTATCAGGAACTGGACTGCGGGTGCTCCTTCCAGCACTTGCAGGGGGCGTGCAAATGGTGGAAGGCGCATGCTCTTCACGTCCAGTGTTGGGAAGGTCAGGCATCGCAACCGACACAATTGGACTCTCCTTGTGGATTTGGGATTTCGAAGAACGCACAGTTCTTTGCGGTGCTTTTGCCAGCTTGAGTCTTTTCAGTTTTCTAGCGAGAGGCTGAGTGCTTCCATCCTCATGTGAAGCTGAACCACTAGCCATGAACATAGGCCAGGGCCTCAGCCATTCCTTGCCACTCCGTGTGGTAAATGGCATATTGGCAAGTTTACGCTTCTCCTCCGACAATTTTATTTTAGGTTTTGGAGTCCTTTTTTTACTGATATTTGGTGTTTTGGATTTGACATGCTCTGTACTATGACATTGGGCATCGGCCTTGGCAGACGACGTTGCTGGCATTTCATCGTCTCGGCCATGACTAGTGGCAGCAGCTTCAGCACGAGGTGGAAGTGGATCTTGATCTTTCCCTAATTTTGGAACCTCAACATTTTTGTTCTCCATATTTTAATAGGCACAACTAAAAGGCACCTCAGGTAAACAATGGAGATGGATGGATACTAGTATACAATTATGGATGGACTGCCGAGTGCCGACACAGAGGTAGCTACAGCCGTGGACTACCGTACTGTACTGTGTCTGCTGCTAATATTGACTGGATGATAATGAGATGTAGTATGTATAAAGAAGAAAGAAAAAAAAACCACGGGTAGGTGGTATACAATTATGGACGGACTGCCGAGTGCCGACACAGAGGTAGCTACAGCCGTGGACTACCGTACTGTACTGTGTCTGCTGCTAATATAGACTGGTTGATAATGAGATGTAGTATGTATAAAGAAGAAAAAAAAAAAACCACGGGTAGGTGGTATACAATTATGGATGGACTGCCGAGTGCCGACACAGAGGTAGCTACAGCCGTGGACTACCGTACTGTACTGTGTCTGCTGCTAATATAGACTGGTTGATAATGAGATGTAGTATGTATAAAGAAGAAAGAAAAAAAAACCACGGGTAGGTGGTATACAATTATGGATGGACTGCCGAGTGCCGACACAGAGGTAGCTACAGCCGTGGACTACCGTACTGTACTGTGTCTGCTGCTAATATAGACTGGATGATAATGAGATGTAGTATGTATAAAGAAGAAAGAAAAAAAAACCACGGGTAGGTGGTATACAATTATGGACGGACTGCCGAGTGCCGACACAGAGGTAGCTACAGCCGTGGACTACCGTACTGTACTGTGTCTGCTGCTAATATAGACTGGTTGATAATGAGATGTAGTATGTATAAAGAAGAAAAAAAAAAAACCACGGGTAGGTGGTATACAATTATGGATGGACTGCCGAGTGCCGACACAGAGGTAGCTACAGCCGTGGACTACCGTACTGTACTGTGTCTGCTGCTAATATAGACTGGATGATAATGAGATGTAGTATGTATAAAGAAGAAAGAAAAAAAAACCACGGGTAGGTGGTATACAATTATGGATGGACTGCCGAGTGCCGACACAGAGGTAGCTACAGCCGTGGACTACCGTACTGTACTGTGTCTGCTGCTAATATAGACTGGATGATAATGAGATGTAGTATGTATAAAGAAGAAAGAAAAAAAAAACACGGGTAGGTGGTATACAATTATGGACGGACTGCCGAGTGCCGACACAGAGGTACCTACAGCCGTGGACTACCGTACTGTACTGTGTCTGCTGCTAATATAGACTGGATGATAATGAGATGTAGTATGTATAAAGAAGAAAAAAAAAACCACGGGTAGGTGGTATACAATTATGGATGGACTGCCGAGTGCCGACACAGAGGTAGCTACAGCCGTGGACTACCGTACTGTACTGTGTCTGCTGCTAATATAGACTGGATGATAATGAGATGTAGTATGTATAAAGAAGAAAGAAAAAAAAACCACGGGTAGGTGGTATACAATTATGGACGGACTGCCGAGTGCCGACACAGAGGTAGCTACAGCCGTGGACTACCGTACTGTACTGTGTCTGCTGCTAATATAGACTGGTTGATAATGAGATGTAGTATGTATAAAGAAGAAAAAAAAAAAAACCACGGGTAGGTGGTATACAATTATGGATGGACTGCCGAGTGCCGACACAGAGGTAGCTACAGCCGTGGACTACCGTACTGTACTGTGTCTGCTGCTAATATAGACTGGATGATAATGAGATGTAGTATGTATAAAGAAGAAAGAAAAAAAAACCACGGGTAGGTGGTATACAATTATGGATGGACTGCCGAGTGCCGACACAGAGGTAGCTACAGCCGTGGACTACCGTACTGTACTGTGTCTGCTGCTAATATAGACTGGATGATAATGAGATGTAGTATGTATAAAGAAGAAAGAAAAAAAAACCACGGGTAGGTGGTATACAATTATGGACGGACTGCCGAGTGCCGACACAGAGGTAGCTACAGCCGTGGACTACCGTACTGTACTGTGTCTGCTGCTAATATAGACTGGTTGATAATGAGATGTAGTATGTATAAAGAAGAAAGAAAAAAAAACCACGGGTAGGTGGTATACAATTATGGATGGACTGCCGAGTGCCGACACAGAGGTAGCTACAGCCGTGGACTACCGTACTGTACTGTGTCTGCTGCTAATATAGACTGGATGATAATGAGATGTAGTATGTATAAAGAAGAAAAAAAAAAACCACGGGTAGGTGGTATACAATTATGGATGGACTGCCGAGTGCCGACACAGAGGTAGCTACAGCCGTGGACTACCGTACTGTACTGTGTCTGCTGCTAATATAGACTGGATGATAATGAGATGTAGTATGTATAAAGAAGAAAGAAAAAAAAAACCACGGGTAGGTGGTATACAATTATGGATGGACTGCCGAGTGCCGACACAGAGGTAGCTACAGCCGTGAACTACCGTACTGTGTCTGCTGCGACTGGATGATAAATAATGATATAAAAAATATATATATATCACTACTGCAGCCGGACAGGTATATATTATATAATGACGGACCTGCTGGACACTGTCAGCAGAATGAGTTTTTTATAGAATAAAAAAACACCACACAAGTCACACGACGAGTGTTTAACTTTTTCAGGCAATCACAATATAGTATACTATACTGGTGGTCAGTGTGGTCAGGTCACTGGTCAGTCACACTGGCAGTGGCACTCCTGCAGCAAAAGTGTGCACTGTTTAATTTAAATAATATGTATGTACTCCTGGCTCCTGCTATAACCTATAACTGCTCCCCAGTCTCCCCCACAATTAAGCTGTGTGAGCACAGTCAGATATTATACATAGATGATGCAGCACACTGGGCTGAGCACAGATATGGTATGTGACTGAGTCACTGTGTATCGTTTTTTTCAGGCAGAGAACGGATTATATTAAATAAAACTGCACTGGTGGTCACTGGTCAGTGGTCAGTCACTAGTAAACTCTGCACTCTCTAGTACTCCTAAGCTCCAGTAAATCAAGTGTCTCTGTCTCAATCTCACTCTCTCTCTTCTAATCTAAATGGAAAGGACGCCAGCCACGTCCTCTCCCTATCAGTCTCAATGCACGTGTGAAAATGGCGGCGACGCGCGGCTCCTTATATAGAATCCGAGTCTCGCGATAGAATCCGAGCCTCGCGAGAATCCGACAGCGTCATGATGACGTTCGGGCGCGCTCGGGTTAACCGAGCAAGGCGGGAAGATCCGAGTCGCTCGGATCCGTGTAAAAAAAGCTGAAGTTCGGGCGGGTTCGGATTCCGAGGAACCGAACCCGCTCATCTCTAAATAAAATCTACAGTATATTGCTTTTGCATAAGTTTTGTTTTCATTATCTGTGTCTGAGGAAATCTTGCCTCTCTTCAGTGGCATATCTATAATGGGTGTAGTGTGTGTGGTGCACACGGGCCCCTGGGTCCTGAGGGGGCCCACACTGCACACACTGCACCCATTTCTTCTATACTTGCCTTTCTGGTATCCATGCATGGGCCCCCTCCTCTCCCGCCACTGTAGTTGGCAGCAGAGCTGTTAGCACTTTGTCTGAGCACTAGAGACTCTGGCACAACGCCAGAGTCTACAGCGCATGCGCAGGTCTCCGACAAAATGACTGTCGCACCATTTTTTCGTAGACTTGAGCATACGCTGTAGACTCTCCAGTGCTCAGACAGACCACTAACAGCTCTGCTGCCGGTTTCGGGATGGAAGAGGAGGGGGCCCATACCCGGAGACTGCACACAGGTCCCCTCCTCTCTAGAAACGCCCATGCCTCTCTTGCCAGGTTTGGTCTGAGTTAGGGATTGCTGCCAGCTTACACCTGCACCACACTATCAGAATCCTTACCATCAGGGTATTACAAATGTTTATATAGCTTGTATTCCATGTTCTGCAATATTTTGTGCTGTAAGTCTTTTCTTATTTTTTTCTTGTTTTGTGTGCACTGTTTCTCTCTATGTACAGTGCTTTGCAATGTTCTGTAAAATCCTGTGGTTCAAAATAAATAAAGAATAATAATAATATGCAAACGTTGCTTTTGTTGAATACCATGTGCTGCTGTTAACATTCTAATGCTTAGACTTGGTTTAGTTGAATCATCTTAATCCAAATTATTCTTACTTTGCATGAAAGAAAGAAGTGTTCTGAACTTAGTAAAGCATAACTTATAGTAAAAAAAATCTAATGGCATATATAAACAGCAAAGAGTAATATGCATGCTGTATGTCTCCAAACATTTAAAAAAACGTCCAAATGGTTATTAGGAATTGGTATAAAAATCCATGTTCAATTTAACATAAGACCAACTAATAATGCAAGTTAATGCAAAAAAAAATTATATGTTGAAGGTAAACAGGACATTGGTTGGAAAAGAGGAACTATTACCAGGGGAGTAAGCTCATAGTAGGAGCCCAGAGTCAAGATAGCTGTTGGTGTCCCCCAGCCTCCGCTTGCATTTACCACCAACATCCCCTACAGGCATCACCCAGACACGCACTCTCCAGTCAGCCCCAAATATTTCACATATCAGAAGTCCAGCGCTTACACCTGTATCATGTCTAATCTTTCAAAAATAAAGTTGTTATTTTTAAAACAAAAATACACTCTATTGAAGATGTATCAAGCATCAGAGAGTGATAAAGCAGAAATGTTTCCCAAAGCAATCAATCAGCTTCTGTCATTTATCTAGCACAATCTTTGAAATGACAGAGACTGATTGGTTGCTTTGGGAAACTACCCCAATTTATTTCTCTCCTAGGCTTGTAAAGTTTCCCAAGAGCTAAATTCTTCTTAAAACAACAAAAATCACTACCCCCGTGTTCTTTCTCTCGGTCTAATAATTTTATCTACTATATAGGTAAGGTAAATTTGGTGAAGATGAACGTTCTCCCTTGGCTCCATTATCTTTTTCAACCCCCCCCCCCCCAATCTTCATCTCTTCTTGTGTATTTACATTTCTGCAATCCCATACTTCATGCTTCATCTGAGCAGGTAGGCGCCATTGCATTTGTCTGAAACTCCTTCAACATCCTGCATGAAGTGGAGGACTCAGCATTCCAAACTTCAAGAGCTATTCTATGGCTGCGCAACTCGCTCAGTGTATATTATGCTGCAACCCTGGAATCAGGGGCATTTAACAGGAGACTCTGGTTGGGGCCCCTCTTCTCGGCGCAGTAGGCTCCGACATTTGCCGAAGTCTACTGCGCATACGCTGGTCTCCAGAACACGTCGCCCACCATGTCAAGGACATGAATTTAATTACTGGGCATGTGCACCATCCATATTGGCTGTTATTTTTGTTATGTTTCCTCACCTGATGTGAGTCTCTAGGAAAAGGTAAGTATAACATGGATGCAGTGCGTGCAGTTTCAACACCCCTGCTCCAAGGGGCCCGTGTGCACTGCTCACATTGCACACATGATATAAATGGCAATGCCTGGAGTGCAAAAAATTGGGTAGAAATTGAGGCAAATACTTTAGGGTTGTCCACTGTCTCATCCCTCCTCTGACTTTCCAGACCACAACATCCTAGATTTATTTTTTCTCACGTGATCATAGCTCACTCATTGACTATTTGGGATTAAGGTAATCAGAAATTTTTGCTTGCATTTCCATTATTCTCTTATTGCTCTGATTTTTCACAGTCCTGACTTTCCCAGGTTCATTCAGAATTCCTTGGTAGGTGAGTGGTACTAAATATTTGAACGACCTCTCTTGGAATGGCGAATTTACTTCATTCTCAGAAGTGTAATCTAAAAAATTGCTTAGACATTATTTCTCTATGGCTAAACAGTGTCTTTCTCTTAGACCTCTTTATGCCTTAAACTGACCTCAACCAAAGGTTTAATTTCATGTTTATACTCACTGTTGACTGAAGAAACACCCTCTTCATGGAACCTTCATGAAATTGGCTGGGAGACAGATTTGGGTGGTGCATTAGACAAGGATGATTTGGGATAATGCAGCTTCTTGTTCAATTTGTGTTAAAATAAAATAAAACAATTACTGTTAGGGTCTCCTGCCCTGTGCTGCCACGTCGTCATGGCAACCGGGAGACAAGTGCTAGTGGAGTAACCTGAGCGCAGCTGATACTCCGGTTCGGGTCTTTTGCTGTGCAGTGGTTATAGGCTCTGTGCACGGCAGGGGATCCGGTGCTGGTTTTTGTGCTCACAGTCTGTGAGGTCTGAGTGGGGCGTGGACAGCACCTGCTTTATAAGGCCTCTTTTCAGGGTAAGCAGATGCTGCTGAATCTTTGTTGGTTAGTCAGTTCATGAAAGTTAGCCAGTACTGTGTAGCTTTGTATTTGTTTGTTGCTTACTGCAAATAGGCCTGGGGATTTGGTATTACACTCTGCCAATCCAGACCTAGCAGTAAGACTGGAGTCAGTCGTTTAGCTTGCTGGGGTTCTGTTACTACTCTGTGAACTTAGCAAGTTTGCGGCTGTATTCTAAGACTTGCCTGTCTAATCCTGTCTCACTGTGCTAGGTGTCAGGGGCCAGTTTAGTGGCAGTAAGCTAAAACCTGTGCACTGCAAGTGAGAATTAGGATTGTGGGGACTCTCCTTGTGTCTATCATTCCATCTCTGACCAAGGAGTTTACTGCCACACCCGTTGGTAACCCTTTAGGGTTTTGCTGTTGCCCTTAGCAACAGCATTTCGGGTTCTCTACGTATTAAAACACAACATCTTGCTTTTTCCATCTTAGCAGTTCTAATACAAGGGAGATACCCAGTTCCTTAGCCTCTGGGCTTCTCTGTTCACTTTGTGTGTATTTTGTTACCCTATCACCTTCTGTGTACGTTATGTCATATTCCCCAGTTTGTCTGTGAGTCCATTTGTTTTGCATAACAGTTCAAACACCAGTACATTCCTGCAGACACTGGAGTGCATAACAGTTCTGACACCAGTACTTTCCTGCAGGCACTGGTGTGCATAACATATTCAGCAGCCTAATACTCCTGTTGAAATTTTGTGGGAATATGGAGCATACCCCTCAAAATACGTTGCAACAGGTGGTCGATCAGGTGCAGGTCCTGACTCGACAATTTACTGATTTGTCCATTAAAATGCACACCTCCCAGGCTGCTGGCAGAGCTCCCGCAGCAGCAGCACCTGCAGGGGTTAAGGAGCTGAAAGTAAATCTCCCGGATCGTTTTTCTGGAGATCGCTCGCAGTTCTTTTGTTTCAAGGAGAGCTGCAAGCTATACTTCCGGCTTAGGCCTCAGTCTTCTGGGTCGGAGATTCAGCGGGTGGGCATAGTGATTTCCTTGCTACAAGGAGACCCACAGGTCTGGGCATATGGGTCGCAGCCTGACTATCCGTCGCTTAAAAGTGTTAATGCTTTTTTTACGGCACTGGGCATGTTGTATGATGACCCTGACAAGACGGCCTCAGCCGAGGCTCAGATTTCGATCCTTAAGCAAGGGCGAAGGCCAGTTGAGGTTTACTGTACGGAGTTTCGGAGGTTGGCCCATGATACCCAGTGGAATGACCCAGCCCTGAGACACCAGTACCGAAGAGGTCTTTCTAACCAGATAAAGGACCAACTGGTACAATATCCCTTGCCTGATAGCTTGGATCAGCTCATGCAGTTATCCATCCGGGTGGATAGACGGCTGAGAGAGCGTAGGCTTGAAAGGGAGACTGAGATTTCCTTCCTTCCCAAGGGAACCTCAGACTCTGAGGAATTTTCTGAGGAGCCTATGCAGATTGGGGCTACCCGCCTCTCCTCGCGTGAGAAGACGCCGAGGAGACAGCAGGGGTTGTGTTTGTACTGTGGGAATAAAGGTCATGTGGTAGTATCATGCCCAGAAAAGCCGGAAAACTTCAGGGCCTGAGGGTGATGGGAAATATCCTGTCAGGCCAGAAGTCAGAATTTCCCAAGAAGACTTTTATCATTCCGGTGACCTTGAAGATCCTCGGTCAAACTGTCAAGACTGAGGCCTTTGTGGACAGTGGGGCCGACGGGGTTTTTATGGACCGCCAATTCGCCCTGAAACACTCTGTTCCCTTAGTACCCTTGGCAACGGAAATTGAGATTTGTGGGTTAAACGGGGAACCATTATCCCAAGGTAAAATTACCTCTTGCACTAGCCAGATTTCTTTGTTTATTGGAGCCACACACTCTGAAAAATTGTCCTTTTATGTGACTGTCTGTACTTTTGCCCCATTGGTGTTGGGGTTACCCTGGTTAAGGGCCCACAATCCTCAATTTGACTGGGTCTCTGGGGAGATTCTTAGTTGGGGTACTGATTGTTTCAGGAGTTGCTTGAGCCTTCCAGTCAGGCTCTCGCAGCTAAGTTTGCCAGGATTGCCAGGGTGTTATGCAGATTTTGCGGACGTGTTCTCCAAAAAAGTTGCAGAGGTACTACCCCCCCATCGCCCCTATGACTGTGCCATTGATTTGTTGCCAAATGCTAAGCTTCCCAAGAGCAGGTTGTACTCCCTGTCACGTCCTGAGACTCAGGCTATGGCAGAGTACATTCAGGAGAACTTGGCTAAGGGATTTATCAGACCTTCACAGTCTCCAGTTGGGTCGGGGTTCTTCTTCGTGGGTAAAAAGGACGGTTCGTTGCGACCCTGCATCGACTTCAGGGAATTGAACCGTATCACGATTAAAAACTCATACCCACTGCCTCTCATTTCGGTCTTGTTTGACCAGCTTCGTACTGCCACCATTTTTTCTAAGATTGACCTACGCGGTGCGTACAATCTAATCCGAATAAGAGAGGGGGATGAATGGAAGACTGCCTTTAATACCCACTCGGGGCATTATGAATATTTGGTGATGCCTTTTGGGCTCTGTAATGCCCCGGCAGTCTTCCAGGATTTCATGAATGATGTGCTCAGGGAATATTTGGATAGATTCTTAGTTGTATACTTAGATGACATCCTAATCTTCTCCCATTCCCTGGAGGAACATCGGAAGCATGTACGCTTAGTCCTCCAGAAACTCAGAGACCACCGGCTTGGGGCGAAGCTGGAGAAGTGCGAATTTGAAGTTCAGCAAATCGCATTTCTAGGATATATTATCTCCCCAGAAGGTTTCCAAATGGAGGGTTCCAAGGTACAGGCAGTCCTGGATTGGGTGCAGCCCACTAGTTTGAAGGCGCTTCAGCGTTTCCTGGGCTTTGCAAATTTTTATAGACGATTTATCGCTGGATTTTCGTCTATAGTGGCGCCCTTGGTGGCACTCACTAAGAAAGGGGCGGATGTTGCTCACTGGTCTTGTGAGGCTAAAGCGGCTTTTGCCCGTCTCAAAAGGGCATTTGTTTCGGCCAAGGTGCTGCGACACCCAGATCCAGAGCGTCCTTTTGTGGTGGAGGTGGATGCCTCTGAGATGGGTATTGGGGCAGTGCTTTCTCAGATGGGAGTGTCTGATAATCGCCTTCATCCCTGTGCTTACTTTTCCCGTAAATTTTCGCCTGCCGAGATGAATTATGACGTGGGTAACCGGGAATTGTTGGCTATTAAGGATGCACTCGAGGAGTGGAGACACTGGCTTGAGGGGGCTAAGTTTGTGGTCTCAATTCTCACTGACCATAAGAATCTGGCATATTTAGAGTCAGCGAAGCGTCTCAATGCCAGGCAGGCACGATGGGCTTTGTTTTTTGCTCGCTTTAATTTTTTGATAACATATCGCCCTGGGTCAAAAAACATCAAGGCTGATGCGCTCTCGCTGAGTTTTGCTCCAATCCAGGAGACCACCGAGGAGCCGTTGCCCATTGTTTCCCCATCATGTATTAAAGTGGGCATTACCCAGGACCTCTTATCATTAGTCCTTAGAGCACAGGAGCAGGCTCCTCCAGACCTTCCGGTAGGTCTTTTGTTTGTGCCTCCTAGGTTAAGACAGCGAGTGTTCCTGGAATTCCATGCCAAGAAGTCTGCAGGTCACCCGGGTATTGCCAGAACTCGGGAGTTGCTATCTAGGGCGGTGTGGTGGCCCTCGGTGGCTAAGGATGTGGATCAGTGGGTTCGGGCATGTGACATCTGTGCCCGAAATAAGACTCCTAGAGGGGTTCCTGTTGGCCCATTACATCCACTCTCTATCCCATCTAAGCCATGGACCCACATTTCAATGGATTTTGTGGTGGACTTGCCCAAATCCTCGGGGATGACAGCCATCTGGGTTGTCGTTGACAGGTTTTCGAAGATGGCGCACTTCGTTCCACTGGTTGGGCTGCCATCAGCCAGACGCCTGTCTGAATTATTTATGCTGCATGTTGTGCGTCTCCACGGGTTGCCACTTGATGTGGTCTCTGACCGCGGATCCCAGTTTGTGGCCAAATTCTGGAGGGCATTTTGTTCCGATCTCCAGATTTCTGTCAGCTTGTCGTCAGGCTACCATCCGCAGTCTAATGGGCAGACTGAAAGGGTGAACAAGTCCTTGGAGCAGTTCCTCAGGTGTTATGTCTCCAAGTGTCAGACTGACTGGGTTGCTCATCTGTCCATGGCGGAGTTTGCCTATAACAACGCGGCTCACTCTGCTACAGGGATCTCTCCCTTCCTTTGTGTGTATGGGCATCATCCTAAGGCCAATTCTTTTGACCCCATGGACTCCACGCCTGGTGGTTCCTCTGTGGTTTCGGTCCTTAGAGGTATTTGGCGGAAAGTGAAGAAAGCCCTTGTGTCTGTGTCATTAGTGACCAAAAGGGTTTTTGATAAGCGGAAAAGACCCTGCAGCTTCAAATTAGGAGACTTCGTCTGGTTGTCTACCAAGAATTTGAAGTTGAGACAGCCATCTCATAAGTTAGGGCCCCGGTTCATCGGCCCTTATAAGATCACCAGGGTTATCAATCCGGTGGCATTTCAGTTAGATCTGCCCCGTTCTTTGGGTATCAATAAAACATTTCATTGTTCCCTTTTAAAACGGGCGATTAGTAATCCTTCTTCCAGTGGAAGACCTTCCCCTCTTCTGATACGTGGCCAGAGGGAGTTTGTTGTTGAAAGGATTCTTGACTCCAAGGTGGTTCGGGGTCGGCTGTCATTTTTGGTGCACTGGAAGGGGTATGGCCCGGAGGAGCGGTCGTGGGTGCGCAGTTGTGATCTTCATGCCCCCAGACTGATACGCTCTTTCTTCTCGCAGTTCCCCGATAAACCCGGTGGTAGGGGTTCTTTGACCCCTCGTCAGAGGGGGGGTACTGTTAGGGTCTCCTGCCCTGTGCTGCCACGTCGTCATGGCAACCGGGAGACAAGTGCTAGTGGAGTAACCTGAGCGCAGCTGATACTCCGGTTTGGGTCTTTTGCTGTGCAGTGGTTATAGGCTCTGTGCACGGCAGGGGATCCGGTGCTGGTTTTTGTGCTCACAGTCTGTGAGGTCTGAGTGGGGCGTGGACAGCACCTGCTTTATAAGGCCTCTTTTCAGGGTAAGCAGATGCTGCTGAATCTTTGTTGGTTAGTCAGTTCATGAAAGTTAGCCAGTACTGTGTAGCTTTGTATTTGTTTGTTGCTTACTGCAAATAGGCCTGGGGATTTGGTATTACACTCTGCCAATCCAGACCTAGCAGTAAGACTGGAGTCAGTCGTTTAGCTTGCTGGGGTTCTGTTACTACTCTGTGAATTTAGCAAGTTTGCGGCTGTATTCTAAGACTTGCCTGTCTAATCCTGTCTCACTGTGCTAGGTGTCAGGGGCCAGTTTAGTGGCAGTAAGCTAAAACCTGTGCACTGCAAGTGAGAATTAGGATTGTGGGGACTCTCCTTGTGTCTATCATTCCATCTCTGACCAAGGAGTTTACTGCCACACCCGTTGGTAACCCTTTAGGGTTTTGCTGTTGCCCTTAGCAACAGCATTTCGGGTTCTCTACGTATTAAAACACAACATCTTGCTTTTTCCATCTTAGCAGTTCTAATACAAGGGAGATACCCAGTTCCTTAGCCTCTGGGCTTCTCTGTTCACTTTGTGTGTATTTTGTTACCCTATCACCTTCTGTGTACGTTATGTCATATTCCCCAGTTTGTCTGTGAGTCCATTTGTTTTGCATAACAGTTCAAACACCAGTACATTCCTGCAGACACTGGAGTGATTAACAGTTCTGACACCAGTACTTTCCTGCAGGCACTGGTGTGCATAACAATTACAAGCTGCTGTATAGATGTTACTATGTGCCATCCCATATAAGTAACATGTTCCCAGATACTTTGAGTAGATGTTGGAGATGTTGTGCTTCTGAAGGTACTTTCCTTCATATCTGGTGGTCATATTCAAAAATCTTCAATGTCTGGCAGTAAATTAATCTCATATTCTCCTGATTCCAGTCCCATACAAGCCCAATTTTTTTCTCTTCCCTTTGGGCCTACCAATAGCAACTAAATAGCAAAACAAACTAATATGTAACATCTGCTACCACCTGACTGGAAACAGTGAGCTCCCCCTTTACGAATGATATCCCGAATTTGGTAAACACACCATTAGGAATACATGGCCAGTATAATTAGTAACTCTTTAAATCCTTTGGTAAGGTTTGGGAATCCTAGTTTGCTCCACAAAGCGCACCCTACCCATTTGAATTTGATTGCGCTTTTTCAACCTTTTGTTCAGTATCCTCCATCCAGGATTTCTTTCCCTTTCTTTCTTCTTTAATGTCCTCATCTATATCTGACTCTTTCTTCTTTCTTTGCAGTCTCCCAAAAGACCCTTTTTCTTCTCTGAGTTCCTTCCTCCCCTCTGTTGACCATAAAACTGGTTACTTTATTATAATCTATATTTATTTTTATTGGGGAAATTCTATTTTTGTTCCTTCTGATTACTGATATGTACAGTGTAATTGACTGTATTCACTCTGTGACCTTTAATACATTTTATATATATAAAAAAAAGTATTACAGGAGATAAAAAAAAATCCAGAAAATATATAGGAATACATTAGAATAAACAACATAAAATAAATCTTTCTAAAAGCTTCTGATGAAACTCCTAAAGCCCATTTTTAGGACTTATATGAGGAGGAAAAAAAACATTTCATTACTTATATTCTCCCTTCAACAAACATTCATTTACAATATTATTGCTATCCAAAAACATTTTAGAACAACAAATTAAAAATAAGTGCCCACTTACATCTAGCCTCCCTGCACGTTAAACACCCCTTCTAGGCATGCCATGCCATGGCGTGACTCAGTAGCGCAGAGTATCTTTATGTGTGTGACCGTGGCATTTTCTGCATACAAAATGGTATGTTACAGCTGTTGAAGTACATGAATGCTGTGCATCCACAGTAATATATGTTAGTTGGAATACAGTGTTTTTCCAACCTTTACTGCAAGTCTAAAGGCTTTATTTTATTCTAGCTGGTCATTAAACTCTTTCTATACCTGATGGTTCCATTTTGATATTATTTTTATGATGTATTTATAACTACTGGCCAGTACTTATGTTATATTACTACATTTATTATTTTATATTATTTTTATTTTTTAAATAAAAATTCTTATTCACCAACACGTTTCTTATTTTTAGTTTTTTTTTGTCTGACGGGGTGAGTTTTAACCTTTATTGATATCAGCAGGCAAATTAAGTCTACATAATTAAGGTTTTCAGTGCCAGGTTTTCTAGTTTTTATATGCAGCCAGTATATGCCTTACACAGAAACAATATAAATGCATTTGCTACCCTTGCATGGCAACATGGTTTATTCAAGAAACAAAGTCACTTGCTTTTGGTGCTTTAATTACAAATCAGAATCAGGCCCTTTGTTCAATATTTAGTATTTCAAATATATTTGTGTCAGTATTATGAATATTTTCCTGGATTAAAAAACAAAAACTTTGCATCCAATGAAACTGTCAGTAGAAAGAGTAAATAGAAAAAATATAAAACATCAGAGGACATTAATGTTTAGACCACTGTGTATTTGCTAAAAGGTAAGTAGTATGGACAATACAGCACTCCCTTTTTGGTTTGAGAGGGGGATCAATAAATATGTGAATGAATGATACTTGGGAAATGGAGATTGTGTAAACTTGTTAAGGGAAGATACATCAAAACTCAAATCATGCATCCCTTTTGATTCATTTGTAAAATGGAACTATTACAGATGTGTACTTTCTTTTTTCTTTGGTTGATCGTTTGTCCCTTGGGTTGTACTCCACATTGGTAGTCACAAATATATGAAGAAAAGAAATGAAAACAATTGTGTAGTATTGTCACAATAATGTAGGAAGACAAAGGTGAGATCGGGAATCGTGCTTACGGATAACTTATAGAGAAATCTTGGGTTTTAGTTTTGGAACTTTATCACCATCTTGTTTTGGATCTGTAGTGGTTTTGCCTAAAACCACCCTTGTGGGTTTTTGTTTTTGTTTTGGATCTGTATTTTTTTAGAAAAAAATCATAAACACTGCTAAAGTCACATAATTTTGGCCTGTGTTTGTTCCTACAGTATTATTAACATCAATGACATTAATTTCCACTAATTTCCAGTAAATTTTGACAACCTCACAGCTCACAATATTGTTTTTATCTGTTTTAAGCCACAGACTGCAACGACCTGGCTGGTTACTAACCAACAGATCAGCGGCACAAACATACAGTGCACAAATGAAATGTGGTGCAAGATGGAATTGTCCTTGGATCCTCCCTCCCACCCTTATGTTGAATATTAAAAAGGACATGCACAATGTAACAAACCAAGCACCTCAGTGACAGGGACTGACACTTTTGTGGCTGAAGTGCTTGCTTTGTTTGGCCCCCCACAAAACATTTTTTTTGGGAAGGACTACCAACGATCGCTAATGAAATTAATAATGAGATTGTTAATTACATTATACGGTAATCATGTAAAAAAAATCATGAATTCACGCAAATGATGTAACATGGAGTAGGTGCCTAGATGCTAATGTCCATAACTCTACTAAGTTTGGCGATACAAATGGAACAGATGCCTTCACAATCATTGTTAGGAATTGTGAAAAAATAATTCCACACCCAAGAGGCGGCTTTTTGGTCTTATGTTCAGGGGTCACAATGGCTTTCTTTTTATCCCGGGCAAGAACTGCAGCCACTGGTAGCTTACTTACACACACAACATCATCAACATCCTCAGTGTCAGATAGTAGTAGTACACACATATCCCCCTCATCCTGTTCCACTTACACACATGAATCCTCAATTTCTATTATGCCCTCATCAGTATCTTTATATGTACTGCTCCCCACTTGTGCAGATGGTATAGAAATGGTGGAAGGTGGTGAAAGAGGCTTTTCAATTTAGACTGTGTGAGAATTGTAATACTCACACATAGATAATGTGGCCACCCCTAAATGTTTCCTAGGATTGTGTGATAGTTCTGAACGCACAGTTTGTTCTACTGCTTTAGTTGTTTTCATTTTTTGACACCTCTTCTAAACTGAAAAGAGTGAAAAGTTCTTGTATCATCATGAGAAGCAAAATAAGATGCAACACTGACAGTTGCAGAACCACCACTTATAAATAAAGGCCAAGGCCTGAGTTTTTCTTTGCCACTTTGCTTGGTGAATGGCATTTTGCCAATTTTATGTTTCTCTGCATCTAACCTTCCTTTTGATGTGTTTTTATTTACTACTGTGAAATGATATTACTTATTTGATGTTACATGCCCTGACTTAAGCCCTCAATGCCCTTGGGCATAGACCTTAGTAGATGACGTTGACGGACTTGTATTGTCATGACTGGGGGCAGCAGCTGCAGCACTAGTATGTGCTTCCTGCTTTCCTCTCAATTGTTTATCCTCCATATCTATCAAGAATCATCAAACACGAATAAATGGGAGTACAGTACACACCTCAATTTATACAAAAAATGTACCACCTACAGTTTCACAATACGTGTATGAGTCAGAAATAGTGATCAAACACTGCAGGTTAATTTCACCAACAGTGTTGTACAATAAATATGTGTATGATTGTGAAAATGTTTTACTGTGGTACAACCTTCACCCACAATGTCACACAATACATGTTTGAGTATGAGATAATAATATACTGTGGTTACAGTACTTATGAAAATAAAGATTGTACAGTACACTGGGGTAGAGCACAAAAAAATATATATTTTTTAGAATTATATTTTAGGAATTTTAAGTTTCATTATGTTAATTTTAAACTGGGAGAGCACCCATGGACTGATACTGACAGGACGCACAAGCCCCTGGATGTACACACAGTATACTGGGTTTTAATTTTTACCCTGGGGCAAAGCCCCTGGATGTATATGGACACATTGGCATTTCTATAATGGGTGCAATGGGTGCGGTGCACACAGGCGCCTGGGTCCAGGGGGGCCCACACTGCACCCATTGCACCAATTTGAATACTTACCTTTCTGGAGTCCAGCGCCGGGAGCTGTGATTGCGCTGGAAATGGCTGCTGCTCATGCGCGGTAGCCAAATTGGTCTCCGGATCATGGCGGGCACCATGTTTCCGGAGACCTGCGCATGTGCAGTAGACTCCGGCACAGTGCCGGAGTCTACAGTGCCACACAGAGGAGGGGGCCCACCCAGAGGTGCACAAGGTCCACCTCCTCTGTAGAAATGCCTCTGTAGAAATGCATGGACAGATCGCCCCTTGTCAGATACACCAGATAACAGACACAGCACCCTTGGACACAGGGTCATATTTACCAATTGGTCAGGATAGCACTTACCAGGGGCACAAGGCAAGGATGGGGTGCTGCCCGGCAGTGCCATTCACAGCAAGGGGGTAGAATCAAATAGTACTGTCAGACTTGGTGACTGTCTGTTAGTGCTGGTGCCAGTGTCTGGCAGCAGTGCATTGCATCTTGTACTCAGACTCAACATAAACTACAGCTCCCAGCAGCCCTTGTTGCAGCAAGCTCCCGGCAGCAGGGGATGCTGGGAGCTGTAGTTAATTTTCAGGTAAGATATCCTCCCTCTCTCATAGATGGGACTATGTCCAGTATAAAATAAAAAGTTTTATTTGTATACATACTATACATAAAGGTTGGTGCATAAAAAAATTATATAAAAAAGGTATGTAAAAATTGGCATGTGGTGATATTCAGGCAGTTCCACAGTACTGTATTACACAATCTCAGCAATCTAGGTTAAAGAAAAAGCAAAATAAGTGTGTGGAACTCACCTTTCATCTGAGTTAGTTGCTACAAGGTCCGAACAACACTGCTTAAGGGGCCAACATTTTTTTAAGATTCCTATAACTTTCTCAGGGCATACATGCAGTGTGCTCAGTTTGACTTTAAACAGGCAGTAAGGCATCTATTTCTGATTCCAGTATTTGAGGACCAGTAGTGGCTTTGTTTACATCCCCCAAAAAATGTTTTTAAACATAATTCATAGTTCCCATTGTGTATATATTACATTTTTGATGAGGGAGAGGCCACTGGGGGTTCTTAGTTGTGGTAACATTGTCTTTCTCTTGTGTATATAAACCAGAAATTGCAGACCCCACTTCCAGAACTTGTACCCTCATTTGCAATCGGGGTGATGGGAAATGTAGCTTCTGCTGGGACTTCCGGAAAATGGAAAAAGATTATAATCAGTACACAAATTAGACATTTTTCATAATATTTATACCATGAAAACTGTGAATACAATGAGCATAAGAAAATGTTCACCATGGAAAGGTAATTTTGACTTTAGCAGTGGTTCCTGCAAAAATGGATAATGAAAATATAATGTATAAATATATAACTATATAAAAATAGGGTGTATAAATCTTAGAATGGGATGATGATAGTGTCAAGAATGAAGGTAAAATGTGACAGTTTGGGTTCTATTTACTAAACCTTGAATGGAAATAAAGTGGATGAACTAAAGTACCAGTTCCTGTCATATTTCAGACCCAGCCTGTGATATGGCAGTTAGCAGTTGATTGGCTGGTACTTTATATCTATCCACTTTATCTCCATCCAAGGCTTAGTAAAGAGACCCCTATGTTTGGTTTTTAAAGGAACCATTTTAGTTCAAAGTGCTGATTTAAACTTCTTGGTTCCAAAGTTTTGATGTTATATATTAAATTAATTTTGGACTTTGCAAGGTTCTTTTCCAAGTTTCTATCTTTCCCTGTGCAAAGCCAGCTCTAGGCACGTTCCTTAGGAAACGGCCACGCTAGGCGCTAACTCCTAAGGGTGGCCGGTAGCTGGCCGCAATTTCAAATCATCCAGTGGCTCCATCAGCCAATCAGAGCTCGCAGACTGGCAGCAGCAGCTCCTGATTGGCTGCCGGACTGCGAGCTTTGACTAGCTGATGGACCGGCGACTGATTTCAGATGCAGGGCAAGGGGCTGCTGGAGACCGGACTGAGGGGTGTAGAAGAGGAGTGTGCTGATCTCTCCTCCCCTCACACATACTGTGGTGGAACATGTGTATCTGACATATTCCTCCTGGAGCTCAGCCGACCGCAATTAGCAGGGGTAAGTAGTAGAGAAAGACCACCTTTCTGTCAAAGTGACAGTTGCTCCACCCCTTTCTCCTGGGTAATGCCTCCTTTAATATTAAATTATAGTGTTTGATATCGCTTTTATATAAAATTTAATATAAAATTTATAGAGTTCGATATTAAACTGTATTAAAAGATAATTGCTTTGAAAAGAATGTCACATATGACACACACAAAAAAAAAGATATATTTTAAAGTAACACAAAATGTTCTTACATTCCAGCAGATGAAACTTCATGCATGCTACATATGGTACTATTTAAAAATCATACTATGTCACACATGATACTGGTTTAAAAAGCATATTGATTTTAATGACCGTGTCCATTTTCTTAGATGCACGGAAGCATCACACCTGGTACTGATTTAAAAAGCGTATTGATTTTAATGGCCATGCATGATTAATGATGACAGCACAAATTTCAAAATGACATTCTCACATGTTATTTTTTGCAAACATATGTAGAAACAGCGTATTTGGTTTTAAATTGAAGAATATTTAAAAAGCTTAACTGTATATTACAACCTATATATCGTTGCATACATGACATATGTTACTGTGTGTTAAATAGCACTAAAAAGTTTATCTTTATTGTGGCCGATCGCTGAACTTTGATTGCAAGCAGACATGACCAGACTTGTCGGTATTACAGCGTGACATGTCCAGACCTGTATATTAACAAAAAAAGATTTACACCAAATACCACATATTACTGTGTATTAAACCATTTATATCGATGCATACAGACCACATATTACAGTGTATTAAAGAGTGTATAGCACTGTATACAGACCACATATTACAGTGTATTACAACGTGTGTAACACTGCAAGCATACCACATATTACTGTGTATTAAACCGTTTATATAGCTGAGCACCATATATTACTGTATATTACATCATGACATGTCCAGACCTCATACAGCTCGAGGACTGAGGGTTCACCTCCCCATGTTTTAACGATGATCTAAGAACTAATGACCACAATGAGCCATGAGGTACTACATGCCTCTGTGGCATAACTAGTTAAAAAATTGATGGGCGAATTGGAAATGATCTAGGAACTAATGACCACAATGAGCCATGAGGCACTACATGGCTCTGTGGCATAACTAGTTAACAAATTGATGGGCGAATATTAGAATTCTGCCTTTCCATTATCTAGGAACTAATGACCTCAATGAGCCATGAGGCACTACATGCCTCTGTGGCATAACTAGTTAATAAATTGATGGGCGGCCGAATATTAGTTTCTGTTTATAATGATTAAAACATATCAGTTAGAGGGTTACTTACCTTTTGGTAAATTGGGCTGAACAGGGTTACCCCTGATTAGTGAATACATACCAAAATGCTTACACAACCAGTGAAGCAAAACATTTGGTCAACTGGGTTTGAACAGGGTTATCCCTGCTTAGTGAATACATACCAAGATGCTTACACAAACAATGATGCAAAACTTCTGCTGGGCATAATTTTATATATATATATATATATATATATATATATATATACACATATACTTGCCCCTGAGAATCAGGAAAAATAGCAAAACTATATAGATATCTTGATTTTATTACGAATTAAACAGCATTTAGAAAATTCTAATTTATATTATACAACAGCGGGGTAGCAAATATTTTAGTATACACTGTATCAGAACCCCATAGATTTTTAATTATCCTTGAATTGACATACCTTGAGCTTTGTTGCTGTAAAATCACAAATGACATGTTTAAAATAAGGTCATTTTCAGGCCTGTTTCCTATATGTATACATATATATTTACAATTTCTTTATTATTAAAATGTACCTTTTGGCTGCACATGGCAGCTGCCATTATCTCTGCTCTACCAATATAGATAAGAATTCAGCCTTTCCATTATCTAGGAACTAATGTCCTCAATAAGCCATGAGGCACTACTTTGATATAACAAAATGCTTACATCAACAATGAAGCAAAACAGTTGCAGGGCATGCAGGTATGTGTAGTTCAACAACAGCTCGAGGACTGAAGGTTCACTTCCCCACGTTTTAAGGCTGATCTAGGAACTAATGACCACAATGAGCCATGAGGCACTACATGCCTCTGTGGCATAACTAGTTAACAAATTGATGGGCAAAATCATTCATTTTTGGTCGACGCGGGCTGCGTTTGTTCGGGTTGATATAGCCGTGATGTATCCACATAGCCAACGGACTAGCATTCTTCTTTAGGCTGTTATGTCCGATCGAGGGCGTTGCAAATTGTTCGTTTGCCGTTTCAGCGACGGTTGTGCGAATTGTTGTTTTGCCCAATTATGCTAGGACAGTGCATTAGCGCATCTGTAACATTGCAACTTGGTAAGCTAATGGGATTGATATATATGAATGGTATTGAATGTGAATTTAAAAAAAAAATCAATTCTAGGGAACAGGCTATATAATAGGTAGCATGTATCACCATCCCAAGTTTGTGATAATCCCCAGGGCAATTCCACTGGATATTTATCCTAAAATTTTGGTATAATTTTTAATCAAATAATACTATGTGATCATGTGCAATCTGACTATCTGCACCACTATTATGTGTTCCAGAATCATAATATATATGATAAATATATAGCGTTTAAATAAGATACCGTATTCTCACACTGACATACATATGAAAACCGATAATAAATTGCCCAATTATGCTAGGACAGTGCATTAGCGCATCTGTAACATTGCAACTTGGTAAACTAATGGGATTGATATATATAAATGGTATTGAATGTGAATTAAAAAAACAAAACAAATCAACTCTATTTAACAGACTATGGGGCAGATGTATTAACCTGGAGAAGGCATACGGAAGTGATAAACCAGTGATATGTGCAAGGTGATAAAGGCACCAGCCGATCAGATACTAACTGTTAATTTACATATTGGGTCTGATTGGCTGGTGTGTTTATCACCTTGCACATATCACTGGTTTATCACTTCCTTATGCCTTCTACAGGTTAATACATCTGCCCCATTAATAGGTAGCATGTATCACCATCCCAAGTTTGTGATAAACCCCAGGGCAATTCCACTGGATATGTATCCTATAATTTTGTTATAATTTTTAAACAAATAATACTATGTGATCATGTGCAATCTGACTATCTGCACCAGTATTATGTGTTCCAGAATCATAATATATATGATAAATATATAGCGTTTAAATAAGATACCGTATTCTCACACTGACATACATATAAAAACCGATAATAAGCAGTTCCGGCTACTGTAATCCTTTACATGATGATTTTGGTATATGCACATATACTACAGGTCACTACAAAGATATGAATCATGATATATAAGATCGCTAAACAAAACAAGAGATCTGTAATGATTTCTGACTAACTAGTTAACTCAGTATACACTAATCATATATGTCCCTGTGTCATATAGATATGTGCTTGGCATAAATATTTCCAAACATTCCTAAATCTAAGATGTTTCATGCATGTTGTAACACTAAACATTGTAAATAGAATATCAACATGACAGATGATATAACTGAATTTATCATGATGAATCTTATATATTCCTATATTTTGCTAATGTAATACCCTTATGGGGGTATGAATTTTAAACAAATAATACTATGTGATCATGGGCAATCTTCCTATCTACACCAGTATTATGTGTTCCAGAATCATAATATATTTGATAAATATATATTGTTTAAATAAGACACAGATGCATTAAATTGAATAGTAACAATACTCGTATGTTATGTTGGTAATAATGTAACGGGCTATTTTAACATAACAGATCCTATTTAGGAAAATGATGACATGATATGCCTAGTGACCCAAGTTATTAAAACTTTTTACTGTAAATATAATGTTTGTGCATGCATACACCATGAGATATGTACTTCTATTAAGCACTAACAAGCATATTGGCATTCTACTCTAACATTTAGGGTAAAAGATTAGAATGGATCAAGGTAGCATAGCGTAAGGACAGATATAGGTTCAGCGGCCTCTTTGACAATCCATGTTATGGATATGAAGTAAACCCACCATTAATAAGCATTAAAAAGGATACCATCCTATAATTTTGGTATAATTTTTAAACAAATAATACTATGTGATCATGTGCAATCTGACTATCTGCACCAGTATTATGTGTTCCAGAATCATAATATATATGATAAATATATAGCGTTTAAATAAGATACCGTATTCTCACACTGACATACATATGAAAACCGATAATAAGCAGTTCCGGCTACTGTAATCCTTTACATGATGATTTTGGTATATACACATATACTACAGGTCACTACAAAGATATGAATCATGATATATAAGATCGCTAAACAAAACAAGAGATCTGTAATGATTTCTGACTAACTAGTTAACTCAGTATACAGTAATCATATAGGTCCCTGTGCCATATAGATATGTGCTTGGCATAAATATTTCCAAACGTTCCTAAATCTAAGATGTTTCATGCATGTTGTAACACTAAATATTGTAAATAGAATATCAACATGACAGATGATATAACTGAATTTATCATGATGAATCTTATATATTCCTATATTTTGCTAATGTAATACCCTTATGGGGGTATGAATTTTAAACAAATAATACTATGTGATCATGGGCAATCTTCCTATATATACCAGTATTATGTGTTCCAGAATCATAAAAGATTTGATAAATATATATTGTTTAAATAAGACACAGATGCATTAAATTAAATTGAATAGTAACAATACTTGTATGTTATGTTGGTAACAATGTAATGGGCTATTTTAACATAACAGATCCTATTTAGGAAAATTATGACATGATATGCCTAGTGACCCAAGTTATTAAAACTTTTTACTGTAAATATAATGTTTGTGCATGCATACACCATGAGATATGTACTTCTATTAAGCACAAACAAGCATATTGGCATTCTACTCCAACATTAGGGTAAAAGATTAGAATGGATCAAGGTAGCATAGCGTAAGGACAGATATAGGTTCAGCGGCCTCTTTGACAATCCATGTTATGGATATGAAGTAAACCCACCATTAATAAGCATTAAAAGGGATACCAAGAATATGATTTTGACATATGGCCCCAGATTTTCAAATAAAGGATGTGTAGCATACAGTATCTCCTTATTTAATCCTAATGAAGTCATAGTATTCAACAGGCATATGTATCTAGATTTTTCTTTAGTGACTACTTAGTAATGTTACCACCACTTATACCTAGCTCAAACTGTTCTAGATCATAAATTTTCACCTTTTTGTGATTACTAGTGTGGAATCGTAGAAAGTGTCACGCCAAAACTTGTAATTTTCTTCATGTTTCTTATATCTCTTTGTGTATTTTTAATGATATACACATGATCCAATTTTGGTTTTTAAAAAGCATCTTAGTCATGCCGATATATTTATAAATGAATGGGCCTATTAAGCAGTAAATTACACAAAATGTGTGGCGCAGTTAATGAATCTTTTTTATTTCTGTTTTATTGTTATTTCTGTCAGAGAACTTCTGGGTGATATGAATATATTGGCATGCTTGACATGGTCCACAGGGATAACAGACAGATAATGATGGATTATTTCTCTGATGCTTGGAAAAGTGACTTCTTAACAAATTATCACGTAAATTTGTTGATATCTTCCAGATGATCTGTATGGTCTTATCAAATTCTTTCTTCAGATCATAAACAGTGTTGAGTATATATCGATATTTATGTAATGACGCATTGATGTGTATCCACTCTTTACAGTATGTAACGATGTATCTTATTTGGCACAAGGGCCCTCATTCCGAGTTGATCGGTCGCAAGGCGAATTTAGCAGAGTTACACACGCTAAGCCGCCGCCTACTGGGAGTGAATCTTAGCTTCTTAAAATTGCGACCGATGTATTCGCAATATTGCGATTACTAACTACTTAGCAGTTTCTGAGTAGCTCCAGACTTACTCTGCCTGTGCGATCATTTCAGTGCTTGTCGTTCCTGGTTGACGTCACAAACACACCCAGCGTTCGCCCAGGCACTCCCACCGTTTCCCCGGCCACTCCTGCGTTTTTTCCGGAAACGGTAGCGTTTTCAGCCACACGCCCCTGAAACGCCGTGTTTCCGCCCAGTAACACCCATTTCCTGTCAATCACATTACGATCGCCGGAGCGATGAAAAAGCCGTGAGTAAAAATACTTTCTTCATAGTAAAGTTACTTGGCGCAGTCGCAGTGCGAACATTGCGCATGCGTACTAAGCGGATTTTCACTGCGATGCGATGAAAAATACCGAGCGAACAACTCGGAATGAGGGCCAAGGTGCGTTCTCTTGTCTTGGATATAAGTAAGGATATACTTGAAGTTTTATTGTTGGCATTATAAGATTTCTGCAGGTTCTGTTTTTCATAGACCATCATAGTGTATATCTTTAACTAATCTTGCTCTTTTTCTATAAATTTCAACATCCGATCAATTTCTTCTGGTTCGGATATATTCTCCTTTTGTAATTGATCTCAGAGTGACGGGATAATGGGAACTGATGTGGTGTAAAATGCTGTTGGCGGACGTGGTCTTACAGAAAACAGCGGCGATGATTTCTCCAACAGCTGTTTTGGAAATCTACAAGTCATGAATAGTATTATTATTGTGACTTATATCCAATGTAAGTTTAAGTACTAAGTCGCTATTATTAAGAAGTTTAATAATTTTTCTAGACGGGTTTATATTAACACTCTACGGGAGCGGGCAGAGGAAGGTGAGGAATCCACCTCAGATGTTATAGATTACTCCAGATCAATCCTAAGAAAAAATGTAAAAAAAAAAACTTTGTCCCTAGCCCTCAAATATACACCCAAGTACAGCTATTCACTGAACTATTCTCCAACCAGCGCAATAATTAATATGATATTTAATCTACACACAGTGCAAAAAAGACACAAAGGGTACCATAGCAAATTATTGGTTGATAGTGTAATCCCATACATTTTATACAGTATGTCCATGATATCGTGCACATACGATGGATTATCTAATACAAATCTTCGTAAGTGCTTAACCACAAAAATGCTGGCTTTTTCCGTTATACTTTCAATACCAGAGACAAAAGGGGCTACCGGATTGTACATGTACAGTACTAATGAACTTTCGGCAATAAGCACAGCGTATAAACATTAGGATCAATTACTTTGAGGAAATTAAAATCAGACTTGGTTATAGTTCCACCATTAAAACCTCACTTAATGAGCTTTTCATAGAATATGAGTAAATTAGACGTAGAATTAAATCAGAGTCTCTGGTACGTAGTAGTGTCAGCTAGTTGACTGTATGTCTCCTTCAGTTTGTTTTTGTTTGTTTTTTTATTTTTTTCGTAGGATTGATCTGGAGTAATCTATAACATCTGAGGTGGATTCCTCACCTTCCTCTGCCCGCTCCCGTAGAGTGTTAATATCAACCCGTCTAGAAAAATTATTAAACTTCTTAACAATAGCGACTTAGTACTTAAACTTACATTGGATATAAGTCACAATAATAATACTATTCATGACTTGTAGATTTACAAAACAGCCGTTGGAGAAATCATCGCCGCTGTTTTCTGTAAGACCACGTCCGCCAACAGCATTTTACACCACATCAGTTCCCATTATCCCGTCACTCTGAGATCAATTACAAAAGGAGAATTTATCCGAACCAGAAGAAATTGATCGGATGTTGAAATTTATAGAAAAAGAGCAAGATTAGTTAAAGATATACACTATGATGGTCTATGAAAAACAGAACCTGCAGAAATCTTATAATGCCAACAATAAAACTTCAAGTATATCCTTACTTATATCCAAGACAAGAGAACGCACCTTGTGCCAAATAAGATACATTGTTGCATACTGTAAAGAGTGGATACACATCAATGCGTCATTACATAAATATCGATATATACTCAACACTGTTTATGATCTGAAGAAAGAATTTGATAAGACCATACAGATCATCTGGAAGATATCAACAAATTTACGTGATAATTTGTTAAGAAGTCACTTTTCCAAGCATCAGAGAAATAATCCATCATTATCTGTCTGTTATCCCTGTGGACCATGTCAAGCATGCCAATATATTCATATCACTCAGAAGTTCTCTGACAGAAATAACAATAAAACAGAAATAAAAAAGATTCATTAACTGCGCCACACATTTTGTGTAATTTACTGCTTAATAGGCCCATTCATTTATAAATATATCGGCATGACTAAGATGCTTTTTAAAAACCAAAATTGGATCATGTGTATATCATTAAAAATACACAAAGAGATATAAGCAACATGAAGAAAATTACAAGTTTTGGCGTGACACTTTCTACGATTCCACACTAGTAATCACAAAAAGGTGAAAATTTATGATCTAGAACAGTTTGAGCTAGGTATAAGTGGTGGTAACATTACTAAGTAGTCACTAAAGAAAAATCTAGATACATATGCCTGTTGAATACTATGACTTCATTAGGATTAAATAAGGAGATACGCTACACATCCTTTATTTGAAAATCTGGGGCCATATGTCAAAATCATATCCTTGGTATCCTTTTTAATGCTTATTAATGGTGAGTTTACTTCATATCCATAACATGGATTATCAAAGAGGCCGCTGAACCTATATCTGTCCTTACGCTATGCTACCTTGATCCATTCTAATCTTTTACCCTAAATGTTAGAGTAGAATGCCAATATGCTTGTTTGTGCTTAATAGAAGTACATATCTCATGGTGTATGCATGCACAAACATTATATTTACAGTAAAAAGTTTTAATAACTTGGGTCACTAGGCATATCATGTCATCATTTTCCTAAATAGGATCTGTTATGTTAAAATATCCCGTTACATTGTTACCAACATAACATACGAGTATTGTTACTATTCAATTTAATTTAATGCATCTGTGTCTTATTTAAACAATATATATTTATCAAATATATTATGATTCTGGAACACATAATACTGGTGTAGATAGGAAGATTGCCCATGATCACATAGTTTCATTTGTTTAAAATTCATACCCCCATAAGGGTATTACATTAGCAAAATATAGGAATATATAAGATTCATCATGATAAATTCAGTTATATCATCTGTCATGTTGATATTCTATTTACAATATTTAGTGTTAAAACATGCATGAAACATCTTAGATTTAGGAACATTTGGAAATATTTATGCCAAGCACATATCTATATGACACAGGGACCTATATGATTACTGTATACTGAGTTAACTAGTTAGTCAGAAATCATTACAGATCTCTTGTTTTGTTTAGCGATCTTATATATCATGATTCATATCTTTGTAGTGACCTGTAGTATATGTGTATATACCAAAATCATCATGTAAAGGATTACAGTAGCCGGAACTGCTTATTATCGGTTTTCATATGTATGTCAGTGTGAGAATACGGTATCTTATTTAAACACTATATATTTATCATATATATTATGAATCTGGAACACATAATAACGGTGCAGATAGTCAGATTGCACATGATCACATAGTATTATTTGTTTAAAAATTATACCAAAATTATAGGATGGTATCCTTTTTAATGCTTATTAATGGTGGGTTTACTTCATATCTATAACATGGATTGTCAAAGAGGCCGCTGAACCTATATCTGTCCTTACGCTATGCTACCTTTATCCATTCTAATCTTTTACCCTAAATGTTAGAGTAGAATGCCAATATGCTTGTTTGTGCTTAATAGAAGTACATATCTCATGGTGTATGCATGCACAAACATTATATTTACAGTAAAAAGTTTTAATAACTTGGGTCACTAGGCATATCATATCATCATTTTCCTAAATAGGATCTGTTATGTTAAAATAGCCCGTTACATTATTACCAACATAACATACGAGTATTGTTACTATTCAATTTAATGCATCTGTGTCTTATTTAAACTATATATATTTATCAAATATATTATGATTCTGGAACACATAATACTGGTGTAGATAGGAAGATTGTCCATGATAACATAGTATTATTTGTTTAAAATTCATACCCTCATAAGGGTATTACATTAGCAAAATATAGGAATATATAAGATTCATCATGATAAATTCAGTTATATCATCTGTCATGTTGATATTCTATTTACAATATTTAGTGTTAAAACATGCATGAAACATCTTAGATTTAGGAACGTTTGGAAATATTTATGCCAAGCACATAGCTATATGACACAGGGACCTATATGATTAGTGTATACTGAGTTAACTAGTTAGTCAGAAATCATTGCAGATCTCTTGTTTTGTTTAGCGATCTTATATATCATGATTCATATCTTTGTAGTGACCTGTAGTATATGTGTATATACCAAAATCATCATGTAAAGGATTACAGTAGCCAGAACTGCTTATTATCGGTTTTCATATGTATGTCAGTGTGAGAATACGGTATCTTATTTAAACGCTATATATTTATCATATATATTATGATTCTGGAACACATAATACTGGTGCAGATAGTCAGATTGCACATGATCACATAGTATTATTTGTTTAAAAATTGTACCAAAATTATAGGATGGTATCCTTTTTAATGCTTATTAATGGTGGGTTTACTTCATATCCATAACATGGATTGTCAAAGAGGCCGCTGAACCTATATCTGTCCTTACGCTATGCTACCTTGATCCATTCTAATCTTTTACCCTAAATGTTAGAGTAGAATGCCAATATGCTTGTTTGTGCTTAATAGAAGTACATATCTCATGGTGTATGCATGCACAAACATTATATTTACAGTAAAAAGTTTTAATAACTTGGGTCACTAGGCATATCATGTCATCATTTTCCTAAATAGGATCTGTTATGTTAAAATAGCCCGTTACATTATTACCAACATAACATACGAGTATTGTTACTATTCAATTTAATGCATCTGTGTCTTATTTAAACGATATATATTTATCAAATATATTATGATTCTGGAACACATAATACTGGTGTATATAGGAAGATTGCCCATGATCACATAGTATTATTTGTTTAAAATTCATACCCCCATAAGGGTATTACATTAGCAAAATATAGGAATATATAAGATTCATCATGATAAATTCAGTTATATCATCTGTCATGTTGATATTCTATTTACAATATTTAGTGTTACAACATGCATGAAACATCTTAGATTTAGGAACGTTTGGAAATATTTATGCCAAGCACATATCTATATGACACTGGGACCTATATGATTAGTGTATACTGAGTTAACTAGTTAGTCAGAAATCATTACAGATCTCTTGTTTTGTTTAGCGATCTTATATATCATGATTCATATCTTTGTAGTGACCTGTAGTATATGTGTATATACCAAAATCATCATGTAAAGGATTACAGTAGCCAGAACTGCTTTTTATCGGTTTTTATATGTATGTCAGTGTGAGAATACGGTATCTTATTTAAACGCTAAATATTTATCATATATATTATGATTCTGGAACACATAATACTGGTGCAGATAGTCAGATTGCACATGATCACAAAGTATCATTTGTTTAAAAATTATACCAAAATTATAGGATACATATCCAGTGGAATTGCCCTGGGGATTATCACAAACTTGGGATGGTGTTACATGCTACCTATTATAGTCTGTTAAATAGAGTTGATTTGTTTTGTTTTTTTAATTCACATTCAATACCATTCATATATATCAATCCCATTAGTTTACCAAGTTGCAATGTTACAGATGCGCTAATGCACTGTCCTAGCATAATTGGGCAATTTATTATCGGTTTTCATATGTATGTCAGTGTGAGAATACGGTATCTTATTTAAACGCTATATATTTATCATATATATTATGATTCTGGAACACATAATACTGGTGCAGATAGTCAGATTGCACATGATCACATAGTATTATTTGTTTAAAAATTATACCAAAATTATAGGATAAATATCCAGTGGAATTGCCCTGGGGATTATCACAAACTTGGGATGGTGATACATGCTACCTATTATATAGCCTGTTCCCTAGAATTGATTTTTTTTTTAATTCACATTCAATACCATTTATATATATATCAATCCCATTAGCTTACCAAGTTGCAATGTTACAGATGCGCTAATGCACTGTCCTAGCATAATTGGGCAAAACAACAATTCGCACAACCGTCGTTGAAACGGCGAACTAACAATTTGCAACGCCCTCGATTGGACATAACAGCATAAAGAAGAATGCTAGTCCGTTGGCTATGTGGATACATCACGGCTGTATCAACCCGAGCAAACGCAGCCCGCGTCGACCAAAAATGAATGATTTCGCCCATCAATTTGTTAACTAGTTATGCCACAGAGGCATGTAGTGCCTAATGGCTCATTGTGGTCATTAGTTCCTAGATCAGCCTTAAAATGTGGGGAAGTGAACCTTCAGTCCTCGAGCTGTTGTTGAACTACACATACCAGCATGCCCTGCAACAGTTTTGCTACATTGTTGATGTAAGCATTTTGCTATATCAATGTGTTAACTAGTTATGCCACAGAGGCGTGTAGTGCCTCATGGCTTATTGAGGTCATTAGTTCCTAGATAATGGATAGGCAGAATTCTAATATTCGACCATCAATTTGTTAACTAGTTATGCCACAGAGCCATGTGGTGCCTCATGGCTCATTGTGGTCATTAGTTCCTAGATCATATCCAATTCGTCCATGAATTTGTTAACTAGTTATGCCACAGAGGCATGTAGTGCCTCATGGCTCATTGTGGTTATTAGTTCCTAGATCATCTTTAAAACATGGGGAGGTGAACCTTCAGTCCTCGAGCTGTTGTTGAACTACACATACCTGCATGCCCTGCAACTGTTTTGCTTCATTGTTGATGTAAGCATTTTGTTATATCAAAGTAGTGCCTCATGGCTTATTGAGGACATTAGTTCCTAGATAATGGAAAGGCTGAATTCTTATCTATATTGGTAGAGCAGAGATAATGGCAGTTGCCATGTGCAGCCAAAAGGTACCTTTTAATAATAAAGAAATTGTAAATATATATGTGTGCATATAGGAAACAGGCCTGAAAATGACCTTATTTTAAACATGTCATTTGTGATTTTACAGCAACAAAGCTCAAGGTATGTCAATTCAAAGATAATTAAAAATATATGGGGTTCTGATACAGTGTATACTAAAATATTTGCTACCCCGCTGTTGTATAATATAAATTAGAATTTTCTAAATGCTGTTTAATTCGTAATAAAATCAAGATATCTATATAGTTTTGCTATTTTTCCCGATTCTCAGGGGCAAGTATATGTTTATATGTGTGTGTATATATATATATATATATATATATATATATATATTTATATAATTATGCCCTGCAGAAGTTTTGCATCATTGTTTGTGTAAGCATCTTGGTATGTATTCACTAAGCAGGGATAACCCTGTTCAAACCCAGTTGACCAAAATGTTTTGCTTCACTGGTTGTGTAAGCATTTTGGTATGTATTCACTAATCAGGGGTAACCCTGTTCAGCCCAATTTACCAAAAGGTAAGTAACCCTCTAACTGATATGTTTTAATCATTATAAACAGAAACTAATATTCGGCCGCCCATCAATTTGTTAACTAGTTATGCCACAGAGGCATGTAGTGCATTATGGCTCATTGAGGTCATTAGTTCCTAGATAATGGAAAGGCAGAATTCTAATATTCGCCCATCAATTTGTTAACTAGTTATGCCACAGAGCCATGTAGTGCCTCATGGCTCATTGTGGTCATTAGTTCCTAGATCATTTCCAATTCGCCCATCAATTTTTTAACTAGTTATGCCACAGAGGCATGTAGTACCTCATGGCTCATTGTGGTCATTAGTTCTTAGATCATCGTTAAAACATGGGGAGGTGAACCCTCATTCCTCGAGCTGTATGAGGTCTGGACATGTCACGATGTAATATACAGTAATATATGGTGCTCAGCTATATAAATTGTTTAATACACAGTAATATGTGGTATGCTTGCAGCGTTACACACGTTGTAATACACTGTAATATGTGGTCTGTATACAGTGCTATACACTCTTTAATACACTGTAATATGTGGTCTGTATGCATCGATATAAATGGTTTAATACACAGTAATATGTGGTAGTTGGTGTAAATCTTTTTTCATTAATATACAGGTCTGGACATGTAACGCTGTAATACCGACAAGTCTGGTCATGTCTGCTTGCAATCAAAGTTCAGCGATCGGCCACAATAAAGATAAACTTTTTAGTGCTATTTAACACAAAGTAACATATGTCATGTATGCAACGATATATAGGTTGTAATATACAGTTAAGCTTTTTAAATATTCTTCAATTTAAAACCAAATACGCTGTTTCTACATATGTTTGCAAAAAATAACATGTGAGAATGTCATTTTGAAATTTGTGCTGTCGTCATGCATGGCCATTAAAATCAATATGCTTTTTAAATCAGTACCAGGTGTGATGCTTCCGTGCATCTAAGAAAAGGGACACGGTCATTAAATCAATATGCTTTTTAAACCAGTATCATGTGTGACATAGTATGATTTTTAAATAGTACCATATGTAGCATGCATGAAGTTTCATCTGCTGGAATGTAAGAACATTTTGTGTTACTTTAAAATATATCTTTTTTTGTGTGTGTCATATGTGAAATTCTTTTCAAAGCAATTATCTTTTAATACAGTTTAATATCGAACTCTATAAATTTTATATAATATTTTATATAAAAGCGATATCAAACACTATAATTTAATATTAAAGGAGGCGTTACCCAGGAGAAAGGGGTGGAGCAACTGTCACTTTAACAGAAAGGTGGTCTTTCTCTACTGGGGTATGACCACCACCTTTGCTCCTAGGAAGGCACCCTGATACAGCAGCACCTGGGAAGCAGACACTACTGCTTTTTTACCATAAATAATCAGTTAAAGCCAACTACAGGTAAGCCTACCTGCCCTGGACATTTAAATATATCAACTGTCTATGGGGGTCATTACGAGTTGATCGCACCAAGCAACTTTTTGCTGCTGGTGCGATCAACTAATCTCCGTCTATGTATTTTAGCATAGCAGGGCTGCATTCGCTTGTGCAGCCCTGCTATGCTAAAAAAGTTTCACTCAAAACAAGACCAGCCCTGGACATACTTACCCTGTGCGACGGATCCAGCGATGAAGGTCCCGGCTGTGACGTCAGAAATCTGCCCTCTGTTCTCCTGGACACACCTGCGTTTCTCTTACCACTCCCCTAAAACATCAGGAAATGGTGAGTATATTCCCCCGGAACGCCTCTCGCCTGTCCATCTTCTTGCGTTCGCCGCTGCGATCACATTTGTCGTTGGCGTTGCCTGGCGACGATCATCGCCAGGCAACGACGCGGGTGTGCAACGTGACCGCCGGGCATGTGCATTTCCGACCCATTTGCACCGCAGCGAATAACCGCTGTGTGCGAACGGGTCGGAATGACCCCCCATATACTTATTCAATTGTGTACTAATCAAGGAAGACTATGGTGCCATTTATCAATGATCGCATTTGCAATGCAATCTGGGGGTGATATTAGCACCCAGGATCGCATTACAAAATGCGATCACATCGGTTGAATGTATCACCCGGCACAGGCATGGACAGGAACCCGTCCCTGTGATGTGCTGAATACACTTCTAGGGCTTCTGCACAGTCAGTCTTACCGCCAAGCACAGGGGCCATTTCCGGCAGAGGGTTCCTAGGGAACCCTGCCGGACCTACATCTCGTGAAGTGTAGCCCATAGACCCTAGCGGTTTTAGGTGCAGGCTAGCTGTCCGCCCCCTGCTTGGTGCCCCCCCCGCTGGCCGCTTCCCGCTACTGACTTCCGCCCAACTTCACGTTGGGTGGAATTGAAGTATGAAGTGGCCGCAGAGATGGTCGGGAGGCGGGGGACCTACTGCCGCTGTCGGACCTGGTGAGTAAGGACACACACGCACACTCTCTCTCTATAGAGAGACTCTACCTGGCGCAATGTGCGTAAGGGGCTCTACCTGGCGTAACATGCATAAAATGGGCTCTACCTTGTGTAACATGCATAAAAGGGGCTTTACATGGTGTATTGTGTATAAGGGGCTCTACTCTACTGTGATGTAATGCGTTTAAGGGGCTTAACATAGCATAATGTGAATAAGGGGTACTACTGTGTGGTGTAATGTGAATGACGGACTCTATTGTGCGTTGTAATGTGAATTGGTAATATACCGTGGTCACGCCCCTTCCCTATGAAGCCCTATGAAGTCCCTTTAAGGACTATGTGGGGGAGGGCGCAAATTCATTGTTTGCAGGAGGGCACCGAACACCCTAGTGCCTTCAGTGCACATGGTTTTGCCCATTAGAGAACAAATTTGCTGCTGCAATCAAATCTGAATTAGGCCCTGAATTAGGCCCATAGTCTCATAGAAGAGATTTTTTATGATTTTGCCAACAACCCTTTCAAGAACCAAAGGCACAGTTTTTAAGAACACTGTCCTCAGCTCTTAACCATTGGTATTTTGGAGCAGCATTTCAGATATTTAATATTGATCAGTATAATAAATATATAATTCACAATAGTACATGAAAATAAATCCTTAACACATAAACCATGGTTTTACATTCTAACATATAGCCGTAGCAGTTAATTTGTTGTGCCCATAGACAGGTACCTGTTAGCGCGGATATAGAACAATTCCATTTATTACATGTTACTTGCCATGATTAGCAAGTATCTAAAATTAACAAAACATTCAACTGTTCTAAATGTCTGTATACTGTAGTTAAACACTGAATCATCTTGTTACATTGAAACCCACATCCATTTGAATTGAGTGAAGGAAATGTTTTCATTGAGGTTATTAAATGAAAGTCTTTTAAGTTCACACTTTCCTTTCAGAACAAGCACATCAAAACATCCTCTTGTAAAATGTTTAACAAGAACATATGTCCAGACAATGCAGGGTTATTAGTAGTCTGTAGCATTTTACATCTCACATGGCACTGCAATAACTTTTCAAAATGCGCAATGTAAATTTTAACACATTTTGTATTACTAATGCAAACTTTATAACGTAAGGAAAGTCAATTCAATAGAATACAGTAAACCAAAAAATGTGTGCATTTGGTTCTCACTCTAACAGGCTGTTCTTGTTAAAACCAGCCCAAGCTAGCAATTTAATCCCAATAAGAAACAGATAAAATTACTTCATTATTAGCAAATATGATGGGTTAGAATTGATATGCCAATGGTTGGGAGGCCAGTCGTCAGAATACCGACCGCGCATCCCGATGGTGAGAATACCATCAGGATTAAGGTAAGTATACTTAACCTACCCTCAACGCCCCCTAACCTTAAACCACCCTTTCCATAGCCTAAACCTCACCCCACCGCCCGCCAGCAGCCTAACCCTAACCCGCCGGGGGTACCTAAACCTAACACATCTCCCCACAGCCTAAACCTAACCATCCTCCTGCAGCCTTAACCTAACCTCCCCCCCCCCCACACACACACATATGGCTTACCTGTCTGATGGCCCAGCAAACATTAATTTGGGATTCCAGCGGTTAGGATTCCGGCACCTGGATTGTGATCCTAGTCAGGATACCCGCGCCAGCATTCCAACCAGTGTTGATATTTCAACAGCCGGGATCCTGACCGCTGGGGTCCTAGCCAGATCCCAATAAGACAAAACCCAAAACAAACCAGCAATGATGAAAATAGCACATGAATAAGAAATGCTTAATATCCACCTCTAGCCAAGTTTGTAATGCTCAAAACAGGAAACAATGCAGAGAATATAACTAAAATGCAAAATATAAATTGTTTGAGAAAAATAATTTAATCTAGGGCATGGCTCTCCCAAGTTAGGGTGCTAGTCTTGTAAATCCACCAGACAGGACAATCAGGAATAATGACAAGCCCAGATACTGGAGCAGGGGGAGTTTGACCAAATTGGGTAGGTGTGGTCATGCTCCCTCCTGAATTTTTATTTCAAAACTACTACCCGTGTCACCACGCACTGTGAATGCAGGTTTTGGGAATTAGTATGATCACACCACCCATAGCACATGCAGGGGGATAAATGAGACTGCTGTTGCTCAGGAACAGCAGCCTCCTTGGAACCTCTGCAGTCAGTGTTGGACTGGGGTATGAAGGACCCACCGGGGGAATGCAGTGGTAGGGTCCTATGTGTAGGGGTGTTGCCACTTGCCACATAGATTCGGATAACTATTAGTGCATGGTCTGGGTCCCTTGATAAATATATATATATATATATATATATATATATATGTAGAAAATATATGTACAGCGCCACTTGTGGGATAAATTCCAAAATTATGTCAAACTGATTAAAAAAGAATTAAAAAAGAAGAATATCTTTAAAAACACACACACTCCCTTGTTTTAGGTGTCTGCCACCCCCTAAAAATGCAATGCTGGTGGAGTAATGCTAAAAGGTATGGAAAAAGTGGGGGATAGGGGTACCGGCGACATGTGTTGTTTAAAAAGTATGTACTAAAAAACTAAAAAACTCCTGAATTTATGAGCCAAAAAATATATATATAAAAAAATCCAAATTTAATACAATATAAAAGTTAATAGATAAAAAGTACAAATTTTCAATAGATAAAAATATATAAATATAAGATAGGAGATTAGACTTAGCTTTAAAAATAATAAGCAGGGGGTCAGTGCAGGGAACCCAACGCGTTTCGTCACATATGACTTCTTCAAAGGGTATAGTTTTTGGCTCATAAATTCAGGAGTTTTTTAGTACATACTTTTTAAACAACACATGTCGCCGGTACCCCTATCCCCCACTTTTTCCATATATATATATATATATATATATAGTAAATACTAATAGCGCATGCGATGTACCAAATTAATAACACCAATACACTGTAGAAAATACACCATAGTCCTGAGCAGTATGAGGTAACATATGTATTATGTGTAATTCAAGTGGAACCTGGAACCTGATACTTAGAGGAGGAGGTGGGGCTTCCCAGGCAGTGGGGCCCTCCGGGGGTTTCCCCTGTTTCCCTCTGGGCCAGTCCGACCCTGTCTGCAGTGTGTGCTGGGCTGCTTCAGCAGAACAGCAGTCTTTTCTCTCTCCCGGTCTGATATGCTACTGACCTGTGTAACCCACATATCCTTCCAGCTGGCCCAGGCAAGTAGTTCCCACTCCCCCAAGACTCGCCACCCCTGCCTGCAGTATTTGCACCTGCAGCCACAATACTTTTTTCAATCTAAATTTTTTTTTAATCCGTAAAAGTAAGAATTGCCATATACTAAAATAAAACAAATTTACAGTATAACAGGACAACATAACTATATATGTGACCTCTTGCGGGTCCAAATTATATCTGCCTTAAATCAATGCTAGGATACAAAAACATACAACATGCACACCAAAGAAATATATATACAACACAGAGCCCTGTAAAAAGATATACAATAGCTGTTTGACATGAAAGAAAATAGACACTACAGGACACTGTGAAATAGTTTTTAATAAAATCTCAACTCTCATTGTTTAAGACATTTTAGTGATTTGAAACAATTAGATGAGCATAGATTTATGTAATTAACCAACTGAAAGATAAAATAACAATTTGGTACTTTTATCTATTTGATTTATTGATCTGAATGTTAAGAGGATATTATGATGAAACATCAATGGTGTATCTATCATGAGTGCCCATAGGTCCAGGGAGGCCTGCACTGCACACCCTGCACCCACAATTGACCACTGATTTTCCTTCGTGGGTTCCCTGGCTCTCTCAGAAAGATGACACTGCACAAGACCTCAGAAAGACTCTGGGACTTTGCCAGAGTCCTTTCTCCCTTCTGTGCATGCTCCATTTTTATGAATTTATCACTGGAAAGATGCACTGCAGGAGAAGCATAGAGAGCCGGTGCAGCACGTGGGAGACACGATCAAACAGGTACGAGTGGGGTGTAATTTCATCGGGTGTGCACTGGAAATGGCCCCCCATTTCTTAATACACCCCTGTCCTCATTTGTGTTACTTGTTTGTGCAATATGTTGTGAAATGCTTGGAGCAACTTAGATGCTCTGCCATGGGTAGCAAATCATACTTTTCCTGAATTTCTTATCTTAATTGCATTATAGCCACTTAAAGTCACTTATAGTGTACCAGTGACACTGCATTAGTACTTTTTTTTACAAAAAAAATTGATATTAAGTTGCAGTTTAATCATAACAATACATGGTGCAAAGCTTTGCGCAGGTCACCTGTGTTTTCCTATTTTCCTCAGATTGCACACAGAAGCTACATGACATTTCACAGTCAGTATTTACTGTACTTTTTGTTGCACTTGTGATATGAAAAAAAGCGTATTTTGTGAA
Organism: Pseudophryne corroboree; assembly: GCF_028390025.1. Classification (NCBI taxonomy): domain Eukaryota; kingdom Metazoa; phylum Chordata; class Amphibia; order Anura; family Myobatrachidae; genus Pseudophryne; species Pseudophryne corroboree. The sequence continues at coordinate 736,590,949 of NC_086445.1, read as the reverse complement.
AAAGTTTTTGGCGGGACGCTTGGCATGACTAATGGGACTATTTAGCGAAGTTTGAGGAGAGGTATATGTGTGTAGATATATCTGTACTAGACCAGATAAAGCAAACAAACGGAAACAACACATTGGGGGATAATAAATTGTTTGAAAAGTCAGTTGGGTGTCTGTTTTTTCCTATCTTTTGGATAGGAAAAAACAGACACCCAACTGACTTTTCAAACAATTTAATACTCCCCATTGCCTCAATAACTAAACTTTAACATTATAGTATGGGTATTGCCAATTAAAAGTGTCTTTGTTACCATTCTATGTGGTCCTACAATATGTATCTGCTCTTTAGATATACTGTATTCTGGAACATCTTCTACCGCTATGAGATTTTTCTTAGTTTGAAGGTGATGCAGATACTTTTGACATTTTCAATAGTTAGCTTATCCTAAAAAGCATGCTCTGAGATGCTCTCAAAGTGCTGGGCAGGTCCTGTTATGTTGTGCCATTCGAACCAAAACTTTTTGTTATACAACCTCAGGTTTGCGCAATGAAAAGGTGAAGCGGCCTTAGTATCTTTCAATATGGTGGTAAAAACACAAATTCCCTATTAACATGAAAAGAAGCTGTATGAAAGATACCACTGGCGCTATACCTTAAAGATGACACCTAGTTTTTGCATAGGTACTGCTAATGCACCCAATATAAATGGGAAAAGAACACCCACTGGCATGGGGTAAATGACAATAAAACAATTTATTTTCACATAAATAAAATAGAATATACAATACACATTAAAAATCCATATATACGTGTGCAACTTGGCCAGGAATATCCAAGTAAAGTGACTTGTGCAAAAATTGAAGATCTCTCACCATATATAGAAGCTACGGTGGGCTAGCTTATTTTTAAGCAGATATGGTCCGAGGCTGAATTGTCTAGGCACCACCGCAGTAAACTTATCAGCATAGAGTCCTCCTGGTCCTGCCGGTGCACGCACCTCTGTCCAAACAATGCGTTTCGGTCTCTTAGATGACCTTTATCAAGATTGGATAGAGTATGGTCCTAACAGCAGTCTTTTTATACACCTCCTAATGGTCTTAATTGCATGTAATCACCGGCCTTCCGCACTTCCGGATTTCCCTCCCGGAAGTCACGCGATATGCGTTTCAGTGACTCATCTTCTCCATATCAACTTAATACTTCCGGACTCTCCTCCCGGAAGTAACGTGTTATGCGTGACAAAAGCATTCCAGTGACTGCATCCTGTTTGTTTAGATCATTGCTCAACTCTGTATTCCCGGACTTTCCACCCGGAAATAACAAATTATGCGTGTCAATCACTGAATACAGTTCCTTATAGGCTGGCCACACAACGCCATACTTCCTGGTTTTTACATAAAAAATTAAACCATATTGTACATTAATAGAGGGCTTTTATTTTGAAATTAATCACACAAAGTGCAGCCAGATTTAAGTGCAGTGCATCATATGTAAACATCACCATATACATGTAATATGTGCTGTGTTTGTCATTTTCAGCCATTTTTCTTCAGGGATCCATTCCTCCTTACCAATAGATGAGGAAATTCCCATAATCAATTAATAGGAGGGATTTAAGTAATTTGTGCCTATATCGGAGACAAAAGGAGAACACCCACACCTGACCTAACTTTGTGGTACTATGTATTCCCATCCAGTCCACCCCTATTACCCGGGTGGGTTTCCTTCTGTCTCCAGGCACTCCATAGGGGATCTCCCAATGCTCATGTAAAAAAACAGAAATATAAAAAAAATGTTAGTCCTTGTATACACAACATATTCATTAAAAAACTATGCTGTAAAAACAAATAAATACTTACTTTTTTAATACAATAAAATCGCTATGTATTAGTCCTTACTAATCTAAAAGCCACCTCAATTCAAAGTCAACATTATGACCCCAAAATTCTGACTGATTTTTTAGAATCCCTCAACCAGAATGATTTTAATATTCATCTCACTTTCACTCAGGGTAAAGAGCAGCTAGTGTTTTTAGATCTCAAGATATACATTGAGAATGAGAGGATCTGTACGCAAACACATCGTAAACCAACTGACTCCAATGCCTACCTGAACATAGATAGTGAGCATCATTAAAAATGGTTGGAGAATATTCCTGTTGGTCAGTACAAACATTTGAAAAGGAATTGTACAGACACAGCAGTGTTGGAAATACAGATGGAAGAAATGGTGGAGCGTTTCAGAGAAAAGGGCTATAATGATTCCACACTGGAGAAAGCTAAAGAGAACGTAACTAGTATAGACAGGAAGATCTTGCTAGCAGAAAAAGAACATTCAGAAACCAGTGATAACCCTTATGAGTGGGCATTCATCACACAGTATGGGGCCCACTAAAAAAAAGGTAGAGAAAATTTTTAAACAGAATTGGTGGATATTACAAGATGACCCAGTGATTGGGGAAGTCCTGTCCAATGAGACGGTTTTTATTTATAAAAAGGCCAAGTCCTTAAAAGATAAGTTGGTGAAGAGCAGTTTGCAAGACAATTCACTGGGAAGGAAATGTAATCAAGGGTTCAATAGATGTGGAGCATGCTTAATGTGTTGCACCACAACGAAGAAGGATATAGTCCGTAAAATGACGGAATTTGTGGTTAATGGCAAGAAACACAAGATTAGAGATTTTGTGACTTGTCATTCAAGAAATGTCATTTATCTCCTTGAATGTAAGTGCGGTCAGATTTATGTTGGGAAAAAATTCTAGTCCTTTGAAAAATAGAGTGGCTGAGCACATATATAATATTCGCAAAGGTCTGGTAACCCACCCTTTTAATGATCATTTTAGCAAAGTACACAATAAATGTGAAGGACACATCACACGGTATTTAGGGATCCAACAAATTAAACCGAATTGGAGAAACAGAGATCTTGAAAGACGACTTGCCCAGAGCGAAATGAGATGGATTTTTGATATGGATAATTTAAAACCATATGGTCATAATGTTGACTTTGAATTGAGGTGGCTTTTAGATTAGTAAGGACTAATACGTATCAATTTATTGTATTAAAAAAAGTAAGTATTTATTTGTTTTTACAGCATATTTTTTTAATGAATATGTTGTGTATACAAGGACTAACATTTGTTTTATATTTCTGTTTTTTTACATGAGCATTGGGAGATCCCCTATAGAGTGCCTGGAGACAGAAGGAAACCCACCCGGGTAATAGGGATGGACTGGATGGGAATACATAGTACCACAAAGTTAGGTCATGTGTGGGTGTTCTCCTTTTGTCTCCGATATAGGCACAAATTACTTAAATCCCTCCTATTAATTGATTATGGGAATTTCCTCATCTATTGGTAAGGAGGAATGGATCCCTAAAGGAAAATGGCTGAAAATGACAAACACAGCACATATTACATGTATATGGTGATGTTTACATATGATGCACTGCACTTAAATCTGGCTGCACTTTGTGTGATTAATTTCAAAATAAGAGCCCTCTATTAATGTACAATATGGTTTAATTTTTGATGTAAAAACCAGGAAGTATGGTGTGTTTGGCCAGCATATAAGGAACTGGATTCAGTGATTGACACGCATAATATGTTATTTCCGGGAGGAAAGTCTGGGAATATGGAGTTGAGCAATGATCTAAACAAACAGGATGCAGTCACTGGAACGCTTTTGTCACGCATAACACATTACTTCCGGGAGGAGAGTCCGGAAGTATTTAGTTGATATGGACGAGATGAGTCACTGGAACGCATATTGCGTGACTTCCAGGAGGGAAATCTGGAAGTGCGGGAGGCCGGTGATTACATGCAATTAAGACCATTAGGAGGTGTATAAAAAGACTGCTGTTAGGACCATACTCTATCCAATCTTGATAAAGGTCATCTAAGAGACCGAAACACGTTGTTTGGACAGAGGTGCGCACACCGGCAGGACCAGGAGGACTCTAAGCTGATAAGTTTACTGCGGTGGTGCCTAGGCAATTCAGCCTTGGACCATATCGGCTTAAATATAAGCTAGCCCACCGTAGCTTCTATATATGGTGAGAGATCTCCAATTTTTGCACGAGTAATTTTACTTGGATATTCCTGGCCGAGTTGCACACGTATATATGGATTTTTAATGTGTATTGTATATTCTATTTTATTTATGTGAAAATAAATTGTTTTATTGTCATTTACCCCATGCCAGTGGGTGTTCTTTTCCCATTTATATTGGGTGTGTTAGCACCTATGCAAAAATTAGGTGTCATCTTTAAGGTATAGCGCCAGTGGTGTCTTTCATACAGCTTCTTTTCATGTTGTGCCATTCGCAAACACAGGGAAGTAGTGTAATCAGCATGTCACATTCAAAATGCTGACACTGACAAAATTTCAACATGTCAAAAATTACATTATGAATATCGACACAGGAAATTAGGGGGAGGCTGCAAATAGTTTTAGGGTTAGGCTTCAATTAAGACTGGGCTGTAATTAGGGTAATGTCTAGGCTCAAATTAGATTTAGGCAACAATTTGAGTATTCACATACTGACTGTCATCATTCATAATGTTGACATGTTGAACAGGTAAACATTTTGTTAGTGTTGACATTGTCAATACTGACATGCTAAAGGTCAACATTTTGAACATGTACACATTCAGAATGTCAATGCTCAAACATTATGAGCATCATGCATTATGGTTTCAAAATAATGAATGTTGACATAACTTGCTGTACCCACAAAAATGTGTAACCACATAGTCGATCACAGATCACAGATCAAATTTTGTTCCACAGAACCAAAACTAAGTTTGTCAGGTCTATATAAGCAATCATTTCCAGATCTCTAGCATAACTCCTAAGTAAATCATTTTGGAGAAATAATGAAGAAAGCAAAAATAGAATTTTGATCATCATCATTCTGTGGTTTAGTTTTGATAGTTTAACAAGATCTCTCAGTTACCATTTCTTCCAGAATACTAATATGTATGTAGGCGCCCAAAATGTCTGCCTCATCTTTTGCAAGCTCCTGATCATCTCCATAAAACAGCTTAAATTCTCCACAAATGACCTATGAATCACCATAAATATCCAAGGACTTACCTTTAACTTGTACTACTCTACGCGGACATCTCATCATAACCAACGGATTGCATTCCTGTGCTGAGAGACACACTAGATTGAATCCTCTGCAACTCTCCACTGAGAAGTCCTTCAGTTTGGAATCTGCTGTACTCTGCATTGGACATCCCAGACAAGGTACTGTGGACTACAACCTATATTTGGCTCTATCCAGCCCCTCATTTAGTCATCATCCACCTCTGTTCTCTGAGCAACAAATAACTCTGACTTCTTGCATTTTTCAACTAATATCAGTATACTCAGGCTCTGAATGGCTTAAGGGTCACCATTTCAAATAGCAGCATCCCAGCCATTCCCCAGGACAAAGGATATCACTACCCCCACAAGAAATCTACTTCAAAGGCCCCTCACACTGAGACTTTTCACACCTACACAGTAGGAATTGGATTCTAATACCTTCCACAAGCTTGCCCTGTTCCATAATAATTTACTAAAACAGCAACAGAAAAGTAAAGTTATTTTATTTATCACTTGTTTCAAATATACACATTGGATTATTGGAGCAGCAATAGGTTATAGCAATAACTCTGTTCATGTACCCATTATAATGTTTGGATCACATATCGAATTGGGGGAAAATAAATAAATATATATATATATATCTATATATATATATATATAGTCAAGCAGAGACTCGGCACTCCCATGTGTAATCAGCAAAACTTGGTCCGGTGCCCTCATAACTGCATGGCAGCAGTAAATATAGAATCCTCACCAGCGGCACACAGGACACAGTCACAGAGACATTAAATGGATATCAACGTTTCAAACCTTTACTGGTTTTTCGTCAGGATACAGACGAAAAACCAGTAAATACAGACGATCTGTATCCTGACGAAAAACAGTAAGGGTTTGAAACGTTGATATCCATTTAATGTCTCTATGACTGTGTCCTGTGTGCCACTGGTGAGGATTTTATATATATATATATATATATACACACAGTTTTCTCTCCCTCTCTCATCATCATTTGCAGCTTATACTTATAGTAATCTGTCATTGATGACTCAATGTATACGTACGTATTCCTCCAGCTTCATTCTTTCACTCTGCCCACCACGTTCCGCAGTTCCTATTACACCATCACAGGCTTCTATCCTCCAATCCCTTGGCTTTTTAAAAAGAAAACACAGGCGCATTCGTGGGAAGCGAGCAGGCCGGAAACTTCTTTTCCCCAGTAACCACCTAACTCTTTTGCCCACCTGCTCACCCCCAGCTTCAAAGAACAATCAAGTAGAAGTGATACCCAAAAGACGGCACTGTGCTTTGAAGAACAGAACTGTAAATTCTTGCTTGGTAAGCCCCATACCCAGAGCTCCTGCACCTAACATAAAGAAAACTGAAGGCACACTGGTATGCCCAATCAGGTCAGTCCTTTGTAATGCCAGATCTATAAGAAACAAGACCGCAACAATTGCTGACCTTATTGAATCTGCAGATCTAGCCTGTATTACAGAGACCTGGCTAGATGAAAATGCAGCACCTATATTGGAGGCTGCAGTCCCAGCAAACTACTCTGTAATCCACAACTCAAGACTGGACCGCAGAGGTGGTGGGGTTGCTATCTGCTTCAAAAAAACATTAAACTTAGGGTCCACCCTATTGAAATTGCTCGCTCATTCGAGTGCATTGTTTCCCGGAGTTCGACAGGATTAGGTTTCAGAGTACTTCTCATTTACCGGCCCCATGGATATGGAAAGATATTTCTACAAGAAATTGCAGACACTGTTGCTGGCCTGGTCCTGGAACATCAAAGATGGCTCATCCTCAGGGATTTCAATGCATGGGTGGATGATGAGCTCTCATGCCTTGGCCAAGACCTCCTGTGCACAATGAATGGTCTGGGCTTCACACAGGTCATTCCTTCTGCCACACATGAAAGTGGTCACACTCTCGATGTTGTCTTTCAGATTGGATTAGAAGTCACTGACCTAAAAATAAACCCAGTCATCTGGTCAGACCACCACGCCCTTTGGTTCTCAGTTGCAACCCCTTAAATAAAATCTCTGCCCGTGGAGTTGACCAGGTATCGTCCAAGGAGGGGTATGACTCCCCGGGCTCTAACAGCAAATCTGGTTATCTCTGCTATACTGGGTGCCTGTGAAAATCCCTGTTCCCTAGTCCATTATTATAATAGGGATGTTATGGCTGCAATTGATATTATCTCCCTGTGCGTATAAGACCTCGTAAACCACAACGTCGAGCTCCCTGGTTCGACAACAGTGTTAGTGAGCTCAAGAAAAGGGGGCGTAGACTGGAAAGACGATGGAGGAAGACTAACCTAGTGGATGACAAAATAAAACTAATAAAGCATAATGAAGAATATCAATCGACAATCACCCGTAAGAAATCACAGTTTCTATCAAATGAGATCACGGCAGCAAACAATAGGCCAGCTCAACTTTTCCGCACAGTGGAGATGCTTTGAAAGCCAGCATGCCTGCAGACTGATGAAACCCTCTCCCAGGCAAGATGCAACGAGTTTGCAAACTTCTTTGCAGATAAAATATCCACCATTCGGGCTGGAATCTCCACAGTGCCATCAAAGTAGTGTCAAACTACAAAACCTGCCAATATAAGCCACCTGCCTTCATGGACTAGCTTTCACCCAGTGGATGTAAAGGACATTGCTGAAATTGCTCGGATTTTGCGTCCCACCACCTGTGATCTGGACCCTGCCTCAACCAAGCTTCTAATAGGTTGTATGGATATAATTGGTCCTGTCTTTGCAAAAATTGTTCAATGCTCTTTGAGACAGGCATATTTCCTGGACCCCTAAAGGAAGCAATTGTTAGACCTCTTCTTAAAAAATCTAATTTAGATCACAACTGCATGACCAACTATAGACGGTATCAAACCTTCCTTTTCTAGGAAAGGTTATTGAGAAAGTGGTTGCAAATCAACTGGGAACCTGCCTGACAACCCATGATATCTATGATCCATTCCAATCAGGATTCAGGAGAAGACATAGCACTGAAACAGCCCTGGTGTGTGTGTTAAATGATCTTCTGACGGCAAGAGACAGAGGCGACTGTTCAATATTAATCCTTCTGGATCTCTCTGCAGCATTTGATACCGTGGACCATGGGCTTCTGATTGAGCGTCTGATACATTTTTGTGGACTAGATGGCACAGTCCTAAATTGGTTCAAATCATTTCTCACAGGCAGGTCACAGAGAGTTTCGTCTGGACTATACTCATCACCATCAGTGCCATTGCCATGTGGTGTCCCACAAGGTTCTATACTATCCCCCATGCTTTTTGCAGTATACATGCTCCCGCTGGATGAAATAATCAGGCGCCATGGGCTTGTCTACCACTGCTATGCAGATGATACACAACTGTACTTGTCCTTTGCTCCGGGCACTGATAACCCAATAGCAACCCTAAATGGCTGTCTAGCTGAACTCCAGGAGTGGATGAGTGCTAGTTGGCTGTGACTGAACCCGGATAAAACAGAGGTCCTTATGATAGGACCGCAACATCAAAGGACAAGACTGCAGCATAGCCAACCAACTAGACTTACACTTGGGGGTTCGGAATTACAAACCACCATGTGCGGAATCTTGGCGTTGTCCTGGATGGTGGCTTGACTCTTAAACATCAGATATCAGCCACAATCAAATCCTCATTCTTTCACCTGTGGAACATAGCCAGAATCAAGCACTTAATTCCCTCAGATGATCTGCCAAAAGTCATCCACGCATTTGTATCATCTCGATTAGACTACTGTAATGCCCTCTACCTTGGTCTCCCAGCAAAAGAATTGCACCGCTTACAGCTGGTGCAAAACACAGCTGCCAGGCTGTTAACCAACCAGCCCCGTTCTAGCCACATAACACCCATACTCTACTCCCTTCACTGGCTGCCTGTAAGATGGCGAATCATCTTCAAGATTGGCTTACTGAGTTTCAAAGCACTACATGACCAGGGCCCAAGGTACCTGAAGCAGCTACTGACCCCCTAATGCCCCACTCGATTACTGCGATCTGTAGATGAAGGACTTTTAGCAATACCTAGAATCTCCCGTAATTCATCTGGGGGTCGAGCTTTTAGTCATGCGGCTCCGACTCTATGGAACTCACTTCCCCGGACAGTGCGAGAGGCCCCAACTATAGAATCCTTCAAAAGTAGACTCAAGACTTTCCTGTTTACTCAAGCATTTCCATAATGTCCCCTTAGTATCTCGATGTTTATGTATTTTATGAAAAGCTGTTCTGTACTTCATTATTTTCTGTACTATATTATGCTATGTATCTGTTAAGCGCCTTGAGTCCTATTGGAGAAAGAGCGCTATATAAATAAAATTATTATTATTATTATTATTATTATAAGCTTGTGGGTTTTTGAAGACATCGTTTGAAAGAAAGGTAACACTGAATCAGAAACGTTTTTATTGAGAAATCTTTTATTATGTTACATCTCTAAACTTTATTGATGCATCTTATAATTCAGGTTAAAGATTTAGAAAATATGACAAGATATGTTCTTTTTAATTCTAGCAATATTTTGTGTAGCTTTTGAGATAAACAATGAAAAACAAGGGTGCATAAACTACCCTTAAACCAGATAAATAGCATTGCAATAAGACTACTTGTGGTTTATGGAAAATGGTTGTAGAGCATACTGTAGATATAATCATTGTACAGTGGAGAAACGTGAATTTTGTTTGTTTTTTGGACTGCAATAAGTTGTCCAATCCACAGATTTTTTTTGCATCAAGAAAGGAGGAGGAGCTTTCAGCAACGCTATCTAGCTTTTTTTCCACTAGGGGAATTTGCATTTATCCAGACAGGAAATATACACAAGGGTGATACATAGTAAGCAACGTAATTATTTTACTCATAGTGAGCTATATTGGAGATCTTATTCTGCTGTCCTATACTATGGATTGAATCACATATGCTAGTCTTGGACATTTGCAAATATATTTTTAAAACTAGTGGAGTTAACTTTCTGTTGAAATCTTTGTTCCTTACTGTTCACTGGCTGTTACAAACCACAGCTACTATATTGATATGCTCTTCCTATTGTGTGATCTATTACACCATTCTAATAGTAACTTTATGCTTTAAAATTTAACAAATAGGTAGAACTTCCATGTTGATAATAATAAATTATTATTATTATTATTATTTTCTATATGTATAATACACTTGTAATGGTTGTGTCTGTATAGTACATATAAATGTTTTTGAAGACATATATAACTGTATATGAACTATGGGGAATAAAAACAATTTTGAATTTTTTTCTGTTCGTTCGAGCATCACACAAACCTAATGGATGAATTTGGATTGCTTTTTCACTGTAGGACAGTAGAATAGCTTATTAACCTAGAAAGAAACTGAGGTATGTATTATCTCAATGTAACATCAGGGAGAAGAGCAATAAAGAAAAAAACCCAGATGCTTGACACTTGGCACGTGCAGTGTGCAGGCTCCTCAAGCCAAACATGGCAATATGTATATAAATATAAATATACGCACACTATATATATATATATATATATATATATATTGCACACCGAAACACAGACAGATATATATGTATGTATGTATATGTATATATATATATAAACAAAAAGATACTGAAACAGTGCTTCTGCCCAATTGTCCGTATTAAGTCATTTTAACCTTCAAGAATGCTTTTATTGCATATGAGGTCCACTTCCTGTGTTTCAGATGGCAGCCGCAATTCTCCTAGGAAACTGTTGTTGTGCAGTCTCAAATATAGCCTGGGATCCAAGAACACAGAGGAGAGAATATTAGCCACAGAGGGAGACCAGGAGGGAGGAGTCACCATTCCCCTACAAGCCCCCCTCATTCAAGGAAGAAAGAAAAACAAAAAAAGAGGAAAAAGGGGAGGAAGAAAAATACCTGTGAGATCTAAAGGACGTGGAATGTCAGAAAAACCAAACAAACTAATGGAAGACAGCCACAAAGGGGGAAGTACCAGCAAAATATTCAATCTGAGTAGATATTCACTCTCTAAAGAGGAAGAAGAGGTACTTCTAAAGGGTCTGAAATTCGCCCCCACCAGCGATCCAAATCCCTTTGATCTTTTTGTAGATCTGCAAAAATTTGTACGAAAAGTGAATCAAAAATACAGGAGGAAGAAGAAAATACTGTAGAGGGAAAAGAGGAAAAATTCAGGTTCAAACAAAAGTCGCATTTCTACCCGAAACACGTAACGGGAGCAAATATTGAATGCTTCAATTCTATCATGACAAAAGAACTAAGGAAGATCCCCAAAGGAAAAAAGAAAAACCTCACAAGAAGGGAATATGAAGCGATCAGATCCTTGCAAAGCAACACCGATCTAGTGGTTAAACCCACGGATAAAGTGGGGGGGTGGTGGTACTCATGGATCGCTATAAATACATCCATGAGATAGATAGACAATTAGGAGACACCTCAACGTACCAAAAATTGAGGAGTGATCCCACAGTCACAATCACAAAAAGGCTTGAAGAATTAACAAATAATGCATTAGAAATGGGGACTATATAAAAAGAAGAAGCAGAATATATCAACATAAGTGACCCCTCCATTCCTACCATTTACGTTCTACCCAAAATGCATAAACACTTGACTGAGCCACCAGGGCGTCCGATTATCACAGGTACCAATTGTATTACTTCCAACCTATCAGCTATGATAGATTCGTATCTGCAACCCCTGGTGGCAAAAACGCCATAGTTTCTGAAAGATACGGGGGATGTATTGCGCAAATTGGAACATATAGATTGGGAGGAAAAGTGATTTCTGATCAGTGCTGATGTAAGCACACTATACACAATCATAGATTGGAATAAAGGAGAGGAGGCGATTACACATTTTCTCGATACCAGTGACTATACTGGAGATCTGAAGGATTTAATCTTGGCTTCCATAGCATTCATTCTGGCTAATAATTATTTTTATTTCAATGGTAGCTATTTCTTACAACAGAAGGGAACAGCCATGGGTACCAGGTTTGCCCCCAGCTATGCAAACCTATTCATGGCTTATTGGGAACAACTCCATGTGGATGAGGCAAGAAGGCTGGGGGCAAACCTGGTATGCTGGTGGCATTTCATAGACGATGTGTTCTTCATATGGAGAGGGGATGAAGACTCTCTCCAAAAATTCTGTAATGAACTTAACTCAAATTAATTCAATATACATTTTACGTTTAATATCAGTAAAAAGGAATTGACTTTCCTTGATTTAGTCATTTTCATTGAGAATAAAAATATTTTCACTAAGACTCATAGAAAATCAACCGATTCCAATTCATACATCTCCATCAATAGCGAGCATCATGCTCGCTGGCTACAAAACATCCCCTTGGGACAATATAAACGCTTAAAAAGGAATTGTTCACAGGCAGAGGTTTTACAAACCCAAATTGAAGAAATGACCACCAGGTTTGAAGAAAAAGGTTACCCTGAATCTACTCTACAAGAAGCAAAAAGGAAAATAGAAAGTATAGATCGTGCAGAATTACTAGTCGGACGGAAGAAAAAGAAGAATAACACAAACAATTATGAATGGGCGTTTATCACCAAGTATGGGACGCACCATAAAAAAGTTGAACAACTGTTAAAAAAAACTGGAAATTATTGCTAGACGACCCTATCATAGGGAGTCATTTGCCATCTGTACCTAGGTTCATATATCGGAAAGCTAAGTCCCTGAGAAATAGTTTAGTTCAAAGTAGCCTTCCAGATACAAATATTAGAAAAACTCGCACTAAAGGATTCCACAAATGTTGTGAATGCCTTATGTGTAGGACTACTACACATAAAAATATAGAACAAAAATAACAGAGTTTGAGGCAAAAGGAAAAAAATATAAGATGAATGAGTTCAATACCTGCCATTCGAGAAATGTAATATAGTTGTTGGAGTGCAGGTGTGGACTCATTTATATTGGGAAAACGTCAAGACCTTTGGAAAAGAGGTCTTCTGAACATGTTTACAATATAAGAAAAGGGTTAATTTCTCATCCACTCTCTGACCATTTTGTTCACAAACATGAGAAATGTGAAAGGAACATTAAATGTTTTATTGGAATACAATTGGTACAAGCCAATTGGAAAAATAGGAATATTGAAAAGTTTTTGGCAAAAAGTGAGATGAGGTGGATTTTTGAAATTGACACAATAAAACCTAATGGCCACAATGTGGACTTCGAACTAAAATGGTTTTTGGATTAAAATTGTATGTGCAAATCTTGTCATAACCCTCTCGTATCATCTGTTGTCAAAAGGTCGATTAGTACATATATGACTAACTGTTTTATTCTTTATTTTTTATATATACCTTTGGAAAAAAACTTTGAAGAAATCCTGACTTATTTCAAGGGATGGACTGTGTAGGAATACTAAGTACTACACTAGAAATGGAATAAGCCAGGAAATCCTGGAAAAATGGAATATAGTGATTTTTCCCCATTCAAAGATGGCGCCGGTGGGGCACTAAAGAAGTGATCGAGAATCACCAAAAGAATATAAAGATAAGAGATTCACCGCATTCCTGAAATAACCAACAAAATTACAAAAGGCACCAACATAATGGACGGTATTTAATCTGAGAAAGAGGAGCCGCGAGTGTTACCGGAGGTGGAACGCAACCGGAAGTACACTTTGGAACGCAAAGCATCACTTCCGCTTCTGGAATGGTGGACCGGAGCATAATAAACAGGGAGCACAAAAAGCGACGGACAAGGGAGTTCCGGAGGAAAACGGCGGGAAATACGTAATTTCCTGCAATTAGGTTCCAATCAATAGGGTTTAAAAGGCGGAAGAGGAAGGAGCACAGTATCCAAACTTAAAAAAGGTGTTAATCACCAAAACGCGTTGCTTGGACATTGTGTTTCAACTTGGCTGGAAAGAAAAGGGGAAGGAGTATTGCCTGGACAGCCTGGAAAAGTCTCCTGCGGTGGTGCCGAGCTTTCCAGCCCCGGACCAGACCTGTTACTAACAGCCAGCCCACCGCAGTAACAAGGCATGGTGAGACTCAGTGACATTCCCATTTAAAGATCAGTACCAGCAAGTTGTATTTCATCAGATGCACATTGAATTTGGTGCATCACCATACATGTTTTATACACAATTTTTATTGTTATTTGTTTTCACAGTGTGTACATAGTGTGAATATGAAATACATTTATTTTAATTTTAAACCAGTGAGAGGCATCTAAGAATCATTCTCAGCACCAATTAGTGTGTCTATTTTTCACTGTTCAGCAGTCTCAAATATAAACACTAAAAAAGGGGGGGGGGTGAGAAAGGCGCTCTATATATTGTTCTATTAAAAAAGCATATACGGGGAAGGGGGTGGTATTGTGCGTACCAAATAGTGCTCAAATGAGTGCTCATAAGTAAAATCTTAACTGGGGTCATCAATCGTGATGTTTATCAGCAGCAGACTTAGCCAGTGGGACCTCTCAGTATGTCAGTCAGGTCCAATTTAGGCTTACAGATTTTCAGACAATTCATTTGGTGATTTCCATGTGAACAAAAAGAATTCACTCCATAGTGTAATAATTTTTAAAAACACTGAAGCTTAATTTGGTGCAAAATAAATAATAAAAAGTACAAATTAGCTTACTTTTAAGTAAAGCTGGAGAGGCGCTGGTACAGTGCAGTAAATCCTCAACGGGTTTCATCACTTAAGTCTGTATTCACAGGCTGGACTTCATCAGGAGGTCATGAAGGTGTGTCCAAAGTAGGAAAGGTGCAGTCTCATCATTTGTGCTTCTAGGGAGAGTTTAGGTTTTATCTCATCTAATACTGATTGATTTGTTCTTGATACAGTCCATGGAATACATATTTTCATCTCCAGCACCATAAATCCAAAGTGTCAACAATCTTTCTTCTTGACTGTCCAGCTTTCACACCCATACAATTTAACTGAAAACACCATAACTTGAATGAGTAGCGTCTTTGTATGCAAAGACACATTTTGTCTTATCAAGATTGCTCATGGCTTTTTTACCAAGTGCCATTCATCTTTGGATTTCTAGTCTGCTTGCTGTTTTAGTGTTGATTAGTGATTCTAGTAGGCTAAAACTATCTGCTGTTTCAATTTCTTATCCATTTTAGGGAAAATGACTAAGGTTGGCAGTTGTTAAAATCTTTGTTTTATTAAGATGTATGCATATAATGCATTCTCAAGCATTATTCTTTTATTTTAATTAGTAACTGTTTCAGATTGTCCTCATTTTCCACTAACAATGTGGTATCTTCAGCATAACATAAGTTATTGATAAGTCTTCCACCAATTTTTGCATTCCCCTTTTTTTTTCTTACATGGCCTTGAATCTCTGATGATTTGTTCTGCATACAGGTTGAGCAGAAATGGTGAGTGGGTGCAGCCTTGTTGTACAACTTTACTAATCTGTTTCTCCTTGATCTATTTGGACTAAAGCTTCTTGGTCTACAGTATGTAGAGATTCTGTTTGAAGATAGATGCTCTGGTATTCCAATATTTCTTAATTTGTTCCAGAGATTTTCATATATGACTCATTCAAAGGCCATACTCTAGTCCATAGGTTCTCAAACTCGGTCCTCAGGACCCCACACAGTGCATGTTTTGCAGGTAACCCAGCAGGTGCACAGGTGTATTCATTACTCACTGACACATTTTAAAAGGTCCACAGGTGGAGCTAATTATTTCACTTGCGATTCTGTGAGGAGATCTGCAAAACATGCACTGTGTGGGGTCCTGAGGACCGAGTTTGAGAACCTGTGCTCTAGTCAATTAAACACATATAGATGTTTCCTTGATATTCTTTGGTCATTTCAAGCATCCATATTACATCTGCTATGCTGTTTCTTGTGTCTCTTCATTTTCTAAACCCTGCTTGCATTTCAGGCAATTCACACTCTCACAATCTTGAGCAGGATCTTTCTAGCATGTAGAATAAGAGCAATTGTTTGATAATTTCCACAGTCATTTGGTTACCGTTCTTCAGTATTAGTATGAACACAGATCTTTTTCAGTCCTTATGCCATGTTGATGTCTTCCATATTTGTTGGCAAAGTTTTGTGAGTGCTGTGATAGTTGATTCAGAGTTACTGCTTTTGGTAGCAGACCAGTGCCAGGTATAATGTAGCCCAAGAAGGGAATGATTGTTGTTTTGAATGTGCACTTCTCCATAACTGATTCTGATGAAGTCATTGAAGCACTTCTTTGACATGAGAATGGTGACTCTGGATGTTTGAGGAAAAGATTAATCCAGATATACCACAAGAGTTTTGTACAATAGGTCTTGAAATATCTCATTCACAAAACTTCTGACCACTGCAGGTGCATTACTCCATCCAAATGGCATGACAAGATATTCATAATGACCGTCCCTGTCATTAAATGCGGTCTTCCACTCATCACCTTTTCTTATGCATATCAGGTTATATGCTCCATGAAGATCTAATTTTGAAAACACAGAAGCTCCTTCAACACAATCAAACCATTTGGTGATTAGGGGCAATGGATATCTGTTTTTAATGGTAACATCATTAGGACCTCGACAGTCAATACATGGTCTTAATGCTCCATCTTCTTTTTCACAAAAAATAACCATGCCCCTGTTGGAGATGAAGATGGACAAATTAAGCCACATTCCAAGTTATCTTTAATATGACATGTCATGGCTTGAGTCACAGGAATGGATAACGGGTAAACATGTCCATGAGGAGGAATTTTTCCTGGGATCAGTTTAATGGGACAGTCCCAAGATCAATGTGCTGGTAAAGTCTCTGCAGCATGTTTGCTGAACACATCCAAGAACTGTTCGTAGGTAGCAGGTAATTCCAATGTAGATTTCTCATAGGTTTTACAGGCGATTAAGCACATTAGTGACACATAGGAACCAGGGACTGGTGATATGCAAGGATACTGAAATGGACCTCTCACATGATGATTAATTAAAACCAACCAACCAGAGACATACTCCAGAAACAAAGACCCCTGGTACTCAGAGCACCATAGTACTGGCAAATTAGAACTGGAGTCCAAGTTAGGAACTGGAGGCTTATGTAACCAGGGAAAAGCTTGAGGAAGCTATATTCCTGGTACTGCTCTGAGCAAGACCAGGCCCCAGAATCCAAACGAGAAACTCAGAACAGAGAAGCAGACTGGGTAAAACAGTACTGGGAATCTGAATGCATTGACTGCAATCCAACCCTGAACTGTAGCCCCAGAACTGGCAACTTATTCTGCCAGCTCAAGACGAAACATGCAGTACTGGGAAACCAATAATTATCAGCCCAAGGAAAAAGTCAGACCGGACATAGAACAACTTCCAAGAAGATAGTATGCCATGAGTATAGCAGCAGGTAGAATGAACCACAGGTACATGGCTGCAGCGCTGGTAAATGGTAACTCAGCAGTCACATGAGGTTCACTGTATGCCGACAGTGTGTGAGACTCTGATAGATGGAGTAACAGCAGCAGATGGAATGCAGGTAACGACAGCAGAACATGGAGAAGCAGACTAGTCACTGCAGAATGATTACAAGATACAATGGAGCCTAGAATCATCCTTGGAAGGAACACAGTTGTTCAGTCAATGAGGCTGGTTAATAAATGGAGTGGTCTTAGCTCATTGGTCCAGCTGATAAGATGAGTGGCCAGGTGAACAGATGATCACTAAGAAAGTCTGAAAAGAGGGCTGGATGCAGAAATAAAAGAGTGTTTAACCATGTGTGAACAGCTAAGACAATGATTCATGACCTCACGGTTTAGTACATCTCCCCCATTAAATTCTAAAAGCTGAAAAACTTGGTCCAATGCAAATATTCATGTAATCTATGATGAGCTTTAAATCTATAACAATACACATCAGTCTTTCATCACATACATCCGTCTCACTTCTCTCTCTTTCCAAACTTTTAGACATTATTCACTTCCGACAATCAGACCTTGTTATATTCTCTGTAGGAAACTGCATGAATGATTGTGACAAGTAAACACTGCTATGTGTAGCGTGTGCATACACCGACAGGATCAATCTAGCAATTCTTTATTGCTGATAGCGTATCCAAAAAAAAAGAGAAAGAAAGAGAAAGGAAGAAAAAATCCCATTATCCCTCTACAAAGAAATTGTACAAAAAATTTGATTAGACTTTTAGTTTTTTGCATGGATGGAGAAGGAGGTTAATATGATATTATTAGGCTGACCTGAATATGAATGAAGTCAGACATTCTTAATAAATGACTGCTAACTGAAAACATGAACAAATTAGCGTATGGTCCATTGCTTTTTAATAATGTCCTAGCCTCGTGTTTCCTCCTACACCTGGGAGATGAGTTAATCTTTGGAAATGAAGATTACATTTCTTAACTACTGAGTTGGTGAGAAAAAGAATATATTCATGTACAGTAGATGGCTTAGATGTACAATAATTGCAATGTTAACATTGACTGTACATTTTACATTTTATTAGAATTTATTTGGAGTTTTGTGGAGAGATTTAGCAAAGCTTGGAAACAGAGAAAGTGGAGACAGATAAAGTACCATCCAACCAATCAATCAATCAATCAATCAATCAATCAATCAGCACCTAACTGTAATTTTTCAAACACAGAATGTAAAATGACAGAAGCTGACTGGTTAGTACTTTATATCTCTCCACTTTATCTTTCTCCAAGCTTTGATAAATCTACCGCTATACAATATTTTGAAAAGGAAAACTGCAAAACTCCTTTTACATGTCTTTCAGTTAAACCCATGCTTTGGATAACAAATTATGTAAAAAGACTAGAGGATGTTGTATTTCCCCAGTTAACAGAAAACAGCAGTTTGCATTTTAATATAGAAGAGCGCTTAGATAAATATTTCAAACTATAAAAACAAAGATTGTACTGGCTTAAAATGAGTCTTATTAAAGTTATATTGATATAGACATTGAATTTACTGTACAGTAGTGTTTTATGTGCTACAAAAATGTTTACATTCCGATACATATTAGCTTATACGTGATACTGCTAGAAATACAGTGATATTAATTTAACCAGAGTTTGTATGTAAATTAGACATTTGCATACGAAGTCAGGTCATTTGCATTCAAATATCTATGCTTGTGTCATGAATGAGAAATACTGCAGTACCTGCTGTATAGTAAACATATTTCTCCAATCTTATGCATTTTTTATAAATTCTGTTGCACAATGTTGATATATTTTTCTGCTCTACAAACCTGGGCCAATAACTTGTGGGTGACCAGTCACTTCCAAGTATTGCAAAACCTAATAATAATATTGGTATAATAATATTGCTTTATGGACTTTCAACTGCTCAGAGGTTTCACAGATTAGGGAAATTGGAACTCAGTGGTTCCAGATGATTTGTATTTTATGTGATTTTACTGCTGCTATCATTGTGTGTAATAATGGTTTTATTTGTGCTGGAAATAGAACAGTACACATTAGTGAAATGAAATGATGTACTGTACAAGCACTGAAAATTTAGAAGTAATAAAAAGAAATACAGAACCTACAGTATATGTTTCAACTCTCATAAATAACTTAAATAAAATAAAGAATACAATTTGCAAATAGATAATCAATCATTGGGCAGTATTCAAATAATATATCACGCTCATATTGCACCCATAGTAATCAGGTTTAGCTGCGTAAAGGGTTGGGCACCCTCGCTACTCCAGGGGCAGCGAGTTGAAATGATTATACCACGCCCTTCAGCAGAAACAGAACGGGTGTGGGAGGTGGTGCAAAGAATTGAACACTGCCCATTGTGTTTTAAAAATAATGCATCATCTTTTTAAATGTCATTTAAAATTATCAAGAGTGCTCATATTAGATTTTATGAAAATCAGAGTTAGATTTATGGGGTAAATGTAATGGGTGCAAGAAGCCAGAGGGTGTAGTTTTAAAGCAGCAAACATTTACAAGGCAAAACCAACTTGGCATTATTCTATGGAGACAGTTCTGAATAGGACAAAAGACTTCCCATTGGGGGTCATTCCGAGTTGTTCGCTCGTTATTTTTTTTTGCTACGGAGTAAATTAGCACAAAAGTTTGGTAATTTACTCGTGGCGTAACAAAATTTTTTCATCGCTCTGCTGATCGTAGTGTGATTGACAGGAAGTGGGTGCTTCTGGGCGGAAACTGGCCATTTTCTGGGAGTGTGCGGAAAAACGCAGGCGTGTGAGGGAAAAATGCGGGAGTGTCTGGAGAAACGGGGGAGTGGCTGGCCGGACGCTGGGCATGTGTGTGACATCAAGCCAGGAACAAAACTGACTGAACTGATCGCTATTTGTGAGTAAGTCTCGAGCCACTCAGAAACTGCTAAGAAATTTCTTTTCGCTATTCTGCTAATCTTTCGTTAGCAATTCTGCTAAGCTAAGATACACTCCCAGAGGGCGGCGGCTTAGCGTGTGCAATGCTGCTAAAAGCAGCTAGCAAGCGAACAACTCGGAATCACCCCCATTGTTAGATCAGCGTGACTGAGGAATGACTAAAGTACAGTTATCCAAGACAGCCTTTCTAGCTATATAAGGAAGACGGAAGCTAGTACTACACTTATCTAAAATACTGTAAGTATTGGGAATGAAGCGAGTTATTAGAAACATTTGTTTTGAAATTTATGTTATGTCTCAGCTCTATAATAGATGGTGTGGATGCTGACCGTATGCTTGGAGTTAGTATAGACCTAGTACAGAGGCACTGAGGCTGAAATATTGGGAGTGTTATCTAGAGATTGCCCACAAGAGGGTTTGACCTTTGCTGCACCCTATATGTAACTAACTGCCCTCTGACTAGGCTGGATAATATTGAAGAAACTGAGGGCATAAAGTGCAACTGGTCACTGTGGGGCATACTGCAGCATAGTTGACAGAAATGGGTCAGAACCAGATGGACAACGCATTACCAGGAGTAATTGGATTAAAATATATGCCAATCTCAGAACTAGAAAGTCACTACGAGCAATATCAGGTAATCAGCAAAATCAGGTCAGATTAATAGCCAAGGTCAGAACCACTAGGATCAGTAGTAGAGGAGTAGGGAAGGAGAATAGTCAGTTGAACCAGATCAGAACACTGGGAATCACTCTAGAATTTCATACAGCTACAGATGCTTGAGCAGCCACAGCCAGCGAGGAGAGAGCTTTCCACCACTGCATCAAGATGGGCTTGTAGATGCCATCACCTTTCACAATAATTGGGGATAGACACCACCAGCAGCAATGATCACTTCACTGCGTTAACTGTTAGCTGACACCGGCCCTCAAGTAAACTGCAGCAGCCCTGGGTGACCAGAGCTGCAGGATCTGCTAAGTAAGAACTGGGCTCTGGCATGCTGTTACATATTCTCCTTTCTGCACAGCTATCTATCTTATCTCCGCCTTCAGAGATACCTGACAGACAAGTGCAATTGTCGCATTTTATGGTGCAATGTTAATACTGAGGATATATTTTTGATGCTTCTACTGTAAGAGAATCTTTTTTTGTAAGGACAAGTGCATGACATGCAGAATTGTATATATTTCATTTGTACTTACAGTATGGCTGATTAGGTGCAATTGAGCTAGAATACTGTAGGCAAAGTTCAATACAACTGCAGTGTACTGTATGCAGAATAGGATCAGAGTTTATATACACATTGTTTTAGATGTACTTCTTGCACCTAGTATAGATTGGAATGCGTTTATGTGACCGGTGGTCACAATACCGACTCCAGGATCCCGCATGCCAACCAACAGGGACACACTAATGAGTGTCCACGACACCCATAGAGAGGGAATAGAACCTGTGGCAAGTGCAGCGAGCCACCAAGCCCGCAAGGGGTTTTGTTGCTCTTGCCTGCAGGCTACCCAACAGCCGGGATGCCCCAGTCGGTATTATGACCCCGGTCACACATACCCAACCCCTCTGTAGAGTATATGGTATATATATATATATATATTCATCCATGCTGGCAATGCAAGTCCCGATGAATTAGGCACTAAATCACTGATTCTGAGTTAGAAGCAAAGAAAAAAAAAGTGTAACAGGTCAAACCACGTTGCACTGCATAAGGTGCATACAGATGTAGCCCCCCTTACCACGGCAGTGATGTGTTTGCACGTGCACATACATCGCAGCAGCGATTAAGCATGCCTAGAGGTAGATATTCACATCCTGTGGTCACATAATATATCTCCTATGGATCGCCGGTGAAAATATTTGTGCGTGCCCACCAGCGAGCATACTAATCATTGCAGTGTAGTCCTATCTACGAATAGTCACGGGTGCGATGAGAAATGCTATGGGCAGGATGTAATGTCACACTTTTTTAAATCACTTACTAGGGAAAACCAAAGTGATTGCCCTTTTAAAACAAACGTTCGAGTCTGGCTGGCATCCCGCACAGCCACCGAACTTGGGCGACATTACATCCGGCCCTACATCTGTATACTTTTTATTTTTATTTTGCATACATGGTAAATACTGGCTGTTTTGCATGTAGCCCACAAATGCTAGACGGTTTTATGTTTCACTGCAATTTAAGCTTGAGTTTCGACACACCCCTCTCACATCTAAATCTCCTTGCACATTTTACGTATGTCCCACCTGTAGTGCATCAAGGGTTGGTTCTGGACCAATTGATTCCACAAATGAAGATATAGTATGTGGGCGGGATTTACTATAAGCCATCGCCGCCTCTCGCCGCCTACCGCAGCGATACTAATATAATACTAACATATGCGACTAGTATCGCAATACGGTATAGGAGGCCCCCCGCGATGATGTCTGCCGGGGTCTGCGGGGGTCGGCGGGGGTCTCCGTCACCTCCCAGACTCGGGAGGTGACCTGTGCAGGGAGTCCCCGGGCTCCTAATCCTCCCCCCTGCAGCCGGAAGGAGACAAGGCTGTGATGCGGGGGAGAAGGAGGAGGGGGGCCACACCAGCAGCAGCTCAGGTATGCCGGGGGAAGGGGGGTCATCGTGAGCGGCGCGGGGTGGTGGCGGGATGAGGCGTGGGGCGGCGGCGGCGGCTTCTATAGGATATCGCCATAAAAAGATGGCGATACCCTATGAGGCAAAACGCGGTGGTCGGGAGTTAGTACATATGAAAATGCGGTAAAACGGGGGTTTTACCGCATTTTCCCTTTAGTAAATCCCGCCCTGTATACTCTTCTAATCCTCCTACCCTAATACCTCTCCTCTTGATCCTATACCCTCACAAAAAAAGTAAAGCTCCGACTCCTGTGCTCATCCCAACCTTAAATAAAATCTGTAATCTCTCTCTACTGGTATCTTTCATTCACTGTTCAAACATGCAGTGATTATTCCCATTCTAAAAAAAATATATTCTGACCCAAACTCCCTCTCAAACTGCTGTCCCATCCATTGGCAGCTACAGAGGTGGGGCCGCACCGCAGTCCAAAATTCAAATAGGTGAGCCCCATCAACTGCCACCCAAAATGTTTGACAGCATTTGGGGTGGCAGTTGGTGTGGCTCCCTATTGAATTTTGGACTGCGCTGTAGCCCCACCTCTAGAGCCGCCATTTGTCCCATCTCTCAGCTCCCATGCCACTCCAAGCTACTGGAGAGATTTGCCTACACTCTATTCACACACTTTCTTAACTCACACAACTTATTACTGTAGACCCACATCCATCTGGCTTTCATGCCCAACACTCCACAGAGACGCACTGACTAAAGGAGTGAATGATCTGTTCACTTCAAAGTCCAAAGGCCATGACTCATTTCTTATTCTTATAGATCTCTCTGCTGCTTTTGACACTGTTGACCGCTCTCTTCTCATACACACACTACAATCCCTAGGTCTTAAGGGCACAGCCCTTTCTTGGTTCTCATCCTACCTATCTAAGTGCTCTTTCAGTGTCTGCTTCTCTGAATCCACCTCCACTTCGCTACCTTTATCAGTTGGAGTATTGCAAGGCTTAGTCTTATGCACTCTGCTTTTCTCAATCTACTGTATACCACATCTTTGGATTTCAGTGTCATCTGTACGTGGATATGTCACCATATTTATAGGTCCATGTCACTGAATGCCTTTTCTGACATTTCATATTGGATGTCATCTTGCCACCTTAAACAGAATTAATTATATTTCCACAGATCAATAGTAGTTACCAACCTGATATCTCTATCACTCTTGAGAACTCAACAATCAATCCTACTGTATCCCACAAGCTTGCTGCCTAGATGTTATCTTTGACGCTGAATGTTCCTTTGTACCCCACATTCAATCTGTTTCAAAATCATGTTGCATGCATCTAAAAAAACATATTTAAAATATTACCATATCTTCCACAAGACACTGCAAAAACGCTAATCCATGCTCTCATTATCTCTCGTATTGATTTTTGCAATTCTCTCCTTATTGGTATTACAAAAAAATAGACTCTTACAATGATAACCCATTCTGAATGCAGCTGCAACGCTAATCTTCCTTGCTAGATGTTTATTGTCTGTGGATTCCCTCTGTTTGTCCCTCCATTGGTTACCTGTATTCTACCATATTCCATATAAAATACTTTTACTCGCACACAAGGCCATTAACCAAACTGCAGTACACAAATGTATATTTCTTCACTTATCTAAAAATATCTCCCAGTCTGACTTCTTTGCTCTTCACAAGATCTACATCTCTTATCCACACTCATTATTCACTCTCATTCACGATTGCAGGATTTTCTTTGGGTTGCACCCACTCTGTGCCCTCCTACCTACAATAATACTTTCATCTAGTCTCCAAACTTTCAAGCATTATCTGAAAACTCACCTTTTAAGCTTATCAAATTCTGAATCCATCCACATATCCTTCATAAACTTTCCTATCCAATGACATCCCCACTGTACAGTCCTCACATATTTTCTCTTTCTTCACTTTCACATCCTCCTGGCCAACATTGCTGTGTGACCATATTATACAGCACACCAAGAACCTTTGCAATCTGCTGGAGCCTTATGCAATAAATAACACCTTTCCTTGTGTATCAATGCTTATTTCCCTAGATTGTAAGCTTGTGAGCAGGGTATTCCTACTTCTATGACTTCTGTTATTACCCAGTTTTGTTCTATCACTGTTGTTTCCAATTGTAAAGCGGAATTTACTGGGCTGTATAAGAAACTGTTAAATAAGTGGAGACTAGGGCAAAAATTTCCTCTGGCTCTCCTTTGAAATGTTGACATATCCAGTGCCTACAGTAGAGGGGCTGAAGAACGTGCCCACCAGACTCCAAGGCACAACTGACCAGCTGTTCTCTCTCTCGATCCTCATGATTATCAGACATGATGACTTTATGCTATGTGATGTCATCACACTGACATTCTGGGAGGAGAGAGTATCAAGCCTTGGAGAGAGATAAAATGGAGTAGTTGGTCAAAGCAACCAATCAGCTTCTGCTATTTCATAGACTGTGCTATATAAATGATAGAAGTTGTCTGGCTGCTTTGGGCAACTTCTTTGCTTTACCTTTCTCCAAGATTTGATACATCTGCACCCTAGGTCTGATAAAATTATTTGTTTAAGATTTATTATATGCTTTCATTATTATTATTATTATTATTATTATTATTATTATTTTATGCAGTCATTTTTTAGGCCATTTCATTTTAGCCAGTTTCACCCTACCCTAATTGGTTACTATGATTGTAAATATGGGCCTATTTCAGAGATATATGCAATTTTGATGTTGTCTATAGTGGAGTGATTACTTTACCATTGCACATGCTCCAAAACCCATTTTGCATGTGTAGCAATTGATTAGCGATAGCGTACACACAGAGGGTATATTTGCATAATGAGTGACAGGTAGTCTGGATTTGGGGGAAGGTAATGGGGGATACTAGAAAAAAGCAGGCATGTCGGGACCATTCTCTGTGCATGCCAAAAGTCAACCACTGCAAATCTGCTCATAGCTGAAGAGCCCTTGGCATTTTAAGAGAGTCACTTTTACCTCTTTTAGATCTCCTATGCCGGATGCCACCCAGGAATTGGAAACGTTCTTTCCCAGGTGGGATCCGGCTTTGGAGTCTCTGCACTGGCTTTCCGACCTGGAAATATTCCGGGTCGGTTGCCATAGCGGCGAGGGGTGGAGCAGGCAGTGGGGGCAGGGGTGAAGGTGGAGCTTGGAGATTAGCTCATCTCCACGTCGCCTCTCCCTATGTAGTAAACGGGTCCTGGGTCGCATTGATCCACAAATCCGTTTATGCTGCCACTGACCCAGTATTCAACCCGGGAATATCCCTTCTTATTACCCAGGTTGAATTACCGAGTCAGGCAACCTGGTAATTCTTATGGGTCCCTTTCACATCGCACACTGACCAGTGTCGACCCGGCAATATGCAGGGTCAATACCGGGTTATTTTTACAAAGTGAAATGGGTATTTGCTTAAGACAGCATAGACTTACGCAGAACTTCAATAGCTGGCCGATGTCCGTCCGATGTTTGCGCTTTCATACGTGAACTGTGGATGTGAGATGCTGGCAGTGGGTGTCTTTATGCACAAGACAGCATCTGAGTCATTAGCATATTTTTACATTTGCACGGCAAGCAAAATTGCATTTGCAAAAGCATTTGCATACATCTTTGAATCAGGCCCTATGTTATTAAACCATTGGTTTCTGATGCTAAACAAGCAAAATATATGAGAAGTGTCTCTTAACATTTAGACAGCATTACTTTTCTATATTTTTAATTTCTATAGAAATGCTATTTTCATAGCAGTGCGTGTATGAATAACTTTTGTTTTAAGAAGGAATTTAGTATGCTATTATTGAAAAATATGTACCCTGGGGAACACAGTGATTCGGTTAATCTGAAAGTAAAATTATATGGAACATTATAAATAAATGTTAAAATAAAATATCAAAAGATACAGTATCACATTCAAATTCTCACTGCTATTCTTCAACATGAAACAAATTTTGAAACAAACTCAACAGCTGAGTGGAACAACACAGACTGTAGCCATTGAAACAAAATCACACAATTAGTTTTATGGTATCAGTTTTTAGTTTAATGAGATAGTAGTGTTTAGCAGTGCAGACAGTAACATTTGAATTCTTTAAAGATTTATAATGTACATATAAGACAGGCCGTACACTAGATGGATATCAGGAGCAGATCTAAAGACACAGCCTCTGTCATTACCTGCAGAATGCTTAGAGAAGCTGTCCAGAGGAGGCACAACGATGTTGAATTGATTTACAAGTAATACAATATATTACAGGGTACTAGGATCAAGTGGGACCCAATTAAGTACTTGTTAATGCATTCAGATTAGTGTATAATACATAAACTCATTCATTATTTAAATGCACAAGGGAGAAAGCCAGATTGAGCGACTAGAATGTAGCTTTGTACTTGGCAAATGGATGGTTTTAACGGCAAGCCATTGAAATTGCAACAATTCTCAAATGGAACCAGGTTTTAAGGTTCAAAGTACTGTATATGGGGAAAATTAAATAATAACATGTACAACAACTTCACTGTATCAAATAGGAATATTTGTTATTCCTGTATGTTCTTCTAGAATTATTCATTAGACATGATTCAATAACTTGGTGCCATCTATAAAGCTTGCTACTGAAACTGTTCCATCCACTGAAACTACACAGCAACATTTTCACAGGTATTTGCTAAGTGAGTTTACCATGACTTGTCTTTTGACTGTATATCCATTAGCATCAAGGTATTGATTTTTGTTGCCACTGCTGCAAGCATAATTACTAACAGCAAAGCTACATTTGTTGGACTAACTTATGACAAAAGTCATACTATCCTTTACTAGTCTGGTCCAAAGTTATTTTGTTGAATTATTTTCTATGCTAATAGACATATTCTCTTGTTTTTTTTTTTTTTTTTTTGTTTGCAATATTATGCCAGGCATAAACGGGCAGATAACATGCCTGTCAGACTAAAAAGGAATTTTATATGCCACTGCCCATATCCAGGACATACACTCAGGGCCAGCGACATGGGGGGTCAAAGGAGACACCTGTACCGTGCCCTAAGGATATGCCACTTATTGCCTGGCAGGGAGGTGAGCCATTTTGTTCAAATAGGGCAGCGGGCTGTAGGTGGTGTGGGTGAAGCCTTAGAGTGACAGGAGCCACTCACACACAGTGACTGTGCAACGTGAGTGTGCACCCACTCTTCCGGGTCCTGTTCTGTTGCAGGCAGTTACGAGACATGGCAGCAATATCCACTAGCCAGGATTCCCATGCTCTGTGCCGGCCTCTTCTGGT
The DNA here is from genome assembly GCF_028390025.1 of Pseudophryne corroboree. NCBI lineage: Eukaryota > Metazoa > Chordata > Amphibia > Anura > Myobatrachidae > Pseudophryne > Pseudophryne corroboree. Next base: position 736,562,610 of record NC_086445.1, on the reverse strand, counting down.
GGGGTGTGAGGGCCACATGGTACCTGTTTGTGTTCGGATTTGGATACTGGGGAGTGCAGCACAGGTGAGTCTCTCCCCGGGGTAAGAGTGGCTTGGTGAGGGGATACAGGGCTTTGGGATGGGGTGGGGGAGCTGGGAATGCAGCATCGAGTCATTGGGAATAGACAGACAGTGGGGTGTGTGGGAAGAAGAAGAGAGGGAGACACAGACAGTGGGGTGTGTGGGGGAGGAAGGAGAGATATACGTATTTATATGTGTGTATAAATAAATATATGCATATATTTAGTAACAGTTTCTTATATAGCGCAGTAAATTCTGTTGCGCTTTAATCCCCTATATAATAGCCCAGATCTGTGACTTTGTGACTCATTTCCTAATGCTCGGTGTAGCTAATGAGTCACAGAATCACAGATCTTAGGAAATGAGTCACAGATCTTGCCTACTATATAGGAGATGTGTATGTATGGTGTGCAGCAGTGCAGTGTATGTATATAATGTGTACGGATGGTATGCATCAGTGTGGTGTATGTATATAATGTGTATGGATGGTGTACAGCAGTGCAGTGTATGGGCGGGCAGGAGGTATGGAAGCAGTATCCGGGCTGTGTACAGTAGAAGGGGGATATTATCCCATGTACACCGGGACACGGAGGCTCTCGCAGACCAGATGGAGCTGGAGGCAAAGGGACAGCCACGTCAGTGGAGGCTGCTCCGGGAGATTCACAACATGCTGCTTCTCTGGCTGCCCACTCTACGGCTCGTCTGCCGTTCTCCATGTGGCTGGCTCAGGCCTGTGTGCGCTGATATCAGGCGGCCTCTCTCCGCCCGAGCCTGGGAGTCACCGCCGGCCGGGGAGGGAAAGCTGAGCCAGGGAGGAGGAGCTGAGCCTGGGAGGGAAGGCGGGGGAAAGAGGAGGAGGAATCGGGAGAGAGAGAGAGCGGTGGTACATATACAGCGGCGACACTGACTGACTTAGGGGAGTCTTCCTCCTCCTCTTCCTCATCATCACCACCGGGGAGGCCTAATAATAACCCTCCATACATTATATATACTCTGTGTATACACTCAATATATAATATATAACCCTGCCTCCATATACACTATAACCCACCTGCCTCCATACACTGTATATATACTATTTAATAACCATGCCTAAATATACTACAGTATAATACATAATCCACCTGCCTCCATTTACTGTATATATAACATAATCCACCTGCCTCCGTACACTGGTGGCTCAGGACTCCCTCCCCCACCCACGGAATATATATATATATATAAAAGAAGTAATCTGAGGGGGCCCCAGAGATATCACTGTACCAGGCCCCAAGATTTCTGTTGCCAGCCCTGCATACACTGTGAGATCTGATAATGGTGCACCTGATATTGGTGCTCTCCCCAGCGAGGAGACACTTCCCCGCTCTTTCTCATGTGAAGGAACAGGGGAATGTCTGTTGTTTGGCCATGGCAGGACATACACTTAGAAAATTTAGCATCAGTGGGACATTCTGGACTATCCGGCATGCCTGACCGATTGTCTCTTTATTTCATTAAATTTATTTTTACTTATTACTGTGATTAAGGATAATGTGCTGCCATTTTGAAAAATTAGAGGACTGTAACACAGTACCTACCAGTTCACATTGTTAGAAAGCAGAATACAGTGAGAACAGTGAGTGAAAACAGCACAGACTGTTTCCAGTTCAGTGTGTCAAAGCAAGGACAGCAAAGAGTGTTATATGCACAGTGTGTCAGTACAGAGATTAAATCGAGTACAGAAGCTTCATAGTTATGTCTGTAAGAAGCATTAAAACAGGAACTACACTCATAATGGGGTTTATCAATTAAATACAATTAAAACATAAGGTGTTGTAGAAGGTTATAGTAGAACTATAATCAGTTTCAAACCAAGATGTTATAGAGGGAGCCTTGGGAAGCATAGGCTTGAGTGTGGAGCAACATGTGTACTCTATACTACATGGAAAGATTCCAGCTAAAGATATGTGGACAACATTGCAAGCAGCATTTTAGGATGGAGGTCTCATGAGGAGAATAAATTTAAGATGTATATTGTACTGTATTACCAAAAATTAAGTGAATGCCTCAGTATAAGTGATTATATAGACAAAATGTCTGTCTCTCAGCAATTATCAACTGCTGGATTGCAAACACGGTAGGTGAACAGATTTCTACAGCAATTTTACAGAATTTAACCCCTGAGTTTGACTTACTAGTTGTGTCTTTTGAGGCACACAGCAACACTAACAACAGACACAGTCATATCAAAGATAATAAGTGGCAAGAATGAATACTATGTGACTCAAATGCTGAAACTATTGCATCGCACACAAAGAGTGAAAAAATCAAATGCTATAATTGTCACAAAATAGGTCACAAGTATGAGTACATAGTTGGGTGAATGTAATAAAGTGTGTGAGTGTTATTGATAGCAGTAGAAAAGATTCATGGTACATTGATTCAGGTGCTACAAGGCATTTCAGTAGTAAGGAGGAGTGGTTCACTAAGTTAGCCAAATGTGACCCTATTACCAAGAGATTTGCAATCAAGTCCTTACAACTACTAAAGTTAAAAAAATTAAAGCTCACTTAAAAACTGGAAGAACAAAAGTCACAGAGATCCAAGATGTGCTTTACGTATCCGAAATGGGAGCAAATATTATTGCAAACAATATCCTAGAACAGAGATACCACAGATTACACTTTGCTAAAGAAAAGTGTGCGAAACAGAAGGGGGGCTTTCATAGCTAAAGGCATTTGTCAGCAATTGTATGTCATTGATACCTAGCACAGTTACAATATGATGACAAGTGAGTCACAGACATTAGAACTCTGACATAGAAAATTAGAACTCTGACATAGAACTCTGACATAGAAGATACACTAAAGAAAATTGTATTGTGCAAAACAGAAGAGGGGCTTTCATAACTAAAGGCACTTGTCAGCAATTGTATGTCTTTGATACCAAGCACAGTTACAATATGATGACAAGTGAGTCACAGTCTTTAGAACTCTGACATAGAAGATTTTGTCACCTTGGATATGACAGTGCTCAGAAGTTATAAATTGGATGGTCACAGGAATGTCAGTTAGAGAAACAAAGACATCAGCCATTTTCTAAGTCACATTCAGATGTGTATGTAGCCTGTTACTAAGATACTTCATGATGTTTTTAGATGACTTCACAAGGATGACACATGTACTTCGTCAGGGAGAAATCTGGAATGGCAAAAAGATTGCAGAATACTAGAGGCTTGTAGAGAATTAAACAGGTTGCACCTCAAGACCCTGAGATAGGATAATGGTGGAGAATATCTCAGCAAAGAAATAGACCAATACTTAAGAAAATATGAAATGGAGCATCAGTTGACCATTGTCTATCCTCCTGAGGAAATTGGCAAACTGTACACTAGTGGAGAGTAAGATGTATGCTAAAAGACACAGGTGTAGACAAGCCAGTTTTTGGTAGAACCTGTGTCCCCAGCAGTTTACCTCAAAAACCATTCTCTTACCACCTATTGCATCATGGTCAAAGAGAAAATCAAGTGTAAGTCATCTCAGAACCTTTGAAAGTACTGCCTATGTACATATATAACAAAAGAGAGAAGATGCAAACTGGATTTAAAGTTAGTAAAGTGCGTTATGCTTGGCTATTTCCATAAAATCAAAGGATACAGATTGTGGGATCTAAATAACAAAATGATTGGTAAATTATGAGATGTTATCTTCAAAGGAACAGCACAAGTTGTAGAAAAGTTGGAAGTTGATATGCAGTACACATTTGTGTCACTGGCATACAAGCAGTTGAAGAAGTATCTGAGTTAGACACTGTCAGTATGGAAGGTCAACCATAGAGAAGATCTTCTGCAAGATCAAATTTCTGACAAGCCACCTTAGAAGTATGATGACGATTTTGCAAACATTGCATTCAGTGAGCCTCAGGACATCCAGAAGCCAAAGTTAAGGTCCAGTTGTTGTGAATGGAAGTCCAAGATAGGAAAAAAGACTTTGCAAGATTTAAGAGTCACAAGTCTGAAAGATGCCAAGAATTGTGATGCTACAAGAGAGCTGAAATTAAATGCTTGTGCAACAAAATAAAGTTTGAAGCAGGGGGAGGGGGGTGTTAAAAAGCAGTGTTTTCTAGTAATGGGTGAGACTGTAGTATTGTGACATGGTGGAGATACACATCTCCCACTTAACACATGAAAGACCCCAGTGATTACTTGCAACAAGTTTTTCCAGCGTCCTACACCACTACCTGCAGGCAGCATACATTCCCCAGTTGGTGAGCTGCATAGGACCCCACTATGCTGAAGCTTCATTCCATGAGCACGAGTCTGTATACAACAGTGAGTATGGCTGTTCCTGTTATTCTTCAATAAACCAACACCACTGGTCAAGGAACTAGGCTATTCGAGTCATCCATTGATGTGTACCTATATACAGTAACTCTGCAAATAACAATACCTGCACACACATCATTCCCAACACACATTATGGCACACACTAAAGTACATACCAGTTCACATTATGCCACACACTGAGTAACTAACAATTTGTATTATGTCCCTTGGTAAAGTACATATCAGTTCACATTATGTCATATACAAAAGTACATACCAGTTCACATTATGCCACACACTTACTGTAAGTGCATACCAGTTCATAGTATTCCACACACTGAAGTACGATACTTACCAATTTGTATTATGTCCCACACTGAAGTACATACCACTTTGCATTGTGTCACACACATATGGACAGTACCTACTATTTTGCATTATTCCACCCTGCAGCTCTCACAGTTTGCATTATTTTAAAGTGTTCCTAGTATGCACATTAGGCATCACAATGCTCCCTGTATGTACATTATACCACAGTGTCCCCAATATGCACATTATCCAAAACAGTGCCCCCAGTTCACAATATGCCTCATAATGCTGATAGTACAGTATGCACATTATGTCACAGTAGTCCTCCGTATTCACTAAATGCTGCTCAGTGCCCTCTTTATGCACATTATGCCTCACAGTGCCCTATATGTACATTATGCTGTGCCGTAGAGGCGTAACTAAGGGGGTCAAGCAGGGCACGTGCCCTGGGCACCTTGGCAGGCCCAGCAGAGGGTGGCGCAGCCGGTGGCTAGGGCATCATGCCTGCTCGCACCCATACGCGCACGCAGTGGGGGTTTCCGAGTACCTAGAAACCCCCTGCATGCCGATCTATCGCCGCAGCTAACCGATTTTTATTTACTTATTTTTAAACTGAGCCTCATTCTGTGTGGCTGCCTCAGCAGACTCCTATCACACTGACTGTAACTGAGGAAGGATGTAGGGCTCGCTGAGTGTGTAGGATGAGCTACTGTATAGCGGTACACTCCCCGATGCACCGGACACCCTCTCTCACCAGCACCCCGAGACACCTGGTCACCGATCAGCAGCCACTGCCAGTGACAGCACCGCAGCCATGCTCAGGACACTCTCTCTGCTGTTTCTGTGGTGAATCACTACAGCAATACCAGACAGCCTGCGCCCTGGTTTAGCGTACTGCACCACATACACTGCGTGGGCTACAAAGGGAGGGGGAGGTGCGTGAGGAGAGGGCTGCAACTTGAATACTGTAGTTACTGAGTGCCCTCATAACTGTACCACAGCCGCATGTGTCCGAGGGGGGCGCCCGTCACACCTTGGAGCTGATACCATATCCCCTCTGTGAGGTGATAGACAGGAACTTTGCAGTGTGCAACTGCAATTTAGAAGAGCAGAGGTGGAGAGTACCACAGCTCTACAGACTGACATTGGCACACTAATTAACTATCACAGCAGATCATGGTAACAGGCATCCACGTTATAGGGCAATCACTTTTTTTTCCTTTTTTTTCTGATTGGCTGGAGGAGTATACTGTGATGAAGGTGAATCTGCCAATCACAGACTGAGGGGTGTGGCAAGACATGATGTGAAGCCTCCGGAGCAGAGGTGCTGGAGTCTGGACAGGGTGATTGAAGTCTGTTGTACTCGGCTTATGTATGTTGTAACTGGCCACAGTTACACCATACTGTATACAGTCAGCCTGCTGTGCTGCTTACACATGTATTTCACTGTTCTCTCAACAATTACATTCTAAGTTAATGACCAAACCTGAAGGATGGATCTTGCCTGTATGCAGTTAATTCCAATGGTACGTGCCCTAACCATTGGTAATATTACAGTTGTTATAAAAATATTTCAAGACAATAGTCTCTGCAATTAGGGTGCTAGGGTACAGATGCATTCTCACATTTTTGATCATTCAAAAGATGAAAACATTTTTTATTGTATATGATATTTATATCTATAAGTTTTCAAATAATTTTTACAGGAATTTCGAGGGGAATATATATACTGTATATATTTTGTCCAAACAGAAGGAGCAGGGTGATAGATGAGAGGAAGGCCAGGAGTGTGAGAGAAGAGTGTAAGGGAAGGAACAGGGTGATAGAGGAGAGAATGTAAAAAGACCTGATATTGCGCCTGAGATATGGGTGAGATCTGAATAATGCAATTTATTGTAGTAAAACAAAAGCTATAATAATGTGAAATAAATTACTTTTAATTAAGAATAATGTGTTAATCACATATATGGTGAAAATGAAAAACTGACAGTAGTAATTGCCAATTGTAATATGAAAAAAAAATATTAACGAGAAAGGGTAATGTCAGTGAAAAATAGCACATTCTAATTGTGTGTGCTAAAAGTCCATACAAGGGGTGGCGTCCCACCTCTCTGTATTTATAGTGTCCTGTGGTAATGCTGTCCAGAGCCAATTGAAACTAATGTCCTTTGTTTTCAACAGGTTAGTCGAGGTCTGCAGGTGGTATCCAAATGGTGTTGGTTAGGGGTATCCCTGAGGACTGCTGGCGGTGTTGAGTGGAAGGGTGGCTACAAACAAGTAGTGAGGACTCCGGACAGACTGTCCTTCCCGGCGTCCCGATGCGCCGTGATGTAGCTTATGTTAAAAGCGCTCCGCTGCACTCAGGGCAGCTAGGGGTCAGTTGGTGTCTTGGAGAGGATAGGGAGCTGCTTCTAGCTCTTTATGGGGATGTCTGCTGTGCCTATTCCTCTCCTACAGAGTCCTTTACCTGAATGATCGGCTCCGTCTTCCTATCTCCAGCCGGCGTCCTGCTTCCCCGTCCTCGTTGCTGCTCCTTGTGATTTAAAGGTGCAGCTCTGGCTCCACTGCATCTATATGGGTGTTTAGGGATTGTTCAAGGTGCTCCTTTGCGTATCGGCCCTCCTGGGCCTTCGTCAGGGAGTCTGTCCCTAAACACCCATATAGACGCAGTGGAGCCAGGGCCGCACCTTTACAGAGAGAGAAAAGAAAATGGAGTAAGCCAGCAAACAGCTACCCTGTACAGCTTTCTCACTCCGGTCACGTGACCGGACCAACCAGGAAGTGAACCAAATCACAAGACGCAGCAGCAGTGAGGACGGGGAAGCAGGGGAAGTGTAACCCTTCCATTTAGAGGAGAGAATGTGGCTGGAGTGTGAGAGAAGTAACAGGGTGATGGAAAGGAGAATGTGGCTGGAGTGTGAGAGAAGTAACAGGGTGATGGAGGAGAGAATGTGGCTGGAGTGTGAGAGAAGGAACAGGGTGATAGAGTAGAGACTGGCTGGAGTGTGAGAGAAGGAACAGGGTGATGGAGGAGATAATGTGGCTGAAGTGTGAGAGAAGGAACGGGGTGATGGAGGAGAGAATGTGGCTGGAGTGTGAGAGAAGGAACAGGGTGATGGAGGAGAGAATGTGGCTGGAGTGTGAGAGAAGGAACAGGGTGATGAAGGAGAGAATGTGGCTGGAGTGTGAGAGAAGGAACAGGGTGATGAAGGAGAGAATGTGGCTGGAGTGTGAGAGAAGGAACAGGGTGATAGAGTAGAGACTGGCTGGAGTGTGAGAGAAGGAACAGGGTGATGGAGGAGAGAATGTGGCTGAAGTGTGAGAGAAGGAACAGGGTGATAGAGTAGAGACTGGCTGGAGTGTGAGAGAAGGAACAGGGTGATGGAGGAGAGAATGTGGCTGGAGTGTGAGAGAAGGAACAGGGTGATGAAGGAGAGAATGTGGCTGGAGTGTGAGAGAAGGAACAGGGTGATGAAGGAGAGAATGTGGCTGGAGTGCGAGAGAAGGAACAGGGTGATTGAGGACATAATGTGGCTGGAGTGTGAGAGAAGGAGCAGGGTAACGAAGGAGAGGAGGTTTTACATTTTCTGGTCTTTTATTTACATTATTTGAATATTTGTACAGCCTATACTATATACAGTATCCAGTGTATAAAAAGACCAATGTTTACATTAATGCCCTGGGTTGTTATTAGGATCTTTTACCACTAACCCAAACTCCTGCACATGCAGTGGGAGATTGTGGACTGCATTTGGAAACCCCCCTTTAGAAATCCTGCGTTTGCCACTGGCCCCCGCTAATCATAGGTGTACGCACGGGGGTGCCTGGTGCGCACAGGCACCCCTAATATCCGGCACCCCCACACACACCTTTTGCTGCTGCCACAACCAATTCCCATCTCTGATGCTGAAGGGAGGAGAGCGCAGTGCGCATCTCTCCTGCCCCTCGCTGTGTCCCCATCATTTAAAATGTCTCTTGGCTGTCAGCCAATCGGAGCTTGCGGACCGGCTCTTGATTGGCTGCTGTCCTGTGAGCTTTGATTGGAGAGAAGTGTGCTGCGCTCTTTTCCCCTCATCGTAAGAGATAAAAGTTGGTGGCAGCAGAGGAGGATAAGTACCGCTTGGGGCATTTTTGTATCTGGCAGCATTGGGGGCATATATGTATCTGGCACAGCTGGGGGGCATATGTATCTAGCACCACTGGGGCCATATATGTATCTGGCTCAACTGGCAGCATATGTATCTGGCACAGCTAGGGGAATATGTATCTGGCACCGCTGGGGGCATATATGTATCTGGCACTGCTAGGGGGCATATGTTTATCTGGCACTGTGGGATAATATGTATCTGGCACTGTGGGGCAATGTGTATCTGGCACTGTGGGGTAATATGTATCTGGCACTGTGGGGCATTTGTGTATCTGGCACTGTGGTGCATTTGTGTATCTGGCACTGTGGGGCAATTTGTATCTGGCACTGTGTGCACTCTGCCTGCATACTGTATAAAAAGGGGACTCTGCCTGCATACTGTGTAAAAAGAGGACTCTACCTGTTTACTGTGTAAATAGGGTACTCTACTGCCGTAAAAATTGAATGAAGGTGTGCTGGGAGATAACACAAGGGGTACATGATAGTGTGCTGAGAGACGACTCTAGGGCTAGGTAATAGTTTGATGAGAGATACGCAGGGGGAGGTGATAGTGTGCTGAGAGGCGACACGGGGTAGGTGATAATCATTTTCAGTGGCGATGCCCCATCTGGCATGTGACCACACCCCTTCTGGTGCGTGGCCATGTCCATTTTTTGGGGTGTGCGCCGACACATAGTTGATTTTTTTTTTGGGGGGGTGCCACTCTTCATCTTGCCCTGGGCTCCAAAAAAACCTTAGTTACACCTCTACTGTGCAGTGCCCAATATATGCACATTATGCCACACAGTGCCCCAGTATGCTCATTATGCAATACTTTACACACAATATGAACATCAGGCCTCACAGTGGGATGTAGTTTTTTAACCGGCAGCCGGGAGGCCGGAGGTCAGGAGACTGAAGCTAGAATCCCATCAGCCGGCAAAATGCTGCCAGTAGGAATCCCAACCAAAGCCATGAATTCCCACTCAGGTGCTGGTCCACACCACCTCCTGAGGGGGAATATAATAGTGTGGTGATTGAAGCTAGCCACCAGGCCTTAGCATGGTGAGTGCAGTGAGCCCATGAGGGGACTCACTGCACTCGCCGCTGGGATTCCGGCTGTTGGGATTCTGGCGTCGGTGTCCTGACTGCCCGGATTCCAACCGCCAGTATTACACACTGAACCCCTCACAGTTTTCCCAATCTGCACATTATTCCACACAGTCTCCCCAGTATGCACATTATCCCAAACAGTGCCCCCAGTTCACATTTTGCCACACAGTGCTGATAGTATGCCCCAGTCTGCCTACAGTATGCACATAGTGCAGCGCAGTGTCCCCTGTATGCACATTATGCCACACTGTGCCCCCTGTATGCACATTATGCAATATGTTACGCCCAATGTATGCACATTATGCCACACAGTACTGATAGTATGCCCCAGTCTGCCTACAGTATGCACATAGTGCAGCACAGTGTCCCCTGTATGCACATTATGCCACACAGTGCCCCCTGTATGCACATTATGCAATATGTTACGCCCAATGTATGCACATTATGCCACACAGTGCCCAATGTATGCACATTATGCATCACTACAGAATTTGATACGTACCTCCATCCATCTTGCGGCAGGGTCTGACATAATTCTTAAGGAGCTAGCAAGATGGGAGCTGCTATAAAGTTTACGCTGTGTCTGTCAACAGGGAATGCTTAGCATGTTTTCACATAGTGGGAGAGATGCACAAATAGTGGGAGTGATAGGGGTTACCCCCAGTTCCCAAGTGGGCCAGCGTATCCCTTTGTGTGGGAAGAAGGGGGAGCATCAGTAGGTGCCCTGGGTTGGATGCTCAGGGCCGGCTCTACCATTAGACAGCTTTAGGCAGCTGCCTAGGGGCACCGTCCTCTGGAGGGTGCCACTGAATTTATCTAAAACTGAAGGATATGAATGTGTCCTCATTTTACACTGCACTGGCTGTTGCTGCAGGTCTAATCAGGTACAGCCGCCGCAATCAGTCAGTAGCACATAGTATCTCAGAGCTTCCTCCGTACTGACATGTGTAACATCAAGTCATGTGAAGGCACACAGGGCCGTATGTAACTGTGAATCCTGGGGGGGGGGGTCGCCCCTACATCCGCTTCTCCTAGCCCTGATGCACCTCCCCCAGGCCCCTAGATCCCGGCTCTCCATTAGCAAGCAGCATCTGACTACATGTCGGCTCCCAGCAGCATCGCTGTAATGCTGCTGCCACCTGTACGAGGAACCAATTACCAGGGAAAATAAGGAAACAACTTTTAAGTAAGTAACCCATTGGGGTTCTGCGGGACCACAGACAGTGCAGATCTGCCCGATGGGTGGTTTGCACTTGTAAACAGCATAATAGGGAAAACACAGGCACTGGGGCTCAATGCAGTACAGGGGTAGGGGGTCGGAAATTTGGAGGTAGGGTGGTCAGTAATGAACTTACAGATGGGGTAATGGAACACAATAAGGAGCAAACAACTATATGTAAATAGGGGACAATATACAGAGCTTGCGGATGATCTGTTTTTGGTAAGATCGACACCTAGGACATGTGGACACCCACTTAGGTTAGAGAAGAGGAGTCTTCGCACACAGAGGCAAAAAGGTTTCTTCACAGTAAGAACAATACGTGTTTGGAATTCCCTACCTGAGAGAGTGGTAATGGCAGACTTGGTCAATACTTTTAAGAATGGGCTAGATAAAGTCCTAAAGGATAATGATATACAGGGTTATGGTGGGTAGATCACGCACTATAGTTAACAAAAGAGGATTAAACACAGCGGCCGACATTGACAACAAATAACTTTAGTCCTAAAAATAATACAGTTTAGGAGACTTCAAATAGGTTGAACTCGATGGACAAATTGTCTTTTTTCAGCCTCAAAAACGATGTTACTATGTTACTATGTACAGTATGTGTGTGTGTGTGTGTGTGTGTGTGTGTGTGTGTGTGTGTGTGTGTGTATGTATTTATACACATATAATTAAATATCCCCACCAGATCCCATATGCAGATGTATATCTCGGCACTTAGCGAAAACGTGAAGTTGGCCTCAGTGTACTATACAATACCTAACATGCCGGCTAGCGTGTATACATAGGCAGAAAGAATGGTCACCACTCAAGGATTTAAAAGTCAAAGTATACTGTGAACAAAGTTTACAATATACTTTTTCACCTTAAAAGTCCTTGGGTGTTGTCCTTTTTCTCTGTATACATATAATGATGCAATTCACCCCAAACCACCTAGTGGCCACCTGCATCTCCCCTCTGAGAGGTCGTGGTGTTTTTTTTTTTTTGCAGTTTAGGGGGCTCCAGGCTGAAGCTTTGCCTAGGGTGCAGAGAGACCTTGCACCGGCCCTGTGGATGCCCCATCCACTCATTTAATACTGTGGGACATTTTATACATACATGATTACTGTTTCTTGTCTTTCACTATTGGAGTAAAAAAAAAATGAATGCATTGGAAATCTTAAACTTCCTGCTTCAAACCTCCTCTATTTTTGCAAATGAGCTACTAATTACTGTAGCTACTAATATCCAAACATGCCAGTATGTTTTATTAATTGTGTTCACCTCTTTGCAGACTATCACTTACTGTAGATAGCTTAATAGGAGGTTGAGTTGACAATTATGAGTAGCTGAGTATGGTTACCAGTATAACAGTGGAACACTGTGTTAAATGTTTGTCTTTTCTTCAATATTTAAGCCAGAATAATAAGATGTTTACAGGTCCCTATCTGTTACCATAAAATCTCAAGACATTTTCCTAAATTTATATTCACTTGTCTCAATGTATTTTAATGAACCATTTGATGATTATAACTAGTTTTGCATTAATTAAATACTGAAACATTCAGTACTTCCAGTCATGAATATTGTTTCGCAAATGCCAAATCATTGGCAAAAGACATGCATTTGGCAATAAAAAAAGTTAACAATGCCAAGAAATATTGCAGCTTATCGTTGTCCATAAACAATTTAATTAACCTGTTGATTTTTTTTCTCTACCTGCTTCTCACATTTTCTATTTTCTCTAACTCTTCTTTTTTTTCTGAATTCCTGTTATTTATAAGATGAAAATATCATCCATTACCCTAGCATGACAAAGCTGTCTTTATAAGACCCCAGGATTCCCATTAAAAGGTCTTTTACTGACAAGACTACAGCAAAGCTGTATTATTCAAATTGCATATCAGTCACAAAAATGGAAAGGTAATTTGTCAAAGTCACAGCGGTGCTCAATAACTATTTGAAGATGGCTCAGTAATTAATCATTAATATATTCTCTTCCTTTCATTCAGAGTAGCTTAGTCTGATTATTGTCTTATATAGTAACACAAGATGTTTGATGTTTGTAAAAAGACATTTGATGGCTGGTTAGCACCCATGATTTACCCTAGACCAGGCTTATTATTTTAGGAAGAACATTGCTTATGTGCATTTTGTATCCCAAATCATTCAACCCACACATTTAAAATCTGAGCAATGTCATTTCTTAAGTTTCACTTAGCAGGCTAAATTTGTGTATAAGCCTTTTGGCTATTTTAATGATCTTTAAGATGTTAATTGGGTTAGGGTCATTAAGGCTTGTTTAGTCTGATCTAATATTAACATCACTTTAGTGGAAGAAAAGATGATCAACACACACAGTGAATATCTAATTTGATATGCCCATTGTATGTAATATTGAACTCTCGTGTTTCACTATTGAAAAAATGAAACTCTATTGTTACACTATGCAGTAGATTATATTTACAGTTACTGAGCAGGTTATGTATAATTTTAAAAGGCTAAAATGATCACATGTTCCGGCATTTTACTCAAGTGTTACCACATCATAGTGTCATCGTGGCAAATGCTGAGTGGAATGTATGTTTGTGGCGGAGAGTATCTTTTGTGTTTTTGTACTACACATGCACCATAACTTAGCATACACACCTACTGAGTAATTTGCAGATTGGATCATTTGTATATAGGAGTGGATCCAGAACAAAATGACAAGGTGGGGGCACCATAAGGTGTGGGGTTGCTCCTGCAAAAGTGGGTGTGACCTCACAAAAGTGACATGGCCTCAAAAGAAATGCCATATCCATATAACAGGGAGATTGTGATGCCTTGGAGAGGCAGAGGGCAATGGGGAGATAGTGACGCAGAGGAGAGGCAGAGGGGGACACCAGAAAATGGGTGACAGGGTGGAGGCAGTGGGTGATGCCAGGGAAAAGGTGACATGGGGAAGAAATAGGTGACACCAGGAGAAGGCAATGGGTGACAAGGAGAGGGTGAGAGAAGAGAGAGGTGACGGGTAGAGATAGTATAAGATTGAGCAGCAGTTGGTGACAGGATAGGGTGACAAGGTGAAGGTGATGGGGAGAGGCAGTAAATGACAGGGAGAAGCAAAGGGTGAAGAGAGGGTGATGCCTTGGTGAGGCAGAGGGTGACAGGAAAGACATGGAAATTGGAAGATAGTGATTCAGGGGATAGGCAGAGGGTGACAGTGAGAGATATAGATGGAGAGGCAGTGGGTGACAGTGAGAGACAGTGGGTGATGCTGTATATAAACATTCCCCTTCTAAAACAAAAGTCACAAAACTTCAAAAAACACCCCCAGCGTTCTCATTAGTGGCCATAAATACACTGTACACCTCAGCTCTGGTAATTACCATTAATACATAAATATATTCCCTCCCTGCCTCTTGCAGCAGTGTACTAATCATGCACCTGATCACACCTACCCCTCTCACCCACCTGGCTGCATCATGCCCAGGAGTTTGTTAGGACCACAGGAACTTCCATTGCCTGCAGGTTCTTCCAGTGCAACAGTCACATTTAGGTGCTATGGCACTGTTTTACCACCTGGTGCAGGTAGTATAACAGCAGTTGTCATACTGTCAGCAGTAGGATTTGGTGTGCCAGCTCTGGGAGGAGGAAGCAGTCATTGGGTATGGTATGCCAGCGGCTAGGATCCTGGTGGTCAGTATACAGATGCCAGAATCCTGACCACTAACATTGCCCATAGCCAGAATCCTGGCTAACGGACTATTTGCACTCTCAGGTATCCACGACACCCATAGAGTAGGAATAGAACCTGTGGCAAACGCAGCGAGCCACCGAGCCCACAGCCTAGTGAGTGCAGCGAGCCCCCAAGGGGCTTTGTTGTGCTTGTCCCCCTGCCGGCATTCAGGCAGCCGGGATCCCAGCATCGGTATGCTGACTACCAGGATCCCGGCCGCTGGCATACCATACCCAGTGCCTGCTTCCACCACCCAGAGCTGGCACACCAAATCCTACTACTGACAGTATGACAACTGCTGTTACACACCTGCTGTAGGTATTTAGTCTTACATCAGGGCAGAAACTCAAGCTATGGTGAGCATTGCTGCTTTACTACAACAGATCTGTATTCGGACAAGTGGGAGCCAAACGGCATCCCCACACAGCCTGAAGGAGAGACAATGGATGGAGTGACTGCGGCATTACTTGGGCAGCTGTTGTCAGTGGCAGTGGCCAGAACATTCCGCAGCAGGCAAAGCCGGTGCTAGGGCTTTAACTCCCTTAATTCATGAGATCTTGAGATCTGAGATCTTGTTTCCTGCAGCTGCAACACAAGGGCTCTCATTGGCTGCAGCAGGATTTAGCCATATTTACTGCTTTATGCCAAAGCAAGCATCAGTGCATATCCATGATGCTTCATGCGTATAGTCACACAACTCACTGTTATTCCAGCCACATCCATTACCATTGCTACTTGCTCCCATCCCATGCTGAGTGCAAAAGATCCATCTAAAACAGACTACACACCCGTGACAGTTCAATGACACTCCCACAAGACCCACATCTATTCTGTGCTTCATTGTGGTAACCCATCCAGCTGCCACCCCGAAATGCCAGTTTCACTGAAATCTGAGTTTGTTCAAGAGCCAACATGTACAGACATCCTTGTCACTGCAACACTTCATGCGACACGTGCAGACTGCTTTCGCTGTTTTTAACACAATTGCGCAGTCTTCAGAATGTTGTAAGATGCATCCACATTTTCACTTGTGACTGAGAATCAGGGTCATAGTGTGCAGTACTTCATATGATTATTTTGTCCATATTCTGCATTGCATCAGCCTAGTGGTGGCTGAGTATCTAACCACTGCCAGTACTTTATCTCCTCACCCGGCTGTGTCCACACAGGCTTCCTGTCAGTGCTGATGTGCATTTGTTTGCATGTGTGGGCACCCACTCTCTGGCCTGCTCTCTTATTCACTTAGTTCCTCATCTTCCTTTCAGAGATGAGGAGCAGAGCTAAGGTGTGTGTGTGTGTGTGCGTGCGTGCGTGCGTATGTTTGTGTGTGAGATGGTGGGGGGCCATGGAGTAACACATGGGGTGCTGGAGTCATAAGTGACACTTGGGGGGAAACTGGAGTTACATGAGGTAGCTGGAGTGACACCAAGCAATTAATCAGACATTCTGGCCTCTAAGTACACGAGGCAGCCATAAAAAAAATTTAGTACAGTTTTCATGCATCTTTTCTGGGGGTGTGACTTTACGACCTAATTCATGTCCATGAAACTGAGCGATTATTGGTAGACTATGCAGTCACACTGTGCATGCACCAAGGTACCTTTGCGATGCCGTTCACAGTGAGAATTTAAATGCAGAGTGATTGACAGGAAGGAACCATTTGGTGGAGGTACCAGGGACTGGCGGCAAAAGTGCAGGCATGTCAACGCTGTTTTTGGGGTATGTATCTGCCTTCAGTGATGATCATGTTCAGATGTAGCCACATGCATCATGGCCATATCTTGCCACTGTCGAGCCTTGTTAGACGTGCCTTAGATGCGCACACGTGCCCAATTAACATGAATGGGAGCAGCAATTGTCGCAGCTCAGTGCAGCTAGGCGAGGATGCACCTAGCCACACAGAGAATGGCCAATTAGCGCTGATGTAGCTACGATGAGCATGGCTACATCTGTATGCGTAGAAGCATGGTGCTATCATCACGACTGAGGCTGCCAGTCTTCAGAACCATAAAATCAATGAGTTGATGTTCCTTGTTATTGCATCAATGCTACATGTGTGTATGCACTTTGCAATGCCTCCAGTGGCTGTATATATTCTTTTCTGGGTTGCAGCTTTACTTACGATGATTATCAAGTCTGAAGCCTGCAAAATCGCAGTTACGTAGGCTTTTCTGTACAAATCTGAAATGAGCCCTTAGTGTGGACCTGACTGTTTTCAATGTATGTCATCTCATTCTGACTTTTTCATAAAACCTAAGGGAGTGACATTTAACAATTATGGGATGCAAAAATAAGATGATTTCTCCCCCCCCCCCCAAAAGTTAAAAACATTCTGATGATCCTGAGTCTCCATCCCCTGCTTTGCCTCATCCTGCCCTCCACTCTGTCCTGTCCCAACAACCTCTCTGCTGTTCTGACCCCCATCCATCCCTGATCTGTCCAACTTGCTCTATCCCACCCCATGCACCCCCCCCCCTCCATTCCTCATCACTTCATTGTCTCGCTCTAACTCACAAACTTACCCTGGCCGTTGAGACCTATGGTGGATTATCACTAAGAGAAGAGCTAAGAAAACTTAGTAAAATCATGAATTGCATTCCAATTTTCTATTCTATAAAAAGGGACAAGAGAAAAATTGTCTAAAATGCTGCAGATAAGATATTTGTATATTTACTAAAAAGAATATAAGCTCCACTGGGACAGGGACTGATATGAATGAAATATTCTCTGTAAAGTGCTGCAGATTATGGGGGTCATTCTGAGTTGATCGCTCGCTAGCAGTTTTTAGCAGCCAAGCAAACGCATTGTCGCCGCCCACTGGGTAGTGTATTTTCACTTTGCAGAAGTGCGAACGCCTGTGCAGCAGAGCGCCTGCAAAATCGTTTTGTGCAAAACAAGACCAGACCCGTAGTTACTTATCCTGTGCATTGATTATAACGACGGAGGGACGGCTTTTGACGTCACACACCCACCCAGTGAATGCCCAGCCACGCCTGCCTTTTCCCTGACACGCCTGCATTTTTCTAAGCACTCCCTGAAAATGGTCAGTTGACACCCAGAAATACCCTCTTTCTGTCAATCACCTTGTAGCCGTCTGTGCATTTGGAATCGTCGCTAGAACCAGTGCAAAACCACAATGGACTTTGTACCCGTACGGCGCGGGTGCGCATTGCGGTGCCTACGCATGTGCAGATTAGCCATTTTTTACACTGATCGCTGCGCAGCGAACAATGGCAGCTAGTGATCAACTCGGAATGACCCCCTATGTGTGCTATATAAATAACTGTTAATAAATACATAATAAATACATTGTATGCACAATCTATGTTGCTTAGCTAAGTTCCCTTTCTTCCAGAGATGTAGCCATTTCTTTTGTGATTTGAAAGACAGGGTTAACCTTTAATTCATCTAATAGGGGAATAAGAAAGAAAAACAGTGGTTTAGAATTACTGTAAATGAGCTAAATAAAAACCAATTGTGCTTCTTATCTTATTGGCTTTTCTCTGTAGTAGACAATACTTTAATCTTAGAAATGAATAGCAATCTATTCCTCACCAGTATTGTATTTCGAGATTCTATTAAAGCACATTAAAAAAAACATATTTAAGAGGAAAAACTATAATTGCAAACAATAACACTGATGGGACGATTAGTTGATTATTTAAAAAAAATGAAAACTGTGAGTGAGGCTACTATAGGTCAGTGATCCATTTTGAAAAAATTATGCATGAACAACCATTTATTTTTATTTTTGCATTTCATTAGTTATTTTTAAGGATATATAGTGAATCAAAACATGTAAGGCTGTGGACAGGCTATTAGAATTGAAAGGTCTTCCATCAAATAGCTAGAGTAAGGTCCTGTGTGAGAAGCGCGGGTTGGGTATGCGTGACTGGCGATCAGCATACCTCCGCTGGTATCCCAACAGTGGAATGCCAGTGGTGGGCGAGCGCAGGAAGACCCTTGAGGGCTCGCTGTGCTCACCACGTTGCGGGCTCGGTTCTATTCCCACTCTATTGGTGTCATGGACACCCATGAGTGGGAATAGTCCATGTTTGCCGGCATGCCGACCGTCAGGATTTTCAGGGGGCGAGATGTAGGGGGAAGTGCTGTGACGGGCGGTCTCCTGACCGCCGGTCACAAACCTACATCACAACCACAGCACATCCACTTTATTAGACATATTTTAATGGAAACAATAAAAGAGCACCAAAAATATGTATATTTTTGAATTTTATGATCTCAAAGTTCATGAAATAACAGTAGAGATTAGAAAATATGCACACATATATTAAAAGTATAATTTTTTTTTGAGAAGTAAATTAATAATATAAAATTAATTACATTTGGAAAAATAGGTTATAATAAAATGGCTAATATGCCAAAAAGTCATTATGTAACTGGAGAATTATAAAAATTGGTAATCCAGTGTACAGTAGGAAAAAGTTGGGAAAAATCCTGAGCAGCGGAAGCAGATATAACTGAGCATATTGAAATTAGAGATGTGCGGCGGGCACTTTTCGTGTTTTGTGTTTTGGTTTTGGTTCTGGTTCCATGCTCGTGTTTTGGATCTGGATTGGTTTTGCCAAAACCACTCTTTCCTGTTTTGGTTTTGGTTCTGGATGATTTAAATAAAAAACACATAAAACCAGCTAAAATCACAGATTTTGGGTGTAATTTTGATCCTACAGTATTATTAACCTCAATAACATTAATTTCCACTCATTTCCAGTCTATTCTGAATAACTCACGCCTCACAATATTGTTTTTAGGCCAAAAGGTTGAACCAAGGTGGCTGTATGACTAAACTAAGTGACACAAGTGTGTGGCACAAACATCTGGCCCATCTAGTAGTGGCACTGCAGTGGCAGAAAGGATGGCAGATTTAAAAAAATAGGCCCTAGGACTTCCAGTGGGTGGACCAAGCTACTGCTCGCGTTTTACAGAGCTCTCCGCTCCCCAGCCTTTAAACACCCCATAATGCCTGGGATTAGTGCCCGCAGACAGTATTACCGGGCACCAGAGATAGTGGTGGGAAAGAGTTTGCTGCTCCCGGCTCCCCACCACCCTGCCATCAGCGGAATCGAGGTGTCTGCAAAGACGCTGTTCAGCAGGTTGTTGGGGGTGTGCTCTGCGCTCCCTATAGTGGTTGCTTGTATATTCAGGTATCCGTGCAGCCCAGGTTGGAGTAGGAAACTCTTTTCTGTTGTTTCCTTGTTTTGCAATCTCTAGGGGGAGGGGACCAACCTTTGGCGCTACTGGTTAATACTCAGAGTTGGTAGTTTGTAAAAAATTAAATAAATTGCAGTTTCGTGCACAAATTATTGAATTATTGTAAAATATATAAATGTATAAATTAGTGGTTAGTAACAAGAGAATGCAGTGAAATTCTGTTATCTCTTCCTATGTCAATTTGAGAATTGTACGCAAAGTAGGTGTAACAGTTATAGTATTTTAAAATAATAAAGGCAATGGGATCTGTCTAGATATGAACTTGTTTAATAGGCTGATAATCGTTAAAATGACAGTGTTAGTTTGTACCTTAATACCTGAGCGCGCTCTTTGCGGTATTACCGCTAACAAACAGTATGAGTGAATTACTAATCAGCCCTGGACAGGGTGAAGACACGTAAGCGTCCTTACAAACCTTTATTTCACCTGAACGCTGAAGCACCGTGAGCATACTAGACTGGAATTACTAATCACCAGGAACTCATTAATTACGGACCTTTGCGGACATAGAACGCCCTGCCAGGACGTTTACATAACGGGTCACCATTCGACCTCACAGAGTAGGAGACCGGTCTCCATTTTCTTTTATAAATCTTATACAAAGTGTCAATTGTTTTATTACTATTTTTATTTATTTTTTACGTATTTTTTAATTTTATTTTCTACTGTCACTCATACTGTTTGTTAGCGGTAATACCGCAAAGAGCGCGCTCAGGTATTAAGGTACAAACTAACACTGTCAATTCTCAAATTGACATAGGAAGAGATAACAGAATTTCACTGCATTCTCTTGTTACTAACCACTAATTTATACATTTATATATTTTACAATAATTCAATAATTTGTGCACGAAACTGCAATTTATTTAATTTTTTACAAACTACCAACTCTGAGTATTAACCAGTAGCGCCAAAGGTTGGTCCCCTCCCCCTAGAGCTGTTCAGCAGGTGCCATCTTCCCGCACCCTCCCCCCCTGCTCTGACCTCGCTGTGGCTGTGACCCTGCACTTTTCCTGTGAACATGCAGGAGACAGACGGTGAGCGGTACGGCCTGTCATCCTTATGGCCTTGGCCCGCTGCTCTCTCCCCTATACGTGGCTGCCCTGCTTGTGCTGGTGCTGCAGTGCCTGAGGAGGGAATTCACGGTGGACGCTGTCTCCCTGCACCCGTACCCCCCCTGCGCTGACACTGCTGTGATAGTGACATTGCACCCTCTTTGTGAACAGATGGAAAACGGGAGGTGAGTGGTCCGGTCTCTCACCCTCCCAGCCTTACACCATCCCTCCCCCCTGCTATTGACTGCCTTACTCCTGTTGGTGCTGTAACGCCTGGGAAAATAATATATAACAGGTGCCATGTTGTTATCCCCCTCCTGCGATACCACTGCCTCCTCCATGTGCATCAGACTACTTTGTGCCATCCTGCTCCCATAAACGCCATTAGGAGCAGGGTTCCAATGCTCCAACACCACAGCTCTGGTCATTGAACTGGTGATCCCTCCCCTCTACTACTGAGCTACTGTGACGTGCTTTGGGGGAAAAGTGTTGGTGGCCCCCACATGGGGGGTAATTCCAAGTTGATCGCAGCAGGAAAAATTTTAGCAGTTGGGCAAAACCATTTGCACTGCAGGGGGGGCAGATATAACATTTGCAGAGAGAGTTAGATTTGGGTGGGTTATTTTGTTTCTGTGCAGGGTAAATACTGGCTGCTTTATTTTTACACTGCAATTTAGATTGCAGATTGAGCTCACCACACCCAAATCTCTCTCTCTCTGCACATGTTATATCTGCCTCCCCTGCAGTGCACATGGTTTTGCCCAACTGCTAAAAAAGTTCCTGCTGCGATCAACTTGGAATTACCCCCATGGTCTTCGGTGTCTGATATCCCACTTCTGCTATTACCAGGGCCCCAAACAACCATACGCGTTCCAGCTGGCCTGCACTTTCTCTACATATTTTCAAATAGTTTGGTGCTACTCCTGCCTTTCCTAACCATGGATAAAATTGTTGCTAAGTCTCAAAGAGGCGGCAGGGGTGGCAAGAATACCAAAGCTCGAGAAACAAGAGCCACCACCATGCCGGCACCAAGCCCACCACCCTCCCCTCCTGGCGACGACATACTGCGGGGTGTATCAGATCCTACTGCTTACAGCATGGCATCCATAGCCAAAGATCAGGAGATATCTGATTTATTGTCCCCTCTCTTGGATAAGAAGCTTGCTGGCCTACAAGCGGCCATTGAATCTACTGTCACCCAACTTAAGGAACATAGGTCCCGCTTCGACGAAGCTGAACAATGAATATCTAATGTAGAGGATGACTTGATTGCTGCAAAAGCCACCATCGCTTCCCAGGAAGCATCCTTCATTGCGATACATGATAAATTAGAAGATCTCGAAAATAGGAACCATCGGAAATGCCTTCGCCTGATAGGTGTACCTGAATTGGTCAAGCAAAAAGACCTGATTGAGTTGGTCTCTGTGTGGCTTCCTACAGAATTAAGTTGTCTACCAAAGTCGGGCACCATACTCATAGAGAGAGTTCATCGCATCGGTCCAGACCGACAAAATGATCATCGCAGACCCAGACCGATCATCTTTACATTTTTTAATTACTTGGACAAAGTCTGCATGTTGGATACCTATAGGAAATCTCGTGATTTGAATTACCAAGGCGACAGACTTCTATTGTTCCAGGATTTCTCCTACCAAGTTGCGATGAAGAAGAAGGAATTCGCACCTGTCTGTAAATCCCTCTTTGATGCTGGTCTTCGTTTTGCACTTCTCTATCCAGCCAAACTGAGGGTGCAACTAGATGGAAAAAATCTCTTCTTTGGATCTGTACAGCCTGTGAAGTCATTTCTTGCTTCACTTTCCACTCACCAGAATACGTTGTCAGATGACACGGACTAAAACCAGGACTGGTTTGCAAGTATAACATCCTTTATGTAAACTGTAATGTCACTACGGATAAGTTTGTTGCTTAATTTTTACTTACAACTTATGAGAAAGATATTGCCACTGTTTTGCTATAAGCTCAAGTTATTATGGTCTCAATGGTTATCTTGGACCGCTTGTATTTATCTCCTGGCTGGTGATTATATTATCCCTTGTCCCCCCCCCCCTTCCTCATCATTTCGATAGAGTTAGAGATGTTTCTGATTGGCCTTTCTGGCCTATGGTTTGGGTTCAAAAAATTAAGAAATTACTTGGAACTGTGACATGTATTTTTTGGTTTGCATTGCTTTTGTTACTTATACTATACAGGAGATGTTTACTGGTGGCACCCCTGCTATCTGGGACAAGGAGGGTCACCTTCATGATGTTTGAATCAGTTTTTTCTCTTCCTAAATTTAGGTATTGGTTAATATGACGCACACACAAACTTCACTGATCAGAAAACGAGAGCATATAAAATTCTTAACTTGGAATGTAGAGGGCTTTAACACCCCGCTTAAGCGGAAAAAAGTACTACTACACTTAAAACAGTTTAAACCAGATGTAGTGGTGTTACAGGAAACACACTGGCGGGATGGAGACCCTAATACTCTGAGAGATACTTGGTTTTCCAACTATATTTCAGCTTCCTATACTACTAAACAATGTGGGGTGGTTCCCATTATTAACAAATCCTTACAATACACGGTGTTGGATAAATTAAGCGACCCGGAAGGGTGATATCTATTTGTGACATTGCGATTGGAAGGTGAAATATATACCATAGCAACAATATATGCTCCGACCGGTACTAACAATGCCTTCTTTACTGATGTTTATGTTAAATTGCAGGATTGTGCTATGGGACACATAATTCTAGGTGGAAATTTCAATACCACTCTTAATCAATCATTAGACAAATCCAATAATGCCACCTGTACTACGCCACCAGCTGCGATTGCCTTGCTGATTGACTCTTTAGCTCTCTCAGACCCATGGAAGTTTCAAAACACAGTGGGTAGAGACTACACCTTTTACTCTCATCCACACCATACCACTTCCAGGATTGACCTCTGGCTTATCCCCACTTCTTTGTTAGTTAGAGTCCATTGCTCCCGAATCGAAAATATTGCCGTGTTAGATCATGCTCCAACATGGTTCACCCTGGCACTTCCCTCCCCAAGATTATCTTCCTTTAATTGGAGATTCCCTTCTTATTTATCAGATTCCCCAGATTTTAAATTATCTGTGGAGCAACATTTTTTAAATTATGTTGATGACAACATCCAACATTTAGAAGATGTTAAATTTTTTTGGGCTGCATCTAAACCGGTGATGAGGGTCTACATAATTGCGTATGTCACAGTTAAATGCAAATATTTAAATAAAAGGCTGCAGGACCTTAGTCTAGCGGTCTCCAACTCTTATGCTGCAATGTTGACTAGTAATACTCCAGAAACTCGTCAGTTGTATACTGACACAAAATCGATATATGACTCCTTATACACTGAAAAGGCACAGTATTCATTAGATTATCCCCAAAAAATCACTATTTTAGATGGTGCAACAAAGCCGGCAAACTATTGGCATCTGTGATAAGAAGCCAGCGGCAACCGACACACATACCAAAAAGTGGCACAGACATAGGCCCCCTGATGTCTGCCCCTGATATTGCTGCTTCATTTCTAGACTACTATACATGCTTACAGTATGTGCAGCTCCCCCTGACAATCCTTTTTTAGGCATGGACTTTGTTAGAAAAGCTGGAGCTCCAATCTTGACAGATGATGAGGGTGATGCGTTGGTAGACACTATTTCAGAATAGGAACTTTGATTGGTCATTGGTCGACTGTCCAAAGGTAAAACCCCAGGTCCTGATGGCCTTAGCGCTGATTACTGCAAATTGTTGTCCCCATATTTATTACCATATTTACAAAATTTGTTTATTTCAATCCTCTCAGGAGGAGAGACCCGCATGATTTCAGACAAGCCCGGATAATTCTATAGCCTAAACCGGATAAAGACCCCATGTTGGTCATGTCCTATCACACCATATCTCTCCTGAACCAAGACCTTAAGCTATTGACGACTATAATAGCACAGAGATTACAAGTTGTGTTGACGAAAATACTTCATCCATCCCAAAATGGCTTTGTCAAAGGCCGCTCCTCGGTGCATAATATTCGACAGGTAGTAGCCACATTGACCCGTTCCCTGACTGATTCGGGAAACAACTCTTTATTGGTTAGTTTTGATGCCGACAAAGCCTTTGATAGGGTGTCATGGGCACATCTGCTTCGTATACTACATCTCCAAAATTTTGCGGTGGGATTTATCAGTTTATTCCGTAAACTGTATGCTTCCCCTACCGCTTTTCTGACTGGTAATGGCCTGAACACCTCAAACTTTCCTTTATCACGTGGTACCCGGCAGGACTGCCCACTATCCCCTTTATTATTTAATTTAGCCTTAGATCCCTTGATTCGATTGTTTCATCTGTACACTCCTTGGCGAGGGATAGAGGTGGGCCAACAAATACTGAAAGTCTCAGCCTATGCAGATGATCTAATCATTTATTTTACAAACCCCCAGGAGGCATTTCTGGGCTTCTTACAAATATTGGACAATTTCGACAGATTTCAGGTTTTATAATAAATAAAACAAAAACCCACGCATTAGCCTTATGACCTGGTGCAAAAGAACACTGAAATGGGGGCTTTCCATTTCTATAGGCAGATTCCTCCCTTAAATATCTTGGTTTAAATATAACGATAAATCCGGCTGATTTATACATGGCGAACTTCCCTGGGTTGATAGCTCATACTATGTTAGATTTTAAATGCTGGCATCATTTACCATTATCTTATATAGGCAGATGTTACTTAATTAAGATAGTATCATTTCCTAGGCTGTTATACACCATACAATTGCTTCCCATTTTACTAAAAGACACAGATTTAAAAATTATAAACAAGGCCATTAGTACATTTATTTGGGCGGGGAAGAAGCCAAGAATATCACTGTTTAAATTGAGTCAGTCCCCCTCTTTGGGGGGTATAAATCTCCCCTGCATATGTAGTTACACGTTGGCAGCAAATTACCGATATGCGGTGGATTAGCTTCACACCACCAGTAACTATGCATATACTGTCCTGGAGCAAGCATTCTATCCGGATATAGCTTTACCTAGTCTGTTACATATGAGACCCTCGGACCACCCCCCTAGTGTATCTGGTAATCTTTTACTTGCCACTACTTGTACCGCCTGGCGATTAGCTAGATCTGGTTTAAGACTCTCAGCCTGCAACACGATTTTTCGCTCACTTTACCCCTCTGACACTGTGGGTACTCCTTTGATGTGGGGTTCTCCATTATCGATGTCTTGGCACAAGAAGGGCCTTCATTTACTTTTCCATACATTACAAGGAAATTGTTTGCCATTACTACCACTTCCCCTACTACATGATAAATACCCAGACTTGTCTTTACCATTGTTTGTCTATTATCAACTACGCAGCTTTGTCTGCAGTTTGCTTTCTAAACTAATGGACAAGGACACCTCAAATTAGTTAGATATTATGGTCAGAAATGCTACTAATAGAGGGTGCTCAACCTCCCTATTATATATGCATATTAAACGATGTATAAATTTGGAAGTTTTGCAGACGGGAATGGCGAAATGGGTCTTTGACTTACTGTACCCGATGTTCCCATTGCGACACTTCTTGATGCTTTCACACGTCTTAATAAGACCTTAGTATCTGCATTTTACATGGAAATGCAATACAAATTACTACACCAAGATTATTATACCCCGAAACTACATTTATTTATGGGCACCTCTGCTGATTCTAACTGCTTCAAATGTGCTGCACCAGACGCGGATTTATATCACTGCATGTGGAGCTGCCCGGAAGTGCATACATTTTGGGTGTTGATAGGTCAATATATCAAGGACACTTATGACATTATGTTTACACTAACTCCTGAATGGGCATTATGGGACATATATATGTCCCTTGTTAGGAATAGACCAACATTTGGAACAAAGGTTGTTTCTAGCCAAATTGGCAGCGGCTGTACGGAAAACAATATTGTCTCAGTGGATTTCACCAGACCCAGTGACGTTATATCTATTCCTGCTTAGGGTATGCTACCTTTTCTCAATGGATTGGCTCGAAATGTCTCTCAATAAAGAGAAGCGGGCTGAATTATTTTTAAATATCTGGTTACCTCATATTCATTCCTTACCCCTACCTGTCAAAGATTCATTGAGAACAGCAATCTCATTAACATCTTGGTAGAACTTTGAAATACTTACCTCTGGTAATACTCTTTTCTAAAAGTATATCCCGTATGCAAATATTTACTGCTTCCCATGTTTGTTTTTGTTTTTATTTTCCCGTATGTGTGATCTCCTGGTCTTTCTCTACATGAAGGGAATTTTGAAACATGCAATGCATCTTACCTCAATCTCATGCTTTGTCTCGATATTGTTAATATTTTGTTTATAACATACATGTTCTGCTATATACATGTACAGTTCCCTAATAAAATATTTTGGGGGGGGAAAATAGGCCCTAAACAGCACATGATGCAAAGAAGAAAAAGAGGTGCAAAGAGGTAGATGTATGACTAAGCTAAGTGATACAAGTGTGCGGCACAAACACTTGGCCCATCTAGGAGTGGCACTGCAGTGGCAGACAGGATAGCACTTAAAAAAACTAGGCACCAAACAGCACATGATGCAAAGGAAAAAAGAGGTGCACCAAGGTCACTGGATGGCTAACCTAAGTGACACAAGTGTGCGGCACAAACACTTGGCCCATCTAGGAGTGGCACTGCAGTGGCATACAGGATGGCACTTTTAAAAACTATGCCCTAAACAAAACATCATGCACAGAAAAAAAGAGGTGCAATGAGGTAGCTGTATGACTAAGCTAAGCAACACAAGTGTGTGGCACAAACTCCTGGCCCATCTAGAAGTGGCACTGCAGTGGCAGATAGGATGGCACTTAAAAAAACTAGGCACCAAACAGCACATGATGCAAAGGAAAAAAGAGGTGCACCAAGGTCACTGGATGGCTAACCTAAGTGACACAAGTGTGCGGCACAAACACTTGGCCCATCTAGGAGTGGCACTGCAGTGGCATACAGGATGGCACTTTTAAAAACTATGCCCTAAACAAAACATCATGCACAGAAAAAAAGAGGTGCAATGAGGTAGCTGTATGACTAAGCTAAGCAACACAAGTGTGTGGCACAAACTCCTGGCCCATCTAGAAGTGGCACTGCAGTGGCAGATAGGATGGCACTTGAAAAACTAGGCCCCAAACAGCACATCATGCAAAGAAGAAAAAGAGGTGCAATGAGATAGCTGTATGACTAAGCTAAGCGAAACAAGTGTGCAGCACAAACAACATGGGATGTGCTGGAATTTGCACAGATGTAATACACGCACAATATTGATGGCACAGGAAAGCATACCCCTAAACCATACAAAAGCGGTAAAGCCTGTAAAATTAATTTGTATAATAACCCTTTTATTTGGACCTATTATAATAATATGCAGCATAGTGATGAGCGGGTTCGGATCCTCGGGATCCGAACCCGCCCGAACTTCACCTTTTTTTTCACGGGTCCGAGCGACTCGGATCCTCCAGCCTTGCTCGGTTAACCCGAGCGCGCCCGAACGTCATCATCCCGCTGTCGGATTCTCGCGAGATTCGGATTCTATATAAGGAGCCGCGCGTCGCCGCCATTTTCACACGTGCATTGAGATTGATAGGGAGAGGACGTGGCTGGCGTCCTCTCCGTTATAGTAGAAAAGAGTAAAGACTGAGTGACTTAGTTATAATTGTGGGGAGGATTGGGGACGGGGAGCAGCTGTTAGGGAGTACAGTGCAGGGTTTTGATTATACCACCAGTGAGTTTAATCCGTTGTTTCTCTGCCTGAAAAAAAACGCTCCACCATATCTGTGCTCACTCAGTGTGCTGCACTGCTGCATATATCTGTGCTGAGTGCACTGCTCACACTGCCTAATTGTGGGGACTGGGGAGCAGTTATAGCAGGAGTACAGTGCACAGTTTTGCTGACAGTGACCACCAGTCCAGTATACGTTTGTCTGCCTGAAAAACACTCCTGTGGTGGCTTTTTTTTTCTTCATACTAGTTTAGCAGTCTGCTGCAGTGTCCACCAGGTCCGTTATTATTATACAGTATATTATATATATATAGCAGTACGGTAGGCCATGGCTGTACCTACCTCTGTGTCGTCAGTGCACTCGTCGTCCATAAGTAATATAATACTATACTATCCATCCATCTACATTGTATACCTGTGGTGGCTTTTTTTTTCTTCATACTAGTTTAGCAGTCTGCTGACAGTGTCCAACAGGTCCGTTATTATTATACAGTATATTATATATAGCAGTAAGGTAGGCCACGGCTGTACCTACCTCTGTGTCGTCAGTGCACTCATCGTCCATAAGTAATATAATACTATACTATCCATCCATCTACATTGTATACCTGTGGTGGCTTTTTTTTTCTTCATACTAGTTTAGCAGTCTGCTGACAGTGTCCACCAGGTCCGTTATTATTATACAGTATATTATATATATATAGCAGTACGGTAGGCCACGGCTGTACCTACCTCTGTGTCGTCAGTGCACTCGTCGTCCATAAGTAATATAATACTATACTATCCATCCATCTACATTGTATACCTGTGGTGGCTTTTTTTTTCTTCATACTAGTTTAGCAGTCTGCTGACAGCGTCCACCAGGTCCGTTATTATTATTATACAGTATATTATATATATAAGCAGTACGGTAGGCCACAGCTGTACCTACCTCTGTGTCGTCAGTGCACTCGTCGTCCATAAGTAATATAATACTATACTATAGTATCCATCCATCTACATTGTATACCTGTGGTGGCTTTTTTTTTCTTCATACTAGTTTAGCAGTCTGCTGACAGTGTCCACCAGGTCCGTTATTATTATTATACAGTATATTATATATATAAGCAGTACGGTAGGCCACGGCTGTACCTACCTCTGTGTCGTCAGTGCACTCGTCGTCCATAAGTAATATAATACTATACTATAGTATCCATCCATCTACATTGTATACCTGTGGTGGCTTTTTTTTTCTTCATACTAGTTTAGCAGTCTGCTGACAGTGTCCACCAGGTCCGTTATTATTATACAGTATATTATATATATATATATATATATATATATATATAGCAGTACGGTAGGCCACGGCTGTACCTACCTCTGTGTCATCAGTGCACTCGTCGTCCATAAGTAATATAATACTATACTATCCATCCATCTACATTGTATACCTGTGGTGGCTTTTTTTTTCTTCATACTAGTTTAGCAGTCTGCTGACAGTGTCCACCAGGTCCGTTATTATTATTATACAGTATATTATATATATAAGCAGTACGGTAGGCCACGGCTGTACCTACCTCTGTGTCGTCAGTGCACTCGTCGTCCATAAGTAATATAATACAATACTATCTATCCATCTACATTGTATACCTGTGGTGGTTTTTTTTTTCTTCATACTAGTTTAGCAGTCTGCTGACAGTGTCCACCAGGTCCGTTATTATTATTATACAGTATATTATATATATAAGCAGTACGGTAGGCCACGGCTGTACCTACCTCTGTGTCATCAGTGCACTCGTTGTCCATAAGTAATATAATACTATAGTATCCATCCATCTACATTGTATACCTGTGGTGGCTTTTTTTTTCTTCATACTAGTTTAGCAGTCTGCTGACAGTGTCCACCAGGTCCGTTATTATTATTATACAGTATATTATATATATATATATATATATATATATATATAGCAGTACAGTAGGCCACGGCTGTACCTACCTCTGTGTCGTCAGTGCACTCATTGTATACCTGTGGTGGCTTTTAGTTGTGCGCATTAAAATATGGAGATCAAAAATGTGGAGGTTAAAAAAATAGGGAAAGATCAAGATCCACTTCCACCTCGTGCTGAAGCTGCTGCCACTAGTCATGGCCGAGACGATGAAATGCCATCAACGTCGTCTGCCAAGGCCGATGCCCAATGTCATAGTACAGAGCATGTAAAATCCAAAACACAAAAGATCAGTAAAATGACCAAAAAAATCTAAATTAAAAGCGTCTGAGGAGAAGCGTAAACTTGCCAATATGCCATTTACGACACGGAGTGGCAAGGAACGGCTGAGGCCCTGGCCTATGTTCATGGCTAGTGGTTCAGCTTCACATGAGGATGGAAGCACTCATCCTCTCGCTAGAAAAAAGAAAAGACTTAAGCTGGCAAAAGCACAGCAAAGAACTGTGCGTTCTTCGAAATCACAAATCCCCAAGGAGAGTCCAATTGTGTCGGTTGCGATGCCTGACCTTCCCAACACTGAACGGGAAGAGCTTGCGCCTTCCACCATTTGCACGCCCCCTGCAAGTGCTGGAAGGAGCACCCGCAGTCCAGTTCCTGATAGTCAAATTGAAGATGTCAGTGTTGAAGTACACCAGGATGAGGATATGGGTGTTGCTGGCGCTGGGGAGGAAATTGACAAGGAGGATTCTGATGGTGAGGTGGTTTGTTTAAGTCAGGCACCCGGGGAGACACCTGTTGTCCGTGGGAGGAATATGGCCATTGACATGCCTGGTCAAAATACAAAAAAAATCAGCTCTTCAGTGTGGAATTATTTCAACAGAAATGCGGACAACTGGTGTCAAGCCGTGTGTTGCCTTTGTCAAGCTGTAATAAGTAGGGGTAAGGACGTTAACCACCTCGGAACATCCTCCCTTATACGTCACCTGCAGCGCATTCATAATAAGTCAGTGACAAGTTCAAAAACTTTGGGCGACAGCGGAAGCAGTCCACTGACCAGTAAATCCCTTCCTCTTGTAACCAAGCTCCCGCAAACCACACCACCAACTCCCTCAGTGTCAATTTCCTCCTTACCCAGGAAAGCCAATAGTCCTGCAGGCCATGTCACTGGCAAGTCTGACGAGTCCTCTCCTGCCTGGGATTCCTCCGATGCATCCTTGAGTGTAACGCCTACTGCTGCTGGCGCTGCTGTTGTTGCTGCTGGGAGTCGATCGTCATCCCAGAGGGGAAGTCGGAAGACCACTTGTACTACTTCCAGTAAGCAATTGACTGTCCAACAGTCCCTTGCGAGGAAGATGAAATATCACAGCAGTCATCCTGTTGCAAAGCGGATAACTCAGGCCTTGACAACTATGTTGGTGTTAGACGTGCGTCCAGTATCCGCCGTTAGTTCACGGGGAACTAGAGAATTGCTTGAGGTAGTGTGCCCCCGTTACCAAATACCATCTAGGTTTCACTTCTCTAGGCAGGCGATACCGAGAATGTACATGGACGTCAGAAAAAGACTCACCAGTGTCCTAAAAAATGCAGTTGTACCCAATGTCCTCTTATCCACGGACATGTGGACAAGTGGAGCAGGGCAGACTCAGGACTATATGACTGTGACAGCCCACTGGGTAGATGTATTGCCTCCCGCTGCAAGAACAGCAGCGGCGGCACCAGTAGCAGCATCTCGCAAACGCCAACTCGTTCCTAGGCAGGCAACGCTTTGTATCACCGCTTTCCAGAATACGCACACAGCTGAAAACCTCTTACGGCAACTGAGGAAGATCATCGCAGAATGGCTTACCCCAATTGGACTCTCCTGGGGATTTGTGGCATCGGACAACGCCAGCAATAATGTGCGTGCATTACATCTGGGCAAATTCCAGCACGTCCCATGTTTTGCACATACCTTGAATTTGGTGGTGCAGAATTATTTAAAAAACGACAGGGACGTGCAAGAGATGCTGTCGGTGGCCAGAAGAATTGCGGGCCACTTTCGGCGTACAGGCACCGCGTACAGAAGACTGGAGCACCACCAAAAACACCTGAACCTGCCCTGCCATCATCTGAAGCAAGAGGTGGTAACGAGGTGGAATTCAACCCTCTATATGCTTCAGAGGATGGAGGAGCAGCAAAAGGCCATTCAAGCCTATACATCTGCCCACGATATAGGCAAAGGAGGTGGAATGCACCTGTCTCAAGCGCAGTGGAGAATGATTTCAACGTTGTGCAAGGTTCTGCAACCTTTTAAACTTGCCACACGTGAAGTCAGTTCAGACACTGCCAGCCTGAGTCAGGTCATTCCCCTCATCAGGCTTTTGCAGAAGAAGCTGGAGGCATTGAAGGAGGAGATAAAACAGAGCGATTCCGCTAGGCATGTGGGACTTGTGGATGGAGCCCTTCATTCGCTTAACCAGGATTCACGGGTGGTCAATCTGTTGAAATCAGAGCACTACATTTTGGCCACCGTGCTCGATCCTAGATGTAAAACCTACGTTGGATCTCTCTTTCCGGCAGACACAAGTCTGCAGGGGTTCAAAGACCTGCTGGTGAGAAAATTGTCAAGTCAAGCGGAACGCGACCCGTCAACATCTCCTCCTTCACATTCTCCCGCAACTGGGGGTGCGAGGAAAAGGCAACGAATTCCGAGCCCACCCGCTGGCGGTGATGCAGGGCAGTCTGGAGCGACTGCTGATGCTGACATCTGGTCCGGACTGAAGGACCTGCCAACGATTACTGACATGTCGTCTACTGTCACTGCATATGATTCTCTCACCATTGAAAGAATGGTGGAGGATTATATGAGTGACCGCATCCAAGTAGGCACGTCAGACAGTCCGTACGTATACTGGCAGGAAAAAGAGGCAATTTGGAGGCCCTTGCAGAAACTGGCTTTATTCTACCTAAGTTGCCCTCCCTCCAGTGTGTACTCCGAAAGAGTGTTTAGTACCGCCGCTCACCTTGTCAGCAATCGGCGTACGAGGTTACTTCCAGAAAATGTGGAGAAGATGATGTTCATTAAAAATGAATTATAATCAATTCCTCCATGGAGACATTCACCAGCAGCAATTGCCTCCAGAAAGTACACGGGGACCTGAGATGGTGGATTCCAGTGGGGACGAATTAATAATCTGTGAGGAGGGGGATGTACACAGTGAAAGGGGTGATGAATCGGACGATGATGATGAGGTGGACATCTTGCCTCTGTAGAGCCAATTTGTGCAAGGAGAGATTGATTGCTTCTTTTTTGGTGGGGGCCCAAACCAACCAGTCATTTCAGTCACAGTCGTGTGGCAGACCCTGTCGCTGAAATGATGGGTTCGTTAAAGTGTGCATGTCCTGTTTATACAACATAAGGGTGGGTGGGAGGGTCCAAGGACAATTCCATCTTGCACCTCTTTTTTCTTTTATTTTTCTTTGCGTCATGTGCTGTTTGGGGAGCATTTTTTTGAAGGGCCATCCTGCGTGACACTGCAGTGCCACTCCTAGATGGGCCAGGTGTTTGTGTCAGCCACTAGGGTCGCTTAGCTTAGTCACACAGCTACCTCATTGCGCCTCTTTTTTTCTTTGCGTCATGTGCTGTTTGGGGAGTATTTTTTTGAAGGGCCATCCTGCGTGACACTGCAGTGCCACTCCTAGATGGGCCAGGTGTTTGTGTCGGCCACTAGGGTCGCTTAGCTTAGTCACACAGCTACCTCATTGCGCCTCTTTTTTTCTTTGCGTCATGTGCTGTTTGGGGAAAAATGAAAGAAAAAAGAGGTGCAAGATGGAATTGTCCTTGGGCCCTCCCACCCACCCTTATGTTGTATAAACAGGACATGCACACTTTAACGAACCCATCATTTCAGCAACAGGGTCTGCCACAAGACTGTGACTGAAATGACTGGTTGGTTTGGGCCCCCACCAAAAAAGAAGCAATCAATCTCTCCTTGCACAAACTGGCTCTAAAGAGGCAAGATGTCAACCTCATCCTCTAATTCCTTACCCCTTTCAGTGTGTACATCCTCCTCCTCACAGAGTACTAATTCGTTCCCACTGCAATCCACCATCACAGGTCCCTGTGTACTTTCGGGAGTCAATTGCTGGTCAAGTTCTTCCTTGGACAAATTTATAATTCTTTTTGATGAACATCACCTTTTCCACATTTTGTGGAAGTAACCGCCTATGCCGATCGCTGACTAGGTTACCGGCTGCACTAAACACTCTTTCGGAGTACACACTGGAGGGGGGGGCAACTTAAAAATAAAGTAAAAAAATAAAGTAAAATAAATAAAATAAAGCCAGTTTGTGCAAGGGCCTCCAAATTGCCTCTTTTTCCTGTCAGTATACATACAGAATGTCTGATATGCCTACAGTGATGCTGTCACTCATATAATCCCCCACCATTCTTTCAACGGTGATAGAATCATATGCAGTGACAGTAGACATGTCAGTAATCGTTGGCAGGTCCTTCAGTCCAGACCAGATGTCATCACTCGCTCCTGACTGCCATGCATCAACGCCAGTGGGTGGGCTCGGAAATCTTATCCTGTACCTCGCAGCCCCAGTGGTGGGAGAAAATGAAGGAGGAGCTGTTTACGGGTCACGTTCCGCTTGAGTTGACAATTTTCTAACCAGCAGGTCTTTGAACCTCTGTAGACTTGTGTCTACCGGAAAGAGAGATACAATGTAGGCTTTAAACCTAGGATCGAGCACGGTGGCCAAAATGTAGTGCTCTGATTTCAACAGGTTGACCACCCTTGAATGCTGGCAAAGTGAATGAAGGGCTCCATCCACAAGTCCCACATACTTAGCGGAATTGCTCCATCTTAGCTCCTCCTTCAATTTCACCAGCTGCTTCTGCAAAAGTCTGATGAGGGGAAAGATCCCCTCAAGCTGGCAGTGGCTAAACTGAGTTCACGTGTGTCAAGTTCGAAGGGTTGGAGAACCTTGCACAAGACGGAAGTCCTTCTCCACTGTACTTGAGTCATATGCATTCCCCCTCCTTTGCCTATATCATAGGTTGATGTATAGGCTTGAATGGCCTTTTTGCTGCTCCTCCATCCTCTGAAGCACAGTGTTGAATTCCACCTCGTTACCACCTCTTGCTTCAGGTGATGGCAGGCCAGGTTCAGGAGTGTTTGCTGGCACTCCAGTCTTTGGCACGCAGTGGCTGAATATAGAATGTGGCCCGCAATTTAACGGGCCACCAACAGCATCTCCTGCACGCCCCTGACATTTAAAAAAAAAATTCTGCACCAACAAATTAATTGTATGCGCAAAACATGTGACGTGCTAGAATTTGCCCAGATGTAATGCACGCACAATATTGGTGGCATTGTCCAATATCACAAATTTCCAGGAGAGTAGAAGTGGGGTCAGACATTGTGCGATGATGTCCCTCAGTTTCTGTAAGAGGTTGTCAGTGGTGTGCCTCTTATGGAAAGCGGTGATACATAATGTAGACTGCCTAGGAATGAGCTGGCATTTGCGAGATGCTGCTACTGGTGCCGCTGCTGCTGTTGTTGCTGTGGAGGCAATACATCTACCCAGTGGGCTGTCACAGTCATATAGTCCTTATTCTGCCCTGTTCCACTTGTCCACATGTCCATGCTTAAGTGGACAGTGGGTACAACTGCAGTTTTAAGGATATTGAGGACACTTTTTCTGATGTCTCTGTACATTCCCTGCCTAGTTAAGTGGAATCTAGATGGGATTTGGTACCAGGGACACACTACCTCCATCAAATTTATTTTTTTTTGGATCTTTTTACTGAACTTTGGCTTTTTGGATTTTACATGCCCTCTACTATGACATTGGGCATGTGCCTTTGCAGATGATGTTAATGGCATTTCATTGTCTATGTCATGACTAGTAGCAGCAGCTTCAGCACTAGAAGGAAGTGGTTCTTGATGTTTCTTGATGTTTCCCTATTTTAACCTCACAATTTTTGTTCTCCATTATTTTTCTGGAGTTATATAACACAATGGCCCTCATTCCGAGTCGTTCGCTCGGTAATTTTCTTCGCATCGCAGTGAAATTCCGCTTAGTACGCATGCGCAATATTCGCACTGCGACTGCGCCAAGTAATTTTACAATGAAGATAGTATTTTTACTCACAGCTTTTTCTTCGCTCTGGCGAACGTAGTGTGATTGACAGGAAATGGGTGTTACTGGGCGGAAACACTGCGTTTTCGGGGCGTGTGGATAAAAACGCTACCGTTTCCGGAAAAAACGCAGGAGTGGCCGGAGAAACGGGGGAGTGTCTGGGCGAACACTGGGTGTGTTTATGACGTCAAACCAGGAACGACAAGCACTGAACTGATCGCAGATGCCGAGTAAGTCTGAAGCTACTCTGAAACTGCTAAGTAGTTTGTAATCGCAATATTGCGAATACATCGGTCGCAATTTTAAGAAGCTAAGATACACTCCCAGTAGGCGTAGGCTTAGCGTGAGCAACTCTGCTAAATTCGCCTTGCGAGCGATCAACTCGGAATGAGGGCCAATATGCGGCACATGAGATTGTACCCCTACACCACATAAGGCAAACCCTTTTAAAATTATTTGGATTAATTATTAATAACCCATTTATTTGGAGCAAATATTACACAGCACAGGACTGTACCACTGGACTTATACGGCAGTATCCCCAGATTTATACAGAAGTATCACTGAAATTATACGGCAGTATCACTGGAATTATATGGCAGTATCACCGGAATTATACAGCAGTACCACTGGACTTATATGGCAGTACCACTGGACTGGATTTATATGGCAGTACCACTGGACAAATACGTCAGTACCACTGGAATTATATGGCAGTATCACTGGATTTATACAGCAGTATCACTGGAATTATATGGCAGTACCACTGGAATCATATGGCAGTACCACTGAACTTATATGGCAGTACCACTGGACTAAATTGATACGGCAGTACCACTGGACTTATACGCCAGTACCACTGGAATTATACCGCAGTATCACTGGACTTATGCCATATAATTCCAGTGATACTGCCGTATTTCATCATCTATGTCATGACTAGTAGCAGCAGCTTCAGCAATAGGAGGAAGTGGTTCTTGATGTTTCACTATTTTAAACTCCAAATTTTTGTTCTCCATTACTTTTCTGTAGTTATATAACACAATATGCGCACAGGAGAGCGTATCCCTACACCACGCAGGGCAAATCCAGTAAAAAAGTTTGGATTAAATATTAATAACCCATTTAATTGGAGTAAATATTATAAAGCACAGGACAGTACCACTGGACTTATATGGCAGTTCACTGGATTTATACAGAAGTATTACTAGAATTATATGGCAGTACCACTGGATTTATATGGCAGTACAACTGGACTGGATTTATATGGCAGTACAACTGGACAAATACGTCAGTACTTCTGGATTTATATGGCAGTATCACTGGACTTATACGGAAGTATCACTGTAATTATACGGCATTACTACTGGAATTATATGGCAGTACCACTGGATTTATACGGCAGTACCACTGGGCTGGATTTATACGGCAGTACCACTGGACAAATACGTCAGTACTTCTGGATTTATAAGGCAGTATCACTGGACTTATTTGTCACTATCACTAGAATTATACGGCAGTATCACTGGACTTATATGGCAGTATCACTGGACTTATATGGCAGTACCACTGGACTTATACAGCAGTACTGCTGGACTGGATTTAAACAGGAGTTTCACTGGATAAATATGTCCGTACCATTGGACTTATACGGCAGTATCACTGGATTTATACGGCAGTATCACTGGAATTATACAGCAGTAGCACTCATTTTATATGGCAATATCACTGGATTTATACAGCAGTACCACTGGAATTATATGGCAGTACAAATATGGCAGTACCACTGGACTAGAAATATACGGCAGTACAACTGTACTTATGCACCAGTACCACTGGAAATATACATTAGTATCACTGGAATTATACGGCAGTATTACTGGAATTATATAGCAGTACCACTGGATTTATATGGCAGTACCACTGGAGTGGATTTATACGCCAGTACCACTGGAAATATACATCAGTATCACTGGAATTATACAGCAGTATTACTGGAATTATATGGCAGTACCACTGGACTTATATGGCAGTACCACTGGAGTAGATTTATATGGCAGTACCACTGGATTTATACGCCAATACCACTGGAATTATATGGCACTATCACTGAAATTATACAGCAGTACCACTGGACTTATATGGCATTATCACTGGAATTATACGGCAGTACCACTGGATTTATACGGCAGTATCACTGGAATTATACGGCATTATCACTGAAATTATACGGCAATACCATTGGACTTATATGGTAGTATCACTGGAATTATACGGCAGTACCACTGGACTTATATGGCAGTTCCACTGGACTGGATTTGTACGGCAGTACTACTGGACTTATACAGCAGAATCACTTAAATTATACGGCAGTACAACTGTACTGGATTTATACGGCAGTATCACTGGACTTATATGCCAGTACCACTGTAATTATACGGCAGTATCGTTTGACTTATACGGCAGTATCACTACAATTATACGGCAGTATCACTGGACTTATACGGCAGTATCACTAGAATTATACGGCAGTATCACTGGACTTATACGGCAGTATCACTGAAATTATCCGGCAGTATCACTGGACGTATACGCCAGTACCACTGAACATATACGGCAGTATCAATGGACTTATATGGCAGTATCACTTGACTGGATTTATACGCCACTACCACTGGATTTATACGGCAGTACAACTGGACATATACAGCAGTATCACTGCACATACAGTATACGGCAGTATCAACGGACTGGATTTATACGCCAGTATCACTGGATATTTTTACATCAGTACCACTGAACATATAAAGCAGTTTCCCTGGAATTATATGGCAGTACCACTGGACAAATAATGCAGTATCACTTGACTGGATTTATACGGAAGTACCACTGGACATATACGACAGTACCACTGGACTGGATTTATATGCCAGTACCACTGGATTTATACGGCAGTACCACTGGACATATAAAGCAGTATTACTGGAATTATATGGCAGTAACCATGGACATATATGGCAGTATCACTGGATTTATATGGCAGTACCACTGGACATACCCGGCAGTATCATTGGACTTATACGGCAGTATCACTGGACTGGATTTATACGCCAGTACCTCTGGATTTATTCGGCAGTATCACTGGACTTATACGGCAGTATCACTGGACATATACGTCAGTATCACTGGACATATACATCAGTATCACTGGACATATACGGCAGTATCAATGGATTTATACGGCAGTACCACTGGACATATACAGCAGTATCACTGGACAGATACGGCAGTATCAATGGATTTATACGGCAGTATCACTGGACATATACGGCAGTACCACTGTATTTATACAGCAGCACAGGCACACCACCACTGGACTGATTCAGGACAACACAACACCACTGCAATGGACTGGACTTATACAGCAGCACTGGACATATGGCAGCAGAGGAAACCACCACTGTGACTGGACTGATGCAGCACAAGACACCACCACTGGACTGGTGCAGCACAACACAGCACCACTGGACTGGACTTATACAGCAGCACTGGACATATGGCAGCAGAGGACACCACCACTATGACTGGACTGATGCAGCACGAGACACTGCACTGGACTGAGCAGCACAAGACGGCACTGGAATCACCACCCCAGTTTCCCTCCCACACAGACACTGAGGGAGTCATTCTGAGTTGATCGCTTGCTAGCTACTTTTTGCAGTGCTGCGATCAGATAGTTGCCGCCTAAAGGGGAGTGTTATTTAGCTTTGCAGGTGTGCGAATGCCTGTGCAGCCAAGCTCTGCAAAAACATTTTGTGCAGTTTCTGAGTAGGTCTGAACTTACTTAGCCCTTGCGATTAGTGATGAGCGGATTCGGTTTTACTCGGTTCTCAAAACCGAATCTTATTGGCTATCCAAAACACGTGACATCAGTGAGCCACTAAGATTCGGTTTTGTGAACCGAGTAAAACCGAATCCGCTCATCACTACTTGCGATCACTTCAGCCTGCCTGGTTCCGGAATTGACATCAGACACTAGCACTGCAAACACTTGGAAACACCTGCGTTTTTCCAAACACTGCCAGAAAACGGTCAGTTGACACCAATAAACACCTTCTTCCTGTCAATCTCCTTGCGATCGGCTGTGCGAATGGATTCTTTGTTAAATCTATCGCTCAGCAACGATCCACTTTGTACCTGTACAATGCGCCTGCTCCTTGCGATACATACGCATGCACAGTAGTGACCTGATCGCTGCGCTGCGTAAAAAACGGCAGCGTGCAATCAGTTCGGAATGACCCCCTGAGGACGGAGCTAGCTACACTCTCCAATGCCGGAGTGAAACTGGCGGCGACGCCACGCGGCTCCTTATGTGGAATCCATAAACCGCGAGAATCCGACAGCGGGGTGATGACATTTTGCCTCGTTCTGGTTTCCGAGTCAGGCGGGAAAACCCAAGCCGGCCTCGGATCCGGTCTCGGGTATTGAAGTCCGGTAGGGTTCGGTTCTCAGGCAACCGAACCCGCTCCTCTCTAATTGCAATTCTATAGTACAGCTAGATTTGTGGATGGACAATACACAAGTGCTCTAAACATACTGTAGGCTGTTAAAACAGCATAAGTGATTGGTATACATTTACAGGCATCAAGTCATTGCTAGGGTCATTCTGAAGAAATAGGTGCCACTGAAGAAACTAAACCAGTAAGGTGCTTGCTGTCTTTGGCTTCTTAAATCTGCAGAGATTCAAATCCATTAACAGCAGGCCACCTCAAGGAACCAGTCAGTGCTTTCTGTATAAAAGTCAATCAGAGTCCGCCACGGATAACCATGTCATAGTTTATTGGTGCAGAGAGAACATGAAAGTTCCCAAAGACTTCACTCCAGTGCTACCAGGGATGCTGTTCAGTGCCTCATTTTGAATTAAAAAGGCCTTTGTCCGCACTCTGATAAGCAACGTGAGAGGTGGCTGAGCGGCTCCTCTAACAATTTGTGTAAATAGTGAATAAGGCACTAGGCATACTACACTTATAAAGGTGTTTAAGCCTTGGCATTTTTTTTTCATTTTGCTTGGTTGCACAGTGCATTAGCCCACTACACACCAGGAAGGTGAAACATGGGTTCACAAGCCGAAATGACTGCCCATAGAATAAGAATTTAAACAATTTAAAGTGATAGATTCTTATCATGCCCATATTTGCTGTAAGAATCCTCTTAGGTCACAACTCTCCAAGTCTCCATTAAAAGTACATTAGGTTAATTGTTTTCCTTATACTGTATATGTATGTCTTAATTGTTATCTAATATTGCATGGAATGGTAATACTAGTTTAAGAGCACTGTTATAAAATACTGGTATTGTCTATTTGTTTTGCCTATTTAATTATCCCTATGTATTGCATTGGAGATTTGGGGGTATTTATTATAATGTAGTACATTGGGTGGAATTCAATTGTTTGAAAATTCAGTTAGGTGTCTGTTTTTTCCTATCTAGTAGACAGCAAAAAGCAGACGCCAAACCGACTTTTCAAACATTTGAATTTCCCCCATTGTATTTTTCATCAGAGTACCAGTTAAGTTGTTGTAAGGCTGCTATTATTTAGCTCATTTAGCATGGGTGACAGTTACTACCGAAATTTGCCAGGTCAGACACTTGTGTGTGAATAGTCAATTTAATGCCTTTACAGGTGCCGAGCGGTGCTTATCCAGATTGAGCCATAGTTCATGATGATTGTTTTTTTCTTTACTGTTTATCTTTAAGTCTCGGTAAGGAATTGTCTGACACATGGCAATAAATCCAACCCAATGAAAAAGTTACACCAATCCAGATTTCACAGATAAATTGTATTTCTTTTTCCTTGAGTTGTCCCAAACCTATCCCAGGACTTAGCATGAGAGGTGCAGCTTTCTAAAGTGATTGTGGGATCTATTCAGCAGTGAAAAGAGTTGAGAAGTGAGCCAGTGGAGAAATGCCCATGGCAACCAGTCAGTGTGGAGGTAACATTTATAAAGTGCATTCTATAAAATTAGATGTAGCAGCTAATTGGTTGCCAAGGGCAACTTCTCCACACTTTTCACTGCTTCATCAATAGACCCCTGTGTTTGTGACTGTTAATAATTCCACCCTGGATAATCCTACGCAGTGCGCCCAAGATGGCTGCCGCACCTGGTACCTTGTGAGGGTGGAATACACAACCCTTGGAGGTTATTACCCAAAATGCCTACACCAATCATGCATTATGCTTTCTGTGTGCTCAAGGTTTTCTTTTATGTCTGTGTGATTTATCTTTTGATGTATGAAGTCTTCTGTATTATGTGCATTGTTTGAGATCAAGATGGCACCGCGGATGGCTGCCTCGTGGTGCTATGCCAAGTAGCCCTCATTTTTACATGTACTGTACAGTTGCGATGTGCAGTATGAACTCATACGTGCAATGTTTGTAATGTATGCTACGTTCTTCCCCCTTCTTATGCTATGTATTCCCCCTTCATGTTGCTGCTTGGCAATGCATTGTACCACAAAAAATTCTTAGTATACTTGAGTACACCTGGCCAATAAACCTGATTCTGAATATTTTTACACCCATTCATGCATGCAACAAACACATGAACTGAATAACTCAGTCTTGGAAGTTCTTTGGTCAGACAGGTATTAAATGGTATGAAACAGAACAGTGGAGGAACTTGTGAGTTGTGGGGCCAGGTGCAAAACTATAAGATGGGCACCCTGTCCTCCACCCCAACCTATGCCACACAGCAATGGGTGAAAGGTAGATAGTGGAAGGCAGGGGGATACAGAGGGTGACATGGAGAAGCAGTGAGTACAAGCACAATGGCCTTCATTCCGAGTTGATCGCTCGCTAGCTGCTTTTAGCAAACGCTAAACCACCGCCCTCTGGGAGTGTATCTTAGCTTAGCAGAAGTGCGAACGAAAGGTTAGCAGAACTGCTTGTAAAAATTTTCCTGCAGTTTCTGATCAGCTCCAAACCTACTCCTACCTTGCGATCACTTCACTCAGTTTAGTTCCTGCTTTGACGTCACAAACACGCCCTGCGTTCGGCCAGCCACTCCCTTGTTTCCTCCTGTCACGCCTGCGTTTTTTAGCACACTCCCTGAAAACGGCCAGTTACCACCCAGAAACACCCACTTCCCGATCAACAGAGCGACGGAAAAGAGTCACTAGATATTGTATAAAACTGCATACTTTTGTGTTAAAGTACGTCGTGCGTGTGCACTGCGGCCCGTATGCAGGCGCAGTTTTGGCA
This sequence comes from Pseudophryne corroboree, assembly GCF_028390025.1. Taxonomy (NCBI): domain Eukaryota; kingdom Metazoa; phylum Chordata; class Amphibia; order Anura; family Myobatrachidae; genus Pseudophryne; species Pseudophryne corroboree. The sequence goes on along the minus strand of NC_086445.1, from coordinate 736,518,369 downwards.
TTTTTTTACCTGATCACTGCGCTGCTAAAATCGGCAGCGAGCGATCAACTCGGAGTGACCCCCAATGTCCTGTGCAGTGTGGAGAACAGTTGGCATGTACTTTGGAGGTGCTGGAAAACAGTGGCTTTTACTCTATGTTAGGAGCCCCCGCCCCTTGTGGTTTCCTCAGTTTGGCGCTCGGTCAGGCAGACTCTGAAAGTGTCAGTTACACCGGTTGTGGCTGCCTTTAATTTACAGACAGCAATGAATCAGAAAAAATAATTAGAGGCAGTTTGTAGCTGTGATCATCAGCACTGATAGGTGGCAGGACTCCTCTACCAGTCCGGCATAAACAAGGTCAGTCCTGCCTCCTAAGGTAAGGGGCAGGTCCCTCAGGCATTGGGGCTCACCCTGCTCTCTGCACTCGACCATTCATCTGACATTGCTCAAAATGGTCTGCGATGTGTGGAAGGGGATTACTCATTTCAGGTCTGGGCAGTGGGCCCCTTATTTCTCAGGCATGTGGAAGAGATTAACGATACAATGAAATACTATAACATAGGTCCAAAATATTGTACTGCAGCAACACTGATACACCAAGTCCTGCCCGGGCTATTGCCTTTTATAATAGACAACATATTGGCAAAATTCTCTATAAACTAGCCACCCAATTTAAAGTCTAGTCACATGACTATGGTTCTGCTGTGTAAGATGGACTGAGGAATTGCTTTGAATTCTTGCCACCAGGTTGTGGTGTTTGTATTTTTTATGAAAGAAGTTAACCAGGGCATCTGTATTGTACACTATCTTTAAGATTGATGGATTGATTAGAGACTAGGTGACCATATAGGCATCACATGGCAGCGTTCTAGGCCAATATTTTGGCAGCATTGGAGACTGACCACACATCAGATGCAACGTAGCAGTCCACCTTGAACATCACCACCAGCTCCTCATGTGCATGGTACTGGTTTCATGACAGCAGTAAAATGGCATTGCAAATGCTTCTCAATGGTTGTTCTCATTGGTAGGCAGATGTATTAAGCTTTGGAGAGAAATAATGTGGAGAGAGATAAACTACCAACCAATTAGCTCCTGACATTTTTCAAACACAGCCTGCAACGTGGTAGTTAGGAGATGATTGGCTGGTACTTTATGTCTCCCCACTTTATCTGTCTGAAAGGGCAAAATGTAATAGCCTGTGAGAATCAGGAGGTGCGGGACTTTGTGTGAGTCTACCTTGATTTTTATAGCAGCAATCATTTACACTGCAAAACCTCGTTGGTTGCAGAGACGGATACAGATGGATGTAATTACTGTATGTGCACACAATGCAGGAGCATATACAGCTGACTTGTGTTCAACTTTGTATTCGGCATCAGTTTCAACTTTCAACAGATATGCTCAACTTAAAATTTTTATGTTTGTGTCTAATGCTAAATAATGATCCCTTAATGAGTCTGAATATTGTTCATTTGATATGTGATGTTATGCGGATGTTAGTTTGATTTGTATTGCTGTTTCCTTTTTGTTTGTTTTGATGTGTTCTAGAAAGATAGATAGAAAGTGTCAAAGTCAGAAAAATATCTCTATGCACACTACCATATTTGCACCTCACACAGGTCCGTGCTGCGCATGCGTACGCTCTCCCGTACGTGCACATACTCACAGTCGCGGGCACCCGCAGGCGCACGGTATGCGTATTTATGGTAGAGTTTTTGTAATCGTAGCGTGCGACTCATTCGTTACATATTTTCACTAATAATGTATTTTGTAGATCATGGTCCCTTTGATAGATTCTGAAAGTTTGGTTAATATAGAATGTTTATGAACAGAGGAATCCCTCTTTGTTTGATACGAAGGGTCAGACAGGAGTAATACAGTGGTGTTTAGTATCCATCGGAAGAATATTTAATTAGAAATATTCCGGTGTTGGTTTGAAGCAGATCAATCGCTCGTGCGAATAGTTATGGACATAAGAAGTTTATGAACATTTACTTTATTTGCACTTTATTACCCATGCGGCGGGAAACCCAGTTTCCCTCCCACCTGAGCAGTTGGAAATAGTCACAGCCCACCTGTATGAATCAACCTATGACCTTTTGTTATAATGCGAAGCCGAATTCCTGTGTCCAATGAACAATGAGATTGTAGGGACCATTGAATTGTATTGTGTGTGGGGCATAAATAGGCAGGCCGACCGTATCCAGCTCTCTCTCTTCAACGGTTCTCATTGCTGATAATCGGGAGCTGGATATCGAGGCGCATGCGATCGTTTCCCTTTGTGCGTAAGTTTTCTCCGTAATCATATTGTCTTACTGTAAGCCATCTCTCTCTCTCTCTCTCTACTCTTTCTCTCGTATTTTCCTTTAATTGTATTGTATTGTATTGTATTTCCTGTGTAGTTTATCTGGTTAGTTGGTTTATGTTATATTGTAGTGTATCATTTGTACTGTGATTCCTTTTGCAAGTATAATAGTTATAATACATATAATAGGTTTTGGACCCTAAGCCCAGGTATCTGTGTATTTCTCATAGTGTTAAGTATTCCCTGAGCGTCGGAGACGCTCAAGCAGCTTTGTAGTTAATCAGGTTACACCAGGTTGCACTTACACTCTATCACCACACTAAGGTTTACTGTGTATTTCATAGTTAAAGGTATAGATATAAAGGTTTAACGTTGGGAGCGTCTGCACCGCTGGTGATCTCCTCGTGGTCCCGAGCGTCCGCTACGCTATAGCGAATCATTACATTAGTCGGCAGCCAATAGCGTGCCTGCCTGTGATCACTGGGCCGTAAGCGAACGTGACGCTTGAGCGTCTCGACTACGGCTGAGCGATCGCTACGCAACTTGCGTACCCTTACGGTACTTCTTACGTAGATAGCGTACAGTGTTCTTAGACCTCTTAAAGTGATTTATATACGATAAATATTTAGCTTTATCAATTGGCGGCTCGCCCGTCCTTCACATATCTGCACTAGGTAGATCAGCAGACATTATCCCTCAGCAAAGGGCGGGAGGTTGTATCCCTCGTAGTGCTGACAGGATAAGCGTCTGCTTCGCTTAGGTAAAGAGTGCTGAAGGAATCCGGGAACCGGAGGTAAGAACAAAACGCTAGTGTCGTTTAAAAAAAAAACTGTTTATTTTTCTGTCTTGCGTACACACGCACGCACACATATATATATATCTGCATTTCTTTTTCTTTTTCATTTTCGTATATCACTCTCCTGTCTGCCAGTTTTATAGTTGATAGAAGTGCTAAAAGAGATTTGCCGTTATTTCATAGTTTAAGAGTAAAGGTAATATAGTTAAAAGATAGACAAACACACAGTTTTGCCTGGGAGATAAGGCGAAGTCAGTGTGTTGTGTGGTAGATGATCAAGGATCATCTACATTGATAAAAGTATAAATTGTGTTACGGTGGATCTTTGCTTTGCGTATACGTGTCTCTAACAAAGACTTGCGTACGCAATCCAAAGGCCGATGCACGCAGCGTACGTTACGCAACGGAGCGTCCGGTTACGCCCACGTAGCTCAAGTCACGATAAGTTGATTTTTAACGCAAAGCGATAAATAACGCAAAGCGATAAATAACGCGAGGCGAGAAATAACGCAAGTCTATTTTTGGGTGTCCGAAATTTTAATTAACAGATCCTGCTCCTAATTGGTAACACACCTGATCTGAAGAAAAATTTCTGCGCAGAAATAGAAATAAAAACAAAAGTGTACATGTGATGAGTGAGTGTTTTTACAATTTTTAAAGGTTGAACCACAAGAAAAGTCGAGTACTCGTGAGGTACATGCGTGTAAGTGACGTGCACGGTGGCTAGGGAGGCATCTCTGGTTAAATATACAATTTTGAGCATTAGAGTATAGCAGACCAGGAGGTCATACTGTAACAAGACCAGGAGGTCGTACTGTAACAAGACCAGGAGGTCATAGCAGACCAGGAGGTCCAGATACAGCCGACAAGGAAGTCCGCTATACAGTTCACAGGCACAACACCGAAAAGGGTTGGTGCAACACCCATATAGGCCATATAAGCTCTGGCTGAAGGAATTCGCAGTCGTAAGTTTCGATTCCATTGGTCTTTCCGTACATAAGCTTAGTTGTTTGTGTACTGAACGACTGGACCGCACGTAATTGTGTACAGTAGTTAGTAATCTGACCTAATACCATTAGAGTAAAGGGGTCACAAACGCTATTTGTACACTCTAACGTGATTTGTGTAATTTTTTTATTTTAAGGGAAGTTTGCTGCTCACTCAGGAACTATCCAGCAACCAATAGTTACTGGAAAGAGTAAGTGTTCTTCGGATAACCCTCGCAGGTTCCAGTAAATAGAGGTTCAGGTCGCAGGGGCCCTAGGTCGAGTACGCCAGCACCATATCGGTGTGATCAGGTCGTATTGGTCGGCGTGGGCGAGTGAGTGGGGTACTCGGTAAACCGCCACCGTCAGCCTATTGTTGACATTTGGTTTTGCGTAAAGGGTTGGCTAAATAAAGCAACACTTTCGAACTATGGGGGCCACTTGTTCAGGTAGGGGGCGATCAACCTCGGTTCGGGTTGATTCAGTGGTCCGACCAATTGGGTCGGCCAGGTATATAATGTGTGAGAAATATGGAAGTCACACAGAAACTTTATGTGATGAATGGGAGAGAATGACTGTACATGACGGGGAGAAATTCCCAAGAGTAGGGAGCTTCAGCTCAGAAGTGTTACAAAATTTAAGGAGGAGGATATGTCTCATAAAATCAACAAAGAGACGAATCCAGCATTATGATTATTTACAGTTGTGGCAACAGGAAGGTGAGATACAGAGAGGTTTGGCTCAGGCGGCGGGATCTGGCTCTAACAGAAAACTGATTGCCACGGCCCCACCGCCACCATACATATCAGGAGAGAAGTTGATTGCGGAGAAAGACGCACTAAGGTGTAACACAAAATCACTTAGTAACTGTGTAAATGTTAATGATAATGTTAACCCATTAACCCATGCAAGTATTAACCCGTGCAAGGTGTACCCTGTTTTGAACTTTCCTCAGGAGTGTGATCAAGAGGACGAATCGGCAACGATTTCAGCGCTCTCTCTAGCAGCCACCATAGCAGAGACCACAGTAGGCACAGCTCCACCCACGAGATTAGTAAAGGCCCCTAGCGGAGGGATAGGTGAGGTCGTATCAACTGGTAAGTACGGCACCATGCATTATGCTGAGACTATTTCACCACAGCCTGTAGAATCTACACAGAATGAGGTTGTTAGAATTACACCTGTTAGAGTAATAGCAGTGCCAAATGGGAAAACAGACGCATCAGGAGCCACTCCCATTAGGAACATTGCCATGTACACCCCATTTTCCCGAATGGAATTAAGGACCATAGTGTCTGAATTTCCTGACCCTAGAAAAGACTTAGTTGCCAGTCAAAAATACATCAGAGACTTAGGTAACACTGTAGAGCCCAACAATAAAGACTGGCAGATATTGCTGAGAGCATGTTTACCCTCAAATGTCGACGCAACTCAATTTTTAGCTGATTGCGGACTAGATCATGATGTACCTCTTACAGATGTGTACAACCGAGATAATGTGAAAAGAATAAACTTGCAGCTAAAAGAGTATTTCCCAGCAGTAGCTAAATGGAATAAGATATTCTCCATTAAACAGAAGGAGTCAGAGACAGCTGCAGAGTATTTTCACAGAGCATTATTAGAAATGGCAAAATACACAGGCATAGAGGACATTAAAACAGACACAAACCATCGGGAAGTAGCAGTATCGGTACTGATGGATGGTTTAAAAGAGTCATTGAAGACTAGGGTACAGACCACACAACCATGTTGGCGAGGTCTGTCTGTGGCTACTTTGAGAGAGGCTGCTATTGATCACGATAGAAACATCACCAGACACAGGGAACAACAAGGTGATAAATTAATGTCAGTAAGTATACAGGCTCTGACCACAAGGCAGCCTTTGTTTGTATCACCAAATCCTGTGGGTAAGTCAAGTATGGTTACTTGTTATTCTTGTCACAAACAGGGACACATGGCACGAGATTGTAGAGTAAAGAATCCACGAAACTCATACCAACCCCCTAGACAATGACACGACACACGACATTGGGAGCAAGGTCCGCAGAAACGGAGTTATGAGCCACATACAGGGGAAACAAAAAGATATCCCCCAAACAGAGACTGCATGCCTCTGGTAGTTCCCAACTATCTCCCTCACAAGTAGTTGCTGCCAGCGGGATTCAGGGAGGTCACCATACCCAATAGGGGTGTGGCCATACCTGTAATCTGCAGCCAGTAAAATTGATTGCCAACCTTGGAAGTGAACCCGAGATCGCAATTAATGTAGCTGGTAAAACTTTAAACTTTCTTGTAGACACAGGGGCGGCCAAGTCAGTGATAAATTCGACAGTGGGCATGAGAACCACTGGTAGGACAATACCAGCCATGGGAGTAACAGGAGTAGTCCAGCACTACCCGGTTAGCAAACCAGCCGAGATTACAATAGGGCCTTTGCATACCAAGCATTCCTTTTTGCTGGCTGCATCGGCACCAACCAATCTCCTGGGAAGAGACTTACTGTGTAAAATGGGGTGCGTCATTTATTGTACTCCTGAAGGTGTATTCTTGGACATACCTGAGAAACACGCTCAGGAAGTGCGAGACATGTTAGACTCCCCATCAAAATTAATGTCACATACCATTATGACAAATAGGAATCCATCCCAAATAGAAGAAATGACATCTCAAATACCAGAGTCACTTTGGACAAAAGACGGACAAGACACTGGATTAATGGCAAACGTAGCTCCAGTAGTTGTACAAGTAAAAGATGGTAGGATAGCTCCAAAAATCCCACAGTACCCTCTGAAGCCAGAGGTGGAGTTAGGAGTTTACCCAGTAATAGAGCGCTTGCTACAACAGGGCATTCTGGTAAGAACGTCCAGCACTGCCAATAGTCCCATCTTCCCTGTTAAAAAGAGTGGGGGGAGGGGTTACAGACTAGTGCAGGATCTAAGGGGGATTAACAAAATAGTTGAGAGTCAGTTCCCCGTAGTGCCAAATCCAGCTGTCATCCTAATGCAAATCCCTCCCACAGCCAAATTTTTCACTGTTATTGACCTCTGCTCCGCTTTCTTTTCGGTACCTCTGCACCCTGACAGCCAATATTTGTTTGCATTTACATACAGAGGAGTCCAATACACGTGGACTCGATTACCCCAAGGTTTCATAGATAGTCCAAGTATATTTTCTCAGGCTTTGCATGATTGTTTACAGTCTTTCCAACCAGACAGTGGATCAGTATTGATACAGTATGTGGACGATTTATTACTGTGTTCAGATTCACTGGAAGCATCTCTGAAGGATACGAAACAGCTCCTGTTTCATCTTTCAGACACAGGACACAAGGTGTCCAAAGACAAGTTACAATTATGCCAAACTAAGGTAAAATATTTGGGACACTGTCTAACACAAGGACTGAGACACCTGACCGCTGATAGAATCCAAGCAATTAGAGACATGACTCTGCCACAAACCCAGCAACAGATCAGAACGTTTTTAGGAATGTGTGGGTATTGCCGTAATTGGATCCCAGGGTTTTCCATTTTGGCGTTACCTTTGCAGGAAATGGTCTCCTCAAACAAACCTGATAGGATTTCGCATACAGACGAGTCCGAAACAGCATTTGAGAGACTCAAACAGTGCCTAACGCAGGCACCAGCACTAGGTATGCCAGACTATGGGAAACCCTTTGAACTATACGGAACAGAAAGTGCTGGTTGCGCGGCAGGTGTACTAACCCAAAAACACGGTGATGCCAGTAGGCCAGTTGCATACTACAGCGCTCAGCTAGACACGGTAGCGCGATCCCTCCTCACATGCTTGCGAAGCGTTGCTGCGATAGCATTGCTAGTGACAAAAAGCGAAGATGTCGTGCTAGGCCACAACCTCACAATCGATACGCCACATGCAGTATCAGCCTTATTGAATTCTGCCCAAACCAGACACGTCTCATCAGCGAGGTTTACAAGATGGGAATTGGCACTAATGGCCCCCGTAAACATCACCATAAGGAGATGCAGTGCATTAAATCCTGCAACGTATCTCCCAGGTGTGCCTGGTCAGGCACAAAGGGTGGAAGGTGAGAGTGATGGGGAAGGAGGATTTAATACAAAGGAAGATACACATGATTGTATGGAATATTTGACCCAAAATTTTACCGCAAGGCCTGACATCAGTGACAACCCACTGGAAGATGCAGAACTCACGTTCTACACGGACGGTAGTTGTCATAGACAGTCAGACTCGGGAGACTTGTGTACTGGATACGCAGTCGTAGATGACCAAGACACCATAGAAGCGGAACCACTAGGCCCACCTCACTCAGCCCAGGTTGCTGAACTGGTCGCCCTAACCAGAGCATGTGAATTGGCTAAGGGTAAGTCAGCCAATATCTACACCGATTCTAGATACGCATTCGGGGTAGTCCATGATTTCGGAGCCCTATGGCGCCTCAGAAATTTCATGACGGCAGCTGGTACACCGATAGCGCATGCAGCTCACATAAAAAGGCTTCTAACAGCGATACAGGAACCCGACAGAGTGGCTGTTATCAAATGTAAAGCACACACATATAGCCAAGACCCGGTATCACTTGGTAACAGCCGAGCGGACGAAGCTGCTAAGTTAGCAGCTGCTACCCCCATACAGACAGACACCACAAAATTAATGGTATTTAATACCATTAACACACAGAAGTTGTGTGAAATGCAAAATTTGTGTTCCACACAGGAAAAGGCAGTCTGGAAGGCAAAGGGATGTGGCCAGGAGTCCTCAGGACTCTGGACGGATGGACATGGTAAACCAGTGGCCCCCAGAGCATATCTTCCATGTCTGGCTGAAGCAGCTCACGGGCTGACTCATCTAGGCAAGGAAGGGATGTGCAAATTGGTAAGAGCCTATTGGTGCGCCCCAGGATTCTCCTCTCATGCGAGTAAAAGAGCAATGTCATGCCTTACCTGTTTGAGAAAGAATATTGGAAAGGCAATACCTACAGAACCATCCCATATCCCACCTGCCGGCGGCCCTTTCCAGGTAATACAAATTGACTTTATACAATTACCCCCTTGTCGGAATTTGAAATATGTACTTGTTTGTATAGATGTTTTCTCAAATTGGGTCGAAGCATTTCCTGCGGCTACAAATACCGCTATGTTTACTGCTAAGAAAATTGTGCAGGAATTTGTATGTAGATATGGTATCCCTAGAATAATCGAAAGTGATAGGGGTACCCATTTTACAGGTGATGTCTTTCAAGGAATGTGTAAGTTGATGGGAATTGATAGCAAGCTGCACACTCCGTACCGTCCACAGGCGAGTGCGAAGGTCGAAAGAGTGAACAGCACTATTAAAAATAAATTGAGTAAAGTGATGGCAGAGACAGGATTGACATGGCCAGAAGCTTTACCCATTGTATTGTACAGTATCAGAACCACTCCCAGGTCCCCTCTTAATCTGTCTCCCTTTGAAATCTTGTTTGGTCGACAACCGCATGTCATGATTAACCCTCAGGATGATTTGAAATGTAACAATGAAGTAACTGTAAAGTACTTGATTAACATGAGTAAACAGTTAAGGAATCAAAATGATAGTCTGAAGTTGGTGATTCCTGATCTACCTGATAGTAATTGTCATGACATTGAACCTGGGGATTATGTAATGATACGGAATTTTCTACGCTCAGGTTGCCTTATTGACAGATGGGAAGGACCATACCATGTCTTATTGACTAGCACTACAGCATTGAAGGTTGCTGAGAGAGAGACTTGGGTCCATTCATCCCACTGCAAGAAGGTTGCTGATCCAGAGAAGTCCCGTGATAAGGAACAGATGGTAGAGGTTGTATCACTGGAGTGTCTGTTCCAGGAGGACTGAGGCGGCACCTGAGCCTTGAAGACCGAGAGCTGTTGTCGACTCCCCACTCCCTTTTATTGTTTTTCTCCACTTCCCATCCCCTCTCCCTCAAATTTATTTTTCCTCCTTCTCATTCTTCTCCGTTTCCTCCTATAAGATGGACTTGCCCCAAGAGACTGTGATCCGGATTTTCCTGTTGACCATGATGTTGACCAGAGCAGTCTGTTCCGGCGAGAGTACCATGGAGGTCGATAGAGGTTCTGGAATGGGTTCTGATGATAATGATGGAGGCGTAGTTTTCCAAGATCAACCTAACCAACAAGCAAAGGCGAGTATCAGAAAACGATCCGATAGCATTGACCATAGAAGAAATTGTGACGGATTGTTAGCTGAAGAAAACTGTATCTGTAGGCTCTGTAACAATGTCATTGAAGATGGGTGCATTAAGAAATGCCAATCCAGTTTTAATATCCATATGGACCGGCATCCATTGAGTGACTATCACTCCTTAGTGGGTAATGTGTTAAACAAAACAGATTGTTGGGTATGCTCTCAAGTACCTCAAGGTCATAGCAAATCAGGGCTAGTACCATTTCCTTTAACGATAGGGGAGGTACTTGAGTTAAATGGTGGGAGACCGGTGGACAGGAAGTTTAATATCTCCAGCCCTCCTAGTTTGAAGCTCCACCAATACCATGTGGATAGGTCCCTATTATGTTTCAACATCTCCAATCCCAGAAAGCCGGGAAATTGGGAAGTGTCATGGAGTAACCACACCATGACCTTTTCGCATAGAGCAGATAGAATGCCTACAGATACAGAGCTTGTACGCCACATAGCCAGTAGAGGAAAATCTTTCCGGTATAGGTACACCTTAGGAAATAGGATTACGAGAGTTGGAGAAGTATCACCCGGATACTGTGCACATATCGTACAACCTGATACGTGTATTAAGCAGATGGAAGAATTAGGGTTAGGAGATTTCACCTGGAAGGTGTGTAATATGGTTATGTCCTTCTCCGTCCCATATGTTCTCCCCGATGATGCATATTTCATATGCGGGAGAAAGGCGTACAAGTGGCTTGCCCCAAACTCTGAAGGATTGTGTTATATTGGAAAAGTATTGCCTGAAGTAATGACTGTAACACATGATAAAATGAAAGACATACATCGTGGTGCCCAAGCTCCTTATACTCACACCCATTACGAGCACGTCGTTAAAAGGCACCTGATAGAGAAGACAGAGCATCCGGCCTCTGATCTGATAAATGAATCCACCGGGATTCAATTCTTAATCGCGTTAGATTTCACCCGCACCGCTAGAGGAGTGCTGAATTATAAATACATATCGGCGCTCGCAAATTTGTTAGATAATATCACGGAAATGTATGATGACACGTTTAGATATACGGGAAGGGAACTTCAAGCTTATAAAACAGAACTGGTGCAGCATAGAATGGTTCTTAATTACCTCACAGCAGTGACAGGCGGATATTGTGTTACATTGGCAACACAGTACGGCGTGAAATGTTGCACGTATATCACGAATAGCACCGAGGATCCGGTCGAGGTCATAGACCAAAAGATGGACGATATTCTCCAATTGAAGTGGGAATTTCGCCGAAAACACAATCTCACTCTTGCTGCTGTAGGTAATGAGCTGACTGGTTGGGTGTCATGGTTGAACCCGCGAAATTGGTTCTCCGGTTTGGGCTCAAGGAGTCATAATGGATGTTGGGAAGTTTCTCCTATGTATCTTAGGTGTTGTCATATCAATTGGCGTGATATTTAGATGCGGTCAGGCTTTAATGAAGTGCAATCATCGTACTAGGGTAATGAGTTTGAGGAGTGAGGAAACTGTAATTAACCTGGATTTGATTTATGACCCAATGATAGAAACAATGATGTGATGAAAATGCGATTTCTACGGTCCGTTTCTTTCACCTGTTTTTCTGGTTTTTCTCCAAGATAAAAAGACCCACTTGGACGAGGAAGTTGACGAGACGCTATACAGACAACGGATAGACCAAAGAAGAAGTTTTGACCACTTGAGATACGGACATTTGATGAACTTTGCCATGGATCCCCAGTTTCCCTAGAATTCTTAAACTTACGCTAGCCCAACATTTTTTGTAAATCTAATGGCATTGACAAAGCTTTTTGCTCACACCTAATGGGCAACACAGCGCAAAGAAGACGACTTTCAACTGATACCGAACAAAACTTCAACCGACAAATGTACATTAACCTGACATAGAATACCACCGCATTTACCGTAATTATGTCTTTTCTTCATTTCTACAACCCTCAGGTAATGACACACATAGTATAGGGAATACAGGCACAGATATCAGCAATCACATATCCCCCCATTCATGTATCATCAACTAAAATGTGCTCCCCATTTTGTTCAAAACCCGAAAAGAGCTCGGTAAAGTTTGACAGCCCATCCACAGACCCGTACCACGGGATAAGAAGGAATTCAAATGTATACTTCGCAATACCTCGAAGCTTGATTTACAACACGTACGGCACGATGATACATGACCCCCCAAACATGGACTCATACACACATTCTTCTGCTATCTCACTAGGTCATACCCTCTTCCCACCTACTCCTCTCTCCTCCCTTACCCAACCATGGAAATGAATTAACCCCTGACATATATTTTTCTCCTTTTGAAATGTTTTAGAAGGTGGCAGTTATTATTGACTGCCAAAGGGTGGACTGTCAAAGTCAGAAAAATATCTCTATGCACACTACCATATTTGCACCTCACACAGGTCCGTGCTGCGCATGCGTACGCTCTCCCGTACGTGCACATACTCACAGTCGCGGGCACCCGCAGGCGCACGGTATGCGTATTTACGGTAGAGTTTATGTAATCGTAGCGTGCGACTCATTCGTTACATATTTTCACTAATAATGTATTTTGTAGATCATGGTCCCTTTGATAGATTCTGAAAGTTTGGTTAATATAGAATGTTTATGAACAGAGGAATCCCTCTTTGTTTGATACGAAGGGTCAGACAGGAGTAATACAGTGGTGTTTAGTATCCATCGGAAGAATATTTAATTAGAAATATTCCGGTGTTGGTTTGAAGCAGATCAATTGCTCGTGCGAATAGTTATGGACATAAGAAGTTTATGAACATTTACTTTATTTGCACTTTATTACCCATGCGGCGGGAAACCCAGTTTCCCTCCCACCTGAGCAGTTGGAAATAGTCACAGCCCACCTGTATGAATCAACCTATGACCTTTTGTTATAATGCGAAGCCGAATTCCTGTGTCCAATGAACAATGAGATTGTAGGGACCATTGAATTGTATTGTGTGTGGGGCATAAATAGGCAGGCCGACCGTATCCAGCTCTCTCTCTTCAACGGTTCTCATTGCTGATAATCGGGAGCTGGATATCGAGGCGCATGCGATCGTTTCCCTTTGTGCGTAAGTTTTCTCCGTAATCATATTGTCTTACTGTGAGCCATCTCTCTCTCTCTCTCTCTACTCTTTCTCTCGTATTTTCCTTTAATTGTATTGTATTGTATTTCCTGTGTAGTTTATCTGGTTAGTTGGTTTATGTTATATTGTAGTGTATCATTTGTACTGTGATTCCTTTTGCAAGTATAATAGTTATAATACATATAATAGGTTTTGGACCCTAAGCCCAGGTATCTGTGTATTTCTCATAGTGTTAAGTATTCCCTGAGCGTCGGAGACGCTCAAGCAGCTTTGTAGTTAATCAGGTTACACCAGGTTGCACTTACACTCTATCACCACACTAAGGTTTACTGTGTATTTCATAGTTAAAGGTATAGATATAAAGGTTTAACGTTGGGAGCGTCTGCACCGCTGGTGATCTCGTGGTCCCGAGCGTCCGCTACGCTATAGCGAATCATTACGTTAGTCGGCAGCCAATAGCGTGCCTGCCTGTGATCACTGAGCCGTAAGCGAACGTGACGCTTGAGCGTCTCGACTACGGCTGAGCGATCGCTACGCAACTTGCGTACCCTTACGGTACTTCTTACGTAGATAGCGTACAGTGTTCTTAGACCTCTTAAAGTGATTTATATACGATAAATATTTAGCTTTATCAAAAGATAGATAGATAGATAGATAGATAGATAGATAGATAGATAGATAGATAGATGCAAAATATTTTCCATAATCTACAGAACAATGATCAGTGAAATACCCTTAGATTGTTATTCGAGTGAACAACAATCACATAAATACAGATAAAATCACCACTCAAGTCCTATTATTTGATATGTCTTACAATGTAGATTCTGAAGAGAGAAACCTGCATTCATCATCTCGGAATTGTCTGCTAACCTTGTTCTAGCTCCGCATCCTTTGTTCTACGTATACATAAAGCTCTGGGAAAATATATTTAAACACTGTGAGTCTACCAGAATTTGGATTTATTTTTCAGCTCTTCAACTGTGTTATACACTTGCAATTGTTTTTCATCTCCCATAGTAAATAACAGTCGAAATAATTGCTAGCAAGCCGATGGGAAGGACAAGTAATGCAGAGAGACAGAAATAAACATCAAAGGCCGACATCACCTCATCTGTCCTGGAAGAGTAACCTTGGACATTCACCTTGGGGCCCTAGTTTGGTCTAATCAAAAAATGTAACTTGCAGCCACATTTTCTGTACTTTATAAGAGGAAACAATAATATCAAAAAATTACCATTTAAAATAAGAGCATCTTTAAAATTGGTAGGCACCTCTCAAAACAAGAGAGAAAGGAATCAGAACTGTATGTAAATATCCTCCACTGAAGAGGTCTGCCCTTCACTGCTGTCTTATTGACATGAAACAATGGCTGTTAAAGGTTCTGGTTGGTGGAAACTAACATTGCAGGAATTCAAATTATCTTCTGCCAAGTGAGAAAAGAACAGTTAACAGGCTTACTTGGAAGGTGTCCCAGATCTTTGTCCATTGCAAAACATTTATTTTGGCTATCAGAATGTCCTTTCTGCAGGGTGGAAGCTAAAGTGAAACACTAAAGTTGCAATAATAAGTACAGTATGAGACAATTATTATAAATATTATAAATATACAGTATTTCTAATGGAATATATTTGATTTAATGGGAGCTCTCCACCACTAGGCAACTAATCAAAAGGAGACATTGAAGAGTAATACTCTACTTGAGATTTACTTAACAGAAAGGGCAATCCAAGGTTGATACTGTACCAGCAATATCCAGTTTGCACTGGCAGGTTGCAGTGAGCAGATGGACCATTTTCTTCTATGTATGTTTCTGTTTTTTTGGTCCTTTTTGAAATATAAAATGTATATTTTTTTCAGATTTTACAAAATATTGAACATGGGTTTTAGTGAGTCTTCTATAAAATGAAAGTTTATTTTAATATGTGTGTTTGTTTTTCACTTTTTTGAATTAATAGTGTTTCTAGGGTCCCTTTCCATTTTATTGGATCTGCAGAAATAATAATGATACCACACTAGTTGTCCCTATGCTGATAAATACAGTGCCACACAGCCAAGCGTACCATGAAGAGCCTCAGCATATTGTTAAAAGCCTCCGATATGGATAGATACTGCTTTTTTGTGCACTCATGGCCATCCTAGGCCTGGTTTTCACTTTGGAATTGGGATGCTATGTAATAATTAGCAGTGGGGCTGGTAGATAATTTGGGGAAAGGGGTGTGCAGTCTATTTTTTATTATTTTACAAAGTACACATTGCATTGAAATTATTTTGTCTCGTATAAAGATCTAATACCAACCAGCTCTGACCTGGTCCATAATTTGTATATTTTTTGTGAGTGGAAATGACCATGTGTGGCCTGGAACTTGTTATTAGCTCTGTTCGGTATTATCTGTTAGGTATTACCTATAGGTACAAATGCAGAGATAATGAACATACATCAATTGGTATATTTTTATAATACACTAAGTAGACAAATATTTACATTTTTTTGGGAATTTCTCCAGAGCACTATTTGTATATAAGTGGCATATCTAGTGGTGGACATATGTGCATATTATATACCAGTCATTCTCAAATGTTTCTGAATCATGGCTCCCTGGAGTATCATATTTTTTTTTCATGGCACCCCTAGACCAAAAGTTACTTATTGAGAATATAAATTAAGTAAATTGTGTTTATCTGTCATCCTTAGGTACATTTGTGTGGTGAGGGACAAGATTTACTTCTGTTGTCCACATAGTTTATGATTGATAGCCTCCATTACTGGTTTTGGCTATTACAATGTGATAAATAATTTGAAATGGTCCTGGACCACCAATCCAAGACACTCCTGCAAGTGCTCCAAGGCACCCCAGGGTGGCACGGCACACAGTTTGAGAACCACTGGTATATGCTTTTGGTGAAATTATTGTGTCGCTATAAAAGGATATATCTGTGCATATGCTCAGTCAAATGTATCAAGTTTAAACAAAGTATTTGGGTTGGTCACATGTGAGGTGTAACAATTCCACTCTATGGCAGTGTAGAAATAGCAATAGCATTAGCGTAGAGAGTGTAAAGATAGCAAGATAAAGCAAAGAGATGTGGCTTAACAAGTGTTAGATGTAAATGGTAAAGCTACATTGCCCTGTTTGTATATCTATATAATAATCAAGGAAGGCCGTCATGTCTCTGATATGTGCAGTGGGAGGTCACCAACTATGAACTGACACAACACCATCACTATGCAGTATACTATTTATGGTACAAGTGCGTGTATCTTACTCAAGACCTCCGAATCAGAACAGCATGACTTAGTTAATTGCCAGCAGCACTGAGGAGTGACGGTACACATGTATGCGACTAATGAAATCTCTTCTGGGAAAAAGTTTAACAATGTTTTAAATAAAATCAGTCACTCAAATTGTACAGCTGATGAGCTACATCAAGCTGTGAAGTGCACGCTGATGTACTGTGCTTTTTCAATACATGATTAATATGTGAAAATAAAAAATATTACAGTAAGACTAAACTTGGTGGAGAAAGGGGTAACATTCATTTGTAAAATAGCTAAATTTCTAAAATATATGATATGAAACAGATAGGCGTAAATTCACTTAAAAAGAGATCAATAAACAACTACTTGGGAAAGTTACTTCCCAGACCAAAATATGCCTCCCAAACAAATATACTCACCAGAGGCATTATGAAAACTAAAAACAAACAAACAAAAGAAAAACAGAACTGAACTTACTAAACAATGTATTAAATCTGCATTATTCCTTCTAATACACAATTTTGAGGATGCATAAGATTTAAAAAAAAAATCAACCTGTTGACTAAGGGAAAAATACAAATTACATAATGCTTCTTTGCTGAAAGATACAGTAACTTTAATGAAAATGAATTTCCGGTAGACTATTTAGTCCTACAAAAATAAACATATCTGCATTGTGGTGAATATATTTTAGCTATGGAAACAGAAATAATTAAAAAGCGTAAATATTTTTTTGAAAAAAAAAGGAACTGGTACTGATTAGAGCACAATTGGATGAATTAAATTATTTTTAATTGAATAGTCTTGCCAATACAAATTGTATTTATAAAGAAAGTGGTGTGCTTTAAAATAATAACATATTAAGCCAGGTGTGTGATCTCACGCGATTTACACTGCTATGACCTTATGATGTCAAAGGATGGACAAACGGATTTTGAATTAAAAAAAAAGCTTGACAATGACAATACCAGATAGTAATACAGATTTGCAAAAAAAAAATCAATCACAATTCAAGAGTAAGAAACATCATTCAACTGCAATAATGGATGAATATAATCAATTCCTAAATGTTTGGAAGCTCACAAATCAATGTACTGTAAAGCTAAAAGGCAGACGCAAATACGGTAGATCTAAAGTGGATCTAATATAATCAAACACAAACCCAAGCAGAGTATAATAGTGTACAGTATGAGCAAAATACAGTATGTATATAAAAATCATGTAGTGTTAGATAATGTCATACCTGTTAAAAAGATAATATTACGATCATAATTTGCAGGTAGTCCTAAACATATGTAGCAAAAGTATCAAAATGCAAAGGCAGTGGTTTGCAAGTATGGCAAGCCAGGTGAACAGTATTCATTACTTTTACATGTCATTCAAATTGGAAAGAAATGAAAAAAAATCTGCTTCCTGGGCAACAATCGAGTGCTAAACTAGAATTGTGTACTAGAGTTTTTATTAAAAGACATTAAACATATTTCAAATTTGCAATCAGAGTTCTCCCTCATGCCCTCTTTTTGGCGCTATTAATATAGGAAGCGTGGGACTGTACTGTGACACACTTAAAATTTATAAATTTGCTTGTGTCGAGTTGCCTAATGAAGAACTACATCAGAGACTTTAAGAAGATATCAAAATATGTATGAATTGGGATGCATTTATTATTTCAACATTTATAATGTCAACATTAAGGAAATGTCAATATTGAACTGCAGAATGTCAACATGTCAACAATTATGGGGTTTGGAGAGTTACGGTTTGGCTCTAACAACAGAGGGTTAGGAATAGGCTACAGGAGGGAAGGGTGGAGGTTAAACAATAGGGAGGGGTTAGAAATAAGCTGCAAGAGG
Organism: Pseudophryne corroboree; assembly: GCF_028390025.1. Classification (NCBI taxonomy): domain Eukaryota; kingdom Metazoa; phylum Chordata; class Amphibia; order Anura; family Myobatrachidae; genus Pseudophryne; species Pseudophryne corroboree. The sequence continues at coordinate 736,499,888 of NC_086445.1, read as the reverse complement.
GGAGGTTAGGGTTAGGCACTGAAGGGGGGGGGGTTATTTACCCATGGCCAAGCCGCTGGACTTTCAGGTGTTTTCAGGCCCCCTCTGGGACTTCAATCTTGTACCCCACAACAGCTGACGTTTGGGAAGCAGAGCCTATACCATCATTTATACTTTCAGCATTCATATAAACACTGATTCCCAACTGAAATACTGTAAAGTCTACTGAGCTGTTTTCTTACAGTGCAATTGTTCTTTCTGTTCTTTTCTCTCTCCCACTTCAATGTCTGAAAACAAACCCCAGCTGACAATGGTGCAGAGTGCAAAATGGCTTTAACCATTGGAAACCCAGGGTGCAGGTAATAGTGCCTTAGCAGGGCCCCTAAGCTTCAATCTACAACCTGGAGAGAGGGGGGGGGGCTAGTGTCAGGGGTTAGGGATCTCGCCACTAGAGCTACTGCAGGATAAGCAAGAAGTCATCATGACATCACTGCTGAAGCTACTGGACCCTCCTCCGGACCAGATAAGTCGCTGCTAGACCACCAGGAATGTTTTGTCAATATTATATTCATGTCTAAATTTCATGACCATGTTGACATTATGAATGTTGAAATTGTAAAGTCGATTAAAAAAACCCAAAACCCATATATTTCATGGACTATGTGGTCCACACAATTCAAAAGCTCCATGCATATACAGTATAATAACCAATACACAAAAATTTACCAATATATTTTTCCCAGAGACAAAAATGAATGTGAATGGCTGTGTACAACATGCATGTAAAGATGACAGAAACTTAGTGGAAATAGTGGGAAATATAATAGATAGCAGATGGATCATCCATTAAACACATATCTGTCATTGAAAAACAATGCACACATTAATGATGAAAGTTTTACTTCTGCTCAATGTTAAGTTGCTTTTCAAGTATGTGTATAGAAGCCATGACTATGCACACATTCAGTTTGTACGTATTATCACAGATCAAGAACAAACACTGTCATGAAATAAAACCACTTATAGACATTATATATATATTAGTGCATTAGAAGCATGTTGGAGACTTTTACAGTTTCAAACGCATCACAGATGCATCATTGTGAGAGACTACTGTACATCTGCTAGACACACATTCAGTTTCTTTCCAACCTGTTCTAGCAGAGACAGAATTTGCATTAAAAGCTACCATACTGTATCTAAATTATTATCATGGTTTACATTAAATGGAGCAGATCGTAATGCAAGCCAGTATTTATACCATGAAATTGCAGAACACAATGGGGTTGATTAAGTATAGAAAGCTGCTGTGTTCACACTAGTGTCTTTTGCCATGGTTTCATCTGTGACTTTATGCTAACGCTAGTATATACCCCTCCTCTAGTGTACAAGCGTGCACTTGAATGCACAAGGACTTTGACACTAACTTTGTACATCTGCAGTCACAACCATTGGAAGCAGCATCCAGACTTGCACTAGCCCCATGGTAGTTGCAGAGTCTCCATATTTGTGATTAGGCATCTGAGTCCACAACTTGTCCAGTGACATGCCCTTGCCATGAACTCTTCCATAACACACCCATCAGACAATTTTTTGGCCACCTCTCAGTCACTGTCCAGGAATGCCCAATACCTTTTAGAGTCAGTGTGGCTCAATTGGTCCTGAAACTCTGTATGCAGACACCAACAGTGCAACTTTTTAGGGTTTTAAATTTATGCTCACTGGCAATAATATGCTATAAATTGAACATCGGCATTGTATCTGACTCAGAATTTGCACATATGGTTGGAACTAGAGATGAGCGCCGGAAATTTTTCGGGTTTTGTGTTTTGGTTTTGGGTTCGGTTCCGCGGCCGTGTTTTGGGTTCGACCGCGTTTTGGCAAAACCTCACCGAATTTTTTTTGTCGGATTCGGGTGTGTTTTGGATTCGGGTGTTTTTTTCAAAAAACCCTAAAAAACAGCTTAAATCATAGAATTTGGGGGTAATTTTGATCCCAAAGTATTATTAACCTCAAAAAACATAATTTACACTCATTTTCAGCCTATTCTGAACACATCACACCTCACAATATTATTTTTAGTCCTAAAATTTGCACCGAGGTCGCTGTGTGAGTAAGATAAGCGACCCTAGTGGCCGACACAAACACCGGGCCCATCTAGGAGTGGCACTGCAGTGTCACGCAGGATGGCCCTTCCAAAAAACCCTCCCCAAACAGCACATGACGCAAAGAAAAAAAGAGGCGCAATGAGGTAGCTGACTGTGTGAGTAAGATTAGCGACCCTAGTGGCCGACACAAACACCGGGCACATCTAGGAGTGGCACTGCAGTGTCACGCAGGATGTCCCTTCCAAAAAACCCTCCCCAAACAGCACATGACGCAAAGAAAAAAAGAGGCGCAATGAGGTAGCTGACTGTGTGAGTAAGATTAGCGACCCTAGTGGCCGACACAAACACCGGGCCCATCTAGGAGTGGCACTGCAGTGTCACGCAGGATGTCCCTTCCAAAAAACCCTCCCCAATCAGCACATGATGCAAAGAAAAAGAAAAGAAAAAAGAGGTGCAAGATGGAATTATCCTTGGGCCCTCCCACCCACCCTTATGTTGTATAAACAAAACAGGACATGCACACTTTAACCAACCCATCATTTCAGTGACAGGGTCTGCCACACGACTGTGACTGATATGACGGGTTGGTTTGGACCCCCCCCAAAAAAGAAGCAATTAATCTCTCCTTGCACAAACTGGCTCTACAGAGGCAAGATGTCCACCTCATCTTCACCCTCCGATATATCACCGTGTACATCCCCCTCCTCACAGATTATCAATTCGTCCCCACTGGAATCCACCATCTCAGCTCCCTGTGTACTTTGTGGAGGCAATTGCTGCTGGTCAATGTCTCCGCGGAGGAATTGATTATAATTCATTTTAATGAACATCATCTTCTCCACATTTTCTGGATGTAACCTCGTACGCCGATTGCTGACAAGGTGAGCGGCGGCACTAAACACTCTTTCGGAGTACACACTTGTGGGAGGGCAACTTAGGTAGAATAAAGCCAGTTTGTGCAAGGGCCTCCAAATTGCCTCTTTTTCCTGCCAGTATAAGTACGGACTGTGTGACGTGCCTACTTGGATGCGGTCACTCATATAATCCTCCACCATTCTATCAATGTTGAGAGAATCATATGCAGTGACAGTAGACGACATGTCCGTAATCGTTGTCAGGTCCTTCAGTCCGGACCAGATGTCAGCATCAGCAGTCGCTCCAGACTGCCCTGCATCACCGCCAGTGGGTGGGCTCGGAATTCTGAGCCTTTTCCTCGCACCCCCAGTTGCGGGAGAATGTGAAGGAGGAGATGTTGACAGGTCGCGTTCCGCTTGACTTGACAATTTTGTCACCAGCAGGTCTTTCAACCCCAGCAGACCTGTGTCTGCCGGAAAGAGAGATCCAAGGTAGGCTTTAAATCTAGGATCGAGCACGGTGGCCAAAATGTAGTGCTCTGATTTCAACAGATTGACCACCCGTGAATCCTTGTTAAGCGAATTAAGGGCTGCATCCACAAGTCCCACATGCCTAGCGGAATCGCTCCGTGTTAGCTCCTTCTTCAATGCCTCCAGCTTCTTCTGCAAAAGCCTGATGAGGGGAATGACCTGACTCAGGCTGGCAGTGTCTGAACTGACTTCACGTGTGGCAAGTTCAAAGGGCATCAGAACCTTGCACAACGTTGAAATCATTCTCCACTGCACTTGAGACAGGTGCATTCCATCTCCTATATCGTGCTCAATTGTATAGGCTTGAATGGCCTTTTGCTGCTCCTCCAACCTCTGAAGCATATAGAGGGTTGAATTCCACCTCGTTACCACTTCTTGCTTCAGATGATGGCAGGGCAGGTTCAGTAGTTTTTGGTGGTGCTCCAGTCTTCTGTACGTGGTGCCTGTACGCCGAAAGTGTCCCGCAATTTTTCTGGCCACCGACAGCATCTCTTGCACGCCCCTGTCGTTTTTTAAAAAATTCTGCACCACCAAATTCAAGGTATGTGCAAAACATGGGACGTGCTGGAATTTGCCCATATTTAATGCACACACAATATTGCTGGCGTTGTCCGATGCCACAAATCCACAGGAGAGTCCAATTGGGGTAAGCCATTCCGCGATGATCTTCCTCAGTTGCCGTAAGAGGTTTTCAGCTGTGTGCGTATTCTGGAAAGCGGTGATACAAAGCGTAGCCTGCCTAGGAAAGAGTTGGCGTTTGCGAGATGCTGCTACTGGTGCCGCCGCTGCTGTTCTTGCGGCGGGAGTCCATACATCTACCCAGTGGGCTGTCACAGTCATATAGTCCTGACCCTGCCCTGCTCCACTTGTCCACATGTCCGTGGTTAAGTGGACATTGGGTACAACTGCATTTTTTAGGACACTGGTGAGTCTTTTTCTGACGTCCGTGTACATTCTCGGTATCGCCTGCCTAGAGAAGTGGAACCTAGATGGTATTTGGTAACGGGGGCACACTGCCTCAATAAATTGTCTAGTTCCCTGTGAACTAACGGCGGATACCGGACGCACGTCTAACACCAACATAGTTGTCAAGGACTCAGTTATCCGCTTTGCAGTAGGATGACTGCTGTGATATTTCATCTTCCTCGCAAAGGACTGTTGAACAGTCAATTGCTTACTGGAAGTAGTACAAGTGGGCTTACGACTTCCCCTCTGGGATGACCATCGACTCCCAGCGGCAACAACAGCAGCGCCAGCAGCAGTAGGCGTTACACGCAAGGATGCATCGGAGGAATCCCAGGCAGGAAAGGACTCGTCAGACTTGCCAGTGACATGGCCTGCAGGACTATTGGCATTCCTGGGGAAGGAGGAAATTGACACTGAGGGAGTTGGTGGGGTGGTTTGCGTGAGCTTGGTTACAAGAGGAAGGGATTTACTGGTCAGTGGACTGCTTCCGCTGTCACCCAAAGTTTTTGAACTTGTCACTGACTTATTATGAATGCGCTGCAGGTGACGTATAAGGGAGGATGTTCCGAGGTGGTTAACGTCCTTACCCCTACTTATTACAGCTTGACAAAGGGAACACACGGCTTGACACCTGTTGTCCGCATTTCTGGTGAAATACCTCCACACCGAAGAGCTGATTTTTTTGGTATTTTCACCTGGCATGTCAACGGCCATATTCCTCCCACGGACAACAGGTGTCTCCCCGGGTGCCTGACTTAAACAAACCACCTCACCATCAGAATCCTCCTGGTCAATTTCCTCCCCAGCGCCAGCAACACCCATATCCTCCTCATCCTGGTGTACTTCAACACTGACATCTTCAATCTGACTATCAGGAACTGGACTGCGGGTGCTCCTTCCAGCACTTGCAGGGGGCATGCAAATAGTGGAAGGCGCATGCTCTTCACGTCCAGTGTTGGGAAGGTCAGGCATCGCAAACGACACAATTGGACTCTCCTTGTGGATTTGGGATTTCAAAGAACGCACAGTTCTTTGCGGTGCTTTTGCCAGCTTGAGTCTTTTCAGTTTTCTAGCGAGAGGCTGAGTGCTTCCATCCTCATGTGAAGCTGAACCACTAGCCATGAACATAGGCCAGGGCCTCAGCCGTTCCTTGCCACTCCGTGTGGTAAATGGCATATTGGCAAGTTTACGCTTCTCCTCCGACAATTTTATTTTAGGTTTTGGAGTCCTTTTTTTTCTGATATTTGGTGTTTTGGATTTGACATGCTCTGTACTATGACATTGGGCATCGGCCTTGGCAGACGACGTTGCTGGCATTTCATCGTCTCGGCCATGACTAGTGGCAGCAGCTTCAGCACGAGGTGGAAGTGGATCTTGATCTTTCCCTAATTTTGGAACCTCAACTTTTTTGTTCTCCATATTTTATAGGCAGAACTAAAAGGCACCTCAGGTAAACAATGGAGATGGATGGATTGGATACTAGTATACAATTATGGACGGACTGCCACGGTTAGGTGGTATAAAAAAACCACGGTTAGGTGGTATATATTATAATAATAATACAATTATGGATGGACGGACTGCCTGCCGACTGCCGACACAGAGGTAGCCACAGCCGTGAACTACCGCACTGTACACTGGTTGATAAAGAGATAGTAGTATACTCGTAACAACTAGTATGACACTATGACGACGGTATAAAGAATGGAAAAAAAACCACGGTTAGGTGGTATATATTATAATAATAATACAATTATGGATGGACGGACTGCCTGCCGACTGCCGACACAGAGGTAGCCACAGCCGTGAACTACCGCACTGTACACTGGTTGATAAAGAGATAGTAGTATACTCGTAACAACTAGTATGACACTATGACGACGGTATAAAGAATGAAAAAAAAACCACGGTTAGGTGGTATATATTATAATAATAATACAATTATGGATGGACGGACTGCCTGCCGACTGCCGACACAGAGGTAGCCACAGCCGTGAACTACCGCACTGTACACTGGTTGATAAAGAGATAGTAGTATACTCGTAACAATTAGGATGACACTATGACGGTATAAAGAATGAAAAAAAAACCACGGTTAGGTGGTAGGTATATAATAATAAATAATACAATTCTGGTCGGACGGACTGCCTGCCGTGTGCCGACACAGAGGTAGCCACAGCCGTGAACTACCGCACTGTACACTGGTTGATAAAGAGATAGTAGTATACTCGTAACAATTAGGATGACACTATGACGGTATAAAGAATGAAAAAAAAAACCACGGTTAGGTGGTAGGTATATAATAATAAATAATACAATTCTGGTCGGACGGACTGCCTGCCGTGTGCCGACACAGAGGTAGCCACAGCCGTGAACTACCGCACTGTACACTGGTTGATAAAGAGATAGTAGTATACTCGTAACAATTAGGATGACACTATGACGGTATAAAGAATGAAAAAAAAAACCACGGTTAGGTGGTAGGTATATAATAATAAATAATACAATTCTGGTCGGACGGACTGCCTGCCGTGTGCCGACACAGAGGTAGCCACAGCCGTGAACTACCGCACTGTACACTGGTTGATAAAGAGATAGTAGTATACTCGTAACAATTAGGATGACACTATGACGGTATAAAGAATGAAAAAAAAAACCACGGTTAGGTGGTAGGTATATAATAATAAATAATACAATTCTGGTCGGACGGACTGCCTGCCGTGTGCCGACACAGAGGTAGCCACAGCCGTGAACTACCGCACTGTACACTGGTTGATAAAGAGATAGTAGTATACTCGTAACAATTAGGATGACACTATGACGGTATAAAGAATGAAAAAAAAAACCACGGTTAGGTGGTAGGTATATAATAATAAATAATACAATTCTGGTCGGACGGACTGCCTGCCGTGTGCCGACACAGAGGTAGCCACAGCCGTGAACTACCGCACTGTACACTGGTTGATAAAGAGATAGTAGTATACTCGTAACAATTAGGATGACACTATGACGGTATAAAGAATGAAAAAAAAACCACGGTTAGGTGGTAGGTATATAATAATAAATAATACAATTCTGGTCGGACGGACTGCCTGCCGTGTGCCGACACAGAGGTAGCCACAGCCGTGAACTACCGCACTGTACACTGGTTGATAAAGAGATAGTAGTATACTCGTAACAATTAGGATGACACTATGACGGTATAAAGAATGAAAAAAAAACCACGGTTAGGTGGTAGGTATATAATAATAAATAATACAATTCTGGTCGGACGGACTGCCTGCCGTGTGCCGACACAGAGGTAGCCACAGCCGTGAACTACCGCACTGTACACTGGTTGATAAAGAGATAGTAGTATACTCGTAACAATTAGGATGACACTATGACGGTATAAAGAATGAAAAAAAAAACCACGGTTAGGTGGTAGGTATATAATAATAAATAATACAATTCTGGTCGGACGGACTGCCTGCCGTGTGCCGACACAGAGGTAGCCACAGCCGTGAACTACCGCACTGTACACTGGTTGATAAAGAGATAGTAGTATACTCGTAACAATTAGGATGACACTATGACGGTATAAAGAATGAAAAAAAAACCACGGTTAGGTGGTAGGTATATAATAATAAATAATACAATTCTGGTCGGACGGACTGCCTGCCGTGTGCCGACACAGAGGTAGCCACAGCCGTGAACTACCGCACTGTACTGTGTCTGCTGCTAATATAGACTGGTTGATATTTAAAGAGATATTAGTAGTATACAACAATACTATACTGGTGGTCAGGCACTGGTCACCACTCCTGCAGCAAAAGTGTGCACTGTTAATTAATATAATTGTACTCCTGGCTCCTGCTAACAACCTGCAGTGCTCCCCAGTCTCCCCCACAATTAATTATAAGCTTTTAATTTATACATTGATGACTGTGCAGCACACTGGGCTGAGCTGAGTGCACACAGACTGAGTCACACTGTGTGACTGACTGTGCTGTGTATCGTTTTTTTTTTCAGGCAGAGAACGGATATAGCAGAGAGAAGTGAACGGATATATTATATTAAATAAAAGTTAACTAGCAACTGCACTGGTCACTGACTGTGGTAAACTAACTCTGTCTGCGACTCTGCACAATCTCTCTCTCTCTATCTAATCTATCTCTATTCTAATGGAGAGGACGCCAGACACGTCCTCTCCCTATCAATCTCAATGCACGAGTGAAAATGGCGGCGACGCGCGGCTCCTTATATAGAATCCGAGTCTCGCGATAGAATCCGAGCCTCGCGAGAATCCGACAGCGTCATGATGACGTTCGGGCGCGCTCGGGTTAACCGAGCAAGGCGGGAAGATCCGAGTCGCTCGGACCCGTGAAAAAAAACATGAAGTTCGGGCGGGTTCGGATTCCGAGGAACCGAACCCGCTCATCTCTAGTTGGAACACTATGGAAAGTAAGTGGAAACCACAATATAGATGTACATGCAGACACTAATATTCTTAGAATGTTTATTGTTAGTCCAACTAAAAGAACAATATATTTGCTAAGAATTCTTCTTTTACATATAAACGGTGTCAAGGTATGAATTCTGAATGGCAATCAAACACACTATGGAACTTACCATGCAACATGTATAGCTTAGGCTTGCTAGATGATGACACAGAGTGGGACACCTCTCTAACTGAAGCTAAAAAATTGCAAATGCCTGATTATTTGCATATATTTGTGCTCTGTAGGAACTGTAAGAACTAACTGCTCTGTTTTAAAGACATAAAGGAGGTGGGGAGTATTGCCTAACCACGATTGTGAGAGGACACAGTTTTGGGGAGCTTCGCTGACCCATCCTTTCATCTACAGCCCAGAGGTCTTCACCAGCACAGATTTTTCTGCCTGAGCATCTCTGTTTCTTCCGCTGTGGAGTGGACTCCCCTGCTGTGACCTGGATTTTCAGGTCCTTGGAGATCCACCTGCCCCACTGGCATTGCATAGTTATGGGTCTGCAAGACCTAATGCTGTATACTGTTTGCAGTGGATAGCTCATGTGCCCCTTGACAGTCTTGTGTCCCCTTGGGAGTACCTTTGTTTGGCAGTCTGAGCTGCTGCCCCTCCATTTGTTGGTCCATTGCTTCTCTGGCACTTTCACCAAAGATTAGGCTGCAGTATTGGTTTCACTGTGCATTACAGTGTGGGTAGTTCTCCTCTCCTCCATTACTTTTGACTCTGTGCCCAGCCTTTTCTGTATGCCAGGAGCCATATTGGAGGATTTCTTCCCACTGTCACAGCTTCTAATAGTGAATGTATCCAATTCTACCAAAGATTCTTCTGCTGTTCCCTCACTTGCAGTATATATCTTTGCCACTCAAATTTTTCCTCAGTTTACTCACACACAGCTTCCATTGGAAGCTGACAAGTTCCTCGTGCTCTTCATTCCAGCCCTGCTCGTCCTCTTCATATATTACACAGTCATTAGAGGGATTCTTCTGTCTGGCCCTAGACCCTGGAGGCAAAATGTAAAGTGTCTGTGACATTCTGCATTGCTCTGATAAAGATATGATCCATTATTGCTCTTTCTCACCACCCATATTTTCATGACATGTCCTCTAATTAGTCAGTGTCTACATAACCAGCACAGTTCATCTTCCCGGTGACAGTCTGTATTGATGGTCTGCTGCAGATTCAGTGTTGACTTCATTGAGACTTGTGTGTTTTTTCATTATGCATCCTAAAAAATCCCCTAAAAAGTTTCTTTCACCCAGTGACCTTAGCTAGTCAAAAGATGGCCCACTTGTCCAGCATCTCTACCAGTGGCTCCATATCTACCTCATCTGTGAGTCCTGGCTCCAAAGTGCTTCAAATTTGCTGCTGGATTATGTGGTGGACCCGGACTCCAATGCCCTGCTTACATTTAAAACCTTATGACAAGTCCAAAAAGGATCTCACCCAGGATCTCACTGCGGCCATTCGTGAGATAAAATCTGAACCATGTGTCATTGGAAGTCACACTGACTTCTTGGAATGCAAAATGTGGGAATCATTGGCCTTTCATAACAATCTTTTTTTGCCGTTGATCAACAACAGGTATTTAGGGATAAAGTGGTGGATTAGAAGATCATAGGATCAATACTTGCTTTTCCGCAAGTTACTCCTTAATGTTGATAATAAAGACCTTATTGTATTCACCATCTCCCTAGACCCCACTTGGTTGCTTTACCTCCCACAAGAGATACACTTCTTCTTGTGTATTTCTAAACAATCAAGGAGCATATTCTTCAAGCTGACTGATCAGCTGGGGACTCCGATTTCCTGGGGGGTCTCCAACTCTTCCCAGATTACTCTGCACTGACAATCTCCAAAAGAAAACTCCTTGCTCCAATTACTGCGGTCCTCTGCTCTCAAGAAATGTAATACCAGTGGGGCTTTCCTGTGAAGTTGATTATAACTCACAATGGATCATCCTACAGTATGTTGTCTCTGCTTTACATGTCAAAGTTAAACTTCTCTCAGACTTGTAAATTTCTGTTACATTGCCGGCTACTACTCAAAAAAACCTGCCACCTCGGTCTGAATTGTCCACCACAATCTCTTGTCCTCTCTATTGTGATTTACTTGCGTGGATGTTTGTAGGGATATGTTGGATGTTCTATCTCCTTCTCAGTTCAGCTATGTTGGGCCTTCAGACTCTTTCTGGGTTCCATGAGTAACTGTGTTGATTATACAGTATGTTTAGGTTTCTGTTTTTGTGTATAACATTTATTGTGTGTATTTATTTATTTCTGTCTTATTTAGACATGGGTGATAGTGTTAGTGTCACTTTGTCAAGTGTATTTTTACTGCACCTCATTTTTACCACTGCAGTAATTATTCTGACCCAATATACTGGGTCAATATTTGTTAAATAAATGTTTTTTTCCCTTGCTGTTTTCTTCCCATACATCGCGCACTCCCTTCCCCATTCACCTGAGATTCTCTTTGTTGCTATACAATATGGTCCATGTTGATGTTATATCTGATTCAGGTTCCTATATTTACTGCTATCTCTGGTTTATGTAAATGGTATGGGTTTTATCTTTAAATGTTAAAATATTAAACTCACCCAATAAATGCAGATACGCCTTATGTGCTTTTCACAAACAGGTGGTAGATATAGACGCTTTACAGGAGACCCATTTTTCCTCTTTGAGCCCACCAGTCTTTTGAGATTCGAGGTACCCTCTGAGTTACATTGCAAATGGGCCATTTAAAAGTAATGGGGTTTCAATTATTTTCCACAATTTTAAATCTTTCATTTTGCATTCCCAACTAATCAATAAAAGTAATAGGTGGGTTACTCTTGTCTCCCTTTACTCCCCTAACGCTAATCCAGTCTCATTTCTTAAAACAGTCTGCTTGGCCATACCGAAAGTAAGAAGGGGTTTCCTAATTCTGTTATGGGACTTTAGTTTTAGATCCTAAACTGGATAAATCCAGACAGTTAGCTTCTGCTTCTGCACAGTTTAAGCCCTCCATTCAATTCTGTAATATTTTGGCAAAATTTGATTTATTTGATGTTTGGCGAGTGCAGAAGTACTTCTGAACATTTGATTACTCCTATTGCTGCATTATACAATTGTCACCCCTCTCACCCCTTTCCTTCCATCCTTGGTGCACCTGGAGCAATAACAGTTTGTCTGGTAGACTGGCTGCTTACAGCACCCATAGAGTATTTGCCTTACTTGATTCTATTAGTGCTTCCAATTCTGGTCTACTCCTGCTTTTTCTTGATGTTGAAAAGTGTTTGATCAAATTGGTTGAACATGCATATGTTCCTCTCAAAGTTTCATTTTTGTGACCAGATTCTATCATTTATTTTGGCTTTGTATAGTACTTTCTGTGCAGGGGTGTTTAACAATTGCTTTCTATTGGACAAATTGTGCCCACTACCCGCAAAAAGCTAATAGCAGGTGCGACTATACACACATGGGATAATGGTGGCTACATATAGTATGTATGTTATGTCTTACCACATGTCTTGTTGTTTAAATCAATCAGAAATGCATATTAAATAACTACAGACTGTACCTTACCCTGATAGAATGCACACTCTCTGGCCCTTCTGTTCTAAGTATTTCTGGAAAAATTGAGGGGAGGTGGGACATATTTTTCAATTTTTGTTTTGAACCTGCTCTCTTAATCGCAATTTTTTGGTTGTAAGTATTTTCCTTGATCATTAATATATTGGGTCTATCTTTGTCTGCTTCACCTTCTATAGCTTTGTTACAAACTGTATTTACAGTATCCATTATCTGTCTTACCCCCTCAGCAATATGTCTTAGGCCATATATGTATAGCAGCACGTGATGCTCTGGCCTAATGTTGGAAAAAAGATCCTTCCTCCTGCTCTTCTCAAGTGTTTAACAAAGTCTATTTTAACTTCACAATGGAAATTGAATTTATGCCATACAGCAGTTGTTCCCAAACTTTTCAGAATCACGGCACCCCAGAGTATCAGAATTTTTTCTATGGTACCCCTGAGAATTATAATAAATGTAATTTTAAATCATATCTGAGGTTTTTGGCATAACATTGGCAAATGTAACCTCAGATATTATGCATAATTAAATGTATTACAATGCTAATGGTTGTATGGTGCATCTGCTCTCGTTTCTATGTTATAGCACTAAGTCTCAGCTAGGAAGCACATCCTATTATAAGTAGCTATGGTGTGCAGCCCATGCCCCCTCCCCCCATTATTGAGAAATTAAAAAATAAATATTAAATAAGTAAACTGTGTTTATATGTCCTCATTAGGTTCAGTTATGTGGTGGGGACAAGACTTGCTTCTGTCTGTCTACATATTTTATGATTGGCAGCCAGCCTATTACATTGACCAAAAATAATTTGAATTGGTCTTCGACTGTCAATCCAAGGCACCCCTGCAAGTGTCCTGAGTCACCCCAGGGTGCCACGGCACACAGTTTGAGAACCAATGCCATACAGTATTCCTCTTCCATCTCCTGTCCTCTGATGAACTGTGGTGTGGTAAGAATACAGTATGTGACTAATGGGGAAGGTGCCCAATTTCTTTGTAATCCTTTGTCTGATACTTTATAGTTTAGTCTCAATGAAGTTAGTGCCCCCATCTTGGTCTTTCCTAGAAGACTGCTATTAGTTAATGTAGGTATTGTCATATTATTGCCATTATTGTTCTAATGTACTTTGTACTGCACCTGTACATTCTTGTATTGTCTTTTTGAATTCCTTACTTTTTGTCTCCCCCTTACCATTGTTCTCTTCTTTTTTCTGTACCCCCTCCTGAAAATCTTTAATAAACATTATTGATGGAAAGACATAAAGATCATCTAATTTAAAATTATTACAAAAAACTCCTAACTGTTCACTGAATTTAACTTTAATGAATATTGAAAAAGTGCAAGAAGGGCATTAAATACTGTATTATTTGATTTTAGCTGCTAAAGTATATAAGTTTTTGGATAAAGATAACTATTATGATGCAGATGAAGAAAGAGCACAATTTAAAAAAGACAAATGAACCTCTTTGATACAAAAATTTGCTTTTGAGTGTATCAATGCCTATTTCCCAATAGATTGTAAGCTTGCGAGTAGGGCCTTCCTACCTCTATGACTGTTTGTTATTACCCAGTTTTGTTTTATCATTGTTGTTTCCAATTATAAAGTGCAACAAAATATGTTGTGCTATATAAGAAACTGTTAATAAATAAATAAATTGAACTCACTGACTTAAAAAGATGTCTTTTTTATAAACCTCATATAGGGCTATATGCAATTCCGGACGAATTGCGTCTTTATTTTGCCCGTTTTTAAATTCGACATAATTCGACCGTTGAATCCCGGCCGGCGGGTGCCGGAATTCGACATATTCAATAAAAAACGGATTCGACAGTACCGCTGTCGAAAAATGGACCAATTGACGGATAAGTGCGTCATGGATTCGACTTTTCGGACGGCACAAAAATGGTTAAAAAACCGTAAAAAAAATTGCGTGGGGTCCCCCCTCCTAAGCATAACCAGCCTCGGGCTCTTTGAGCCGGTCCTGGTTGTAAAAATACAGGGGGAAAAATGCATAGGGTTCCCCCATATTTAAACAACCAGCACCGGGCTCTGTGTCCGGTCCTGGTGCAAAAAATACAGGGGACAAAAAGCGCAGGGATCCCCCGTACTTTTAACACCAGCACCGGGCTCCACTAGCTGGAGAGATAATGCCACAGCCAGAGGACACTTTTATACCGGTCCCTGCGGCCGTGACATTAAATCCCCAACTAGTCACCCCTGGCCAGGGTGCCCTGGAGGAGTGGGGACCCCTTAAATGCCACCCAAGGGCCAGGGGTGAAGCCTGAGGCTGTCCCCCCCAAACATAGGCTGTGGATGGGGGGCTGATAGCCTTGTGTAAAATGAAAGAATATTGTTTTTTGCAGAAGAACTACAAGTCCTAGCAAGCCTCCCCCGCAAGCTGGTACTTGGAGAACCACAAGTACAAGCATGCGGGGGTAAAATGGGCCCGCTGGTACCTATAGTTCTTCTGCAAGAAAATACCCAAATAAAAACAGGACACGCACACCGTGAAAGCACACAAGGGCCTGACCTCCGCATACCAATTAGCCAATGCCACCGGACAACAGGCCCCATTACCTGAAGGTGCCAAAGTGATCCAATGACCTCTACCCATCTGATCAGTTTTGGAGCGGTGCAGCCTGCACAGCACAGACCCCAAACCCATGATAACATCCGCGTGCCGCATAATGGCATCCGATTTTTTAGAAGCCGCAACCAACTCAGAGACCCTAAACACTCCATGGAAAGCCATGGAAAAAGCCAACTGAAATAAAAGCGTTTCAAAATGGGAGTCCGCCGCCACCGCCCCCATGAGGGAAGAAAGCAGGGATGCATTGATAGGGCGCCGACTATCAGGAGGCACCGGTGCAGAGCGCGCCCAACCTTTAAGCGCCTACGTCAGCAGGAAACTTCGTAAAATCCGGAACACCCTTCAACTTTGAATAAAAGGATATTCCAGTGAGGTATCGAGACACCACGGCTCTCGATCTACCCATCATGAAGAGTTTCCAAATGAAGTCCAGAAACAATCCCTGACCCCTCTTACCTCTAGGCCCTTGGTCACGGGAAAATTCTTCCCATTCCTTCCAGGCCTGACGGTATCCCGTGAGAGTGGATGGTGCCAAAGATAGCTCGGCTAGCCCTTCCAATCCGCCATGATGACCTGCCAAACATAAGAAGGGCAGGGAAAACCCGCTGAATCAGCCTCCGGGGCCAATCAATGGAACCTATCCCACTGCTTCCTGGACAATGCTTCAGCGATCCCATTATCAACCCCGGGGACGTGCTGAGCCCGAAACAGAATATTACATTGCATACAAGTCAGAATGAGTCGCGACAACACCTGGAGGACCCGCAGGGCCTTAGCTCTTTGGTTGTTAACCATGTGCACGACCCCTAAATTATCGCAGCGAAAAAGAATACTGCGATCGCGAAGGCGCTCCCCCCAAACCTCCAAGGCCACCATGATGGGAAAGAGCTCCAGCAACAACAGGTCGCTGGTCAGCCCCTCCTGCGACCAAGACTCGGGCCACGAAGCCGCACACCAAGCCCCGTCGAGATAACAACCGAACCCCGACGAGCCCCGCCGCGTCCGTGAACAACTGCAGGTCGAAATTGTCAATGAGCGGGGCCATCCAGATCAGCACACCATTGAAGTCCGCCAGAAACAAAACCCAGACAGCGAGGTCTCTCCTAATCTCAGCCGAGAAACGGACAAAATGGTGCGGCCTGGACACCCCAGCCGTGGACCGCTCCAACTTCCGACAAAAAACCCTGCCCATGGGAATCACCCGACAGGCAAAGTTCAACAGCCCGAGGAGGGATTGAGCTTCCCGCAACGTCACCTTACGCCGCTCCAAGCACCGCGCTATGGACTCCTGAAGCCTCGCAACCTTGTCCCGAGGCAGCCGGCAAGCCCCTACAACAGTATCAATCTCGATACCCAAAAAGGACAAACAGGAGAGAGGCCCCTCCGTCTTGGCCTCGGCCACAGAAACGCCAAAATGCCCCAACAAGGCACGCAGCGAAAACAACAGGAAACCACAGCGAGGAGAATGCTCGGGCCCCATACACAAAAAGTCGTCAAGGTAATGCGCGATACCGCTACCTCCGCAAGAAAACTCCACACACCAATGGAAAAAGGTGCTGAACTTTTCAAAAAAGGCACACGAAACGGAACACCCCATAGGCAGACACTTGTCTACAAAGTATTCCTCCCTGACGTGGACACCCATGAATCGAAACGACTCCGGGTGCAAAGGGAGCAAGCGAAAGGCCGATTCAACATCAAGCTTAGTCATGAGGGCCCAAGGGCCGCAGCCCCGTACCATGCCCAGGGCATCCTCGAAAGACTGATAAACCACCGAACAACACTCCGGTGGAATTGCATTGTTAACCGAGGACCCCGATGGATAAGACAAATGCTGAATGAGCCGGATCTTACCCGGGGCCTTTTTGGGCACGAACCCCACCGGGGAAATAATCAAATCCTCGACAGGCGGCAGCACAAATGGGCCCGCCATTCTCCCCAGGCGAACCTCCTGCTCGACCGGGGAAATCCTGAGCAGACTGCAGGTTCCTGGCGGCCCGAACTAAAACTTCCCCCTCCACCGGCAAACGAAAACCCGACGCAAAACCATCATGCAGAAATTTAGCGTCGTCTCTGTTTGGGTACCACCCCAACCATTTGAGCATGGCCCCCAAATGAACCGGGGACGGCGCCCTAAAAAGCGGCAACCCCCCCAGTTGGTTTCCGGCCGCGCCCCCGGCTGCCTTAGCTCCCGGCCGCCCCGCGCAAAAGCAATTGGAAGCCGAGTGTGATCCACTACATCGCAAGCAAAGGTGTTAAAAATGACACTGCTGACCGAGGGGGCACCCGGAATTGTTGAACGCGAAGCACTACCCCTTCGCCGGTGCCTGCTGCGCAGAACGGGCCGCGCTCAAAGGCAGGCCGGGACTGATTCGCCACCGCGGTCTGAGCCACTTACCCCCCTTTTGCCACCATTTTCATATCCTGCGCCCGTGGGACCCGAAGCCATAACTCCACATCTTTGCACCCGAAGTCAATGATGTGCAGGCAATCGTGCTTCTGATGGAACTGCTTGTCATAATGCAGCCACGTATCGTCCTTAGACTGATGCTGCATGTCATGCACGAGGTGAATGTACCTGATGATGTTGATGTGATCATCAGGGCGATCCTCCAAGTAGCATGCCGTGAACACGCAGAAACCCACCAACCAATTGTCGTACAAGCGAAAGGCCTCCGCCCCAATACCGCCCTTCGCAAGCACTTCCTAACCTTCCCTCTTGGTGTCCTCCATCAATGTGAAAAGGTCGACGTATTCCCCCCGCCTAATCTTCTTCCTGCAACTCTCACGCAACCCCCGCAACACCGCCGTGTAATCGCAGCGAACTACACCCGGCAAATTACGCCGCCTCCTTTCCCTACGGGAACTACTACCGCTCTTCCTAGACCGCTTATCCCGATGCCGCGCCTCACGACGCACGTATTTGCAAGCCCTCTTTTTAGCCTTAGTGGAGCTACTAGCTGCCGACTGCAACGAGGAAGAATAGGAAGAAGACCTACTTCGACCTACTGCCGGAAGAGGAAGAAGCAGACCCACGAGACACAGTAACTGTATCGGTGTTCCACTCACCGGTTGGCCCGCTTCCTGAAGGCGAAACGTCTGCCACGACCGGCTCCTCTTTCCGATCGTCACCAGCATCCGAATCTGAAAAAGAAGGGAAAGCCGATACGGGTGCCAAAGCCCCCCCAGCGGGGATGAAAGCAGACGCCCCTGTGGGCAACAGGGCAGTGCCACCCAGCAGCAAAGCGGCAGAGCCCATAGCGCGACACGCCTGGAGATACTGCACTATGGCGGGGCCAGAAGCACCAGGGAGAACGGCCGCGTCGACTGAAGCGGGAGCCACGGAAACGCCACCCGGGGACAAAGCCGGCATAAACGGCGCAAACGCCGCCGTCATCACCAACATTGCTGCCGCAAAGGCAGAGGGATCTGGAGCCGCAGCCCCAACAGTCCCCCCGCTCCACGGGTCCGCACCGTCCCGGTCGGCCCCGACTGGGACCGGCGCCAGGCAGCCTCCGCAGACCCGAAATGTCCTACGATGCGCCAGACGCCCCCTCACTGTCCCGGCCCCCACTGGCCCCGCCCACCTAGGGAACTGGATGGCCACCGTTCCCAGATCGCACCTCCCCTCTCTGGCCCCGCACTGTGATGATTGAAGAATCCGGGGAGCCAGGCCCGCTGGAGCGGGGAGAGCTCCCAGGAAGCACGAGCGCCAGCCGCGGACGCGGGCGCATGCATGCGAAACAGGAGCCGCCTGGAAGGAGTGGCCAGTGGATGAGTCACTGGCAGGAACCCTAAACACAACCCCCTCATCATCTGGGGACCCCGGAGCAACTCTCAGCGGTGGAGGGCACGGGGACCGTGCGCGCGCGCGTCCCGGAGCCGCCGCAGCCGGAGAGGGATTCCCGCCAGCGGGCACCCCCGCTATCTCCCCCGTCCGACCTCCCAATCTCGTTCTCCTCCGCCCAGTGCCCTGTCCCTCACCAGCCACCGCGTGGGAGCGGACGCACGAGCCGCCGTGCTTGCCCGCGGAGGGGCACCTGCAGCGGCGCCAGGAGACTGAGCCCCGGCCATGAGCACAGGTCCGGGGCCCGAGACAGAGAGGGGGCAGCAGCAGCATAACGTGCAGGGGCACCAGCAGAGCGGCGGGGAAGGGACATGACGGCCAGCATGAAATAACCAGGAGGCAATGGGCAACAGAAAGGGGGACACAAGGTGGCCACAATATAAAATGCACCCAGGCCAGGCAAGTGAGTAAAAGCAATAAGGGGCAAGCAGCACAAACACAGGAGAAAGGGGGGTGAAGGGCACTCACCCCTACCACGATTGCAGCAGAAGAGGCTGACCCAGCCCCTTTACCAGGCTTAAAAACCCTTTCCACCTACCCCCAACGTTCACTCCTATTGGCTAACAATAAACTCATATAATGCCTTACCGTCCTGCCCCCCAGACTAGCTGAGGTTTAACCCACTCCTCTCCTGTTCTGTCAATTCGTTCTCCTTAATGGAATAAACCTACCACTATAACACGCAGTATACACAAAGTAAAAAACAAAATGTTTTGCCAGTGCATTTACTAAAATTGCAGGAGGTCACACATCTCAAAGCTGATTCAAACTTCTAGTTCCTATAGTACAGACATCAACCTGTACTATTAAGCTTGGAAGTAAACAAGCAAAAGACCTTAATGCAGCAGAATTCATCATTTGGAATGAGACATCAATGGCACATTGCATCAATGCAACAAACACTCTGATTAGTAAGTAAGTAAGGACAGATAAGCAAAGCCCATCAGTCTCACTGAACAACTACTTTGGAATTGCAGTCTTTATATTTGATAGTGACTTTAGATCAATTGTATCACTTGTTTCACATGGCAGTCAAGTATACTTTTATCATGCATTAAAAACAGCAGATACTGGAATTATCATCAACTTTTGCAATTAAAGACCAATGTCAGAGTTAATGTACAGTAGTGCCAGATAAAAACTATAGCTTAACAAATTTTGCAGTGTGGCATTTACTACTTGGCAAAAGAAAATTGAACGACCCAGACATAGAGAAGCGATATTTGAAATAACACAACTCCTGAGAATGAGCATACTTACAAAACCAAGGAAAGGGTTCTAGATTTCAAACTGTCTGGTGCCAATGCTGAAGAAAATAACTACCTGGTTGAGTTTCTGATCAGTCTCACTCCTGGAGGAATGCCACTACAAAATTTAATTTAAAAACTGAAGCAGTAGTTATTCTACTGGACCCAAGCCAAGCTCTGTGTAATGGTACTTGATTAGTTGTTAAACAAATAATGTCAAGGTTAATTGACAGTGAAGTCCTTATAGGATCTTCAAAGGGAAAAAGAGTATTTGTCCCAAGAAACATACTGGAACCAATTAAACCTAACTTACTATTTACATTAATTTACATTAAAGTGAAACAGTTTCCTATCAAGCTTGCTTTTGCCATGTCCATAAATAAAAGTCAAGGTCTAACATTGGACTCTATTGGATTTATTTACATCATCTGTCACAGAGTACTTTATGTGGACTTTTCTCAAAGAAAAACCTTTCGACAAGTTAAACTATTGACCAATATACACATATGCTAAAGAATGATAAAAATATAATTACAGTAATAAAACATTGTCCATAAGGCAATATTTGCTCAGCAGATACACAATTAGACAAAATAATGACTGTCAATTGTTTTTAAATATTAAATTGTTTTTAAATAAAAGGCCCGTTCTTATATAAAATTAAGTAAATACAAAATTAAACAAAAGTATTATAAATATCTGTTATTTTGCTCTTTATGAATCAAATGAGAAACAGCTTTCCTATAGATGTCCTATTGGAAATTACAGACATATAATACCAATAGGCTGCCAATAATGTATGTAATAAAGCCTAGAAGGTAAGTGCTATCAGGAGAGGTCAGTATGCAAGCAGACAATCAGAAGAAGCTAGACCAACACTCATCATTACCAACACCCAAAATTTATACTTTTCCTAGACATATTTGAGAATGTGTCCATGACTGAGGGACATTATCACAATCTGCATCTCAATTGCAATATTTGAATACATCGCAGGAATGTATCAATTATTGCATGCAGGGACAAAGCTTGCATGAAAGCTCTCCCCTTGCAAATCTCTACCACCGCACTTCTCAGGGTATTCCCCCCACCTCCCTTGCTAAGCTAACACCTCAGGTGAATCGGTGAGCTCATTGGTGATCTGGTCAGCTGATCGCTGTGCTTCTGCTTTGTGCCTCCTTCACCTGATTAATGCAGATCAGCTGATCGGGGTTGCAGAGAGAAGGAGTCCATAGGACACTAGTACCTGGGTGCAGCACCATGCAGGTACAGATGTAGCCAAGCTCATTGTGGTTCTCAAGCGGCCACATGGACACTACAGGTACCTGCATACCTAGTCACATGCGCACCTGGCTTCACTGGGCTGTGGCCTTTGCCTCTAGATATAATGTTAATGTGTGCATGCATGACTAAGATGCATGTGCCTATTAGCAAACACAATGAGTGTGGCTATATCTGTAAGTTTTATATTATTATTTTTGATTGTAACTATTTATTTTCTTCAGTGATCAGCCTGTTGTCTTTTGTAAATTGTTTTGTTAACACAAGGCTCCCTCAGATATTTTTTTAATAATTTGATTTACGTAAATGTCAGCAGATCATTTTTTTCCATTACAAGTATGGAAATTTGCGATCAGCTTACTAAAAAAAACAATGTAATACTAAGGGCTAGGAGGACAATTGCGTGAATTCTTCTCCAAATGTCCATAATTACATTCCCGTGGCAGCAAGAACACCTGTTTTAACATTACTTTAGTAAAAATAAGATGATTATGCCCATAATTGTATGAGATAAGCAAAAAAATGAATGAACATATACATGTTTGGTACATTTATGTTGTATGGGAACAAAATTTATGTTGTATATTTACAGTAAATAATCCATATGTATTTATTTTAAACTCTACCTGAACCCTTAAATATACAAAAAAAATCTCAAATGGTGGATATTTTTTTAGAACGCAAACTAACTTTCACACAAATGAAATACAGCCTTCCTACAACATTTCAAATCTTGTCAAGAAATAATCTTCTACTCATCCACTTCATTCTGTTTATGTTCTTCCTCTCTCCAACCCTCATGCACCTGCCTACATGACTTCATCCACACTACTCCACACCATTAGAACACACTGTTTCACCTGATATAATGCTCCCTGAGCTTCCAATCTTTCAAACACTCCATGTCAGTGGGGAAACAGATTAGAGGGACTGGCACCGGCCAGAGTGGGAGGTGAGCAAGGGGATGGAGAGTGAGGTGATAGAGGGGGAGGTGGCATATGCTAGGTCTATAGTACTAGAATACATCTACAAGGCATAATGCTAGTATTGGATATGACTGGTAACAGGGGATAGCTGCTCATCAATGGTCAGAGTGCCTTATTGGTTAGCATGATTATAATAGTTAACCCAATGGGATTTATTTAGTTTTACATTTTTTTCTTGTTTCTGAGGGACATTCTGAACTTTTTCCCTAAAGATATTGCGTCTGATGGAATGACACCCTATCTAAATAAAATTGTACACCATCTCATCCAACTGTATCTTCTCTATAAGAACTAGTTATACAACCTACAGTATTCTTAAAAATTGCGAGTATAGAAGCCCTTCCTTTAGGTAATGTGGATGAAGGCTACTATGTAGCAGTAGAGTATTTATGTTACTAGGTTTAACTAACATTGAGGTTTTGAGCAGTGTTTCAGCTTTTGGGACAGATATGTTCAGGTAGTTAATAGAAAGCTCTTGACAATCATAGGTGGACTGTACAGGATGGCTCATATTGTTAAATGTTTCCAAGAAGTCAGGGAAATGCTTCTGTGTTCCTGTACCTGCTTAGAGAATGAGGAGACTAATTAGGTGTTTTTGTCACTATTATCATAGACCCTTGGTGACAAGTACACACCCTCTCTGACATTACATTACTGTGGACCCAGTTGGCATGGCGTCCATGTATATAGAGCAGAACACACACACATATAGTGCATACTTACACATACCAGCAGCAGAGGAGAGGAGACCAGCTGCCAGGCTGCAGATGGCTAGTGAGGAGCTGCTGCTGGTAAGCATTCACAGCAGCACCCCTCTCACCCATCTGTTTGCAGTGAGCAGAGGGGACAGGGCCCAGAGAGAGGGGGGGGGGGGGTGGAGTCATTTGTGGTCAGTGACAAGTGTAGAGATGTAGACAAAGCTTTCTATGTCTAACAGAAAAAAGATCAATCAGGGGTATTCCTGGATATTTAGAAACCCATTTGTGTTTGCTACTTTATTAAATATCATTCCCCATTTTTTTTGTTTTTACAGACATTTAACTAATGCATTGATTTAATGTTTCTACAACAAAGGCATATCTTCACTAACCTACTCTCCTTGTCCTTATTTGTTGACCCCTGACATACTGTAGACAAATCTTATCTTATATTAACTTAAACCAAAGCAAAAAAATGACCTAAACCCCCTCTGTTTACTTTAATATACAGTAAGTACAAGTGCTGCTTGTGTAGATAACATAACACTTGCAGTGGCAGAACATGGGTCTCATTTCCATCATGCTATTTAAAATGTACAATTTTTTATCAATTTGTGACTCTGGCTGGACCAATATAGGCACCAGCTTTAATAGATTTGCAGCAGGAGGGGCTCCACCTGCACCGCCGGCTACACCATGGACATGACTAATATTATTTACTCTAAATGTCATATAGTCCCCATTGTCAGCACAAACTTCAGCCACAAGTATGCAGAGGCCTCACTAACCGTCCACCAGTTACTGCTCTCTGCATCTTCAGAATGCTCTACCTCACTTCCTCTAGTAACCGCTCCTTCCTGCTTTTCTCCTCTCCCACACACAACTGGCTGCTTGTTTCTCTAATGCTGTGCCAACCCCTGCAGCAGATGTATTGAGCCTGGAGAAGTGATAAAGCAGTAACAAAGAAGTGGTAAGTGGAAGGTGATAACGCACTAGCCAATCATTACGGGTTTGAAAAATGACAGGAGCTGATTGTCTGGTACTATATCACCTTCCACTTATCACTTCTTTATCACTGCTTTATCACTTCTCCGGGCTTAATACATCTGCCCCCCACGTTCTTTGTGGGAGCTTAGGCTGCCTTCTTAGGAGTGTGGGTGATCTCCCAATATTCCAGAATTGTCACAGAGATTCTGGAAAGTTAGACAATTCTGAATATAATACTTAGATGAATTATCATACACACAAGACAGTCTATTTGTGTCTGGACAGTGATATTAGAAAATACTAACATCTATTTAAAATATAGGAAGAAGCAGAGAGGATGTTTTATGTTGGCCTTCAGGAATACAGTGAAGCACAGAACACCTATGTGCTGGAATAGAGATATTAATTGAAAGACATTTGTGTTTCAATCACTTTTTCTGGGAAAATATAGTTTTTATACCACTGATATGCCTTTACTTCTGTACATATTAGATTTGTAATAACAATTATTTATCAGGCACACAATTATTTGGAGTATTAACTCAATAAAACAAAAGTGCCTCTATGGCCAGCTGATTCTGTGCAAGACAATATAAGTAGTAAAACGTAATCAATTATTTTGTTCTTATAACACAAATAAATCATAAACCAAGCAAAGAGCTTAATAAAATAGTAACAACTAATCTGATTTTCTAAACCTCAAAAATCATATTATACTTTTTAAAATTATAACACCTGTTCTAATATAAATTAAAAAAATAAATAACTCACAAAGCATAACATAAGTTGTTGGAAACAACACTCAGGTACCATCCTAAAGCAAACATCCAACTGCTGCTTTGTCAAGTTCCTGTTTTGAAATTGCCAAAAGCAGTAAAGCTAGCAGTGCATCTAGCCTGACAACAGTGAGGTGCTTCAGCTGGTGGTAATAGTTCATACATACAGTGTCAGCACAAGTACATAAAAATCTGCACCAATTAATACAATATCTTATAAACAGATTGAAAGATCTGAAAGTGTGGATGAGGACCGGGAGTTTTAGAATTGGACTGTGCCATCTGTCCAAAAAAAGCCTATTGGAAATGTCCCTGCTATTGACCACCAAGCCGGTAATCACATTTAAGGGGAACTTTTGCTCCCAGGATTTAGATCAAATCTCAATTAAAATAAAGCGTGTGAACTTTCAATATCTGTTTCAACCGTATTTATTACGTTATTTTTTTAATCTTTTCTTTTTTATGTGTACACTGTGCATGATTGCGCAGTGTACATGCCTGCGCATTGTGGTGCATACGCATGCACAGTTCGAACCTGATCGCAGGCTGTAATAAAATGCAGTCTAGCGATCAGGTCTGAATTACCCCCATAGAGACACTCAGTAGTTAGCTGCTCTGAGAAATATGCCCAATAGGCACTCTTGGCAGAGCATACCAGATTGAGCTTGGATTGTTGCTTAGGCAATTACTCTATATCAGTGCAAATCTGTTTGGTAAATATTTTAATCAGGTATATTGTATATATGCGTAATTATATTATTATCTTTTATTGAACCATAAGGTGTTTTTTTTTTAGTTCTGTATAGTGATAGGAACACAATATACTTAAAAAGGTTAACTAAAAACACAACATCCAAACAATGACAGGGTAAAGGAGTAATGGGAAGCAGAGGGTAGAGTAAACCAAGACCCAAATAGATTGTAGAAGCAATTAATGATGGGTCACACAGGAAGGTCTCAATTACCCTGTATCTAATAAGCTGGTAGCATCTTGTAACCTCATACCCTGCCTCTGTACACTAAAAATTATGTCCATAGAATTTGTCGGCAGATAAGAACCACTTGGCCCATCTAGTCTGCCCCTTATTTTTTTTATTTTTTTATTTTATATTATTTTTTATCACTAACCTTATTTGATCCTTATTTCTTTGTAAGGATATCCTTATGTCTATCCCATGCATGTTTAAATTGCTCTACTGTCTTAGCCTCTACCACCTCTGATGGGAGGCTATTCCACTTGTCCACTACCCTTTCTGTGAAATAATTTTTCCGCAAATTTCCCCTGAACCTCCCCCCCTCCAGTCTCAGTGCATGTCCTCGTGTCCTATTGCTTCTCTTCATTTGGAGAATGTTTCCCTCCTGGACTTTGTTAAAACCCTTCATATATTTGAAAGTTTCTATCATGTCCCCCCTTTCCCTTCTCTGCTCCAAACTATACATATTGAGATTTCTTAGTCTTTCTGGGTATGTTTTGTGATGTAGGCCATGCACCATTTTAGTTGCCCTCCTTTGTACAGTTTCTAATGTATTAATATCCTTTTGAAGATATGGCCTCCAGAACTGAATAGCATTCACAGCTAGGTGATTGTCTAATCTGTGCCTTGTCTAGTTTTCTGCTGGTCATTGTACTAACATGGTGGTGTGTTTCCTATGTACTTTAAACTACCAAGCATCACCGTTCACCGATGCTAATTTAGTATCCAATTTGATGTGAGTAGCAGTTGTCAATACTAAAACAAAGGAGCAATTTCTCTGGTGTGGAGACGTGATCTGAAAATCAGCTGTCCCCATGAAGCCTTTCACTGCTACTTTTGTACCAGTAAAACTTTGCACTGCCATGTCTGACTCAGCAATGTTAGTGAGCATGTGAACTGGGGTTTACGATGGGCATTAAGAACCCAATGGTGTGCTGAAGTAGCCAAACAGGAGTGGAGGGATCCAAAAGGATTCCTTTTCACAACACAGACCTCCTTCTCATAGTAAGGAGCTGGTGTCCGGGAACAAATGTCATCTGAAAATTGCGTACAGTAGGTTCCCACTGTTAAACTCCAAAAATTCAGTATTTTCAGATGGATTCACGTCCCCATATCAGTAGAAGATATTCATGATATCTCCTGTGTTACATGTATAATGAAAAATAGGTGAAAATGTTAATTTTCACTTACATTTGAAGAAATAAAGATATAATGAGTAGATCCTAAATATCATTGGTTAAGTAGTATATGTTCTATCTGTTCTGCTAATCTGTTACTATTAGTTCATTATAATTTCCAGAGTTCCAACCAGTGGGGTCCTTCTCTGAACATCACTACCATATTCATGTGACAGACCCACCTAGCCACAATGGACTCTGCTGTGGCTTTGGTTTTAAATACGGTTTAAGTAAATCTGGTCCAGACTCTAAGGACAATTGGCAGTTATGCTAGCAAGGATAAATGAACTTCTGGAATCTCATTTGTTTTATTTCCCAGAGAACCTGAGGATACATTCTATGCCTGCAATTACGTAAGACTAAGCATCTTTGACTCAGCTTCTGTAACTGATAAAAAAAATGACAGCAACAACTCTCATTACCATCATGCTACAGTGTCAACTTGTAATTTTTGTGAAAAAAGGCTTCAATGCCCCAATAAACACTGCAGCTTATCAGAAAATGTAATAGTGACATCATGACACTGAAAAGACTCCAAAAACAGTATAAAAAAATAAATGTAATAAAATTGTACTCATTGAAGTGTTAAGTATCCTTTAAGAGTCTTCTTTCTAATATGAAACCTTAAATACACTATACAAAACATACGCTGATCAGCCATAACATTGAAACCAATATTGTCTTCAGTATATAGACAATTAAAGAGATCGCTTGTATAATTAAAAATGAACAATTTATTGTTACACATATAACATAGTTAAGATCCAGTATAAATGATACATTGTAAGTAAAAAGAACCACACTGTTGGAAAAACCACTGAATGTCAATAGGTGGATAATTTGAATAAAAGAACACTTAAAGTCCCATCCTGAGAACACAAAAAGGGTTCAAAGATATTGGGTAGGGAAGGAGAGATGATGTTCGGTGTCCCACCTAAGTGGCAATATTATGTAACTTTGTAAAGAACAATAGAACCGTAGCAGGTCCACTTACTCCTCTCATTATCATATAACATTGAAACCACTTGTCTAGTATTATGTAGATCCATTTTGGGCAGCAAAAACAGCTCAGACTCATCAAGGCATGGACTTCAGAAGACCTCTGAAGGTGTCTTGCGGTATCTGGAACCAAAACGTAAACAGAAGGTCCTGTAAGTTTGGAGGTGGAGCCTTCAAGTATCAGACTTTTTCCAGCACATTTAACTGATGCTCCATTGACTTGAAATCTGGGTCATTTGGAGGCCATGTCAACACCTTGAACTCTTTGTTATATTCTTCAAAATAATTTCTAAACACTTTCTGCAGTGTGGAAGAAAGCACACTATTGTCCTTCCCCGTCCCCCTATTTCCCCAATATTTTCACTTCATGATCACGTTTAATTGTTATTTTAATATTGTCACAAAATTCTTCACAATTTTTAACCTTTTTCAAATGGCCGTCAATCACCCTACATGTTCACATATGTAACATTAAACAACTTAATAGTTTTCTACACACATTTTTCACCTTATTATAAGTACACTAGCATATGATTTATATGATTTACAACCATTCTTAGCTGACCCAGTGGCTATTTCAAACTGGGAATTATGGCACTTCAGGCACCAACTTCATTACTATTTTGTCCTTGGTCCTCCACATTACTCCGCCCCCCCACCCCAACTTGGAAAAATGCCTGCCCCCCCTTTTTTTTATAAAGACAAACAATACATTATGGGAAGATGTACTAAGCCTTGGATAAAGTGGAGAGTGATAAAGTACCAGACAATCAGCTCCTGCCTACCATGCTACAGACTGTGTTTGACTAATGACAGTTAGGAGTTGCTTGGTTTGTACTTTTACTTCTCTCCACATTGTCTCTCTCCAAGGCAATGTACATCTACCCCTAAGTTCTGCATATACACCCAGAAGCTGATGAACACCAAATAGAATAAACAAAGATTACAACTACTGTATTATACAATCACTTATATGATCACCATTAGCTGCCTGTCGACATATGTACAATCTTTGATTTCAATATAATTTAAGGTTTGCATAGGTGGTGGCATTAATATTATACTATCAACCAATATATGACTTGGTGAAACAAGCATCAGAATACATTTGTAATTATAATCTTATTCCATCCTTTACTCTTCTAAGGAACACCTCAGGATAAACAATGCTTAGATACAACCTTTATTATTATTTATGTGGTTACCATAAACTGTTTACAGACACATGTATTATCTTTGTCTTCATTATTATATTTGTTAGCATCTAGAATAATTTAGTTTCCTTGGGAAATCAGTAGCAAAATATTTGGAACCACACTTTCAGTATGTTTTTTACTTCAATTCTCTTTATTATTTTTTACCTATTATTATTATTATTATTATTATTATTATTATTATTATTTTCTTCATATGGCATGCCTCAGGATTGCTGATCACGGTTGATGTACAGTATCAAGCAGTGAAAAGAGTAGAGACATTGCCTATAGCAACCAGCAGAGACATTGCCTATAGCAACCAATCTTCTCTGAGGTAGCATTAGTTAAGTGTGTATATTCAAATTGCATATTTAACTATAGTCCCTGATATACTTCTCCACTGGTTCACTTCTCAACACTTTTCTCTGTTTGATACACCAATATGTAAGTCATCAAAACTAATTTGGATTGATAACTTTTCTGTTTTTACATTATTTTTACATTATATGTATATATTTAGAATGGCATATTTAACTACAGTCCCTGATATACAACCTTATTTCCACAAAATCCTCCTAATTTGTACAGTGAGACAATACTGACAATCTCCGGTCCTTTTCGTTTAATTAATAAAACTGTTATTTCAGTCATCCCTAGTGGTGTTTAGCAGTCTGATATGTCTTTGATTTATCATGGATACTTTTCCTGTAATACTTGTTCACTGCAAATCATTTTCCTTTGATACATTTTACTACAAACTATTTCCCTGAATTCAACTACAAAGATGCTGATTTTTCTTCTATATATCAATCATGTTAACTGTATGATGATTGGACAATACACCTGCCAGTCATGATATTCAATCCCGGTTGGCCGCTGGGCACTACATAAATTTCTGGACCTGTTCAGTACATTTCTTGAAAAAGCCCCTGGTGAAATGTGTCCCATTTTCTCTTCAAGGGGGTGCGCGGAAGAGTCCCCTGCTGCTCCATGAACCCCGGTGTAACATCTGTTACTATCAGGTACTTTATTTCCTTGTACAGTAGTTGTTCCCCAGGGTTGCCACCCTTCACTGCATCACACTGCAACAGGGGGTAACACAGCCATGAGTACCTTGAAATCAGATACAGATGATTTTTTCCTTACGGTGCCCTTACTCAGTGACTCTGATCCCTTATTTACAGCTTGGAACATAATGGTCTACCGGGTCTAAGGGCTAACACAAAAAAAGATTTAAAAATGAAGGAGACAGTAAAAATCCACGCACTTATCATTTCTTAATGTACTAAATGATTTTCACTACCTTTCATCCACCTGTGCAAAGCTTTGACATTTATTTCACACTTCCATAGGCTAAAGAAAAAGGGGTTTGTTGCTATAATAGTGCGATATTAAAAAAAGAAAGCAGCTGGGAAGACACATAAAAAGGTGCTCATCCAAACACCTCAAAAAGCATGCATAGAAAAAAACTCTATGTGTCTAACCCTGCGCTAACCATTTAAAACATGTACCAGAAAGAGATAAAATCACAGTGACAAATGGGAACCACAGTGAAGAGTGCACACTAATTCATAAAAAACAAATACTGAGCTTTTAGTGAGTGTAATCGGTATCCACCATCTGCTTCAGGATTTCTCATAGAAGGCAATAGGTATTTAGTACATCCTTTACATCGGAGATCTGAAACAATAGTATACATGTATCTGCCTCCCTCACATAGGCTTATTCAGCAGTGGCAGGAAAGGCACAATAAAAGAGTAATAGTGCAGGAGTCTTCACAAAGGAACACAGGTTTAATACAAGTTGCACTTCAAAGACATAAAATAAAAACAGCATAATAACATCCTCTAATGGCACAAACTGCAATGCTTCAGATATCTCACAGAGTCCCACTGTCGATCTGCGTGGTAACAGGCAAGATGCAGGTCCGGTAAGTGCAGCCGTTCTCCGGGATAACAGTCAGCGTCAGAGGATGTCAAAAAGTGGGGAAGACTCAAACGCGTTTTCGGATCAGCTGGATCCTTCATCAGAAGTGTACTTGTACTGAAATTCTTTGGTCCTTTTAAAGGGGTACATTGATTGCTCCACATGCGATACACCGGAACCGGCATCTCGTTTCCTGTGTGGTCAGCGGAAGTGACGTATCCTGGAAGTAAGCGCTCGTCTCAGTGCTAGACTTAGAATTCATCAAATGCGTTCCATACACACCAGTTTCTGTGCAGTCAGCAGAAATTATGTGTCCCAGAAATGAGCACTTGTCTCAGCGCTAAGCTTGCTCTCCATCCAATGCGTTCCACATAAGCCAGTTCTGGTGACATGATTAGGTCCATTTTTAGTTAAAAACAGTCAAAGACCATATTAATTTCTACAAAACATATAAAAAATACAATATAGGTGAGAGGGTCCAAATGGTATTTTAATAATTCAAGGTCACCATCACCATATTTTTACGGACCTTTAATAAAAACCATTTAGGATTTTGGAGACATTTTAACACATTATAAAGTGACAGTGCATAATAAATCCCACCAAGATAAAAATAGAACCAATTTGAAAAAAGGGAACCAATTTTAAAAAAGCTGAATTAAGTCAAAATACACCCCAGTTCGAAATCACTGTTAAGGCCACTTGGGACCAAAGTTTTTAATTGGTAAATCCATCTAATTTCTGCTTTGGACAGTCTTTCTTCAAGGTGCCTAGCTTTATTTTTCGGTAGAATTAGTTCTAATCCATAGAACCCTGTAATGTGGCTCGTGTTGTCATGCCGACATATCTAAGCCCACATCTACATTCAAGGACATAAACCACATTTCTGGAGTTACAAGTTATAAAATGGTTAATTATATAGGTCTTATTATTAACTGGGAGTTCCTTAAATTTACTGGAGTGACTTTTGACTGTCCTGCACATCAAACAGGCACCACAATGGTGGAATCCCTTTGTATGAATACTCTGACATAATTCCTTATCTAGGCTACTATGCACGAGTTTATCTTTTAGTGCCGGGGATCTTCTATAAATAAAGGAAGGGTTATGAGGTAAACTGTTGACTAAAAGCGAATCTTGAAGTAGTAATTTCCAGTTAGTTCTAAAAATCCTCTCTATATCTTTGAACCTACTACTGTATTGACTTATAAAAGCCCACTGAAATGTATCATCGGTGGCCTTTTTCTCTTTCACTTTAAGTAAATCCTCTCTTTCTACAGGGTCGATTTTTTTCTTTAGCTCTTTCTAAAGTATCTTGGGTATAACCCTTTTGAATAAATCGCTCACTTACTTCAGTGATTTGTTGTTCACATATAACTGCATCCGAACAATTCCTTTTCACCCTTGAGAACTGGCTGAAGGGAATTCCCTCATGCCAGTTCTCATGGTGCAAGCTGGATCTCTCAATATAACTATTACAGTCCGTTAGATTTCTGGAGTTATTAGTTTTTACTGAACCCTCCACAATATAAATACATAAATCATGAAAATGAATAGTAGTTCGACTATAGGCAAAAGTTAATCTAATATTCATGCTATTGTCATTAAGGGTATCCTGAAACATTATAAGGGAATCTTCATCCCCTTTCCAAACAAATAGAATGTCATCTATGTACCTTTGCCAGGATACCAGGTTCACCACAAGACCACCATTTTGCCAAACTTGGTGGTCTTCCCAGTACGCCATAAATAAATTGGCATAACTGGGGGCGAACCTGGTACCCATGGCTGTACCGAAGACCTGTACATAAAAGTTGTTATCAAAACTGGAGTAATTATTCTGCAGGATAAAATGTATCCCTTCCAGAACAAATGTTTTAACTGAATGACTAAGATCACTTTTCTCAAGAAAATAACCAATGGCCTCCAGACCCTTATCCATCTCAATTACTGTGTATAATGTACTCACATCTGCACTACTCATATAGAAATCAGTTTCCCAATTGAGAACACTTAAGCCCCTTAATACAACCCCAGTGTCCTTCAAATATGCCTTTGTAGTGGTCACAAGGGGCTGGAGATAAAAATCAATTAAAGCAGAAAGGTTTGAAGTTAAGCTATTGCAGCTCGATATTATTGGTCTGCTAGGGGGGTTATTGCAGTCTTTATGTACCTTAGGGGGAGTATAAATAGTAGGAATGGAAGGGTTCTTAATATTGAGGAAATCTAGTTTCTTCTGAGTAATAGCACCATTCTCTAGAGCTTTTTTGGTGAATTCCAATAGGGCTTTCTCTATTTTAAATGTAGGGTCACCTTTAAGTTTTTTATACGTCATTCCATCGTTTAGTTGTCTATATATTTCGTTCACATACTTATCTCTATCCATCAGTACAATTCCCCCCACCCTCTTATCTGCTGGTTTTATCACAAGCTCAGAGTCCTCCTTCAGGGACCTTAATCGTTTTAAATTCCTTATTTGTTAAATTAAGGCATTTGCGTTCAGGCATTTTTTCCAATAAATGTTCAACTTTATTAAAACAGTCTACAAAACTGCCTCTACATTGGGTAGGATAAAAAGTAGAAGGTGCTTTAAATCTGGAAACTGTCTCTGATGTACAATTATTCAGACCATCTTTTTCTTTATTCAAAAAGAATCGTTTAACCATCATTTTTCTGATGAATTTTTGAACATCCAAAAAAACATCAAAAGCATGTGGCTGGTGTGATGGTGCACATTTTAATCCCTTTTTAAGGATCTTTTCCTCATAAACATTAAGCGACCTTTTACTCAAATTAAAGATTTTTACTTTCTCATTATTATCTTCTTTCTGATCTGTTGGAATTGAATTTTTTGCTCCATTTCTGTTGTTTTTTTCATTCTTGTTTTAATTCCCGCCCTTTTGCCTCTTTTTTTCTTGTTTTTAGGGGGCTTCACATTCTCTGTCTCCTTGGGATTCTGGGATCCCAGTTTAAATGTGGGGAATATGAAGTAGACAGATCCTCATTTATATGCTGTAAATTTGAGAATCTAAGTAGAGATCCCCCCAGGCATCATGTCGGGAGGGTCCTCCATCTATTATGCCTGGTATTGCTCTCATTTGGCAAGCGCTCATTTCCGGGACATGTTATTTCTGCTGACTGCACTGGAACTGGTGTTTGTGGAACGCATTTGATGAATTCTAAGTCTAGCATTGAGATGAACGCTTACTTCCAGGATACATCACTTCCGCTGACCGCACAGGTAACGAGATGCCAGTTCCGGTATACAGCATGTGGAGCAATCAATGTACCCTTTTATAAGGACCAAAGAATTTCAGTACCAGTACACTCCTGATGAAGGATCCTGCTGATCCGAAAATGCATTCAAGTGTGGTACTGTCTACCCCACTTTTGGACATCCTCTGATGCTGACTATTATCCTGCTGAGCAGCTGCAGTTACCAGACCTGCATCTTGCCTGTTACCATGCAGATCAACAGTGGGACTCTGTGAGATATCTGAAGCATTGCAGTTTGTGCCATTAGAGGATGTTATTATGCTGTTTTTATTTTATGTCTTTGAAGTGCAACTTGTATTAAACCTGTGATCCTTTGTGAAGACTCCTGCACTATTACTATTTTATTGTGCCTTTCCTGCCACTACTGAATAAGCCTATGTGAGGGAGGCACATATACTATTGTTTCAGGTCTCCGATGTAAAGGATGTACTATATACCTATTGCCTTCTATGAGAAATCCTGAAGCAGATGGTGGATAACTAATTCAGTCACTAAAAGCTCAGTATTTGTATTTTATGAATTAGTGTGCACTCTTCACTGTGGTTCCCATTTGTTACTGTGATTGTATCTCTTTGTGGTACATGTTTTAAATGGTTAGCGCAGGGTTAGACACATAGAGTTTTTTTCTATGCATGCTTTTTGAGGTGTTTGGATGAGCACCTTTTTATGTGTCTTCCCAGCTGCTTTCTTTTTTTTAACAGCGCACTATTATAGCAACAAACCCCTTTTTCTTTTGGTTCTTGCTCATCTTATTGCTATATTGTGCTGCAGGTAGGTTCACTTTTAGAGAAACCAGAAAAGATTTAATTTTTTCAACTTTTTCAAAAATCAATGATATTATTGATGTATGTGACTAAGATTTGGATACAATTTTCAAGAAATTAGTAGTAGTAATGTTGAAGGAAAACAGATTATGGTGGGAGTTGATCACTTTAGAATAATACCATGCTGATCAAATTATACCTAAAGGGTTAAAAATGAATAAACCACCTTCTTTTACCACTGAAGATGACAATTTTATACGGGAATGGAATTCAGTTTTGGACAGCTGCTCGCTCTCTCTGATTAATTTAATTATAAAAGAGAGAAGGATGGCAATCTCAAAGCTGAAAGATGAAATTAATATCTTACATGGGTTGGTGAACCCATATAAGGAATTGGAGGATTTTAGAATAGTTGAAAAAGAATTACTTAGAAAATAAATAAGAATACTAAGGAATCAGGAGCTAAAAAAACATAAAAAATATTTGAGAGACACGGGAGTTTTAAACACACAAAAAGTTTTAGATGTTATTGAAACACTGGTTAGGAACCTAAAAAATCCATCAAGTAAGACTCCTACTTGGAGAAAAAAATTGGTGAAGTACCGTAGGAACTCATATCAGAATAAGAATTGGGATCATGAGCCAATTGAATATGATTTGCCCTTTGAAAGAGTCCCCAAAAGGAGGCCACTGAGAGATGGACGGTCTAATAGATATCATTACAATCGAAGAAATGAGAGCCATACCAGGCAAAATAGATGGGAGGACCCTCCTGATATGATGCCTGGGGGGATCTCTGAACCTCGCGGTATTAGAATTTTTAAGAGCTCTTCTTTTAAAGAAGATCCCCTATTATTGGAACAATGGGAAAAAATCTTAGACAAATGTTCCTTTGCACTTACGCAGTTGATTATTGATTATAGAGGGAATAAATTAAGAGAAATTGAAGATGAGATCAAACTGACACAAGAATCCCTACATAAATTTAAAGATGAAAGTTACTACAAAGATAGGGAAAGTATCATGAACAAATGTCTAGAACAATATGAGAAGGAAATCATTGAAATAAAATAAAATAAATTTTCACAAGATCTTAGAGATTATAATACTAATACTATCAAAAGTTATCACATGAGGGATAGAACTAGGGCTGACTCACGGTCAGAGGTTCGTTTTAAATCCAGAAACAATGACAACATGCATACGCATCAAACGGCACAGAGATCAAAGCCCTATTATAGGTCCAATAAACAATTTCAGAATACTCATTCACCAATCGATCAACATCAATACGCACAGTCACAGATGTCGCCGGGTTGGAAAATGTGGCACCGGGATCCAACCTCAACAGCTCAGAGTTCTGAATCCCCCCAAGAACAGCGTAATTTTTTAGACCGAGGGAGGAGAGAAAAAAGTGAGCAAATAGCCAGGGGAACCAAACCGTTCCTACACAATCGGTATGATCCATTAATGAGAACCCCAAAAAGAGGAAGAGATATAGACCAAGAGGGCGGAGAGGAGGTAAGAGAAAGGAAAAACCAACGGTTTCGTTAAAACCGGTGGGTATTTTCAATCTCTCCTCCACTCCACTAATCAGTATTGAGGAAGCTCTACTTGCCAAAGGGATGAATTTTTCACCCACCACACGCCCCAATTTTTTTGAGCTCTTCGTTGAACTCAATTGATTTGTTAGGGGACTTTGTAGGAAGAGATTTTTTGCGATTAGAGACAAGCAGGAAAAACCCTTAAATATACAGAATTCTGCAATTATGCTTGACCATGATGATACATCTGGTTTAAACATATTGAATGAATTATTACTTGAAAATATACACCCTGATCATTTAGAGGAGCAGACACCAATACTGCTTTTTGACAGTACTGGAGAGACGTTTAAAAAGTAGTCTCAATTCTTTCGCACACAACATAAAACTAGTGCAATAGATACTTTCTATCACACGACACTGGAAGAATTCCGAAAGCTGTGTGATATGAAAACACATCCATGTCTGTTTAATTTAAATGTGGATGAAGGGAAGGCTCTTAAGAGACTCTCTGACAACCAGGCGCTTACCATCAAACCAGCTGACAAGGGGGGAGGGGTAGTGGTGCAAAATACTGAAGATTATGTCAAAGAGGCAAGAAACAGTTGTCTGATACCACTTTTTATAAAACCTTGGGGCAAGATCCCACTTTGGAATATCAAAAACAATTAAAAAGCTTACTTATATCAGCATGCACTGAGAAAATACTTACCCGTGACGAATTTGATTTCCTCTACCCCCTCCACCCAATCACTCCCATATATTATCACCTCCCTAAGGTACACAAATCACTACACAATCCACCGGGTCGTCCAATTATTTCAGTGATTCAGGGTCTCACTGCAAATTTGTCACATTATGTAGATTTTTATTTACAGCCCCATGCATCCTCTCTGAGATCCCACATTCGTGATACCACTGAGTTTATTAAACTAGTGGAGGGTTTGAAATGGAGTCCCGATTACCGGTTCATCACATGTGACGTACAAGCCCTGTACACAAACATCCCACACCAACAAGGGATTGATTGTGTGGCCAATAGGCTGTGTGATGATACCGGTATCTCAGAGAGGAAGCGGGAATTTATTTTGTCAGCGATTTCATTTATTTTATCTCACAATTACTTTTTATTTGATCACTGTCACCATTTACAGGTCCTCAGTACAGCGATGGGGACCAGGTTCGTGCCTAGTTTTGCAATTATTTATATGGGAGAGTTTGAAAAAATTTACATCTGGGGAGGTGACTATGCTGCGAACCTGGTCCTCTATGGTCGCTATATCGACGACCTATTTTTTGTTTGGAAAGGGGACCCTTTATCTGTCACTGAGTTTGTAAGTTATATTAATAATAACACTTATGGTTTGACCTACACTTGCACTCACCATCCTTCACAAATTAATTTTTTGGATGTTACGGTGGAGGTGGTAGAGGAAACTGTCACAGTGTTTCCATTTAAGAAAACAGTAGATGTATGCAATTATATACCTTATTCCAGTAATCATAATAAGAGCTGGCTCAGGAATGTTCCTAAGAGCCAAGTACACAGAATTAGAAGAAATTGCACATCTGACATTAAGTATCAAGAACAGATAACAGACTTAGTAGAAACTTTCAAAAATTGTGAATATCCACAAACAGTACTTGATGAAGCTTTGGAAAAGTTAGATAGAATAGATACCCTCTTCCCTGAAAAGAACAAACCTTCTACAGAGTCAGAGGTAGAAAGCCATGCGTATGGTTATGATATCTTGGAGAATCCACAAATCCCACAGAGTAATTCAATCAAAAATGTCAGTTATAGTCATAATAGTGGTAGAAAGAAACTAAATACCAAGGAAGATCTGAAGGATCAAGATAATTCTAAAAACACAGATTATGGTCTAGTATTTAAATCCAAGTTTAATATAGCTGCAAATAAAATTAGAACTATCATTAAGACAAATTATAGATTATTATTTACTGACCCAATTCTTAAGGAACATCTTGCTGAAACCCCTTCGATAGTTTTTAAAAAGGCAAAGAATTTGAAAAACATTTTGGCCCCCAGTTTTTTTGGAGGGAGTTCCAGAAAACGGGTCTCTAAATATACACAAAGGACACTGATTGGACCTGAGGTTTTGTGGTTTTTCAGGTGCAATCATGCTAGGTGCACTACTTGTGCATTTGTCATGAATAAAACCAAAAATGTATGTGCAACTTCATCTAAGAAAATATATTCTATTGAGTAATTTATTAACTGCAGCACACAATATGTGATTTACTTGCTGGTATGTCCGTGCAAACTGTACTATGTAGGTAGGACAATACGACCCCTCAAAATAAGGTTCATGGAACACAGAAGGAATATTCTCAATAAATGTACCAATCACAGTGTTCCACAGCAATTTTTAGATTCACATGGGGGGGATCCAGCAGGGCTCCAGCTGGTTGGACTGGAACATGTCCCAGTCACCAGCAGGGGCGGTGACCGCTATAGAGTCTTGTGCAGACAAGAGGCGGCTTGGATTCTTAAATTACAGACACTCAATCCTCAGGGTCTTAATTAAACGATAGATTTGGAGTTCATTTAAGATCAGGGACCGCAAGGATTAATCTCAGCAAAGGGGATGCTTCATGCAAATGCACCCCAGAACTATTTTTAGCCTTAGTGGTTTGTTGCTATATGTGCCAGTATCGCTTGTTGCCATCGTCATTGTTAGTAGAATCTCCAACCTCCCTGGAGGGTGGTTCCAGTTTCGGTGTTTCCCTATTTGTATTTATATGTCCTCCCTTCTTTTTCTGTTGTAGGGACAGTATTTTAGTATTTCTTTCATATATTTTATATATCTTTCAATAGCATTTAGGGATTATAATAGTAGATCTGAAGGGGTTAATAATTTAGTACGTCCCAAAGTAAGCATTTCTTTATGAAGATAGACTTAGTGACCATATCTAGTGGTCAGTTTGAAACCTCATATTCCCAGTCTCATGCTTTTTATATTTTTATTTATATTCATCTGTTTGGATATTGTTATAGGATTATTTTGAGATATAAAGGGGAGAAAGTAGTTATAATATTAATACTAAATGTAGAAAATTTGGTATATGCACACATCTGTATATGTATTTATTTATATACACATGTTTTTGGTCTGTGTGTGCATATATATGGTCTGCAGAAGGTTTTATTTATATATTTGATATGTAAGAAAAAGTTCCCTTTTTAAATGTAGTATGCAATTATCCAGACTGAATGCTTTGAACTATAGCAATGGCTTGGACTCAATTATCTATAATTAGCATCACCTGCATATCAGGTATAAGTATCTGATACTTCTATTTCCTGTTATACCTGCCTTTTGGAAAAAGACGCCCTGATGGCGTTGAAACGCATTAAGGATACAGGTTATTCTCCCTCATTCCTGTATACCCCTGAGACTATTCTATCACTAAGGATAAGCTGCAGCACAAGCACGGCCACGGAGGCTGCTCATAATTCAGATCACAGCTAGACACCGGCTATTGGAGTCATCTCATTACGGCAGCTGTGCTCCTTAGCAAAGCCCACCTGGAGCTCTGTGTGAAATTTCAGTTACCACAGCATCACTACCAGTGTGTTTGACTGCAGTTTACAAACACTGCAGACACCCTGTGACTCCATCATCATCTCACCTTTGCACAGGTGAACAACAGAGAGGCTCCTTCTGAGCTTCCCATGGGAGTCCCGTCGTGCCGCTATTGGTGAGAGCCCGCTGACATCGGGCCGCACAGGTAACAGCTTAGCCGTCCGGGAATTACCAGCATCAGCCGCCAGTGTTTAGGGCTGCATTCCATCTTGGCCCGGCGGCTTAATGTGGACCCTGCTCTCCCGTCCCCATGCAGGGGCATAGCGGCTGACCGAGAAGACATCACTCCGGGCTCTCTCTGCTGTCATCATCACAGTGGGTAATTGTGTATTTGCACAGTCTCATTCTATATCACTCGGACACTGTTTATTTACTTATTCAAGATTCCACATCATTTAAAGATCATTGTAACTGTCACGTGCTGCTATAGATGTAAGACCTTTTTTATTTTCTTTTTTTTTTTCTGACTTTGTTTCCACGGATTAAGTGAGTTCATTTTTATTTTTCTGTATACAGACCTGCAGTTCACTTTTTAGTTCACTATTAATGTTACCGATTCCTTTCTAATCATTGGTAGTCCGCATTAAACAGCATTAGGTACTCTTTGCATAGAAAGCACCTTCTAATTAATTAATTGCCAAAGCTCAGGGGTATTCTATTTGAGCAGATTATTATGTCATATTGAATTGTTTTTATTATACTCCCGGGAGAATTGTTGTAAATACTTTTATTACAATAAATTTTCATATTTTTTCGATTGTCAAGCGCAACCTGGTTTTTGTTGTTCATATTGTTCATATTGTATTTCCTAGGGATTGGCTTTCCCCTTTTCCAGCTGCTGCTGCTGACAATCGTTTACACCACTATTCACCGAGCGCTCAGCCTACTTGTTCTGGGGGGATCTCTACCTGTAATAGATTCTCAAATTGACAGCATATAAATGAGGATCCGTCCACTTTATATTACCCACATTTAAACTGGGATCCTAGAATCCCAAGGAGACAGAGAATGTGAAGCCCCCTAAAAACAAGACAAAAAGAGGCAAAAGGGCGGGAATTAAAACTAGAATGAAAAAAAAGAGAAAAGGAGTAGGAAAATCCATTCCAACAGATCAGAAAGAAGATAATAATGAGGAAGTAAAAATCTGTAATTTGAGTAAAAGGTCACTTAATTATTATGAGGAAAATGTGCACCATCACACCAGCCACATGCGTTTGATGTTTTTTTGGATGTTCAAAAATTCATCAGAAAATTGACAGTTAAACGATTCTTTTTGAATAAAGAAAAAGACAGACTGAATAATTGTGCATAAGAGTCAGTTTCCAGATTTAAAGCTCCTTCTACTTTTTATCCTACCCAGTATAGAGGCAGTTATGTAAACTGTTTTAATAAAGTTGTCTGCAATGAAATTTAACAT
The DNA here is from genome assembly GCF_028390025.1 of Pseudophryne corroboree. Classification (NCBI taxonomy): domain Eukaryota; kingdom Metazoa; phylum Chordata; class Amphibia; order Anura; family Myobatrachidae; genus Pseudophryne; species Pseudophryne corroboree. Next base: position 736,458,096 of record NC_086445.1, on the reverse strand, counting down.
TTATTGAAAAAAGAAGCCTGAACACAAATGCCTTAATTTAACAAATAAGGAATTTAAAGCTATTAAGTCCCTGAAGGAGGACTCTGAGCTTGTGATAAAACCAGCAGGTAATGGTGGGGGGGGGGAATGTTCTGATATATAGAGATAAGTATGTTAATGAAATATAAAAAACAACTAAATGATGGAATGACGTATAAAAAAACTTAAAGGTGACCCTACATTTAAAATAAAGAAAGCCCTATTGGAATTCACCAAAAAAGCTTTAGAGAATGGTGCTATTACTCAGAAGGAACTGGATTTCCTCAATATTAAGAACCCTTCCATTCCTACTATTTATACTCTCCCTACGGTACATAAAGACTGTAATATACCCCCTTGCAGACCAATGATATTGGGCTGCAATAGTTTAACTTCAAACCTTTCTGCTTTAATTGATTTTTTATCTCCAGCCCCTTGTGACCACTACAAAGGCGTATTTGAAGGACACTGGGGATGTATTAAGGTGCTTAAGTGTTCTCAATTGGGAAACTGATTTCTATATGTGTAGTGCAGACGTGAGTACATTATACACAGTAATTGAGATGGATAAGGGTCTGGAGGCCATTGGTTATTTTCTTGAGAAAAGTGATCTTATTCAGTTAAAGCATTTGTTCTGGAAGGGATACATTTTATCCTCCAAGAATAATTACTTCAGTTTTGATAACAACTTTCATGTACAGGTCATCGATACAGTCATGGGTACCAGGTTCGCCCCCAGTTATGCCAATTTATTTATGGCATACTGGGAAGACCACCAAGTTTGGCAAAATGGTGGTCTTGTGGTGAACCTGGTATCCTGGCAAAGGTACATAGATGACATTCTATTTGTTTGGAAAGGGGATGAAAATTCACTTATAAGATTTCAGAATACCCTTATTGACAATAGTATGAATATTAGATTAACTTTTGCCAATAGTCGAACTACTATTCATTTTCTTGATTTATGTATTTATATTGGGGAGGGTTAAGTAAAAACAAAAAACTTCATAAATCCAACGGACTCTAATAGTTATATTGAGAGATCCAGCTTGCACCATAAGAACTGTCTTGAGGGAATTCCCTACAGCAAGTTCTCAAGGGTGAAAAGGAATTGTTCGGATGCAGTTATATGTGAACAACAAATCACTGAAGTAAGTGAGCGATTTATTCAAAAGGGTTATACCCAAGATACTTTAGAAAGAGCTAAAGAAAAAAAATCGACCTTGTAGAAAGAGAGGATTTACTTAAAGTGAAAGAGAAAAAGGCCACCGATGATAAATTTCAGTGGGCTTTTATAAGTCAATACAGTAGTAGGTTCAAAGATATAGAGAGGATTTTTAGAACTAACTGGAATTGTGCCTTCCCCGCCACTGCTGAATAAGCCTATGTGAGGGAAGCACATATACTATTGTTTCAGGTCTCCGATGTAAAGGATGTACTATATACCTATTGCCTTCTATGAGAAATCCTGAAGCAGATGGTGGATAACGAATACACTCACTAAAAGCTCAGTATTTGTTTTTTATGAATTAGTGTGCACTCTTCACTGTGGTTCCCATTTGTCACTGCGATTTTATCTCTTTCTGGTACATGTTTTAAATGGTTAGCGCAGTGTTAGACACATAGAGTTTTTTTCTATGCACACTTCCATAGGCTGGTATGGAGGTGATATTTCCCTCATCTAATACTAAAGTCTGTGCTGACCTTTAATGCTTTTCTCCAGTGCTGGCTACAGCTGTGAGGGCTGCCATTATTTACCCTTTCTTTAGTATACAGCCAATATGGCAGAGGCTACTGGACACCCTCAGAGTAAAACAAACCCTGCCCGTCCCAATAAGTAACCCTCCAGTGTATTCCCATAAGATGACCCCCTGGGCTGATTCACTCACCAAAGGGCTGCTTCCCAGAGTTTCCCCCCTCACTTCATACTTTCACTGAGCTGCTTCTGCTTCTTCAGACATGACAGCGCTGCTTCTCAGCTAATGCAGCATCCACCTGTGGGCAGGGAGTGAGCTGAGACAGCCTGGCAGTAGGGGTGCTAACAGAGGTGGCAGTAGAGAGGAGCCAGTTGACACACCATGACAGGGCAGAAGGAAGGAGCTGCAAACATAGTGTGCCTAGTCACAGCATAGGCAGAATCTGATAAAAGAACAGAGTTGGCACATGTGCATTAAATTCATCAGGGAAGCGCTATGAGAAATAAACGTATACCAGTGCTGGCTGACACAATAATTAGTGATAGGATGGTTTATGCAAATATATAAACAAATACAATTTATTAAACGATAACAATCAATAAAAAGGTGCCACAGTATGACCATAAGAATTAAATTTCATATTCAAAAGGTGCCAGTGTTTCTACTATATCAAGTTCTAATAGGCTCTGGCTAGGACCCACTCTAGTGTACTGTATGTCCATAAAGATTCACTCATTAGCAGCAATATTATCGTATCTTTGTGGTTGCAGTCCACAATAGTTTTTCCCTTTTGATCAGAGAAAGCAATTACCGAAGGGGTAATACAGGTATTAAAGGTGCTGCAATTTAGAGTCCAATAGAGGAAAAGAGTCCAGATGCTGCCAGAGTTGAAAATGCAGGAATGCAGGAGGTTTGTAAAAGGGTAGTCTCAGGTTTAATGCTTTTCGCTGGTCTAGTAGCTGCCAGCTTCCTTAGGAGCCTGTACAGCAGTGTGGCCAGTGGCTGGTATACATTTTTTTCTCTGTTTGACTATATTTATAGGGGCATCCGACCAACCCCACACTAGATGCTTTTGACAGCGCACTTGAATAATATTCTTTTACATAGGGATGCGCAATGAGCCTGTACTCTTAATGCTGAGAGGCTGATTTACCTTCACTCTCTTCATCAGGATGCCTAATAGTAACAATTGCGGTATTGAAGCTGCCTCTTGCAGCACAGTGCTATGAAGGCAAAGCAGGAGCAGCTTTTTTTACAGAGAGAAGAGCAAGGTTGGGACATAGGGCCTAATTCATCATGTATCGCTACTGTGAGAAATCGCAAATCGAGTGATTCTCGAATGACTGGACTTGCGTGAGGGTTCAAAGTGACAGAAAATGCGTACTGATCATATTGCAATGCAGCTGCTGTTTGACAGGGTAGAAACCTGTCATTTTCTCGGTGTGTCAGAAAAAATGCAGGCATGCCAAGGCGTTTTTGTTAAGGGTCTCTGACATCAGCACAGACCACTTCTAGGTCATGTAAACAAGAATTTGTAGGAGTGCGCTGTCAGAAGCTGCTGGTGTAGGAGGTGGTAAGTCCCCAAAGAAATATGTACAGAAAAAATGGTGGTCACCAGCGCTTAGTTGCTTAGAAAAAAAAAATATATATATCACTAAATTAGATCGATAAAGAATCTAGGACGGTAGGTTAGATTGAAAAAATACACATAGTGTGTGTAATAGAAACAATATCTTAAAAACATAGGTGTCTTGGAAACATAATTAAAAAGCATGAATCATTCATGGGTCATGACACATTCATATGTCCCCTCGATAGGAAGATTATATCATACCCTGGCTAGGACTCCCTCCGGAATTAAGTCCACACTGACTGATTGGAGAATTGATGAAAGCAGTGGAAGTCCCTTTTAAGCACATCAGTGCAAGCGTTTCCATGCAGGTAGGGAAAAACTCCAATTCCTCCACAGGTGGAAGTGTCCAAGGGGAAAAGCTGTCCAATTGATGCCGTATAGGTAGAACTGAAAAGATTGTCCAGTAATATTGAGGGGATTTAGATGATGTGTTCGACAGTCTCAACGCGTTTCGCTGGTGTTGACACCCAGCTTCCTCAGGAGTGAATGATAGAGTCTGACCCTGGACTCCTTATAAACCCTAAACAATTAGTAAAATTCTAGACACCTGGAGTTCAATTAATTCAACAAACCTGACCGTCCAAACAAATATGTCAAAAATATATATCATTCACGTTAGAATTGGTTTCACATGTAGAAACATCAATTTATATATAAAAACGAAATCTAGAAAGTGTTAAAAATATGTATTTAATTATTTGTTAGAATTTATCAAATCCGGTCATGTGACCAAACATCGTCACATGATCTGATTGTATTGGTATCATTGGTGTATTCAGGTCAGATGACCAGTCCGACCTGAATCTCCGTCACACTAGGCTGGTGCACCAGCGCCAGCCGCGGGCAGACCCGCGCTCACCATATACACGCCCGCGGCAACGCCCCACGATGTGTGACCCGTAGCACCGACCCACGTGACTGTGTATGTGACCGGCGCCCGGACGACGCACCATGGTAACGCGGCCGCAGAGATATCAGCGAGCACGGACCGTCCCCGGCACACGCGTGTGCACCAGCCCAGCGATCTCCAAATGACTTTATTAAAGATAAATACAGAGAGTTATGGATGTAAATGGACAGATTGGTCGACATCACAAACAAATATATACAGAGTTTAAAAGGCTATTTAACTTAGTAAGAAGATAGCATACCTGTATATAATATGTATATGCATATAAGTATAATTCTTATATTAACCAATAACAAGAATGTAGTAGTCAATGGCTATTAACTTAAAAGAGAGTATCATCCTTAGAGATATAATATCTCATGGATGTCTATGCTGTATCAATCATTTGAAAATAGTATTCAACTCCATATGACATTCAAAGTACCACACAAAAGATAAATGTAAAGGCAATAATAGGGAGGGAAGAAACACATATATTCAAGGTTGAATTCATCCATATAAGATGTAACAAAGGAAAATTTGTACATAAAGGCATCCTATTAGAATTTATTGAAAAAAAGTCTGTCAATAACAGGGGGGAAGGGCGAGGGGGGGAGGAAAGGGTTAATTGTTCTATCTAGATTACTGAGTTGAGTTCTCTTGTCTCATTGAGTCCATCAGGGTGTAAAGCAGTGGTTCTCAAACTCGGTCCTCAGGACCCCACACAGTGCATGTTTTGCAGGTCTCCTCACAGAATCACAAATGAAATAATTAGCTCCACATGTGGACCTTTAAAAATGTGTCAGTGACTAATTAATACACCTGTGCACCTGCTGGGTTTCCTGCAAAACATGCACTGTGTGGGGTCCTGAGGATCAAGTTTGAGAACCTCTGGTGTAAAGAATTACACTTCAGCATCCAATAAACCTCTCTTCTACATAATTTATTAAACCGGTCGCCACCTCTAGCCGTTGGTGCAACAAATTCTAGACATACAATGGAAAGACTACTCGGATCATTGGAATGCATTTCACTAAAGTGTCGTGAGACACTGTGTGTAGTGCAATTTTTCATGATATTACAACAATGTTCCATGAACCTAGTATGGAGTGATCTTGTAGTTCTTTCTACATAGCATAGGCCACAACCACATTTGAGAAGATAGATGACAAATTTTGAATCGCAATTCATGAAGGATTGTAATATATACTCTTCATTAGTTGGAGGTAGATGTATAGATGTGGTTTTTCTCGGCATATAAGAGCACATACTGCATCTTGTTTTGCCACATCTATAAAAGTCAAATGGTCTTTGTACCAGCCAACTGTGATCTGAGACCAAAGCATTAGCTTTATTTATTCTTAGATGACTCGGTGCTAAGATAGTTTTTAATGTTTTGTTTTTCTTGTAAATCACTTGTACATTATTTGGTAATAGTTTACCAAGTATGTTATCCTGTCTAAGTACTTTATAATTACGAGAAATAATAGCTTTAATTTGTCCTGAGCATCTATTGTATTTGCTGATAAAAGCACATTGTCTGTGTTCTGTTTCTTTTTGATGACCCTGAAGGGATTTGTGACCTGTAGACTTCTCTAAAAGGTCCCTTCTATCCATACTAGAGACCTCTTTTAGAGCTTGTTCTAAAATAATTTCAGGATACTCCCTTTGTCTGAATGATTCAATCATATCATTAGCTTTTATATAAAAAGTATCAATTTCAGTACAGTTGCGTCTCAACCTCATCGGTTGTCCCTTCGGAATATTACGTTTCCATTGAGCAAAATTGGCACTTTTGTAGTGTAGATATGAGTTGGTATTAAACGGTTTAATATAGTTAGAAGTGATTATTTTATCCTCTACTATTCTAAGGGTCACATCCAAGAAATCAACATGTTCCTGAATATAAGTGGAAGTGAAAGATAAATTATACTGATTAGAATTGAGTGTCGATACAAAGGTGGAAGCTAATGAAATGTCCCCATCCCAAATGATAAAAAGATCATCTATATAACGGCCATAGAAAACCAGGTTTGCATCCCAGATACTGCTCCACCCATGATGATTCTCATAATCACCCATGTATAGGTTGGTATAGCTGGATGCGAACCTGGTCCCCATGGCCGTTCCCATCACCTGCAAATAATATACATCCAGAAAAAGAAAATAATTGTGATGAAGGATGAAAGAAATACAGTCCAACAAAAATTTACTATGTTCCACACTGAGGTCTCCATCCGAGAACAGACGTTCCCGTATAGATTCAAGGCCTTTAGAATGGGGAATATGAGTATAAAGTGCTTGGACATCTAGTGTCAAGAACGCATAACTTTGTTTCCAAGGGATATTTTGAATTTTATTAAGAAAATCTGTTGTGTCTCTCAGATGTGACCTCAGTGTGGAAACACGTGGCTGGAGAAAATAATCTATATAGTAGGAGAGAGTGAATTAATCCCAGAAATAATAGGTCGCCCGGGAGGTGAGGGATTTGTGAATTTTGGGAAGAAAATAAAAAGTGGGCGTGACCGGAAATGAAGGGAGCAGGAATCTATGTTCTTCCTTGGAGATGACCCCTAGAAGAACAGCAGAGTCTAGAAGAGTACGAAGTTCTTGTATAAAGGACTGAGTAGGATTTGTTTTAAGTGTTGAATAAAACTGGATATCATGTAATTGTCTAAACGCTTCATTAATGTAATCATCTTATTCATTATAAATAACCCCCCTCCCTTGTCTGCTTCCTTGATAATTATGGTAGTATCCTGAGTAAGTAGTTTGAGAGCCCTTTTTTCCTGTCGAGATAGGTTGGACTGATGGTAATTTTGTTTTGGTTGTTTTGCGACTAGTTCTTTCAAATCTTTTAGAGTAATTTTATAAAAGGACTCTATACGACTTCCGCTTCCGGTTGCATGCAGAGCACAGCGTGATCGTGCTTCTCTGCTCTATATCTAGCTACATTTACCTTCTAACGGCTTATTTAGCCTCCATTGCCTCGCAACTCAAACTTCCTACCTTGTTGGCACCCTGATGGAGAAGTTCCTTGCCTCACCGCCCGCCGTTAAGCCGCCGCAGACCCGCCAGGAGAAGCGACGCGCTGATCCCATCATGGCGCCGGACACAGAAGCGGCTCACAACATCCCAGCTTCAAAGAAAGCTGCTGCTGAGGCGCTAGCTGATGCAAACTCTCCGCAGGTACGACGTTCCCCAGACTCTCCTGCCACATACCAGGACATAGTAGACGCTATTAAGAACACTATGACCCATCTGCTAACACAAGCGGTGACAGACATTACACAGCAGTTAAATCACCTGCAGGGGAGGGTCACTGACACTGAACACCGTGTAGCCTCAGTCTGTCATGATTTATCCGAAGCACAGCGTGCTATTCTAAAGCTGCAAAAAGAAAACCATCAATTGTGGAATAAGGTCGATGACATAGAAAACCGTTCTAGGAGATCAAATATAAGACTGGTAGGGATACCGGAATCTGTGAAGGGCCCTGCCCTTTTAACTTTCGTGTCTGTTACGCTCCCACAACTGCTGAAAATTGAAGCAGAATGTAAAGATATAATAATAGAAAGAGTCCACAGAGTCGGTCCTCCTCCTAAACCACATGATATGAGACCGCGTGTTGTGATCTTTAAATGCCTCAGCTACCTGCACAAGTTAGCCATATGGAAGGCATCCCGACAGATTCAAAACCTCTCATGGGAAGGCAAACGCATTCATCTATTACAAGATTTTTCAGTTGAGCTCACCAGAGCAAGAAAAGCCTTCTCCCCAATATGCTCAGCCTTGGTGTCTGCGAAGCAGAAATTTGCTCTTATGTACCCGGCGCGTCTGCGCATATTCTTTGCAGACAAACTTTATGACTTTAACACACCTGAAGATGCACAAGCTTTTCTGAACGAAGATCGACAAACTCATACACAACCGGAAGATATAACAGACACGTCTCCTGATCATCAGTAAATTCTATCCGTGCCCTGCCCGCAGCTTATATTTCTCCATACCGAACGCTATCTTAAAATCTCTCCCCTTCCACATAGTTCCACACCTCTTGCAGCCTTTAAACCGTTATATATTTTGATCTATCCACATGGACTCAGGTTTTTCCCACCTACCAATACTATGTCTTATATTTCATTACTTATTTGAAATGTATTAATATATATATAGAATGTTCAGAATTTACAATATCCGATATATAAACTTCAGAGGCTTAGTTATTATCTTGCTATGGTAATAGAACGCTTGCTATGCCCCGTTATCTTACTATACCACGTTTAAAAACTGTGATTAGTGTTTTGTTCTCGTTTCTCCTTTTTTCCATTTTGCGAAAGTACTATACATGCTTGCATGCTAACTCATTTCTATATATGAGATTTACAACCCTGATGTTCTTTTGTACTTTGTTACTCTTGTCGTCTTGTCTCCCCCATACCTCTTGTGTCCCCCCTTTTTGTCTCCATTTTCACTACAGGTTTTACTACATTCTCCTTGATATGTCCTCCCACTCACGGATTCTCCTATGCCAAGTGCTGAAGTGACTACATTGAGGGTTGGCTCTGTAAATGTTGGGGGTTTTGGCACCCCGGCCAAGAGACGCAAGGTATTAACTTATTTGAACAGACAAAAACTGGATATTGTATTCATCCAGGAGACACATCTTACACCCCCTGAATCACTTAAACTACAAATGCTTAACTGGCGCTTAATCGCCTCTTCATCATTTAACTCAAAATCCAGAGGAGTAGTGATCTTAATCACTAAATCACTCCCAATTGAGATTATTTCAACTGATAGCGATCCAGAGGGCAGGTACATTATCTCCACTATTAAACTATACTCTACTTCCTACACATTATGCTCGCTCTATGCTCCTAATTCTTATTCTAAACCTTTCTTCCAATCTATTCTGCGAAAACTACTACCTTATGCTTCTACCAATCTTATCTTGGGAGGGGATTTTAATCTAATCTCGCATCCGCATCTTGATAGATCCCACTCCAGAAAAACTCTTCACTCACTACCCAAATTAGGTGTCCCCTCGATTTTATCTATGCTACAATTGATTGATGTATGGAGGGCTTTACACCCTACTGAAAGAGGATACACTTGTATCTCCTCAGCACACCATACCTTATCCCGCATAGACTACGTCACCCTATCTAATAATTTATTTACACAAGTCCTTGACTCAGGTATTGAACCTATCACTGTTTTAGACCATGCCATGGTATGGACTACAATAAAAACCCAAAACGAAAGATCTACACATAAGTCCTGGAGATTCCCAGCACATTTGACTAATGCTCCCAGATTCATTAATCATGTTGAACAATCATAGGATGAATTTCATGAAAATAATAAACAATATCTTGCCACCAATCCAACGCTATATTGGATGACGGCAAAGGCGGTTTTGAGAGGCTCCATCTTGACCTTTGAATATAAAGAAAAAAAGACTAATTCTCAGTCCTATTTGTTATTACAACAATCTCTTTCTGAAGCTTATTCAAAATATAGTTTACATCCTACTCCTACCAACAAATCCATATACCTAGTAGCTAAAGTAAAATTTGAAGAGATGCTCCAGGCCCTAACTGACAAATCACAATTCTACTCAAACTACCGCTTTCATAGATATGGTAACAAGACCAGTAAGTTATTAACCAGTATCCTTAATGGAACTAGACTCCCAATGACAGTACATCCCCTACTCCAAGCAGATGGCACACATACTACATCCAATAAGCAGATCTCCCAAGCTATGCAACACTATTACGCAAACATATATTCCCACCCTCAGGTTCCCTCACATACTGACTCTTCCATGCCTTCTCTCTCCCTCAATTCCTCACAATCCTTTTGGTCCTCACTACCTTACCCTCAAATACCGAGCGACCATTTTCACTCATTAACACAACCGATCACACTCAACGAAGTCACACGAGCCATTAAGTCGTTAAAATCAGCCAAAGCTCCAGGACCAGACGGTTTTAGTGGCGATTTTTATAAATATTTGAAAGTCGTCTCGACCCATTATTAGTATCTATCTTCAACTCTATCCTCTTCAATGCAGAACTACCCTCTTACTTTAATTCGGCAATTATCAAACTAATACTTAAACCTGGTAGAGATCCTGCTCTCTCTGCCTCATACAGACCTATCTCCTTATTAAACTCAGATTATAAACTTCTTCCAAAAATTCTAGCCACACGTCTCAATCCCATCCTCCCTTCAATCATACATCACGACCAAACCGGTTTTATCAAAGGCAGACATTCACTTACTAATATACGCAAGGTCTTAGCAGCAGTCCAGACGTGTGGTGAGAGAACAAGTGAGTCCAGTGGAAAAATTATTATCTCTATTGATGCTGAAAAAGCTTTTGATTTAGTACACTGGACTCATTTGTTCCTCACCATGGAAAGTTTTGGCTTCCCTCCCACTTTTATTTCATTTATTAGAACAATATACAACTCATCATCCTCACAAGTTTCATGCAACGGTTTTCTATCTCCACCCTTCCCAATTCAGAAAGGTACAAGACAGGGATGCCCCCTGTCCCCACTTCTCTTTGCACTAGCAATAGAGCCTCTAGCAATAGCCCTCCGCTCCACACCCAATTTCATAGGCATTAACAGTTCCTCTCTAGAACTAAAGGTCTCTCTTTTTGCAGACGACATGTTGCTCTTTATCTCAGATCCTGCTAAATCCCTCCCAGTAATATTAGAGGTAATTTCATCATTCAGCCTGGTAGCAGGATATAAAATTAATGTCGCTAAATCAGAAATACTTCCAATATCTATACAGACCCCTGATTTCCATTCCCTACCGGTTCTTTCCCAATTCCGCATACAAACCTAACAACTCAAATACTTAGGTGTACAGATCACTAATAATCCTCACGCTCTGTATTCAGCTAACTTCGTCCCCCTCTTTACAAAAATCTTTTCTCAACTAGACGCATGGTCAAAACTCCCCTTATCTTTGCTAGGCAGAGCAGCTGTATTGAAAAGTGTCATTTTCCCTAAGATCTGCTACCCTCTACAAATGTTACCTTGCGCCCTAACCAAACATGACCTCGGTACCCTCGAGAAAAACATATCAAAGTTCTTATGGCAGGGCAAAAGACCTAGACTTGCTCTAAAGAAGTTATACAAAGCAAAGAAAGCTGGAGGTCTTAGCATCCCAAATTTTGCATTATACACAATCACAACACAATTTAGAATAATTACTGATTGGCTAACAGAATCTTCAAAGTTCACAGATAAATCCCTTGAACAATCCTTGTTCTATCCATTCTCACCTGGAGCATTACTACACACACCGGCTCACTTAATCCCTCAACGCCTTTTAAACCATTCTTTATTCAGAGATACCTATAGCAGTTGGATTTGGTTAAGTAAATCCCTCAAATTCCCGCATACATTCTCCCCCTTCTCTCCATTATGGGGTAACCCCAGTTTCGAACCCTCTCTCTCTAACCCAGCTTTTCGTCTATGGTCTCAGAAAGGCCTTAATCTAGCTACGAAGCTCTTTAACCCTGGTGGACATATACTCCCATTTTCTTCACTAAGAGATAACTATGATCTTCCTAATTCTCATTTCTATCTATATTTACAAGCTAGACACTATGCACAATCTCTACCATCCCTAAGCTCTCCACCAAAGATACCTCACCCTCTGGACGCTATCTTTAAATCTACAAGTCTACCCAAAACCACAACCAAAATACTATATTCCATACTCCTGGAGCCATTAAATGACTCCGGTTTAAGCAACCTTGCATCTGCCTGGGGTGCTGATATTCCTGGGATTGCAGAAGCCGACCTTATAAACATATCACAGTTCCAGAAAATAATGAGCGTACTCCATTCTTCTTATCTCCAAGAAGTGCATTTTAAGACTATTCATAGAATCTATATATCTCCTGCACAAAGGAAACATATGATTGCCTCGGAATCTGGTGCTTGTTAGAAATGCTCAATGGCTAACGCAAAATTTTTCCACTGTTTCTGGACATGCACTAAGATATTGAAATTTTGGCGTAAAACTATAGCCTTCCTCAACTCGGCATTACAACTGAATCTGGATCTCAATCCACTAGCATGCTTATGCCTAAACTTCAAAGATTGGAACTTTCCTCCAGCACAGAACTTTCCCTCAGAGTTTCTAATAACAGCACTCACTATGGCAAAGAAGCTCATTCTGATACACTGGATACAAAAATCTGCCCCGACTATCCGAGAACTACAGATCAGGATACTACAATTAATATATTTTGATAAAAGAACCCTCTCGCTCAATCCAAATAGTTCATATGATAAGTTTATCCGAAAATGGGGAAATTATATCTCTATAATAGACCATACCACCAGCACTGACATATGGAGAAATCTCGTGTAAAACTAGTAGTCACAGTTGAAGGATTTGTTACTTTTCCACACCTTACTCTCAGAACTACTCTACCCCTCCCTCCTACCCTCACCCCTCTGTCTTGTCTCGATCCCTATACCCCCCCTCCCCTCCCAATCCCTTCCACAATATACTTGTTCAATGTTCAATCTGATATACGAAGTTATTGTCTATGCACCTTGATTGGTTCTCAATGTAATAATCATCAGTGATCACATATCCCGAAATAATTCCTCTGCTTTTGTTAAGTATTATACATATTTTCTTATTTGTAATGCTCTTACTAGATGCAGTGAATCTCATGAACACTTAGTGTTAGCAATTATTAAGTTGTCATATCTTTCAATGTGATGAATAACATATGCGACAAAATCAAATAAAAATCTTTAAACCTAAAAAGGACTCTATACAACTACTTTTTGCTGAGATAGGAAAAAAGTCAGATTTCAATTTGAATGAATTAGTGGATTCTTGTGTATCAAAAATCTTTTTGTAAGTTAGGGTGGTGTCCTGTTCTGTATGGTTCTGTTCCCAGAGTTCCTCAAGGGTGGAGAGCATGACATCATCATTAGAATCTAACAATATCAGTAGAGATTTGTCTCTGTGTTGTTCGAGACTCCTTTTAGCAAAAAATCTCTTGCGACACAGAGTACGAACATAACCATTTAGTTCAACATAGAGGTCAAAGATGTTAGGTTCATTGGTTGGTGAGAATTTCAAACCTTTCTCCAACAAGGATATTTCAGGTTGGCTCAAGGTTCTGTTAGACAGATTGAAAATACTTCTTTTATGTTTCTCACCAACTTGGGACTGAACTAGACTCTTCTTGGATTTTTTCTGTTCATGCTTTCCTCCTCTCTTACCTCGGGGCTTATGTCTCTGCCTCTTTTTGGGGTGTCCTTGTGAGGAGGATAAGGAGCTTTCATCTTTGGACGTGCTTCTAAAAAATCCCTATTATGTGTGTGGTAGGTCTGAGTGTCTACAGAACTCTCATCTCTATATTCACCCCTTCTTTCTTGTGGGGAGATGGTATAATCATCTGTAGGGTTAAAATGATCTCTCATGCCCCCTCTCCTTACTCTCAAATCTTGTTTAGAATGGGGAGAATCTCTAAATTTATTTCTATGAAATGATCTAGATCTTACCTTAGACCAATCTCTCCCTCTAGAAGGTAGTGGTTGTTCCCTAGTTCTATTTTGTTTTCCTATATCCTTCTTGTAGGATCGTACAGCATAATTTTCATAATCATATAGGTCTCTTCTAAACTTTTTCTGTTTTTGTTCCATAATGTTTTGTTCGTATCTAATAACCTTATCATTGGCCATCTTGTCTCTCTCATTAAAACTTTCCTCTCTATTAAATCTCTCCATTGATTTTTTTAAAACATCAATCTCTTTTTCAATACAATGAACTTTTGAGGATCTGTATCTGACAATCAGTTTCATCAATGCAAGAGAGCAATCATCTAGGAGTCTATCCCAATCAGTTTGATATTCTTTATTATCTTGAAAGATAGATGATTTAATTTATATATAAATTGATGTTTCTACATGTGAGACCAATTCTAATGTGAATGATATATATTTTTTACATATTTGTTTGGACGGTCAGGTTTGTTGAATTAATTGAACTCCAGGTGTCTAGAATTTTACTAATTGTTTAGGGTTTATAAGGTGTCCAGGTGTTATGAGCCACGGCTGTGGCTCATTCCTGTTTTGCAGTTTTGTTCTGTATTTCATGTTATACTTCTGTTTATGTTCCCCGTGGGTGTCATGGGGTGCTCGGAGCTCATCCTTAAGGAGGGGATACTGTTATGAACCACAGGTAGTGGTTCATTCCTATTTTATGTTTATTTAGTTGTCTTGCATGCCAGGATTTCCCATTGCTCTGTTTTGGATTACTCTTGTCTGCTGCCGCTGGTGAGTCTGTGCAATTGCAGCTTGTTCCCATGTGTTCAGCCTCATCTGGCTGCTGATTGCATCTTGTCAGCTTAGTCGTGCAGCAGGCCAGCTGCAAGAGATAATTAATTAGGCCTCTCTGATATATGCTGGCTCACTGCAGTTAGCAGATGCTGATGATATTCCTTGGTTTGCAGTCTGCTTTAAGTTTGAGCTGGTTCCTGTCAGTCCCTGTGTGGATTCCTGTGTCAGTCCCTGTGTGGATTCCTGTGTCAGTCCCTGTGTTGATTCCTGTGTCAGTCCCTGTGTCTGATCCCGTGTCCTACCCTGAGTTCCAGTGGATTCTGCCTGTCCTCCAGTTCTGAAAGTCGGTGTCGGCAGCTTCCTGTTTGCCTATGTCAGTTGCAGAAAGTATCCAGTCCTGCTCAAGCCGGTTGTTCCTGTCCTCAGTGGTCCTGTACTCAGAGATTTGTCATCTTTTCCTGGAGTCTGACTGAGCACCTTTAACATCCTGTGGTGTTCGTGAGTCACGGCGCAGCCGTGTGTTGCGGCTTGTCCGCTTACTGTTTATTATTTAGTATATTTGTGTCCTGGAGCTTTTGCGGAGGATTCCGCTCTCCCTGATCCACTCTGGTATCCAGCGGTGCTGGATAGGAGTAACGGATCAGTGGATCTTTGGTTGTCCTTTTCCCTGGCGGCTAGTCCGCACATACCTTTTGATTTAGTTAGTTAGCTTGTAACCCCTGGCCTGGTTGCTTAGTCAGAGGGCCCCTTGTTATCACCCTGTCTCGGATTTCCCTTTGTCTCCCATTAAGACCTGAGGGGGCATCGGGGTTGGGCAGACATAATCCGCCCTTCGAACGCGGCTGCCATGGGCTCAAGCAACCATAGTCTCGCAGGGGATTTCTGATAACACGGGCGAGACAACGGAGTTAGGGCGCCAGGGGTTACTAGGCTTTCCTGCTCCCACAACCAGCATATCTTCCCAGTACTCTGACCTCAGCCATACGATCTCCTCTGGTCTGGAGTACGGGAATCATAACATTATCATCAGCCATACCACAAAAAAGAAATAAAACTTTTTTTTTTCTTTTTTGGCCCAGTCCAGTGTCTAGTCTAGAATCCAGTCCTGTCTAGAATTCAGTGTGCAGAATCCAATCCGGTGTCAAGAATCCAGTCCTGTCTAGAATTTGGTGTTTAGAATCCAGTCTGGTGTTTAGAATCCAGTCCGGTGTTTAGAATCCAATCCAGTCCGGTGTTTAGAATCCAATCCAGTCCGGTGTTTAGAATCCAATCCAGTCCGGTGTTTAGAATCCAATCCAGTGTTTAGAATCCAATCCAGTGTTTAGAATCCAGTCCGGTGTTTAGAATCCAGTCCGGTGTTTAGAATCCAGTCCGGTGTTTAGAATCCAGTCCGGTGTTTAGAATCCAGTCCGGTGTTTAAAAAAAAAAAAAAAAGTCTTGTTTTGTTTAGCAAAATTTAGTCTTGCCTTGTCTTGCCTTGCCTTGTCTTGCCTTGCCTTGTCTTGCCTTGCCTTGCCTTGTCTTGCCTTGTCTTGTCTTGTCTAGTTTTAAATCCTCCTATGTCTACTATGCAAGCCCTGCAGGCATCTCTCGCAGCCCTGAACTCTGTATTCAGTGCTTTGAGACCAGAGCGACTAGAAGTTTTGCAGCAATCCCTAAAGCAACTGCAAAACCTTCTGACTAAAATCTTGCTTATTTTGCCAGAAGTCGTTGAGAGTACATCTATCTCTAAAGAGACTCTTGTTCACAGTATGGTGACAAGAGAATCCTCTGGTTTAATTGAAGAGAAAAAGTTTAAAAGTTTTCTGCGGCCCAGGCTCTCAGAAGAGGAGCGTCTGCGTCGCAGAAACTTAAACTTATGCCTATATTGTGGGGGTTTAGGCCATTATCTGCAGACCTGTGAGTTGCGCAAGCCAAAGTGTGGTGACGAGTCTTGCCCTCTGGCCAAGTTGAGTCATGATACAAGACCTACTCCTGTCTCTACTGTGGCAGAGGTACTTGTCACACAACCCACACAAAAAAAGCTCTCTATCCTATAATTGGGGTCCTTGGGCAAGGGAGCCCCATTATAGATTCAGGAATCAAAAGAGAATGTTTCTCTCCTCTCTTGAGGTTCCTGTGGAAGCGGAGTTGCAAGTCCCTGGAGTGGTGCCCGTAGCCCAGGGTCCTGGAGTGGTGCCCGTAGCCCAGGGTCCTGGAGTGGTGCCCGTAGCCCAGGGTCCTGGAGTGGTGCCCGTAGCCCAGGGTCCTGGAGTGGTGCCCGTAGCCCAGGGTCCTGGAGTGGTGCCCGTAGCCCAGGGTCCTGGAGTGGTGCCCGTAGCCCAGGGTCCTGGAGCGGTACCCGATGCCCAGAGTGCTGGAGCGGTACCCGATGCCCAGAGTGCTGGAGCGGTACCCGATGCCCAAGCTTATAGAGGGACATCAAATATTGTAGCTCAGGTTTCCATACCAGAAGGGGTCTCAGAAGCTGTTACCCCAGGTAGGGACTTGAGGAGCGCAACCTCAGAAAGGGTATCTAAAACCATAGTTCTTGAAGGGAACTCGAGAAGCAAAACCCCAGAAGGGATCTTTGAAGTAATATCCCCAAGTGGGGTCTCGAGAGACGCAGCCCCAAAGAAGGGTCTAGAAGTCGCTTCCCCAGGAAAGAACTTAAGAAGCATAGCATTAGTGGAGGGTCTGAACGTTATTGCTTCAGCAAAAGTCCCGGAAGTCATAGTCCCGGGAGAACTTTCGATTATTATCGACTCAGAGAGGGAGGCCGATGGCCCGATCCCAGTCAGGGAGGCCAACGACCCGGTCCCAGTAAAAGAATCCGAGGTGCTGGCCCCAGCGGGGTTCCCGGAGGCCACTGCCCCGGGTGGGGTTCAGAAAGTCACTGCCCCGGGTGGGGTTCAGAAAGTCACTGCCCCGGGTGGGGTTCAGAAAGTCACTGCCCCGGGTGGGGTTCAGAAAGTCACTGCCCCGGGTGGGGTTCAGAAAGTCACTGCCCCGGGTGGGGTTCAGAAAGTCACTGCCCCGGGTGGGGTTCAGAAAGTCACTGCCCCGGGTGGGGTTCAGAAAGTCTCAGCCCCGGGTGGGGTTCAGAGAGTCTCAGCCTCGAGTAAGGTCAATAGTGACCAGGTCCTAGCAAAGCACTCCAGTCAGTCAGATGAGAAGGAAACAGATCCTGACTCTGATATCTCAACATCCATAATCTTTGATGGGGACTTAGCCCAATTTCTGGCGCTTTACAAACACTATTACATTATTATGTTGTCTAGACCATTTCTGGGCATCACTCCAGAGAACCTTGTGCTCTATCTTATTTATTCTTTTAGAGGAGAGCCTTTTGAGTGGGCGACCAGCCTAATGAAAGCTGAAGATCCCATTCTTCAGGATCCCCCAGCATTCAGTGATGCAATTATTAAAAGATATGGTTCCAAAGAAATTGGTTCAGGTTCCTCTAAGTCACCCGTCTTGTCTGCTGAGAGTCCACAAAATACTGTAAACTCGGCACAGGAGTCTCAGCCCGTTGTTGTGACTGCAGGATGTGCTTTTCTGACTACTTCTTCTAATAATAGTACTTTACCAGAAAGTTCAGCTCCCAAGGGTAAGAGACCTGTCTCTGATTTGAACGCAGCCTTGCTGGGTGGTACCATCAGTTCAGACAATGTTTGGGGAATTACCTTGGTCAGACCTAAAGAGCTTTGTAAAAAGAAGAAGAAGAAAAAGAAATAATTTTTTGACTCTTGCCTTGATAAAAAAAAAAAAAAAAGATTTTTTTTCCCTTGTCTTGTGTCCAGTGGCCACCATCAAGGGGAGGGCACTGTTACAAGCTGTGGTTGCAGCTTGTTTCTGTTTTCATGTCTGTTAGACCAATGTGTCAGTTTTTTTTTTGTATCCCTTGTTCTGGATAGTCTGAATTTTGGGGTCTTTTGACCCCTCCTCAAGGGGGGGGGGTACTGTTATGAGCCACGGCTGTGGCTCATTCCTGTTTTGCAGTTTTGTTCTGTATTTCATGTTATACTTCTGTTTATGTTCCCCGTGGGTGTCATGGGGTGCTCGGAGCTCATCCTTAAGGAGGGGATACTGTTATGAACCACAGGTAGTGGTTCATTCCTATTTTATGTTTATTTAGTTGTCTTGCATGCCAGGATTTCCCATTGCTCTGTTTTGGATTACTCTTGTCTGCTGCCGCTGGTGAGTCTGTGCAATTGCAGCTTGTTCCCATGTGTTCAGCCTCATCTGGCTGCTGATTGCATCTTGTCAGCTTAGTCGTGCAGCAGGCCAGCTGCAAGAGATAATTAATTAGGCCTCTCTGATATATGCTGGCTCACTGCAGTTAGCAGATGCTGATGATATTCCTTGGTTTGCAGTCTGCTTTAAGTTTGAGCTGGTTCCTGTCAGTCCCTGTGTGGATTCCTGTGTCAGTCCCTGTGTGGATTCCTGTGTCAGTCCCTGTGTTGATTCCTGTGTCAGTCCCTGTGTCTGATCCCGTGTCCTACCCTGAGTTCCAGTGGATTCTGCCTGTCCTCCAGTTCTGAAAGTCGGTGTCGGCAGCTTCCTGTTTGCCTATGTCAGTTGCAGAAAGTATCCAGTCCTGCTCAAGCCGGTTGTTCCTGTCCTCAGTGGTCCTGTACTCAGAGATTTGTCATCTTTTCCTGGAGTCTGACTGAGCACCTTTAACATCCTGTGGTGTTCGTGAGTCACGGCGCAGCCGTGTGTTGCGGCTTGTCCGCTTACTGTTTATTATTTAGTATATTTGTGTCCTGGAGCTTTTGCGGAGGATTCCGCTCTCCCTGATCCACTCTGGTATCCAGCGGTGCTGGATAGGAGTAACGGATCAGTGGATCTTTGGTTGTCCTTTTCCCTGGCGGCTAGTCCGCACATACCTTTTGATTTAGTTAGTTAGCTTGTAACCCCTGGCCTGGTTGCTTAGTCAGAGGGCCCCTTGTTATCACCCTGTCTCGGATTTCCCTTTGTCTCCCATTAAGACCTGAGGGGGCATCGGGGTTGGGCAGACATAATCCGCCCTTCGAACGCGGCTGCCATGGGCTCAAGCAACCATAGTCTCGCAGGGGATTTCTGATAACACGGGCGAGACAACGGAGTTAGGGCGCCAGGGGTTACTAGGCTTTCCTGCTCCCACAACCAGCATATCTTCCCAGTACTCTGACCTCAGCCATACGATCTCCTCTGGTCTGGAGTACGGGAATCATAACACCAGGGTCAGACTCTATCATTCACTCCTGAGGAAGCTGGGTGTCAACACCAGCGAAACACGTTGAGACTGTCGGACATATCATCTAAATCCCCTCAATATTACTGGACAATCTTTTCAGTTCTACCTATACGGCATCAATTGGACAGCTTTTCCCCTTGGACACTACCACCTGTGGATGAATTGGAGTTTTTCCCTACCTGCATGGAAACGCTTGCACTGATGTGCTTAAAAGGGACGTATTGAACTCCACTGCTTTCATCAATTCTCCAATCAGTCAGTGTGGACTTAATTCCGGAGGGAGTCCTAGCCAGGGTATGATATAATCTTCCTATCGAGGGGACATATGAATGTGTCATGACCCATGAATGATTCATGCTTTTTAATTATGTTTCCAAGACACCTATGTTTTTAAGATATTGTTTCTATTAAATACACTATGTATATTTTTTCAATCTAACCTACCATCCTAGATTCTTTATCGATCTAATTTAGTCATATATATTTTTTTTTCTAAGCAACTAAGCGCTGGTGACCACCATTTTTTCACTTCCAGGTCATCTCAGTCGCAGATTAGTGGCAGCCTCAGACCTACTGTACTCACATTTGCTCAGATGGCAAAAAAATCTTCAATGTTCTGGAAATTATGTATGCATCTGTGAGTGTATAGCGATCTGCGATACATTTTCTAATTTGTGTTTTTTCTTTTTGTCAGGCCGACGCCTTTCTACTCGCAGACTACTGCAATTTCTTACAATAGCGATCCATGCTGCATTAGGCCCATAGACCCCCATCAATATGCAGACTTTATTTTCCTCTCGACTGCGCAATATCTACTGTATGCTAACAACAAGAATTTATTACCGTTATTATCTATGGGGTTCCTGGTGTAATTATTTTAGTCTCTGTGTTTTTCTCCTTACTTTTTTTATCACTTACTGTACATATTTCACCTAAACACAGATTTATCACATTTATGACACACATCTCTCATTTTTAACTATTTTTCTATCTATTTCTTTGTTAATATTTTACCTAGTTTTCATTGTGTTTAATATTATGGCTTAATGGACTGATATGCAATTTCTATACCTTGAATCCAACACAGTGAAAGAGCAGGTTATTATTATTTTTTTTTATTTCAGATAGTTCAAGTTCATATTTATGGTATGGATAGTTCCAAAGTGAATGATTTTAATGCTACTTAGAATAAATTTGATAAAATTTGAATATCTTTTTTTAGAATGTGCCCCCCCTGCTGCCTCCTACTAGGCACTTTCAATTTCTCCTGTGTTCATAAACTTAATTGCTCATGAAAGCACCTCTAATACTAATTTCTGCACATTAGTTACTTGGACAGGCTTTTTTTAATATGCTATTGGTACAGTACCTTAATTTAACCAATTTCATTTTTTTTCCTGCCCTCTACTCCCCCTTTCTCCATCTCCCCACCCTTCTTTTACCATATCAAAGGTATGGATTCCACATGGATTGGTTTACTATCAGGGTGAACAGAAGAAGAAAGCAAATCAGGAAAAAAACGACTAGGGGTAATGTAATAGGGTGTGAGAATCAGAAAGTTAGAGATTTTGGGAGATTTCTCCTGCTTTTAAAGTGCCAATCATTTTCATGGCAAAACCAGGTTGATTTTGCCATGTAAATGATTACCACTTAAAAACAAACAAACAGGAGAAGTGTCTCAAAATATCTCACTTTCTGATTCTCACACCCTATTACATTCCCCTCCTAAAGTCAGCTCCCACCTTCTCTGTTTCTCCTTCCTCTGTGATAGTAGACACACTTCTGGTGGAAGCCTCTTCCAGGTTCCAGTTAGCAATAGACATGTTTCAATAATAAATATATTTTTCAATAGACCAGTAACTGGTATAAAATCCAGTTTAAAAAAAAAATCATCCAACTTTTTCCTATTTATAGTATAGATAATATTGTTCCTACAGTTGAAGATCCTCTCAGAAATCTAAAAATTATTTTTTGTTAAATAACTATCAGTTTACATGGTGCTTAATTTTACAAGTAGATCAGAAACATCTGTAAGCACAATGGTAAAGTGTGGTTATCCACAAAGAATTTAAAAGTACTGTATTACACACCTCTGTCAAATTTTGTAAACCAGTTTATTGGTCATTTCCTTTGCTATTAATGTTGTCTTCCAAAAATAACTCATTTATATTGTGCCATAAAAAAGGGTGATTAGAGATGAACAAGAATGGAGTCAAAGTCAAACAAAAAATTAATTTAATTATATATTTACAGTGTATTACAACAATATGTACTCCAGGGGAAAGGGGCAAATTCAATGCATCCATGATCGATTCTTCAATTTTTTTTCCAAAGGCTAATCCTAAAATGTTGTGACCAGAGGTTATTTTTTTATTTTATTTTTTTTCATTTCTTTTTAAAATACAGTGTTCCTAGCATGTTCAGTCAATTGAGTGGATACTGTTCTCAAAGTCTTAAGCAGCTGGATTGGGTAACATTTCTAGCTTTCTAGTTTTTAAAAGACTTGGCTTTGCTAGGTTTCCATATCAATTGCCCTTTTCAACAGTATCTCTGCTGCTTGGAATAAAAGCGACACAGTCAGCATTGAAATGCTAAAGTGGTAAAAACCGTTGTTAGTAATAAAACACCTTGTTAGCACACGAAAAAGCATACATGACACTTAAAATGACCTTAGCACCTCACTTAAAATAAAAATGTGTGTTTAAAAATAAATAATTTTCTATCTTTGCTCGGTAAAGGCATAACAACAGTATTCACATGTCATTTCATATAATAATTGTAATATAGAGCTGGAATAAAGCTGGGTACACATTAGACGATATGGCTGTCGGAAGATGGAATTATCAATGTAACGATACATCGGCCGCCCCATGAATACTGAATGATATAGTGCACAAGCATGTGATATATTGTTCATCGTCAACATCAAGAAACATTGTGTCCCTGACAAAATCTTCAGATCTGCCTGCATTGCAGGCAGATCAGAAGATGTGATGAATGATGCGTGGGCGCGTGCAATAGTGTGTACACACTGGTTGATTTGAGCAATACAGTATGTTGGTCCAACCCAGCTTAAAAGTAAATAAGACCCTAGGCAACGTGCTGAATTGGTACCCATTCCCACCCAAAAAATACAAAAAAAAAATTGACAGTAACTTGAAAAGGGTTAAGATATTCTGACCTGTCATTGCCCAAGAGGCACTAGGCTGCAGCATAGGTCGCATAACGTATGATCTGGCTATTCTATAATGCCCGTAGAATCTGTCTCATTGCTCTAATTTATGCAGCATCTCACTTTCAATCTTGCAGTTTACTGACATAAAGCTGAAGAATATTAAAATGAAACAGTAGAAATATGGCTAAGATATAAAATTTGCATAATCAGATGAGGTTCAAAGAGGTTATTCTACATAGGAATTACTGATACACATCAGTGCAAACAAAATAAAATAATTTACATTAGCTAAAATTAATAAACTATAGTTTTACAAGATCAAAGAGCAATTTGTCTGAAGCCTGAGTTGATTAAGTAATATTTAAAATGGGTTCACCCACTTCAAAGTAAGTATTACAATAAGCAAACCATTCTACCGTAAGTAAAGCCATGAATTCAGCAACCATTGCTATTTATAAATCTTCCAGACTCAACCAGTGAGTTAATTGCGAGAGTCAGTTTCAATGCATCTAATTGAAGCTACAGGAGAGCATCATTAATTATATAATATTAAATCCATTGAACCAATTTAATAAGTAACAAAAAGACTGTCTTCAAGCTGGGAATAAAAATGGCACTTCAAATTATCCTAGAATAATGAGCAACGTTAACTAAAAATTCCCATGGCTGATATTACATTTGGCCTTTTTATTATTATTATTTGTATTATTATAGTATTGTTATTATTATTATTCATTTACATTACATTGTTCCTATTAAATTTATCTTGCTTTCTATGCAATTTTGTTCAGGTAACAGATTTTACTAATATACATAAGAGTTAATTTATTTGAAAGAAGAACAATCCTAAAAATCAAATTAACTATGGTCATAATAGTACCTAAGCGGAGTAATTTTCTATTTGTCAAGTGTTAATGCTTGGATTGTTATTTTCTCACACTTTACACTGTACATTATGTCACAACTTATCATCTGTTCCACTAGGCATAGTAGGTGACAGTACTATATGCAAGATTAAGTATATAAATGGTTTATATTGGGCATGCTTACTTAGAACTTTGTTTTCTGGTGTTTATTCTCCTGACCAATTAATACATAGCAGCATTTCAGTTTGTAAAGAGACTTAGGGGGCCTATTTACAAAGAGCCAGTTTGTAAAACTCTGAGCTTCTGATAATGTTTATGCCTGATACCTAAAAGGGCAATGTTTTTATTAGCCATGTCTTGCTAGTAACAGCATTTCCTTTTACACATCGGACATAAACGAAAAAAGAAGCACTGGGTTTAATAACTCAACACACTTCATAAACCCATTAAAGGGAGATACATTTAAGATGTGTTTGTTTGTTTTTTTTTACTTATAATTTTTAATCCCACATGCAGTGATTTGCACAGTCCAAATTAAACATTTTTTTTTTTAACTATTGGCAGCCAAAAGGTAAACATGGAGATAAGGTAGACAGGTAAAATACACAGTCAACATTCCAATGGGTCAAAACATAAACACAGTGTCGAAGTCGAAAATATTATACCCACATGCATCATGTGCAAACACCACACAGAGTGGCCTCCGTGCGTGTGCTTGTTCTGCCGTGTGTGCGAAAGCCCACAGGTTGAGTATATTGGCTCACGAAGTCCTGCGTATTAACGTGTGGTTTGAGTAAATACGGTAGCATACGCATTCGCATGGAAAATCCACAAAGACAGATCTGATATTTAATCCACATGGTGCATAATTTACACATAGCCTACACGCACCACACCAGCAAGTTACTTTTGCTTTGGAAGTATAACGACAGAGGGATTCAACTTTACAGGATATGAGGGGACAGAATTAGGTTAGGATGAGGTGTTTGGTATCCAGCTGTACAGTATTTCAAGGGCAATATTCAGATGGCAGTTTGCAGAAAGTAGCATGCTCCTGCGCATAGATATGTGCAGGAATATATTATTAATATCACACTGTATTTACTGTACTCTTGATATTTGGCGGGAACGCAGTGGAGGACACCTGCAAGTGCACCTGGACCAGGCATCGCCCACCTATTCAAACCGACCTATGACCCCTCATGTACTGTAAATGACCAGCCATTTGACCTTTGAAAGAAGAGATTACAGTTTCCTTTGTTTCATGCTTTGGACTATTGTATAGAAACCAAGCCTCCTGGCCGGCATCAGTATATTCTCTGAAGGTCATCTTTCCAGATTGACTGAGGACCGGATCCGGGTGGCGCAGTCGAACAAACGTATGTATCCATTGGTTGTTGCCTTTTCTCTTGTGTTGTTGTATTTCTCTGTGAACCCCCTTTTAAGTAAATATTTGTTGCTGCATTGGACCACAACATAACATATACAATTGGTGTAGCATTCCTTTCCTGTTAGGGGTTAAAGTGTATTCGGCCGCATGTGTAGCTACTTTGTGCTTACAACATGACGGCGTGCTTACACAATGTGTACGCATTTCATAGAGGTTTAAGACACACGCTTAGAGGTTGCAGCAGCCTGAACATTTCTGTATTAAGGTAGTGTTTTTTCTTCCTGTAAGTTAAACGAACTTAACAATAGTCAAAATGTCGTCATCAAAATATCGACATTAAAAATACCATAATGTATTAGGAACTAGCAGTGGTGTAGCTAATCCCAATCAAAATGGTGATAATCCCCATTATGGTAGCACTAATCCATGTCATGGTACCGTTAGTCCCTTTGTTAGTTGCGTTAAATTAATGACAAGCAAAGCATGCAGAACTGCCAGTATGTATACTGAAGATTAAACTAGATATGTGTGCCAAATACAGGGTTTTGTTTTTGAATCTGTATTAACTTTGTGGTTTGGTTTTTGTTTTGGATCTGTATTTTTTCAAAAATGATGAAAAAACTGCTAAAATCACATTATTTGTGACTTTATTTTGGTCCTACAGTATTTTCAACCTCAATAACATTAATTTCCAGTCAGTTTTGACCATCTCACAGCTCACAATATTGTTTTAATCTAGTTTAAGCAAAAGGCTGCAGCAAGCTAGCTGGTTACTAAGCGACAGAGCAGCATCACAAACAATGGCAGTCTATAGCAGACTCTACCAAATTTGTCCTTGGGCCATACCATCCTCTTATGTTGGCTATTAAAACAGATATGCACAATTTAACAAACCAAATACTTCAGTGACAGGGACATTCCCCCTCCTTTCCTAATGGCATGGGTTGTTCTGTAGCTTTGGATGACTTGTCGCAGTTCCTCAATCCGCTAATGCAGGGCTGGCCAAACCGGTCAACAATTTATGTTTTCCAGGCCTCCTGGAGACCTGTAGAACTGTCAGTTAGGAATGAATGCAGCACATCTTAATTAGTAATGACTACACCTGTGCACTAGCCAGGTGGTCTGGAAAATGTGAACTGTTGGTAGATCTCGAGGACCGGTTTGGCCAGCTCTGCACTAAAGCATATAAAGAGTAAAATTTCATCTTGTTACCATCTCTTGCTTCAGTTGGCGGCAAGGCAAATTGAACTGTTTTTGCAGGTGTTTCTGAATGCCTAAAATGTCCTAAGATTTTTCGAGCCACAGACAGCATCTTCTGCATGCCCTTGTCATTTCTTAAAATACTCGATACAACCAAGTTTATTGTGTGAGTAAAACATGGAATTCACCCAGCTGTAATAGTTTCAAAAATTTTGTGGCATTATGAGAAATCACAAATCCTGAGGAGAGTCCAAGTAGGGTAGGCCATTATGCTATAATATCCCTTATAACAATTATTTTTGAGTCGTATGCCTCTTAGTGAAGCTGGTAATACAGAGAGTAGCCTGCCTCTGAATGAGCAGCCATTGTTTGTTATATACTGCTGCTGCTGAAGGCGTTTCATCCACCCAGTGGGCTGTCACAGTCATTAAGTCTTTAGTTTGCCCATTTCTGCTTGCCCTCATCTGTGATTAAGTGGACAGTGGTTAAAAGTGCATTTTGTAGGCCAATAATTCATTTTTTTTTTACATCCTGGTACATGCAATGAATTGCTTTTCGGGCAAAATAGAACTGAGATAAAAATTTGGTAGTGGGGACACAGTACTTCAATTAACTGTCTAAAACCTCCTGCATTAATGGCATATATTAGATGCATATCTAATACTAGCATAGACACCATGGTGTCAGTAATCTTACCTGCAATTGGGTGACAGCTATCATAGTTGCTTGCTTAACAGTCATTTGTTTGAAACCATGAGTAGTCTTCTTGGTCTTCTTCTTGGATGAAGATCCACCCCCAGCAGGCCTGACACACAAGGATTCTTCTGAGGAATACTGTTAGGGAGGAGTCACCTAGCCTTATCAAATTGGGTGCAGGACTACCTCTCATCACTAGTGAGGATATTGATGATGAAGGTGTTGGTGGGGGAGACTGCATGTGCTGGGATCTAGCTAATAGAATAGAGATAGTTGATGATGGAATGATTGTTATTTTTTTTGCATAAGTTTATAATTTCTCAAAAACTATCCATGAACTTGCAGCAACTTATGTAACAATGTGGAGGTCACTAGATGGTTAAGGTCCCTACCTCTACTTCCTGTGGCTTTACAAATGCTACTGATGGCTATACAAGTGTTGTGAGGAATTGGGTAAAAATATTTCCACACATAAGAAGTCATGGGCAAGGACTGCTCCCATTTTGAGCTACACTTGTTTCATCTGCTCCTGATAAGAAAAGAGCATTAACAGAGAGATCCAGATATGCTGGCTTGTTTCCCATATACAGCAGACCTATCAGATGTTATACTAATATACATCTGTCTCTTCTGCTCTTGAGATAAAATTAACAGTTTCACTCACAGGCTGTAGAAAAATACAGCATACATAGCATGTACTAAAAGAGTTACTGTTCCTCTATAGCAGGGGTGCTTTATCTAAGAAGGGCCATTTGGATATTTATATAATCCTTCGGGGGCCATTCAAAAATTATCAACTTAAAAATTAGCCTGCCCCCCAGTAGATATGCCCCCAGTAGATATGCCCCTTAGTGGTACTGTGTACTCACGCAAAAAAA
This sequence comes from Pseudophryne corroboree, assembly GCF_028390025.1. Lineage (NCBI taxonomy): Eukaryota > Metazoa > Chordata > Amphibia > Anura > Myobatrachidae > Pseudophryne > Pseudophryne corroboree. The sequence goes on along the minus strand of NC_086445.1, from coordinate 736,430,090 downwards.
TGGGTGTAGCCAATTAAAATGGGACATGATGCACATATGCCCATAATAGTGCAGTGCCAGATACATATTACCTCACAGTGCCAGATACGCATTGCCCCACAGTGCCAGATACACATTGCCCCACACATGCCCCCCACTCCACTGTGCTGCTCACCGCTGCAGCTGTGTGTATCAGGGAAGGAGAGCGCAGTGTGCACCTCTCATGCCCCTTAGTGCTCAGTCCAGCGGCGGCGTGTCTCAGCTCTCAGGGGCCAGGCAGGGAGGAGTGCATAGCTACAGTATGTCGGGTGGCTGCGTGTAGGACCTCAAACCAGCCCCCTGCTCATGAGCAAATCAGAGCTCGCAGACCAGCAGAGAAGGCTCCTGATTGGCTGCCGGTCCGCAAGCTCTGATTGGCTCATGAACCAGCTGCTGGTTTGAGGTCCTACACGCTGCTGCTGCCAGACATAGCTGCCTCCCTGCCTTGATAGCTGATACATGTCGCCACCGGACTGAGCACAAAGGGGTAGGTGAGGTACACGCTGCGCTCTCCTCCCTGACACATACCAGTGGGCCGGAACAAGTGGCTTTGCGGGCCTTATATGGCCCGCGGGCCTGAGGTTCCCCACCCCTGCGCTATAGTTATAAGCTTGAAACTGAAAAATAGCTGGAACCTTATGTAACTAAGGATATTAATACCTATTACAAGTGTTTTGTTACACAGGGACCAATTTTTATTTATTTATATACCTTAATCTGCAAAAATATCATTCACCACAATCGTGTACACAGATAAAAGGGCTTAATTGATAAGAAATTAACACTGTAAGTAATTTATTTATACAGTTATAGAAACATAGAATTTGACATGAGATAATAACCACTTGGCCTATCCAGTTTGCCCATAACAACACACATATTAACACACTAGGGTTAATTTTTTTTAGCCAATTAACCTAACAGTATATTTTTGGAGTGTGGGAGGAAATAGGAGGATACCTCCACAAGTATGGGAAGAATATACAAACTCCTCATAGTTAGGACCGTGGTGGGAATAAAACCCACAACCTCAGTGCTGTGAGGCCGTAAGGCTAACCATAACACCATCCTTCCTGCCAATTGCATACGCACATTTGTACATTATGATATTAAATGTGTAAGAATAATTGTGTTTATTAATGTCATTAAGCAGTATATTGTGAACATCTCTTTCTAACTAATTTTTAATATACAGTATATCAAATAAAAGTAAATAAGTAAGTAGAGATGAGCGGGTTCGGTTCTCAGAGAACCGAACCCTACCGAACTTCACGTCTCGAGCCCGGATTCCGAGTCAGGCTCGGGTTTTCCCGCCTGACTCAGAAACCCAAACTCTGCAAAATGTCATCATCCCGCTGTCGGATCCTCGCGGGATTTTGATTCCATATAAGGCCATTTTCACTCCAGTCTCAGAGAGTGTAGTGAGAGGACGTGTCTCCGTCCTCCAGTGTCTGTGTGGGGGTGGGAAAATGGAGTAGCAAGTCTTGTGCTGTGTTGTGCTGCTCAGTCCAGTGTAGTCAGTGTATTGTGCTGCATCAGTCCAGCCAGTCACAGTGTTGGTGTCCTTTCCTGCCAGTGTAGCTGTATAAAGTGGTGCTGTGTTGTGCTGATCAGTCCAGTGTAGTCAGTGTATTGTGCTGCATCAGTTAAGCCAGTCACAGTTTTGGTGTTCTATGCTGCCATATATTCAATGTAGCTGTATAAAGTGTTGTGTTGTGCTGCATCAGACCAGTGGTAGTATCCTGTCTCATCAGTCATTTCAGTGACGATATACGCTGCTGCTATATGTCCACTGCTGCCGTATAATAATAATAACAACCACAAGTCTCTTACAGTATTGTCGTGTTGAGGATAAAATAGGGAAAGATCAAGAAGAACCACTTCCTCCTAGTGCTGAAGCTGCTGCCACTAGCCATGACATAGACGATGACATGCCATCAATGTTGTCTGCCAAGGCCGATGCCCAATGTGATAGTAGAGGGCATGTAAAATCCAAAAAGCCAAAGTTCAGTAAAAAGAACCAAAACAAAAGAAATTTAAATCATCTGAAGAGAAAAGTAAACTTGCCAATATGCCATTTACAACACGGAGTGGCAAGGAAAGGCTGAGGCCCTGGCCTATGTTCATGGCTAGTGGTTCAGCTTCACATGAAGATGGAAGCCCTCATCCTCCCGCTAGAAAAATTAAAAGAGTTAAGCTGGAAAGAGCACAGAAAAGAACTGTGCGTTCTGAGATGGTATCACAAATCTCCAAGGAGAGTCCAAGTGTGTCGGTGGTTGCGATACCTGACCTTCCCAACACTGGACGGGAAGAGGTGGCTCCTTCCACCATTTGCACGCCCCCTGCAAGTGCTGGAAGGAGCACCCACAGTCCAGTTCCTGATATTCAAATTGAATATGTCACTGTTGAAGTACACCAGGATGAGGATATGGGTGTTGCTGGCGCAGAGGAGGAAGTTGATGATGAGGATTCTGATGGTGATGTGGTTTGTTTAAGTCAGGCACCGGGGGAGACACCTGTTGTCCTTGGGACAAAGAAGCCCATTGTGATGCCTTGGGCAAACTACCAAAAAAGCCACCTCTTCGGTGTGGAATTATTTATCCACAAATCCGGACAACAGGTGTCAAGCCATCTGTTGCCTCTGTCAATCTGTAATAAGTAGGGGTAAGGATGTTAACCACCTAGGAACATCCTCCCTTATACGTCACCTGCTGCGCATTCATCAGAAGTCAGTGTCAGGTTGTGAAACTTTGGGTAAGAGTGTAAGCAGTCCACTGACACCTAAATCCATTCTTCCTCTTCTACCCATGCTCCTACAAGCCACAACACCAACTCCCTCAACGTCAATTTCCTCCTTAGTCAGGCACGTCCGTAGTCCTGCAGGCCATGTCAATGGTAAGACTGAGGAGTCCTCTCCTAACCGGGATTCCTCCGTAGGATCCTTAAATGGTATGCCTGCTGTTGCAGCCACTGCTGTTGTTGATGCTGGGAGTCGATCGTCATCCCAGAGGGGAAGTCGGAAGACCACTTGTACTACTTCCAGTAAGCAATTGACTGTCCAACAGTCCTTTGTGGGGAAGATGAAATATGACAGCAGTCATCCTTTTGCAAACCAGATAACTGAGGCCTTGACAGCTATGTTGGTGTTAGACGTGCATCCGGTATCCACCATTAGTTCAATGGGACTTAGAGAATTGTTTGAGGTACTGTGTCCCCGGTATCAAATCCCATCTAGGTTCCACTTCTCTAGGCAGGCGATTCCGAGAATGTACACAGACGTGAGAAAAAGAGTCACCAGTGTCCTATAAAATGCGGTTGTATCTAGTGTCCACTTAACCACGGACATGTGGACAAGTGGAACAGGGCAGACTAAGGACTATATGACTGTAACAGCCTACTGGGTAGATGTATGGCCTCCCACAGCAACAACAGCAGCGGAACCAGTAGCAGCATCTCGCAAATGCCAACTCGTTCCTAGGCAGGCTACGCTATGTATCACTGCTTTCCTTAAGAGGCACAAAGCTGACAACCTCTTATGGAAATTTAGGAACATCATCGCAGAATGGCTTACCCCAATTGGACTCTCCTGGGGATTCGTGATATCGGACAATGCCACCAATATTGTGCGTGCATTACATCTGGGCAAATTTCAGCATGTCCCATGTTTTGCACATACAATTAATTTGGTAGTGCAGATTTTTTTGAAAAATTACAATGGTGTGCAGGAGATGCTGTCGGTGGCCCAAAAAATTGCGGGCCACTTTCGGCATTCTGCCACTGCGTGCCGAAGACTGGAGCACCAGCAAACATTCCTGAACCTGCCCCGCCATCAACTGAAGCAAGAGGTTGTAACGAGATGGAATTCAACACTCTATATGCTTCAGAGGATGGAGGAGCAGCAAAAGGCCATTCAAGCCTATACATCCACCTACAATATAGGCAAAGGAAGGGTAATGCACCTGACTCAAGCGCAGTGGAGAATTATTTCGGTCTTGTGCAAGGTTCACCAACCCTTCGAACTTGCCACACGTGAAGTCAGTCCAGACACTGCAAGCTTGAGTCAGGTCATTCCCCTCATCAGGCTTTTGCAGAAGCAGCTGGATAAATTGAAGGAGGAGCTAAGATGAAGCAATTCCGCAAAGTATGTGAGACTTGTGGATGGAGCCCTTCATTCACCTTGCCAGGATACAAGGGTGGTCAATCTGTTGAAATCAGAGCACTACGTTTTGGCCACTGTGCTCGATCCTAGGTTTAAAGCCTACGTTGTATCTCTCTTTCCAGCAGACACAAGTGTGCAGAGGTGCAAAGACCTGCTGGTTAGTAAATTGTCAACTCAAGTGGAACGTGACCCGTCAACAGCTCCTCCTTCAATTTATCCCGCCACTGGGGCTGCAAGGAAAAGGATAAGATTTCCTAGCCCACCGCTGGCAGTGATGCAGGGCAGTCCGGAGCGAAAGCTGACATCTGGTCCAGACTGAAGGACCTGCCAACGATTACTGACATGTCTACTGTCACTGCATATGATTCTGTCACCATTGAAAGAATGTGGAGGATTATATGAGTGACAGCATCCAAGTAGGCATGTCAGACAGTCCGTACGTATACTGGCAGGAAAAAATAAGAATTTACTTACCGATAATTCTATTTCTCGTAGTCCGTAGTGGATGCTGGGAACTCCGTAAGGACCATGGGGAATAGCGGCTCCGCAGGAGACTGGGCACAAAAGTAAAAGCTTTCTGACTAGCTGGTGTGCACTGGCTCCTCCCCCTATGACCCTCCTCCAAGCCTCAGTTAGGATACGGTGCCCGGACGAGCGTACATAATAAGGAAGGATCTTGAATCCCGGGTAAGACTCATACCAGCCACACCAATCACACCGTACAACTTGTGATCTGAACCCAGTTAACAGTATGATAAACGTAGGAGCCTCTGAAAAGATGGCTCACAACAAAAAACAACCCGATTTTTGTAACAATAACTATATACAAGTATTGCAGACAATCCGCACTTGGGATGGGCGCCCAGCATCCACTACGGACTACGAGAAATAGAATTATCGGTAAGTAAATTCTTATTTTCTCTGACGTCCTAGTGGATGCTGGGAACTCCGTAAGGACCATGGGGATTATACCAAAGCTCCCAAACGGGCGGGAGAGTGCGGATGACTCTGCAGCACCGAATGAGAGAACTCCAGGTCCTCCTCAGCCAGGGTATCAAATTTGTAAAATTTAGCAAACGTGTCTGCCCCTGACCAAGTAGCTGCTCGGCAAAATTGTAAAGCCGAGACCCCTCGGGCAACCGCCCAAGATGAGCCCACTTTCCTTGTGGAATGGGCTTTTACAGATTTTGGCTGTGGCAGGCCTACCACAGAATGTGCAAGCTGAATTGTACTACAAATCCAACGAGCAATCGTCTGCTTAGAAGCAGGAGCACCCAGCTTGTTGGGCGCATACAGGATAAACAGCGAGTCAGATTTTCTGACTCCAGCCGTCCTGGAAACATATATTTTCAGGGCCCGGACTACGTCCAGCAACTTGGAGTCCTCCAAGTCCCTAGTAGCCGCAGGCACCACAATAGGCTGGTTCATGTGAAACGCTGAAACCACCTTAGGGAGAAATTGAGGGCGAGTCCTCAGTTCTGCCCTGTCTGAATGAAAAATTAGGTAAGGGCTTTTATATGACAAAGCCGCCAATTCTGAGACACGCCTGGCTGAAGCCAGGGCTAACAGCATGACCACTTTCCATGTGAGATATTTCAATTCCACAGTGGTGAGTGGTTCAAACCAATGTGATTTTAGGAGACTCAACACTACATTGAGATCCCAAGGTGCCACTGGAGGCACAAAAGGAGGCTGTATATGCAGTACCCCTTTGACAAACGTCTGAACTTCAGGCACTGAAGCCAGTTCTTTTTGGAAGAAGATCGACAGGGCCGAAATTTGAACCTTAATGGACCCTAATTTTAGGCCCATAGATAGTCCTGTTTGCAGGAAATGCAGGAAACGACCCAGTTGAAATTCCTCTGTAGGGGCCTTCTTGGCCTCACACCACGCAACATATTTTCGCCAAATGCGGTGATAATGTTTTGCGGTTACATCCTTCCTGGCCTTGACCAGGGTAGGGATGACTTCATCTGGAATGCCTTTTTCCTTCAGGATCCGGCGTTCAACCTCCATGCCGTCAAACGCAGCCGCGGTAAGTCTTGGAACAGACAAGGTCCCTGCTGGAGCAGGTCCTTCCTTAGAGGTAGAGGCCACGGGTCCTCTGTGAGCATCTCTTGAAGTTCCGGGTACCAAGTCCTTCTTGGCCAATCCGGAGCCACGAGTATAGTTCTTACTCCTCTCCGTCTTATAATTCTCAATACCTTGGGTATGAGAGGCAGAGGAGGGAACACATACACTGACTGGTACACCCACGGTGTTACCAGAGCGTCCACAGCTATTGCCTGAGGGTCCCTTGACCTGGCGCAATACCTGTCTAGTTTTTTGTTGAGGCGGGACGCCATCATGTCCACCTTTGGTTTTTCCCAACGGTTTACAATCATGTGGAAGACTTCTGGATGAAGTCCCCACTCTCCCGGGTGGAGATTGTGTCTGCTGAGGAAGTCTGCTTCCCAGTTGTCCACTCCCGGAATGAACACTGCTGACAGTGCTATCACATGATTTTCCGCCCAGCGAAGAATCCTTGCAGCTTCTGCCATTGCCCTCCTGCTTCTTGTGCCGCCCTGTCTGTTTACGTGGGCGACTGCCGTGATGTTGTCCGATTGGATCAATACCGACTGACCCTGAAGCAGAGGCCTTGCTTGGCTTAGGGCATTGTAAATTGCCCTTAGTTCCAGGATATTTATGTGAAGAGACGTTTCCATGCTTGACCACAAGCCCTGGAAATTTCTTCCCTGTGTGACTGCTCCCCAGCCTCTCAGGCTGGCATCCGTGGTCACCAGAATCCAGTCCTGAATGCCGAATCTGCGGCCCTCTAGAAGATGAGCACTCTGCAACCACCACAGGAGAGACACCCTTGTCCTTGGAGATAGGGTTATCCTCTGATGCATCTGAAGATGCGATCCGGACCATTTGTCCAGCAGATCCCACTGAAAAGTTCTTGCATGGAATCTTCCGAATGGAATCGCTTCGTAAGAAGCCACCATCTTTCCCAGGACCCTTGTGCATTGATGCACTGACACTTGTCCTGGTTTCAGGAGGTTCCTGACTAGCTCGGATAACTCCCTTGCCTTCTCCTCCGGGAGAAACACCTTTTTCTGGACTGTGTCCAGAATCATCCCTAGGAACAGTAGACGTGTTGTTGGAATCAGCTGCGATTTTGGAATATTTAGAATCCACCCGTGCTGACGTAGCACCACCTGAGATAGTGCTACTCCGACCTCCAACTGTTCCCTGGATCTTGCCCTTATCAGGAGATCGTCCAAGTAAGGGATAATTAAGACGCCTTTTCTTCGAAGAAGAATCATCATTTCGGCCATTACCTTGGTAAAGACCTGTGGTGCCGTGGACAATCCAAACGGCAGCGTCTGAAACTGATAATGACAGTTCTGTACCACAAACCTGAGGTACCCTTGGTGAGAAGGGTAGATTGGGACATGGAGATAAGCATCTTTGATGTCCAGAGACACCATATAGTCCCCTTCTTCCAGGTTCGCTATCACTGCTCTGAGTGATTCCATCTTGAATTTGAACCTTTTTATGTAAGTGTTCAATGATTTCAGATTTAAAATCGGTCTCACCGAGCCGTCCGGCTTCGGTACCACAAACAGCGTGGAATAATACCCCTTTCCCTGTTGTAGGAGGGGTACCTTGATTATCACCTGCTGGGAATACAGCTTGTGAATAGCTTCCAATACTGCCTCCCTGTCGGAGGGAGATGTTGGTAGAGCAGACTTCAGGAACCGGCGAGGGGGAGACGTCTCAAATTCCAATTTGTACCACTGTGATACTACCTGCAGGATCCAGGGGTCCACTTGCGAGTGAGCCCACTGCGCGTTGAAATTTTTGAGACGGGCCCCCACCGTGCCTGAGTCCGCTTGTAAAGCCCCAGCGTCATGCTGAAGACTTGGCAGAAGCGGGGGAGGGCTTCTGATCCTGGGAAGAGGCTGCCTGCTGCAGTCTTTTTCCCCTTCCTCTGCCCCGGGGCAGAAATGAGTGGCCTTTTGCCCGCTTGCCCTTATGGGGACGAAAGGACTGAGTTTGAAAAGACGGTGTCTTTTTCTGCTGAGAGGTGACCTGGGGTAAAAAGGTGGATTTCCCAGCCGTCGCCGTGGCCACCAGGTCTGACAGACCGATCCCAAATAACTCCTCCCCTTTATACGGCAAAACTTCCATATGCCGTTTGGAATCCGCATCACCTGACCACTGTCGTGTCCATAAACTTCTTCTGGCAGAAATGGACAACGCACTTACTCTTGATGCCAGGGTGCAAATATCCCTCTGTGCATCTCGCATATATAGTAATGCATCCTTTAAATGCTCTATAGTCAATAATATACTGTCCCTATCCAGGGTATCAATATTTTCAGTCAGGGAATCCGACCAAGCCACTCCAGCGCTGCACATCCAGGCTGAGGCGATTGCTGGTCGTAGTATAACACCAGTATGTGTGTATATACCTTTTAGGATATTTTCCAGCTTTCTATCAGCTGGTTCCTTGAGGGCGGCCGTATCAGGAGATGGTAACGCCACTTGTTTTGATAAGCGTGTGAGCGCCTTATCTACCCTAGGGGGTGTTTCCCAACGCGCCCTAACCTCTGGCGGGAAAGGGTATAATGCCAATAATTTATTAGAAATCAGCAGTTTTTTATCGGGGGAAACCCACGCTTTGTCACACACCTCATTTAATTCATCTGATTCAGGAAAAACTATGGGTAGTTTTTTCACACCCCACATAATACCCCTTTTTGTGGTACTTGTAGTATCAGAAATGTTCAAAGCCTCCTTCATTGCCGTGATCATGTAACGTGTGGCCCTACTGGACATTACGTTTGTCTCGTCACCGTCGACACTGGAGTCAGTATCCGTGTCTGGGTCTGTGTCGACCATCTGAGGTAACGGGCGCTTTAGAGCCCCTGACGGTGTTTGAGACGCCTGGACAGGCACTAACTGATTTGCCGGCTGTCTCATGTCGTCAACAGTTTTTTGCAAAGTGCTGACACTGTCACGTAATTCCTTCCATACTACCATCCAGTCAGGTGTCGACTCCCTAGGGGGTGACATCACTATTACAGGCAATTGCTCCGCCTCCACATCATTTTCCTCCTCATACATGTCGACACAATCGTACCGACACACAGCACACACACAGGGAATGCTCTGATAGAGGACAGGACCCCACGAGCCCTTTGGGGAGACAGAGGGAGAGTTTGCCAGCACACACCAGAGCGCTATATATATGCAGGGATAACCTTATATAAGTGTTTCTCCCTTCTATAGCTGCTGTATATGTATTTTCTGCCAATTAGTGCCCCCCCTCTCTTGTTTTACCCTGATTCTGTAGCAGGACTGCAGGGGAGAGTCAGGGAGCCGTCTTTCCAGCGGAGCTGTGAGGGAAAATGGTGCTTGTGTGCTGAGGAGATAGGCTCCGCCCCCTTTTCGGCGGCCTTTTCTCACGCTTTTTTTAGGAAAACTGGCAGGGGTTAATTGCATCCATATAGCCCAGGAGCTATATGTGATGCATTTCTTTAGCCATATAAGGTTTAAAACATGTTTTATTGCGTCTCAGGGCGCTCCCCCCCAGCGCCCTGCACCCTCAGTGACCGGAGTGTGAAGTGTGCTGAGAGCAATGGCGCACAGCTGCAGTGCTGTGCGCTACCTTATTGAAGACAGGAACGTCTTCTGCCGCCGATTTTTCCGGACCTCTTCGCTCTTCTGGCTCTGTAAGGGGGCCGGCGGCGCGGCTCCGGGACCCATCCAGGCTGAACCTGTGATCGTCCCTCTGGAGCTAATGTCCAGTAGCCAAGAAGCCCAATCCACTCTGCATGCAGGTGAGTTCGCTTCTTCTCCCCTTAGTCCCACGATGCAGTGAGCCTGTTGCCAGCAGGTCTCACTGAAAGTAAAAAAAAAACCTATTTAAAACTTTTACTCTAAGCAGCTCTGGAGAGCTACCTAGCATGCACCCTTCTCGGCCGGGCACAAAAATCTAACTGAGGCTTGGAGGAGGGTCATAGGGGGAGGAGCCAGTGCACACCAGTTAGTCAGAAAGCTTTTACTTTTGTGCCCAGTCTCCTGCGGAGCCGCTATTCCCCATGGTCCTTACGGAGTTCCCAGCATCCACTAGGACGTCAGAGAAAGAGGCAATTTGGAGGCCCTTGCACAAACTGGCTTTATTTTACCTAAGTTGCCCCCCCTCCAGTGTGTACTCCGAAAGAGCAGAATCAGCACATTCTACTGATGTATCCTAGTCTCATTGGGTTGAGACTAGCACAAAGTTTTGGGGGAAAAATACACAGCAAATGCTTGCAGAGTCTCGCAGGTCCTGTGACCTGGCATGCTGAGAGGGGCTGTTTGACGAGACTGCACCACTGATGTTTGAGAACACATCAGTATCATTAACCAGACCCAAACTGGTCAGCCAAGGGCTTTAACCATTTAACTGACAATTTTTCAAAACTGTTCATAACATTAAAAAAAATGTTTATTTAATGTAGCTTAAAAAGTATTATTTTTAAACATTATATTATGCACATCTGCAGAACATATTGCTTGTCAAAAACTGTGGGACACAATGGGGCAGTGTCCACTAGTGGCATATGATCTAATAATGGCAGTTAAGTGGTTAATCCCTTTCAAAGTCAGGATTGCTTGTGGTGGTGGTGCGTGTGGGGTTAATAGCAAAATAAGAATTAATAATATTATTCTTTATATGCGGACTAAAAGTCCCAGAATACTTGCCTTGGCATGACGGAACGAGCATGAACATTAAGTTCCCACTTGCACCTGTAGTCTTCCAGTAAGGAAAACATTTAAAAGTCAAAATGCAGACACAAACTTAGACCCAGATATGAATTAGCATAATATGGATGCAGGAATATGCTCATAAAGGAAATAGGTAATTTTTTTGACTCTGTCAGCTGTACTGTAAAACTTTAACAAGTACATATTGGAATTAAGAAAAGAATATACTGTAACTTTTACTTACTTATATGGGGACCAGATTGAGCACACAGAAGCAAATAAATAATGATAAGTGAGTCTTACAAAATGTGATTCATGATCAATTTAATGAATCGGATTAAAAATTTCAGAGCTTCAGGAATAGATTTGTTGATTCATGAGTTAAAACAACTTTTTCTACATGAGTTGCAGTTTCAGCTTGTTTTCTCAAACCCCAGAGTCATCTTTCTCTCCCTCTGGTGTGACTAATGCGAATCGGAATAAAAGAGGCTGTTTGTCAGCATTATTTTTCAGCTTTAGCTGTTTAAATTGTCACCCCTTTTGTTTTTACACTTCATACATTATCTTTATAATTTAAATACAGTACCAAGTATTATATTATGTAAGATGCTGCATTAAAAAAGAATGTCAACCACACCTACTGTGATATTTATTTGAGTGAAAAAGAAGTGTGTGTAAAACTAACAGTATATTGTCACAGTTTGTATAAAGTGTATCAAATTAATTTCAGGTATAATGTACTATTTATCTAAGTGATAAAGAGCTGTTTTTTTTTAATAGCCCGGTATATGTTTCAATAAAAATGTAGACTTTTATGCTACAATTAGAATAAAGTATATAAAAAAATAGCGTGGAAACACAGATCATCACATTAACAACATCATCAACATCATCATTGTCATGATGGTTATCATCATCATTTATAACATACTTACCTACTCTCCCGGATTCTGCGGGAGACACCCAGTTTTCGGGTAGTCCCCCGCAGCCCCCGTAAGAGTGGGCACCCCTCCAGCATTCTGCCCATTTCCTACTGAAGTGGGCAGAATAGGGAGAATAACACGGCAAAATCACGGACCCGGCAGAGGGGCGGAGCCTAATAATGCAATTATATGCTACTTACGTCATTTTAGCCCCGTCCCTACTCAAATTTGCCCAATCACAGACTTTTCCTGGTGGGTGGGTGGGGCCTGCTGATTCAATCAGCTTGGCCCCTCCCTCATCACCGCCCACCTGCTTCTCCTCTCCAGGCATCTCCCAGAGAGGAGATCTGAAATATTGGCAAGTATGATTTATAAGGTACCACAACACTTTTCAGTAAACAAATCATATAAAAGCAAATCATACATATAAAAAGAACATACTGTAGAAAAACATGACTGACAGAAAATAACAGAAAATAAGTGTTTGTCAGACAGAGGGAAGGGGCTGCCCTGCTCTTGAGAGCTTGCAATCTAGAGAATGCTCTTTGAATATTGATTGCTCAAAATCATTCCACCTTCTGAACCACTGGCATGAACAAATCCTATGGACATACTATCCTTAAAATAAAATATCTGAATAGCAACTTTCCTGCCATATTATTAAAAAAAAAAAAAAAAATTACAAATCTTGCAAATGTTAGTTGTAAGTTCCAGTGCAGTATATGTTATATGGTAGTATCTGGTACTAAACTAACGCACCTTATGACATTTTAATTGACAAAATTTATACAAAAGTAGTAAACAATCTCTACAATTAAAACACACAATAGGAAAATACCAAATGTGAAAAGCAACTAACGTAGTAAATGCAATACCAATTTATCATATTTGTCAGCCTTAAATAATTTCTAACAATGTTTAAAGAACAGAATTTTTCTTAAATTAATGTGATTTATAATAAGGAAGAAGTCTGCTCTTTAAGGTTTTGCGGGGGCAAAACTAATGCTCGCTAGGGAACTTATGAAAGGAGGAATGATAGAGCCTGCAAAAAAGTGAACTTCTATCAACATAGGGGAACATGAACTAAGGAGTGATAAAAGTGGAGAAGTGAGCCAGTGGAGAAGTGGCCCATGTCAACCAATCAGTTGCTCTGTATACTTTTAAAGTATGCAAATTATAAATGTTACGTCAATGCTGATTGGTTGCCATGGGCAATTTCTCCACTGGCTCACTTCTCCACTTTTATCACTGCTTAGTACATGTCCCCCTTAGACTGTTACTGAATAGTGTGGTTTGCTTCGATACCAGTTCTAAGGTTGTCTGAAATGGGCCATGATGGTGCGGAAAATAGCATTCATTTTGCTCTCACTGTAGTTGGACAGAAGATCAATAGTGGCATGTAATAATGTGCTATTTTCTGGTTGGGTTATGCACATGCAAGCTCAGTACACTAAATAGACGCACACGTACCCTGGAATGCATAAATAGGCTGGTGAGATGCACACGCTGTCCTGCGTGATGTCTACATTCAGTTTTGAGCTGTTCCTATACCTGAATATGTAACTTCCGGTATATTTTCACCTCACAAAACCGTGAGGTGGAACGCACGCACACTTCCGGCACAGCGTCCACTTCCTGTTTCCCGTTCTAGTTAATTTTAAAGCTTTGGGGACACTGGAAAGTATGTAAAAGTGACCAAACTTAAATTAGAATGTCCAGGTCCATTAATAGTACTGAATTCATGGCTGCTAGTTCATATTTGAGATGTTTGTTTTTTTTAATTGAATGTGGCTAAGGAAGTGACATCACTTCCTGTAAATCATTAACAGGGGTATATAAGCCCCTTCAGTTGACCCTCTCTGTATGCCCTGAGGAAGGATCCAGCTGGATTGAAATGCATTGGCCAAATACAGAGGGGACCATCTGCACATTCACCTTTTGACCCTCATTCGATCTACTTAGGTGTTTGGTGAGTGGGCAGTCTGGAACACCTGTCTCCATCTTTTTCCATCTTTACACACCTGTGGTCTTTTTTGTGCTGTGTGGAGTACCTCCATCAAGTTCTATGTGATTTTATGGACTTTTTTTGTTTTTGTCGTGTATTTTTTGAATCTTAATAAATTTGTTACCCCTTTTTAATCGTGGATTGGACAAATAGTTTTTGGGAGGTCATTGAATCTAAAGATACCTTGATGGGAAGGTAGCAGCTCCTTAAATTGTGAGTGGGGTACGCCCATCCTGACATTTCCATTATCATCATTGAAGAGCGGAACTAAAAGATACCTTTACACATCTGTTACCACTTTTTAAAGAGTGAGTCCTGGTATGCACCGGTGTTTTCTAAATTGTTTCGGAGAGATCAATCCACTGGTTAAATGGTGGGATCTTCACATTAAAGATACCTTTATGGGCCCATTCTGGCTATCTGCTGTGTGAGTACGGTACGCCATTTAGGACATTCCACTCTGCACATCATATGACTCATGAACTAAGGGATTATTGAAAAAGATATTTCTGGGACTTATTTCTTGTGGTTGACATACTACACTATATTGTTTTATTTCTGTTCCATGTTTCCTCTAAAATTCTGGTGAAATTAATTAAGAATTACACCTGCTCAAGAGGAGAAGTAATGGTTATCGGTCATCCAATCAGAGGGAAGTATTGTTTTTTAGAGCTTGAAAACCTTGTACACTCTCTTTTTTCTTGTATTACATTGTTGTTTATGAAGTAAGGTGAAACTTCTGGGAGTTGCATTGGGTTCAGCAGCTTTAGCGTCTGATTGTGATATACTGAAATCCATTCCATTGAAGGTTACTCACTCAATATCTGGCCCAGTTAGAGGCACCCATATTTTCAGATACATCAGTAAGTAGGCACAGCTTTATATGGGCCTTAAACCTTGTTCAAGTACTTTATAATAACTGGTGAAGATGACAGTAATGACTGTAACAATGTTTTACTGCAATGACAGAAGTAAACACAGTCACACAACGTGTGTACATCATTCGCTGTACTTAATATGTACATGGGTCCCAATGGTTACCATTGGCAGATGCAAATTGATATTGCATAGAGATCGACGCAATTCTGATACGTATTCCTGGGCAGTGATGGAAGAGTGGCTGGTTTTGGCAGGCATGTCAGGGCCATTCCAGTGTCAAGGACTGCATCAAAAGACAGAGTTTAAATGACACCAGTGTCCAAATTCCATTGGAGTTTCTGAGCAACCATACGGTAGCTCAAAAGTCCAATAGTGTGGCGATGTCTGACTGATGGTGCTACTTTTGGCATCTCAGTAGACATCCATAAGATGTAGCTTCAGACTACATTTGCAGTAGCAGCTGCAACAGTGTCCACCTCTGAAACGGCCCCATAGTTAGGTAAAAAGTACTGTGGTCAGCTGTCACATTAGGGACCAGGCTTAATGCAAACATTTAGTGAGGTGCCAAACACTATGCTCTCACATAAGGGCCCAGTCCATATGCAGATTGTTTTATATATATATATATATATATATATATATATACACACAAATTAGAGATGTGCACCGGAAATTATTCGGGGTTTGTGTTTTGGTTTTGGGTTCGGTTCCGTGGCCGTGTTTTGGGTTCGAACGCGTTTTGGCAAAACCTCACCGAATTTTTTTTGTCGGATTCGGGTGTGTTTTGGATTCGGGTGTTTTTTTCAAAAAACCCTAAAAAACAGCTTAAATCATAGAATTTGGGGGTCATTTTGATCCCAAAGTATTATTAACCTCAATAACCATAATTTCCACTCATTTTCAGTCTATTCTGAACACCTCACACCTCACAATATTATTTTTAGTCCTAAAATTTGCACCGAGGTCGCTGGATGACTAAGCTCAGCGACCCAAGTGGCCGACACAAACACCTGGCCCATCTAGGAGTGGCACTGCAGTGTCACGCAGGATGGCCCTTCCAAAAAACACTCCCCAAACAGCACATGACGCAAAGAAAAAAAGAGGCGCAATGAGGTAGCTGTGTGAGTAAGCTAAGCGACCCTAGTGGCCGACACAAACACCTGGCCCATCTAGGAGTGGCACTGCAGTGTCACGCAGGATGGCCCTTCCAAAAAACACTCCCCAAACAGCACATGACGCAAAGAAAAAAAGTGGCGCAATAAGGTAGCTGTGTGACTAAGCTCAGCGACCCAAGTGGCCGACACAAACACCTGGCCCATCTAGGAGTGGCACTGCAGTATCACGCAGGATGGCCCTTCCAAAAAATAGTCCCCAAACAGCACATAACGCAAAGAAAAATGAAAGAAAAAAGAGGTGCAAGATGGAATTGTCCTTGGGCCCTCCCACCCACCCTTATGTTGTATAAACAGGACATGCACACTTTAACCAACCCATCATTTCAGTGACAGGGTCTGCCACACGACTGTGACTGAAATGACGGGTTGGTTTGGACCCCCACCAAAAAAGAAGCAATTAATCTCTCCTTGCACAAACTGGCTCTACAGAGGCAAGATGTCCACCTCATCATCATCCTCCGATTCATCACCGTGTACATCCCCCTCCTCACAGATTATCAATTCGTCCCCACTGGAATCCACCATCACAGCTCCCTGTGTACTTTGTGGAGGCAATTGCTGCTGGTGAATGTCTCCATGGAGGAATTGATTATAATTCATTTTAATGAACATCATCTTCTCCACATTTTCTGGAAGTAACCTCGTACGCCGATTGCTGACAAGGTGAGCGGCGGCACTAAACACTCTTTCGGAGTACACACTTGTGGGAGGGCAACTTAGGTAGAATAAAGCCAGTTTGTGCAAGGGCCTCCAAATTGCCTCTTTTTCCTGCCAGTATACGTACGGACTGTCTGACGTGCCTACTTGGATGCGGTCACTCATATAAGTCTCCACCATTCTTTCAATGGGGAGAGAATCATATGCAGTGACAGTAGACGACATGTCCGTAATCGTTGGCAGGTCCTTCAGTCCGGACCAGATGTCAGCATCAGCAGTCGCTCCAGACTGCCCTGCATCACCGCCAGCGGGTGGGCTCGGAATTCTGAGCCTTTTCCTCGCACCCCCAGTTGCGGGAGAATGTGAAGGAGGAGATGTTGACAGGTCGCGTTCCGCTTGACTTGACAATTTTCTCACCAGCAGTTCTTTGAACCCCTGCAGACTTGTGTCTGCCGGAAAGAGAGATCCAAGGTAGGTTTTAAATCTAGGATCGAGCACGGTGGCCAAAATTTAGTGCTCTGATTTCAACAGATTGACCACCCGTGAATCCTTGTTAAGCGAATTAAGGGCTCCATCCACAAGTCCCACATGCCGAGCGGAATCGCTCTGTGTTAGCTCCTCCTTCAATGTCTCCAGCTTCTTCTGCAAAAGCCTGATGAGGGGAATGACCTGACTCAGGCTGGCAGTGTCTGAACTGACTTCACGTGTGGCAAGTTCAAAAGGTTGCAGAACCTTGCACAACGTTGAAATCATTCTCCACTGCGCTTGAGACAGGTGCATTCCACCTCCTATATCGTGGTCAGTTGTATAGGCTTGAATGGCCTTTTGCTGCTCCTCCAACCTCTGAAGCATATAGAGGGTTGAATTCCACCTCGTTACCACTTCTTGCTTCAGATGATGGCAGGGCAGGTTCAGGCGTTTTTGGTGTTGCTCCAGTCTTCTGTACGTGGTGCCTGTACGCCGAAAGTGTCCCGCAATTCTTCTGGCCACCGACAGCATCTCTTGCACGCCCCTCTCGTTTTTTAAATAATTCTGCACCACCAAATTCAAGGTATGTGCAAAACATGGGACGTGCTGGAATTTGCCCATATTTAATGCACACACAATATTGCTGGCGTTGTCCGATGCCACAAATCCACAGGAGAGTCCAATTGGGGTAAGCCATTCTGCGATGATCTTCCTCAGTTGCCGTAAGAGGTTTTTAGCTGTGTGCGTATTCTGGAAAGCGGTGATACAAAGCGTAGCCTGCCTAGGAAAGAGTTGGCGTTTGCGAGATGCTGCTACTGGTGCCGCCGCTGCTGTTCTTGCGGCGGGAGTCAATACATCTACCCAGTGGGCTGTCACAGTCATATAGTCCTGAGTCTGCCCTGCTCCACTTGCCTAGAGAAATGGAACCTAGATGTATTTGGTACCGGGGACACAGTACCTCAATCAAGTCTGTAGTTGGCTCTGCAGTAATGATGGATACCGGAACCACGTTTCTCACCGCCCAGGATGCCAAGGCCTCAGTTATCCGCTTTGCAGCAGGATGCCTGCTGTGATATTTCATCTTCCTCACAAAGGACTGTTGGACAGTCAATTGCTTGGTGGAAGTAGTAAAAGTCGTCTTACGACTTCCCCTCTGGGATGACCATCGACTCCCAGCAGCAACAACAGAACAGCAGCGCCAGCAGCAGTAGGCGTTACACGCAAGGATGCATTGGAGGAATCCCAGGCAGGAGAGGACTCGTCAGAATTGCCAGTGACATGGCCTGCAGGACTATTGGCATTCCTGGGGAAGGAGGAAATTGACACTGAGGGAGTTGGTGGGGTGGTTTGCGTGAGCTTGGTAACAAGAGGAAGGGATTTACTGGTCAGTGGACTGCTTCCGCTGTTGCCCAAAGTTTTTGAACTTGTCACTGACTTATGATGAATGCGCTGCAGGTGACGTATAAGGGAGGATGTTCCGAGGTGGTTAACGTCCTTACCCCTACTTATTACAGCTTGACAAAGGCAACACACGGCTTGACAAATGTTGTCCGCATTTCTGTTGAAATACTTCCACACCGAAGAGCTGATTTTTTTGGTATTTTCACCAGGCATGTCAATGGCCATATTCCTCCCACGGACAACAGGTGTCTCCCCGGGTGCCTGACTTAAACAAACCACCTCACCATCAGAATCCTCCTTGTCAATTTCCTCCCCAGCGCCAGCAACACCCATATCCTCCTCATCCTGGTGTACTTCAACACGGACATCTTCAATCTGACTATCAGGAACTGGACTGCAGGTGCTCCTTCCAGCACTTGCAGGGGGCGTGCAAATGGTGGAAGGCGCATGCTCTTCACGTCCAGTGTTGGGAAGGTCAGGCATCGCAACCGACACAATTGGACTCTCCTTGTGGATTTGTGATTTCGAAGAACGCACAGTTCTTTGCTGTGCTTTTGCCAGCTTAAGTCTTTTCATTTTTCTAGCGAGAGGCTGAGTGCTTCCATCCTCATGTGAAGCTGAACCACTAGCCATGAACATAGGCCAGGGCCTCAGCCGTTCCTTGCCACTCCATGTGGTAAATGGCATATTGGCAAGTTTACGCTTCTCCTCCGACGATTTTATTTTAGATTTTCGAGTCCTTTTTTTACTGATCTTTTGTGTTTTGGATTTTACATGCTCTGTACTATGACATTGGGCATCGGCCTTGGCAGACGACGTTGATTGAATTTCATCGTCTCGGCCATGACTAGTGGCAGCAGCTTCAGCATGAGGTGGAAGTGGATCTTGATCTTTCCCTATTTTTGGAACCTCAACATTTTTATTCTCCATATTTTAATAGGCACAACTAAAAGGCACCTCAGGTAAACAATGGAGATGGATGGATACTAGTATACTTATGGATGACGAGTGACTGACGACATAGAGGTAGCTACAGCCGTGGACTACCGTACTGCGTCTGCTAGTATAGAGATGATAATGATATAAAAAAATATATATATATATCACTACTGCAGGTATATATAATATAATGACGGACCTGCTGGACACTGTCAGCAGACCCCTAAACTACTAGTATGAAGAAGATAGAAAAAAAAACCCCACCACAGGTAGGTATACAATTATGGACGAGCACTGACGACACAGAGGTAGCTACAGCCGTGGACTACCGTACTGCGTCTGCTAGTATAGAGATGATAATGATATAAAAAATATATATATATCACTACTGCAGGTATATATATAATATAATGACGGACCTGCTGGACACTGTCAGCAGACTCCTAAACTACTAGTATGAAGAAGATAGAAAAAAAACTCCCACCACAGGTAGGTATACAATTATGGACGAGCACTGACGACACAGAGGTAGCTACAGCCGTTGACTACCGTACTGCGTCTGCTAGTATAGAGATGATAATGATATAAAAAATATATATATATATCACTACTGCAGGTATATATAATATAATGACGGACCTGCTGGACACTGTCAGCAGACTCCTAAACTACTAGTATGAAGAAGATAGAAAAAAAAACCCACCACAGGTAGGTATACAATTATGGACGAGCACTGACGACACAGAGGTAGCTACAGCCGTGGACTACCGTACTGCGTCTGCTAGTATAGAGATGATAATGATATAAAAAATATATATATATCACTACTGCAGGTATATATAATATAATGACGGACCTGCTGGACACTGTCAGCAGACTCCTAAACTACTAGTATGAAGAAGAAAGAAAAAAAAAACCCACCACAGGTAGGTATACAATTATGGACGAGCACTGACGACACAGAGGTAGCCACAGCCGTGGACTACCGTACTGCGTCTGCTAATATAGAGATGATAAAGATGATAGAGATGAACAAAAAAAATATAACACTACTGCAGGTAAATATTTATATAATATAATGAATGACGGACCTGCTGGACACTGTCAGCAGAATGCGTTTATAGAATAAATAAAAAAAACACCACAGGAGTGTTTAACTTTTTCAGGCAGACAATATACTGGTGGTCACTGGTCAGTCACACTGGCAGCAAAAGTGTGCACTGTACTCCTGCTATAACTGCACCCCAGTCTCCCCCACAATTCAGCTGTGTGAGCAGTGAGCACTCAGCACAGTCAGATATACATAGATATATCATGCAGCACACTGAGGCTGAGCACAGTTATGGTATGGAGCGTTTTTTTCAGGCAGAGAACGGATTAAAAAAAACTAGCAAAACTCTGCACTGACTGTACTCCTACTAACAGCTCTCCCCAATCCTCCCCACAATAAGCTAAGCAGCAATCAGATCAACTAACTACTAACAGTAACTATAAACGGAGAGGACGCCAGCCACGTCCTCTCCCTATCAATCTCAATGCACGTGTGAAAATGGCGGCGACGCGTGGCTCCTTATATAGAATCCGAGTCTCGCGATAGAATACGAGCCTCGCGAGAATCCGACAGCGGGATGATGACGTTCGGGCGCGCTCGGGTTAGCCGAGCAAGGCGGGAAGATCCGAGTCTGCCTCGGACCCGTGTAAAAAGGCTGAAGTTCGGGGGGGTTCGGATTCCGAGGAACCGAACCCGCTCATCTCTAACACAAATGGCAGACACTTGAGAAAGTTCTAAGTACCACATTCAGTTGTTTAAAAAGGGAAACCTGTTTAATTATCAAGTACTACATTCTGTTACAATCCTGAGCACTCATGTTTTGTTATTGTTATAAATTACCTTTGCTTCAGTTTGTGGAACTACAGGTCACAGCTAGCTCCTGCATAGTTGTCTCCCAGTGCCTCTGCTCCTGCACTCAGCAACTGACTTCACAGGTGTCTGGATTCTGTAATTACAGCTCGTTACCTGAAAACTACTATTCAGCTTGTCAGCCTGCTCAGTCTGCACTGCAGCTGCATGTTATATTAATTACTGGGGGCCTGTCTGGTGCTCACAACTGATTGGTCCAGCCTGTTCTTTTAAGCCTCTCAATCCCAAGAAGCTTTGCCAGTTATAGCTACTCCATGTGGTGTTCTGCTCTCTGGTTCCTCTCTGGTCTCAGTTCATCTGTCCAGTGGGTATTGCCTTGTTCCAGTATTGAATTCCAGCTTCAACATCTTGCTGACGACTTTAGTCTGCTGACTGCCGTTACCCTGTCTCCAAGTATCTGCACCCCAGTCCGTCCGTGTGCCGCTACCTCCTGTGTCACCCCTGGAGTGCCTGCTGCTGTTCCATCTCCACGGCCCCAGCGTACCATCTGGCCGTGTGCACCCTGCCACCTTCTCCAGTTCCTGTTTGTTCCTGTGTATCCCTGCGGCTGATCATATACAACACCTCTACCATAACTCTAGTCCAGTTCAGGTATCAAGTGACCCAGACAGGGGGCCGCGACCTGCACGTCGGAAGCTGCGAAGCCCATATCCCCTTGCGGGGTTCCCTGGTGAAAACCTTCCGGCGTGTTAGACTCTGCGCCTCTGTTCTGGGTAACTTCAACCACTTGGTACCTGATCCCGAATTCCGGATTCTGCACCAGTTCCTGACATTATAACTGGCCCACCACTTCCTGGGCATGGACCCGTCACAGCAAAATCCGGCTCAAATCTTGGCTGGTCAAATACAAAATTTGACGCAGCAACTGCAAGATCTAAAGCTCTGAGTTTCCACCCAGGAAGAAACTAGCAGGTCATTGGTTGTAACCAGAGCTCCTGGGCCTGAACCAAAGCTGCATCTTCCAGATCGGTTTACAGGTGACCGGAAACAGTTCCAGAATTTCCGTGATAGCTGCAAGCTATATTTCAGACTCCGGCCATTATCGTCTGGTTCTGAGGCTCAGCGAGTAGGTATCATCATCTCCCTCCTGCAGGGGGAACCCCAGCCCTGGGCGTTCGGATTGAAAACGGGGAATCCCGCCTTGCACACAGTGGATGCCTTTTTTAGCGCCCTAGGAATTCTTTATGATGACCCGGACCGAGCAGATTCTGCAGAGGCTCACTTACGAGCCCTGAGACAAGGGAAAAACACGGCCGAGGTATACTGCACTGAGTTTCGCAGATGGGCAGGTGATAGTGGTTGGAATGACCCAGCCCTCCAAAGTCAGTTCCGCTTAGGCCTCACTGAGCAAATTAAAGACTACCTTGTCCAGTATCCTACTCCTGAAACCCTGGACAAGCTCATGCAGTTAGCAATTCGAGTAGATCGTCGGATCAGGGAACGGAGGATGGAGAAAGGTGGAGGGTCACCATCTCCCTCAGCAGTAGCCTTGGAAGAAGCCGAAGATTCCAGTGAACCCATGCAGATTGGGGCCTTTCGTCTTTCTGCTCAGGAAAAATCTCGTAGGCGATCGATGGGCCTATGCTTATATTGTGGAGCAAAGGGTCATTTTGCCAATGTTTGCACCCTGAAGTCGGGAAAAGACAAGACCCAGGGGTAAAAGGGGAGTTACTCCTGGGTCTGGCTGGAATCTCTCCAAAAAATTCAGTCTTGCTTCCAGTTCAAATTAGTCTACCTACTCAGCAAGTTGCAGTCAAGGCTTTTGTTGATTGTGGTGCAGCTGCCAACTTTATGGATATCTCTTTCGCCCGGTCCTGGAACATTCCTATACTAAAGATGAAGCCTTCTGTGACTATTTGTGGCCTTGACGGTAACCCCCTCCTCAGTGGGCAAGTGTCTCAGCAAACTCCTCCTGTTCATTTAACTACTGGTCTTCTGCATTCAGAGAAGATTATTTTCCTCCTTGTCAATTGCCCCATGGCCTCCATAGTCCTAGGGCTTCCATGGTTGAAATCCCATAATCCATCCATCTGCTGGAAGACAGGAGAACTCTTACAGTGGGGAACAGAATGTACAGGAAGATGTCTGTCCTTGCCAGTGCGATGCTCTCAAGTTATACCAGAGGGGCTACCGACTCCATATCATTCATTTGCGGATGTCTTCTCCAAGAAAGAGGCGGATACTCTTCCCCCCCATCGACCTTACGACTGTGCCATCAGTCTGGTATCCGAAGATAAATTACCTAAGGGTAGATTATATGCTCTTTCTTTGCCAGAAACTAAAGCCATGGAAGACTATATTCAGGAGAACCTAAGCAAAGGGTTTATTCGTCCCTCAAAATCACCAGTAGGAGCAGGATTCTTCTTTGTGGCAAAAAAGGACGGCTCCTTACGTCCATGCATTGATTATAGAGGACTCAACAAAATCACTGTTAAGAATTCTTATCCTTTGCCTTTGATTTCCGTGTTGTTTGATCAACTCCGGATGGCGGAAATCTTCTCTAAAATTGATCTTCGTGGGGCATATAACCTCATACGAATTAAGGCCGGTGACGAGTGGAAGACGGCCTTCAACACTCATTCTGGGCATTATGAATACCTTGTTATGCCATTTGGATTGTCAAATGCTCCTGCCGTCTTCAAAGATTTTATCAATGATGTGCTCCGAGAATTCCTGGGAAAATTTGTTGTGGTCTACTTGGATGACATCCTGATATATTCACGGTCACTGGAGCAGCATCGAGAACATGTCCAGATGGTGTTGCAAAAGCTCCGGGAGCACCATCTATACGTCAAGTTAGAAAAATGTGAATTCGAAGTGAAGGAAGTCGCTTTCTTAGGATACATCATCTCTCCCAAGGGGTTCTCCATGGATCCCAGTAAGCTTCAAGCAATTCAAGATTGGGCACAACCTACTAACCTTAAAGCTATACAACGCTTTCTTGGGTTCGCTAATTATTACAGGAGATTTATTCGTTCATTTTCAGACATTGTTGCACCTATTGTTGCTTTGACCAAGAAAGGTGCGGATCCGTCACATTGGTCACCTTCAGCTCTACAAGCTTTTCTCAAGTTAAAAAAAGCCTTTATATCTGCACCTGTTCTTAGTCATCCAAATCCTGACCTGCCTTTTGTTATGGAAGTGGATGCTTCTGAAGTGGGAGTGGGAGCAGTACTATCACAGAAAGATCCAGTGGATTCTAAACTTCACCCGTGCTCTTTTCTGTCCAGAAAGTTCTCTCCTGCCGAAGCCAACTATGATGTTGGAAATCGTGAACTGCTTGCTATCAAGTGGGCTCTAGAAGAATGAAGGCACTGGTTGGAAGGGGCGAGACACGTGATTACAATCCTCACTGACCATAAAAACTTATCCTATATTGAGTCAGCCAAGAGACTGAATCCAAGACAGGCATGATGGGCATTATTCTTCACTAGATTCAACTATGTGATCTCCTATCGGCCAGGATCGAAGAATCTTAAAGCAGATGCCTTGTCACGAAGCTTCCTTCCAATTCAAAATTCATCCTGCTCTTCTGAACCAATTATTCCTGTTTCCAATATCCATGCTGGTCTTGCTCAAGATTTAGTCTCCCAGATTCAAGCCAAACAGTCTCTTGCACCCATGGGGACTCCCTCAGGACTCCTCTTTGTCCCTAAAGAGTACAGGAAAGCAGTTTTATCTGAATTTCATCTAAAAAGAATCTCTGGGCATCCAGGGATTTCTAAGACTCTGGATTTATTGTCTCGCTCAGTTTGGTGGCCTTCTATGTATCAAGATGTTAGAGAGTTCATTCTTGCTTGTGAGATCTGTGCTCAACATAAAACTCCTTGTAAAGCTCCCATGGGACATCTTACGCCTCTTACGGTTCCCTCAAGACCTTGGTCCCATATTTCTATGGACTTTGTGGTTGATCTTCCCAAGTCATCGGGGTACAATACCATTTGGGTTGTGGTAGACCGATTCAGTAAGATGGCTCACTTTGTTCCTCTTCGCAAGCTCCCCAGTGCCAGGGAATTGGCAACCTTGTTTATCCAACATATCTTTAAATTACATGGATTACCACAGGACATCGTCTCTGACAGAGGAACTCAGTTTATTGCTCAATTCTGGTGTGCTTTCTGTTCAGCCTTGGATATTAATCTTAGTCTGTCCTCTGGTTATCATCCGCAATCCAATGGACAGACTGAGCGAGTGAACCAGTCTCTTGAACAGTATCTCCGTTGTTATGTTTCCAAGTACCATAACGATTGGGTGGACCATCTGGCATTTGCTGAATTTGCATATAATAATTCCAGTCACTCTTCTTCATCCATGTCACCCTTCTTTTGTCTCTCTGGGTTCCATCCTAGGTCTAATGCTTTTGACATCCTGCAACAACAGACTTCTTCCCTTGGTCCTGTAGCTCGTCTGAGGAAAATTTGGAGGAGAGTACGTCTGGCACTCAACCAAGTCTCTGTTCGTTCCAAACAATTTGCTGACAGACGACGAAGACCTTGTACTTTTAAAGTGGGTGACATGGTGTGGCTGTCCACTCGAAATATCAAGTTACGCCAGCCCTCTCAAAAATTTGGGCCTAGGTTCATTGGTCAATTCCGGATTATTAGACAGATTAATCCAGTAGCCTTTCGACTCCTTTTACCAAAATCACTTAAGATCAATAACACTTTCCACTGTTCCTTGTTGAAACCAGCATTTGTGTCCCAGAGATTTAGAAGATCTCCTTCCAGAAGGCCTGCCGCTGTGTTAGTCCAAGGTCACAAGGAGTTTGTTGTGGAAAAGTTTCTGGATTCCAAGTTCAGGAGGGGTCAAGTTCATTTCCTCGTGCATTGGAAGGGTTACGGTCCGGAAGAGAGAACCTGGGTACCAGAGCGGTTTCTTCATGCACCCAGACTTAAGAGGTCTTTCTTCTGTGAATTTCCGGATAAGCCTGGTTCAAGGGGGGGGTACTGTTACAATCCTGAGCACTCATGTTTTGTTATTGTTATAAATTACCTTTGCTTCAGTTTGTGGAACTACAGGTCACAGCTAACTCCTGCATAGTTGTCTCCCAGTGCCTCTGCTCCTGCACTCAGCAACTGACTTCACAGGTGTCTGGATTCTGTAATTATAGCTCGTTACCTGAAAACTACTATTCAGCTTGTCAGCCTGCTCAGTCTGCACTGCAGCTGCATGTTATATTAATTACTGGGGGCCTGTCAGGTGCTCACAACTGATTGGTCCAGCCTGTTCTTTTAAGCCTCTCAATCCCAAGAAGCTTTGCCAGTTATAGCTACTCCATGTGGTGTTCTGCTCTCTGGTTCCTCTCTGGTCTCAGTTCATCTGTCCAGTGGGTATTGCCTTGTTCCAGTATTGAATTCCAGCTTCAACATCTTGCTGACGACTTTAGTCTGCCGACTGCCGTTACCCTGTCTCCAAGTGTCTGCACCCCAGTCCGTCCGTGTGCCGCTACCTCCTGTGTCACCCCTGGAGTGCCTGCTGCTGTTCCATCTCCACAGCCCCAGCGTACCATCTGGCCGTGTGCACCCTGCCACCTTCTCCAGTTCCTGTTTGTTCCTGTGTATCCCTGCGGCTGATCATATACAACACCTCTACCATAACTCTAGTCCAGTTCAGGTATCAAGTGACCCAGACAGGGGGCCGCGACCTGCACGTCGGAAGCCGCGAAGCCCATATCCCCTTGCGGGGTTCCCTGGTGAAAACCTTCCGGCGTGTTAGACTCCGCGCCTCTGTTCTGGGTAACGTCAACCACTTGGTACCTGATCCCGAATTCCGGATTCTGCACCAGTTCCTGACACATTCATATGACAGAAAGGTAAGGAGAACTTTATATTTCTTCAGTTAATTCAAGATGACATGGCAAATTTAATTTTTTGATTGCAAATGAGTGCAAATAGGAATTTAAGGCTAAAACATTGTTGCTGTATGTGCAAAATGTTACCATATACAATACAGTATTGATTGTTAGGTTTAATATATATTTTATTGTGACCGTGGGAATGAGTGAAGGGGTGTATGCAGATTGGGGGTTTTAGAAATGGGTTTGAGTATTAGTTATGGGATAAAGGGTGAAAGGGAAAAAAGGGTTTAGGATAAGGGCTTGATAATTTGAGATTACTGACATATTTATATGGTGGAAACACATTTTTAGTTGAAGTGAATTGAAAATGTAAATATTTGGTGTATTGGATTTACATTAAAATGAATGTAACCGGTTTAAGTCATTACTAGATTAAATATCTATGGAATTGGGGTGACTCTTAAATATAACCATTACTAATTAGAAAAAGTGAATGTAATCTATTTCTGGTATTGTGTAGTTTCCTCTCTATACATTTTTTCTCCCCGGTCCCTATGATAAATCACCTTCTTCCCTTTGGGCATTTAGGGCCTAATTCAG
Organism: Pseudophryne corroboree; assembly: GCF_028390025.1. NCBI lineage: Eukaryota > Metazoa > Chordata > Amphibia > Anura > Myobatrachidae > Pseudophryne > Pseudophryne corroboree. The sequence continues at coordinate 736,402,407 of NC_086445.1, read as the reverse complement.
GTAGGATCGCAGAAAAAATACAAAAAAGATGCAGGCACATGCGCAGCATCCGTCCTGCACATGTGCCTGCATTTTCTGCAGTGGGGCCCACAGAAAACGCAATTAGCTATCTGATTAATAGGCAGAGGCAGTTGCGGGGCGGGGGGCAGCAACGCTTCATTTCCAGGGTGGAGACAGAGTGTTGCGGGGGCGGAGGCGGCAAACGGCTAATTAGCAGAATTTGCAATCCTTACTGAATTAGGCTCTTAGTTATTACTCTTTGTGACAACTGAACTATGGGATCTATTCAGACACAGCCGCGCGTTCACACGCATCGTCCGCATCCAGGTGGTATGCGCACACGCATTGGCCATAGTGCGCATGTGTGACCCTTCACCATGCGGACACATCCTTCCAGGTGATTGACAGCGGCAGTCGTCGAAGGGGCCTCATTGTGGCATTTTGTAGATGCGGCCTGGACAGTGCAGGCATGTCTGAACCATTTTTGGGATGGCTGGATGATGTCACAAGCATCCGCTTCAAGTAAAACAAATGGTGCCTGACCGCCTGCCAGTGCAGCCAGGCTGTGCAGACAGGGCTCAACCTGTAATCAATGCACTTGCAATTAAATTGCGAATGCATTGCCCTTGCAAGGCGGCCTCCAGCATGTGAGTAGAAGGATGCAGATCTTGCTGCAGGAAGCAAGAGCTGTATCTATCCCTGAATAACCCGATATATGCTAAACTTTTTTTTTCTTCTTGAAACCTGCTATGGAATAAATTGAATATATTTACACTAACAACTCATTTTAATAACATTGGGATACATCTGTATACAGATCTAAATAATGAAGGTAGAACCCAGCTGAAAGCTACAGTACCCTTATTAAAAACAACTACTGTATGAAGAAATGAGTGAGGAGCTGAACCAAAGTGATGACAACACTTTTTACATTGAACTCTGCATTGGGTTCAAAGTTTCTGTATGCACAGGTACTGTATGCCATATATGACAGCAGAGAAATTAGTGCATGCATTAATGATACAGTTAGAAATGTACTCCAATTGTGTCCCTACACTACTCAAGTTATAAAAAATGTTTATAGGTATGTGTCTGTATAGTGCCTGTCTCTAACAGTAAAAATGATAAAATATTGTTAAAAAGCGTTTGAAGTACCAGAAAATCATGCACATTGACTTGGCGTATACAAATCCGAAGGTGTTAACAAGAAAAAAAAAATTGGAGTAGATAAATTAGTTGCAAATGTTGCAGTGTTTCTGTTTCACACTATCTCTAAGGACATGCACAGTTACATCCTTTCATTTACAGCAATGCTGCCGCCAGGGATAGTGTATTAGTCAAGTCATTCGTGAGAACCATCCTGTAAATACTTTGTGTCATCGCTAAATGAGACTGGCATCTTTTGTGTACAGACAATATCTAATTCATACAATATAACAACTTGGTTACTAAAATGACTTAACCCCTTTATGACCAGTGCTATTTCACAACTTTGTGACCAAGAGGTCTATTTACTAAGCCTTAGATGGATATAGGAGCCGATTGGCTGGGACTTTATCTCAGGCGGATTTATCTCCATCCAAGGCTTAGTAAATAGACCCCTAAACCATATATGACTTGTTAGTTGGTAAAGTTAGATTTTTTTTTCTCCATTTTTTTGTGCAGCATAATAATTTGTACTCTGCTTTTTTATCAGTGTTTATTCCAATATTTTGAGGGTAGCATAGTGAGAAAATAAAATAAAAACTTATTTTAACTGTATTGTTTAGGGAAGCACATACACATTTAACAAATTAAACCTTTCCATGATTTTTGTGAATATTATTATTCCTATATTTATGTAGCATCAAGATATTTCACAGCACCTTTAAATTAGGATTAACAATAACAAATAATGTGTAATAAATATCATAATACATAGAATACAAAACACGAAAAGGCCATGCTTGCTGAATGCAAATGAAATGAAATAAAGTAGGGTAATAAGACAGTATGTACTGGTTTTCAGAGTTGTAACTAGACATTGTGGTGCCCTGGGCCTGAAAAAGCATTGCGCCCCCCCCCCCCCCTTTATATTTTCCAAACAAGGACAAAAGGCAAAAGCACTAGCTATGACTCCCCTTCCCACATGATAGATAGACCAGAGCCGGATTAAGGGGGGGCCCGGGGGATACGTACCCCGGGCCCCCCTTTCCAAAAGGGCCCCCTGCCACACCGCAGATAGGATCTCTCTTCCGATCTGCGGTGCTGTGCTCAGCTGTCCAATAAAGTATGAATGAAGCAGCCTGCCGCTTAGTCATTGGCTGGGCACGCAGGCTGTTTCATTGATACATTATTGGACAGCTGAGCCGTCGCTCAGCTCAGCTGTCCTGTCTGTGCGCAGCTGCTGCTGCAGTGAGGACGGGAGCCGGGGAGCACAGCACCGCAGATCGGATCGGAAGAGAGATCCGATCTGCGGTGTGGCAGGGGGGACGGGAGTGCAGGGCACATACATCCCATAGCGCTCTACCTCCCAACATACCCTACTCCAGTCCCCCCATACAATACACCCCATAACCCTCTACCCCTGCCACACACCCTATTCCCCCACATACACCCCATAATCCTCTACACCCCACAGCCTAGTCCCCGTGTTCACCCCACATACACCCAAATTCTCTAACCCCACCACACATCCTACTCCCACTGTCTCCCACATTCACACCCCATAAACTCCCTCCTAACCCCCGCACCTGGGAAGGGACCTCCTCTGGGATATACAGTGGAGGGACGGGGACCAAAGGGGTGTCAGGTACAGGAGGCACAGGGGAGTGGGTATGTGAGGCTGACAAGGGGCATGGTATACAGCCGGCTCTAGGCTTGTGTTGTACCCTACTAGTCCCTGCGAGGCCCTGTGTGTGTGTGTGTGTGTGTGTGTGTGTATATATATATATATATATATATTCTGCCTTCTCTATTAGGGGCCCCACTCTCTTAAGTGCCTGGGCCCCCCATGGTCTCAATTCGGCTCTGAGATAGACAGATATATAGGCCCTCATTCCGAGTTGTTCGCTTGGTAATTTTCTTTGCATCGCAGCGATTTTCCGCTAATTGCGCATGCGCAATGTTCGCACTACGACTGCGCCAAGTAAATTTGCTAAGAAGTTTGGTATTTTACTCACGGCATTACGAGGTTTTTTCTTCGTTCTGGTGATCGGAGTGTGATTGACAGGAAGTGGGTGTTTCTGGGCGGAAACTGGCCGTTTTATGGGAGTGTGTGAAAAAACGCTGCAGTTTCTGGGAAAAACCCGGGAGTGGCTGAGGTAACGGGGGAGTGTCTGGGCGAACGCTGGGTGTGTTTGTGACATCAAACCAGGAACAACAACCACTGAACTGATCGCACTGGAAGAGTAAGTCTTGAGCTACTCAGAAACTGCACAGAAAAATCTTTTCGCAATATTGCGAATACTTCGTTTGCAATTCTGCTAAGCTAAGATACACTCCCAGAGGGCGGCAGCTTAGCGTGTGTACTGCTGCGAAAAGCGGCTAGCGAGCGAACAACTCGGAATAAGGGCCATAGATAGATAGATAGATAGAGAGCTATAAATATATATATATATATATATATATATATATATGTCGTATATATAGATATAGATATACAAAATATTTCTATATCTATCTATCTATCTATCTATCTATCTATCTATCTATACACAGATGCAGAAGTGGATTTTCCAAAAGGCAACACAAGTGGCCGCCTAGGGCCTGATGGACCCTAGGGGGCCCACCTGCCACCTGAATTTTTCTTTTGTAGGCATTATCCCCCCATAGCCTATCTGAAGTCAAGCGGTTCTCTGATTTTGGGAGAACCACATTAGGGAAGAGCCCGGTGCTTGCTCTATCAGCTCAGCAGCAGCAGCAGCAGAGATTATCCTGAGCCCAGATTGGTGGAGCCCAGCACATGCTCATCTGACCCGAGCAGGGGGTAGGGCTACAGCGGCATGTTCAGCTCTTCTCCTGTGCCCTGGCTGGCAGCATGGAAGATGAGGTAGCAGCTGCTGGATCTACAGCATCAAGGTGAGAGGCACCTCTGTCTATGTTTGTGTGTGACCCTGACTGCATGTGTCTCCATATCCCTCTCCCCCACCAATGTGGTCTCCATGCCCCTTTCCCCCCCCCCCCACCATCAGTGTGTGTCTCTATGCCCCCTCCCCCCACTAGCAATTTGTCTCCATGCCCCTTCCACCCACTAGTGTGTGTTTCTATGTCCCACTCCCCCCACCAGTGTGTCTCCATGCCCTCTCCCCCACCACAATGTGTGTGTCTCCATGCCCAACTCCCCCCCACCATGTGTGTCTCCATGCCCCCCTCCCCCCACCAGCAGTGTGTGTGTCTCCATGTCCCCCTCAAGCAGTGTGTCTCCATGTCCGCCTGTCCCCCACCAGCAATGTTAATATCTCCATTCCTCCCTGCCCCACTAGACAGTGTGTATGTCTCAATGTCCTCCTCCCCCCACCAGACAGTGTGTATGTCTCAATGTCCTCCTTCCCCCACCAGACAGTGTTTGTGTCTCCATGTCCCCCACCAGACAGTGTGTATGTCTCCATGTCCTCCTCCCCTCACCAGACAGTGTGTGTCTCCATGTCCCCCTGCCCCCATCAGCAGTGTATGTGTCTCCACATGCTTCACAGTCCCAGTCACCAAAGTCTCCATGTCCCTCCCAGTTAGCAGCAGTGTGTATGTCTCAATGTCCCCCTCCCCCCACCCCCAGTTACCAGTGTGTACGTGTCCATGTCCTCGTCCTTTCCAGTCACTAGTGTATGTATCCATGTCTCCTCTTCCTGTCCTCTGTCACCAGAGTGTACGTCTCCATGTCACCCCTCCCCATCCCCAGTCACCTGTGTGTACATCTCCATGTCCCCTCTCCCCACCTCCAGTCATCAGTGTGTACGGAATAGGTATATAAATGCATCCCATGTGTACATAGCCATGTCCCCTCTCCCCACCCCCAATCACCAGTGTGTATGTCTCCATGTCCCCCCTTACCCCAGTCACCAGTGTGTATGTCTCCATGTCCCTCTTCCCACACCCCAGTCACCAGTGTGTACAACTCCTTGCAGAATGTTTTTAGTTTATGTAGATTTTTATATTGTTGTCATATCTTCTTATTTTAGGTACAGGTGGTGGTGGTGGTGGGGGGGGGGAGTGTCCAGACCAGTAAGTTGCCTAGGGTCCCATGAGGTGTAAATCCGGCTTTGTACAGATGGAGCCATGCAAATTGTGGCTCCGTCTGTGCCTGGGCATGCCTATCGCCGGGTCTGGGGCACGTTCGCGTCCGTGACGTGTATGCGCCTCATTCACTAGAATGAATGCGCTCCCGCTGTGACTAGGCAGACGGATCGCCAAGTCATGCAGAAGCGTTCGTATGCGATGGAGCCGCCACAGATGAGCGTGGCTCCACCTGTATATGTATATATATATATATATATATATATACAAGCAAAGGTTCCCTGGGTGGACATGTAGCAGTTCCACCAATAGCAAACAGGATAATTGGCACTCACATACGTTTGTTGGATGCATAAATATACATAAAATTCACCATAAAATTCACCCATTCACCAGGGCTTCTTTCATTTTTCAAGTTTTACATTACTCACAACATCAGTATGACATAGCAAGTCGATGTTTCGTCCAATACCATGGGCTTTCTCAAGACAGGACCTCCACTACAGTGTAGAACAGGCACAGTATATTTATATATACTATATAGCCTCAGGACCAAGTTCAGTTAAAAGAATGCCCATGTTCTTAAACTTGATTCAGTTGTCTTGATCCAGAGTTTTTATCAGAAACCAGCTGTTTATTTTGACAGAGACCCAGGGCCGGTAGTACACCTTGCGGCGCCCAGTGCGAAAGTTTCCACTGGTGCCCCCCATGGCAAAACAGTTTGTGTGCGCAAAAAAATAGGGGTGTGGCCTCATAGGGGAGGGGCCTGGCAACAGTTATGCTCCCAGTAGCTGTGCCCCCAGATTTGCCCCAAGTAGTTGTGCCCCCCAGTTGATTTGCCCTCAGTAGTTGTGCCCCCTGTTGCTTTTCCCACAGTAGTTGTGCCCCCTGTTGCTTTGCCCCCAGTAGTTGTGCCCCCTGTTGCTTTGCCCCCAGTAGTTGTGCCCCCTGTTGTTTTGCCCCCAGTAGTTGTGCCCCGTTTCTTTGCCCCCAGTAGTTGTACCCCCTCTTTCTTTGCCTCCAGTAGTTGTGCCCTGTTTCTTTGCCCTCAGTGGTGGTGCCCCCTCTTTCTTTGCCCCCAGTAGTTGTGCTCCGTTTCTTTGCCCCCATCAGTTGTGCCCCCTCTTTCTTTGCCCCCAGTAGTTGTGCCCCATTTCTTTGCCCCCAGTAGTTGTGCACACACACACACAAAAATAAAAAAAACAATACTTACCACTGCCCCGCTCCTGCTTCCCGATCGCTGCTGCTGCTGCTCCATCTGGCCGCTGGCTTCTCTCTATGTTAGAGACGTCATGACGTCTCTCCCATAGCAGCGCCGCACAGACACTAGAGGTCAATACTGACCTCTAGTGTCTGTCTCTGGAGCCGGCTGCAGCGGACGCCCACACAGCCCACGGCGTCTGCTGCTGCTGTGGAGCGGGAAGTTGGGTGCGGGCAGGCGGCGGTGCCTGTGGCCACGCCCCCAGGCTGCAGCGCCCCGGGTGAATGCACTGCTTGCTGCTTGCCCGCACCAAGAACCGCTCCTGCAGAGACCCTATGTCATGCCTCTGTGTTTCTTACTGTACACCTTGGAATAGTGTGCAGTAACCAGACTATGGTTAGCACACATTCTACACTATTAATTAAATGTCTAAACTTCTACCTATGTTCTTTTAGTTCCAAAATGTCCCTTGAAAAATACAGTATCTTCTCTTTCCAAACTCCAGTACCATATATGGTAAATCATACTGTTGCACAATTTCTTTAATCACATTTTAAAGTGTCCAATGTGAAACATCAGCTTCCTTCATTCGTCTTATGAATAGGCAAAACTGAGAAAGACACTGAGACACTCTGACAATGTTTTTCCTAACAAACAACAAAACAAAAACAAAATAAATATTTCAGTAGGTCCAACAACACTAGTAGGATGATCACTAGTACCAACAGGTACATCTCCACCTGCACTAACCAATTCAACAATGTTTACCCCGTTTGTCTTTAAGCAATTAATCCTGCATGTAGCTTAATACTGTATTAATCATATTTCCTTCATTTCTGCCTCCCAGATACATACCTCTTATAATATATCCTTCTTTTACAAGATTTCTATATTCAATGGACTTTTCTTGAAGAACATGACTATTTACAGGAAGATCAACTTCCTGTGGGTTTTTACAACATGACACCTCTGCTAAAACCATAACTTCAAAGATCAGGGATTATATAACATCTGGGGGTTAATTTGTTCCACCTCCCCCACAGCTTTGCACAGTAATTACAACAGAAAAGCCCACCCCGCCACCCACATCAATAGCTGATGCAGACAGCACTAGTGACACTGATTAGCTGCAGCCACCATCACCTTCCTCAGGTCCAGGCGGCTCTATGGTAATCCTACACCTGTGTCCCACTCCTCCTGGTACTTACACATGCTATGTCTGTCAGACGGTGTTCGTCACCTCCGTAGGTTACAGCAGCTTCCTTTTCCAGCTCTGCATATGTGATGTCATGCTGTCAACGCCACTGAAATGAAGAGCCTTGAAGAGGAGCAGGTTCCATGCATGCTGAAAACAAAATTAGAGTGGTCTGGAGGAACACAGGGAGGCAGTGAAGCTGTGGTGGGATACATGGCATGAAGCTGCTGGAAGGACCCAGGTGGAGTGACAAAGGTAGAGATGTGTATACGGGAATTACTGTGTTTATAAGGAGCAATTTTGTGGGCATTATGTGTATTAGTGGCACTACTACTGTAGGCATTGTGTGTAAGGGTCACTACTACTTTGGGAATTCTGTATAAGGGGCTCTACTGTGGGCATTGTGTATAAGGGCACTACTCTGTGGTATGATGTATATAAGTGGTACTACTGTGTAGGCTAACATAATTAAAGGGCACTACTGAGTGATGTAACATCAATAAAGGGCATCACTGTGTGTCGTAATGTGATTAAGGGGCACTACATGTGCTCTAATGGGAATATGATTGTGTTACTGTGTGTCGTAATATGAATTGGGGTACTACTGTGTGATCTCACCTCTTCCTTTTGAGACCACTGTCCCTTTATAAAGTATGGGTGGTAGGGCACAAATGTATAGTTTACAGGGAGGTGCCGAAAACCCTAGTCTGGCCCTGGCTCCACCTAATGGGAGGTATAATAGGGGGGGTAGTAGTTGGTTTGGGGAAATTAGTTCCACCACCTCTCCAGGACCACTTTGAGCCCTGTTAACATGTATATAATGTACAGCTGCTTAGATATCTTAATGGTTAACTTCCTAAACTCTTCCAGATTCTAGTTGTTCAAACTACTTTTCTGCTAGATGTGCAGATTTGCACCACTTAGGTGGTGACATAGAATTTTTAATATAAACTAGTAATATGTAGTGGGAGCACTACAAACATTTTGGACAATCTTTAAATCTCCAGAATAGTGCATGAAACCAAGTCAAGTCAAACAAGATAACAATAACAATGATATTATACTGTATAAAGACTAAGTCAATACTTCTGTTTCCAAAATGCTGATAAGGTTATACTGTAACTGCTCCCTTGTGTTATTCTTGCACTTTTGTTTCAGTTGGTTCCTAGAAGAGCTGACATGTCCCTGATATAAAATTCACAAACCAATTCCAACAATGGAAGGATCCTATATAATCAATTATCTTTACAAATCACAAACTCAGGAAACACAGTCAAATTGTATTAGTCAATAATATGCATTTAGATGTCCATGAAACGGGTGGTATTCATGTGACCGCCGGTCAGCTGACCGACAGTCACATGACCTCCTCCACCAGCCCGACGGGTCACTGTCCCGATGGTTGGCATGCCGACCAACAGGGACTATTTCCACTCGTGGGTGTCCATGACACCCATAGAGTGGTAATAGAACCTGTGGAGACCGCAGGTCGCCACCGAGCCCGCAGCGTGGCGAGCGCAGCGAGCCCGCAAGGGGCTTGCTGCACTCGCCCCTCCCTGCCGGGATCCCGGCATCGGTATGCTGCCGGGATCCCGGCGTCGGTAAGCTGACCGGCGGTTAGGAGACCGCCGGTCAGCCGTACTACACCCCATGAAATAGCACTAACAGATTTGGCCAAAATCTAGCAATAATGTTAACCCAGGCCACCAACAAATGTTAAATGTGATGTTTTTGAAAATAATCGCTTCAGTACTCATTGTCCTCTGTTTTAGTTGCATGAATAAGACCCAATCTGGGGTACTCCAACATAAAGTGGGAGGGGGAAGAATTTAAACACCAAAAGAATGGACAGTAATACTGAACATAATAGTAACATACATAGTAACATAGTAATTGAGGTTGAATAGAGGCAAAATGCTCATCGGGTTCAACCTGTATTAAGTTGAGTTGATTATAATATACCCGCTGAAGTAATATTTTATGACTAGTTAACAACTATAAATCATTTTACACCCGGATTAACAACGTCAGTATTTTAAATGTTATAACCTTGGATATTATTTTCAATCAGAAATGTATCCAATCCTTTTTTAAATGCATTTACAAAGTCCGCCATTACCACCTTCCCTGGCAGGGAATTCCAAATCCTTATTGCCCTAATAGTGAAGAACCCTTTCCTCCATTGTGTACAGAATTTTCTCTTCTCCAGCCTCAGCGAGTGCCCATGTGTCCTAAACAGAGTTCTTTTAATAAATAATTCCTCTGATAACACTTTGTAATGCCCCTTTACATATTTGAAGATATTAATAATGTCTCCTCTAAGATGCCTCTTTTCCAGTGTATACATATTCAACCTTGTAAGCCTTTCCTCGTAATCCAGTCCATCTAGCCCTTTAATCAATTTAGTAGCTCGCCTTTGAACCCTTTCGAGTTCACCGATATCTTTTTTATACAGTGGTGCCCAAAACTGAACACAATATTCCAGGTGCGGACGTACCAATGATTTGTACAGCGGCGGGATTACATCCTCGTCCCTTGTCTCAATTCCCCGTTTTATGCACGCTAGCACCTTACTTGCCTTCTTTACTGCGCTTTGACATTGTGTACAGTTATTAAGCCTATTTGTTATGCACACCAGTGCCTGCAGGAATGTACTGGTGTCTGAACAGAGAGGGATGCAAAACAAATGAACTAACAGACAGACTGGGAAATATGACATCACGTACACAGAAAGTGATAGGGTAACAAAACCAACACAAAGTGAACAGAGAAGCCCAGAGGCTAAGAAACTGGGTGTCTCCCTAGTATTACAAATGCTAAGATGGAAAAAGCAAGATGTTGTGTTTTAATACGTAGAGAACCCGAAATGCTGTTGCTAAGGGCAACAGCAAAACCCTAAAGGGTTACCAACGGGTGTGGCAGCAAACTCCTTGGTCAGAGATGGAATAGTAGGCACAAGGAGAGTCTCCACAATCCTAATTCTCACTTGCAGGGCCCAGGTTCAGATTACTGCCACTAAACTGACACATGGACGCCCTGCACAGTGAGAGAGGATAAAGCATGCAGGTCTGAAAGTACAGCCACAAACCTGCTGGGTTCACAGAATAGCAAAAGAACCTCAGCAGGCTAAACGACTGACTCCAGTCTTACTGCTAGGTCTGGATTGGCAGAGTGTAGTACCAAATCCCCAGGCCTATTTGCAGTAAGCAATAACAAATACAAAGCTACACAGTACTGGCTAATTTTCAGGAACTGACTAACCAACAAAGATTCAGCAGCATCTGCTTAATCTGAGAAGAGGCCTTATAAAGCAGGTGCTGTCCACGCCCCACTCAGACCTCACAGACTGTGAGCACAAAAACCAGCACCGGATCCCCTGCCTGTAACCACTGCACAGCAAAAGACCCGAACCGGAGTATCAGCTGCGCTCAGGTTACTCCGCTAGCACTTGTCTCCCGGTTGCCATGACGACGTGGCAGCACAGGGCAGGAGACCCTAACAGTACCCCCCCTCTGACGAGGGGTCAAAGAACCCCTACCACCGGGTTTATCGGGGAACTGCGAGAAGAAAGAGCGTATCAGTCTGGGGGCATGAAGATCACAACTGCGCACCCACGACCGCTCTTCCGGGCCATACCCCTTCCAGTGCACCAAAAATGACAGCCAACCCCGAACCATCTTGGAGTCAAGAATCCTTTCAACAACAAACTCCCTCTGGCCACGTATCAGAAGAGGGGAAGGTCTTCCTCTGGAAGAAGGATTACTAATCGCCCGTTTTAAAAGGGAACAATGAAATGTTTTATTGATACCCAAAGAACGGGGCAGATCTAACTGAAATGCCACTGGATTGATAACCCTGGTGATCTTATAAGGGCCGATGAACCGGGGGCCTAACTTATGAGATGGCTGTCTCAACTTCAAATTCTTGGTAGACAACCAGACGAAGTCTCCTAATTTGAAGCTGCAGGGTCTTTTCCGCTTATCAAAAACCCTTTTGGTCACTAATGACACAGACACAAGGGCTTTCTTCACTTTCCTCCAAATACCTCTAAGGACCGAAACGACAGAGGAACCACCAGGCGTGGAGTCCAGGGGGTCAAAAGAATTGGCCTTAGGATGATGCACATACACACAAAGGAAGGGAGATATCCCTGTAGCAGAGTGAGCCGCATTGTTATAGGCAAACTCCGCCATGGGCAGATGAGCAACCCAGTCAGTCTGACACTTGGAGACATAACACCTGAGGAACTGCTCCAAGGACTGGTTCACCCTTTCAGTCTGCCCATTAGACTGCGGATGGTAGCCTGACGACAAGCTGACAGAAATCTGGAGATCGGAACAAAATGCCCTCCAGAATTTGGCCACAAACTGGGATCCGCGGTCAGAGACCACATCAAGTGGCAACCCGTGGAGACGCACAACATGCAGCATAAATAATTCAGACAGGCGTCTGGCCGATGGCAGCCCAACCAGTGGAACGAAGTGCGCCATCTTCGAAAACCTGTCAACGACAACCCAGATGGCTGTCATCCCCGAGGATTTGGGCAAGTCCACCACAAAATCCATTGAAATGTGGGTCCATGGCTTAGATGGAATAGAGAGTGGATGTAATGGGCCAACAGTAACCCCTCTAGGAGTCTTATTTCGGGCACAGATGTCACATGCCCGAACCCACTGATCCACATCCTTAGCCACCGAGGGCCACCACACCGCCCTAGATAGCAACTCCCGAGTTCTGGCAATACCCGGGTGACCTGCCGACTTCTTGGCATGGAATTCCAGGAACACTCGCTGTCTTAACCTAGGAGGCACAAACAAAAGACCTACCGGAAGGTCTGGAGGAGCCTGCTCCTGTGCTCTAAGGACTAATGACAAGAGGTCCTGGGTAATGCCCACTTTAATACATGATGGGGACACAATGGGCAACGGCTCCTCGGTGGTCTCTTGGATTGGAGCAAAACTCAGCGAGAGCGCATCAGCCTTGATGTTTTTTGACCCAGGGCGATATGTTATCAAAAAATTAAAGCGAGCAAAAAACAAAGCCCATCGTGCCTGCCTGGCATTGAGACGCTTCGCTGACTCTAAATATGCCAAATTCTTATGGTCGGTGAGAATTGAGACCACAAACTTAGCCCCCTCAAGCCAGTGTCTCCACTCCTCGAGTGCATCCTTAATAGCCAACAATTCCCGGTTACCCACGTCATAATTCATCTCGGCAGGCAAAAATTTACGGGAAAAGTAAGCACAGGGATGAAGGCGATTATCAGACACTCCCATCTGAGAAAGCACTGCCCCAATACCCATCTCAGAGGCATCCACCTCCACCACAAAAGGACGCTCTGGATCTGGGTGTCGCAGCACCTTGGCCGAAACAAATGCCCTTTTGAGACGGGCAAAAGCCGCTTTAGCCTCACAAGACCAGTGAGCAACATCCGCCCCTTTCTTAGTGAGTGCCACCAAGGGCGCCACTATAGATGAAAATCCAGCGATAAATCGTCTATAAAAATTCGCAAAGCCCAGGAAACGCTGAAGCGCCTTCAAACTAGTGGGCTGCACCCAATCCAGGACTGCCTGTACCTTGGAACCCTCCATTTGGAAACCTTCTGGGGAGATAATATATCCTAGAAATGCGATTTGCTGAACTTCAAATTCGCACTTCTCCAGCTTCGCCCCAAGCCGGTGGTCTCTGAGTTTCTGGAGGACTAAGCGTACATGCTTCCGATGTTCCTCCAGGGAATGGGAGAAGATTAGGATGTCATCTAAGTATACGACTAAGAATCTATCCAAATATTCCCTGAGCACATCGTTCATGAAATCCTGGAAGACTGCCGGGGCATTACAGAGCCCAAAAGGCATCACCAAATATTCATAATGCCCTGAGTGGGTATTAAAGGCAGTCTTCCATTCATCCCCCTCTCTTATTCGGATTAGATTGTACGCACCGCGTAGGTCAATCTTAGAAAAAATGGTGGCAGTACGAAGCTGGTCAAACAAGACCGAAATGAGAGGCAGTGGGTATGAGTTTTTAATCGTGATACGGTTCAATTCCCTGAAGTCGATGCAGGGTCGCAACGAACCGTCCTTTTTACCCACGAAGAAGAACCCCGACCCAACTGGAGACTGTGAAGGTCTGATAAATCCCTTAGCCAAGTTCTCCAGAATGTACTCTGCCATAGCCTGAGTCTCAGGACGTGACAGGGAGTACAACCTGCTCTTGGGAAGCTTAGCATTCGGCAACAAATTAATGGCACAGTCATAGGGGCGATGGGGAGGTAGTACCTCTGCAACTTTTTTGGAGAACACGTCCGCAAAATCTGCATAACACCCTGGCAATCCTGGCAAACTTAGCTGCGAGAGCCTGACTGGAAGGCTCAAGCAACTCCTGAAACAATCAGTACCCCAACTAAGAATCTCCCCAGAGACCCAGTCAAATTGAGGATTGTGGGCCCTTAACCAGGGTAACCCCAACACCAATGGGGCAAAAGTACAGACAGTCACATAAAAGGACAATTTTTCAGAGTGTGTGGCTCCAATAAACAAAGAAATCTGGCTAGTGCAAGAGGTAATTTTACCCTGGGATAATGGTTCCCCGTTTAACCCACAAATTTCAATTTCCGACGCCAAGGGTACTAAGGAAACAGAGTGTTTCAGGGCGAATTGGCGGTCCATAAAAACCCCGTCGGCCCCACTGTCCACAAAGGCCTCAGTCTTGACAGTTTGACCGAGGATCTTCAAGGTCACTTGAATGATAAAAGTCTTCTTGGGAAATTCTGACTTCTGGCCTGACAGGATATTTCCCATCACCCTCAGGCCCTGAAGTTTTCCGGCTTTTCTGGGCATGATACTACCACATGACCCTTATTCCCACAGTACAAACACAACCCCTGCTGTCTCCTCCGCATCTTCTCACGCGAGGAGAGGCGGGTAGCCCCAATCTGCATAGGCTCCTCGGAAAATTCCTCAGAGTCTGAGGTTCCCTTGGGAAAGAAGGAAACCTCGGTCTCCCTTTCAAGCCTACGCTCTCTCAGCCGTCTATCCACCCGGATGGATAACTGCATGAGCTGATCCAAGCTATCAGGCAAGGGATATTGTACCAGTTGGTCTTTTATCTGGTTAGAAAGACCTCTTCGGTACTGGTGTCTCAGGGCTGGGTCATTCCACTGGGTATCATGGGCCAACCTCCGAAACTCCGTACAGTAAACCTCAACTGGCCTTCGCCCTTGCTTAAGGATCGAAATCTGAGCCTCGGCTGAGGCCGTCTTGTCAGGGTCATCATACAACATGCCCAGTGCCGTAAAAAAAGCATCAACACTTTTAAGCGACGGACAGTCAGGCTGCAACCCATATGCCCAGACCTGTGGGTCTCCTTGTAGCAAGGAAATCACTATGCCCACCCGCTGAATCTCTGACCCAGAAGACTGAGGCCTAAGCTGGAAATATAGCTTGCAGCTCTCCTTGAAACAAAAGAACTGCGAGCGATCTCCAGAAAAACGATCCGGAAGATTTACTTTCGGCTCCTTAACCCCTGAAGGTGCTGCTGCTGCGGGAGCTCCACCAGCGGCCTGGGAGGTGTGCATTTTAATGGACAAATCACTAAATTGACGAGTCAGGACCTGCACCTGATCGACCACCTGTTGCAACGTATTTTGAGGGGTATGCTCCATATTCCCACAAAATTTCAACAGGAGTATTTGGCTGCTGAATATGTTATGCACACCAGTGCCTGCAGGAATGTACTGGTGTCTGAACAGAGAGGGATGCAAAACAAATGAACTAACAGACAGACTGGGAAATATGACATCACGTACACAGAAAGTGATAGGGTAACAAAACCAACACAAAGTGAACAGAGAAGCCCAGAGGCTAAGAAACTGGGTGTCTCCCTAGTATTACAAATGCTAAGATGGAAAAAGCAAGATGTTGTGTTTTAATACGTAGAGAACCCGAAATGCTGTTGCTAAGGGCAACAGCAAAACCCTAAAGGGTTACCAACGGGTGTGGCAGCAAACTCCTTGGTCAGAGATGGAATAGTAGGCACAAGGAGAGTCTCCACAATCCTAATTCTCACTTGCAGGGCCCAGGTTCAGATTACTGCCACTAAACTGACACATGGACGCCCTGCACAGTGAGAGAGGATAAAGCATGCAGGTCTGAAAGTACAGCCACAAACCTGCTGGGTTCACAGAATAGCAAAAGAACCTCAGCAGGCTAAACGACTGACTCCAGTCTTACTGCTAGGTCTGGATTGGCAGAGTGTAGTACCAAATCCCCAGGCCTATTTGCAGTAAGCAATAACAAATACAAAGCTACACAGTACTGGCTAATTTTCAGGAACTGACTAACCAACAAAGATTCAGCAGCATCTGCTTAATCTGAGAAGAGGCCTTATAAAGCAGGTGCTGTCCACGCCCCACTCAGACCTCACAGACTGTGAGCACAAAAACCAGCACCGGATCCCCTGCCTGTAACCACTGCACAGCAAAAGACCCGAACCGGAGTATCAGCTGCGCTCAGGTTACTCCGCTAGCACTTGTCTCCCGGTTGCCATGACGACGTGGCAGCACAGGGCAGGAGACCCTAACACTATTATCAGTGAGTACCCCAAAAAACATTTCCAATACTGTTACCCCTAAACTTTCCACATTTAATATGTAGGCTGCAAGTTTGTTTTTAGTCCATTTTTCTATATTGAACCTCATTGTCCATTTAGACGCCCAGATTTCAAGTTTAGATAAATCATTTTGCAGAGACTCCACATCCATTTCCGAATTAATTACCTTACACAGTTTAGTATCATCTGCAAAGATTGACACTGTGCTTTCCAGGCCTATTTCTAAGTCATTGATAAATATGTTGAACAGTAGTGGCCCGAGTATGGACCCTTGTGGTATTCCACTGACTACTGGGGTCCAGCTTGAGGACTTCCTGTTGACCACTATTTGCTGTACCCTGCTATCCAACCAGTTACTTATCCATGTTCAAACAGTTTTTCCTAGGCCAAGCGCCTTTAATTTGATGATCAGTCTCCTGTAAGGCACTGTATTGAAGACTTTTGCAAAATCTAAGTAGAACACATCCACTGCTTTTCCCTGGTCAAGATTATTGCTCACTTCCTCGTAGAAGCTAATTAAGTTAGTTTGACATGATCTGTCCCTTGCAAACTCATGCTGGTTCTTGCTAATAATGACAACCAGGATATGAATATGTCATTAAGGCTTATAGTTGTGGCAGCAATAGGGGTCTCCTACACATATTGCAGCAGGTAGAACCAGAAGAATCTAGATTGAAAGTGATCCTTATAAATAGTAAATGAGGGGGCTCTATACCTTGGGATAAATGTAATAAGATGTGCTTTTCAAAGTCAGCACATCTTTTATGGGTTTGACTACTGCACTTAAAAATGACACTAACTATAAATACAAAACCAGGGGTATTTTGTATTTCACGTAAATGAATCATTAAATCCATTGGTTAATAGAGACAAATACTGTACAGTATATGATGGCATTGAAAAACACTACTTAGTAAATGTAGCCATAGGTGTTTTAGTAACAAGGGAATGGTTACAGAAAGTGCGAAAGCTTGAAAGAGGATGGGCTAAGAGAGTTCTTCTTTAGTAGTATTGTAATCAAAGCTTGCTTAAAATAATATGGACACATTCTAGGTGATAAAGAAATATTGAATATTCAGCGACAATCAGCGACGGTGAGAGAAAGAGAGTGAACAAGATGTAAGGAAACATGAGTAAGAAGATAAGTAGTGTGCCAGAGTGAGATTTTCCTTTCAAATAATTTGTTCAATTGTTGTTGTTTTTTCAATGTACAATTCACACGCACATTTATTAGCATTATACATTACTACATTCTACGGTTTGCGATTCGGTAAAAGTGCAACATGTAATAACTCTAACTACAAGATGGTTGTTTCTTTTGCTAAGGTCAGTACACACTTGTAATTTGTATAATATGTTCCAGCCGAACACCCCCTGGAGCTAGCTGTTCTTTTAGACTTATTCCCAGGATATTTATTTGCATTAAAAGATTTACCTAGTCTATTTACAGAAAGTTTTCTGTCATTATTAATTCTCTATAACATACTGTACTTGATCATTCTTGAATGGAAAATAAGGCCAAGCTAATTATCTGCCTACAGTATATCAGGCCTCTTTCCTATGAAATATCAGTCCTTTTGGTCACTAACTAAAGCAGTGGAAGGTATAGTATAGCAAGACCACACTGTATACAAGATCACTGCTTTATGGGTACAGTAGTTCTTTGCCCTGAATTAATTTGTCCTTTATGTACCAACTTCACAAATTTGTCAAAGTGCTTATCAATATATAATATAGACTATGCACACTAGTGAGGTACACTTATATGGTACTGTATGTGCTATGTTCAGGGCCAGTGCAAGGTTTCTCGGCACCATAGGAAAATATTCTACCTACTGTCCCCCATGACCCCCCACCCAAACCCCACCATCACCACCCTTACCAAGTACCCAGCCTATAGGGTGAAAGTGTGGAAACAACATTTTACAAGCTTCACAGCTGTCTCCTGCATTAACCACTTAACTGGCATGGTCAGATCACTTTCAACTGCGTCACCTCACTGCGTCCCCCAGTTTTTTATGAGGAGATTTGTTCTGCAGATATGCATAATATAATATATATTAATATATATATATATATATATATATATTATTTTTTTTTAAACTCTTTATTTATTCAACAAGAGCCAAATGGACATATATAAACATATGTAGATACCAATAAACAGGCAGCTCTCAATTTTTCAAGAGAAAACAAAACAAATACAAAACATAACACAACACAAAATAAAAAAGAACGAGTCAGAAGAAAAGGGGGGGGGGCCACGACGAAAATAAGAAAAGGGAAAGCAAGATATCAGAGAAGACAATTACTTACAGCATTCAGTAGTAGCTTATAAGAAAGACAATGGAGGAAGCCGGGGGAAGGTCCAGAGGGCAAATCGTCAAAGGTTCAAGAGAGGTGAGCTATCGTGTTGACAACCAGGGGTCCCAGACTAAATTAAATTTATGGGGGCAGTCATGGAGATAGTACATAATCTTCTCCATATTAGCATAAACCAGACATAATTAGTGCGTGAACGGTAGGGGACAAAGGTAATTTCCAATTTATGACGATTAAGGATTTCGCTGCGACTAAGATATGGGAGAATAACTTGTTCAAAACAGGGTCAACATCTTGGAAATGGCAGGCTAGCAAAAATACCCAAGGGTCCAGGACAAGCGGAATGCCAGTAAGAGATTTTAATATATCAAGGACCTTATTCCAGAAGGGAATTATAATAGGGCAAGTCCACTATATATGATATAATGTGCCTCTCTGGCCGCAGCCCCACCAACAAACCGGAGTAGCAGAGGGAAAATTTTTAGATATTTTAGAATTTTTAGTCTATCAGGGGTATAATACCACCGATAATACAATTTATAGGAGGTTTCCTTTATATGGGTTGAGATTGAGCTCTTAGCTATTCCCTCCCTCACCGCCTCACAACAGGAGTCATCCGGAGGGGGCCGAGACCTCTCTCCCACTCCAGCTCATGGCGGGTCCACAAAGGAGAGGCGGCTTCAATCAATATCAAGTATAAGTGAGAGATCATACCATTGCCAATAGAATTCTCCAAACAAATACGCACCCATCCCAGTATAGGAGAGTGATCGAAGGAAATGTCGAATCTGAAAAAAATTCAAAGAAGGGGGGCACCAATGAGGGAAATTTAACCTTGATTTCATCAAGAGAAATCCACGATGCCTGAGAGCAGAGATCCGACACCACTCTAATACCTGCCTTGTACCACAATTTAAATTGTGTAGAAGAGAGACCAGGAGGGAACGCCAGATTATTCCACAGGGGGTTGAGGGGGGAGGTAGAGGAGGACATCTTAAATTTATTGGACGAGTAGTCCCAAAGAGAGAGGGAGAATTTAAGGGAGGGGAGCAAATGAAGCAGCGAGCTTCTAGAAGTTTTATCTAGACCCCAAAGGCAGGCTAGGGAGCAGAATCCCAGCATGTAGGTCTCCAAGTCAATACATGCAATAGTACCCAGAGAAGCAAAGGAGGTCGCGATATGGCTCAAATGGCTGGCCAGATAATACAGCTTAACATCGGGGAACCCCCTACCTCCCAACGATCTAGGAAGCTTGAGAGTACCTAGAGCTAATCTAGGGGGTTTATCATTCCACACAAAGCTTGAAAGATATGACAGTATTTCCTTCAGCACTTTTTCAGGGACTTTAACCAGGAGTGTTAGGAATAGATATAGGAGTTGGGGCAAAATAGTCATTTTGATGGCAATCACCCTGCCCAACCACAACATTATATAGGATTTCCAGAGTTTACGATCCTGCCTGAGTTTATGTATAAGTCGGGGATAATTTTCGGTATAAAGATGATCATAATGGGATGTAATATAAACTCCTAAATACTTAATTTTATGGAATTGACATTTAAAGTGATATAGGAGGATAGAGAACTCTTTAGATCATGGGGAATGTGGAGGGGCAGAGCCTCAGATTTGGAAAAATTAATTTTGTAGCCAGATAAGGGGCCATATTCATTGATAATATCATAAAGAGCAGGAAGGGAAGATTGAGTATGGGTGAGCATCAGCAGAACATCATCTGCAAACAACAAGGTTTTGAAAGTCTGGGGGCCCGCCTCCACACCTCGCACCCTGTTAGACAGTCTGATCATGGCAGCAAGTGATTCAATGACCAGTGCAAATACGAGGGGTGAACGCAGGCAGCCTTGCCTCGTGCCGTTAGTAAGTGGGAAAGGATCTGAAAGAATACCCTTAGTCAAAACTCTCGCCACCGGGGAAGAATATTTGGCCGATACAGAAGTCAAAAATTCAGCATTTATGCCAAACATTTGCAGGGTTTTAAACAAAAAATGCCAGGATATGCGATCAAACGCCTTTTCAGCATCCGAGGAGAGGATGAGGGAAGGGGTTTGTCTGCGATTGAGAATTTGGACAAGATCTATTGTCCGCTTTGTGTTGTCCCTGGCCTGGTGACCTGGGATAAAACCCACTTAGTCATAGTGGATCAGGCCAGGAAGAACACTGTTTAAATGAGTGGACAAAATTTTAGCGTACAACAAATGTTTAGTAATGAAATAGGTCTGTAATTGGCACAATCATGCGGGCTTTTACCTTCTTTATGAATAATAATTATTTTGGCTTCAAGCATGGTTTGGGAAAACTGGGACCCATGTAAGACTGCATTAAATAGGGATTTAAGATAAGGTGTCAAAATATGGGCACATTTTTTGTAGTAGGAAGCCGAAAAGCCATCTGGACCCAGGGCCTTTGATGGTTTTTGGGACTTCAAGACATTAGCAATCTCTTCATCAGAGATGTCTTGGTTTAATTGCATAGAAGCTTGTTCAGACAGACAGGGAAGGTGGGCTCGCATGAGAAATTTGTTAATCATATCAATAGATAGTTCGGATTCTACTACGTCCCTATTTAGATTATAATGGTTTGAATAAAATGCCTGAAATTCTCGGTAAATGGTGATGGGAGAGTAAGAGAGGTCACCATTGCTGGCTTTAACAGCCAATATGATATTGCGCGAACTCTTGGCCCTAAGTCTAGAGGCTAGGTTCCTATCATCTTTGTCCCACTTTTCATAAAAATATCTGGATACGTTTTTGCAAAGATTTGGCTGTGCGTTCCGATAGGAACAGTGAGAGGGCTGCTTTAGCTTAATTTAACGACTACAAAAGAGTCTGAGATGGGGTCAATTTATACTGGAGTTTGAGAGAATGAAGTCTAGAGGTAAGGGAAGTTAAGTGAGAATCAGTGAGTTTCCTATATTTAGATGTCAAACTGATAAGATGGCCCCGCAAGACCGCCTTATAAGCTTCCCAGAGGGTCAACGGAGATGTATCGGGAGATTCATTAAATTGGAAGTATTCCAACAAGCAGTTTATAATCTGATCAGAATATTCAGAGTTATGCAAAAGAGAATTGTTAATTCTCCAAGAAGCAGGTGGGGGGGGGGGGGGGGTGCAAAGCGAAAGACACAAGGTCGACTGTTATAGGACAGTGATCTGACCAAACCATAGGGTGGATGGCAGCCGAAGTAAATTTAAGCACTTAAGCGAGAGTTCTCTACTGAGGAGATTCATGTCAATCCTAGAATAAGTGTTGTGTACTAAGGAGTAAAATGTATAATCCCTGGCTATGGGGTCAATAATACTAAAAGAATCAAAAAGTAGGTGCTTTTTAAGGAGAGAAAGCAGGGCCCTTGATGCTGGGGAGAGGGATCTCGAAGCTGGAAGGGATAAAGAGGAGGAGCGATCAATAGCAGCATCAAGAACCTCGTTAAAATCACCGTCCAGAATTAGTATCCATTTAGCATATTTGGATAATAAGGCATCAATTTTCCTAAAGAAATGGGCTTGAGTTTGGTTTGGTGCATATATATTAACCAAGGTACATAAGGTATTGTTAAGTTTACCAACTAATATGAGCCATCTACCTTCCTTGTCAGCATAAACATTTTCTGGAGCGAATGTTAAGTGGGAAGCAAAGAGGATCGACACCCCTCTTTTTTCTGGTTGGAATCACAAGCATGAAAAGTTAAGGGAAAATATTTAGATTTCAACTCTGGGTGGAGGAATTTCTTAAAGTGGGTTTCCTGTAAAAATACAAGGTCACTTCTAGAACGTTTAAGGGACATAAAAATTTTAGTGCGTTTTGAGGGGATGTTCAAATCTTTGACGTTTTGTGAATATATTCTAAAAGCCATGATAATCGACACAAAAATTCACCTCCGAACCTCCCACGGAGTGTCACACCACTACAAAAGGATACAATACGAGAAGAGCCAGGGACATAAACAACCAATACATTAAAGTGTGACAGATACGGTCCTGGGGAAAAGGAAGAAGAAGAAGGAGGAAAACATACAAAAAACTGGAAAATAAAGGAGATCGGGGAAGTGGAAGACCAAGAAGAGATACATCTGGTCTGAGTTGCCAGTCAGGGGAAAGTAGAAAAAAGACACTAGGTGACAGAGACCGGGCATGGGCACAGAGCCCATGTGGGGGGGGGGGGGCATGGCCAGGACGGCCCAAGGGCATAGTTTACAACTAGGCCAAGAGAGCCAGTCTCGGCCCGGGGCTAACAACAATCAGATGTCAAATCAAAAACAAGTAGAACTATGGGAAATTCTCTATTCCTACTACTGTTCATGTCAACCACCTATAGGATTGGTTACAAGAGGGAGGTATAAACACCTAGAACAGAAGACCAGTGAGGGGGTATACAACAGAGTACAGAATTAAATATCTCAATACAGGTCAGTAGTAAAGCACGTAAGAACAACTACAAGCATTAAGTCATCTGATACTTAACTTGGCAACATAGAAATAGTTGAAAATAAAGCAGCAATAGTATAATAAAAAATCAGACAAACAGAATAGCAAATAAACCAGGGAATCACCATGGAATTAAAAGGCACAACCTGTAACAGTAAAGATAAACCATGCAGAGCAAGTAATTCAGGTCAGGGAGGAGGACCAGAGGATGCTGACTTCCTGGCAGAAGGGACTTTTGACCAATCCCAGTTCAGAGAACATCGAGGAGTGGAATCTGGAGCAGAAGGTTGGGAGCATTGGTTTTCAGGAGTCGCATCAGTGGCAGAAGAAGGCACAGAGAGTCCCATAGAGGTCAGAAGGCGTTGAGCTTCGTCCAAGGTTCCAGCTGCAGGGAAACAATTTTGGTGCCATATGAGAATGCGGAACGGAAAGCCCAAGTGGTACCGTATATTATTATCTCGAAGTAATGTTGTAATGGGCTTAAAGTCTTTCCGCTTGAGCAACGTGGCAGGGGCAATATCTTGGTAGATTTGAAGCAAATGTCCCTGGAATGATACTGACGTAAGTTTCCGAGCCTCATGGAGGATGTCCTCCTTAGCCGTGAAATAGTGACAGTGCAAGATGACATCTCTAGGTTGAGAAGGGTCTTGGGAGCGGGGACAAAGAGCCCTGTGCCCTGTTTAGAAGCAGGTGATCTTCTGGAGTCGTGGGTGAGAGATGTGAAAAAAAGATTCTTGAGATAGTCGTCCAATGTGGTGGAATCAATTTCCTCAGGGATGTCCCTAATACGGAGATTATTCCGCATTGCCCTATTATCTTGGTCCTCTTGATGTTCGAGCAATAGTTGGACATCCTGTTTCAGGCTTTGTATTTCACTGCTAAAGTCATGATGGGTTGAGATGACATCATCCACCTTGGACTCCAAATGATCGGTCCTATTGCCTAAGTCATTAAGCTCAGTCTTCAGAGAATTGACTGCATCATGTAATTCGGCCTGAAAAGCTTGGACAGAGCGTCGAGTTTCCTGGACCTCACGAAATAGAGAACGGAGGACCTTTATGGTGAGGGGGGAGTGGTCAGAATCATCAGAATCTTAGTTCTCTTGATGAGAAGCAATTCCGCTTCTCAGTGTTTTGTCAGCAGTGAATGAAAAATTTTTCAGACTCTGCGAGAGGTCCAAACTCCCTTTGTTGTGTTGACCTTTGGGCATGATGAAGGGTTATTGGGGAAAATATATGCCTTCCTCGTGAAGTGTGTGTAGAAAAAATACAGCAGTAGGAAACTAAGAATTTATTATGAAGTAATGCTGAATAAAGTTAGGGCCCCGGGCCCGTGAAAATCTTTATAAAATAACATAATACCAGGAGGGGTCTCTAAGACAAACAATGTCATTAAGGGAAAGAGTATGTTTATAAGGCTGCCAGAAGCGGGGTACACCAAACTCCTAGAATGCATATAAACAGCAATACAGTCAGAGAAAGGGGAATTATCAGCGTTCCCAACTCCGCAACAGAGATGACAGCAGCCTCCATACTGCATGGGGCAGAGGAACCAGAAGGGAGCAGGGTGGCACTAACAGTGTAGGTTTGGACCTGCCAATATGGGGCCACGCAGTAGCAGGGAGAAGGTAAGGAGATGGCAGAGTCCTACTCCGTGCCACAATATAGACAGTGGGTCCAGGGTGCACTGCCGGGTATGTAGGTACACAGTACTTGTGTATTTGTGATGGTGATGTCCAGTGAGGCAGGCAAATCACAGACCCGGTAGTTGGTAGGAGAACAACTTCACTATATCACATCGCAATAGAAATGTACTCTAAATTAGAGAGAAAAGGTAATTCTCAGAAATCCCCACAAGAGGGAGCTCCAAACAAGGCTATCACACCTTTTATACTTATCATGAGACTTTCAACAGAGCTTCCAAAATGGTGTAGCTATACTAATGCTGAGAGCAATATGTACATCTGTAAGTTGAGTAGCTCCAGTAGGGTCACATATAGGTAGGACAAGGAGAAACCTAGAAGTAAGCAAGTAGCACCCACTGTGTGGAATAGTAGGATGCGGCAGGCTGCTGACTCCTCTTATTTGTGGTCATGCAGGGACCTCAAAGTGGCAGAGTCTCTGTCTATAAGGCAGGAGGGTGAAGGTCACGGACCAGCCTGTGACCAAACACCTCCAATATGATTCTGTATAGTAGGAGAGCAACTGAAGGAGTCCAGGGGGACTGCGCCCAAGATGGCCACCGGGGGCTTAAAGTTTAGTGCAGGGGCTGATAGCGCTGTATTGTCCATCTTTACCTGCTGTCAGCCATACACAGACATGTTCTTGGGTGCTGGGGATCAACAAGTGAGGTGCAGATGCGGCTCTGGTGGAGAAGTAGGGAGATCGCAGCAACTGCTCGCCAGACCCGAACTTCCGGTCCGCATTACCCCAGCTTCACTGACAGCCACAGCTCCTGGCTTAAGCGCGGCGAGGAGGCCAGGCATTGTAGGGGCCCCCAAACGCAAGACCTCAGAAGTAGAGAGAACACCCAGCAAAGCAGGGACACTATATGAGCCAGGTAGGTGAAAATGAGGGCTCCGATAGGTGGAAACAGGGCTTTTAATATCCCAATGAGCAGGAACTCTATTCCAGCACATCTCCTAGGCTGCCAGGCCACGCCCTCCCATAATATAATATTTATATATTTTATAAAATACTTTTTAAACTATATTAAATAAAAAATAAATAAAAAAACAACTACAGTATATCAACTGTTTTGAAGGGAGAAATCATCAGTTTAGATAAGTATAAAAAGGTCTCGCTCAGAGACATCCTTAACTTACAATAGGCAGACTCAGTTGCACCCCCTGGGGTCTAGCACCCTAGGCAGCTGGCTAAAGCTGCCAAATGATAAAGACAGCCCTGGCTGTGTTTATTATGATTTTTGACCCTGTGCCCCAATGAATACAATTATTTTCACTGGCACTGTCTCTCCTACTCTTTCACTGGAGCCAGTTTACCAATATTGTAACATTTCTCCCATTAATAAGCTTTCTTATTGCTGTGCTGCTATCCTTATCTTCCATATTCATACCCAGAATCTTTAAGGTGCATTTGAAGGATCCTTCTCTGAAAACAACTGTGATTCTGTAGGCTACTATACTATAGTAGTTACTGCTGTACTCTAGGCTACAATGGCTTACGTCAGCTAAAGTATTTCAGATCTTGGTAAATTGGCCATTATAGCAGTCCCAATGGGCTGTTATGGGGAATGCATTTGAGAACAGTAACAGGTATAGCGGAAGATATCTCCAATATCTGCAGCAGCATAAGCATCGTTATCATCATCTTCATAAATTACCACTTTAATTAAATAATACAAGTTTTCAGTGGATAGAAAACAAAACGTAGTTTAATAATTAGACATCTCCCTATCTCACCACCCCCTCATCTCTCTCTATCTCTCTCTCTCTCTCTCTCTCTCTCTCTCTCTCTCTCTCTCTCTCTCTCTCATAGCTATCTTCCTATAAGTTGTGGTAAACTCCAGTGCTTTCTGCAATGTTGAAAGTATAAGGACCTCTGAGCCTACATTAAATGCATTCATCTAATGTTCTCTTTCAATAACTGTAAGTGAGACTCAGCATAAAAGTTCAGATCGGTTTGTTGCCAAACTGCACAAAGTGGCAGATTCATGTGAATAGGAGGATTTAAAATAGAAATTGATTTGTGGCTGGTAATATACAGAAACTACAGACAAAGGAATATAGATAAGGATGCTCAGTAACCCTGCGCTAACCCTGTCAGGGTAATACACAAAACAAATGAGCAATCTTTCTTGATAAGCCCTACAGAGATGCACACACTCTGTCTCACGGTATTAGAACACTTATCTTAGAGGGACACAAAACGGCTAAAACCACTAGCTGATGTAATAAGGAACATTTCTTTATCAGTGCAAATAAATTGCAGAGAAAAGCCAAAGAAAGTCAATGCTCTATACAAAAAAATGATCACGATAACCTAGTAGCTGACAGTAACATCCATTATGTCTATGATAATATGATATAACAAGAACAGTAGTTTTATGAAATCGTGCTAAATATCTTTTAAAACTATAAAGTTTTACTCTCTCTCTTATAGCAGCTTTTGATCAAAGCAGAGATAAGCAACATTTTCAAAACATTAATAAACCTTAATAAACCTAAGCTCGTTTTGCATTTTTCACATCTGAAATTTTTAACATTTCACAAGCAGAAGTTGGCCTTCAGTGTTCCTAGTCCTCCTCAAACATGCAACACATCAGAGTGTATCAATCTCATCTCAGCTTTGTTAGAAAGCAGTGCACTCCTCACTGTGCACAGATACATGCTGGGCACTAGGACCCAGGGAAGTCTGTCCTCCAATCTGATTTGCTGCTGCACCATGTGACTGCAGCTATCTTGTAGACCCTTTGTTAGTCTCTGTGAGTAAGACTGTAATGTGATAATGATGGAAACACAAATCCCCATGTTTAGCTCCAGGGAGACCTGCATATGAATCTGTTCCAGATTCTCTGCAACACTACCTGTTTGTATTATGCACTCACCTCTATAGAACCAGTATACACAGCTGTATGGCACCCCACTTCACTAAAATCTTTGCAACATAACTAGTGTATCAAGTGAGCATGACTTTACCTGTTTAAATACCACTGGTTAAGTAACTGAGCTGTTTATAGTTTGAGTCACCCACTGCTGTGTGCCTGTATAACCTTGCCAATAACAACACCTGCACATGTAACACCCTGGGGTTGGTGGGTATGTTTAAAAGGTTGAGAGAGGTATCACAGGTGTTGGGTGACTATGTGATGGACCTTTCCCCTGAAATGTTTCTTCCTGTACCTTGTGCTGTAGTACCATGTTCAGGAAAGTAGGATAGATTGATACAAAACAGGAGTGAGTCAGCAATCCCAACAGGATGTCCTTTTGATGAGCTGGAACTCTGGATTGAAGATGATGATTATTTAAATTTAACACCAATTAACCAGTCACAAAAAAATAATTTGGAATCAAAGAAGAACAATGAGAAGACAATTGGCCACAGTTCACACCCCAAATAGCATTCAATATGCAAAAGACAATTGATTTGAATCAATGAAGAATGGCAGTACCATTTTAATAACAGATGAACATGTTAATTGGAATCACAAATATTAGCATAAGATCATTGAAATCATAGTCTATAAAGGTGATGTGAAGAGTAATGGAAAACACATTTAACAATAATCAAACACTAACTTTTTAGCTTTCCATAGCCAAGGTATGACAATCTTCACCAGCAATAAACATTGGAGCTCTGGTAGAATTTTGCAATGCCACAATATGTCAATGGGAGACATTGGCACACAGATATAAGGGAAAATCTGGGGTTGTGATTGGCAAATGTTCACAGTTTTATCTTAAGAGGATGCAGCTACCAAAGGGATGATAGTGTCTCTTGACACATTCAACTCATTAAACAATGAGGGCATTTTAGGTTGAACAAAGTCAATCTCTCTTTCTGTCACAGGGCTTTGCTTAAACATGCCCCAATTAACTCAGGCTTTCAGGATAAATGTCTGCTTTACACTTGTAATACAGTACAAATCAGTCTCAGTGTGAGAAAAAGGGTTGCATTGAAAACCAGTTTGTAGTATTTAGCTTAAGGAATGTCATGCTGCAGTTTTTAGCTTTGGGAATGTGGTGCTATGCCATTGTCAACCTTTAACTGAACAGCTGGTGACAATGGCTCCTTAAACTGAGTATTAACTTGCCTGGGGCTTTGGTCACTTACTCATGTACTCATTCAGACCCTTTTGAGTGGAGACTTTCACTTGCTGGACCAGTCTTTAATGGTTCCTTACTTCCGAGTCTGCACCTCTTCTCAGGCCTGGCAGTGTCTGGTTGCAGCATCTCAACCCCCGCTCACCTGGCACTTGGCTTTCCAGCAGCACTCCAATGCTTACACTTCTGCAGCATCATGCGGCTGACAATTGTCCTTAGCTCCTGTTCTACTCCGCAACCAGCATGCATCCAGCACCTCCTGTCTCCACACACTGCTCTTACTTCTTCTTTCCACAAGGCTATTCTTTTCCCAGGCTGCCCTGCCCAATCAGCAGTTTGCATCCAGACCATGGGATCAGACCAGGGTCCCTGCTTAACTCTTGCTGTGCCAGAGCTTTTCCATTTTGCTGCTGCAGACCTGTAAGTAATCCTTAAAGGGGCAGGCACCCCACTTTCCGGGGTACCACACACACATCATGGTTGTACGTCAGCCATGTAACACACCAAGGTGAAACATCAATCTCATCTCAGTTTGACCTTCACCATGCAACACAACAGAGTGAATAATCAATCTAATCTCAGCTCTACCCAACCCTGTAATTGTATGGAAGCATGCCCTGTGAGTCAGAACTCACCCCCCTGAGCACTTACTGTAATAAGGCTGCACCTGTTGTGGTGGGCAGTTGTTATGAAACACCACTGAGGGCTGTCTCCCTGGCAGGTCACGTTCATTGCTAGGTAACAAGGACATCACATGGCTTCTGGAAAGTCAGCAATCCCCGGCAGTCGCTAAGTGATCAGGATGTTGGGCGGTGGCTGGGAATTCTGGGACTTCTGTTCCCTAGCAGCCGGGATGCTTATGTTACATACAGCACTAAAGCTGCAGGAAGTTTTTTTTATTAAACTGGCTGCCTTGATTGGTGCTTTACTTGTTAAAAGGCAGCTGCATCACTCTACCAGTTATAGTTTGTGCCTGCCTATGTAAGATGCTGGTCCCTGTCCACAGACCTTGCCTGTCCTGATGATACTCTGCCGGATATATTCCCCATTTTTGTCCAATTCATTGCCCTGCCTTTGTCTACATTCAGTTACAGTGTATTAACACTCTGCCTGCCATTTCTGTGTTCCTGCTCTCAGCCTTCAGATTTTGCCATCCACACAGTGTCCACAAAACATCTGCACTGCATCTACTAAACATCCATAAAGTACCTGCATCCCAGCTGACTGT
Source organism: Pseudophryne corroboree (assembly GCF_028390025.1). NCBI lineage: Eukaryota > Metazoa > Chordata > Amphibia > Anura > Myobatrachidae > Pseudophryne > Pseudophryne corroboree. The sequence goes on along the minus strand of NC_086445.1, from coordinate 736,372,419 downwards.
GCCCCCTCTACTCTGGCTGAGAACCTGACCCACTCCTGACCTTAAACCTCTTTGCTCATGTTAGTGAAGGTCTAGTTCATTCTCTGTGGTCTCTAAGCTATTGTGTGAGCCCATACTGCTTGAAGTTTAAGTCCAGGTGGCAGCCTAAGTACCTGGGTGCATATCAAGCAATAGGGGAACAAGGGGGTGCTGTTATTGGCAGAATGCTTTACTTACATACAAGGCTATTAACCAAACTGCACCATCATACATCTCCTCACTCATCTCAAAATATCTCCCTACCAGACCTCTCTGCTCTGCACAAGATCTGCGTCTCTCATCCACATGTATTACTTGTTCCCAGTCAAAATTACAGGACTTTATCTGGGCTTCACCCACTCTGTGCAATGCCCTTCCACTCACAATAAGACTCTCCTCTAGTCTCCAAACCTTTAAACATTCCCATAAAACTCATCTCTTTAGACAAGCCTTACAAATTCAAGACCCACCCACATAACCTTCAATGCTTCCCTATCCAATTACATCCTCTCTGTACAGTCCACATAGCCTCACATATTTTGTCTTCCAACATTGCTGGGTGATCATATCATGCAACCCATTAAGAACCTAGCAATCTGGTGGACCATTATGCAATGGGTACATTTATCCTTGTGTATCATTGCCTATTTCCCTATAGATTGTAAGATTGTGAGCATGTCCTTCCTACCTCTATGTCTGTCTGTCTTTGCCCAGTTCTGTTCTATTACTGTTGTTCTAATTGCAAAGCACAACGGAATATGCTGCCCTATATAAGAAACTGCTAATAAATAAAACGAATAAATAAGACTCACATCTGGTCAATATAACTAACACGAATAACGCTAAAGTTCCATAACAGTGGAATTGCAATCACCAGGACACTACTGCACCAAGCAATTATACAGCCTGCAGAGTGCGTGGCCAGAATCCTCCCTGTTTGACAGCACCAGCAGCACCACCTATCAATTTCATCTAAGCCAGTGGTTCTCAAACTCGGTCCTCAGGACCCCACACAGTGCATGTTTTGCAGGTATCCCAGCAGGTGCACAGGTGTATTAATTACTCACTGACACATTTTAAAAGGTCCACAGGTGGATCTAATTATTTCACTTGAAATTCTGTGAGGAGACCTGCAAAACATGCACCGTGTGGGGTCCTGAGGACCGAGTTTGAGAACCTGTGATCTAAGCGTTACGCCAACCATGCAACACAATAGAGTGAATCAGCAGTCTCTTCTTAATTCCATCCCAATCACGCACCACAACAGAGTGAATCATCGATCTCATCTCAGCTTTACTCCAACCAATTGGAAATGTATCAATACAGTGTGAAATGGTATTTTTCAGATTTATGCAGCTAAAACAGAACTTAAAGATCATATCGCTAAATAATCGAGTCTCAGCAAAAGTCTTGTTTCAGCACAAAGCTTATTTTACTTGAAAGCTTGCAATAATTTTGTTCAGCTGTTGATGTAAGCATGTTTGGACATTATTACCTTCCTCATGTAACTCCTTGTAGCCCATAAAGCAGTACCAACATTTTAAAATATCACATACAGTAATGCATATTGTACTTGCCTACACTCCTGGAATGGCTGGGAAGCTCCCAAAAATCATGTGGCAGTCCTGTACTTGGAAGAGTGAGCTCACCCAGCAGGTTATAATGTGATTTGCACTGAATCTCATCATTGTTGCCACACCCCCTGCTATTCAATTCCGGTACTCTCGGCATTGTATAGCAGGTAACATGGCTGTGATGATGCAATCCTGCAGCCACACCCCCTGCACAATGCCCTTTTGCCATGTCACACCCCGCATTGACCCTTATGTTAGGCCACACCCCCACACTGCCTACCACTGTGCCATCCTGACTGCCCCTTCCTGAGTTGGGATGTTGTGACACCCAGGTTCGTCTGACATGCGGGTTTCCAGATGAACACTGGCATTTTTTTTAAAGGGGCAATCACTTACAAGGCATGGTTTTGCCTTGTAAGTGATTGCCCCTTCAAAAAAAGAGTCAGAGTTTGATGGGAATCCCACACATCAGCCAAACTCAGGTGGCATTACATTCCACCCCTGGAGTGCCCAGCCTGAAAGTTGGCATCTATGACATAGTGACCTCTGTTCAAGAAAATGGCTGTATTACTACCCTTCACTGAATAAGGGCCCTCATTCCGAGTTGTTCGCTTGCTAGCTGCATTGCAAATGCTAGGCAGCCGCCCTCTGGCAGAGCCGGTGCAAGATCTCTCTGCACCCTAGGCAAAGCTTCAGCCTAGCGCCCCCTAACCTGCAATCCCCACCACCACCTCTTGGAGGGGAGATGAAGGTGGCCATTAGGTGGGTTGCGGTGAATTATATCATTATACATATACAGAGAAAAGGGACAATACTCAAGGACTTTTAAAGTGAAAAAGTATATTGTAAACAAAAAATGTTGTGACTTTGGGCCTAATTCAAGGTTGAACGCAAAAGCAAAACCTCCCTTTAATGGGCCAAACCATGTGAACTGCAGGTGGGGCAGATATTACATGTGCAGAGAGAGAGTTAGATTTGGGTGGGGTTTGTTCAAACTGAAATCTAAATTGCAGTGTAAAAATAAAGCAGCCAGTATTTACCCTGCACAGAAACAATATAACCCACCCAAATCTAAATCTCTCTGCACATGTTACATCTGACCCCCCTCCCCCCCTGTATTGCACATGGTTTTTCCCATTAGAGGTAGGGTTTGTTTTTGCAATCATCCTTGCATTAGGCCCTTTGTTCACAATACTGCATACTTTCACCTTTAAATCCTTGAGTGACGACCATTCTTTCTGCCTACTGTATATATATACACATAAATAATATGGCATGTTAGGAACTGCATAGTACACTGAGGCCAATTAAAATTTTTGCTGAGTGCCAGGATTATTTGCCAGTATTGTGCCCAAGTGTCTGTGTTTTCCCTATTGTGCTGTTTACAAGTGCAAACCACCCATCGGACTGTAAGATCTGAACTGTCTGTGGTCCTGCAGAACCCCATAGGTTACTTACCTAAAGGTTGTTTCCTTATTTTCTCTCGCAATTGCCATGGGGGGTCATTCTGACCAGATCGCATGCTGCAGTTTATCGCAGCTATTGGGTCAGAACTGCGCATGCGGCAGCGCCGCAGTGCGCCGGCGCATGCCAGGCGGCCTAAGGGCGTCGCTGAGCTACGATTGCCTCTGCCTGTTTGCCAGGCAGAGGCAATCGGTGGGCGGGGGCAGACCGGCGGCATTTGGCTGCCGTTTTGTGGGCGCGGTCCGGCCAGCGCAGGCCTGGCCAGACCGTGCGGGGGGTGGGCCGCTGTAGCTGCGTGACGTCACATGCAGCCGCTGCGGGCCGGGGAGCGACGAGTGGCTCCCGGCCAGCACGCTAAAGCTGCACTGGCCGGGAGCTACTCCTAAAGTGCAAAAGCATCACCGCTGTGCAATGCTTTTTCACTTCAGCGGGGGGGGGGGGGGGGCAGCACTGACATGCGGGGCAGGATAGCCCTGTGCTGGACGTCCCCCCACATGTCTATTGTCATGATCGTATCCCTGCAAAATTTTTCAGGGCTACGATCAACTCGGAATGACCCCCATGGTTTCTCTTACAGGTGGAAGCAGCATTACAGCAACGCTGCTTGGTGCAGACATGTAGGTCAGGAGCTGCTTGCTGCTGGAGAGCCAGGATCCAGGCCATAGTTATATCTGCCTCCTATGTGCCATCACATGACTTGATGTTACATGTGACAGCATGGAGGAAGTGCTGCCTGAGACATGGGCCCTCATTCCGAGTTGTTCGCTCGCTAGCCGCTTTTCGCAGCAGTGCACACGCTAAGCCGCCACCCTCTGGGAGTGTATCTTAGCTTAGCAGAATTGCGAACGAAAGATTCGCAAAATTGCGAATATACATTTCTTAGCAGTTTCTGAGTAGCTCGAGACTTACTCAGCCACTGCGATCAGTTCAGTCAGTTTCGTTCCTGGTTTGACATCACAAACACACCCAGCGTTCGCCCAGACACTCCCCCGTTTCTCCAGCCACTCCCGCGTTTTTACCAGAAACGGCAGCGTTTTTTCACACACACCCATAAAATGGCCAGTTTCCGCCCAGAAACACCCACTTCCTGTCAATCACACTCCGATCACCAGAACGAAGAAAAATCCTCGTATAGCCGTGAGTAAAATACCTAACTTTTGAGTAAAATAACTAAGCGCATGCGCTCTGCGAACATTGCGCATGCGCAGTAAGCGACTAATCGCAATATATAGAAAATCGGCAACGAGCGAACAACTCGGAATGAGGGCTATTATGTGGTACAGCCTGATAGTGGCAGCTGCACCTGATTAGACCCACAGCAGCAGCCAGCGCAGTGTAAAAGGAGGAGGCTACATATAGAGACATCCATAATTATTTTGGTAAATGAATTTAGTGGCACCCTCCAGAGGCCAGCACCCCTAGGCAGCCGCCTAAAGCTGCCTAATGGTAGAGCCGGGCCTGCCCTCTGGGAGTGTATCTTAGCTTAGCAGAATTGCTAACGAAAGGTTAGCAGTTCTGCTATTAACATTTTCCCTGCAGTTTCTGAGTAGCTCCAGACCTACTCCTAGATTGCGATCACTGCAGACTGCTTGGTTCCTGGTTTGACGTCACAAATATGCCCTGTGTTCGGCCAGCCACTCCCCCGTTTCCCCAGCCACTCCTGCATTTTTGCCTGGCATGCCTGCTTTTTTTTAGCACACTCCCAGAAAACGCTCAGTTACCACCCAGAAACACCCACTTCCTGTCAATCACTCACCGATCAGCAGAGCGACTGAAAAGCGTCACTCGGCGCTGTGTAAAAACCATAGTTTTGTGTAAAAGTACTTAGCGCGTGCGTCCTGAGGCCCATACGCATGCGCAGAATTGCCGGTTTTTAGCCTGATCGCAATTCTGCTAAAAACGGCAGCGAGCGAACAACTCGGAATGACCACCAAGGTTTCAAGTGCACATGATTATGAGATATACCCTAATAGTCCCAGTTTTCTAGAGTAGCATGTTAATATTGTATACCATGGACTAGTGAATTGGTGGATTGACCAGGTGGATTACTGCGGTGTTTAGAGTTGATCTGGGGTATGGTCTAAAATTACATGATTTTAAAATCTGAGATCTTTATTTATAAATTGCTATATTACATCAGATGGTTTTCCCAGAAATCCCAATAGTAAATAAACTTCTTTAGCCTTACATCACTGTTATGGCTAAAATTTAGAATCTGAAATACAAAATGTAATAGTTCCAGTAAAAATAAACAGAGAAATATATGTTCCTTAGTGTCATAAAACATCTACAGTAGTTTTGGTTTTGGATCAGTGTTAATTTTGTGGTTTTGGTTTTGGATCTATATTAATTTTACAAAACCACCCTAATTTAATTTTGGCATGTTTTTGTTCCTACAGTATTATTAACCTCAATAACATTAATTTCCAGTAATTTTCATTCAATTTTGACCAGCCAACAATTCACAAAATTGTTTTCATCCAGTTTAGACCAAATGGTTGCACCGGTCTAGCTGGCTGACTAAGCAAAGCGACAGTAGTGGGCAGCGCAAACATGTGGTAGTTCTACTTCAAAGTGGCACATCTAGGAAACAGAGTGGCACTGCAGTGGCAGACAGTACAGCAGTTTAATTAACTACATGACCCCATAGAAAGTTAATTAATCAAGAATTAGATCAGAGGCTTAAGGGAGGTGGAGTGTGTCTGGAGTGGATGGAACGTCAAGGAAGGAAGGATCGATTTGTAAGTTAATTTAATTGTTTTATTCTAAAAAATTTAATCAATATGAGCTTTGGGGATGGTATCAAAAATGATCTTATTCTTTTATGGTATTTTCTCTCCTCAGTTCCTGTAAAAGAAGGATTGACTAATTACTTAATTAAATTGTTTGCTTGGTTAATAAAATTTATAAGGGAGAGCGGGTATGTATGGCCAGCAGGCCATCACTGTATCTGCTTTAACATGGTTATTGAAGAACCTCTGTCGCCGCTACCAAATTCGATCTCGATTCCATTCTAATAGAACAGCAATTCCTCACCTGTACTGGTAGGTTAAGAAAAAAACAGCTTAAACGGGCCCTGAAAACCCACCTGTTCATCAAAGCGTACCCTTTCGATGCATAATAAATCTAAATACCAGAGCTAAGAGTTGCTATTCCAAAATAATCAAACAAGATGGATCAGTTGCACAAGGTTTTATTCTAACACTGATAAAAAAAATCATATAAAACCACATTTATGACTATAAAGTCAACAATTCATATAGTAAAAAATAAAATGAAAGCTAAAAAGAATAGATTAAAAAGTATATACTTTAGCACTGTCTCTGAGATAGTAGAGGATTTTTCACTTTGCTGATAGGAACCAGTTCCATATTTTATGATCCCGGACTTTATATATATGGATTCACTCCTCCTTGAATATACAAGTTATGTACACAGTCAGCTGGTATTACCCTGTTTGTAACTCACACACAGTTCCACGAGATTGTTGCTGTAATTACTCGTCTGCGTAGAAGATTGAAGGGGTTCCCATATCTTGCTGGTGGATGTGCTGATTGAAACAGAGGTTTTGGAGTCCTTAGAAATCCAATTCTTGTATGGGAAAAGTCCTTATCTGGATCAATCTAAAGGAGCATATAGAGTAGACGGGCCCAGCGGGTGAAATGAGCGACCTGCTAGATTGGCCTGCATGGCAGGCCAATCTAGCAGTAGCGATAGCGATGCGCAGAGCTGAGCATCACTATCGCTGAGGGGGTACACACGGAGCGATAATGCTCAAATTCTAAGCAATCTAGTCAGATTGCTTAGAATATCGCTCCGTGAGTACCCCCCTTTAGTGGTGAAAAGATCTGGGTTCCTCAGCAGTAACCTTAACGCGTTTCTCTGAGCTAGGTCACTCAGCTTCTTCAGATTTATTGTTTACCTTCCCATTAGGGTCTGACAAACTCCTTCCAACTGCTGTGGTAACGTAGTGGGGAACATCTATTTTCCTTCCGATGCATAACCTAGTCCTGAGGTTGCTCCTCCATCCCACTGCCTCATACCTTGACCGTCTCTGCTTTGCTTACACCCTGCCATCAGGCTACCTCATGCCTGCTTGCACCTCATGTCATCTGTCTGTCGCCCCTTCCTACTAGATTGTTAGCTTCTCAGAGCAGGGCCCTCTTTCCTCTTGTTGTCAAAACCCTCTTCTCGACACATTTCACTCACAGCCCTCTTCTACCCAGCAACCATCTCTACCCGCTTTTTCTCTTGCTTGTAAAGGCTCATCTCTATGTATGGCCACCAGCTCCTAGTAGTGCGCTGATCACTCACTCGCTACTTACAGTACATCTAAGGTGTATTATGTTTTGAGAATTGTGGTGCTCTTTGTTACCTGTATTGTATTTTTGTTATTTATTTACTGTGATGTTAAAGTTTTGTCTCCCTGTACTGGCCTTTGTAGGGCACTACTAAACACTTGTTGCACTTTATAAATAAAATATAATAATAATAATAATAATAATAATAATAATGCTTATAATGTCCTGGGGCCTTAGGATTAGTATTTTTGTCACAATGGTATATGTATAATGTTGCAGATTTAGGGCCTAATTCAAGGTTGATTGCAAAACAACATTTTCCTCTAATGGGCAAAACCATGTGCACTGCAGTAGGGGCAGATATAACATGTGCAGAGAAAGTTAGATTTGGGTTGATTATGTTGTTTCTGTGCAGGGTAAATACTGACTGCTTTATTTTTACACTGCAATTTATATTTCAGTTTGAACACACACCACCCAAATCTAAATCCGGCGCCGGGATGCTGCCCCCTTTCTGAATGCCGGTGTCAGCATGCAGACTAGTGTCAGAATACCGGTGTCGGTATTCTGACTGCCAGGTTGCCGACAGCTGGGATCCTGACTGCTTCCCGCACACAGCAGCTACATGCATTGCCATCTACAGTGTTCAAGGTAGGACTGCATTGTACTTTAATCACATTAGTGATGCAATTAACATGCGTGCTTGGTTACAAAGTTTGTGACATGTCAAATTGGCTGATTTGAGGAAAGGTGTAAGTGGACACAACTGTACCCTACAAATGAGATAGGATCCCCTGTATTTCTAAAGGACACTTTACTACAGTTTGCTGTAAGAACAGCAAATCAGTGACACGCACTGTCTTGCATGTCTTTTGACACATAATTTAGACAATATTTGTGGAATCTATTTTATTATTTATTTATTTATTATTTATTTATTAACAGTTTCTTATATAGTGCAGCAAATTCCGTTGCGCTTTACAATTTAAAATAACAATAACAAACTTGGTGATAAACAGTCATAGAGGTAAGAAGGCCCTGCTCGCAAGCTTACAATCTATAGGGAAATAGGCATGTGTACACAAGGAAAGGTGCCATCTATTGCATAGAATGAGAAGACATGTGAGGATATGTGTGGACTGTACAGACTGGATGCAATTTGATAGGAAGGTTTATGAAAGTTATGTGGGAGGTTCTGGAATTTGATATGCTTGCCTAAAGAGGTGCTTTTTAAACATCATTTTGAATTCATCTGATCTTGAAATTGCTGCTAGACATTTACTGGATATTAGCTTGTGTGGCTTCCTCATTCCTCCATACCTCTGCTACTGCTGTTGTTGATCAAAATAAACATATTTTGGTAAATTACATGATATCTTATAGTGACAATTTATAGATTGTTTTTCAGCTGACATTTTTAGAGGCAGTTTCTGTAGACATATTTTTAAAGTACAGTATGTAAATTTTAATGCTACATTTTCAACGTTTAAGTAAAGGAAATTAGATTTAAATTATGTTTGCCTAAGCTTATGTGATTGTGTATGTTTAGTCTTTTTAATTTGTTTGGATAATTTTGAATTTAAAACCATAACAAATTATTCTGGCTTAAAAATGATTACATTCTCTATGACACCCCCCCACCGTATTTTGCATATTTATTAAAAAAAAAAACAGGAGCATTAATTTAATGAGTTGGAATTTTTTTTAATTTTGACTATGATTATTGTTTAATCAGGGCCTTATTCAGTATGGATTGCATCTGAGATGCGATTGCATATTCCCAAATATCGGCCCAGTGCGCACATGCAGGGCCCGCTTTGCGCCGGCACAGGTAGGGAGATGCGATTGCATCTCAGTAATGCGAACGGCTCTGCCTGATTGACTGACAGAGGTATTCGCAGGGCGGAGATGCAGCATTGAGGGGACGTGACGTCGGGAATGCAGGTAGATCTGTGTAATTTTTAAATTAGCAAACCTGCAACTTACGCTGAATAGGGTCTTCTATCTGATGTATATTTGTGATGATGTGCCTACTCATCCTTATGGGTTTTTTTCCCATGTTTTAAATACATTGATGCTTTTTTATTTTGTTTGTTAATAATGTGTGATGTATTTGTTATTACCATTACTTTCTGTTTGATTTGTTGAAATGTGGAGTGCGCTGCTGCTGCTGCTGCACTATATCCATGACTGCTCATTTACTGAAGCATTCTTCTTTACCAAGATGTCTGCCAGTTGATCTTCTGAATGCGCGTGACACCAACTTGTCACTGTGTTTGTCTTGGGCAGGAGTTTGTTGGTGGAGCCAGGGCAGCCATCAGTGGGGGACTGTGAGGACTAGGGTCCCGGGCCCTTATAGATAGGGGAGCCCATCCCTGGTACCTGCAGCCAAATCTTGTAGAGCTGCACAGGAAGTGCAACAACAGCGGTTTAATGAGCAGGGAGGACTTAAAACAAGCCTTCATTGAGCATCAGCTCTGTGAATCGTTCCTGCAGGTCCGCAATGCTCCACCTATACTGTATGTAACGTCATGATGTGTGACATCACATAGGGGTGGAGCGGTGTGGCAGAATATATTTTTTGTTGGTGGGGAGCCCTGTCTATTTTGTCAGTCCCGGGCCCCACAATTTCTGATGGCAGCCCTGGGCAGAGCTAGCACAGAGAGAATATAAATGAAGTGAGGAGGTTTTAACCAGGTATGGTGCATAAACTTAAAATATATAATATTAATAAAACTTTATTAAATAACAACATCCATGATTTACTTCAGATACTGTATGATGACAAGAAGATACCAGGTTAACAGCTGAAACGATGACTGGAATGGAATCAGAATGGTGACCGGAAAAGAATCGGGATGGAACGAGAATGGAACCAGACTGAACTGATGTGCTGACCGGGCTTGATCCAGAATCTTGATACTGGAATTCCTAAAGAGAGGCAAAGTTCATATAACAATATAAACTGGAATGGAAAAGGAATGGACTGGAGTGCTGACCGGGCTTGATCCGGAATCTGTCATGCAGCGTACTCTTACCACCGCGGGTCCCGGGATTCGTGCGCTTCCGGTGCGGATGCCTGTGGTGCTCGGTGGCCGTGTGGGGATGCGGCGCGGTCGGTGGTGGGGGTGACAGCTTCCTGGAGCCAGAGGGGAGGACCTAGAGGCCGCAGCTTCCGAGTGTGTCTGCGGTGCAGGGGGCGGCCATGTTGGGAGACCAGGAGCAGCACCAATGAGCTGGATGGGTGAGTACAGCCAATCCTGTGTCCCTGCTGCCTATAAATAGGCTGAGACTATGGTATTCTGTGCCAGTGTTTTGTTGCAGTTTCTCAGTACCCTAGCTCTGTGCTCCCACAGCTTTGTCTGTGCGTCTCTTATTATTGGTCCTACCTTTCTCACCGAGTTCTCAGCCAGCTCTCGCTACATTACGATCTTCAGCTCCCCAGTGCGTGGTCACGGTTAACTTCTCCCTCTCAGGTGTCCGCGAGTCCAGCGGGATTCCCGTGGAGGTTTGCCAGCTGCAGCGTGTACCTTCCATTCACATCTTTGCATCATCCAGCGAACAGTCTTCACAGTTCTTCATTCACGTCTTCACATCATCCAGCAAACGGTCTTCACAGTTCTTCTTTCACTTCTTCGCATCATCCAGCAAACAGTCTTCAGAGTTCTTCAGTCACATCTTCGCATCATCCTGCCTACAGTCTTTACAGTTCTTCATTCACGTCTTCACATCATCCAGCAAACAGTCTTCCCAGCCCTTCTGCCACATCTTCGTACCATCTAAAGCTTATTCTTCACAATACTCCTGTTTTGGCCTCGCATCACTCAGTGGACATTCTCTACAGTTTCAAACCCAAATCTGGTCAGTCCCAGTATCACTACAGTCTCATTCTGCTCTGTTACCGTTAATAAATATATGAAAAGGAACTTCCTTCGTCCTCTTGTTTACTGCATTCCGGAGCTCTTGCTCCTTCAGTTGGTCTGAGTCCAATGGATTCACAAAAACAGCTTGTCGTGACAGTAAGCACTGGCCTCGTGAATCCGTCAGGCGACCAGGCCTCCAGAGGCAATGCTACGGCCAACCTTCTCTCACACTTGGAGATTCAGGAGTCCACTCAGTCGCAAATTGTTCAATTTGTGCAAACCATGTCTGACCAGTTGGATGCTCTTCACGTGGCCATTAGGTCTCCACAGTCTCCGGCTGCAGTGGTTCATCCGGTGACAGTTCCAACAGCACGTCTGCAGCTACCTCCACCTAGTATGTTCGATAGCTCTCTGAAACTTTGTAGGGTATTCCTCAACCAGTGCGAAATCCAGTTTGATCTTCAGTCGGCCAACTTCCCTTCGGCTCGCACAAAGATTGCATATATTATTTCTCTGCTCACTGGTGAAGCATTGGAGTAGGCATCTCTGCTCTGGGATAGAGCGGACCGGATCCTTTCCAGTTATGCCGAATTTGTTTCATCTTTTAGGAAGATCTTCGATGAGCCAGGCCGAACCACCTCAGTGTCCCGCGCCCTATCAGTCAGTATGTACTCCAGTTCCATACTTTGTCATCTGAATTGAATTGGAATGAGGAGGCCTTAATCGCTGCCTTTTGGAATGGCCTTTCTGACACCATTAAGGAGGACCTGACTGTTCGGGATGTGCCCACGAAATTGGACGAGCTGATTTCTAATTGTAACAAACTGGACTTGAGGTATAGAAAATGCTGTTTGGAGAAATCTAAGCTCGAACGTCCAAGTCTTTGTTTCCAGTCTAGACCGCGACAAGATCCCCCCTCGTCTACACTTGACCAGCACCTGAGGAGCCAATGCAAATCGGTCGTTCCCAGCTTTCAGAAGAAGAACATTCTCATCGCCGTCTGGGAAATCTCTGTATATATTGCGGCTCTTCAGAACACTCCGTGAAGTCCTGCAAGCCCCGGCCAGAAAACTCCCGCTCCTAGCTTACTCCAGAGAGGTTAAGTTAGGATTTACTTTAGAATCACGTACTGGAAGGGAGTCAACTTTGCCCATTTGATTGGAAGTTCCATCTGCTGTCCTCTCTATCTCTGCCTTACTAGATTCTGGAGCAGCGGGGAACTTCATTTCTTCTGACAACGTTCAGAAATTTAAGATTCGGACTGTGCCCCTAGAACAGGCAATTTGCATAATGGCGGTGGATAGAAGTCGAATCCCTGAAGGCATAATCGCCTGTCAAACAACTTTTCTCAGAATGAAAGTTGGCGTACTACACTCTGAATATATCTCCTTTCTCATGATTCCCAAAGCCCCTCATGATGTAATTCTCAGACTACCTTGGTTATAAAAACACAATCCGAAGCTCTGTTGGCAAACTATGGAGATCCTGTCCTGGGGAGAATCTTGCACCAATGGTTGTCTGCGCCAGTTAAACCTCTTTGTTCAGTTCACGTTACTGAGTTACCCTGGTAGAAACAAGATAACTCCAGGTGAACTGTACTAATGGATGATTAATAGCAATACTCCTCCCCTACATATTTTATCCTAAAACTCAAACTCCTAAAAATCAGTGGGATGTGTTGCTGTTAGGACAACCATGAGAGAGTGAATTCCGATTGGTATAAGAACATGGTTAATGAACTGTTCTGAAATAGCCTAGATGAGTGGCGTAACTATAGAGGGTGCAAGGGATGCAGCTGCTATGGGGCCTGGCAGATTGGGAGGGCCCCAAAGGCAATCCCACTGCACCACTAAAAAATATATTTCTTCTTTTTTTATTTGTAATCACTGCTGCCACGCCAAGTTCGGAGCCCGGCAGTGTACTTACAGGGAGGGAGAAGGAGTGATTACAAATAAATACATGAAGAAAAAAATGAAAATAATAAATAATAATAAATAATTATAGAGGGTGTAATGGGATTGCCCTATAACAGCTGCATCCCCTGCACCCTGCACAGTTAGAGAGGCCAGCCATGTCTGTTCGTCTATGCCACCTCCCATTCCTCCATCTATGTCCCCTTCTGTCCATCAATCTATGCCTCTTCCTGTCCATCCATCTGTCAATCTATGCCCCCACATGGTGCTCTGTCTGTTTGTCCGCCCATGCCCCTGTCCATCCGTCTGTCTATGTCCCCTCATATCCATCCATCTATACCCCCATATGGCGCTCTATACATCCGTCTTTCCATCTATGCCCCTCCTGCCCATCCATCTATACCCCCATATGGTGATCTCTCTGTCTGCCCGCCCATGCTCCCATCCGCCTATCCACCCCCTCCATGTTTGCCTGTCCGTCTATGCCTCCACCCCAACCATCTTTCTCTCTCTCTCTCTCTCTCTCTCTCCAACTCTCTCTCCTGCCCCTAAGGGACATTGTAGTGACAAAGGCCGGGGGTGGGGGTGGGGTGGCCTTTCAAGATTTTGCAATGGGGCCCACAAAGTTCTAGTTACACCTCTGCCTAGATTTGCCATTGTGCTCTACCAAAATGTAATAATTATTGAACACACATATTTAATATAATTCTGTCATAATATAATTATATTTTAATAATAACAGCACCATAATTATTGCAGAAGTCCTCCTAATGTAGTGTTCCGTAAAGTAAGACTTGCATAGCAACAGTGGGCCTAATTCAGATCTGATCGCAGCAGCAAATTTGTTAGCAAATGGGCAAACCCATGTGCACTGCAGGGGGTGGGAGCAGCTATAACGTGCAGAGAGAGTTAGAGTTGGGAGTGGATAGTTCAAACTGAAATCTAAATTGCAATGTAAAAATAAAGCAGCCATTATTTGCACTGTACAGAAACAATATAACCCACCCAAATCTAACTCTCTCTGTACATGTTATATCTGCCCCCCCTCCATTTGCTTACAAATTTGCTGCTGTGATCAGATCTGAATTAGGCCCTGTGTCTCCTGTCGCAAATAGCATGATAAACTGGATATGTTGTAATCTGACTGCTGAAGGTCAATGGCTTTCTCGGTAAATTCTAGATAACATGTGTGAGTTATGCTTTGTGGCTAGTCAGAGGGCACACTTAGGTCATTACTGCTTAGACATTACTTGATTAGAATCCAATGTATCAGAGGTATCACAACAGAATATTTAGGTCACAACAGCAGAAAACATCTTTTGGCACCAAAATCTCATGACCGTAAGAGTGAAACCCATAGTTTTAAATTTGATGCAGATATAGGCCCTCATTCCGAGTTGTTCGCTCGGTAAATTTCATCGCATCGCTGCGATTTTCCGCTTAGTGCGCATGCGCAATGTCCGCACTGCGACTGCGCCAAGTAAATTTGCTATGAAGATAGGATTTTTACTCACGGCTTTTTCTTCGCTCCGGCGATCGTAGTGTGATTGACAGGAAATGGGTGTTACTGGGCGGAAACACGGCGTTTTATGGGCGTGTGGATAAAAACGCTACCATTTCCGGAAAAAACGCAGGAGTGGCCGGAGAAACGGAGGAGTGTCTGGGCGAACGCTGGGTGTGTTTGTGACGTCAAACCAGGAACGACAAGCACTGAACTGATCGCAGATGCCGAGTAAGTCTGAAGCTACTCTGAAACTGCTACGAGGTGTGTAATCGCAATATTGCGAATACATCGTTCGCAATTTTAAGAAGCTAAGATTCACTCCCAGTAGGCGGCGGCTTAGCGTGTGCAATACTGCTAAAATCGCCTTGCGAGCGAACAACTCGGAATGAGGGCCATAGATATGTAGAAGAGAATGGGGGTAATTCAGACCTGATCGTAGATCTGCTAAATTTAGCACATCTACGATCAGCTTCCCTGACATGTTGGGGGACACTGATTGTAGGCTCTGTGGCAATGCTTTTGTACTTGAAGCAGGGGCGGAACTACTGGCGGGGCAGGCAGTGCATTGCACTGGGGCCCCGCCGCACTCAAGGGCCCACAGCCGCCGGCCGGCATTACATGAATGAGTCACAATGACTCATTGTATCTCATGCCGCAGCCGCACACCAGCGCTCCCGTGACCCGCCGTCGGGTCTGCGTCCCGCGACTCCCGCCGCCTGCCCGTCGTAAGGAACGATCTGGCCACCCGCCAGGGCACTACGGGCAGCAGCCGCACTGCAGCACCAGACACGCTGCTGCGGCTGCCGCCTCTGTAACACACGAAGAGGGAGGAGGGTCCGTCCCTCCCTTCCTCATATACAAACAGGTCACCGTCTCACACACTCTCTTGTGACTGGCTGCTGCTGGAGGGAATGCTCTCTCCAGCGCCTCCTCCTTCACTGCTGCAATATCATGTTATCAATCAGGAAAGCGAGGAGGGGCAGCTAACAGCTCCTCCCCCTTCCTGTTTATATCCCGCCCCTCCCTCGGCTTCCTCTCTCTCTCTCTCTCTGTATTTGGGCGCCGGGGATCTGACAAGCATCACGCCAAGATCTCGTGGCCGTCCCCGGCGCCCACTGTCATAATGGGAGGGACTGGGAGAGAGAGGGAAAGAGAGAGAGGAGATGGAGCTGCTGCTGCTGCTGCTGTTCATTCCCTATGTGCATGGTGAGTCTCCATTTGCTTTTTTTGCTGTCTGCAGCAACCCCCTGGGGCTGGTAGGAATTATGTGTTTCAATTCTGTTGCATCACATGTGTATAAAAACACACACACAAAAAAAAAAAAATTATATATATGTATATATGTATATATGTATATGTGTGTGTATGTATGTATGTATGTATATATATATTGTATGTATAATTTTTTTTTAATTTCTTAGGAAAAAAATGTATATTTTTATATTGAGTTTCATCTCTTGCCTCTGTATCACCGATACCATGTGTTTTTCAGCCGATAAAGATGGCTTCTAATTTGATACTGCGTTAATTACCATCAATCATTAATCGCAATATCCGTCTGTTTTCACCTACCGAAGCGACATCGCAGCTTTTTGTATATCCCCCCCACCCCCCCACCCCCTGCCCTTGTCTGTTTCTATATTTTGCAGTTTTAAGTAGTTACATCACCACCACCTGTTAGGGGTCTCCCTTACTCCATTTCCGCCGTTATGTGTAAAAAGTGTATGCTGTCTGCCGTAATGTGTAAATAGTGCACGCTGTCTGCCGCTATGTGTAACGAGGGCACGCTGTCTGCCGTTATGTGTAAAAAGTGCACGCTGTCTGCCGTTATGTGTAAAAAGGGGAATCTTTTCGCTGTAAGGTCTAAAAGGGTCTCTACCTGGTGTAGTGGTGCTACTGTGCGGCGTAATTTGAAGAATGGAGACTACTGTGCACCGTTTTATGAATTGGTATTATTTTGTTGACACACCCCTTCCCCACGAAGCCACGCCACTATGTATTTTTGCGCGCGCCTACGCCGCGCACTGCCCATGGGGTGGACTTAGATGGGATGGGGGGCCCAAAGCATTTTGTCGCACCTGGGCCCACCGCTTGCTTGTTCCGCCACTGACTTGAAGAGTAGCTCCCCACCAGCGCAGCTCCTCCGCACTGTCAGGGAGCTACCCGTTGCTGTGAGGGTCGCAGCGGCTGCGTGTGATGTCACGGCCCGCCCACCCAACGGTCAGGGAATGCCTGCGTTACCCAGACCGTTCCTTCTAAACATCGGCCAAACTCCTCCGGCTCGCCCCCTCCCGCCCAGCGACCGCCTCTGCCTGTCAATCAGGCAGAGGCGATCGCAGGGCTGAGACAGCCATCAGCTGTCTGGCATGCACTGGCGCACTGTAGTGCCAGTGCATGCGCATTTCAGGCCTGATCGCTGTTGTGCGATAATGCACAGCAGCGATCAGGTCTGAATTAGCTCCAATGTCTTTTTGGATTTAAAGCCTCTCATTTCTTTAGCTTGAGTGAAAGTAAAATATGATACTCAATAGAGAGTGATTTATCCCTTGTTGTACTGACAATTAGCAGATACAGTACTTCAAAGATTTATTCTGATGGAACCTCCAGTGCGTTAATGTTCAAAACAAACACCTAGCCAGCATTAAAACTCATTAAAATAAGTACATTGTAAAAGTAACTCACTGTGATTATATACTCTATTCACAGGGTTGTTTTTCAGTTTTTAGTTTGCTATTTTTATGTCACAATGGGAAGAGCTCTAATTCACTCTTTCAGTTGGATGTAATAGTGTCCGAGATCCCCGGAGGTATGGGATGTCAGCTGATGTCGGCCGATCTCAGACTTTTTTTAAACGGGGCAATCATTTACAATAGTGATGAGCGGGTTCGGTTTCTCGGAAACCGAACCCCCCCGAACTTCACTCTTTTTTACACGGGTCCGAGCAGACTCGGATCCTCCCGCCTTGCTCGGCTAACCCGAGCGCGCCCGAACGTCATCATCCCGCTGTCGGATTCGGACTCTATATAAGCAGCCGCGCGTCGCCGCCATTTTCACACGTGCATTGAGATTGATAGGGAGAGGACGTGGCTGGCGTCCTCTCCGTTTAGTTATAGAGCCTTAGAGTTAGTTGATCTGATTGATTGCTACTGCTTAGCTTATTGTGGGGAGGATTGGGGAGCAGCTGTTAGGACAGGAGGAGTACAGTGCAGAGTTGTGCTAGTTTTTTTTTATCCGTTCTCTGCCTGAAAAAAACGTTCCATACCATATCTGTGCTCAGCCTTAGTGTGCTGCATGATATATCTGACTGTGCTGAGTGCTCACACTGCTTAATTGTGGGGTAGACTGGGGAGCAGCTATAGCAGGAGTACAGTGCAGAGTTTTGCTGACAGTGACCACCAGTATACGTTTGTCTGCCTGAAAAACACTCCTGTGGTGTCTTTTTTTCTTTATACTATAAACGCAGTCTGCTGACAGTGTCCACCAGGTCCATTATACTGTATATAGCAGTACGGTAGGCCACTGCTGTACCTACCTCTGTGTCGTCACTCGTCGTCATACATAAAGTATACTAATAGTATATCCATCCATCTACATTGTATACCTGTGGTGTCTTTTTTTCTTTATACTATAAACGCAGTCTGCTGACAGTGTCCACCAGGTCCATAATACTGTATATAGCAGTACGGTAGGCCACTGCTGTACCTACCTCTGTGTCGTCACTCGTCGTCATACATAAAGTATACAAGTAGTATATCCATCCATCTACATTGTATACCTGTGGTGTCTTTTTTTCTTTATACTATAAACGCAGTCTGCTGACAGTGTCCACCAGGTCCATTATACTGTATATAGCAGTACGGTAGGCCACTACTGTACCTACCTCTGTGTCGTCACTCGTCGGCATACATAAAGTATACTAGTAGTATATCCATCCATCTACATTGTATACCTGTGGTGACTTTTTTACTTTATACTATAAACGCAGTCTGCTGACAGTGTCCACCAGGTCCATTATACTGTATATAGCAGTACGGTAGGCCACTGCTGTACCTACCTCTGTGTCGTCAATCGTCGTCATACATAAAGTATACTAGTAGTATATCCATCCATCTACATTGTATACCTGTGGTGTCTTTTAGTTGTGCGCATATGGAGAACAAAAATGTGGAGGTTAAAAAAATAGGGAAAGATCAAGATCCACTTCCACCTCGTGCTGAAGCTGCTGCCACTAGTCATGGCCGAGACGATGAAATGCCATCAACGTCGTCTGCCAAGGCCGATTCCCAATGTCATAGTACAGAGCATGTAAAATCCAAAACACAAAAGATCAGTAGTAAAAGTGACCCAAAAATCAAAATTAAAAGCATCTGAGGAGAAGCGTAAACTTGCCAATATGCCATTTACGACACGGAGTGGCAAGGAACGGCTGAGGCCCTGGCCTATGTTCATGGCTAGTGGTTCAGCTTCACATGAGGATGGAAGCACTCAGCCTTTCGCTAGAAAAATGAAAAGACTTAAGCTGGCAAAAGCACAGCAAAGAACTGTGCGTTCTTCAAAATCACAAATCCCCAAGGAGAGTCCAATTGTGTCAGTTGCGATGCCTGACCTTCCCAACACTGGACGGGAAGAGCTTGCGCCTTCCACCATTTGCACGCCCCCTGCAAGTGCTGGAAGGAGCACCCGCAGTCCAGTTCCTGATAGTCAAATTGAAGATGTCACTGTTGAAGTACACCAGGATGAGGATATGGGTGTTGCTGGCGCTGGGGAGGAAATTGACAAGGAGGATTCTGATGGTGAGGTGGTTTGTTTAAGTCAGGCACCCGGGGAGATACCTGTTGTCCGTGGGAGGAATATGGCCATTGACATGCCTAGTCAAAATACAAAAAAAATCAGCTCTTCGGTGTGGAATTATTTCTACACAAATGCGGACAACAGGTGTCAAGCCGTGTGTTGCCTTTGTCAAGCTGTAATAAGTAGGGGTAAGGACGTTAACCACCTCGGAACATCCTCCCTTATACGTCACCTGCAGCGCATTCATCATAAGTCAGTGACAAGTTCAAAAACTTTGGGCGACAGCGGAAGCAGTCCACTGACCAGTAAATCCCTTCCTCTTGTAACCAAGCTCACGCAAACCACACCACCAGCTCCCTCAGTGTCAATTTCCTCCTTACCCAGGAAAGCCAATATTCCTGCAGGCCATGTCACTGGCAAGTCTGACGAGTCCTCTCCTGCCTGGGATTCCTCCGATGCATCCTTGAGTGTAACGCCTACTGCCGCTGGCGCTGCTGTTGTTGCTGCTGGGAGTCGATGGTCATCCCAGAGGGGAAGTCGGAAGACCACTTGTACTACTTCCAGTAAGCAATTGACTGTCCAACAGTCCTTTGCGAGGAAGATGAAATATCAAGGCAGTCATCCTGCTGCAAAGCGGATAACTGAGGCCTTGGCAGCCTGGGCGGTGAGAAACGTGGTTCCGGTATCCATCGTTACTTCAGAGCCAACTATAGACTTGATTGAGGTACTGTGTCCCCGGTACCAAATACCATCTAGGTTCCATTTCTCTAGGCAGGCGATACCGAGAATGTACACAGATGTCAGAAAAAGAGTCACCAGTGTCCTAAAAAATGCAGTTGTACCCAATGTCCACTTAACCACGGACATGTGGACAAGTGGAGCAGGGCAGACTCAGGACTACATGACTGTGACAGCCCACTGGGTAGATGTATTGCCTCCCGCTGCAAGAACAGCAGCGGCGGCACCAGTAGCAGCATCTCGCAAACGCCAACTCGTTCCTAGGCAGGATACGCTTTGTATCACCGCTTTCCAGAATACGCACACAGCTGAAAACCTCTTACGGCAACTGAGGAAGATCATCGCGGAATGGCTCACCCCAATTGGACTCTCCTGGGGATTTGTGGCATCGGACAACGCCAGCAATATTGTGCGTGCATTACATCTGGGCAAATTCCAGCATGTCCCATGTTTTGCACATACCTTGAATTTGGTGGTGCAGGATTATTTAAAAAACGACAGGGGAGTGCAAGAGATGCTGTCGGTGGCCAGAAGAATTGCGGGCCACTTTCGGCGTACAGGCACCGCGTACAGAAGACTGGAGCACCACCAAAGACACCTGAACCTGCCCTGCCATCATCTGAAGCAAGAGGTGGTAACGTGGTGGAATTCAACCCTCTATATGCTTCAGAGGATGGAGGAGCAGCAAAAGGCCATTCAAGCCTATACATTTGCCCACGATATAGGCAAAGGAGGTGGAATGCTCCTGTCTCAAGCGCAGTGGAGAATGATTTCAACGTTGTGCAAGGTTCTGCAACCTTTTGAACTTGCCACACGTGAAGTCAGTTCAGACACTGCCAGCCTGAGTCAGGTCATTCCCCTCATCAGGCTTTTGCAGAAGAAGCTGGAGGCATTGAAGGAGGAGCTAAAACAGAGCGATTCCGCTAGGCATGTGGGACTTGTGGATGGAGCCCTTCATTCGCTTAACAAGAATTCACGTGTGGTCAATCTGTTGAAATCAGAGCACTACATTTTGGCCACCGTTCCTAGATTTAAAACCTACGTTGTATCTCTCTTTCCGGCAGACACAAGTCTGCAGAGGTTCAAAGACCTGCTGGTGATAAAATTGTCAAGTCAAGCAAAACGTGACCCGTCACCATCTCCTCCTTCACATTCTCCCGCAACTGGGGGTGCGAGGATAAGGCTCAGAATTCCGACCCCACCCGCTGGCGGTGATGCAGGGCAGTCTGGAGCGAGTGCTGACATCTGGTCCGGACTGAAGGACCTGCCAACGATTACTGACATGTCGTCTACTGTCACTGCATATGATTCTGTCACCATTGAAAGAATGGTGGAGGATTATATGAGTGACCGCATCCAAGTAGGCACGTCAGACAGTCCGTACGTATACTGGCAGGAAAAAGAGGCAATTTGGAGGCCCTTGCAGAAACTGGCTTTATTCTACCTAAGTTGCCCTCCCTCCAGTGTGTACTCCGAAAGAGTGTTTAGTGCCGCCGCTCACCTTGTCAGCAATCGGCGTACAAGGTTACTTCCAGAAAATGTGGAGAAGATGATGTTCATTAAAATGAATTATAATCAATTCCTCCGTGGAGACATTCACCAGCAGCAATTGCCTCCAGAAAGTACACGGGGACCTGAGATGGTGGATTCCAGTGGGGACGAATTAATAATCTGTGAGGAGGGGGATGTACACAGTGAAAGGGGTGATGAATCGGACGATGATGATGAGGTGGACATCTTGCCTCCGTAGAGCCAGTTTGTGTAAGGAGAGATTGATTGTTTCTTTTTAGGTGGGGGCCCAAACCAACCAGTCATTTCAGTCACAGTCGTGTGGCAGACCCTGTCGCTGAAATGATGGGTT
The DNA here is from genome assembly GCF_028390025.1 of Pseudophryne corroboree. Classification (NCBI taxonomy): domain Eukaryota; kingdom Metazoa; phylum Chordata; class Amphibia; order Anura; family Myobatrachidae; genus Pseudophryne; species Pseudophryne corroboree. Next base: position 736,350,392 of record NC_086445.1, on the reverse strand, counting down.
CGGTAAAGTGTGCATGTCCTGGTTATACAACATAAGGGTGGGTGGGTGGGCCCAAGGACAATTCCATCTTGTACCTCTTTTTTCTTTCATTTTTCTTTGCGTCATGTGCTGTTTGGGGAGTATTTTTTTGAAGGGCCATCCTGCGTGACACTGCAGTGCCACTCCTAGATGGGCCAGGTGTTTGTGTCGGCCACTAGGGTCGCTTAGCTTAGTCACACAGCTACCTCATTGCGCCTCTTTTTTTCTTTGCGTCATGTGCAGTTTGGGGAGTATTTTTTTGAAGGGCCATCCTGCGTGACACTGCAGTGCCACTCCTAGATGGGCCAGGTGTTATTGTCGGCCACTTGGGTCGCTTATCTTAGTCACACAGCTACCTCATTGCGACTCTTTTTTTCTTTGCGTCATGTGCTGTTTGGGGAGTATTTTTTTGAAGGGCCATCCTGCGTGACACTCCAGTGCCACTCCTAGATGGGCCAGGTGTTATTGTCGGCCACTTGGGTCGCTTAGCTTAGTTATCCAGTGACCTCGGTGCAAATTTTAGGACTAAAAATAATATTGTGAGGTGTGAGGTGTTCAGAATAGACTGAAAATGAGTGGAAATTATGGTTATTGAGGTTAATAATACTATGGGATCAAAATGACCCCCAAATTCTATGATTTAAGCTGTTTTTTAGGGTTTTTTGAAAAAAACACCCGAATCCAAAACATACCCGAATCCGACAAAAAATTTTCGGTGAGGTTTTGCCAAAACGCGTTTGAACCCAAAACACGGCCGCGGAACCGAACCCAAAACCAAAACACAAAACCCGAAAAATTGCCGGTGCACATCACTAATTTACAAGGCATGGTTTTGCCTTGTGCTGTGACTGTCCCTTAAAAATAAAAGCCTGAGATCGGCCGGCATCCCACACCTACAGCGATCTTTGCATCATAACATCCTGCCATTTATTATGCTGTATCTTTAAAGCTCAAATGAAGTATTCAGTTTAATATATTGGACATACAAAGATGTATATGTTGCTGTTAGTATTACCTGAATTAAAGAATTACCATGTATTATTGTTAGCAGGACCATCTTTTCGTTTGGGCTCCATGGGCAGTTGCCCAAGGGCCCCAGATGTATAACTGAACTAGGCTGATAGCTGAGGGTCCACGTTTTCCAGGGGTACCAGATTTTTGAAAATCGGTCCTGGGAAACCGAAGATATCCAACTTCAAAGCAGTGTACCCCAAACGACCCTGTTATGTGCTCTTTCCAGCCAACTATATCAGGTTCTGTCTGACTAAGAGTTTTTCTGAGGGTATACTTCAAATGATGGGACTCTCCCCTTAATGTTGACACTAACAGCTTGTCTCTACTCTGCCCAGAACCAGACATATCAGCTTTCCAGCAGCTGATCCCTGCTCCATCTCCACATGCATGGGATTACTCTGGCTCCTGAACTCTAAACCTTATGTCCCCACTGGAAAATGGTGAATATTAACCACAGTCCACTATCCACTCTTCCTCTGCATACTAAATACCCCCTACCACCCTGGAAGTCATGTACTGGGGACCCTTCATTCAGCCCAATGCCCCCTTCTTCAGTTTAGTGTTCTACCTCCTGCCCTATCTCACACCATCTGTGCAGTAGAGGAGTATTTAGAGGAGTAATTAGTAGAAATTACTACTCCAGGTCCTACATGCTGAGCAGACAATAGAACACCCCCTATTGCCCCCGGAACATCAAAGCTGTTGCTGATAGCACCTGCCACCCCAACCGCTGGAGGATTGGGTAGGGGCCCCAGGGCATTTCTTTGGTCAGGGGCCTACTTTACTGTTAAGATGGCCCTGATTATTAGAGCTAGAAATTTAATACAGAGTATGCTAAATTAGAAGAGATGAGCGGGTCCAGTGTTTCAAAGACCGGACCCACTTGAACTTTGCGCTCCGAGTCCGGATCCGGTTCGGCTCGGGGCTTTCCACCAGACCAAGGTCCCAAAACTAAGCAAAACATCATCATCCTGCTGTCGGATTCTAGTGGGGTTTTGGGTTCTATAAAGGTCCTGGTGATCAGCGCCATTTTCAATCTGGCTGTGTCTGCCTCAGTGCTGGGGTTGTGTGGTATGGGGTGTGGGCGTGGGGCTGCTGGCTGCTGTAGGGCTCATGTATCTGTCCAGAGTTGTTCTGTCTGTCGTCTGGTGGTATATCTGACAACAAGGAGTGATCTGTCCATATACATCCAGGGGCTCTGCCCCAGTGTTACAAAAAATCCCAGTATGCGGTTTGTGTACATCCAGGGGCTGATGTGTCCCATGTATCAGTATCAGTCCAGGCGTGCTCTGTCTGTTGTTTGGTGGTGTATCTGACAACAAGGGGTTCTGTCCATATACATCCAGGGGCTCTGCCCCAGTGTTAAAAAATCCAGTATACATCCAGGGGCTGGTGTGTCCGACTCCTATTAGTAGCAGTCCAGGGGTGCTCTCTGTCATCTGGTGGTGTATCTGACAAGGGGTGGTCTGTCCATCCTAGTGATTATCTGTCTGTCCATCCAGGGGCTCCTGGATGCCTGGGCAGAAAACCAAAAAAGCTACCTCTTGGGTGTGGGATTATTCTTACTCCAATCCTGACAATGTTTATGAAGGCATCTGCTCCATTTGTGAAGCCAAAGTTAGTAGTGGTAGGAATGTTAGCCATCTAGGCACCTCCTCCATGTTACGTCATTTGTGGTTAAGATATGAAATTTAATGTACAAGATTATAATGTAATTAACACCCTCATCATCAACATCCTCATCATAAGTGATTGGAGCTAGTCCTTCTAAAAAATCTTTTGTAGGGGCTCAAACAAAGAAAGCACTTCAGCTAAGTGTATGTCCCTGTCACTGAAATGCTTGCTTTGTTAAATTGTGCATGTCCTTATTAATAACCAACATAAGGGTTGGAGACAGGACCCAAGGACAATTCCATCTTGCACCACTCACTGCCGTGTGGCAATGTTTCATAGATGTGCTATAAACTGCAGCGCGTTTGTGTCTTTACTGTGTCAGTTAGCGACCAGCTGGCTCGCTGCAACCTTTGTCCTAAAATGGATTAAACAATATTGTGAACTGTGAGGTGGTCAAAATTCATTGGAAATGAGTGTTATTGAGGTTAATAATACTGTAGGAACAAAAACAGACCGGAATTCTATGATTTTATTTGTTTTTGTGATTTAAAAAAAAAATACAGATCCAAAACAAATACAGTTCCAAAACCCGCAAGGGCGGTTTTGGCAAAACCAATACAGATCCCAAATACAAAGGAGATACTGATCCAAAACAAGAACCCAAAGCCGAGATTTGGGCCGGTGCACATCTCTAGTAACAATATTAACACTAGTAGCTAATTGTAGCTCTGAAGGAAGTCTTCACACTTTTTTTGTTTACAACTTCTTTTCAAAGAGGTTTGATTACTTTAAATACATACATGATCAATGTATGAATTTAATTAAGCTGTTTGTCCCAGAGCCAGTACAGTGTACATGTAGTTTTAATTGAGAATTGAAGAATGGATCATTTTATCGGCACCATGGTACATGATTAAAAAATTCAATAACAAATTCAGAATGATGAGGAAAGCATAGAAACTGCAAATACTATTAAATAGTATACTTCACATCATTCTAAATTGAAAATACAGAAAATGTTAGATCATGTAGAACCCAGGGTGAAACACTCCTTTAGCAACCCCCTTAAAATAATCACTCTAAAGTTTTTTTGTGTTTATCTAAAATAAAAAATACCTACACCTTACCTATATGGTGGCTTCTGTGCAATGGGGAACATCTGAAGAAATTGATAATCCTGGGTAGAGAGTGTCTTCAGTCGATATTCACTAATCATGTAGAAGATCCCATGGAAGAATCCGGAAGACTCTTATTTACAGTATGTAGGAATATAACCAATGCATAATCATGCAACAAAGGTTTACCAGTCTCATGCCCCCTGTCATCTCCTACTCCAGATCCCCTCCAGGCTCTTTCCCCTATGTTCACTCCAGTCTCATGCTCTCTGGCACTCCAGCCTCATGTCCCTGTGTTGCAGACTGCCCCCTGTGTCTTTCCAGCTACATGGAGGGGCCCAGAGGGGGCCCAAGTCCAAAAAAATACTGTGGGGTGTAAGACACCGCTAGCAACCCTAGGTTTGGGGGTGGGAAGGGGGTGACGTGTAAAAATCCATAGTTTTTGGGCATAACTCTGGAATGCCCGGAGAAATTTACACCAAACTTGGTACACATATGATTTATAATCTGGAAAAAAATACTGTGAACGTAAAATAACCCTAGAACCCATAGGGGTGGTGGCAAGAGGGTGACATGTAAAAATCCATAGTTTTTGGCATAACTCTGAAATGCTTGGAGCAGTTTACACTAGAGATGAGCGCCTGAAATTTTTCGGGTTTTGTGTTTTGGTTTTGGGTTCGGTTCCGCGGCCGTGTTTTGGGTTCGAACGCGTTTTGGCAAAACCTCACCGAATTTTTTTTGTCGGATTCGGGTGTGTTTTGGATTCGGGTGTTTTTTTCAAAAAACACTAAAAAACAGCTTAAATCATAGAATTTGGGGGTCATTTTGATCCCAAAGTATTATTAACCTCAAAAACCATAATTTACACTCATTTTCAGTCTATTCTGAATACCTCACACCTCACAATATTATTTTTAGTCCTAAAATTTGCACCGAGGTCGCTGTGTGAGTAAGATAAGCGACCCTAGTGGCCGACACAAACACCGGGCCCATCTAGGAGTGGCACTGCAGTGTCACGCAGGATGTCCCTTCCAAAAAACCCTCCCCAAACAGCACATGACGCAAAGAAAAAAAGAGGCGCAATGAGGTAGCTGTGTGAGTAAGATTAGCGACCCTAGTGGCCGACACAAACACCGGGCCCATCTAGGAGTGGCACTGCAGTGTCACGCAGGATGGCCCTTCCAAAAAACCCTCCCCAAACAGCACATGACACAAAGAAAAAAAGAGGCGCAATGAGGTAGCTGTGTGAGTAAGATTAGCGACCCTAGTGGCCGACACAAACACCGGGCCCATCTAGGAGTGGCACTGCAGTGTCACGCAGGATGTCCCTTCCAAAAAACCCTCCCCAAACAGCACATGACGCAAAGAAAAAAAGAGGCGCAATGAGGTAGCTGTGTGAGTAAGATTAGCGACCCTAGTGGCCGACACAAACACCGGGCCCATCTAGGAGTGGCACTGCAGTGTCACGCAGGATGGCCCTTCCAAAAAACCCTCCCCAAACAGCACATGACGCAAAGAAAAAAAGAGGCGCAATGAGGTAGCTGTGTGAGTAAGATTAGCGACCCTAGTGGCCGACACAAACACCGGGCCCATCTAGGAGTGGCACTGCAGTGTCACGCAGGATGTCCCTTCCAAAAAACCCTCCCCAAACAGCACATGACGCAAAGAAAAAAAGAGGCGCAATGAGGTAGCTGTGTGAGTAAGATTAGCGACCCTAGTGGCCGACACAAACACCGGGCCCATCTAGGAGTGGCACTGCAGTGTCACGCAGGATGTCCCTTCCAAAAAACCCTCCCCAAACAGCACATGACGCAAAGAAAAAAAGAGGCGCAATGAGGTAGCTGACTGTGTGAGTAAGATTAGCGACCCTAGTGGCCGACACAAACACCGGGCCCATCTAGGAGTGGCACTGCAGTGTCACGCAGGATGTCCCTTCCAAAAAACCCTCCCCAATCAGCACATGATGCAAAGAAAAAGAAAAGAAAAAAGAGGTGCAAGATGGAATTGTCCTTAGGCCCTCCCACCCACCCTTATGTTGTATAAACAAAACAGGACATGCACACTTTAACCAACCCATCATTTCAGTGACAGGGTCTGCCACACGACTGTGACTGATATGACGGGTTGGTTTGGACCCCCCCCAAAAAAGAAGCAATTAATCTCTCCTTGCACAAACTGGCTCTACAGAGGCAAGATGTCCACCTCATCTTCACCCTCCGATATATCACCGTGCACATCCCCCTCCTCACAGATTATCAATTCGTCCCCACTGGAATCCACCATCTCAGCTCCCTGTGTACTTTGTGGAGGCAATTGCTGCTGGTCAATGTCTCCGCGGAGGAATTGATTATAATTCATTTTAATGAACATCATCTTCTCCACATTTTCTGGATGTAACCTCGTACGCCGATTGCTGACAAGGTGAGCGGCGGCACTAAACACTCTTTCGGAGTACACACTTGTGGGAGGGCAACTTAGGTAGAATAAAGCCAGTTTGTGCAAGGGCCTCCAAATTGCCTCTTTTTCCTGCCAGTATAAGTACGGACTGTGTGACGTGCCTACTTGGATGCGGTCACTCATATAATCCTCCACCATTCTATCAATGTTGAGAGAATCATATGCAGTGACAGTAGACGACATGTCCGTAATCGTTGTCAGGTCCTTCAGTCCGGACCAGATGTCAGCATCAGCAGTCGCTCCAGACTGCCCTGCATCACCGCCAGCGGGTGGGCTCGGAATTCTGAGCCTTTTCCTCGCACCCCCAGTTGCGGGAGAATGTGAAGGAGGAGATGTTGACAGGTCGCGTTCCGCTTGACTTGACAATTTTGTCACCAGCAGGTCTTTCAACCCCAGCAGACCTGTGTCTGCCGGAAAGAGAGATCCAAGGTAGGCTTTAAATCTAGGATCGAGCACGGTGGCCAAAATGTAGTGCTCTGATTTCAACAGATTGACCACCCGTGAATCCTTGTTAAGCGAATTAAGGGCTGCATCCACAAGTCCCACATGCCTAGCGGAATCGCTCCCTTTTAGCTCCTTCTTCAATGCCTCCAGCTTCTTCTGCAAAAGCCTGATGAGGGGAATGACCTGACTCAGGCTGGCAGTGTCTGAACTGACTTCACGTGTGGCAAGTTCAAAGGGCATCAGAACCTTGCACAACGTTGAAATCATTCTCCACTGCACTTGAGACAGGTGCATTCCACCTCCTATATCGTGCTCAATTGTATAGGCTTGAATGGCCTTTTGCTGCTCCTCCAACCTCTGAAGCATATAGAGGGTTGAATTCCACCTCGTTACCACTTCTTGCTTCAGATGATGGCAGGGCAGGTTCAGTAGTTTTTGGTGGTGCTCCAGTCTTCTGTACGTGGTGCCTGTACGCCGAAAGTGTCCCGCAATTTTTCTGGCCACCGACAGCATCTCTTGCACGCCCCTGTCGTTTTTTAAAAAATTCTGCACCACCAAATTCAAGGTATGTGCAAAACATGGGACGTGCTGGAATTTGCCCATATTTAATGCACACACAATATTGCTGGCGTTGTCCGATGCCACAAATCCACAGGAGAGTCCAATTGGGGTAAGCCATTCCGCGATGATCTTCCTCAGTTGCCGTAAGAGGTTTTCAGCTGTGTGCGTATTCTGGAAAGCGGTGATACAAAGCGTAGCCTGCCTAGGAAAGAGTTGGCGTTTGCGAGATGCTGCTACTGGTGCCGCCGCTGCTGTTCTTGCGGCGGGAGTCCATACATCTACCCAGTGGGCTGTCACAGTCATATAGTCCTGACCCTGCCCTGCTCCACTTGTCCACATGTCCGTGGTTAAGTGGACATTGGGTACAACTGCATTTTTTAGGACACTGGTGAGTCTTTTTCTGACGTCCGTGTACATTCTCGGTATCGCCTGCCTAGAGAAGTGGAACCTAGATGGTATTTGGTAACGGGGGCACACTGCCTCAATAAATTGTCTAGTTCCCTGTGAACTAACGGCGGATACCGGACGCACGTCTAACACCAACATAGTTGTCAAGGCCTCAGTTATCCGCTTTGCAGTAGGATGACTGCTGTGATATTTCATCTTCCTCGCAAAGGACTGTTGAACAGTCAATTGCTTACTGGAAGTAGTACAAGTGGGCTTACGACTTCCCCTCTGGGATGACCATCGACTCCCAGCGGCAACAACAGCAGCGCCAGCAGCAGTAGGCGTTACACGCAAGGATGCATCGGAGGAATCCCAGGCAGGAGAGGACTCGTCAGAATTGCCAGTGACATGGCCTGCAGGACTATTGGCATTCCTGGGGAAGGAGGAAATTGACACTGAGGGAGTTGGTGGCGTGGTTTGCGTGAGCTTGGTTACAAGAGGAAGGGATTTACTGGTCAGTGGACTGCTTCCGCTGTCACCCAAAGTTTTTGAACTTGTCCCTGACTTATTATGAATGCGCTGCAGGTGACGTATAAGGGAGGATGTTCCGAGGTGGTTAACGTCCTTACCCCTACTTATTACAGCTTGACAAAGGGAACACACGGCTTGACACCTGTTGTCCGCATTTCTGGTGAAATACCTCCACACCGAAGAGCTGATTTTTTTGGTATTTTCACCTGGCATGTCAACGGCCATATTCCTCCCACGGACAACAGGTGTCTCCCCGGGTGCCTGACTTAAACAAACCACCTCACCATCAGAATCCTCCTGGTCAATTTCCTCCCCAGCGCCAGCAACACCCATATCCTCCTCATCCTGGTGTACTTCAACACTGACATCTTCAATCTGACTATCAGGAACTGGACTGCGTACTTTAGTGTCGAAGCTAAACACGGAGACCTAGGGCCCTTTGACATACAATAGAGTCAGCCTGCAAACCTAAGATATTTAACATACAGCAGGCGGAGCGTTGCCTGTCATTCCAGCATTTACAGCACTGAACAGGCGGCAGCACCCTGCTACACAGGAGGATGAGCTGCTAGATCTCCGGCCTTCCAGATTTCTTTAGGCAAGTGTGTGTATATGTATGTGTGACTGTGTATGTGTGTAATGTATGTACAGTATGTATGTATGTATGTATGTATGTATGTATGTATGTATGTGTGAGTGTGTATGTGTGATTGTGTGGCATAATGTGTGTAAGCATCACTGCTACAGGTGGTGTTACATGTGTAAGCATCACTGCTAAAGCGGGCGTTATGTGTGAGAGCGTCACTGTTACAGCGGGCGTTACGTGTGAGAGCATCACTGCTACAGCGGGCGTTACATGTGAGAGCATCACTGCTACAGGGGGCGTTACGTGTGAGATCGTCACTGCAACAAGTGGCGTTACTCGTGAGAATGTCACTGCTACAGGGGGCATTACGTGTTAGAGCGCCACTCCTACAGGTGGCGTTATGTGTGAGAGCGTCACTGCTACAGGGGGCGTTACGTGTGAGAGTGCCACTGGTACAGGGGGCGTTATGTGTATAAGCATCACTGCTACAAGGGGCGTTACATGTGTAAGCGTCACTGGTACAGGGGGCGTTACATGTGTAAGTGTCACTGGTACAGGGGGCGTTTAGTGTGTAAGCGTCACTGGTACAGGGGGCATTACAAGTGTAAGCTGCACTGGTACAGGGGGCGTTACGTTTGTAAACATCACTGGTACAGGGGCGTTACGTGTCTAAGCGTCACTGGTACAGGGGGCGTTATGTGTGTAAGCGTTACTGGTACAGGGGGCTTTACGTGTGTAAGCGTTACTGGTACAGGGGGTATCACGTGTGTAAGCATCACTGGTACAGCAGGTGTTACCTGTGTAAGCGTCACTGGTACATGGGGGTGTTTTGTTTGTAAGCGTCACTGATACAGGGGGCATTACATGTGTAAGCGTTACTGGTAAAGGGGGCCTTAGGCGTGTAAGCTTCAGTACTATGTGTAAGAGCGTCACTGCTACAGGAGGCATTATGTATGAGAGCGTCACTACTACAGGGGGTGTTACATGTGAGAACGTCACTGCTACAGGGAGCGTTACGCGTGAGAGCGCCCCGGCTACAGGAGGCATTACGTGTGAGAGTGCCACTGGTACAGGGAGCGTAACGCATGTAAGTGTCACTGGTACAGGGGGTGTTACGTGTGTAAGCATCACAGTTACAGGGGGCTTTATGCGTGTAAGCGTTACTGCTACGGGGGGCTTTACGCGTGTAAGCGTTACTGTTACAGGGGGTATCATGTGTGTAAGCATCACTGGTACATCAGGCGTTACCTGTGTAAGTGTCACTGGTACCGGGGAGGGTGTTTTGTGTGTAAGCGTCACTGATACAGGGGGTGTTACGTGTGTAAGCGTCACTGATACAGGGAGCGTTACGTGTAAGAGCGTCACTGCTACAGGGGGCATTACGTATGAGAGCATCACTGCAACAGTGGGCGTTACATGTGAGAGCGTCACTGCTACAGGGGGCATTACGTGTGTAGCGTTACTGGTACAGGGGGCTTTACGTGTGTAAGTGTTACTGGTACAGGGGGTATAATGTGTGTAAGCATCACTGGTAAAGCGGGCGTTACCTGTGTAAGCGTCACTGGTACGGGGGGGGGGGGGGGCGTTTTGTTTGTAAGCGTCACTGATACAGGGGGCATTACACGTGTAAGCGTCACTGATACAGGGGGCGTTACGTGTAAGAGTGTCACTGCTACAGGGGGCATTATGTATGAGAGCATCACTGCAACAGGGGGCGTTACGTGTGAGAGCATCACTGCTACAGGGGGCATTACGTGTGTAAGCATCACTTGTACAGGGGGCGTTAGGTGTGTAAGTGTCACCGGTACAGGGGGTGTTACATGTGTAAGCATCACTGGTACAGGAAGCGTTACGTGTGTAAGCGTTACTGTTAAAGGAGGCTTTACGTGTGTAAGCGTTACTGGTACAGGGGGCTTTACATGTGTAAGTGGCACTGGTACAGTGGCCCTCATTCCGAGTTGTTCGCTCGCAAGCTGCTTTTAGCAGCTTTGCACACGCTAAGCCGCCGCCTACTGGGAGTGAATCTTAGCTTATCAAAATTGCGAACGAAAGATTAGCAAAATTGCGAATAGACACTTCTTAGCAGTTTCTGAGTAGCTCCACACTTACTCGGCAACTGCGATCAGTTCAGTCAGTTTCGTTCCTGGTTTGATGTCACAAACACACCCAGCGTTCGCCCAGACACTCCTCCGTTTCTCCAGCCACTCCCACGTTTTTCCCAGAAACGGCAGCGTTTTTTCGCACACACCCATAAAATGGCCAGTTTCCGCCCAGAAACACCCACTTCCTGTCAATCATATTACGATCACCAGAACGAAGAAAAAACCTTGTAATGCCGTGAGTAAAATACCTAACTGCATAGCAAATTTACTTGGCGCAGTCGCACTGCGGACATTGCGCATGCGCATTAGCGACTAATTGCTCCGTTGCGACAAAAAAATAATGAGCGAACAACTCGGAATGACCACCAGTGTGCGTTACGTGTGTAAGCATCACTGGTACAGCGGGCGTTATGTGTGTAAGCATCACTGGTACAGGGGGCATTTTGTTTGTAAGCGTTACTGGGACAGGGGACGTTAAGTGTGTAAGCATCACTGGTAAAGGGTGCGGTACGTGTGTAAGCATTCATTGGTACAGAAAGTATTTTGTTTGTAAGCGTCACTGATACAGGGGGCGTTACGTGTGAGAACGTCACTGCTACAGGGGGCATTATGTGTGAGAGCGCTACTGGTACAGGAGGCATTACGTGTATAAGCATCACTGCTACAGGGGGTGTTACGTGTGTAAGCATCACAGGTACAGGGGGCGTTACGTGTGTAGCGTTACTGGTACAGGGGGCTTTACATGTGTAAGTGTTACTGGTACAGGGGGGTACCAGTTTGTAAGCATCACTGGTACAGCGGGCGTTACCTGTGTAAGCGTCACTGGTAAAGGGGGGGGGGCGTTTTGTTTGTAAGCATCACTGATACAGGGGGCGTTACGTGTAAGAGTGTCACTGCCACAGGGGGCATTATGAATGAGAGCATCACTGGTAAAGGGGGTGTTACGTGTGTAAGCGTCACTGGTACAGGGGGAAGTACGTGTTTAAGCATCACTATTACAGGGGGCATTACGTGTGTAAGCTGCACTGGTACAGGGGACATTAGGTGTGTAAGTGTCACTAATATGGGGGCGTTACGTGTGTAAGCGTCACTGGTACAGGGGGCGTTACGTGTGTAAGCATTTAAGTATGTAAGCATCACCGGTACAGGGGGCAGTACGTGTAAGCATCACTGGTACAGGGGGCATTACGTGTGTAAGCTGCACTGGTACAGGGGGCGTTAGGTGTGTAAGTGTAACTGGTACAGGGGGCGTTACGTGTGGGAGCGCCACTGGTACAGCGGGTGTTATGTTTATAAGCATCACTGCTACAGGGGGTGTTACGTGTGTAAACATTACTGGTAAAGGGGGCATTACACATGTATGCATGACTGCTACAGGGGACGTTATGTGTAAGAGCGTCACTGCTACAGGGGGCATTATGTATGAGAGCATCACTGCTTCGGGGGGCAATACGTGTGAGAACATCACTGTAACAGGGTGCATTACGTGTGAAAGCGTCACTGGTACAGGTGGCGTTACGTGTGAGAGCGCCACTGGTACAGGGGGCATTACGCATGAAAGCATCACTGGTAAAGGGGGTGTTATGTGGGTACGCATCACCGAAACAGGGGGCATTACGTGTGTAAGCATCACTGGTGTAGGGGGCATTATGTGTGTAAGCTGCACTGGTACAGGGGGCGTTAGGTGTGTAAGTGTCACTAGTACAGGGGACGTTACTTGTGTAAGCGTCACTGGTACAGGGGGTGTTACGTGTGTAAGCGTCACTGGTACAGGGTGTGTTACGTGTGTAAGCCTCATTGGTACAGGAAGCGTTTTGTTTGTAAGCGTCATTGATACAGGGGGCATTACATGTGAGAGTGTCACTGCTACAGGGTGCGCTACGTGTGAGAGCGCCACTGGTACAGGGGGCATTACGTGTGTAAGCGTTACTGGTACACGGGGCTTTACATGTGTAAGCATTACTGGTACAGGGGGTATCACGTGTGTAAGCATCACTGGTACAGCAGGTGTTACCTGTGTAAGCGTCACTCGTACAGGGGGCATTATGTGTGTAAAATCCACCGGTAAAGGGGGCGTTAGATGTGTAAGTGTCACTGGTATAGGGGTCGTTACATGTGTAAGCATCACTGCTACAGTGGGCGTTACGTGTGAGAGCGCCACTAGTACAGGGGGCGTTACATGTATAAATATCACTGCTACATGGGGTGTTACGTGTGTAAGCGTCACTGGTACAAGGGACGTTACTTGTGTAAGCGTCACTGGTACAGGGGGCAATACATGTGTAAGCTGCACTGGTGCAGGGGGCGCTATGTTTGTAAGCATCACTGGTACAGGGGGCGTTACGCATGTAAGCGTCACTGTTACAGGGGGTGTTACGAGTGCAAGCGTCACTGGTACAGGTGATGTTACGTGTGTAAGCATCACTGGTAAAGGGGGTGTTACGTGTGTAAGCGTCACTGGTACAGGAGGTATTACGTGTGTAAGCATCACTCGTACAGGGGGCATTATGTGTGTAAAATGCACTGGTACAGGGGCGTTAGATGTGTAAGTGTCACTGGTATAGGGGTCGTTACATGTGTAAGCGTCACTGGTACAGGGGGCGTTACGTGTGTAAGCGTTACTGGTACAGGGAGCTTTACGTGTGTAAGCATCACTGGTACAGCGGGCGTTACGTGTGTATGCGTCACTGGTACAGGGGGCGTTTTGTTTGTAAGCGTCACTGATGCAGGGGGCGTTATGCGTGAGAGCATCACTGCTACAGTAGGCGTTACGTGTGAGAGCGCCACTGGTACAGGGGGCGTTACATGTATAAATATCACTGCTACATGGGGTGTTACGTGTGTAAGCGTCACTGGTACAGGGGACGTTACGTGTGTAAGTGTCACTGGTACAGGGGGCATTACATGTGTAAGCTGCACTGGTGCAGGGGGCGCTACGTTTGTAAGCATCACTGGTACAGGGGGCGTTATGCATGTAAGCGTCACTGGTACAGGGGGTGTTACGTGTGCAAGCGTCACTGGTACAGGGGATGTTACGTGTGTAAGCATCACTGGTAGAGGGGCATTACGTGTGTAAGCGTCATTTGTACAGGGGGCATTTTGTTTGCATCACTACTACCGAGGGCGTTATGTGTATGAGCGTCACTGCTACAGGGGTCATTATGTATGAGAGCGTCCGTGCTTCATGGGGCGTTACATTTGAGAATGTCACTGCTACAGGGGACGTTACGTGTGAGAGTGCAACTGGTACAGGTGGCATTACGCGTGTAAGCGACAGTGGTACAGGGGGTGTTACGTGTGTAAGTGTCACTGGTATAGGGGGCATTACGTGTGTAAGCATCACTGGTGCAGGGGGCGTTACATGTGTAAGTTGCACTGGTACAATGGGCGTTACGTGTGTAAGCATCACTGGTACAGGGGGCGTTACGTGTGTAAGTGTTACTGGTACAGGGGGCTTTACGTGTGTAAGCGTTACTGGTACAGGGGCGCTTTACATGTGTAAGCGGCACTGGTACAGTGTGCGTTACATGTGTACGCATCACTGGTACAGCGATCGTTACGTGTGTAAGTGTCACTGGTACAGGGGGCGTTTTGTTTGTAAGCGTCACTGATACAGGGGGCGTTACATGCATAAACGTTACTGGGACAGGGGGCATTACACATGTAAGCATCACTACTACATGGGGAGTCTTGTATAAGCGTCACTGCTGCAGGGGGTGTTATGTGTGTAAGTGTCACTACTACAGGGTTCATTGTGTGTATAAGCGGCACTACTACATGGAGCATTATGTGTATAAGCATCACTGCTATAGTGTGAGAGCGTCACTGCTACAGGGGGCGTTATGTGTGAGAGTGTCACTGCTACAGGGGGCATTATGTGTGAGAGTGCCACTGGTACAGGGGTGCGTTACATGTGCAAGCATCACTGGTACAGGGGGCGTTACGCGTGTAAGCGTTTCTGGTACAGGAGGCGTTACGCGTGTAAGCGTCACTGGTACAGGGAAAATTACATGTGTGTCACTGGTAAAGGGGGCGTTTTGTTTGTAAGCATCACTGCTACAAGGAGCTTTATGTGTAAGAGCGTCACTGCTACAGGGGTCATTATGTATGAGAGCGTCACTGTTACAGGGTCGTTACATGTGAGAGCATCACTGCTTCAGGAGGCATTACGTGTGAGAGCGCCACTGGTACAGTGGGCGTTACGTATGTAAGCGTCACTGGTACAAGGGGTGTTACGTGTGTAACCGTCACTGATACAGGGGGCGTTACGTGTGTAAGCGTTACTGGTACAGGGGCCATTACGTGTGTTAGCGGCACTGGTACAGGGGGCATTACGTGTGTAAGCGTCAATGGTACAGGGTTCGTTACATGTGTAAGCATCACTGGTACAGCGGGCGTTACGTGTGTATGCGTCATTGGTACAGGGGGCGTTTTGTTTGTAAGCTTCACTGATACAGGGGGCATTACGTGTGTAAGCTTTACTGGTACAGGGGGCGTTACGCGTGTAACCATCACTACTACAGGGGGAGTCTTGTATAAGCGTCACTGCTGCAGGGGGGCGTTACATGTGTAAGCGTCACTACTACAGGGTTCATTGTGTGTATAATCGGCACTACTACAGGGAGCATTATGTGTATAACCGTCACTGCTATAGTGGGCTTTATGTGTGCTGTCCCTTTGTAAACTATGGGAGGGCGTAAATTTATAGTTTGCAGGGGGGTGCCGAACACCCTAGCACTGGCCCTGCATGGTCCTATTATTGCATCTAGCAATATAATAAACACATTCATGAGTAGAACTGCACAGATTAATGTATATTTTCCTCGAGCTGTGCCTGAAATTTTGTATGCTTAGTATGTATCTCTGAAGTCTGAACATACTTTCCAGAGATGCTGTGTAATGACATGCAAATTAGTGTTGCCACACAGTGGTGAACTCAGGGGAACATCCAAGCAGACAAGAAATAGCAAGAGGGGAGAGAGAGACCACAGGCTAAATGCAAGCAAAAAGGAGGAATACATTAAGGAGATATTGGGAATGCACAAACCCAGAACTGAGGGAGATAAAACATATTTTCCTCCTCGCCATTTCTCTCTCTCTGAACATCTGAATATATATATATTATATATATATATATAAATATATTAGAGATGAGCGGGTTCGGTTCTCCGAGATCCGAACCCCCCCGAACTTCACCCATTTTACACGGTTCCGAGGCAGCCTCGGATCTTCCCACCTTGCTCGGTTAACCCGAACACGCCCGAACGTCATCATCCCGTTGTCAGATTCTCGCGAGATTCGTATTCTATATAAAGAGCCGTGCGTTGCCGCCATTTTCAATTGAATGGAGAGGATGTGGCTGCGTTCTCTCCCTGAAAAGCTCCGTAATCTGTGCTCAGTGTGCTGCAAATATCTGTACTCAGTGTGCTGAAAATATCTACGTTCTCTGCCTGAAAACGCTCCATATCTGTGCTCAGTGTGCTGCAAATATCTGTGCTCAATGAGCTTTATTGTGGGGACTGGGGACCACCAGTATATAATTATACTTATAGTAGTTAAGTACAGTAGGCTATTGCTGTATCTTGCAGCTCTATGTCACTGCAAGTATCCATTCCATATCTGCGCAACATTTTTGTGAGCAGTGTATATAGTATTACAGTGCAGCATTTTGGTGACCCAACAGTATATAGTTGTGTACACTGTACCGTAGGCCATTGCTGCATCTTGCAGCTCTGTGTCACTGCAAGTATCCATTCCATATCTGTGCAGCATTTTTGTGAGCAGTATATATAGTATTACAGTGCAGCATTTTGGTGACCCAACAGTATATAGTTGTGTACAGTAAGCCATCGCTGTATCTTGCAGCTCTGTGTCACTGCATGTATCCATTCCATATCTGTGCAGCATTTTTGTGAGCATTTTTATATGGTAGGACAGTGCAGCATTTTGGTGACCAACAGTATACATATATAGTACAGTACAGTAGGCCATTGCTCTATCTTGCAGCTCTGTGTCACTTCTAGTATCCTGATCAGTGCTCAATATCTGCTGCATTGTTGTGACCAGTATGTATACTGTACTGTGCGACTTGTGTTATACACCTGGTGATTATACATCATGTAATCTGTACTGAGCGATGTGTGAGATGCACCTGGGGATTATACACCCTATATACTGTACTGTGTGATGTGTGAGATACAGCTGGGGATTATACACCCTATATTATTATTATTATTATTATTATTATTATCCTTTATTTATATGGCACCACAAGGATTCTGCAGCTTCCAATTACACATTACATAAATAATCAAACAGGAAAACAGCAACTTACAGTTGATGACAGTATAGGACAAGTACAGGGTAAATACACATAGTTATATCAGCAGATGACACTGGAATAAGTATCAGGTGGCAGAAGACTGCTGGATGTGGTACAGTTGAAGATTATTAAAGTAAGAAAAAGGATAAGCACATAAGGGAAGAGGGCCCTGCTCGTGAGAGCTTTAAATCGAAAGGGGAGGGGTAGACAGACATGAGTGACACAGATGGGGTACATAGAGAACGTGGAACAGAGGGTTAGGATAAGATTTGGCTGGGTTTGGTGAAGAAGTGGACCCCAAGAAGGCACAAGTCAATACTTAACATTGCAACATTTTACTGGGCTATGCAGGAGAAAATTAAGAATAGGGAAAAAAAAAAAAGAATCGATAACTTCTACCGCTTTCAAAAAGGTCAATGGAAGCTGAAATAATGGACAACTACCTCATGTAAGCCAGATACAGTATACCAAACAGTACTTAGCAGAGTTAGAAATGAGTGCTTATGAAATACAGTAACATTTTGTCATAATATTTCAGAAACTGCATGGCTGGTCTCTTGCACTCTTTTGCTCTAACACACCACCTGCTTTAGGATTTATATTCAAAAACATTATGGGGTATATTCAATTAGCAGCAATTGCAGACTTTTCAAGCGAAAAGTCCTGTTTTTGCGCGAAAAACTGGACTTTTCCCGCAAAACGCAATTACAGCCTATTCAATTTTCTGGGAAAATTTGTCGGTGATAATTTTTTCACTAATTTCACTTCACCTACTCTGAAGCAGGTGAAAAGTTGGGAATAGTCACTATTTTAAGGTAAAAATGTATGGATATGGTACAGAACTCCTGGGACACCCCCCTTAATGACTAATTAGGCACGTTGAAGTTTTTAATTATTTTTAATTGGCCAATAATGACATGTCATTTTTGGGATGAAAAAGTACAAAGTGATGGAAATTGGGGTTCAAGGTATGGGACAGGTATATTGGGGTGCTTTATGAGTGGGACAGGTGTTTTTAGGTTTGCAGATGGGAGTAATCGGTCTGTTTTCACTTTTTTTAAAGTACCCTAAAATGACCCAAATATATACTTATACCCATTTTCATGTACCCTAAATTTAAAGAGAGCATTTATTTTGCTCAAAAAAACTTGCTTTCTATTATTTTTTACATTTAAAAAAAATGCATATAACAGCCATTTCACACAATTTAAGTCCCGAAAAACTCTCTAATGTGATCTCTAATACACTTCTCTTCTGTTTTCCTATGTTAGTTTAGCATTTTTGGGGGTACAGGCTGATTTCACCATTTTCACCTGCACTTTTCACTGCAAGAATTTTCACGTGAAACCCGCTTGGAATTAAATAGGTCGAAAAACGGAGCGTTTTTTTCGGCATTTTTCGCCCGATTGGCGCTAAAAATTTTCGGGTGAAAAATTGCCGCAAATTTGCGGATAATTGATTACCCTAGTATGTCTCCATAATCCCAAAAATGTCAGTCTTCTTGGAAAGTGGTTTGTTCCTTTGTAAGGGAAAGAGATCCAACGTTCTCAAACAACGGTTTCTCAATTTCTTTTTCCTCTGGGAAGGGATTGTGGATTTGCAGGAGTATTTGAGCATTTCTGTAATCAAAAAGCAGCGACTTTCTACAAATGTTTACGAATAATTCCAGTGATTTTGTCATTTTCTTCCAGTGATTTGGACCAATAATACCATTGATTAGAACGAATAATTCCAGTGATTTTGTCATTTTCTTCCAGTGATTTGGACCAATAATACCATTGATTAGAACAAATAATTCCAGTGATTTTGTCATTTCTCTTACGTCCTAGAGGATGCTGGGGACTCCGTAAGGACCATGGGGTATAGACGGCTCCGCAGGAGATAGGGCACCTAAAAAAAACTTTGACTATGGGTGTGCACTGGCTCCTCCCTCTATGCCCCTCCTCCAGACCTCAGTTAGATCTTGTGCCCAGAGGAGAATGGGTGCACTGCAGAGAGCTCTCCAGAGTTTTCTGTGGAAAAATAATTTTGTTAGATTTTTTATTTTCAGGGAGTCCTGTTGGCAACAGGCTCCCTGCATCGTGGGACCGAGGAAAGAGAAGCAGAGCTGGCTTGTAAAGTTGGGCACTGCTTCTAGGCTACTGGACACCATTAGCTCCAGAGGGAGTCGGAACACAGGTCTCACCTGGGGTTCGTCCCGGAGCCGCGCCGCCGTCCTCCTCACAGATGCCGAAGATAGAAGCCGGGTGAGTATTGAGAAAAGACTTCAGGTGGCAGAAGACATCAGATCTTCATGAGGTAAGCACGCAGCGGTAAGCTGCGTGCCATTGCTCCCAGTCACACACACAAAGCAGGCACTGAAGGGTGCAGGGCACAGGGGGGAAGGGGGGCGCCCTGGGCAGCAATAAACCTTGTTTTGGCCATAAATACGAGGGATTAGGCTGTGGGACAGTAAATCCGTGGACCCCCGCCATTTCATTAGTATATGATGAAGGGACCGAAGCCCGCCGTCGGGTGGGCGGGGCTTGATCCTCAGCACTAAACCAGCGCCATTTTCTCCACAGAGGCTGCATGAGAAAACACTGGCTCCCTGTTCTCTCCCCTGCTGAGCTTCACAGGTTGGAAAAAGGAGGAGGGGGGCACTTTGGCAACGCAGTGAGTGGAGATTACAATTATAAACATATAATAGCGCTATCTGGTCATATATTCCAGTGTTTTTAAGCGCTGGGTGTGTGCTGGCATACTCTATCTCTCTGTCTCTCCTAAGGGCCTGGTTGGTGTTTTGTCCCCTTATAGGTAACTCCCTGTGTGTGTGGGGTGTCGGTACGTGTGTGTCGACATGTCTGAGACGGAAGGCTTCTCCAAGGAGGAGGTGGAGCAAATGAGTGGTGTGTCCCCGTCGGTTGTGCCGACTCCAGATTGGATGGTCATGTGGCATACGTGCATGCAAGTGTGGCATCTTTACATAAAAGGCTTGATAAGGCTTGTTTAGGGGGGACATCAGGCGGTCAATCCTCAGATTGGACCGACTCACAGGGCCCGTCGGGGTCTCAAAAGCGTCCCTTAACACAAGACACTACTACCGACACGGATTCTGATTCCAGTGTCGACTATGACGAAGTAAAATTGCACCCTAAGGTGACTAAAACTATTCAGTGTATGATTGTGGCAATAAGGGATGTGTTGCATATTGTGGATGAACCCTCAGTCCCCGACACAAGGGTACACATGTTTAAGGAAAAGAAACAGATTATAAATTTTACCACATCTCACGAATTAAATGAGTTCTTTGGAAAAGCTTGGGAGACTCCGGATAAGAGACCACAGATCCCCAAAATAATTTTTATGGCATACCCTTTCCCTAAGCAGGACATGGAGATTTGGGAATTACCCCCCACTGTGGACAAGGCCCTGACGTGCTTATCCAAGAAAGTGGTGCTACCGTCTCCTGACACAGCGGCCCTTAAAGAATAAAGACCCAGCAGATCGCAGGCAAGAAACTACCTTAAAGGGTATTTATTCTCATACGGGTGCTGTGCTATGACCGACGATTGCGTCGGCATGGGTGTGTAGCACAATTGTAGCTTGCACAGATGAGCTGACAGATCAATTTGATAATATGGATAAGGATACTATATTCCTAACTCTAGCCCATATAAAAGACGCAGTCTTATTTATGAGGGATGCTCAAAGGGACATTGGATTGCTAGCTTCTAGGGCCAATGCCATGTCTATCTCAGCGAGAAGATCCTTATGGACTCGCCAATGGACGGGTGATGCGGATTCCAAGAAACATATGGAAGTACTACCCTATAAGGGGGATGTATTGTTTGGGGATGGGCTGACGGACCTGGTTTCCACAGCTACAGCAGGTAAATCAAATTTTTTACAATATATTCCCCAACAGCAAAAGAAAGTAACACCCTATCAGATGCAGTCCTTTCGGTCGCACAAGTCCAAAAGAGGTCGGAGATCCTCTTTCCTCGCCAGAGGTAAGGGCAGAGGCAAGAGAGCACCTGCTTCGGCAGGTGCCCAGGAACAAAAGTCCTCCCCGGCTGCTCCAAAACCCACAGCATGACGCTGGGGCTCCCCTGAGGGAGTCCGCACCGGTGGGGGCACGTCTTCGACTTTTCAGTCAGGCCTGGGTCAGTTCGGACCTGAATCCCTGGGTGTTGGAAATAGTTTCCCAGGGTTACAAATTGGAATTCGAGGAGGTGCCCCCGCGCCGATTTTTCAAATCGGCCCTACCAGCTTCCACATCGGACAGGGATGTAGTGTTAGCTGCAATTCAAATGCTGTGTATACAGCAAGTGATAATCAAGGTTCCCCTGCACCAGCAGGGAAGAGGTTACTACTCAACCCTACTTGTGATCCCGAAACCGGACGGTTCGGTCAGACCGATTTTGAATCTGAAATCCATAAACCTGTACATAAAAAGATTCAAATTCAAAATGGAATCACTCAGGGCGATAATAGCCAACATGGAGGAGGGGGAGTTTATGGTGTCTCTGGACATAAAGGATGTGTACCTTCATGTCCCCATATATGCTCCCCATCAGGAATACCTGAGATTCGCTGTACAGGATTGTCATTACCAATTTCAGACGTTGCCGTTTGGACTTTCCACGGCCCCGAGGATTTTCACCAAGATAATGGCGGAAATGATGGTGGTCCTGCGCAAGCATGGGGATACAATTATCCCATACTTGGATGATCTCCTGATAAAAGCGAGATCAAGAGAGAAATTGCTGAGCAGTGTGGCGCTCTCTCTGAGAGTGCTCCAGCAACACGGTTGGATTCTAAATCTACCGAAGTCACAGTTGATTCCGACAACTCGACTACCGTTCCTAGGTATGATACTGGATACGGAACAAATGAAGGTCTTCCTCCCAATAGAGAAAGCCCAAGACATCCAGAACATGGTCAGAGACCTGCTAAAACCGAAAAGGGTGTCAGTTCACCAATGCACTCGAGTTCTGGGGAAAATGGTGGCGGCCTACGAGGCCATTCCCTTCGGAAGGTTCCATGCAAGGACTTTTCACTGGGACCTTCTGGACAAGTGGTCCGGGTCCCATCTGCATTCACATCGGAAAATAACTCTGTCCCCAGGAACCAGAGTGTCCCTCCTGTGGTGGTTGCAAAGTGCTCACCTGCTGGAGGGGCGCAGGTTCGGGATTCAGGACTGGATCCTGGTTACCACGGATGCGAGCCTCCGAGGATGGGGAGCAGTCACACAGGGAAGGACTTTTCAGGGTCTTTGGTCAAACCAGGAGTCCTGTCTACACATCAATGTGTTGGAACTCAGGGCCATTTACAACGGCCTTCGACAAGCGGAGAGTTTTCTTCGAAACCTTCCGGTTCTGATTCAATCAGACAATGTCACAGCAGTGGCTCATGTGAACCGCCAAGGCGTGACAAGAAGCAGAGTCGCGATGGCGAAAGCGACAAGGATCCTTCGCTGGGCGGAAAATCATGTAAGCGCTCTGTCGGCTGTCTTCATTCCGGGAGTGGACAACTGGGAAGCAGACTTCCTCAGCAGACACGATCTCCATCCAGGAGAGTGGGGACTTCATCAAGAAGTCTTTGCAGACGTAAAACGTCTTTGGGGAACTCCTCAAATAGACATGATGGCGTCACGCCTCAACAAAAAAACTTCTGAGGTATTGCGCCAGGTTTCGGGACCCTCAGGCAGTAGCAGTAGACGAATATAGAAACAGACAAAATCAGCTGCGCAAAGTATCAGGGAAAGGACAGTACAATTTTAGGAGAACCGATGTATGTATATAAATTGATTTATTAATGAAAAAGCATAAAATAGCAGTAAAAGATGACATAAAATTGTTGGATATAAAAAGGCACACCTTGACTAAGTTTATCCGTTTAAACAGACACCAAATAGTGTCGGTTCTCTATATGGAAGTCCACAAAAGGAAATAAAGTCCAGCTGTTTGTTGGAAAGCAATAGATGGTAATAGCCGTAATGTTAATACTGGAAGTGAATGATCAGTGCAGTAGACATCCCATAATAATAAATTGGGGGAGTGATCCAGTGTTATTTATTGTTCAATTACCTCTCCTTAGGTGGGCTGGTCCAAAGCCGAGCGTCCTCGGCGATGTGTCCTGCAATGCCCACTGTGCGAATGCCGCAGGGGAGAGGGAGCCGTGGATTCACTGTAAAGTGTATACCGTGTGCTGGTTTATCCGGCTGACGGGGAGCCGTATGTTGATACGGGCGGCTCGAGAATTCAGATCCGCGGCTATTCTGGGATCTCTGTGGAGATGAAGGACGGCTTGCGGGGAGAACAAACCCGCTAATGCTTTCAAATCGGATACCTCGGCAGGTGTGCAGGTGTGTCCTGTCTGCACACCTGCCGAGGTATCCGATTTGAAAGCATTAGCGGGTTTGTTCTCCCCGCAAGCCGTCCTTCATCTCCACAGAGATCCCAGAATAGCCGCGGATCTGAATTCTCGAGCCGCCCGTATCAACATACGGCTCCCCGTCAGCCGGATAAACCAGCACACGGCATACACTTTACAGTGAATCCACGGCTCCCTCTCCCCTGCGGCATTCGCACAGTGGGCATTGCAGGACACATCGCCGAGGACGCTCGGCTTTGGACCAGCCCACCTAAGGAGAGGTAATTGAACAATAAATAACACTGGATCACTCCCCCAATTTATTATTATGGGATGTCTACTGCACTGATCATTCACTTCCAGTATTAACATTACGGCTATTACCATCTATTGCTTTCCAACAAACAGCTGGACTTTATTTCCTTTTGTGGACTTCCATATAGAGAACCGACACTATTTGGTGTCTGTTTAAACGGATAAACTTAGTCAAGGTGTGCCTTTTTATATCCAACAATTTTATGTCATCTTTTACTGCTATTTTATGCTTTTTCATTAATAAATCAATTTATATACATACATCGGTTCTCCTAAAATTGTACTGTCCTTTCCCTGATACTTTGCGCAGCTGATTTTGTCTGTTTCTATATTCTCCAACCAAACACCCACATAGTGTTTTTCAGCCGCGCATGTATCAGGGTAATTTGATTATTAGCCTCCTGCAATTGAGGCGCTGTAGAAGCAGTCTTCTGTTTTTTCTCTAGTAGCAGTAGACGCACTGGTAACACCGTGGGTGTTCGACTCGGTCTACGTGTTCCCTCCTCTTCCTCTCATCACGAAAGTGTTGAGGATCATAAGACGAAGAAGAGTACAGACGATACTCGTTGTCCCAGACTGGCCTCGAAGGGCTTGGTACTCGGATCTACAAGAGATGCTCACAGGAGACCCCTGGCCTCTTCCTCTGAGGGAAGACCTGTTGCAGCAGGGGCCCTGTGTATTTCAAGACTTACCGCGGTTACGTTTGACGGTATGGCGGTTGAACGCCGAATACTAGCAAAAAAGGGGATTCCGGAAGAGGTCATCCCTACTTTAATAAAGGCTAGGAAGGAGGTGACGATAAAACATTATCACCGTATCTGGCGAAAGTATGTGTCTTGGTGTGAGACCAAGAATGCACCTACGGAAGATTTTCATCTGGGTTGTCTTCTCCACTTCCTACAGACAGGAGTGGATATAGGCCTGAAATTAGGCTCGGTTAAGGTACAGATTTCGGCCCTCTCGATTTTCTTTCAGAAGGAATTGGCTTCTCTTCCAGAAGTCCAGACGTTTGTAAAGGGAGTGCTGCACATACAGCCCCCTTTTGTGCCTCCAGTGGCACCATGGGACCTGAACGTGGTGTTGCAGTTCCTAAAATCACACTGGTTTGAACCGCTTAACAAGGTTGAGTTGAAATTTCTTACCTGGAAGGTGGTCATGTTGTTGGCCTTAGCATCAGCAAGGCGAGTGTCAGAATTGGCGGCTCTATCACACATGAGCCCCTACTTGATTTTTCATGTAGATCGAGCTGAATTGAGGACACGTCTGCAATTTTTGCCTAAAGTGGTTTCGTCGTTCCATATGAATCAACCTATTGTGGTGCCTGTGGCTACTGGTGACCTGGATGATTCCAGATCCCTGGACGTAGTCAGGGCCTTAAAAATGTATGTAGCAAGGACGGCTAAAATTAGGAAAACAGAGGCTCTGTTTGTCCTGTATGCGGCCAATAAGATTGGCGCGCCTGCTTCAAAGCAGACTATTGCTCACTGGATCTGTAATACGATTCAGCAGGCTCACTCTACGGCTGGATTGCCGGTACCAAATTCGGTTAAGGCCCATTCCACTTGGAAGGTGGGCTCTTCTTGGGCGGCTGCCCGAGGCGTCTCGGCTTTACAACTTTGCCAAGCGGCGACGTGGTCGGGGTCAAACACTTTTGCTAAATTCTACAAGTTTGATACCCTGGCTGATGAGGACCTAGCGTTTGCTCAGTCGGTGCTGCAGAGTCATCCGCACTCTCCCGCCCGATTGGATGCTTTGGTATAAACCCCATGGTCCTTACGGAGTCCCCAGCATCCTCTAGGACGTAAGAGAAAATAAGATTTTAAACCTACCGGTAAATCTATTTCTCCTAGTCCATAGAGGATGCTGGGCGCCCAACCCAGTGCGGAAACTCTGCAAGACTTGTATATAGTTGTTGCTTACATAAGGGTTATGTTACAGTTGACATCGGTCTTGGACCTTTTTTGTTCATACTGTTAACTGGTTATGTAGGTTCCAGGTTACATGGTATGATTGGTGTGGGCTGGTGTGAATCTTGCCCTTGGATTGCTAAATCCTGCCTTGTATTGTCCATCTCCTCTGGGCACAGTTCTCTAACTGAGGTCTGGAGGAGGGGCATAGAGGGAGGAGCCAGTGCACACCCATAGTCAAAGTTCTTTTTAGGTGCCCTATCTACTGCGGAGCCCGTCTATACCTCATGGTCCTTACGGAGTCCCCAGCATCCTCTACGGACTAGGAGAAATAGATTTACCAGTAGGTTTAAAATCTTATTTTTCTTCCAGTGATTTGCACCAATAATGCCATTGATTAGAACGAATAATTCCAGTGATTTTGTCATTTTCTTCCAGTGATTTGGACCAATAATACCATTGATTAGAATGAATAATTCCAATGATTTTGTCATTTTCTTCCAGTGTTTTGGACCAATAATACCAGTAATTAGATCGAATAATTCCAGTGATTTTGTCATTTTCTTCCAGTGATTTGGACCAATAATACCAGTGATTAGATCGAATAATTCCAGTGATTTTGTCATTTTCTTCCAGTGATTTGAAACAATAATACCATTGATTAGAACAAATAATTCCAGTGATTTTGTCATTTTCTTCCAGTGATTTGGACCAATAATACCATTGATTAGAACGAATAATTCCAGTGATTTTGTAATTTTCTTCCAGTGATTTGGACCAATAATACCATTGATTAGAACAAATAATTCCAGTGATTTTGTCATTTTCTTCCAGTGATTTGGACCAATAATACCATTGATTAGAACAAATAATTCCAGTGATTTTGTCATTTTCTTCCAGTGATTTGGACCAATAATACCATTGATTAGAACAAATAATTCCTGTGATATTGAGGTGTTTGTGTCGCTTAGCTTAGCCATCCAGCGACCATAGTGCACCTCTTTTTCTCTTTTCTTTGCATCATGTGCTGTTTGGGGCCAATTGTTTAAGTGCCATCCAGTCTGACACTGCAGTGCCACTCCTAGATGGGTCAGGTGTTTGTGCCGCCCTCTTGGGTTGCTTTGCTAAGTCATCCAGCGACCTCGGTGCAAATTTTAGGACTAAAAATAGTATTGTGAGGTGTGAGGTGTTCAGAATAGACTGGAAATGAGTGGAAATTGTGGTTATTGAGGTTAATAATACTATAGGATCAAAATGACCCCCAAATACTATGAGTTAAGCTGTTTTTGAGGGTTTTTTGAAAAAAAAAAAAACCCGAATCCAAAACACGGCCGCGGAACCAAATCCAAAACCAAAACACAAAACCCGAATAATGTCCGGTGCACATCTCTAATATATATATATATATATATATACATATACAATCACCTCTGGGCGGCCCCCCGTGGGCTTGAGAAATTATATTCATGTTTTACTTTATACGATATACAGCACCACAGTATTACACAGCAGTGTACATAGAATATTAGTGTACAGAGAATATTTCATCATTAATGTCGGCCCATGATTATTGTTGCTTACAGTGTTAAGTTAATACTTTACCGTACAAATCTACATACTGTACATACACACAGAAGGACCCATTTTTGTCAGAAGACAAGTAACCTAATAATATGATATTTAACTGTTCACATAGAAAACAATGTAAACACATAGCGGGTAATTCAGACCTGATCCTATCAGCAAATTTGTTAGCAGTTGGGCAAATCCATGTGCACTGCAGGGGTGGCAGATATAACATTTGCAAAGAGAGTTAGATTTGGGTGGGTTATTTTGTCTCTGTGCAGGGTAAATACTGGCTGCTTTATTTTTACACTGCAACTTAGATTTCAGTTTGAACACACCCCACCAAAATCTAACTCTCTCTGCACATGTTATATTTGCCCCCCCTGCAGGGCCGGCTCCACCATTAGGCAGCTTTAGGCTGCTGCCTAGGGGCGCCGGCCTCTGGAGGGTGCCATTAAATTAAATTACCAAAAAAATTATGGATGTCTCTGTATGTGGCCTCCTCCTTTTACACTGTGCTGGCTGCTGCTGTGGGTCTAATTAGATGCAGCTGCCACTATCAGGCTGTACCACATAGGGCCATATGCAATTGCGGTCGAATTCATGAAAATATCGAAAAACGGGGCATTTTCGACAAAAAAAACATGTCGAATTGGATTCGTCAATGCAATACAGTACTTTTCGTCAAAATACCTGCCGTTTCAGATTCGACTTTTTGCAAATCGACATTTTCAAAATTTGACATGTCTGCAATGGTCAAAATGCGGCTTTTCGACAAAAGTATATTCAATTGAAGAATGTCGATTCGACAACAGCAATTTCGTCAATTTTATTCCGCCTCACTTTGCTGGCGGGATCTAATAAAATTGTTTTCTAAATGTATTTTTTATTTGCTTTTTGGATTGCTAATAGCATATCTATTTATATTTGAAGGGATTATCTACTTGGTTTTTTTTGTTTTTTTTTGACTCACGAGTATTATTTAATTGATTTTTTAAAAGAATATTTTTTTCTTCACTCTGCTGAGGGACATGTACCCATGATTTCACAGTTTTACCCAGGATACACTTCTGCAAAGCCACTCCAGTATTGGACCAGTTTACCCCACTCTACCATGGACGTCCTACTTGTGATGTGGACCTGAACCACCGCCATGTTAGTCACTCTTTCAGGTGAGATGTATGGGCCAAAACTCCATCTTGTCTGAGTAACCTGTGTATATGCGCAGTGTTGCTGGGACCTTTTGTTCTTTCCCAGGGTGGAGGAAACGCTCTCAAATTAGCTCCTCATTCTCTTCCACAGGTCTTGCGGAGTATCCTTCCCAAGGTGCAGGAACCAGCGTGGATGAAGTGACAGGACAGTTCCCCTGTTGTACCTTGTGTTTGGATGACAAAAATACCTGGAACCTCATACTATTCTCTTCCACACGTCTTGCGGAGTATCCTTCCCAAGTTGCGTGGATGTGAAGGGACACGACTGTTCCCCTGATGTACCATGGGCGACCTACTTGTGATGTGGACCTGGACCTCCGCCATGTAGCAGACAACCCCCCTCAGGTGAGATGTATTGCCCAAAACTCCCTCCTGTCCAAGTCACCCCGGCATGTCCCAAGTGCAGCCCTCTGGCATTTGCAAAACTGCACATCCAATCATGCCCTGACAGCAATGCTTACGCTGTGTCAGGGCATGCTTGGATGTGTAGTTTCTCAAGTGCCGGAGGGTTGCATTTGGGGCCGCTGTAACCTGCTTGTGTCAAAGTGTTGCTTGTACCTTTTTTCCATAGAAGGGTGACACTATTACCAATACCTGGAACCTCATACTATTCTCTTCCACAGGTCTTGCGGAGTATCCTTCCCAAGTTGCTTGAATCATCATGGATGAAAAGGGACACGACAGTTCTCCTGCTGTACCATGGGCGACCTAACACAATACCACTGCATCTCATATATTACATTTTATTTACTAATAATTTAAAGAAAAACACAAAACTTCTCATTTTAAAAATTTATTGAAGAAATATAAAATTGTATTTTATTTTGGAATAAAAAATAAAATGTAATAAAACAAAAAAAGTAGTGTTTGTTCTTCTTTACATTCTTTTCTTGTGTAGATATCTGTGAAAAAAAAACATATTAAGTAAAGACACTAATGATGTCATGTTCATTCCTTTCCAAAGAACATTTGTGGAACCACACAATCCAGCATGACCCATTGCTGGGCTGTGTGGTTCCACAAGGGCAGGCGGTCCAAAGTGGAATAGTGGTGTCAGTGGTCAGCACTTTGACACGCCTGCACTTGTGGAACCACACAGCCCAGCATGACCCATTGCTGGGCTGTGTGGTTCCACAAGGGCAGGCGGTCCAAAGTGGAATAGTGGTGTCAGTGGTCAGCACTTTGACACGCCTGCACTTGTGGAACCACACAGCCCAGCATGACCCATTGCTGGGCTGTGTGGTTCCACAAGGGCAGGCGGTCCAAAGTGGAATAGTGGTGTCAGTGGTCAGCACTTTGACACGCCTGCACTTGTGGAACCACACAGCCCAGCATGACCCATTGCTGGGCTGTGTGGTTCCACAAGGGCAGGCGGTCCAAAGTGGAATAGTAGTGTCAGTGGTCAGCACTTTGACACGTCTGCACTTGTGGAACCACACAGCCCAGCATGACCCATTGCTGGGCTGTGTGGTTCCACAAGGGCAGGCGGTCCAAAGTGGAATAGTGGTGTCAGTGGTCAGCACTTTGACATGCCTGCACTTGTGGAACCACACAGCCCAGCATGACCCATTGCTGGGCTGTGTGGTTCCACAAGGGCAGGCGGTCCAAAGTTTCTTGAATATATACATTGAAACATGGCTTTACTCACCTTGGTACGCACAACACGAACTATGCCATCCACTTCAATTTTCCACCCAATCCTATGAATAAGCCAAAAATAAACACTAGTGAATAGTAAATTCACACAACAGTGAAAGCCTATTGTACACCAATACAAAAAGGAGTTTTTTGGTAAAAAAAAAAAAAAGTGGTATCAGAATAGCTCTTTGGCCCATCATACATGTAGACACAAGGAGCTTTCATTCGTTACCACACGCGCCCGCATACATGCCAGCGCATGTATGCCTAGACATAAAGCTCCTTGGTAGTACCCGGTCACGGGTGGGGGAGCCCAACACAAGTATAAAACAATAGTAAGAAAGAAAAAAAACTAATGGGAGGGGGAGAAAGGGATACATGAAAAACATAAGAGTAAATAAAACAATACGACCAGGCTTATGGTGGTTGTCTGTCCGGATCCTCTTCTTCCTCCTGATGGGGCGTCGATGCCCTGGGCAGCTGGGGAGTGTGTTGACTTGGCCTCGGTGGCCGTGCGGGTGTAGATGATACGGCCGGTGTTGGTGGTGGAGGCATATGGAGGGTGGGGTACATCCCTGTATATCCTTGGTACAGCTGTGACCGTCTATACCAGGATGGTGGTGGAGGAAGGGAAGGAGGCGTCCATGTGGCTTGTGATGGCGGAAGTGGTGGTTCACCAGCGTGTTTTTGAGCTGGCTCTGGGAGCTTATCGTACATCATCTGCAGTGTGGTTGCGATGATCTGTTGGCTGGATGCCGAATGTCGTTGGCTCTCCGACATGTTGTCGACGCTGTGTGCCAGGCATGATGTGTTATCCACCAGCCGGTTGATGATGTGGCCAGAACGTGAAGGATGTCCATAGTCTCCCTGTGATCTTCTCGTTTGGTCTATTGCATTTCTGCCGTGCTGTCGGCATGAGCCTTTTGCATTTCAACCAGACTGTTTGCCATCTGCTCCATTATCTTCTCAATGGCGTCCAGTCTGGTTCCAACGACATTCGTGTAAGTATCCTGGCGGGAAGTAATCTCGGATGCCAGGGTGTGTACCCTCTGAACATTTGAGGGATCCTGCCCTTCCTGTACGTCTGCCACCAATTGCATTTGTGCAGCTGAAAAGAAAATTAGAAATTAGTATACACATTCATACATTTGTTTGAAGGCTCACAATTCGATATTTACTCACACAGGGATGTAGAAACAGCAGGCTGCTGCACTTCCACCTCGTCGTCCGACGAATCCTGTAGGAGATCCGGCCTGAAGAAGGAACCAATCCCCGACGCAAGTCCGCTGCTGGTCCGTGGCACCTCTGTTTGCAACAGAAAAAAAAAATTAAAGTTAATAAACTATACAAAAATTCCTCGGGAAAGCCAGCAGGACGGCTGGAGTCCACACCTCCGCAAACTCCTTGGACCATGACAGGGTTCATACGCCTTTTAATAACGTCCTCCCAGGGTAGCCACTTCAGATTGAGAGCCGGACCACCTCTCGTAGCTGTCTCATGTCGGCGCTGAATCCTCATCTTCTTTTTGGTCTGTCTGTGGCAATCACTGTACCGCTTCATGCAGTTTCTGGTGCTCCAACGGTTTCCAGATACTGCAGTGACTTGTCTCGCGATGGCATCCCAGATGTTTCGCTTGGTCTTAGCTGCTGTGGTCTGTGCTGTTGGTCCATACAGAACGTCATAGGACCTGTCGACGCCATCCACTAGGGCACAGTTTTCCGCCTCAGCGTATCTGGGTCCACGCGGCTTCTTCGGTCCTGCATCTTCACCAGAGGCTTCCTCCTCCGACTGCTCCTCTGGCTGGCTTCTTGCCTTTAGGGATTAAAAAAAAAACATGCATTTAATAAGATCGGTATGTACCTGTGAGTGTCAGTATCCCTGGCAGTGCGCAAAGATACCTGTAGGTGTGCATGGCAGTGCGCAAACTATGGTGTGTCAAGTTGGATGCTATTGTGTCTGCAGGTGTTGTCAGTATTTACCTTTCTAGGCTTTTTCTTTGACTTCACCATTTGGTCCCTTGACGACTGCGGCTGGTCACTGCATGCCTGGTCGGTCGTATCCTCCTCCTGGGTCGGCTCCCACTCCTCGTTGCTATGCAGGGAAAGTTCTTCTGAGGGATGGGGGAAAGGGGGGGATCGGGGCCGCTTGTCCCTGGACATCTCTGTTGTAAAAAGAAAAAAATATATATTGTTACAAATTTAACACACATTACAAAATTACATGCAACCACACGTCATGGGACTTGCTGGGACCCCAATTCTCAAGCAGGACCAAACACACATAAAAAAAAAGAAATATAGAAAAAAAAAACAGCCAAACAAGCCAAAACCCCCGTACAAGCATCCCTGCACATGCTGGAGGTCAACCAGTGCTCTCACAAACTGGCTGACACAAACAAAATGGCTGACACAAACAAAATGGCTGACAAACACAGTCACCCCAAACAAGCCAAAAAGCATCCCTGCACATGCTGGAGGTCAACCAGTGCTAAAATAGGAGCAAAAAAACATGTTTGGCAAACAAACGACATGACATGTCGACAACATGGCTGATGCAAACACACTCAAAGTCTCCCCAAACAAGCCAAAAAACATCCCTGCACATGCTGGAGGTCAACCAGGGCTAAAATAGGAGCAAACAAACCAGTTTTGGCAAACAAACGACATCACATGTCGACCGCATGGATACCGACACACTCTAAAATCACTCCAAACAAGCCAAAAAGCATTCCTGCACATGCTGGAGGTCAACCAGTGCTAAAATTAGAGATGAGCGCCTGAAATTTTTCGGGTTTTGTGTTTTGGTTTTGGGTTCGGTTCCGCGGCCGTGTTTTGGGTTCGAACGCGTTTTGGCAAAACCTCACCGAATTATTTTTGTCGGATTCGGGTGTGTTTTGGATTCGGGTGTTTTTTTCCAAAAACACTAAAAAACAGCTTAAATCATAGAATTTGGGGGTCATTTTGATCCCAAAGTATTATTAACCTCAAAAACCATAATTTACACTCATTTTCAGTCTATTCTGAATACCTCACACCTCACAATATTATTTTTAGTCCTAAAATTTGCACCGAGGTCGCTGTGTGAGTAAGATAAGCGACCCTAGTGGCCGACACAAACACCGGGCCCATCTAGGAGTGGCACTGCAGTGTCACGCAGGATGTCCCTTCCAAAAAACCCTCCCCAAACAGCACATGACGCAAAGAAAAAAAGAGGCGCAATGAGGTAGCTGTGTGAGTAAGATTAGCGACCCTAGTGGCCGACACAAACACCGGGCCCATCTAGGAGTGGCACTGCAGTGTCACGCAGGATGGCCCTTCCAAAAAACCCTCCCCAAACAGCACATGACGCAAAGAAAAAAAGAGGCGCAATGAGGTAGCTGACTGTGTGAGTAAGATTAGCGACCCTAGTGGCCGACACAAACACCGGGCCCATCTAGGAGTGGCACTGCAGTGTCACGCAGGATGGCCCTTCCAAAAAACCCTCCCCAAACAGCACATGACGCAAAGAAAAAAAGAGGCGCAATGAGGTAGCTGACTGTGTGAGTAAGATTAGCGACCCTAGTGGCCGACACAAACACCGGGCCCATCTAGGAGTGGCACTGCAGTGTCACGCAGGATGTCCCTTCCAAAAAACCCTCCCCAAACAGCACATGACGCAAAGAAAAAAAGAGGCGCAATGAGGTAGCTGTGTGAGTAAGATTAGCGACCCTAGTGGCCGACACAAACACCGGGCCCATCTAGGAGTGGCACTGCAGTGTCACGCAGGATGTCCCTTCCAAAAAACCCTCCCCAAACAGCACATGACGCAAAGAAAAAAAGAGGCGCAATGAGGTAGCTGACTGTGTGAGTAAGATTAGCGACCCTAGTGGCCGACACAAACACCGGGCCCATTTAGGAGTGGCACTGCAGTGTCACGCAGGATGTCCCTTCCAAAAAACCCTCCCCAATCAGCACATGATGCAAAGAAAAAGAAAAGAAAAAAGAGGTGCAAGATGGAATTATCCTTGGGCCCTCCCACCCACCCTTATGTTGTATAAACAAAACAGGACATGCACACTTTAACCAACCCATCATTTCAGTGACAGGGTCTGCCACACGACTGTGACTGATATGACGGGTTGGTTTGGACCCCCCCCAAAAAAGAAGCAATTAATCTCTCCTTGCACAAACTGGCTCTACAGAGGCAAGATGTCCACCTCATCTTCACCCTCCGATATATCACCGTGTACATCCCCCTCCTCACAGATTATCAATTCGTCCCCACTGGAATCCACCATCTCAGCTCCCTGTGTACTTTGTGGAGGCAATTGCTGCTGGTCAATGTCTCCGCGGAGGAATTGATTATAATTCATTTTAATGAACATCATCTTCTCCACATTTTCTGGATGTAACCTCGTACGCCGATTGCTGACAAGGTGAGCGGCGGCACTAAACACTCTTTCGGAGTACACACTTGTGGGAGGGCAACTTAGGTAGAATAAAGCCAGTTTGTGCAAGGGCCTCCAAATTGCCTCTTTTTCCTGCCAGTATAAGTACGGACTGTGTGACGTGCCTACTTGGATGCGGTCACTCATATAATCCTCCACCATTCTATCAATGTTGAGAGAATCATATGCAGTGACAGTAGACGACATGTCCGTAATCGTTGTCAGGTCCTTCAGTCCGGACCAGATGTCAGCATCAGCAGTCGCTCCAGACTGCCCTGCATCACCGCCAGCGGGTGGGCTCGGAATTCTGAGCCTTTTCCTCGCACCCCCAGTTGCGGGAGAATGTGAAGGAGGAGATGTTGACAGGTCGCGTTCCGCTTGACTTGACAATTTTGTCACCAGCAGGTCTTTCAACCCCAGCAGACCTGTGTCTGCCGGAAAGAGAGATCCAAGGTAGGCTTTAAATCTAGGATCGAGCACGGTGGCCAAAATGTAGTGCTCTGATTTCAACAGATTGACCACCCGTGAATCCTTGTTAAGCGAATTAAGGGCTGCATCCACAAGTCCCACATGCCTAGCGGAATCGCTCCCTTTTAGCTCCTTCTTCAATGCCTCCAGCTTCTTCTGCAAAAGCCTGATGAGGGGAATGACCTGACTCAGGCTGGCAGTGTCTGAACTGACTTCACGTGTGGCAAGTTCAAAGGGCATCAGAACCTTGCACAACGTTGAAATCATTCTCCACTGCACTTGAGACAGGTGCATTCCACCTCCTATATCGTGCTCAATTGTATAGGCTTGAATGGCCTTTTGCTGCTCCTCCAACCTCTGAAGCATATAGAGGGTTGAATTCCACCTCGTTACCACTTCTTGCTTCAGATGATGGCAGGGCAGGTTCAGTAGTTTTTGGTGGTGCTCCAGTCTTCTGTACGTGGTGCCTGTACGCCGAAAGTGTCCCGCAATTTTTCTGGCCACCGACAGCATCTCTTGCACGCCCCTGTCGTTTTTAAAAAAATTCTGCACCACCAAATTCAAGGTATGTGCAAAACATGGGACGTGCTGGAATTTGCCCATATTTAATGCACACACAATATTGCTGGCGTTGTCCGATGCCACAAATCCACAGGAGAGTCCAATTGGGGTAAGCCATTCCGCGATGATCTTCCTCAGTTGCCGTAAGAGGTTTTCAGCTGTGTGCGTATTCTGGAAAGCGGTGATACAAAGCGTAGCCTGCCTAGGAAAGAGTTGGCGTTTGCGAGATGCTGCTACTGGTGCCGCCGCTGCTGTTCTTGCGGCGGGAGTCCATACATCTACCCAGTGGGCTGTCACAGTCATATAGTCCTGACCCTGCCCTGCTCCACTTGTCCACATGTCCGTGGTTAAGTGGACATTGGGTACAACTGCATTTTTTAGGACACTGGTGAGTCTTTTTCTGACGTCCGTGTACATTCTCGGTATCGCCTGCCTAGAGAAGTGGAACCTAGATGGTATTTGGTAACGGGGGCACACTGCCTCAATAAATTGTCTAGTTCCCTGTGAACTAACGGCGGATACCGGACGCACGTCTAACACCAACATAGTTGTCAAGGACTCAGTTATCCGCTTTGCAGTAGGATGACTGCTGTGATATTTCATCTTCCTCGCAAAGGACTGTTGAACAGTCAATTGCTTACTGGAAGTAGTACAAGTGGGCTTACGACTTCCCCTCTGGGATGACCATCGACTCCCAGCGGCAACAACAGCAGCGCCAGCAGCAGTAGGCGTTACACGCAAGGATGCATCGGAGGAATCCCAGGCAGGAGAGGACTCGTCAGACTTGCCAGTGACATGGCCTGCAGGACTATTGGCATTCCTAGGGAAGGAGGAAATTGACACTGAGGGAGTTGGTGGGGTGGTTTGCGTGAGCTTGGTTACAAGAGGAAGGGATTTACTGGTCAGTGGACTGCTTCCGCTGTCACCCAAAGTTTTTGAACTTGTCACTGACTTATTATGAATGCGCTGCAGGTGACGTATAAGGGAGGATGTTCCGAGGTGGTTAACGTCCTTACCCCTACTTATTACAGCTTGACAAAGGGAACACACGGCTTGACACCTGTTGTCCGCATTTCTGGTGAAATACCTCCACACCGAAGAGCTGATTTTTTTGGTATTTTCACCTGGCATGTCAACGGCCATATTCCTCCCACGGACAACAGGTGTCTCCCCGGGTGCCTGACTTAAACAAACCACCTCACCATCAGAATCCTCCTGGTCAATTTCCTCCCCAGCGCCAGCAACACCCATATCCTCCTCATCCTGGTGTACTTCAACACTGACATCTTCAATCTGACTATCAGGAACTGGACTGCGGGTGCTCCTTCCAGCACTTGCAGGGGGCGTGCAAATGGTGGAAGGCGCATGCTCTTCACGTCCAGTGTTGGGAAGGTCAGGCATCGCAACCGACACAATTGGACTCTCCTTGTGGATTTGGGATTTCAAAGAACGCACAGTTCTTTGCGGTGCTTTTGCCAGCTTGAGTCTTTTCAGTTTTCTAGCGAGAGGCTGAGTGCTTCCATCCTCATGTGAAGCTGAACCACTAGCCATGAACATAGGCCAGGGCCTCAGCCGTTCCTTGCCACTCCGTGTGGTAAATGGCATATTGGCAAGTTTACGCTTCTCCTCCGACAATTTTATTTTAGGTTTTGGAGTCCTTTTTTTACTGATATTTGGTGTTTTGGTTTTGACATGCTCTGTACTATGCCATTGGGCATCGGCCTTGGCAGACGACGTTGCTGGCATTTCATCGTCTCGGCCATGACTAGTGGCAGCAGCTTCAGCACGAGGTGGAAGTGGATCTTGATCTTTCCCTAATTTTGGAACCTCAACATTTTTGTTCTCCATATTTTAATAGGCACAACTAAAAGGCACCTCAGGTAAACAATGCAGATGGATGGATTGGATACTAGTATACAATTATGGACGGGCTGCCGAGTGCCGACACAGAGGTAGCCACAGCCGTGAACTACCGCACTGTACTGTGTCTGCTGCTAATATATAGACTGGTTGATAAAGAGATATTATACTCGTAACTAGTATGTATGTATAAAGAAAGAAAAAAAAACCACGGTTAGGTGGTATATACAATTATGGACGGGCTGCCGAGTGCCGACACAGAGGTAGCCACAGCCGTGAACTACCGCACTGTACTGTGTCTGCTGCTAATATATAGACTGGTTGATAAAGAGATAGTATACTCGTAACTAGTATGTATGTATAAAGAAAGAAAAAAAAACCACGGTTAGGTGGTATATACAATTATGGACGGGCTGCCGAGTGCCGACACAGAGGTAGCCACAGCCGTGAACTACCGCACTGTACTGTGTCTGCTGCTAATATATAGACTGGTTGATAAAGAGATAGTATACTCGTAACTAGTATGTATGTATAAAGAAAGAAAAAAAAACCACGGTTAGGTCACTGGTATATACAATTATGGACGGGCTGCCGAGTGCCGACACAGAGGTAGCCACAGCCGTGAACTACCGCACTGTACTGTGTCTGCTGCTAATATATAGACTGGTTGATAAAGAGATAGTATACTCGTAACTAGTATGTATGTATAAAGAAAGAAAAAAAAACCACGGTTAGGTGGTATATACAATTATGGACGGGCTGCCGAGTGCCGACACAGAGGTAGCCACAGCCGTGAACTACCGCACTGTACTGTGTCTGCTGCTAATATATAGACTGGTTGATAAAGAGATAGTATACTCGTAACTAGTATGTATGTATAAAGAAAGAAAAAAAAACCACGGTTAGGTCACTGGTATATACAATTATGGACGGGCTGCCGAGTGCCGACACAGAGGTAGCCACAGCCGTGAACTACCGCACTGTACACTGGTTGATAAAGAGATAGTAGTATACTCGTAACAACTAGTATGACGACGGTATAAAGAATGAAAAAAAAACCACGGTTAGGTGGTATATAATACAATTATGGTTGGACGGACTGCCTGCCGAGTGCCGACACAGAGGTAGCCACAGCCGTGAACTACCGCACTGTACACTGGTTGATAAAGAGATAGTAGTATACTCGTAACAACTAGTATGACGACGGTATAAAGAATGAAAAAAAAACCACGGTTAGGTGGTATATAATACAATTATGGTTGGACGGACTGCCTGCCGAGTGCCGACACAGAGGTAGCCACAGCCGTGAACTACCGCACTGTACACTGGTTGATAAAGAGATAGTAGTATACTCGTAACAACTAGTATGACGACGGTATAAAGAACGAAAAAAAAAACACGGTTAGGTGGTATATATTATAATACAATTATGGATGGACGGACTGCCTGCCGAGTTCCGACACAGAGGTAGCCACAGCCGTGAACTACCGCACTGTACACTGGTTGATAAAGAGATAGTAGTATACTCGTAACAACTAGTATGACGACGGTATAAAGAACGAAAAAAAAACTACGGTTAGGTGGTATATATTATAATACAATTATGGATGGACGGACTGCCTGCCGAGTTCCGACACAGAGGTAGCCACAGCCGTGAACTACCGCACTGTACACTGGTTGATAAAGAGATAGTAGTATACTCGTAACAACTAGTATGACTATGACGACGGTATAAAGAAAGAAAAAAAAAACCACGGTTAGGTGGTATATAATACAATTATGGATGGACGGACTGCCTGCCGAGTGCCGACACAGAGGTAGCCACAGCCGTGAACTACCGCACTGTACTGTGTCTGCTGCTAATATAGACTGGTTGATAAAGAGATAGTATACAATACTACTAATATACTGGTGGTCAGGCACTGGTCACCACTAGTCACACTGGCAGTGGCACTCCTGCAGCAAAAGTGTGCACTGTTTAATTTTAATATAATATTATTTATCATGTACTCCTGGCTCCTGCTATAACAACCTGCAGTGCTCCCCAGTCTCCCCCACAATTATAAGCTTTATATACAATACATTGATGTGCAGCACACTGGGCTGAGCAGTGCACACAGACTGAGTCACTGTGTGACTGTGTATCGTTTTTTTCAGGCAGAGAACGGATA
Organism: Pseudophryne corroboree; assembly: GCF_028390025.1. Classification (NCBI taxonomy): domain Eukaryota; kingdom Metazoa; phylum Chordata; class Amphibia; order Anura; family Myobatrachidae; genus Pseudophryne; species Pseudophryne corroboree. Next base: position 736,310,761 of record NC_086445.1, on the reverse strand, counting down.
TATTAAATAAAACAAACAACTGCACTGTCTCTGGTGGTCACTGGTCACTGTGGTCGTCAGTCACTAAACTCTGTCTGCACTCTGCACTCTCTTCTAATCTACAGTATCACAGCAATCTCTCTCTCTCTCTCTCTTCTAAATCTAATCTAAATGGAGAGGACGCCAGCCACGTCCTCTCCCTATCAATCTCAATGCACGTGTGAAAATGGCGGCGACGCGCGGCTCCTTATATAGAATCCGAGTCTCGCAAGAATCCGACAGCGTCATGATGACGTTCGGGCGCGCTCGGGTTAACCGAGCAAGGCGGGAAGATCCGAGTCGCTCGGACCCGTGAAAAAAAAAGTGAAGTTCGTGCGGGTTCGGATTCAAAGAAACCGAACCCGCTCATCTCTAGCTAAAATAGGAGCAAACAAACCAGTTTTGGCAAACGACATCACATGTCGACCGCATGGATACCGACACACTCTAAAATCACCCCAAACAAGCCAAATAGCATCCCTGCACATGCTGGAGGTACACCAATGCAAAGCATGACTCAAAAATCATTTTATGAAGAAAAAAAAAACGTGAAAAACTACCCCCAAACACAAAACTCCAAAAAAAACATGCAGCAATACAAGCAGGAGCTATATACACATACCTTCACACATACACATACCCCAAACACCCCAAAGCAACGCCACATGTACACCTCATGGCAACCCCCACTGCACAAACACATACATGCAACGCCAGACCACATGTGGTACTTACCTAAAAATGTAGAAATCGCTCCAAAAACGACTCTCCTCCGGGGTAACAGGTGTCCAAAAGATACCACAGCAAACAACAACCAATTTGCTAGCTCTGCACCTCCACACACCTCTCTGCAGGTTCACAAAATGGCTTCTGAGCACGCAGCAAACAAGCCCTAATAAAGGGCTCAAAACGGCGGGAAGTCGAATTCAGGACGCCCACTACTCGACGATTGGTCCATTACTCGACAAGGGGAGTGTCGAATGCGTTTTGTATTGCATATGTCGAATTCATGGTCCCGGGTGAAGGGTTCCGGCTGTCGAGTACAGTCGAATCTTAAAACGGACGAAAAAAAGGCGCAATTCGTCCGGAATTGCATATAAAGTGTGTCAGCGCTTCCTTCATGCTGTCACATGTAACATCAAGTCATGTGATGGCACATAGGAGGCGGATATAACTATGGCCTGGATCCCGGCTCTCCAGCAGCAAGCAGATTCTAACCTACATGTCTGCACCCAGCAGCGTTGCTGTAATGCTGCTTCTGCCTGTAAGAGGAACCATGGGGGTCATTCCGAGTACGATCATGACAATAGACATGCGGGGGGACGTCCAGCACAGGGCTATCCCGCCCTGCATGTCAGTGGACCCCCCCAGAAGTGCAAAAGCATCGAACAGCAATGCTTTTGCACTTCTGCGGGGGGGGGGGGGGGGGGCACTGACAGTGGCCTATGCAATTCCTAACATGCCATATTATGTGTATATATAGGCAGAAAGAATGGTCGTCACTCAAGGATTTAAAAGTGAAAGTATGCTGCAGTAATGTGTACAAAGGGCCCAATGCAAGATTGATTGCAAAAGCAAAATCTACCTCTAATGGGGAAAACCATGTGCATTGCAAGGGGGGCAGATGTAACATGTGCAGAGAGATTTAGATTTGGGTGGGTTATTTTGTTTCTGTGCAGGGTAAATACTGGCAGCTTTATTTTTACACTGCAATTTAGATTTCAGTTTGAACAAACCCCACCCAAATCTAACTCTATCTCTGCACATGTAATATCTGCCCCACCTACAGTTCACATGGTTTTGCTCATTAAAGGAAGATTTTGCTTTTGCGTTCAACCTTGAATTAGGCCCAAAGTCACAACATTTCTTGACTTTATTTACAATATACTTTTTCACTTTAAAAGTCCTTGAGTATTGTCCCTTTTCTCTGTATATGTATAATGATGCAATTCACTCCAACCCACCTAATGGCCACCTTCATCTCCCCTCCGAGAGGTGGTGGTGGTGGGGAGTGCAGGTTAGGGGGCGCTAGACTGAAGCTTTGCCTAGGGTGCAGAGAGACCTTGCACTGGCCCTGCCCCCCTGCAGTGCACATGGTTTTGCCCAACTGCTAACAAATTTGCTGCTACGATCAGGTCTGAATTAGAGAACATACAAATGTCATACTTATAGCGATCTGATCAGACTCCAACATATAGCAACATATAGAACTGCGCTGTTATTTTATAATGACCTGGCAAAACCAAGGGGGTAACTGCACAATAGTATCTACTTGAGAGGACAGACAGGTTTATTTATTTCAGTTTGATTTTTTTTCAAAATCACATATTATCAACAATTTTTATGGCGAAATTTAAAGTAGTAACTAAAAAAAATAGAACACATTAAATAAACCCTACAGTGAATGCAGCCGTTACTGTGGAAGTAATGGGATGTTAATTTGCCCATTTAGGAAAACTTTAGTAGCCATCTAGCCCATTATTATTGATACACATAGGACAAAAAAAACAGGAATAAAGGTAGTGATTCCGAGTTGATCGCTGGCTGCCGTTGTTCGCAGCACAGCGATCAGGCTAAAAATCGGCATTTCTGCGCATGCGTATGCACCGCAATGCGCACGCGCGATGTACGGGTACAAAGCCTGTTGTAGTTGTGCAGAGGTTGTAGCTAAGTTTTCAGTCGCATTGACAGCCGCAAGAAGATTGACAGGAAGGGGGCATTTCTGGGTGTCAACCTACCGTTTTCAGGGAGTGTTTGCAAAAAACGCAAGCGTGTCTGAAAAAATGCAGGCGTGGCTGGACGTTCGCTGGGCGGATGTATGACGTCAAATCTGGACACAAACAGGCTGAAGTGATCGCAAGCGCCGAGTAGGTTCAGAACTACTTAGAAACTGCACAAACTGTTTTTGCAGATCTCGGCTGCACATGCGTTCACACTTCTGCCAAGCTTAAATACACTCCCCAGTGGGCGGCGGCATATCGTTTGCACAGCTGCTAAAACTAGCCAGTGAGCGATCAACTCAGAATGACCCCCAAAATGCTTACATTACAATGCACATTTCTATAATGGCATTAATACAGAACAAATAAACATGGGCAGATATAATGGTGCACTTCATGCACTGGTCATGGTTCAAGTAGTTGGATAAATTCCTTTCACTCTGAATAAAAAAAGATGTTGGATATTGAATGCTGTGAATGTCATTTTATATTCAACAGATGGCAAGGATAATCTCTTGGTGCCGTACACACATTTCAGTGAAGAAATAAAGATCATGATGGCAATTTAAAATGAAACAGAATTAGTATGTAACTATGACAGATGTGGCAGACATAGAATGACTTGTGATACTACAAATTAAAGTTGGTGTATATGCATTTGAGATTTAGATTTAATGAGAATAAGTGATAATAATGAAAAATGTTAGAATGTGGTATTTTATGAAAACTATTTTCCGCAAAAGGTATCCGGTTGATAGATCTACATTAAAAAGGTCTATAGTCAAAGGTCGACCCCAAATGGTTGACATGCTTAGATCGACAGGTACAAAAGGTCAACATGGTCATAAGGTTGACATGCAAAAGTAGACAGAACAAAAGGTTGACAGGTTCAGCAGGTCGACAGTTTCTAAAGGGCATCATGAAAATGGTCAACACAACTTTATTGACTGTACTCCTTTTCCATATAGATCTAATGAACAATACCTGTCCACAAAAGTCAAATCTAAAATGACTAAAAATAAAACACATTTGGCGAGATGTAATGTAGTCCAAGATTGCCGGAGGTGCGGGATGCCGGCTGATCTCAGATGTTTTTTTAAAAGGGGCGAACGCTTACAAGGCAAAACCGTGGAGAAAAATCACTGGAGAAGTTTGCAATCAATCATCTTCTAAATATTATTTTATAGATTGTACTTGATAAATGTTACAAAGATGCTGATTGGTTTCTACGGGCAGCATCTCCAGTGGTCCATTTCTCCACTGTTTTCACTGCTTGATACATCAACGTCTACATAAACATTGGCAGATAGTACTTTATCAAGAAATGATGTTAAAGATACGCATGCAAGTCAGACGCAAAAGCACCCACTTCCCAACATCTGAGCTCTTGAAATTGGGACCCCTCACGTGCCTTTGGTGCATGTTTCTGAAATGGGTGAGTGGCCTTGTGGGGAGTGGGTGTGGCCTTGTAGCACACCCCTGTTTATTCCTTCTGGGGGTGTGCCCAGCACTTTCAGAGATGCTGGGATGCCCCTAGAGATTCTCAGTATAGTTGGGACTGTCCCACCCAAAGTGGAATAGTTGGGAGGTATGTTATATGCACCAAACTAATATGGATATTCTCTCATTTGCCATTGTTGTACAGTACTTATATATCTATGCAACCACATTGTTCCAACCCATTCACTGGCTTCACAGCATTATCAATGTCAGTACGCACTAACACTATCCTCAAACAAACAGAAATCTGTGTACATGCAACCCAGCATAGAACACAGTTCTGTTATTGGTACTTGCCATCAACATGCCCTCATTAAACTTAGCAAACATGTAAATGCCCTGTTACCACCAAGTTACACCCACTCAGCCACAAAATGGAGATGTGACTGATTTGTGTTTGTCTTTGATTTGCCTGCAGATGTGTTTATTTCGCTAACGAGCATTTGCAATGTTACATAACATAAGCAGAAAGGACCTGCGCTTGATTATGTATTGGCCCAATTGTGGCTATTTCTTTTATACTGATTTGGGAAAAACAATATTCGTTTATCTGTCATCGAGGCTTATTTATCTACATTCACATTTTAGCACCTATAATTACAATTACTATTGCCATACTGTATATTGTAACAATGATTCATTATTGGGGCAATGTATCAATAAGTTTATGCAGAGCCTGTCTCCATGAAGGGCAAAAAAGATGGTTATTATCGCTTATTCTATATAGGGGTGTGCACCGGGCCATTTTTTTACGGGTTTTGTGTTTTGGTTTCGGATCTATATCTCCTCGTGTTTTGGATCTGTATTGGTTTTGCCAAAACTGCCTTGCAGGTTTTGGCTTTGGTTCTGTATTTAAAAAAATAAATAATAAAAACAGCTAAAATAACAGAATTTTGGATTGTTTTTGTACCTACAGTATTATTAACCTCAATAACATTATTTTCCACTCATTTCCAGTCTATTTTTGAACACCTTACAGCTCACAATATTGGTTCTACCAGTTTAGGCCAAAAGGTTGCACCAAGGTAGCAACAGCAGTGGGCGGCCCAAACATGTGGCTCTTAAAATTCCATCTGGGAAACAAAGTGTCACTGCAGTGGCAGACGGGGTGCAGTTTAATAAACTATATGACCCCATAGAGAAAGTAACCAAGAAAGCTTATATTAATCAATAAATAATAACTAGATTAGAGTCCCAAAGGAGTTGAAGTATGTACAGTATGTAGTGGAAGGCAGGTAAAGAAAGGCAGTATTGATTAAAGTAAATTTAATATTTTATTCTCAAGCAAATTTATGAGGGAGGAGGGTCTAGAGTAATGGATTGGGTTCTCCCTCCAGACTCCGATTCCAAATAAAAACCAAAACGTCATGATCCACGCGTCGTATTTTGCTGGTCTTGTCCTTTGTCCAGGATGTCTGCAAAAAAGTGGAAAGGAAATATATTTAATTAATACAAAAATTTATTGTATATAGTGGTCAAACACATACATATTTGGTACATATTGTGCATAAAGCTGGCTGAGGCAACTAAACCCTACATCCTTAAATAGCAAACATTCTTCATTTCAAATTTCCGGGAATTCCTGTATAAGAAAGAAATAAAGGATTAGCTTAGAAGGAAGTTGACATCATTTAAGTACCACTTGGCCCATCTAATCAAACAAAAAAAAATTACAAACCTTTTTGTCGTGAGCGTGAAAAATTTCGGGACATTTTTGGCATTCTGCAAACTTTTCTAAGAGACTCAGTGGCAGCGATGCAGATCATTCAGCAAAAACTTTTGACATCTGGTCCAGACTGAAGGAACTGCCTACAATTATTACTGACATGTCTACTGTGACTGCATATGATACGGTCACCATTCAAAAAATGGTTGATGATTATTTTAGTCATAGCATTCCATATAAGCATGTCAGACAGTCTGTTTCAATACTGGCAGGGAAAAAAAATTTGGAGGCCCTTGCAAAAACTGGCTTTACTTTACTTAAGTTGCCCACCCTCCAGTGTGTACTCAGAAAGAGTTTTCAATGCATCTGGGAACCTGGATGTATAGTATACTGGGGTACAACACAAAATATTATATTTCTTTTTTTTTCAATACTGGGCCAAAGCCCCTTGGTGGATGTACAGAACACCGCCAGATGGATGGAGCAGCAGCATCCTTTGGATGTATATACTGGGAGGACGAACATAGCACAAAATATTTTAGAGAATAATGTATTTAAAAAAACGACACATTAGGCAAGGCTCAAGATTTCAGTTCACAAAAAAATTTTTAAGGCAAAGAAGAATAAAAAAGACAGCATTGTAGATGCTGTAATCATGATTTAAATGTATTATTTTGGATTAAATTCTTAATTTCCTCAAAGACGTTTAGCGAACCTTGTGCATATCATATATAAGTGTGGAGAAAAAAGATGATTAAGGCAAAGAAGAATAAAAAAAAGACTATATTTTAGATGCTGTAATCATGATTTTAATTTATTATTTTTGATCAATTTCTTAATTTCATCAAAGATATATTTGATATGCAGAAGGTGTTAAGTATACTAGTGTGCAGAGTTTATATTAATTTAATTTAAATTTAGTTAATTTCTAATTATTATTAATAATATTAATTGGAATTAATCACAATGTGGTAATAAGAAGAATTATGAAAATAGGACAATAAGTTATAAGAATATGCGCTACGGACCTCATCCTGAAATGGATGGAGCATGTCTGGATGTATACTGGGAGGATGCAGCACAACATATTTTTAAAACAGATGTCTTTTATTTTGGGTGGACTGAAAGAACACAGACTCAAGTCTTCCAGTACTCCATGAAGACTTTATGCCCTTTTACAAGATGGACACAGAGATCTCTAATGATCATGTTCGAGAGCATTCTTGAGACTGTGTGAGTCTTTGTGTAGAGTGACATGAAGAGAGACAGTAACAGTGAGTACAGCTGTACCTGCTATCTATCAATAAACTAATACCACCATTTAAGTAACTGGGCTGTTCATTGGGGGTCATTTCGAGTTGATCGCTCGCTAGCTAGTTTTAGCAGCCGTGCAAACGCTATGCCGCCGCCCACTGGGAGTGTATTTTATCTTAGCAGAAGTGCGAACGGTTGTATCGCAGAGAGGCTACAAAACAATTTTGTGTAGTTTCCGAGTAGCTCAAAACCTACTCAGCGCTTGCGATCACTTCAGACTATTCTGTTCCGGATTTAACGTCACAAATCCGCCCAGCGTTCACCCAGCCACGCCTGCGTTTTTCCTGGCACGCATGCGTTTTTCCGCACACTCCCTGAAAACGGACAGTTGCCACCCAGAAATGCCCACTTCACGTCAGTCACTCTGCAGCAAGCAGTGTGACTGAAATGCATCGCTAGACCCTGTGCAAAACTACATCATTTGTTGTGCCCGTACATCGCGCGTGGCATTGCGCCACATACGCATGCGCAGAACTGCCAATTTTTGGCCTGATCGCTGCTCTGCGAACAAATTCAGCTAGCGATCAACTCGGAATGACCCCCATTGTTTGAGTCATCCACTGGTTTGTGTCTATGTAACTCTGCAATATCCACATCTGCACACACATCATTCCAAACAAACACATTACAGGATACCTGTCTATGGTGAACTTTCAGCAACAGGCTCCTTAGTGTCTTTTCTGGGATGTCATCTAAGTTTTCAAAAGTGAACTATATATATATTTATCTTGATAAACAAACACATTTAATAGTTTTCTGGGTGCTGTTATTAAGTATATTAAGTATATTCTTGCTATTGGTGTCAGTATTTAAAGTTTGCCTCTCAAATGAAAGTAAGTGTTTTTAACTTGTAAAAAGTAACAAAGTGACAAATTAAATAATTCAAGATAAGCTCAACTCTACAAATAAAATATGTTTTATGTACTTACAGTATCACTTAGGATTGATTGATTTTTTTCCAGTTGCTACTGCATCTCATGATTGGTATATTTTATCAAATGTGTTTAAAGAAGCCTTTATGCCACTGACATATAGCAAAGACATTTTCCTATCTCTGTTCTCCTTTGTATTTCTTTAGATATTGCCTTTTTATTTTTTAACAATACATATACTGTATTAATGGTGTTTGCAATATCTTTGTTACAGTTCCAATTTTTACATCTATACCTTTTACATATATGAATAAATATGCATCTACTGTACCTATTTGTAATAGTTGGAGTTTAATATTAATTTGAAGTTAATTACTGTAATTACATTGTTAACTCAGATCCTCAGATGTTATTTCGACATATTGCTTTTCTAGCTATTCTCTTCCTAACCCTAACAGCAGCCCAATGGAAACTCAATGTTAATGGTTTCCCTAACACAAACATTAAGCCTAAGCCTTATGGTAACTGTAGCAGTAGCCCTATTTCTCTGCCTTTTGGCTAAGGTCAAGTGTAGTACCTGCTCAAGGGAAACACTTGGTGGAGTACCTGTTCTTACACTAGGAGCGTGAGAGGTTCCTAGTGTGGCATGGAGAAACACCTTGTGGAGTACTATGCCAGGGTGTGGCAATGCCTCTGGTCGAGAGTGGAGAAAAACTGGGCTGAGTATCCGCTACCTTCTTAGGGGTTGAAATAGAACCCCTTACGTGGAGCGGGAATGGCCTGGTCTAGTATCTACTCTCGTACTGGTGGTTGACCCTGGCACAGAGTGGGTATGAAGCTTGGTCTGGCTGAGAGGTCGGGAGCAGCTAGAAGCTTGAGGTGTTTTGTGCCCCTGCAACTGGAAGGGACAGGGGTGCCGGAAATGTACTGGGGATTCAGACCACCAATGCACGAAGGCACTTTAGCACTTAACACTTCAACCCTTCCTGTCTGCACCCACTTTCCTTTGCCCTGGCCTTTTGGCTAGGGAAAGGATAAATTTTTTATACCCCCCGGCCTTATTTATTTTTCTTTTTCATCCACTAGGGGTCACTGGAGTACTCTTGGGATATGGACGGCTTCCATAGGAACAAGGCACTGAATAGTTAATTTTAGAACTCTCCTCCCCTCCATATCCCAGAGTACCTCAGTGTTTTTTCTGTGCTCATAGTAGCAACAAGGCTGTGTGGAGCTTATCCACACTACTTTTTGAATATTTTTATTTTTATTTTTAATTTTTATTTTTTATTTTTAAAACATTTTCCACATCCCTTCCCCCCTTCCAACAGGCGTGGGTCCGGGATAGTGAAAGCTGCTACAAGCAGCTGTGGCGTGTCAGGCCTCTCTAAAAAGAGCTCCCTCACAACCACATGCAGACAACCTGCAGGAAAGGCTGGACGGAGCTTACAGAAGAAGCCCCGTCATAGCCCCTCACCACAGTAGTCCAGGCATGTTGGGATGGGGCGGTCAGCTCACGCTGTGTGGGGACACTGTGTTTGTGTGTGCCGAGCCGCCCGCCACAGCTTCAAGGACGCCGCCGCTGTGAGCGCCTGCCGCTATGTGCTCCCTCCCGCCGCTCACAGAGCCACGCCAGCCGCATACTTCCTACATAGCACGGCTCTGTGCAGCGTGCTCCTCGGCTCCCGCTACCGCTCCCCGGCTCCCTCTACCTCAGAACCCCGCATGTAAGCCCCGACTCCGTGTAATAGACAGCGGTACACGGAGCACGGGGGGAAGCACAGACACAAAGGGGGAGAAGTGTGCCCATAGCAGCAGCAGAACGCTGCATGGGTTATTAGATAACAGGATTATTGCTGGTTATATCGGTTTGGGAAGGTTATAATCTGCACTTTGTCTATACTGTAAGCATGGGGGCATTTTTACCATGTTTGCTGTTTTCTTCCTGTTGTGATTCCAGAACGGTCCTGTACATCTCTACTCCACCGTAAGGCGCAGGGGTGTTAGTGGGAAAAACAAAAAAAGCAGTTTCACTGCCATGTCTGTAAGAGTGTGTTACCGGATGGATCCTCCCGCACCTACCCCACCAGCCACTATCAAGGCACAGGATCTTGCATCCTACTTCAAGGAGAAGATTGATAAGATCCGAGATGAAATGGTATGCTCTTCGGCAGCCAGTGACCTGCTCCGTTCTTTACCTGAACCCTCTGGCACTCTTTCTTCATTTGATCCCACAAATGAAGATGAAGTATCAACACTCTTCTCATCTTGCTTCTCTACTACCTCTCCTCTTGATCCTTTACCCTCACAAATAAGTAAAGCTCTGTCTCTGGTGCTCATCCCTACCTTAACTAACATCTGTAATCTCTCTCTCTCAACTGGTATTTTTCCTTCACTCTTCAAGCATGCAGTGATTACTCCCATTTTAAAAAAAACAAAATTCTGACCCTAATGCTCTCTCAAACTACCGCCCTATCTCTCAGCTCCCTTGTCTCTCTAAGCTACTTGAGAGACTTGCCTACACTCGACTCACACACTTTCTTAACTCATACACTTTGTTGAACCCACTTCAGTCAGGCTTCCGTTCCCAACATTCCACAGAGACAGCACTGACTAAAGTGGTTAATGATTTGGTCACTACAAAGTCTAAAGGCCACTACTCACTACTTATTCTTCTAGATCTATCTGCTGCATTTGACACTGTAGACCACTCTCTTCTAATACAGACACTACAATCCCTAGGTCTTAAAGACACAGCCCTTTCTTGGTTCCTATCGTACCTATCTAATCGCTCCTTCAGTGTTCGCTTCTCTGAATCTACCTCCTCTTCGCTACCTCTTTCAGTTGGAGTACCGCAAGGCTCAGTCTTGGGTCCTCTGCTTTTCTCTATCTATACCTCATCTCTTGGTAAACTAATCAGCTCTTTTGGTTTTCAGTATCATCTGTACGCAGATGATACTCAAATCTACCTATCCTCCCCTGACTTGTCCCTATCTGTACTGGACCGTATCACTGAATGCCTTTCTGCCATCTCATCCTGGATGACATCTCGCCACCTCAAACTTAATATTTCAAAGACAGAGTTAATTATATTTCCACCGGCCAATAGTAGGTACCAACCTGATATCTCTATCACTGTTGAAAACTCGACTATCTACCCTACCCCACAAGCTCGCTGCCTAGGTGTCATCCTTGACTCTGATCTGTCCTTTGTTCCCCACATTCAATCTGTCTCAAGATCATGTTACATGCATCTAAAAAACATATCCAAAATACGACCATACCTTACACAAGACACTGCTAAAACTCTAATCCATGCTCTCATTATCACCCGCATTGATTATTGCAATAGTCTCCTAACTGGTCTTCCCAAAACGAGACTCTCACCACTACAATCCATTCTGAATGCAGCGGCGAGGCTTATCTTCCTCGCTAGACGTTCATCGTCTGCAGATCCACTCTGTCAGTCCCTCCATTGGTTACCTGTACTCTGCCGCATTCAATATAAAATACTTTTACTCACACACAAGGCCATTAACCAAACTACACCAACGTACATCACTTCGCTTATCACAAAATATCTCCCAACCCGACCTCTTCGCTCTTCACAAGACCTGCGTCTCTCATCCACACTCATTACTCGCTCCCACTCACGACTGCAGGACTTTCATCGGGCTGCACCCACTCTGTGGAATGCCCTACCACGCTCAATAAGACTCTCCTCTAGTCTCCAAACCTTCAAGCGTTCCCTCAAAACTCACCTCTTTAGGCAAGCGTATCAAATTCCTGAACCACCCACATAACTTTCATAAACCTTCCTATCAAATTACATCCACTCTGCACAGTCCACATATATCCTCACATGTCTTCTCATTCTATGCAATAGATGGCACCTTTCCTTGTGTACATACGCCTATTTCCCTATAGATTGTAAGCTTGCGAGCAGGGCCTTCCTACCTCTATGACTGTTATCACCCAGTTTGTTATTGTTATTTCAAATTGTAAAGTGCAACGGAATTTGCTGCGCTATATAAGAAACTGTTAATAAATAAAATAAAATCTACCACATGTACTGTATGTTTTGTGGATTCAGCTGCGAATACAAGTTCGGCTCCGGTTTCAAAGCCGGTTTCATCCTCGGACCCTCCATGGGCTATGCTAGCAGATGTCCTGGCTGGATTGCAATCAGAATGGGCCGCCACTCGACAAGAGCGGGAAGCGGCAAGATCTGAGTCTAGGGTGAGACCACTAGAACTACCGGAGGGGTCTCAGCCTTACCAAAAGTCCAAGTCCACTTTGGGTAGAAGGGATAAATTTCATTTGTCTTATGATTGACCAGTCTCTGCTATGTTGCATTCTGACGATTCTATGCCAGACCTCTTTGCGCAAGATGACGGTGAAGAGGGCGAAGTAGACCAGCAGTCAGATAGTGACGATTTTGACAGCCCGGGCATTGATAATCTCATCAGAGCGGTGCGTTAGTCTCTGAGGTTTACAAAAACTGAGGAGCCTCTGACAAATGATGAAGTCGTCTTTACTAAACGACAGAGAACTCTAATGTGTTTTCCTGTTTCGGAATCTCTTAATAAGATGTTACTAGAAACATGAAAGAATCCGGATAAACGGTTTTCTATACCTTGCAGATTTAAGTCTAATTACCCGTTTCCAGAATCTATGACAGCTACATGGGAGATTCCGCCATTGGTGGATTCGTCTGTGTCTAAACTTACAAAGAAATTAACCATACCAGTACCAACTGCTACTACGCTTAAAGACCCTTCGGATCGTAAAATAGAAGCTATGCTAAAGTCCATGTATATAGCAGCTGGAGTGTTGCTTAGACCTGGGTTGGTTGGCATTTGGGTAACTAAGGCGCTAATGGTATGGATAACAGAACTCAAGTCTGCCCTACGTGACGATCACCTTATACTTCTTGCTGATCAAATCTGGGAAGCTGCTGATTATCTATGTACAGCTTCTACTGACGTCTGTCAGCTCACTTCTCGCCTTTCATCGTCGCTAGTTACAGCACGACGAGCACTCTGGCTGCGTTCTTGGCAAGCGGAGGCGGAGGTCAAAAGAGGTATAGAGGCGTTACCTTACGGTGGCGAGAAGTTGTTTGGTCCTGAATTGGACAAATGGATTTCTGAGGCCACGGGAGGAAAGTCTGTTTTCTTACCATTGCCTCCAACAGTACCTAGACGGAGATACTCTGGACCTGCGTTAAAAGCCTTTAGACCTCAGTCCTTTCACGAGCGTGGCAGAAGAACAGCCACGCCTGGTAGATGAGGTCGAGGACGTGGTTTCCAACAAACCAACACCAGTCGTCAGGACGCTAAGGTCACCGACAAGCCAGTGGCGTGACGGGCTCCCGGCCCATCTCGGATCTCCAATTGTGGGAGCACACCTTCAGACGTTCCAGTTGGCGTGGCTACAGACGTCCACAGATGGGGGTTAGGGTTATTATTACAGTCTGTTTGCGGTACCAAAGCCGGATGGCTCGGTCAGGCCAATATTGAACTTAAAGGGTCTCAATCAGTACGTCACTTACTACAGATTCAAGATGGAATCTCTGCGGTCAGTAATTGCAGGTTTAGAGCCACAGGAATTCATGATTGCACTGGATCTCAAGGATGCGTACTTACACATTCCGATTTGGCCACCTCATCAGAGGTTCTTGCGGTTTGCAATACGGCAGAACCATTACCAGTTACAGGCTCTACCGTTTGGCCTCTCGTCAGCGCCTCGGGTATTCACCAAGGTGATGTCTGTGATGATAGCTCATCTCAGATCCCTGGGAGTGATAATAGTTCCGTACTTGGACGATTTGCTCATCAAAGCTCCGTCTCAACAGATGCTCCTCCAACATGCGTTGCTAACGTACAATGTACTGGTTCAGCACGGTTGAATGGTCAACTTCAAGAAATCACATCTGATTCCGTCTCAACGACTTCAATTCCTAGGTATGATTCTCGATACGGTAAATCAAAAAATTTACCTACCAGAACAGAAAGTACAGGTCATTCGTCATCTGGTACAATTAGTGCTCAAGCCACGCACAGTCTCGGTACATTTGTGCATTCGCCTCTTAGGCACAATGGTGGCGGCTTTCGAAGCGCTTCAGTTCGGGAGATTTCACTCACGTCCTTTTCAACTGGATTTGCTCGCACAGTGGTCGGGCTCACATCTGCAGATTCACCACAGGGTGAGGTTGTCGCCACGGGCCAGAGTGTCTCTACTCTGGTGGCTCAAAGTACACAATCTAACCGCAGGGAAACGGTTCGGCACCTGGAATTGGATAATTCTAACGACGGATGCGAGTCTCAGAGGTTGGGGAGCTGTAGTTCAAAATTGTCAGCTCCAGGGTCTCTGGGCGGATCACGAATGATTGCTGTCTATAAATGTTCTGGAACTCCGGGCAATTTACAATGCGCTACGACAAGCAGTGCACATGCTTCAGTCTCAGACTGTTCAGGTGCAGTCAGACAATGCGACGGCGGTCGCATACATCAACAAACAAGGAGGAACGAGAAGCCGCATGGCAATGCGGGAAGTAGCTCGAATCCTCAATTTGGCCGAGCATCACCAAGTGATATTGTCGGCAGTGTTCATTCCGGGAGTGGACAACTGGGAGGCGGATTATCTCAGCCGTCGGGATTTTCATCCAGGAGAATGGGCATTAAATCCAGAAGTGTTTCACATGTTGGTCCAGAGGTGCGGTTACCCTCAAGTGGACCTGATGGCATCTCGTCACAATCACCAAACGCCCCAGTATGTGTCCAGAACGCGAGATCCAAAGGCAGTGGCGGTGGATGCTCTCACCATCGCCTAGCCGTACAGCCTCGTGTATCTGTTTCCACCGCTTCCGCTGCTCCCTCTGTTGCTAAAACGGATCAAAAGAGAGTCCGTCAGAGTCATACTAGTGGCGCCTCATTGGCCTCGGAGAGCTTGGTTCTCGGATCTCCGCGGACTACTCGCAGACGATCCTTGGCCGCTCCCACTACGTACGGACCTGTTACAACAGGGTCCGTTCCTTTACCCCGATTTAGTGCGGCTGCGTTTGACGGGGTGGCTGTTGAGACCGCCCTCTTAAGAAGAGAGGGCATTCCAGAATCGGTTATACCAACCATGTTACGAGCTAGGAAGCCGGTTATGGCAGCTCATTATTACAGAATTTGGCGTGTCTATATAGCTTGATGTGAAGATCGGAAGTTTCAGACATCATCTTTCAAGTTATCCCGTCTTTTGTTATTTCTACAAACGGGGTTAGATGGAGGACTGCGTTTATCTACACTACAGGTGCAGGTATCTGCGTTGTCAATTTACTTTCAAAGACGATTGGCTCTATTGCCGTCGGTACACACTTTTCTGCAAGGTGTCCTCAGAGTACAGCCTCCATTCATTCCACCTACAGCGCCATGGGACTTGAATCTGGTTTTAGATTTCTTACAGTCTTCATATTTTGAACCATTACAACAAGTGGATATTAAGTTTCTCACTTGGAAAACAATTTTTCTACTAGCCTTAGCTTTGGCAAGGTGTGTTTCAGATTTGGGTGCCTTGTCATGCAAGCCACCGTATTTGGTGTTTCATGACAGAGCGGAACTTCGGATGAATCCCACTTTCTTACCAAAGGTAGTGTCATCATTTCACATCAATCATCCAATAGTAGTTCCTGTCTTGACAGGAAATTCTGGAACCTTGGATGTGGTACGCGCATTACGCGTTTATGTATCCCGAACGTCTACAGTTCGGAAGACGGATACGTTGTTTGTTCTCTATGATGCTGCCAAGATGGGTTGGCCAGCTTCTAAGCAGACTTTATCCAGATGGATTAAACTGACCATTCGTCAGGCTTACCTTCATGCTAGGTTACAGCCGCCTACATCAGTAACAGCTCATTCCACACATTCTGTGGGAACTTCGTGGGCAGCTGGTCGTGGGGCTTCTACGAAGCAGCTTTGCCGTGCGGCTACATGGTCATCAGTGCACACGTTTGTGCGCTTTTATAAGTTTGATACGTTTGCGGCATCAGCATCTAGCTTTGGCCGCCTAGTGTTACAGGTGCCAAACAGCTCTCTCGCCCATGGGGGAAGCTTTGGTATGTCCCAAGAGTACTCCAGTGACCCCTAGTGGATGAAAAAGAAAATAGGATTTTGGTACTTACCAGGTAAATCCTTTTCTTTGAATCCATAGGGGGCATTGGACGCCCACCCAGAGCAGTTTTACCTGGTTCGTGGTAAGTTCAGAGGATCTTATGGTAACACATTCTCACCGACTGGTTCAAAGTTTCAAGTTCTAGCGGTTATAGTGCCAACTGTTTAGTTGTCAGTCACGTTATGTGTCAACTTTATTGTTGTCCGTTATGTTATATGTAATTCTCCATTGTCAACCTCTCTATAGCTCCTGTTCGGTTCAGAAAAAAACACTGAGGTACTCTAGGATATGGAGGGGAGGAGAGTTCTAAATTTAACTATTCAGTGCCTTGTTCCTATGGAAGCCGTCCATATCCCAAGAGTATTCCAGTGCCCCCTATGGATTCAAAGAAAAGGATTTTCCTGGTAAGTACCAAAATCCTATTATTTATCCACGCACGTGTTTTGCACTTTTGCACTACACGAGCACTTATTTATGTTTAGTTTGTCACGTCACAGTTTTTTTGTTTGGGGTTTAGGTGAGACCCTTATGGGCCACCCTCTCCCCTAGTTGCCGAGACTCTCTACTTTTGGGGAGGGCTAGAGGCTGTTTTCGATCCCCAGGGGGAAGCTTCGGCCAGGGGGAAGCTTCGGCCAACCTTGGGGATACACGAGGGTCCCTCCACGCTTCGGCAAGGGGGGACCCACAGTCCCTTTTTCCCCTCAGTAGGCCTTTTGGCTCTGAGTGGTAGGGGAGTAACGGGGCCCTTTTCCTTTTAGAGAGGGTCCAAGAACTTATGCCCCCAGCACGTTTGGCACAGACACTGGGTGATGAAGCCACGCACCTTGGGCTTCAAGTACAGAAAAAAAGAAAAACGAGTAGCCCTATTTCTGGTCCTAGCCCTAACCCTAATCCTTCGGAAATTGTTTACATTTTGACAATGTTGGCATTTTGCAGATGTCAACATTAATGAAGTCAACATTTTAGCCATGTCAACCTTTTGCTGTTGATATTGTGATTGTCGACATGAAATGAAGACATAATAACTGTGTACCTCTGGGCCTGTACTTGGGGCCAATGGAGTTTAACAGGGATGATGAGATGACTGCTTGGAGTCCGGAGAGCCACAGATCCATACACTCATTAATGGCCACATCAGGGCCAGATTATGGACAGTGGAAAGCAGAGACAGGTTATTGTTTTTTTCCAAGGATGCATATACTGTATATTCTGCTTGCTGATCCTGAGAGCACATTCCACTTTAAAGTGCAGCTGGGCAGATGCTTTACTAAAATTTTTAGTGATTTAGTAACAAAAGTAGAACTTCTCATTATGACCTTTTCAAAACCAACTTTATTAATAGCAATTATTCTTTTTTTATCTTCTAAAGCACTC
This sequence comes from Pseudophryne corroboree, assembly GCF_028390025.1. Taxonomy (NCBI): domain Eukaryota; kingdom Metazoa; phylum Chordata; class Amphibia; order Anura; family Myobatrachidae; genus Pseudophryne; species Pseudophryne corroboree. Next base: position 736,293,143 of record NC_086445.1, on the reverse strand, counting down.
CTTATTTTTATCATAAATACATCTTAAAAGTAAGTGAACAAAACTCTGTCATATTGGTACGTTTCAATTTTTTTTATTACATTGTTAATACATGCATATAAATGGAAATGGACTGGGCAAATTAAACTCCATTAAAAAAGTAATACCTGGTACTCAGTCACCTCCAACTAGATTGCAAGAGCCTCATTAGCTTCAAGATTTGCAAAGATTGTTCTCAGTTCCTGAATAAATTTTTGCTTTGTGCTATGCCCACATCTGTAACTGGTTCTTCCAATCATATTCAAAACAAAATATTAAATAAACAAATTGAAAAATATATGGTTATAATTAGTTAGTACATTTAAGATGTTAACATACATCTTTGAAAGCAATGGGTTTAGCTATGCAGTAGCTCTATAGAACAAACTGCATAAAAGCAATAAGGAATGGATATATGACTAATTTATTCAATTCATTATATTTTGTTTGTTTGTTTTTTTGCCTTTTCCACGCTGTATGTTCAAGCAGATGGCAGATATAACAATACTTAAGGAATGAGTGAACCTGTTAAGTAATTAGCTCTATTCTCAGGAAATGGAAAGGTAAATACATGTCTGAAAGATGAAAATTAATTAAAATGTTCTTTTTATTATATTTATTATGTTTTTTTCTCATGTTCCTGGTCTAGTCCTGTTGTCTGGAGAACCTGCTATACTCCTCTTATGATAATTGAGATGTGCCTTAATGATCTACACATTTTATTGATGCAACAAAAGAATTTAGTAAAATCTACTTTTAAAAAAAAGCACATACAGTACAGTGCTCAAAGATCAGTCACATAATAAATGTTGGTGACTGGTACTAGATAAGTGAATTATTTCAATAAAGTATAGTCAGTGCAGCACAGCAAACGTTTTTTGCATCAGAAATTGTGGAAACCACTAAAAATGAAACAAGAATGGCAGCCCACTCTCCTTGACAATCTGCCCCACCCTCCTACCTCTGCCAGCCCAGTTGACCCAGAGGTACTGCATAGTATGTAACCCTTGATACAAGAGCAAGCACATGCTTTGATGCCCCACCCAGTATTTAAGTGCACTACTAGGCCCTTATCTGCTACTCAGACTTCACCACATGCCTTTCAGGTCTCCCCACAAGCCTACCAGGTCTCTGCCATCAGACAACCCCAAATAAACCTAACATGCTAATGAAACCTGCCCACATGCCACAGTCACTGGCATTCTGATAGTGGAAAATACAAGGGTGACATACCATCACATAAACTTTACTGTTACTGGTGGAGGTGAGTCCTACCTGTTAGGCATTTGCTGATTTCTCTACATCTGTTTTATGGCTTTGATGGGCACAGTGCACTTGGAACAGGGAGCACTCATAGTCTAAAATCATATTTACATAGTGGTTGTTAAAAAGGCAGAGGCACACATGAGCACAGGGGTCTATGCATATGGTATATGGTGAGGTTAGATGCACACGTGTGGTATGGTGCTAGAGTAATATCTAAGAAGGAGGAGAGAATGGGCAGACATGGCAGTGGGTGGCTGGGATATACATGAGGATAGGGCATAAGCACATATGGTAAGGAGTGGCAGAGACATACATGAGGATAGGTGACAGATGAAAATATGGTAAGGATGGCAGAGTTACACATGGTAAAAGATAGCAGGAGTGGGAGTGGTGGAGTATTGGGAGTGGTGGCACAGGCACACATGGGGAGGGCTGAGAGAGGAGCACACGGAAAATGGTACAAGCAAATATGAGGAGACAGGAATAGAGGAGATGTACAGAGCTGCAGATACATACTGTTTGTGCAGGTGATTGTGGACACAAACTGCTTCTTATTCACAGACAAACTGTGAATAAGAAGCATTTCACATCTCTCCTTGCATTGGGGTATGTCATAAACCAATTGTCCTGGACAGGAACTGGTTACACCTCTTGAACGCAGAGCCATTACTATACTTTTTTGTGCTCTGTACCAGAAAGAGAATTGCACCCCCCCCCCTCTTTTTCCACTAGGAGGGGCATTACAAAACTGATATATTATGCACACACATTTACAGAACACTGCAAGAAAAATGGATTTGGACACAAATCCTCTTTTATACCACATTCACGTACGTAACTTGAGCGCTATATGATATTCAGTGACAATACCCTTATTTAATACATTTCAAAATACTGCCATACACAGGATTCATACCAATAACCTGTTGTATTCCAGTTAAACACCCTACTCATTGAGTTATTTGATTTTGTATAAAACTTATGAGATTTCTAACTATATGAAGCTACTCGTACTTTATAAAGAATAATTTGCAACGCAATTGAGCAGATGTAGTGTGCAACCACACATCCAATCCCTTACAGCTACACACTACATAGAGCTGCAATGCTGATCATTTTTTCATTAAGTACAAGGTGAGCTTCAAATAGTTCTCTAGCTTTCAATGCAGTATCAGATAGAGTATCTGACTGCAATGCCACAGACAAAGGGTTCGAATCCCAGGTATGCCAGCATTATGAAATGTAATAAAGGACATTGTAAATGAATAATAAAGAGCTTTCAAGTTAAGTTCACAAAAGTTGTATAGGTATTACCGATAGAAGCGGTGGATGAAGGAAATAGGGGCTTTCAGGAGATGCCGGGCTTCAAAGAGGAGGGAAGCTACAAGTGAAAGTATTTAAAACAGATAATTAATAAGTGCTGCCAACAGTGCCCCGATCCTTCAGTGCTGTCTATTGTGGTACACGCTGTACCCTACTAGTTATGGCCCTGCCTGAACGGGTGGCCTGTTGAATGGAAAGTTGAAGAGGTGTGTATGCGTTTGCTTTTTTTTCCTGTCCTTTCTTTAGTGCCACTACCATACAAAATTTAAACTGAAAATTGTTACTTGTCAGTAATAAATTTGACAAAAAAAACCAAAACAAATAAATGTCAGAACTGCTGCCTGTGTCTTTTTTCTTAGTGGTTAAGTTATGTATATGTAGTTGATTACAGATAACATTAAATGGAAACACGAAAATACGCCATTAGTGACATTGGGGCAGATGTATGAAAGTGCGCTGTGGTTTCTGTTGTAAGAGCGCACGGAAAGCCTGCATTTAGTGCCTCACTAGACTGTATGAACGGCGTGTTATCACCATGTGCAATGACAACCGCGCACCCCCGACGCTTACCGATTCCCCGCTGTCACACTGAGAGACAAAGGACAGAGGCAATGAATGATTGCCTCTGCTGCCACTCTTTGCCTCCTAAGGCCGCAGATCCGGATGTTTCTTTTTTGTTATTGTATTTTACACAATAAAACTTTATTGTTAAAGGACAAACACTTCCTCATACTGCCAGCGGCGCCAGCTGGAAGCAGGGAAGAAGGGCGCATGCGCACACATTGCGGCGCCGATAACAGCCTAACCGATGTGGGAGAAGGCTTATCACGGGACAGGTGAGATAATGCCCTCCCACATCGGCAGGCTCTCATATAATACATTGTGGTGGCGGGCCCAAGGCGTATCACTACAGTAATGTGGTGATACGCCCCCAGGCACATAACGTCCGTTATCATACATCTCCCCCATTACTCTTTAATCTCATTTAATAATATTTTCCAATAAAGATCATTTTTTTTTGCATATGGATGCCACCCTAGGTACTCTCACACCTCATAAGCTTCTGTACACAGCTGTACTTCCAACAACTCCCAGTTCACCCAAAAGATCCATATTTTACCTATGAAATGTGTATATGCACAAAAATAGAATTATAACATCACAAAATTGCATTCACGCTTTCTTTTTTTATGAGGCTTATTGAATTCATTTACAGCAGGTTGTGAAAAGGGGCAATGGTGTATAAACTGTCTAAGCTGAAAAATAATGACAGACTTACAAAAAACTGCACATAATACATATATATATATATATATATATATATATATACACAGTAAATGTAATATATATACTATTCTATAGCTTCTATACTGCTTTTCAGGACACATGTGTCACAGTTACACCGCTCTGTTGTACTGATATATATATATACAGTAATATATATACTATTCTATAGCTTCTATACTGCTTGTCAGGACACATGTGTCACAGTTACACCACTCTGTACTGATATATATATATATATATACAGTAATATGTATACTATTCTATAGCTTCTATACTGCTTGTCAGGACACATGTTTCACAGTTACACCGCTAAGTACTGATATATATATATATATATATATATATATATACAGTAATATATATACTATTCTATAGCTTTTATACTGCTTGTCAGGACACATGTTTCACAGTTACACCGCTCTGTGCTGATATTTATATACAGTAATATATATACTACTCTATAGCTTCTATACTGCTTGTCAGGACACGTGTCACAGTTACACCGCTTTGTACTGATAGATATATATAGATATATATAGATATATATATATATATATACAGTAGTATATATACTATTCTATAGCTTCTATACTGCTTCTCAGGACACGTGTCACAGTTACACCGCTCTGTACTGATATATATATATACAGTAATATATATACTATTCTATAGCTTCTATACTGCTTGTCAGGACACATGTGTCACAGTTACACAGCCCTGTACTGATATATACAATAATATATAAACTTTTCTATAGCTTCTATACTACTTGTCAGGACACATGGGTCACAGTTACAACGCTCTGTACTGGTAGATACAATAATATATATACTTTTCTATAGCTTCTAGTATTACAGTGCAGCATTTTGGTGACCAACAATATACATATATAGTACAGTACAGTAGGCCACTGCTATTGATATATTACTGGCATATAATTCCACACATTAAAAAAATGGAGAACAAAAATGTGGAGGGTAAAATAGGGAAAGATCAAGATCCACTTCCACCTCGTGCTGAAGCTGCTGCCACTAGTCATGGCCGAGATAATGAAATGCCATCAGCGTCGTCTGCCAAGGCCGATGCCCAATTTCATAGTAGAGAGCATGTAAAATCCAAAAAACAAAAGTTCAGTAAAATTACCCAAAAATCTAAATTAAAAGCGTCTGATGAAAAGCGTAAACTTGCCAATATGCCATTTACGACACGGAGTGGCATGGAACAGCTGAGGCCCTGGCCTATGTTCATGGCTAGTGGTTCAGCTTCACATGAGGATGGAAGCACTCATCCTCCCGCTAGAAAAATGAAAAGACTTAAGCTGGCAAAAGCACAGCAAAGAACTGTACGTTCTTCTAAATCACAAATTCCCAAGAAGAGTCCAATTATGTCGGTTGCGATGCCTGACCTTCCCAACACTGGACGGGAAGAGCTTGCGCCTTCCACCATTTGCACGCCCCCTGCAAGTGCTGGAAGAAGCACCCACAGTCCAGTTCCTGATAGTCAAATTGAAGATGTCACTGTTGACAGAGCCGGCCCTAACCAATATGATGCCCTAGGCAAGATTTTGGCTGGTGCCCCCTAGCACCACCGCTGGTTCTGCCTCTGACCTTGCACCTCTTTCCCAGCACCATCACCCCTCACCCATAGCAGTCCTTGTGCCCCCTATATTTTAAATAGGAACAGTTCGCACATTTGACGCACAGCCCAAAAAGGGGCATCTTCTTGCTGGGAAGGGGCATGGCCACACAATAGTAACCATAATTCCAATTACGCCACACAGTCCTGCAACTTTATTCACATTTTATCGTGCGATAGTGTCCATAATTCATATTACATCCCACAGTAGTATCACTTTACCTTATAAACGTTACTCCTCACAGTAGAGCCCCTTATTCACATTACATCACACTGAATTGCTCCTTATTCACATTGCACCACACCTTATTGCTCTTTATTCACATTAGACGACACAGTAGTGCCCTTTCTATTTGTAACGCCACATAGTAGAGCACCTTATACACATAATGCCACACATTAGTAATGCATTTATACACAATTCCACACAGTAATGCCCCTTACACATATGAGACACATTAATGTCCTTATAAACATAATGCACCTTACACATTCTGACAACCTTTATTAATGCCCTTTTACACATAATGTCCCTTACACATATGCTGCACATTATTAATGCCCTTATACACATAATGACACACATAGTGCCCCCTACACATTTGCTGCACATTATTAGTGCCCCTATACACATAATGACACACATACAGTAGTACCCTGTTACACATATGCCGTACATTATTAATGCCCTTATACACATAATGAAACACACAGTGGCCCTTTACACATATGTTGCACATTATTAATGCATTTTTACATGACACACATAATGCTCCTTACACATATTCTGAACACTACTGCACAACCAACCCACTCACATGCACACAGCACTCACACTTCCACTAACACTGTGACCTCTGCCTCTGCTTGAATACAGATGTGTCCTCACAAATCTTGCATCAATACTAACGTCGGGCACTTTTTTTTAATGAAAATGCATCTTATTTGCATTGCTATGTGGCTAGGATGCACAAGCAGCTTCTGCTGATTAAACTGATATGCAGCATACCAATATACTGTGTGAGACTGTGGCTGTATCTGCATATGAAATGCTACATACAGAATATAGGCATGCTGCATATCATTTTAATCAGCAGAAGCTGATGATGCCCCTAGGCATATCAAATGCCCTAGGCAATTGCCTAGTTTGCCTATGCCTATGGCCGGCTCTGACTGTTGAAGTACACCAGGATGAGGATATAGGTGTTGCTGGCGCTGAGGAGGAAATTGACAAGGAGGATTCTGATAATGAGGTGGTTTGTTTAAGTCAGGCACCCGGGGAGACACCTGTTGTCCGTGGGATGAATATGGCCATTGACATGCCTGGTCAAATTACAAAAAAAAATCACCTCTTCGGTGTGGAATTATTTTAACAGAAATGCGTAAAACAGGTGTCAAGCCGTGTGTTGCCTTTGTCAAGCTGTAATAAGTAGGGGTAAGGACGTTAACCACCTAGGAACATCCTCCCTTATACGTCACCTGGAGCGCATTCATCAGAAGTCATTGACCAGTTCAAAAACTTTGGGTGACAGCGGAAGCAGTCTACTGACAACTAAATCCCTTCCTCTTGTAACCAAGCTCCTGCAAACCACACCACCAACTCCCTCAGTGTCAATTTCCTCCTTAGACAGGAAAGCCAATAGTCCTGCAGGCCATGTCACTGGCAAGTCTTACGAGTCCTCTCCTGACTGGGATTCCTCCGATGCATCCTTGAGTGTAACGCCTACTGCTGCTGGCGCTGCTGTTGTTGCTGCTGGGAGTCGATCGTCATCCCAGAGGGGAAGTCGGAAGACCACTTGTACTACTTCCAGTAAGCAATTGACTGTCCAGCAGTCATTTGTGAGGAAGATGAAATATCACAGCAGTCATCCTGCTGCAAAGCGGATAACTCAGTTCTTGGCAGCTACGGTGGTGTTAAACATGTGTCCGGTATCCACCGTTAATTCACAGGGAATTACAGAATTGATTGAGGTACTTTGTCCCCGGCACCAAATACCATCTAGGTTCCATTTCTCTAGGCAGGCGATACCGAGAATGTACACAGATGTCAGAAAAAGAGTCACCAGTGTCAATTTCCACCTTACACAGGAAAGCCAAAAGTCCTGCAGGCCATGTCACTGGCAAGTCTGACGAGTCCTCTCCTGCCTGGGATTCCTCCGATGCATCCTTGAGTGTAACGCCTACTGCTGCTGGCGCTGCCGTTGTTGCTGCTGGGAGTCGATCGTCATCCCAGAGGGGAAGTCAAAAGACCACTTGTACTACTTCCAGTAAGCAATTGACTGTCCAACAGACCTTTGCGAGGAAGATGAAATATCACAGCAGTCATCCTGCTGCAAAGCGGATAACTCATGCCTTGGCAGCCTGGGCGGTGAGAAATGTGGTTCCGGTATCCACCGTTAATTCAGAGGCAACTAGAGACTTGATTGAGGTACTGTGTCCCCGGTACCAAATACCATCTAGGTTCCATTTCTCTAGGCAGGAGATACCGAAAATGTACACAGACCTCAGAAAAAGAGTCACCAGTGTCCTAAAAAATGCAGTTGTACCCAATGTCCACTTAACCACGGACATGTGGACAAGTGGAGCAGGGCAGACTCAGGACTATATGACTGTGACAGCCCACTGTGTAGATGTATTGCCTCCCGCAGCAAGAACAGCAGCGGCGGCACCAGTAGCAGCATCTCACAAACGCCAACTCATTCCTAGGCAGGCTACGCTTTGTATCACCGCTTTCCATAAGAGGCACACAGCTGACAACCTCTTACAGAAACTGAGGAACATCATCGCAGAATGGCTTACCCCAATTGGACTCTCCTGGGGATTTGTGACATCGGACAATGCCAGCAATATTGTGCGTGCATTACATGTGGGCAAATTCCAGCACGTCCCATGTTTTGCACATACATTGAATTTGGAGGTGCAGAATTTTTTAAAAAATGACAGGGGCGTGCAAAAGATGCTGTCGGTGGCCCGAAGAATTGCGGGCCACTTTCAGCATTCAGCTCCCGCCTGCCGAAGACTGGAGCACTAGCAAACACTCCTGAACCTGCCCCGCCATCATCTGAAGCAAGACGTGGTAACGAGGTGGAATTCAACCCTCTATATGCTTCAGAGGATGGAGGAGCAGCAAAAGGCCATTCAAGCCTATACATCTGGCTACGATATAGGCAAAGGAGGGGGAATGCACCTGACTCAAGCGCAGTGGAGAATGATTTCAACGTTGTGCAAGGTTCTCCAACCCTTTCAACTTGCCACACGTGAAGTCAGTTCAGACACTGCCAGCCTGAGTCAGGTCATTCCCCTCATCAGGCTTTTGCAGAAGAAGCTTAAGAGATTGAAGGAGGAGCTAAAATGGAGCGATTCCGTTAGGCATGTGGGACTTGTGGATGGAGCCCTTCATTCGTTTAACCAGGATTCACAGGTGGCCAATCTGTTGAAATCAGAGCACTACATTTTGGCCACCGTGCTCGATCCTAGGTTTAAAGCCTACATTGTATCTCTCTTTACGGCAGACACAAGTCTGCAGAGGTGCAAAGACCTGCTGGTGGGACACTTGTCAAGTCAAGCGGAACGTGACCCATCAACAGCTCCTCCTTCTCATTCTCCCGCAACTGGGGCTGCGAGGAAAAGGCTAAGAATTCCGAGGCCACCCACTGGCAGTGATGCAGGGCAGTCTGGAGCGAGTGCTGACATCTGGTCTGGACTGAAGGACCTGCCGACGATTACTGACGTCGTCTACTGTCAGTGCATATGATTCTGTTACCATTGAAAGAATAGTGGTGGATTATATGAGTGACCGCATCCAAGTAGGCACGTCAGACAGTCCGTACGTATACTGGCAGGAAAAAGAGGCAATTTGGAGGCCCTTGCACAAACTGGCTTTATTTTACCTAAGTTGACCCCCCTCCAGTGTGTACTCCTAAAGAGTGTTTAGTGCAGCCGCTCACCTTGTCAGCAATGGGCGTACGAGGTTACTTCCAGAAAATGTGGAGAAGATGATGTTCATCAAAATTAATTATAATCTATTCCTCCGTGGAGACATTCACCAGCAATTGCCTCCAGAAAGTACACAGGGACCTGAGATGGTGGATTCCAGTGGGGTCGAATTAATAATCTGTGAGGAGGGGGATGTACACAGTGAAAGGGGTGAGGAATTGGATGATGAGGAGGTTGACATCTTGCCTCTGTAGAGCCAGTTTGTGCAAGAAGAGATTGATTGATTGGTTGGTTTGGGCCCCCACCAAAAAAGAAGCAGTCATTTCAGTCACAGTCGTGTGGCAGACCCTGTCGCTGAAATTATGGGTTTGTTAAAGTGTGCATGTCCTGTTTATACAACATAAGGGTGGGTGGGAGGGCCCAAGGACAATTCCATCTTGCACCTCTTTTTTCTTTAATTTATCTTTGCATCATGTGATGTTTGGGGCCAATTTTTTTAAGTGCAATCGTGTCTGACACTGCAGTGCCACTCCTAGATGGGCAAGGTGTTTGTGCAGGCCACTGGGTTTGCTTAGCTTAGTCATCCAGCGACCTCGGTGCAAATTTTAGGACTAAAAATAAAAATGTGAGGTGTGAGGTTTTCAGAAGAGACTGGAAATGAGTGGAAATTATGGTTATTGAGGTTAATAATACTATGGGATTAAAATGACCCCCAAATTCTATGATTTAAGCTGTTTTTGAGGGGTTTTTGAAAAAAAACACCCGAATCCAAAACACACCCGAATCCGACAAAAAAATTTCAGGGAGGTTTTGCCAAAATGCGTCCGAATCTAAAACACGGCCGCGGAACCGAATCCAAAACCAAAACACAAAACCCGAAAAATGTCCGGTGCACATCTGTAGTTGAGAAACTTGAAATTAAAACAAGTTAAGCACATTGGGGATCTAAATTATATCTCCAAAGCAAGGTGGAACCATGCTGCAATTAAACTGATAGCAGTATATTTATTAGTTATTATTAGGGTCAGTTCACATGTTATTAATTGCTGGAAATAAATACTGTAGACTGAATTAAGGACTAGATCTTGTGCGAAGGTTCTCCATTTGTTGTTTTCTATTTGTTTAGATGCAAAATAATCTTGAAAGGCTATATTAATTACAAACTGTTAGTAGCTCCACTGCTTACCAAAATGACAATATCACAGTCTTGGGGCTGGCATATGTGACACTTACCTTACTTCACTGGTTCAGACCTTATGGCCACTTAGCTGTTGTAGACAGTTCTAGAACACAGGTCAGATGACTCTCTAGGGCAGGCCTGGCCATCCTGTGGCTCTCCAATGTTGTGAAACTACACATACCAGCATGCCTTGCCACAGTTTTAGCATTCCCTAATAGCAAAACTGTGGCAAAGCATGATGGGACTTGTAGTTTTACAACAGCTGGAAAGCCACAGCTTGGCCAGGCCTGCTCTAGGGAATAATAAAATGTGAGGAAAAGATTATTAATACATGATGAAAGACATGGACAACACAAAAGATACCACTAACTACAGTCGCCAGATCATGTGACTGGAACTTCTCTGGCACAATGGTCTCAGACCTTGATTTTCACCTATGAGTGCTCTCACATAGGGACAATATGTTGTCAGTAGCAACCATCTGACAACCTAGCTGGCCTCCGGTTAACATCTTAAGTCTGCCCTAGCACTCATATGCATCAGATAGACTAGGATTAAAGGGGGAAGACAAACAATGGAAGAACAAACTGTCCTAGAACCCATGTGCTTCATATAGACCTGATCTACAACAAGAGACACACAAAAAGGATAGTCCCCTGGGTCACACTTGTGACATTATTACCTTGATTGGGTGTATCTCAGCACCTGGACAGAATAAACTACAAAGTGGGTAATTAAACATTCATACATTACCAGGTGCTGCCGATACACTGACTTTTATATGTCAGCTGGCCAGTCATGTAAGGATACTTCTGTTACTGTTGTCCGGTGCATCAATGGCATCACCGTTTTGCCTAAGGTCAGCTGAACACTTCCAGCCATCCACAGTGTTGTTATGCTGAACATGACTCATACATCCAATCAACTGCTAGAGCTCCATATTTAAACTGCTCTTTGCTACCTGTACTCTACCAGTACAACAAGTCTCCTAGGACTAGGGAGTATATTTACTAAAGTGTGGGATGACAGATGTGGATATGTTGCCCAAAGCAACCAATCAGATTTATAGCTATTATTTTCTAGAAGCTACTAGATTAATTATAAGTAGAATCTGATTGATTGCCATCGGCAACATTTCCACTTCTGTAAACCCACTGTGGAGCTCTTCAAAGACAAGGCACAGACACCGGCAATTTTAAAAGGTGAGTGTGACTTTTATTTTCAGCAGTCACATACAATGCACAACCTATCCTTTACAGACATTCAAAACTGTGGACCAGTCTTCAGCTATATAGACTTCTGGCAAGATGTTCCACTAATTCATCGATTTGGGGCATAGGATAGGTATTACATTTTGAGATTTAGTTGATAGAAATCATTGGAAAACCTCATGGAGCCCGATGATTTGGATACGAGCATGATTGGCTTATTCCCGTCGCTATTGGATTCTGCAATAATACCCACAACAACTCTTTTTGCTGCACTGCTGCTCTGCTAGCTTTGGGAATTTGATAAGGTTTTACCTTAGCCCCTGGAGGAGTCACAATATCATGCTGTATAACGTGTCTAACCTGGGAGAGGAAAGAAGATGTCCTGGTTATTTCTTACAAACTCCTTGGCCTGGTGCAATTGAGCTGGAGTCAGAGTCTCCTATATATGTACTCTTTATGGCTATGTTGGAGACCTGGGCTGTATCTGCTTTCCAGGGTTTTAGCAGGATAATAAGATAGATTTGCTCTAACTTCTGCCTCCCTTCTTGTCTAACTTTATAATTAATGGGTCCGACTGCTTCTATCACTTCATATGGTCCTTGACAGTGGGCATACAGTTTGCAATCCTGTGTAGGCATGACTAAGTGCTGTTTTGTCATAATATTTCTTTTGTCGATTTTGAGCAAGGTGCATGTTCTTTTGAAGGAGAGGCTCTATTTGGCAGATATATTGGTACATCTGGGACACAATCTGCGCCACATTGGGATCTGGGACTGACTGCTTCTCCCATCCCTCTTTAAATAGATCGAGGAAGCTGTCTACCAAAAAAAAGTTCAAAGGAACTAAAATGTTGATATTTGAGGCACTTTTCTTATGCAAACATTTAGTATGGGAGCAACAGATCTATCAAAGGGCCCCACTATATCCATTAAAATCTGTTCAAAGGGTACAAAGTAATTGGCAGGAGAACCAAAGAAATGCAAGTTAGGGTTGTGCTTTGGCAAACGGGCTTTCGCTACAGTACTTTTGAACTTCCACACATTTTCTGCAAGGGCCCTACACACTTTGTGATTTGGGCAGATTGGATGATAAATGATATGAACAATGAACAATTTTTCAGTAATTATTTTTTTGCATAGACACTAAACAATTTGTATGAATGATATGAACGATTTGACATTGCAAACATCTATATCGTCCAAATTGGCTTAGAAGAATGACTGCGGGGACACGCATCGTTCATCATTGATGACCATACACTACGTGATATTAACGATATATCATTAATTTTTCAATGATATTGCACCTATATCGCTATAAATTATCTATAAGTGTGTAGGGCCCTTTACGTCCTGATATAGAGATCTGCGTATTCACTCTACCTAAAGAAAATACTACCCCAATATCTTTAGGAAAAAATAGCATGAGACTACTAGCTTTAATATGTCTGCAATAGCTTGCACAGACTGCACTGCATAATGTATTTTACATGTGAGACTTCTACTCTTAACATTGTCTGGTCCTATAATGAATGCCAAACTCCTCAACAAGTGTCAACAACATTCTGTGAAACAAGGAACTCTTCTGTGTTACTGTGGAAACAATGGGCCTGGTTCCAATATGTTTGGTATCGCACAGCCGCAAGGAAGCTAAAATACTAATGCAGTAGGAGGTGTCTGTAGGGAAAAGATGTCTCCTCCCAGCATCTGCAATCTGAGTGCATCGCCTGAAGATGCAGCATCGGGACATCGTCAAGACCATTGGTTATGATGGTCATATCCCTTGACTATCTGTGTTAGCAGACGCTTACTTAGACTGGCCTTGGAAACTTCTCTGCCAGGTCTAGGAAATCTGCATCCAAGAAAGTAGACCTAAAGTAGACGCACCTATAAATAGGGGCAACACATCCTATTTTGTAGAATGGTCCCTGTCACCACCACCACTCCGCCCCCAAATGCTGCAGCATGTCAATCATGCTGTGGCTCAGGGAGAACTGCAAGCAATCATCTAAGACCCATTCTGCACATCAGCAGAATGAGTCCTGTGAATGAGCAGTGAACCCACCATCAGATTTGTAAGTAAACCATTGGATTTACATAGAAATGAGAATAAGACACAATGTTAAAAATGTGCTCTCACCACTTGAAATATCAAAACCATTTCTTCAGTAATATACTGTCTAATTGTTGGATAATTGTGCGCTCTGTACCTGCCTCCTTATGCATAGAGTCATATGGGCTCATCCCCTAGTGTTTACCCTGCTAGTGCCCAGTGTCTTTGCCACGGAGCTCCTTCATCTTACAGAGAGCTCAGAGCTGAGAGACTTCAGTGTTCCATGTGTGCTGTATGTGCCGTGCTGCCGGCGCTTAGCGAGAGCCAGGTGGTGTGTCATCCTTCACAGCGGGAATCAGACTGCACGGACATGCAGTCCTCCATCCCTCACCATCGGAGCCATACCCTGGTGTCATACCGCAGCCACATATCACCCTACCGATAAGTACCACCAAATATACGGTGTTACCCTCTCTGCTATAGGAGCAAGTTGCCTACTATTACAGGATATCTTCTAGAACCTAAGACACCTGTATGTATCTCAATAAACCTCCATTCTGTTAACTCTTTAAGTGTGTGGACTAACGTAACTATATCAGGCACCGCAATACTCTGCCAACAAACATTACTTTGGGACTCCATAGATACCAAAAAAGCAATAACTTAACACTTACCGATATTCCACCAACTCAGATATTAATTGCAGCATATGTGTGTCACATTTGTTTATTCAAAACATTTAACAAACAAGTTACTTTTTAATTTTCTTATATTAAGTAGAGGGACATGCAATACTGTTAGTTAAATCTATTTTTCACATTTACACACCAAAAGATTGAATCTTTCCAACAGTAGCATTTCTAGTGAAAATGCTGAAAAATATAAAGTGAATATAAACAAAGTTGAATGATTTTCTGATTTATCATCTGCAAGACGCACTGCACAAGCTGCTTAACTAACTCCAAAAACAGACAATTCCTTTCATAGTCATCAGAGAGTGAGTTATGACAAGCCATGTGAGGTCCATCAGCTATTCAAAGACCGGCATCTCCAATTTATTTCAATCTGCATTTGTAAAATAGGACTCTGGAAATTTATCATGAAGCTGATTTATTTGATTTGAAAATCTACTTTTTTTTTCTACAGTGGAAGTCATTCTCCCTCTTATTAAGCTACAGCACATGACAGATTTACATAGCCTCAGTTGAGTAATAATCAGCTGTTGGGATTTCAGCTAGATAGTCTATAAACTGTTTTCATGAGCACCCACAACAACAGAAGTGGTGGGAATAGCTCCTCTAGTTTTCTAATAGATGTAGGACAGGAAAATGACAGCTGATGTGGACCTACCACTATGGGTTAAGTCCGTTGTTCAAAATGCCTAATTGCAAAGTAAAATATAGTAGTGAGGAAAAACACATAATAAGTGTCGTCTATCATCCTGCAGTGGAATCTCGTTTC
This sequence comes from Pseudophryne corroboree, assembly GCF_028390025.1. Classification (NCBI taxonomy): domain Eukaryota; kingdom Metazoa; phylum Chordata; class Amphibia; order Anura; family Myobatrachidae; genus Pseudophryne; species Pseudophryne corroboree. The sequence continues at coordinate 736,277,774 of NC_086445.1, read as the reverse complement.
TTGATGTGCCGAGATCTTTCTCCTGCCAATATGCAGCTTTGAAATTATTTAGATCCATCTTGTAATTATGTGCATAAATACTCCAAGGTCACTTGAAGAAGATGTTATGTTAATATATGATTAAACCATAAAATGAAATGAAATCTGAAACAATCTGAGTGAGAGAAAAGTGTAAAACCTGTCAAATCAACCTAGATACATAAATATGACATTATACAAATGATGTCAGACAGTTTATAGACTTGATTCATGAAAAACAACAGAGAACTTTTCAAGAAATTTTAGCACACTAAAACTTAGCTTAACGTGCCATGCCACCCTCACATTAATCTTCTCTTAAATCTTATCACAGAACAGTACATACTGCTGCATGGCATAGCAGTGCAGCATACAGTATGATCAGAGACATACCTAGTATTACCACAGGAAAAGAAAAAACAGATTCTAATTTAACACATATGATAATGACTCTGTTCAGTATTGCCTAAGTCATAGGGATACATTTATTTTCACAAACCAAACGATTTTTTTTTTTCCTGCATTTTTTTTAACCCACACATTTGTAAAATGTTAAATATGTAAATGATAGAAACCATCTAAAATGATGAATTAAAGAAGGGGGGCTATAACAGACAAGAGTGCTGTTTGAGCTATTTGGCAAATCACAAGGTGATACAATACATTTATAAATATGGCAATCATTATATATTGATTAAGGGGGCAAAAATACTTTTATAGGGTTGATGTTATTTTATTCATATGTTAATGGGGAAATTAATGTTTCACTTTTTTAATAGAGCTATAAAATGTATTAATTATATTTAAGTGCCAATATTAATTAATTGTTAATTAATACATTTTTTATTTATTTATTTACTGTATGTATGACAGGAGCAGAATGCGTTTTTTTATCATGTGGATTTGATATATATATATAAAGAGCTATATAATAATACATTTGTAATTAAAACATATTAGAAAAGATTAAAAAGAAAGAGAAAAAATATTATAACAAAATTATATATAAAATATCCAGAAGTACCACAGGTGATTTTTAGTTTTAATACACAAGTTGTGAGTAAAACAGATATATAGAATAGTGAGCCCTCTGAAATGTCATAATAATTTTGCAGGCAGTATAATGATCGGGATGCATTCAAAATGCCGGCGGTCTGGATCCCGGTGTTCAGGAGTCCAACACCAGAATCCTGACCACTGGTATTTTACCGTCTGTTGGAATCCCGACACCTACCCTAATTTTCACTCGGTTGGGGGGTCCATGTCACCAACTGAATGGGAATAGAACCTGTGATGAGCTAAGATCGCCACCGGGCCATAAGCGCAGCGATTGCAACGAGCCCACAAGTGGACTCGCTGCCTTGCTGCTGGTATACTGGTAGATGGGATGCTGCTGTCGGTATACTGACAGCCTGCAATCCGGTCTGCCGGTATATCATACCGCACCCTAATGAGCTACCATTGCTCAGACAGACAGACAGACAGACAGACAGACAGACAGACAATATCAATAATATCATACATTTTCGATCAATGTCTTCTGTGGGGGGGGTGTATAAGAAGGATGGGTATATAAGAATGCTGCTGTGGAGGTGTAGTAATCATGGGATTAATGGCAGGGGGGTCAAGGATGCATGTGTGCTGCTTGCTGTGCATGGAGGAGAGTCAGACATGGCATCCATAGCCAAGATAGGAAAGTCACAGACTAGGTCAGATTACATCTGACCAGAGGAGGGCTGCATGAGGTGTACTGGGTGATGGGTACTGTGCTGGGTGATGGGTGCTGTGCTTGGTGATGAGTACGGTGTTGTGAGAGGAGTGCTGTGAGCATGCTGTGCAGTGACAGGTGCTGTGAGGGGAGAGCCTGGGGTGCTGTCCTGTGAGGGAGAATGTCCTATCCAACACCTTCTAAGGTGGGAGTATAAGGGTCTTTCCTCTAAATCTTGTCCCTTTATTTTTTAATTGCTGCAATGTGCTGTGAGGAGAGAGGGCTGCTGTGAAGAAAGCCTGGGAATATCTGCTGGGGGCACCAGCCAGAATCTTTACTAGAGCACAAAATTGGTTAGGGCTGGCTCTGTCTCTGTAGCAGCAACAGGCAGCTCACCTTGCGGTCTCCACCACCCCTTACTTCTTCTTCTCTTTTTTCCTCTTACCTCTTCTTCCTGCTATGCGGCCAGCCTCACCGCTTCAACATATTTAACTATTTTGTTTTTAAAATCAATTAACTAGGGTGCATATCTATCATTTATCAGAATATGGTCCCAAAAATTACATTGATTGCTTATTGCGACACTAAGAAATTAAAGATCATATTTAATAATATTTGCATGCAGGGACAAGGTACTGGAGTGATCGCTAATGTAGTACTGGATTGGAAGTTGGCAAGTTACTACAAACTGGCAGTCAACAAACTGTGCACATACAAGCAGACAGGACCGGGGAGAGATGTGTGTAATGTAAACTTTTGCATAATGTAGCCCATACAGATGTGTATTCATTACAGATGTGCTTGTTCAGATAACTGAAAATAGAACACACCCAAACTTGTTGTTTCCGAGTAAATCCAAGTCCCTGTTTTCCCGGCAGACTCAGATCTGAAAATCAGGCAAAATGTCATCCACCTGCTATCAGATCTCATGTGTTTTAGAGTGCATAAAAGACCCTCCCACCATTTCACAGAGGACACTTCGGGGTTAGGGTGTGTGTTGGGCTGTGGGCAACAGCAAGTCTGGTTTATGAAGAAAAACTCAAACTTTGGGCATGATGTAATGAAGTCCGAGTTCAGCAGCCATGCGGGATGTCGGACAAACTCAGAATTTTTTTAAGTGGCAATCAAGGCTGTGTGGGAATCCAGCCAAACCCAGATGCTTTTTTAAAGGGGCAATCGTGTACTAATACATGATTGCCCATTTAATAAAAAGTCTGAGTTCGGCCGGCATCCCGCATGGCCGCTAAACTCGGACTTCATTACCTCCTGGCCATTATATTTATTTATTTGGCAGCACTGACAAAATGGAGGATGGGAGGCATTACCATATAATTCAAATAATTAAGTTGTATATGGGGCTGTGGGCTGCAGCAAGTCTTGCTTACTAAAGAAAATCTCAAACTTTATATTTATTTATATGGCAGCACTGAAAAAATGGAAGAGGGGAGGCATAGCCATACAATTAAAATAATTAAAGTTAGGAGTCAGTACTGGAGCAGGGTACTGTCTTAATGCAAAATCATAAAGGGGCAGACTAGATGGGCTAAGTGGTTCTTATCCCGCCGTCAAATTCTGTTTCTATGTAAAGCCAATAAAGGGGCACTGTGTCAATCATATTATTTAAAAAAAATCCAGTAAGCGCACTTACTGTATTAACTTAAAGGGACACTGTTTTATTTATTATAAAAAACAAACAAACATTAGGAAGTCTGTATTATAACTTAAAATGGCACTGTTCCGTCATTACTAGAAGTGCTGTGAGTGGCAGTGTGTAAAAAATTATTAAAACAATAAAAACTTGTGTGTGTTGTTCATGTCCAAGCATTGTGTTGTAAAATAATATAATGAACATTAGGTGCCAGTGTTCCACCATTACTAGAAGCACTGTGAGTGGCAGTGTGTAAAAAAAACTAAAAATAAAAACTTGTGAGTGTTGTTCAGGTTCAGGCATTGTGTTGTAAAATAATGTCATTAGGTGCCAGTGTTGGATATGGAACAGTCAATAGAAGGGCATGAGCAGCAACCTAGTATTGGTGCTCTGACTGCTGCCAGTCTTGATCATACTTCAACATCTATGAAAGGTGGTGGTCCAGGGAACACAAAGTTTAAGAAAGGATAGATGAACTCTAAACAATATTTCACAATGTTAAAGAAAACATAATCTCTAAAGAGAAAATTTACTGACAAAAAAAGTAATATTGCCAACATGCCATACACCACATGCAGTGGCAAGGAAAGGCTCATGCCATGGCCTTTGTTTGTGAGTGATGATTCTGCTAGTGCTATGGCAGCACCTTCTCACTCTGAGTCTAGTAGAGGTGTCACCTTTCAAGAAGACAAATCAGTACCCATAAAAACAGAAGAATACTAAAGCTGAAGAACAAAATATGTTTAAAAATCGCTGAGGAGAGTCTACGGGTGACGACGTTAGCTATGTGTACGTCTGACATTTATGATACTGTACTCATAGAGCAGCTCCTTCCACCATTTATGCACCACTGTCTATAAATGTGGGGATGAGCAGTATAAGTAAAGATGGTGACATGGAAATTGAGTATGCTAGTGTGGAAGTGCAGCAGGATGAGGGGGATACTAATATACCTGATGCTAATGAGGATGTTGATAACGAGACAAAATGTTGTGTCAAAATAAGTCAGCAACAAGTGGCAGCAGTTCTTGCCCATAATAAAAAAGAAGGCTATTGTCATTCCTTGGCATAATACAAAAAAGTCACCTCTTTTGTGGAATTATTTTTACCCAAATACATATTTGTGAAGGCATCTATAACATTTGTGATCTCAAAGTTAGTTGAGGTAGGGATGTTGAAAATCTAGGCACATCCTCCCTGTTATGTCATTTGCAACGAATTCATGCAAGTTATTTATCAAAATCTAAAAAATCCTGTAAATAAAAACAAACAGTTTAGTTACCAGCAGTTTGGACCAGCACATGCAATCTCCACCACCAACACCCTGATCATCAAAATCCTCATTATGATCAGAAGCAGTCTTTCCAAAAAAATTGGATTGTGGAGCCCAAACAAACAAAGCACTTCAACTACAAATGTAGCAGTTCCTGTTGCTGAAGTGCTTGTTTTTCCTGTTGCTGAAGTGCTTGTTTTGATAAACAGTGCATGTCCTTTTTTATATACAACTTAAGGGAGGGTGGGATAGGCCAAGGACAATTCCATCTCGCACCAATTTTTTTGTTTTCAATATGGGCTGTATTCTTGGAATACATTAGTACGGTCTTATTTGCATAGACAACCATTTTTGTTGGTTATTTCTCTAATACATTACTAAGCTGAAAGACATTTTCAAACACAAATAACTGCTATGTGTTCGTCCCACTGCTTTGTTGCTTAGTTTAGCCAGCCAGCCTTTGGCCAATGTTGGTGAACAATATATTGACCTGTGAGGTGGTGAAAAAGTGACTGTAAATTACTGTAAATTAATGTTAATACTGAAGGAACAAAAATAAGCTCAAACAGGGTTGAAGTTGCCCACAGGGGTACAGGGGAAACCACCAGTGGGCCCAACTGCTTGAGGGCCCACCTCTTCCTCTAGAGATCAGGTTTCAGATTGTGCACTTGATTTATACATTATTCACACAGTGCAATCGGAAAGTATTCACAGCGCTTCACTTTTTCCACATTTTGTTATGTTATAGCGTTATTCCAAAATGGAATAAATTCACTTTTACCTCAAAATTCTACACACAATACCCCATAATGATATCATGTTTTTTTGAGATTTTTGCGAATTTATTACAAATAAAAAACTAAGAAATCACATGTACATAAGAATTCACAGCCTTTGCTCAATACTTTGTTGATGCACCTTTGGTAACAATTACAACCTCAAGTATTTTTTAATATGATGCCACAAGCTTTGCACACATATCTTTGGGCAGTTTCACCCATTCCTCTTTGCAACATCTCTCAAGCTCCATCAGGTTGGATGAGAAGCATCGGTGCACACCCATTTTCAGATCTCTCCATAGATGTTCAATTGAAGTTAAGTCTGGACTCTGGCTGGGCCACTCAAGGACATTCACAGAGTTGTCCTGAAGCCTCTCCTTTGATATCTTGGCTGTGTTATTAGGGTCATTGTCCTGCTGAAAGATGAAACGTCGCCCCAGTCTAAGGTCAAGAGCACTCTGGAGCAGGTTTTCATTCAGAATGTCTCTGTACATTGCTGCATTCATCTTTCCCTCTATCATGACTTGTCTCTCAGTTCCTGCTGCTGAAAAACATCCCCACAGCATGGTGCTGCCACCACCACGCTTCAATGTTGGGATGATATCGGCCTGGTGATGAGCGGTGCCTGGTTTCCTCCAAACTTTACGCATGGCATTCACACCAAAGAGTTCAATCTTTGTCTCATCAGGCTAGAGATTTCGTTTTTTCATGGTCTGAGAGTCCTTCAGGTGCATTTTGGCAAACTCCAGGTGGGCTGCCATATGCTTTTTATTAAGGAGTGGCTTCCGTCTGGCCACTTTACCATACAGGCCTGATTGGTGGATTGCTGCAAAGATTGTTTTCTTCTGGAAGGGTCTCCTCTCTGCAAAGAGGAATGCTGTAGCTCTAACAGAGTGACATTCGGGTTCTTGGTCACCTCCCTGATTAGGGCCCTTCTCATCCGATCGCTCAGTTTAGATGGCTGGCCAGCTTTAGGAAGAGTCTTGGTGATTCCAAACTTCTTCTATTTATGGATGATGGAGGCCACTGTGCTCATTGGGACTTTCAAAGCAGCAGATATTTTTCTGTACCCTTTCCCAGATTTGTGCCTCAAAACAATCCTGTCTCGGAGGTCTACAGACAATTCCTTTGACTTCATGCTTGGTTTGTGCTCAGACATGCACTGTCAAGTGTGGGATCTTATACATACAGGTGTGTGCCTTTACAAATCATGTCCAATCAACTGAATTTACGACAGGTGGACTCCAGTTAAGCTGTAGGGACATCTCAAGGATGATCAGTGGAAACAGTATGCAACTGAGCTAAATTTTTCAGCTTCATAGCAAAGCTGTGAATACTTATATACATGTGATTTCTTAGTTTTTTATTTTTAATAAATTTGCAAAGATCTAAAAAAAACAAAAACGTGTTTCGGGTTGTCATTATGGGGTATTGTGTGTAGAATTTTGAGGGAAAAATTAATTTATTCCATTTTGGAATAAGGCTGCAACATAACAAAATGTGGAATAAGTAAAGTGCTGTGAATACTTTCCAGATGCACTGTATGTTACTATGATGTTTTTTCTAGAGTGCATTGCTGTTATTAACCTGGTATGTTATCATGCATGCACAAGCAATATTCACTCACACTTATCAATATTTACCAAGGGGCCCAGAGCATCACATCCCAAGCCCGGATCTGAGTGTGGCTTGGGACTTCCCACCAGACTCGGAAAACAGAACGAGGCAAAATGTCATCATTCCGCTGTCAGATTCTTGCGAGATTTGGATTCCATATAAACAGCTGCGCATCGCCACCATTTTCACTCCGGACTTGGAGAGTGATGGAGCAGACCTTTGTCTCTCTCTGTGGGTGGTGGCATCAGGTGGGGTTAGTGTGTGCTCTGTAGGGGTGCTGCTGCATTCACTGTGCTGTACCTGTGCTGTGTTAGGGGTGCTGTCCTGGCTGTCACTGTTGTTTCATGTCCTGCAGTGTCCTTTCATGTCCTGGCTGTCACTGTTGTACAGGGTGCAGGGGCACTGTCCTCCTGTATGCTGGAAAATATAGGGGTGCTGCTGGCCCTGTATTAGGGTGTTTCATTTTGTAAGGCAAAAAATAAAATACATTTTTTTTGCAGACTTTGCTTATGCCCCGAGTCCTAGTGATGTAAAAGATATATATGCCAATTTTCAAGAAGATTGGATACTATTTAGAGGTTGCACACTTTGATCAGTTTTGTAAAAGTAGGGAAAAATATGATTTTTCAATGTTAATTACTTTTATTGGGAAAACTGAAAAACTGAAAAATGAAGTACTTGCTTGTCGAATAGAGAGCTGTTCTCGATCCCAAGTAGACGTGAGTGTCTGATCAAGAGGTTTTAATCTATGACTTGAACGTAATTTTTTTGTTGCTGAAGGCAAAAACTCGGCCTCTTCATCACTAGGTGCTGATGATGGAGATGAGTCTTCCAGTGTAACTGTCTTATTTATTTCAGCAATAGCTTTGTAATGTTTATTCTTATATGAATCATTTTTGTCTTCTTTTGTACACTTAGTTCTTATTTTCGAGGCAAAAACCTTGTCTACCCCACTCAATGACGAACTCATACGATCTTCTCTTTGTGACCTAAGAAATTCTTTATCTTCTTGTGATACGCTAGTCATGTCCATCACATTTTGCCGGGAAATGTCAAATTACTCGGCGAGAACACCTTTCCAAATCTGCCGTTTCACATTTGCTTTATCCGTGTTTCTCAATTTCTCTTTACCCAGATTTTGGTATTCTTTGTTCAGCTTCTGTATACCAGCACGGATATTCTCCTCCGTCTTAACAGGGATATTTGCTTTCCTCCACACTTCCTGTAGTTTAGTACTGGTAGATTTAGCAGCATCCGAAAGTGTTTCTTTCTTTTCCTTGTGATGGTAAATAAAAATTAAAAGTACTTGTTCCTTTGAAGGGAGCCAAGCTCCTAAAAAATCACCACTAGGCACCTTTTCTAGCAGCCAAATTCCTCTTTTGGGTCCCATTTTAAAGTTCAATTACCTGCAGAAGATGAAAGAAATACATGAGAAGCCCATTAGTACAAAGCACTTCAATATTAGAAATTTCACTAGTTTGAGATAAAAGTGATCAATGTGTGCAACTCCTAAATATTATTCAATATTCTTGAAATTTGGAATATATATGTATTACATCACTGAGACTCGGGGCGTAAGCAAAGTCATATGAAAATCACATCTTTGGAAAAATGAAACACCCAACCCTGTATGTTGTAAAAATTCAGGGGTGCAGTTGTTAAAATTTAAATGCACACTGCTCATGTATGCATTAAAATATAGGGATGCTGCTGGCCCTGTATGGTGTAAAAATTCAGGGGTACAGTTAAAAGTTAAAAGCACACTGCTGTATGCTGTAAAATATAAGGGTGCTGCTGGTCCTGAATGTTGTAAAAATTCAGAGGTGCAGTTGTTAAAAATTAAAAGCACACTGCTCTTGTATGCTGTAAAATATAGGGGCATTGCTGTTCAAATAACATTACACTGGCCCTGTATGTTGTAAAAATTCAGGGGTGCAGTTGTAAAAAATTAAAAGCACACTGCTGTATGCTGTAAAATATAGGGGTGTTGCTGTTCAAATAAAATTACACTGGCCCTGTATATTGTAAAAATTCAGGGGTACAGTTAAAAATTAAAAGCACACTGCTGCATGCTGTAAAATATATGGGGTGCTGCTGGCCCTGAATATTCAGGGGTGCTGTCAGTGCCAGATTAAGGTCCTCTTGTGGCCAGAGCTGACATTTTTGAAGAGCCTATTGCGTGCCAAAGCAGGGGGTATGGCCAGCACAGTGGGGGTGTGGCTACTGATACGGAGCTGTGATCAGTGCTGTATATATATTTATATTGGTGTGTGTGTGTGTGTGTGTGTGTGTAGGCATGTGTGTGCAAAACAGAAAAACCCCCATTCTTCAAAAAGGGTGGCCGACATCCTTAGTAGTCCAGGATCTAAATCTAGAAGCAACAATGGGGGTCATTCCGAGTTGTTCGCTCGGTAAATTTCTTCGCATCGCAGCGATTTTCCGCTTAGTGCGCATGCGCAATGTCCGCACTGCGACTGCGCCAAGTAAATTTGCTATGCAGTTAGGAATTTTACTCACGGTTTTTTCTTCGTTCTGGTGATCGTAATGTGATTGACAGGAAGTGGGTGTTTCTGTGCGGAAACTGGACGTTTTATGGGAGTGTGTGAAAAAACGCTACCGTTTCTGGGAAAAACGCGGGAGTGGCTGGAGAAACGGAGGAGTGTCTGGGCGAACGCTGGGTGTGTTTGTGACGTCAAACCAGGAACGACAAGCACTGAACTGATCGCAAATGCCGAGTAAGTCTCGAGTTACTCAGAAACTGCACAGAGATGTCTTATCGCAATATTGCGAATCTTTAGTTCGCAATTTTAAGAAGCTAAGATTCACTCCCAGTAGGCGGCAGCTTAGCGTGTGCAAAGCTGCTAAAAGCAGCTTGCGAGCGAACAACTCGGAATGACCCCCAATGTGCCAAATAGTGTAGTATGTAACAGAAAATGTGTTTAAATCCTTAAATAGTAGTCCATTTATATATATATATATATATATATATATATACTGTATATCCATAGTACAACAAAGACAACAGGAGAGCACACACAGGAGCTGATTCAGCAGTAGATGCGGCTGCATCTTTCGGCAATCGCACATCTGTGGCTTTATGCACATGCTGCTCCATAGCCATTACTGGTGGACAAGTGTGCGTCCAGATGTGCAAGGACTGAGATGCTAACTTTCAGCATCTATATTCACAGGGCCTACTTCAGAGTTGATTGCAGCAGCAAATTTGTTAGCAGTTGGGCAAAACCATGGGGGTCATTCAGAGGTTGATCGCTAGCTTCCGTTGTTCACAGCGCAGCGATCAGGCTAAAAATCAGCATTTCTGCACATGCGTATGCCCCCGCAATGCGCATGCGCGTCGTACGGGTACAAAGCCCGTTGTGGTTGTGCACAGGTTGTAGCGAAGTTTTCAGTCGCACTGACGGACTCAAGAAGATTGACAGGAAGGGGGCATTTCTGGGTGTCAACTGACCATTTTCAGGGAGTGTTTGAAAAAAGGCAGGCATGGCTGGGCGTTCGCTGGGCAGGTGTACGACGTCAAATCCGGACACGAATAGGCTGAAGTGATCGCAAGCGCTGAGTAGATTCAGAACTACTCTGAAACTACACAAACTTTTTTTGCAGAACTCGGCTGCACATGCATTCGCACTTCTGCTAAGCTAAAACACACTCCACAGTGGGCGGCGGCATAGCATTTGAATGGCTGCTAAAACTAGCTAGCGAGCGATCAACTCGGAATGACCCCCAAAGTGCACTGCAGGGGAAGCAGATATAACATGTGCAGAGAGAGTTATATTTGGGTGTGGTGTGTTCAAACTGAAATCTAAATTGCAGTTTACAAATAAAGCAGCCAGTATTTACCCTGCACAGAAACAAAATAACTAGAGATGTGCACCGGAAATTTTTCGGGTTTTGTGTTTTGTGGTTTTGGATTCGGTTCTGCAGCCGTGTTTTGGATTTGGATGCGTTTTGGTAAAAACTCCCTTAAATTTTTTGTCGGATTCGGGTGTGTTTTGGATTCGGGTGTTTAAAAAAAAAAAAAACTCAAAAACAGCTTAAATCATAGAATTTGGGGGTAATTTTGATCCTATAGTATTATTAACCTCAATAACCATAATTTCCACTCATTTCCAGTCTATTATTATAAACACCTCACACCTCACAATATTATTTTTAGTCCTAAAATTTGCACCGAGGTCGCTGGATGACTGAGATAAGCGACCCATGAGGGCGGCACAAACACCTGGCCCATCTAGGAGTGGCACTGCAGTATCAGACAGGGTGGCACTTAAAAAATTGTCCCCAAACAGCACATGATGCAAAGAAAAGAGAAAAAGAGGTGCACTGTGGTCGCTGGACGGCTAAGCTAAGCGACACAAACACCTCAATATCACAGGAATTATTCATTCTAATCAATGGTATTATTGTTCCAAATCACTGGAAGAAAATGACAAAATCACAGGAATTATTCGTTCTAAACAATGGTATTATTGGTCCAAATCACTGGAAAAAAATGACAAAATTACAGGAGTTATTCGTTCTAATCAATGGTATTATTGGTCCAAATCACTGGAAGAAAATGACAAAATCACTGGAATCATTTGGCAAGATCACTGTAATTAATAATCAATTATAAATCACTGATATTAATTGGTAAAATCTCAGTATCGCCTGCCTAGTGAAGTGGAACCTAGATGGCATTTGGTACCGGGGACACACTACCTCAAGAAATTCTAAGTCCCTGTGAACTAACAGTGGATACCGGACACACGTCTAACACCAACACAGCTGCCAAGGCCTGAGTTATCCGCTTTGCAACAGGTTGACTGCTGTGATATTTAATCTTCCTCGCAAAGGACTGTTGGACAGTCAATTGCTTACTGGAAGTAGTACAAGTGGTCTTCCGACTGCCCCTCTGGGATGACGATCGACTCCCAGCAGCAACAACAGCAGCGCCAGCAGCAGTAGGCGTTACACTCAAGGATCCATCGGAGGAATCCCAGTTAGGAGAGGACTCGTCAGACAAGCCAGTGACATGGCCTGCAGGACTATTGGCGTTCCTGTCTAAGGAGGAAATTGACACTAAGGGAGTTGGTGGTGTGGTTTGCAGGAGCTTGGATACAAGAGGAAGAAGGGATTTAGTTGTCAAAGGCAACACACGGCTTGACACCTGTTGTCCGCATTTCTGTTAAAATAATTCCAATCCAAAGAGGTGATTATTTTTGTATTTTGACCAGGCATGTCAATGGCCATATTCATCCCACCGACAACAGGTGTCTCCCCGGGTGCCTGACTTAAACAAACCACCTCAACATCAGAATCCTCCTTGTCAATTTCCTCCTCAGCGCCAGCAACACCCATATCCTCATCCTGGTGTACTTCAACAGAGACATATTCAATTTGAATATCAGGAACTGGACTGTGGGTGCTCCTTCCAGCACTTGCAGGGGGCGTGCAAATGGTGGAAGGAGCCACCTCTTCCCGTCCAGTGTTGGGAAGGTCAGGCATCGCAACCGACGCAATTGGACTCTCCTTGGGGATTTGTGATTTAGAAGAACGCACAGTTCGTTGCTGTGCTTTTGCCAGCTTAACTCTTAATTTTTCTAGCGGGAGGATGAGTGCTTCCATCCTCAATTCCTCATGTGAAGCTGAACCACTAGCCATGAACATAGGCCAGGGCCTCAGCCATTCCTTGCCACTCTGTGTCGTAAATGGCATATTGGCAAGTTTACACTTCTCCTCAGATGCTTTTAATTTAGATTTTTGGGTCATTTTACTGAACTTTTGTTTTTTGGATTTTACACGCTCTCTACTATGACATTGGGCATTGGCCTTGGCAGACGACGTTGATGGCATTTCATTGTCTCCGCCATGACTAGTGGCAGCAGCTTCAGCACTAGGTGGAAGTGGATATTGATCTTTCCCTATTTTACCCTCCACATTTTTGTTCTCAATTTTTTAATGTGTGGAATTATATGCCAGTAATATTATTATATCAATAGCAATGGCCTACTGTCAAAGTCGAAAAATATTATAATACATATGCCTTGTACTAACCCCATGCACATGCCCGCTGCTCGTGCACTCAGTCCGCCGTACGTGCACATATCCGCAAGTTGCGTAAGATCGCTCCGGCGATTGTGCGCATGATATGGGTATTTACGGCGGAGTTTGTGAGCGTGTAGCGTGTTATTAGAACATTGCATATTTAACCCATATAGCGTATATTTTAGATATAGTTCCCCTAGACCATGACAGCGAGTATTATTAGTTTAAACAGTTCCTGGACAGAGAGATTCCTCTTTGCATGATAGGAAGAGTCAGATAAAAGTTGGAAGGTGATGTCTAGTATCCAGCTGTAGGGTATTTTGAGGGTAACATTCCGGTGTTAGTTAGAGAAAGATCACTGGCTCCTGCGTATAGTTATGTAGAAAAGTAGATTATGAACATTAACTGTATTTACTGTAAATTACATATGCAACGGGAATCCAGAGGATACCACCCACAAGAGCAGTTGGAAGGGACATCGCCCACCTTTTCAAATCCACCTATGACCTTTGCTGTAATGTGGAGACATATCTCTGTGTCCAATGAACAATGAGATTACAGTGACCATTGTATTGTGTATGCATGTTGTGTATATAAGGACCATTGTTGCCTGGCCGGTCAGAAGACTCTAAACGCTAACTGTATGACCAGCGGAGGACCGGATTCGGGTTGCGCTTGCAAATATTCTCACGTACGTACATTCTCTGTAGCCATTATTCTGTTTAGATTTACTTGTTAGTCTGTAGTGTATAACTTGTATTGTTTTACCTTTTTGGAATCAATCCACGGAGGCCTTAGAACCCTGTGGTTTCAACTACAAACGGTGTTGTGTTTTTACTTTCCTGCCTGGGCTTTAAAGTAGTTTAACCTGTTTAAGGTGTATAAACATTGTTAAGGTGTATGCACTGCGGATACTTTGTATCGCCAGCGCTACTTAAGTTTTAAAGTATAAGCATATCATTACATTGTATCATTAACAAGGTTTAAAGGTTATCAATTGTGTATGCGCTCGCTGTGTGTACTCCGTACACTCAGCGCAGCGTGCGTACGCCAAGTGCGTACCACGTGCAGGACTCTGTACGCAAATAGCATACAAAGTGCATAGCACGTGCACCTAGTCTAGCGGCCATAGCGGCTCAACGGTAATAGTGTACAAAGGGGTATAGCTTTGCGGTCTGAGATAATACCGACATTATCAATTGGGAGCTCGTCCGGTTCCTTCTCATACCCGCAGCCTAGCAGAGTTTTCGCAGACTTTATCCATCAGCAAAGGGCGGAGTATCCCCTGTGAACCTTCTCTTGGTCAGTGGATATAATAAGTGCTGATTAGATAAGCGTCTGCCCTGCACGGTATGAAGGGATGCTGGAGGGATCCGTAAGGTAAGAACGCAATAGCTATTATTTCTTTTTAAAATCTGTAAAGTTCTGTTTTGGCGCCAAATGCGCACGCATCACACGCACACACCTGTATTTTGTACTTTGCATATCTGCTCACACCGTTGCCATAATCACTGATTATTAGGTTTATTTTGACCTGTACTGGAAAATTTGTTGCTATTTAGTTAACATATAGAGTTAATATTTAAGGGAGTAAGTGTAAAACGCACACACAGCCTGGCCTAGTTGTAAAGGTTAATACAGTAGAAACTGTGTGTGTGTGAAGTAAGTGATTATAGTTAAATATCGCTTACATTTATAGAAGTGTGGGATTTGTAGTACTGCGGACGTACGGCCTGTGTACACGTGTCTCGGACAGCGTTCGGGACTGCGTACGCATCGCAAAAGGCGTACACACGTGGCGTGTTTACGCAATGTGCGTACAGGTACGCCCACTAAATACAAATCACACAATAGCATTGTTTCAGTTTAGGCGATAATAGCACAAATTTGTTCAGTTTCCAATATTTAGTTTAAAAGAAACCTTCTCTTACTGTGTCACTTCTGGGACTAGGCTGTTTTATCTGAATGAAAGTTAATTTTCTGTACAGAAAAATCAAAGTGTATATGAGTGAACGAGCGTCAGTGTGCAAGTAAAGGTTTTGTGAACCCAGAATTTGGGATCCCGTAGGAGACCACATCAGGTGAGTGGACACTTGGTGGCGTGGGAGTGGCTTTCTCATGTTAACATTGATTAAGGTATAAAGGAGCAATTAGTTTAACAGCAGACCAAGAGGTCAGCGAAGTCAGAAATCCGCTGACTAAGTCAAGCGAAGCTCTGAATACCGTGGCCTGAAAAAGGTCAGCAATGAGAGCGCAGCCCCGGGGGTTTGCGTAGTACCCATATAGGCCCGTTCAGATACGCTCTGGCTGAGGTTTAGCAGCCTGAAAAACGATTCCATTGGTCGTATATCGGCTAAGGAACAGTTACTTATACGCCGGGCGATTGTACCGCGCGTTAGTGTGCAATAGTTAGTTCAACTTGATACCTATTACGCCATTTGCGTAACATCGCGGGATCATAGACGCTAATTGTACACGCAACGTGATTTGTGTAACAGTTTTTTATTTTAAGGGAGTTTCGCTGGTCACTCAGGAAATTTCCAACGACTGATATTTACTGGGAAGGGTAAGTCACTCCCACACACTCTCAGTAAATAGAGGTTACGTAGGGCCCTAGGTTGGGTACGACCAGCGCTGAGGACAGTGTGTAGGTGTATTTGCCAACGTGGGCGTGAGTGGGTGAGAGCTGCTCTGAGAACTTTCACCATCGCCTTACCTCTGAGTAATTTGGTTTTTGTAGGAATTAGCTGAGATGGCAATACCTGCAAAGAATGGGTGCCAGTTGCTCAAGTAAGGGACGATCAACCAGGGTTCAGGTTGATATTCCGCGGCCCAAAGGGTCGGCAAGGTACATAATGTGTGAGAAATATGGATCACACGCAGAGGTTTTATGCAATGAATGGGAACGTATGATTGCGGAAGATAGGGAACCGTTCCCTAGGGTAGGCAGTTTTAGTCCTGAGGTGTTGCAAAATTTAAGGAGAAGGATATGTCTAATAAAATCCAGAAAACAAAGGATTAGACATTATGATTGTTTACATTTATGGCAACAGGAGGGTGATATGCAAAGGGGATTAGCTCAAACGGCTGGTTCCAACCCTAGCAGGAAACTGATAGCAACTACACCACCACCACCGTACATTACAGGACAGAAAGTGGCTACAGAGAATGGCATACTAATATATGATAAGAGTGAACTTAATAAATGTATTAATACTAACCCGTGCAAGTTGTATCCCATCTTAAACTTCCCTCAGGACTGCGACCAAGAAGATGAGCCCAGCACGATATTGGCACTCTCTCTAGCAGCCACTATACAAGATACCCAAGTGGGCACGGCCCAACCAGTAAGAGCAGTAGTAAAGGCCCCTAGTGGAGGGACAGGTGAGGTCGTGTCCACAGGTAAGTATGGTACAGTACATTATGCAGAGACAATTGCACCTCACATGGTAGAAGCAACCCAGAATGATGTAATTGAACTGAATCCTGTCAGGGTGATCGCAGTCCCCAATGGGAAGACTGATGCTCTTGGAATCACTCCCGTCAGGAACATTGCTATGCATTGCCCCTGGTCCCGGACAGAATTGAGGACAATTATGTCTGAATTTCCCGATCCCAGGAAAGATCTAGCCACATGTCAGAGGTTTATTAGAGAACTAGGTAACGCCACCGAACCCAATAACAAAGATTGGCGGACAGTGCTACGGGCATGTTTGCCCTCTAATATTGACCCTGTGAAATTCATTGCTGACTGTAAATTAGATGCAGAGGTACCTCTCACTGATGAATACAATCAGGAGAACGTAAAACAGATCAATCTGCAATTAGAAGTATATTTCCCAACTGTTGTCAAGTGGAATAAAATCTTCTCCATTAGACAAAAAGAATGTGAAACTGCTTCTGACTATTTCCATCGAGCACTGCAGGAAATGGCTAGATACACTGGGGTTGCGGACATTAAGGAAAATGTGCATCATAGGGAGGTAGCAGTGTCCGTATTAATGGACAGTTTAAAGGAAACGTTGAGAACAAGGGTACAAACCACTCAACCAAGTTGGAGAGGTATCTCGGTGGCTGCATTAAGAGAGTCCGCTATTGAGCATGATCAGAACATAATTAGGCACAGGGAGTCACAGGGGGATAAGCTGATGACAGTAAGTATAAAAGCCCTGACAACGAAGCCACATCAGCCTAAACCCCAGACCCCTGATGGTAAGTCGTATGTGGTAAAATGTTTTAACTATCAAAGGGAAGAACATTACGCACGAAACTGTAATTATAAAAGCAACGTATATAGACCCCCTAGACAAGAACACGAGCAAAGTTATGATACACGTAATTGGGATCAGGGATCATATAGGAAACATTTTGGGCCACACCTGTAGTCTGCAGCCAGTGAAATTGATTGCTAGCCTAGGTAGTAAACCTGAGGTCACAGTTGATGTAGTTGGTAGATCATATCTTGTAGATACAGGGGCGGTCAGGTAAACTCTGTGATTTATCTTTTAAGTTTCTTTTCCATCTCTGACGTTCACCGACAGAACTACAACTGAAACGTCACATGTCTACTCGGTCTTTTCAGAGGTCTGCCCAACCCCGGTATATCTCACCAGCATCATTGTGCCTGGCCATGCACAGAGGGTGGAGAGTGGAAATACTGGTGAAAGGAGACTGTGCAGAGATACCGATAGACATGATGGTGTGGCAGTCTGATGGTGAACGCAAATCTGACAAATTTTCTTTTTATTATTCTCTCTCTCTTTTTTCATTTTATACGTATGGTTTATTTCACACAACAGTTAAACACATGGTATTGCAAGATTTATGTTCCCTACAGAAAGGTCGCTGACTCGGAGAGAACATCGTATCACTGGAGTGTCTGTTCCAGGAAGACTGAGAGGCAGCACTGTTGAGACGGCACCTGAGCACAGAGAACTACAAGACCAGAGGCGGTTGCCGCACAAAATTTCTTTTTCCTTTTTATTATTTTCTCCATCTCCCATTACCCTCCTTTCCCCCTTCCTTGCTCCTTTTTCTCTCCCCTTAGCAAGATGGACTTACCCCAAGAGACTGCATTCCGGGTTTTCCTGTTGACCCTGTTGTTGACAAGAGCAGTCTGTTTCGGTGAGAGTACCAGAGAGGTCAAGAAAGGATCTAGAATGGGTTCTGATGGCAAGGATGGATTTGTAGAATTCCAAGAGCAACACATTCACCGAGCAAAGGCGAGTATCAGAAAACGATCTGGTAGTCACGAAACTAGGAGGCACTATGAAGGGTTATTGGCTGAGGAAAATTGTATTTGTAGAAACTGTGAAAACATAGTTGAGGACGGGTGCATCCAGAGATGTCAGTCCAGCCTTAATATCAACATGGACCGTCATCCATTGAGTGACTATCACTCATTAGTGGGTAAGGTTTTAAACCAAACAGAATGCTGGGTGTGCTCACAAGTACCTCAAGGTCAGAGCAAGTCAGGACTAGTACCGTATCCCTTAACCATAGATGAGGTACTTGAATTAAGAGGTGGGAGACCGGTGGACAAGAAATTTAATATTTCTAGGCCCCCTAGTTTGAAGCTCCACCAATATCATGTGGATAGGTCCTTAGTATGTTTCAACATTTCCAATCCCCGAAAGCCGGGAAATTGGGAAGTGACATGGAATAACCAAACCATGGCATTTTCACACAGATAGAATGCCCGTAGACTCAGAACTTATACGCCAAATAGCCGACGGTGGAAGATATTTTCGGTACAGGTATACTCTAGGAAGTAGGACCATGCGGGTTGGAGAAGTATCACCAGGGTGCTGTGCGCATATCATACAGCCTGATACGTGTACTGAACAGATGAGAGAGTTAGGGATAGGATTTTTCACCTGGAAGGTTTGCAATATAGTAATGTCATATTCTGTCCCATATGTTCTCCCCGATGATGCATATTTAATATGTGGGAGGAAGGCGTATAAGTGGCTTGCCCCAAACTCAGAGGGATTGTGTTACATTGGAAGAGTGTTGCCCGAAGTAATGACCATAACCCATAATAAGATGAAAGACGTTCACCGCAATGCTCAAGCTCCTTACACTCACACACATTATGAACACATCGTTAAGAGACACCTTATAGATAGGACAGAGCACGCAGCCTCTGATTTGATCCACGAATCCACCGGGATTCAATTCCTACTCGCGTTAGATATCACCCGTACCGCCAGAGGAATTATACATTTTAGGTATATTCATGCGCTAGCGAACCTGATAGACAATATCACCGAGATGTATGATGACACCTTCAGGTATACTGGGAGGGAATTGCAAGCTTACAAAACGGAACTGATCCAGCACAGGATGGTTCTCAATTACATCACAGCGGTGACAGGCGGGTACTGTGTCACCCTAGCAACTCAGTATGGTGTGAAGTGCTACACGTATATTACAAACAGCACTGATGACCCAACCGAGGTCATAGATCAAAAGATGGACGACATCCTACAGTTGAAATGGTAGTTCCGAAGGAGACACAACCTTACCCTGACTGATGTGAGTAATGAACTGACCGGCTGAGTCTCATGGTTGAACCCACGCAATTGGTTCTCTGGTTTAGGAGAATGGGCTCAAAATGTTATTGTGAATGTAGGAAAGTTTCTCCTTTGTGTCTTGGGAGACGTCGTAATGATTGGTTTGATATTTAGATGTGTTCGATTCTTAACGCGGCGCAAGCACAGTACCAAAGTGATGAGTTTGAGGAGCGGGGGCATTGTTACACAAACTGGTTTAATTTATGACCCATCAATTGAGACAATGTTGTGATAAAATGTGATTCCACGGTCCGTTTCTTTCACCCGTTTCTCCTTTGTTTTTCTCCCAAGCAAAAATACCCATTCGGAAGAAGACTTTGATGGACATTCTACAGACTTTGATGGACATTCTACAGACTTTGATGGACATTCTAAAGACTTTGATAGACACTCTAAAGACTTTTTAAGACTTTTTATGGACACTTGAAAGACTTTGATTACCACCCACAGCAAGGATACACCCATCCGGACAAGACTTCAACCAACACCCAAGGATGATGGCACAATTGTTATGTGAATGTATTTGTGATACGTGTCTTATCTTCATCTCTACAACCTTCAGGTAGTGACACACATAGTTGACAGGTGATATAGAAACATATATTAGCATTCACATGTTTTTCCCCCTCCATGTATCATCAACTAAATGTGCCCCCCATTTGTTGGAACAAGAAGCCGAAAAGAGCTCGGTAGTGTTTGTTGGCCCACTTACAGACCCTTAATACGGGATAAGAAGGATTTAATGTATACTTCGCAATACCTCGAAGCTTATCTAGAACATGTACGGCACGATGATACATGCCCCTCAGACATGAAGTTCATACATACATGCTTTTACTATCCCACTAGGTCATACATTTCTTGCCTACTCCTCTCCTCCCACCACCCAATAATTTTTAGGTATTGTATTGTATATTTTTCTGTTTAATGTTTAGATAGTGGCAGTTATTGTTGACTGCCAAAGGGTGGACTGTCAAAGTCGAAAAATATTATAATACATATGCCTTGTACTAATTCCATGCACATGCCCGCTGCTCGTGCACTCAGTCCGCCGTACGTGCACATATCCGCAAGTTGCGTAAGATCGCTCCGGCGATCGTGCGCATGATATGGGTATTTACGGCGGAGTTTGTGAGCGTGTAGCGTGTTATTAGAACATTGCATATTTAACCCATATAGCGTATATTTTAGATATAGTTCCCCTAGACCATGACAGCGAGTATTATTAGTTTAAACAGTACCTGGACAGAGAGATTCCTCTTTGCATGATAGGAAGGGTCAGATAAAAGTTGGAAGGTGATGTCTAGTATCCAGCTGTAGGGTATTTTGAGGGTAACATTCCGGTGTTAGTTAGAGAACGATCACTGGCTCCTGCGTATAGTTATGTACAAAAGTAGATTATGAACATTAACTGTATTTACTGTAAATTACATATGCAGCGGGAATCCAGAGGATACCACCCACAAGAGCAGTTGGAAGGGACATCGCCCACCTTTTCAAATCCACCTATGACCTTTGCTGTAATGTGGAGACATATCTCTGTGTCCAATGAACAATGAGATTACAGTGACCATTGTATTGTGTATGCATGTTGTGTATATAAGAACCATTGTTGCCTGGCCGGTCAGAAGACTCTAAACGCTATCTGTATGACCAGTGGAGGACCGGATTCGGGTTGCGCTTGCGAATATTCTCACGTACGTAAATTCTCTGTAGCCATTATTCTGTTTAGATTTACTTGTTAGTCTGTAGTATATAACTTGTATTGTTTTACCTTTTTGGAATCAATCCACGGAGGCCTTAGTACCCTGTGTGACATGGAGCTGCAAGATACAGCAATGGCCTACTGTACTGTACAACTATATACTGTTGGTCACCAAAATGCTGCACTGTACTACTATATATAATATTTATAGTATATACTGGTCACACAAAAATGCAGCAGATATTGAGCACTGATGATCAGGATACTGTCTAGAACTGAGTCTGACACGGAGCTGCAATATACAGCAATGGCCTACTGTACTGTACTACTATAATTGTTTACTGGTGGTCCCCACAATGCAGCACACTGAGCACAGATATTTGCAGCACACTGAGCACAGATATGGAGCTTTTTCAGGCATAGAACGTAGATATTTGCAGCACACTGAGCACAGATATTTGCAGCACACTGAACACAGATATTTGCAGCACACTGAGCACAGATACGGAGCTTTTCAGGGAGAGAACGTAGCCACGTCCTGCCCATTCAATCTCCAATGCACGAGTGAAAATTGTGGCGACGCACGGCTCTTTATATGGAATACGAATCTCACGAGAATCCGACAGCGGGATGATGACGTTCGGCCTCGTTCGGGTTAACCGAGCAAGGTGGGAAGATCCGAGGCTGCCTTGGACCCATGTAAAATAGGTGAAGTTCGGGGGGGGGGGGGGGGCTCGGATCTCAACAAACCGAACCCGCTAATCTCTAAAAATAACCCACCCAAATCTAACTCTCTTTGCACATGTTATATCTGCCCCACCTGCAGTGCACATGGTTTTGCCCAACTGCTAATAAATTGTCTGCTGTGATCAACTCTGAATTACCCCCACAGTCCTTAGACACTACCAGCAGTCACACCATGGAAACATGCACCTGCCCTGTGGCAGGTACAGATTTCCCATCTGCGTATGGCCTCCTGTGTGGGTGATGAAGCATCTGTGAAGGAAAACACTTCAGCAACACACCCGTAACACTTCCAGAACATCTGGATGAGACAGACCATTAATGTACGCATTAATAGCCACCTCCCAATCACTACCCAGGAATGCCCATCACTTTTCCACGACATTTCTGACCATGTACCTCAATCACAACAGCGCCTACAGTATGTGAGTGTACAGTGTAACACATGCACCAAAGTAGTTTTTACTGATTTTCATCTTGTTCCATTAGATGGAGGAGAGGTCACTGACTGGACTTTATAAAATTATAAAATATTTATTGACAGAAATTAATACAAAACTGTCAGAGTCGGCATTTTGATTCCTCCGAATATTTGTAACATCACAGTACAAGTACAGCAGATCAGGCAGAGATTACAGCACTGTCTTCCAGGCATATCTATTTATAGTACCACCAGAACCATGTGCAAAAAGATGCCAAACTATATGTGGTCCAACTTGGACCACATGACCTGCTCGAAAGTGATATCACTTCCTATACAGTAGCTGCGATATTCACATAAGGTCCCAAAGGTCCAAGCACAACAAAAATCAAACCACTACCATTACAACATTGAGCACTTAAGTCATGTAATCAGCCAGGCAGAGATGTACCGACTACTGACCTGCTGGTAACCTCAGGATACCACGTGAACAACATGTGGTACTGGTGCGCCCAAACTGTGCGTCTCACACTGGAACACAAAACTGGATGTCCGCAGCTAGCTCTTCCCATGGAATGCAAACAACTCTAATGCAACAACCAGTTACCAAGCAACATCAGTGCACATGCATGGATCATTAGAGACCATGGGCCTAATTCAGATCTGATAGCAGCAGCAAATTTGTTAGCTAATAGGCAAAACCATGTACACTGCAGGGGGGGGGGGGGGGGGGGGCAGATATAACATGTTCAGAGAGCGTTAGATTTGGGTGGGCTATTTTGTTTCTGTGCAGGGTAAATACTGGCTGCTTTATTTTTACACTGCAACTTAGATTTCAGTTTGAACACACCCCACCCAGATCTAACTCTCTCTCTGCACATGTTATATCTGCCCCCCCCCCCCCCCCCCCCCCTGCAGTGCACATGGTTTTGCCCAACTGCTAACAAACTTGCTGCTGGGTCAGATCTGAATTAACCCCATATCATAGCACTGATCCAAAGTTTTGAAGGCCTAGTTAAATTACAGGAATTTTTAAATTCTGAATACCCTGAACAGGAGTCAAAGGATATATTTCATATCAGCAATGCTTCTCATCGTGAGCACATACCTAGACTTACAATGCTAGAAAACTCAATGTAACATTAGCACTATATTATCATACCTCCCTACTGTCCCGATTTTCACGGAACAGTCCCTTTTTGGGGGGGACTGTCCCACTGTACCACCCGCGGGCAGCAGTGTCCCACGGTGGGGGGGACAGTTGGGAGACTCTTGTACTCACTGCAGAACAGGGTGAATAGACACTGTGCACATGTGCACACAGCATCTATTCACGGAGACAGAGGGATTGGGGGCATACCAGCAGCTCACTGAGCGCTGGCCATTCCCCCATAGTGATGAGAACATTGCTGTGAGGCCACGCCCCCTTTCTATGAAGTCACGCTTATTTTTTCATGGACACGACCCATTTTTGTTGCTGGGCGCGGCTTCGCCGCACATGGCATCCCTCTTCAACAGCCTGTAAAGTTGGGAGGTATGTATTATTATATATAAATATATATATATATACACACACACACACACACACATATGATAGTACGACTTCAAGTCTGTATCACAGTCTGACATTTCGGTCCTTTATTAGACCTTTCTCAAAGACAAAGGTTTAATAAAGGACCAAAATGTCAACCTATGATACAGGCTTGAAGTCGGATGGTGTAATAGTTAGCATTACTGCCTCACAGCACTGAGGTCATGGGTTTGATTCCCACCATGGCACTAACTGTGCAGAGTTTGTATATTCTCCCCGTACTTGCGTGGGTTTTCTCCGGGTTCTCCGGTTTCCTCCCACAATCCAAAAATATACTGGTAGTTTAATTGTCTCCCAACAAAATTAACCCTAGTGAATGTGTCTGTGTGTACATGTGGTAGGGAATCTAGATTGTAAGCTCCACTGGGTAGGGACTGATGTGAATGGGCAAATATTATCTGTAAAGTGCTGCGGAATATGTGTGCGCTATATAAATAACTGGTAATAAATAATAATAATAAGTCATTTTGTTGAAGTTCGTTTGAATGCTACAGATGTGTCCTAATACATCTTTGCCTGAGATGCAAACGCACCTGTAGTGAAAGAGTCCCGGCACAACGCGACGTTACATACGCACACACCTACGGAAGTATGCAGAGAATCAGTGTGCATACACTCCTGCTGCACTACTTAAGGAAGGGGACTCTGATGCAGTGTATGGGCACTGGTAGTGGGCAGGTATGCTCCCACTACACGCGGTGATATGTCATATCCTTGGCGGTGTTCGCGGGTGCGTGCAAAAATTTTAGAAATAAGGACCACAATGACATGACATTGCTATGATCACGGGAACGCCACACCATGCAGTCCTTTCCAGCAAAGATGTTTGAGGACACATCTGTATGTTCGGGATGTAGCTATGTGCCAGGTTTTCAGGAGACCGCTGGTCACAATACCTCTCCCTACATTCCGCCCCCTCAATATCCTGACGGTTGGCTTGGGAATAGTTACCGATAGAGTGGGAATAGAACTGTAGTCGTTACCGAGCCCACAGTGTGGCGAGCACAGTGAGCACGCAATGGGCTTGTTTTGTTGCTCTCACCCCCGCCGGCATTCTGCAGCTGTGATACTGGTGTCGGTATGGTGACCAGCAGTCACGCTTACCCAACCCATATGTTCCTATATTGCAATGGACTTCCATTAGGAGAACACCCAGACAAGCTGTATTTTCCGAAGTGGAGTGTCAGTTTTGGTCCTATGTGTAATTATATATAATATATATATACACACATGCAACACATATACACAAATATATATATATATATATATATGTATACACAAAGGGGTACTGCGGCGGCACTCACTCACCTCACTCCAGTGGACAACGGAGGGCACCAGAGCATATACCATTGCAGACACACGGAGTGCCGGCCACCACTATATATATATATATATATATATATATGCAGTGGAGGGATAAGGGTACCGGCGACCAATGTTGTGTAAAAATACAGATAATGTTAAGAGCTTAAGATTTATGAGCCAAAGAATATATAAAATCGAACAAACAGTTTTAATAGCATATATAGATAAAATACATAAAAGGTCATATAATATCCGAATCAGGTAAAAAGGTAAAAAGGTATCAAGGTAAAAGACTTAGCTTTAAAATAGGCAAGGGGGTCACTGCAGGGAACCCAACGCGTTTCGTCACATCAGACTTCCTTTGAAGAGCCAAACTACGGGCACGGTGGCGCTCGCCAAACTACGGGCACGGTGGCGCGCTACGCATGCCACACTATTTTATTATCCCTCCAGGGGGGTCGTGGATAAGTGTTGGTATGCCGGCTGTAGGGATCCCGGCGCCGGTATACTGTGCGCCGGGATCCCGTCAGTCGGCATACTGAAGACCACCCATTCTAGGGTGCAATGAACATCAATGCACACTGGCCCTGTTTTATATGCTGTAAAATGACAGGGTTGTTGTGAAAATACAAGGGTGCTGGCACTGTCTGCAGTTGTGATGTCTAGTCCTGACCTTCACAACACTGTATGGGAAGAGGAAGCTCCTACCACCATTTGCACACCCCCTGCAAGTGCTGGAAGGAGCACCACCTGTACAGTTTCTGATATTGAGATTGAGGATGTCACTGTAGAAGTACACCAGGATGAGTAGGATATGGGTGTAGCTGGTGCTGCGTGGGAAGTTGACTATGAGGATTCTAATGGTGATGTGGTTTGTTTGAGTAAGGCACCAGTGGAGACAGTTGTTGTCCATGGGATGAAAAAGTCCATTGTCATGCCTGGGCAAAATACCAAAAAAGCCACCTCTTCGGTGTGGAATTATTTCTCAACAAATCCGCACAATAGGTGTCAAGCCATCGGTTGCCTTTGTCAATTCATAATAAGTAGGGGTAAGGACACTAACCACCTTGAAACATCCTCCCTTATACGATACATGCAGCGCATTCAATAGTAAGTCATTGTCAAGTTCAGAAACTTTGGGTAATAGCGTAAGCAGTCCACTGACACCTAAATTATGTGGTTTTGTTTGTTTGAATATTATTTCTCTGTGAGGATGTAAACACTGAAGGGGGGGGTGGAATCTGAGGATGAGGATGACATCTTGACACTGTGGAGGCAGTTTGTGCAAGGAGAGGTTAATTGCTTAATTTTTGGTGGGGGCCCAAACAAACCAATCATTTCAGCCAAAGTCGTGTGGCAGACCCTGTCGCTGAAATAATTGGTTTGCAAAAGTATGCATGTCCTGTTTATACAACAGGGGTGGGAGGCCCCAAGGACAATTCCATCTTGCACCTCTTTTTCTTCTTTGCATTATGTGCTCTTTGGGGCCTAGTTTTTAAAACTGCCATTCTGTCTGCCACTGCAGTGCCACTCCTAGATTGGCCAGGTGTTTTTGCCGCCCACTTGTGTCACTTAGCTTAGTCATCCAGCTACCTCATTGCACCTCTTTTTTTCTATGCATTATATGCTCTATGGGGCCTAGTTTTTAAAAGTGCCATCCAATTTGCCACTGCAGTGCCACTCCTAGATGGGCCAGGTATTTGTGCCACCCACTTGGGTCGCTTGGTTTAGTCATACAGCTACATCATTGCACCTCTTTTTCTTCTTTGCATTATGTGCTCTTTGGGGCCTAGTTTTTAAAACTGCCATCCTGTTTGACACTGCAGTGCCACT
Organism: Pseudophryne corroboree; assembly: GCF_028390025.1. NCBI lineage: Eukaryota > Metazoa > Chordata > Amphibia > Anura > Myobatrachidae > Pseudophryne > Pseudophryne corroboree. The sequence goes on along the minus strand of NC_086445.1, from coordinate 736,250,512 downwards.
CCTAGATGGGCCAGGTGTTTGTGCCGCCCACTTGGGTCACTTAGCTTAGTCAATCAGCTACCTTGGTGAAACCTTTTGGCCTAAAAACAATATTGTGAGGTGTTCAGAATAGACTGGAAATAAGTGGAAATTAATGTTATTGAGGTTAATAATACAGTAGAATCAAAATTACCCCCAAATTCTGTGATTTTAGCTGTTTTTGTGTTTTCTTAAAAAATCATCCAGTTCCAAAACCAAAACCTGAAAGGGTGGTTTTGGCAAAACCAATTTAGATCCAAAACACGAACAGGGATCCAGATCCGAAACCAAAACAGAAAACACGAAAAGTGTCCGTCGTACATCTCTAGTTAAAACCAAACCATGGAGGGACCATCTCTAGTCGTCATACACCAAGCCTTAAAGAACCATGTGGCACACGAAGCCCAGTGTCAGTAAGGCAAGCTTGGTAATAGAATGTAGCGACTGTTTATTTCAATATTATTTCCACAGCTGATGCAGCAAAACACCACTCAATCTGTACCAAAGACCCAGGGCTGCGACTTTAACCTAGAGATGTGCACCGGACACTTTTCGGGTTTTGTGTTTTGGTTTTGGATCTGGATCTACGTTCGTGTTTTGGATCTGGATTGGTTTTGCCAAAACCTCCCTTTCGGATTTTTTTTCTAAACCCCATAAATAAAAGCTAGAATTACAGATTTTTTTTTTGTTCCTATAGTTGTCATGAGCCACTGCTCTGGCTCATTCCTGCTTGCATTCTGTTTTATGTTATATTTCTGTTTGCATGCCAGGGTTTCTCATGTACTTTTCTAGAGTAGTGTTGCGGGCCACCCTTGGTGAGTCTGTGTAACTGCAGCCTATTTCCTGTACAGCCTCACCTGTCAGATAATTAGACCATTATGTGGTGAGTTTGTGTAACTGCAGTCTGTTTCTTGTATATGTGGCCTGTGCTGTCTCATCTGTCAGTTAATTAGGCCATTACCTTGTGTCTGGCTTCCTGCCATCCTTATTGGGGTGTACCTCCTTTATTACTCAGCCTGCCCTTCAGCTGGAGCCGGTGATAGATTCTTGTTCCTGTATTTACTAGTGCCTGGTCCCTGTCCTATGGTGTGAAATCTTGAACTGGTACAGTTGGTGCCATTGCATTGCTTGGTATTCCTGGTCCAGTTTGAATCCTGTGTGCCATGTCCTGCCAGTTTGGAGCACATTACCCTTGCTACCTGAGTTCCTAATTCTATGTGTGAGATCCTGCCTGGAAGTAGCATCAGACAGCTTCAGTTGTTCCTGCCTTGTCTTGCTCTGTCTTGCCTAGCCTGGAATCCAGGAGTCTCCAGCAGCTAAGTGTTCCAGATGTTTGTATTTCACTTTACTCTGCCTAGATCTTTTGGAACTCATTGCTTTATTTATTATCCATTCCATCCTATGCATTGTTGTACACAAATATACTGTTTAGTTGCTTAAAACATCTCAGGGCGGGGTATGGCCTGGAGGCTGACTGAGCAAGCTGTGCTTTACATGAGCTCCCAGGGACCTGGGAGTTTCTGAATAAAAAAAAGCCTCCTCACGCTTATTTTCCTGCCCTATATGCTCTGGTCTGCATTATATTCCAGTGGAGCAGGCAGTGTCAGTGCTGCGGAGTCGGGGAGCCGGTTTCCTGGCTCCCACGGATTGCGGCCTACTCGCTGCCCTGAAGCCGGGGCCTCGATTTCTGCTCATACCCCCGAACGCGTGGTTTGCCCTCCCGGGGCGTCTGGGGAGCCTGCCTGGACCCTGTCCCCTGCTTGGACATCACTACAGCCTGCCCAGCGCTCCTTACCGACCAGCAGGAGCACTCCAGGATAGGATCGAAGCCGGGCCGTGCACTCCGGAGCCTGGGCGGCGGCCATCTTGGGTGCCGAGTGAAGAGGAGAGACTCGGCGGCTGCCTGGAGGAGACGTCCAGCAGCCCCCGGGTGTGCGCGGCTTGCTGCCCCGGCTCCACCGAGGTGACTGCGCCTTCTCCCTCCCGCGAGATCTAGACAGGCACCCGTCCCCCGCTGCTGCGAGCGGACCGCCGGCCTGGCCGCAGCCCCCCCTGCCTGTCAGAAGTTCAGCGGCTGTCTCTGCGAGTGCCCCCCGTATACCTGGGGCCCTACAACAGCGCCTTCCCGCACCCTGGGGTAAGAACAGCCCCGTGCGGGCGACGAGTCTCCCCCCCGGCTCACCCTTGGATGCCCGGAGGTCCCGTAGTGACCCTGTCCCTCTGCGAGTCTGTCCACAGCTGTGGGTGGCTCGCTGGGCAGCACAGGATGTCAGCGCAGCTTCCTGCGGCCTCCAGCCATTTTACGCTAGATCCGGGGGCTGAAGTTGGAAGCCCATAATAATACAGCCGTAGGGGCAATTGCAATGGGCCTGGCCCCCAGACCTACCGACACATCCCTCCTCCATCTGGAATCCTCCCTTGTGGATGGGCTGCACCCCTCTATCTGCACCTGGAGTTGCCGGGAGTTCTTCTACAAGTTATAATATCCTATACAGAGGCCCTTATCCTACATAGCCTGCCGTCTTAGCCTGAGAGTCCCCAGTGTACTTGGGGTGCTGGGCTGGAGCTCCCCCCAGTGTTTCTTTTGTGCGCATAAGAGGATGGCTAGCCTCATAGCCCTGTCAGCCCGGCTCATGCCAATGTAATACGAGAGTTATCTCCTACCCCTGCCATTATCTACGTGATGTCTTGATAGTCCCTGAGATAGTGGAGCCTTCAGATTTTTCCATCCTCTGTGTCTGGAACTGTTGAGCTATCTTCCTCTGTGCCTTATTATGCCTTCTAGACGCGGCAAACCATCTAAGCCTGCCCAGCAGCTTTCATTTTTCAAGTCATCTCCGAAAATGCCTGGTTCTAAAGCCACCGGGACCTCTACAAAAGACGCAGTCCCTCAGACTCCTCCCTCTCTGGAGGTACCCCCTTCTGCATCTACGGTGGCTACGAGTCTGGACAAGGTCGGAGATGGAGATGCCCTCACTGTGGGCACCATGAAGCTACTTTTGTCTCGCTTTAAGGAAGAGGTGGCGGCTGAGTTCCGTACCACATTGACGGCATGTCAACAATCTATAGATGACCTGGGTGGCCGCACTGACCATTTGGAAACTAAAATGGAGGAAGTCATGGGGTCCCATAACGGCCTACTGGACTCTCATGATGCATTAGAGGCGGAGGTGAAGCTTTTGCGGGACAAAGTCACAGATCTGGAGGACAGATTGCTTCGTAGCAATCTTAAATTGCGTGGGGTCCCCGAGTCGGTGTCACACAGCAGTTTGCATGATTACGCCATGGCCCTATATAAAGCTCTATTACCTAAGTCTCCATCTGCAGACTTCCTTATTGACCGAATACACCGGTTAACGAAGGCCAGAGCGGCCCCAGGCGATGCCCCTAGAGATGTCCTAATGAGGATGCACTACTTTCACGTTAAGGAGGCCTTACTGAAAGCATCTAGACCGACGTCTGACACATCTTCAGCCCTTCAAGGTCTTCAACTCTTCGGTGATTTGTCTGCAGCCACCCTCTACAAACGACGAACGTTTCACCTTATCACTGCGGACCTCAGAAAGGCTGATATCCCTTATCGTTGGGGTTTCCCTACCAAGCTGTTGATTCCCCGAGATGGCTTTATGGTCTCTATCTCTACTGCAGATGAAGGGGCGAAATTGCTTAAATCATGGAACATTGCGGGACCTTCTGCGGACTCCTCCCCCCGTCGACTTCAGCAGGACTGGTCCTCGGTGAAGTGAGGACGCCTGCTCTGGGACGGGCAGCTTACATAGTTGCTATGTTTCTACTGTCGTGACTCCAGTGACTCTCCAGATATGGTTGTTTGCTATGTCAATATTACCTTTGCCCCTGTCTGAAAAGGCCGTGGTGTGTTTGGGGAAGCGCTGAGTATGGTGGGCGATTTGTCCATGTTTCTCCTGCTTGCATATTTTGTTTTACCAATTGCCCTGTTTTTGGGCGATGTGCCTGGCGCCTCCCCGGACATAGCAGTTTATTATTAATGTTGGTCTGTTGGGGTAGCTTAATAAGTAGTAAGAGTCGCTGGAATGATTCTAGTGTTTGATTTCTGCGTTATGTTTCCATGTTGGAGCGTTTCTGTTCCGCCTTATCTGCTCTTAAGGTTTTGTTTGCACGCATGTGTATTCATCTGTTCTCATATTATCAAGATGTTCTTGTGTTCTTTAGTTTATAGTATAAAAGTATGGCGGCGGGTGGGAGTTATGCCACTAACCCCCCCTTTAGCCTACACAGCCGCCACATTATGGCGACTGGTTGTGATCTCAAGAGAGATCAATTTAGTTTTGTCTTTTTATTTATTTATTATTTTTCTTGTGTCTTCCCCCCTGTTCTCTGATATGTTTCCCCCCCTATCAGGTATATCAGTGTAAGCACAGAAATTGGTCAACGGAATCATCAGCCCTACTTGTAGTTGAATAAGGTGAATATAGTCTCTGTTAATGCCAAAGGGCTTAATTCTCTATAAAAACGAAGAGTGGCCTTGAATTATTTTCATAAGCTTAAGGCGCATGTGGTAGCGGTACAGGAGACGCACTTTTCGAGTCAAAATCCCCCCCTTTTCACTAATTCACGTTACCTCCATTGCTATACGGCAAATGGACCCGCCAAGAAAGCTGGCGTGGCTCTTCTTATAGCGCAACACTGCCCGTTTGTTCTGTCCTCTAAATATGAAGATCCTGACGGGAGATATTTAATTTTAGTGGGTCAGATAGATAATGTAGAGACCACTCTGGTCTCTTGCTACGCCCCTAATACCAAACAAATCTCATTTCTTAGAACCTTTTGTAGAATTCTCCAGGAACGTACTAGGGGGGCGCTTTTGATCCTTGGAGACTTCAATATGGTGCTGAATCCCACTATTGACCGCTCCCGTCCAACCCGAACCCTTCGTAGTAGTCCGGCCCAGGATCCCTCAGGCAAATTTGGTCAACTGCTAGCCGAGTATGCGTTGTATGATGCATGGAGGGCCAAACACCCTGCAGAGCGAGATTACACTTTCTATTCCCACGTGCATAGCTCATTCTCTAGAATAGACTTGGCATTGGTAGATAAGTGGACGTTAGCGGCAATAAGTAAGGTGGACATATTACTTATGTCTTGGTCAGATCACTCGCCACTTGTTGTAGTTTGGGATACCAGTAAGAGGGTGGTCCCCCATGGCCCCTGGAGACTGGGTCCGTACCTTCCTGCCCGCCCTGAGGCTCATCAGGCCATCCAGCAATCTCTAGATTTATATCTGGCTACTAATTGCCCCAAGGATACATCCGTTTTAACTCATTGGTGTTCTCTGAAAGCCGTGGTTAGAGGCTCTGCAATCCAAATAGCGGCTAGACTCAAACGTGAGTATAGAGACAGGTACGCCTCGGCCGAAAGAGAGGCTGCCCAACTGGAATCTGCGCATAAAATTAGCCCCGATAATAAATCCCTCTTTAAGCAACTCCTTGCTGCCCGTGAAAAGGTCAATACATTTGCCTTAACTGAAGTTTACAGCAATTTGCAGCGGCTTAATCAAAAATACTATATGCTTGGTAATAGAGCGGGACGTTTGCTGGCGTGTAAATTGAGGGGGCGTAGAGCTAAGGAACGCATACATGCTATCCATACATCTACTGGAGTTAAAGTAACCGATCCGGTTGAGATAGCTAATGCATTTGCTGAATATTATTCGCAGCTATATAACCTCAGAGATGACCCTGGTACCCCTCAGCCCACTTTGGCAGATATTGATGGGTTTTTGGATGGGTTGTCTCTCACCACTATTGATTCTCAGACTCGTGAATCCCTTAGCTCTCCCTGGTTACTCGAAGAAGTCGAAGCAGCCATAGATTCCTGTCCAGTAAATAAGGCCCCCGGCCCAGATGGATACCCCTCTAACTTTTATAAAACATTTAAATCAACCCTTGCCCCACTTTTAACGTCAGTCTTCAATGAAGCCTCTGACTCCACATGTTTCCCGAAGGAGATGTTAGAGGCCCGGATAGATATCCATCCCTAAACCAGGCAAATCTCCTACAGTGGTTCAGAATTACCGCCCAATAGCATTGCTGAATACTGACCTTAAATTGTTTGCTAAGATGGTTGTGAATAGGATATCCCCTCTCTAACCTAGTTTGATCAACCCTGACCAGGTGGGTTTTGTTTTGGGCCGGCAAGCGTCAGATAATACACGTAGGGTTATTCATTTGATTGAATGCTGCCAGGTCAGGGGAGAGCCTCTCTTGGTCCTTTCTCTGGATGCAGAAAAAGCATTCGACAGGCTCCACTGGGACTATTTACGGGCTACCCTGAGCCGTTTTGGGTTTGCGGGCAGGATACTCGACTCCATTTTGGCTTTGTACTCCTCACCCTCGGCTTCAGTTTTCACCAACGGTTGCAACTCCTCTACATTTAATATTACTAATGGGACCCGTCAGGGTTGCCCATTATCACCCCTCATCTTTGTTCTGGCTGTTGAGCCTCTGGCGGAGCGGATTAGGGTGTTAGACTCAATTGTGGGTCCGGTGGTAGGAGGGATGCCCCATAAAATCTGTCTTTTTGCTGACGATATTTTAGTATGCCTCAGAGAGCCTGAATCGTCTTTACCACATTTACAATCTCTCCTGGACTTTTATGCAGCGGTATCCTACTACAAGCTGAACACTACTAAGACTGAAGCCCTCCCTCTGAATATTTCTGATAGCGCTCTTAGACGTCTAAAGAATGATTATAAGTATGCGTGGCAACTCAGATCGCTTAAATATTTGGGTGTATATATATCTAGGGAGCGGGATTTAATGGGGTGTAACTACGACCCACTCTCTCTGGCATTTGAACTGTTTATTAAAGACTGGATGATGCAGGAGGTTTCCTGGGTTGGACGGGTGGCAGCTGCGAAGATGGTTCTCTTTCCAAAATTGATGTACCTTTTCCGTACTATCCCCAGGACCTTCCCTAAAGATATTTGTAATAGATTTAATCGTTTTAGTTTATTAACCAACTATGTATGGGGGGGCTCAAAGCCGAGGATAGCGAAATCCACTTTAATTGCTCCAAAGTGTGCCAGTGGAGTCGCGTATCCAGATTTAAAGAGATACCACACTGCTTGTTTACTCGCCCAGGCCAGAGATTGGTTTACCCAAGGCACCGCTAAACCATGGGTATCCTTAGAACAGAATGCTGTATTCCCCTTTACACTGCCGGACTTGTTCTGGTTGCCCACCATTTCAATCCCTGCTAGAGTTGCTGAGTGTTCCGCGGTCCACGCAACGTTGTCTGCATGGGCAACCGTAATTAAATCTCTCCCTGCTGGCGTTCTGCCCTCCCCCCAACTGTCTCTCCATGCTATAACCCTATTGATCCCAGATTTGCACTTACACCATTGGCAGGACGTAGGCCTCTCCATTCTAGAGGATGTCCTTCAAGACGGTGTTTTGGTCCCCTTTTCCTTACTCCAGGAACAATTTCAGGTACCTAAACAAGATTTTCATAAATACCTGCAAATGCGGCATTGGCTTCAAAGCTGCTTTCCCAACCGAGTCCTCCATACCGGTCTCCCTAAATTATTGATGTCTCTTCTAGTGCCTAGCGGTAATAGGGGTGGCATCTCCAGATGGTACCAACATCTTGTGACTTAGTCCCGCCATGGAGTATTCCCCTCACAGACTAAATGGGAAAAAGACCTCCCTGCGGTCTTCACCGAAGATATCTGGAAAGATATCTTTAAATCTTGCTTTAAAATTTCTAAATGTGTGAATCATTGTGAAATGTATTATAAATTGGTACATAGGGTATATTTTACACCGGAACGTCTGCATAAGATTTGGCCTGATGTCTCCTCTAGTTGCTGGAGGAATTGTGGGATGGTGGGAGATATCCTTCATGTTTTTTGGCTATGTCCAGCAATCCGGTCGCTCTGGAAGGAGGTGTTCCTTTTCATTTCCCACATACTAGGAGTGGTCCTTATACCTGACCCCCTCTTGGCACTCTTTCATTATTACTATGGTGAGATGTCTAGTTGTGATAGATACCTTTTAGGCCACATTCTCATAGCCTCTAAGGCCGCCATTGCCTCCAAATGGAAGTCGGCGGTCATCCCCAATTTATCGATGATAGAAAATAGAGTCCATCAACATTATGTCTTCGAAACAGCAGTGGGCAATGATTCCTCAGGGACTACCTCTATTAGTAAGAAATGGTTTAAATGGTCCCTATATAAGGAGAGATCGGGCCAAATGGGTATAGCTGATGCCCCGACTGATTTACCCGACCTTTCTGTGCTTCGCTCTCCGGTCCACAATGGACCTTAACTTGCTAAGTGATGCAGACCTCCTTCCCTTCATTATACTCTGATTTCATTGTTGTATTAAGATTTCCCTGATACATACCCTTCCCCCCCCTTGTCTTTATTAGTTCTATTGTGTACGTGTCTGCTCCCCCCTCTTGATTTTATTTACCTATCTAAATGTAACTGTAATTTGTATGAAAACTCAATAAAAATGTAATATTAAAAAAAAAAACATCTCAGGGCATTGTCCACACTCCGTGCTATTTGATACGTGTGATTAAGTTGTGTTTAGAACTCACTCCTCGGGTGGTGTCTTGGTTCCTATGTTGGGTTTTCGCGCGTACATAATCTGTTCATTTACCTTCTGTATTCTTTTCCATTGGTAGTCTTGCAGGTTTTAGTTAGCTTTCCCCTTATTCACTCGCAATCTCGGTTGGTGCCTTGTTACCAAATAAGACCTGGGGACATCGGAGTCTGGGCGGACATAATTTGCCCATTAAAACCCGACTTCTAAAGGCAGAAGACTAGCTTTGCAGGCACCATCCGACCACTGGAAGGAGTAACGGAGTCAGGGATAGAGTAGGTGTAGCTGCGACTATTTATTCCCACCCGCAACTCCACATGTGAATTCTGGATCTCCCTAGTTGCCACCCAGTCTCCAGAGTTCCAGATACCTGTATCCTAACAACAGTATTATCAACCTCAATAATATTAATTTCCACTAATTTCCAGTCTATTCTGAACACCGCACACCTCATAATATTATTTTTAAGCTAAAAGGTTGCACCGAGATAGCTGGATGATTAAGCTAACATGTTGCCCATCAAGGAGTGGCACTGCAGTGGCAGACCAGATGTCAGTTATAAAAACTAGGCCCCAAAAGCACATAATACAAAGAGAAAAAAGGGGTGGAAGATGGAATTATCCTCAGGCCCTCCACCTACGCTTATATTGTTTAAACAGGACATGCACAGTTTAATAAACCCATCTTTTCAGCGACAGGTGGTCCCCCTGAAAAAAGCTCACCAAGTTCTCCGAATCATAGCTACAGTAACTACAAACATACCACCTCCATATTTGATGACTTTTCACATTACGTGAAGAGGCAAAAGGAAGAGGACAGTGTCAAGAAGGTGATTAAATATTGGAGAGGCACACGCAATCAGAAACAACACACAGGCTTTCACCTCCACTTTTATCATGGTGTGGAACAGAAAAGACTTTAACCAAGCAAATATATAATTACCACATTACTGGCTAAACTGAAAAAATAGGGGCCAAAGCCTCCAAATTTGTACCCCTTCTCCATTTTCAAGGATTACGATAATCTCAATTTAATGCTGGGATGCAAATAAACAGTTTTATACCACGGGATCAGGATTGGATATTTTCCCCTCCATGGAGTCTGGAGACTTATTTTGTGAAAATTTTCAGGGTTTCTTTTTTTCCATTTTTTTATTGCATTTTTATTTATATATTTTGAAGCAGATGCCTTATTTTCATTTTTCACAGCTCCCAGTTGCACACATTTGAGCTTACCTGTGCATCCCAGTTACACACAGTTCTTGTTTATTTTATTCCTATTTTATGTTAAATAAAGCAGCCCCTTAGATGTTTTAGCAGCCCTCCTGAGCCCCCCAGAGCAGCCCCATATCGTGCAAATTGAGTTTGGCTAGGTTCGGTACATTACTAAACTGGACTGTGCAGTGAATTTATTGTAATTGAGCCCCTGCTCTAGTTAGCTAATCACTCTAGTTGAAACTCATTTCATATTACAAGTAGGACTGAGGGAGGAAGCAATGCTAACCTCTGTGCCACCAGCATGCCTCAGCCAGTCAAGCCAGACAGCTTCCTGGCTGTAAGCCACCATGAGACTCCATAATAGGCACTTATTTAGTAACTGTTTCTGCCTCACAGGAGCTCCTGGCCCATCTAGTGCTGCAGTGTAATGGACAGCTGATGCAATGCAAGATCACTGAAACTCTGGTCTTCTAACACTGCAAGGTCTTGCTATAACTCTACGCAGCCCTTACATTGTACAATTATTAAGGAGAAAACATTTACAAAATATAGGAAAAGAACAGTGTACAACAAATGTGCATCTTGTAAATGTTCCCAAAATGCGGAACATTAATAAATCAAAATTAAGGTTGTCTAATTCGCAACCGCAGACACACATGGACTCTCCTTGGGGATTTGTAATATTTCTAAACGCACAGTTGTTTCCTGTGCTTTAACAAGCTTTGTTTTTTTTATTTTTCGAGTGGGAGGAGGGTTTCCATTTTCATAAGAAGCTGAACCACCAATCATGAACATAGGCGAAGGCCTTTGCCTTTCCTTGCCACTTTGTGTCGTGAATGGCATATTGCCAATTTTACATTTCTCATCAGATAATTAAATTTTTGTATTCATTTTTGTTTCTTGGATTTTACATGCCCTCTATGACATTGGGAATCAGCCTTAGCAGATGACGTTGATGGAATTACATTGTCAATGTCATGGCTGGTGGCAGCAGCTTCAGCACTAGTACTAGGAAGGCTTCAATGACTGAACATGGCATTAGCCACTGGTGCCAAGCTTCAAAATGTGCATGATAAATTTGACAGTTTAGTAGCCTCCACAGAAACCTACGTGGACTGATTTTGTGATCAAAAAAGGACCATAACAGTTCTATATACTATATATGTACATTCATGGATATTATTTATAATATTTTTAGATACTCCCCAAAAATGGATTTTTGGTGGAATTTTTATAATTTTTTTTAGAGAGATACCCCTAATTGTTGTGATAGTTACATATGAAATGTTAATTATCAGAACAGAATATTTTTAAATTATTTTGGCATTCAGAAGAGAACAGTACACCCAGGACCGGCAACAGAAATTTTGGGGCCCAGTACAGTGATATCTCTGGGGCCCCCCCCTCAATTTTATATATAATATAAATTCTGTTGCACTTTAAGATATATATATATATTGTAAAGCGCAATGTAATTTGCTGCGCTATATAAGAAAATGTTAATAAATGAATATATATTAATTCATTTATCTATACATATATATAAAAAGTATATCTCTCCTTCCACCGACACATCCCACAGTCTGTCTCTCCCCAATGACTCCATGCTGAATTCCAAACTCCCTCACCCCATCTCAAAGCACTGCATCCCCTCACCATGCCAATCTTGCCCCAGAAAGAGACTCACCTGCGCTGCACTCCCCAGTATCAAGACCCAAACACCACACAGCAGGTACCATGCGGCCCTCACACCCCTACCAGAAGAGGCCGGTGCAGGGCCTCCTAGCCAGTGGAGCTGCTGCCATGTCCCGTAACTGCCTTCAACAGAGCTGGACACAGAAGAGCGACCACACACTCACGCCGCACAGTCACTGTCTGTGAGATGCTCCTATCACAATGACGCTGCACACACACCACCTACAGCTCGCTGCCCTATTTGGACAAGATGGCTCACATCCTTGCCGGGCATGAAGCAGTGTATCCTTGGGGCCCCTCTGATCTTTGGGACCCGGTACAGATATCCCCTTTGTCCCCCTTGTCGTCGACCCTGACTACACCTTGCATGTGCTGTAAGTCTATTAAGAACACTGGAGTGGAGAAGGACTAATTGCTGCATGTATTACTGGTACTTTATTGTCTTCTACATATAGCTGTCAATGAATATTATAAATGGTATTATAAAATTAGAGATGTGCGGCGGGCTTTGTGTTTTGGTTTTGGATCTGGATCCCCGCTCGTGATTTGGATCTGGATTAGTTTTGCCAAAACCACCCTTTTGGGTTTTGGTTTTGGATCTGGATGATTTTTTTACAAAACATAAAAACAGCTAAAATCACAGAATTTTGGGGTAATTTTGATCTTACAATATTATTAACCTCAATAACATTCATTTCCACTCACTTCCAGTCTATTCTGAACACCTCACACCTCACAATATTGTTTTTATGCCAAAAGGTTGCACCAAGGTCACTGGATGACTAAGCTAAGCGACCCAAGTGGGAGGCACAAACACCTGGCCCATCTAGGAGTGGCACTGCAGTGGCAGAAAGGATGGCAGTTTTAAAAACTAGGCCCCAAAGAGAACATAATGCAAATAAGAAAAAGAGGTGCAAGATGGAATTGTCCTTGGTCCCTCCCTCCCACCCATCTGTTGTATAAACAGGACATGCACACTTTAACAGACCGATCATTTCAGTGACACAACTGTGGCTGAAATGATTGGATTGTGTGGCCCCCCACCAAAATAGAAGCAATTAATATCTCCTTGCACAAACTGTCTCTACAGTGGCAAGATGTCGTCCCATCCTCAGATTTCACCTCCATCCCCTTCAGTGTTTACATCTTCATCGAGAAATAATATTCAAACAAACAAAACCACATCATTTAGGTGTCAGTGGACTGCTTGCGTATTTCCCAAAGTTTCTGAACTTGACAATGACTTAAGATGAATGCGCTGCAGGTGACGTATAAGGGAGGATGTTCCAAGGTGGTTAACGTCCTTACTCCTACTTATTATGGATTGACAAAGGTAACAGATGGCTTGACACCTCCAAATTTGTGGAGAAATAATTTCACACCGAAGAGGTGGCTTTTTTGGTATTTTGCGCAGGCATGACAATGGGCTTATTCATCCCACGGACAACAACTGTCTCCCCCAGTGCCTGATTTAAACAAACCACATCATCAACAGAATCCTCATTGTCAACTTCCTCCTCAGCTCCAGCAACACCCATATCCTGATCCTAGTGTACTTCAACAGTGACATCTTCAATTTAAATATCAGAAACTGTACAGGTGGATGCTCCTTCCAGCACTTGCAGAGGGCATGCAAATGGTGGAAGGAGCCACCTCTTCCCGTCCAGTGTTGGGAAGGTCAGGCATCACAACCGCCGACACACTTGGACTCTCCTTGGGGATTTGTGATACCATCTTAGAACGCCAGTTCTTTGCGGTGCTTTTGCCAGCTTAACTCTTTTCATTTTTCTAGCGGGATGATGAGGGCTTCCATCATCATGTTAAGCTGAACCACTAGTCATGAACATAGGCCAGGACCTTAGCTGTTCCTTGCCACTCCGTGTCATAAATGGCATATTGGCAAGTTTACGTTTCTCCTCAGACGATTCAAATTTATTTTTTGTGTAATTTTATTGAACTTTGGCTTTGTGGATTTTACATGCCCTCTACTATGACATTGGGCATCGGCCTTGGCAGATGACGCTTATGGCATTTCATCATCTATTTCATGACTAGTGGCAGCAGCTTCAGCACTAGGAGGAAGTGGTTCTTGATCTTTCCCTATTTTATCTTCCAAATTTTTGCTCTTTATTATTTTTCTGGGGTTATATAACAATATGCGGCACAGGAGAGAATACTCCTACACCACACACACATGGCAAACCCTGTAAAAATTATTTGGATAATAACCCTTTTATTTAGAGTTATTATACTATGCAGCACAGGAGAGCGTACCCCTAAACCACACACACACGGCAAAGCCTGTAAAAATTGTTTGGATATTAACTAGAGATGTGCAGCGAGCATTTTTCGTGTTTTGCGTTTTGGTTTTGTATTCGGGTCCGCGGTCGGGTTTTGGATTTGGATGCGTTTTGGCAAAACCACCCTTTAGGGTTTTGGATTCGGATGTGTTTTGGATTCGGGTGATTTAAAAAAAAAAAACACAAAAACAGCTAAAATCATAGAATTTGAAGGGTCATTTTGATCCTATACTATTATTAACCTCAATAACAATAATTTCCACTCATTTCCAGTCTATTCTGAACACCTCACACCTCACAATATTATTTTTAGTCCTAAAATTTGCACCAAGGTTGCTGGATGACTAAGCTAAGCGACCCAAGTGGCCGGCACAAACACCTGGCCTATCTAGGAGTGGCACTGCAGTGTCAGACAGGATGGCACTTAAAAAAATAGCCCCCAAACAGCACATGATGCAAAGAAAAAAAGAGGTGCACCAAGGTCGCTGGATGGCTAAGCTAAGCGACACAAACACCTGGCCCATCTAGAATTAGACTCCAGTATTATGTGAATTATAAGGCAATATCACTGGAATTATTCGTTATAATCAATGGAATTATTGGTCCAAATCACTGGAAGAAAATGACAAAATCACTGGAATTAAATGGCAGTAATGTTGGGAATTATATCACATGGCAGTACCACTGGATATATACGGAAATGTCAGACAGGATGGCACTTTTAAAAAAATAGTCCCCAAACAGCACATGATGCAAAGAAAAGAGAAAAAGAGGTGCACTGACACTGAGCACCGACCAGTGATTCTGAGTACTGATGATACTACTGAGCAGTGATACTGAGCACTGATGATACTACTGAGCAGTGATACTGAGAACTGACACCGAGCAGCACGATGCAGCATAAGACACTGAGCACTGCCCAGTGATACTGAGCACTAATGATACTACTGAACAGTGATACTGAGCACTGATGATACTACTGAGAACTGACACTGAGCAGCACAATGCAGCACAAGACACTGGGCACTGACCATAGACACTGAGCACTGATGATACTACTGACAGTGATACTGGGAACTGATGATACTACTGAGAACTGACACTGAGCAGCACGGTGCAGCACAAGACACTGTGCTAGTATTAGTAATGTAGTATTTCTGAGCACCACAATGCAGCACAAGACAATGAGCAGTGATACTGAGCACTGATGATACTACTGAGTACTGACACTGAGCAGCACAATGCAGCACAAGACACTGTACTAGTATTAGTAATGTAGTATTACTGAGCAGCACAAGACAATGAGCAGTGATACTGAGCATTGATGATACTACTGAGAACTGACACTGAGCAGCACAATGTAGCACAAGACCCTGTACTAGTATCAGTGAGCAGCACAAAAGCACTCTGGAATTGTCACCCCCCAGATACCACTGTGACTGGAATGATGATGATCGATGCACAGTCACAGGACACTACTACCACACCACCCTGCAGCAGCAAGATGCAGCACAAGAGAGACACTGTACTAGTATTACTGAGCAGCAATAAGCACTGATACTGAGCACTGATACTGAGAACTCACACTGAGAGAACGTAGCCATGTCCTCTCTGTACTCTCTACAATGCCCGAATGAAAATGGCGGCGACGCGCTGCTTTTTATATGGAATCTGAATCTCGCGAGAATCTGACAGCGGGATGATGACGTTTTGCCTTGTTCCGGTTTTCCAAGTCAGGCGGGAATAACCGAGCCGGGCTCGGACCCGTGTTCGACACGTGGAGTTCAGGGGGGTTCAGTTCTCGGCGAACCGAACCCGCTCATCTCTAATGTATGTATATCTTGATGAATTAACCTATGTAAAATGTTCTGAAATGTTGACTACTGCAATTTGGGGTCCACAGTTATTTGTGTGAAGC
Source organism: Pseudophryne corroboree (assembly GCF_028390025.1). Taxonomy (NCBI): domain Eukaryota; kingdom Metazoa; phylum Chordata; class Amphibia; order Anura; family Myobatrachidae; genus Pseudophryne; species Pseudophryne corroboree. The sequence continues at coordinate 736,234,773 of NC_086445.1, read as the reverse complement.
CGCCTTAAGTGCTGCCCGCATGGTCTCATGTTATTGGATTGTGGTCCGGGCCAGGAACAGTAATTGAGGAGGGCATGAAGCATGGTATATCTAAATTTTTTGAGCATCAATTTACTAGGGAGTGGTATTGTATGTGGTTTGGAAACTGTCACACATCAATTGTGTCTTTAGACTGAAGCTGCGAGGTTTACTGTCCTGTAGTTTGGAGGCTGAAAACTGAAGCTGCATCCGATCCAATGACTTGTGGTTTGCAAATCCTACACCACATGTGGCTTAAGCCAAAACACAGTCGGTATCCCAGTCAGGATCCCGGAGGTCACAATACCAACGCCGGAATCCCGACAGGGGTTGAAATACTGCCGCCGGAATACACGGCACAACAACCATAGAGGGAGACTATAACCTGTGGCAAGCGCAGCGAGCCACCGTGCCCTCAGTGTGGCAAGCATAGCAAGCCCACAAGGGGCATTCTAGCGCTCACCCTGCTGCCGGCATTCTGGCGGATGGGATCCCGCTATCAGGATCATGACAGCTGGCATCCCGCCCGCCGGCAAATAGTACGTATCCCGGTAAAACCATATATGAAACATCCAGGTTAATACAGGGCCAGTGCTAGGGTATTTGGCGCCCCCCCATTGCAAACTATAAATTTGCGCCTTCACTCCCACACACAATAGAGGGACAGCGTACGCCAAAGTCTCACAAGGAAGGGGCGTGGCCACACAATAATACCCCCAATTCAAATGATACTACAGAGTAGCACAATCTTATTCACATTACACCGCACGTAGTGCCCCTGATTGATATTGCACTACATAGTAGTGTATCTTATTCACATTACAACACACAGTAGTGCCCCTAATTCATGTTCTGACACACAGTTGTGACCATTATTCACATTACGTCACACAGTAGTGCCCCTTAGTTACGTTAAGCTACACAGTAGTGCCTCTTATACGCATTACGCTACACAATAGTGGCTCTTATTATACACAATGTCCACAGTAGCCTCCCTTATACACATAATGTCCACAGCAGTAATGCCTTTCCCAGATAATGCCCACAATAATAGTGCCACTCATGATGCCCACAGCAGTAGTGTCCCTTACACATAATGCCCACAGTAGTAGTGCCACACATACTGCACACAGTAGTAGTGCCACACATAATGCCCACAGCAGTAGTAGTGCCCCTTACACTTACCGCCCACAGTAGTAGTGCCACATATAATGCCCACAGTAGTAGTGTCCCTTAAACATAATGCCCAAAGTAGTAGTACCACACATAATGCCCACTGTATTTGTGAATTCACAATAATTATTCATACATAAAAATATTATTAATATTATGTATTATGTCACATGTTATTATTACATATTATTAATATAATAAATATTAGTATAATTATTATTACTCACAATAATAATTCACAGTAATTGTTAATAAAAACAATATTTAATATAAAGGTCAAAAACACTGGGTAGGTAGCACACGTACAAGATAAAAAAAAAATGAATCAAGTTTTTCTGTCCATTGGGGGAATCATAAAAAGCCTGCCAGTTACCACCTCACTAATCCCCTTGATGAAGTCCAAAACGTATGACGAAACGCTTTGGAACTGGAACTGAATGCACATCCCTGATTTTGTTTTTATTCACAATTAAGTGTTCATGCTGGATTACTGTTCTCTAAGATGTGATCACAATATTTAATTTACAATATTTATGGTCTAAACTGTAAACACAATGGGGGTCATTCTGAGTTGATCGCTCGCTACGGATTTTCGCAGCGCAGCGATGAGGCAAAAAAAATCGGCATTTCTGCGCTTGCGTATGCACCGCAATGCGCTCGCGTGATGTACGGGTACAAAGGCCGTTGTGGTTTGTACTGGCGGCCGCAAGAAGTTTGACAGGAAAGGGGCGTTTCTGGGTGTCAACTGACTGTTTTCAGGGAATGTTTGCAAAAACGCAGGCGTGGATGAGCATTCGCTGGGCGGGTGTAAGACGTCAAATCCGGACTAGAGATGTGCACCGGAAATTTTTCGGGTTTTGTGTTTTGGTTTTGGGTTCGGTTCCGTGGCCGTGTTTTGGGTTCGAACGCTTTTTGGCAAAACCTCACTGAATTTTTTTTGTCGGATTCGGGTGTGTTTTGGATTCAGGTGTTTTTTTCAAAAAACCCTAAAAAACAGCTTAAATCATAGAATTTGGTGGTCATTTTGATCCCAAAGTATTATTAACCTCAATAACCATAATTTCCACTCATTTTCAGTCTATTCTGAACACCTCACACCTCACAATATTATTTTTAGTCCTAAAATTTGCACCAAGGTCGCTGGATGACTAAGCTCAGCGACCCAAGTGGCCGACACAAACACCTGGCCCATCTAGGAGTGGCACTGCAGTGTCACGCAGGATGGCCCTTCCAAAAAACACCCCCCAAACAGCACATGACGCAAAGAAAAAAAGAGGCGCAATGAGGTAGCTGTGTGAGTAAGCTAAGCGACCCAAGTGGCCGACACAAACACCTGGCCCATCTAGGAGTGGCACTGCAGTGTTTGGCCGGATGGCCCTTCCAAAAAATACTCCCCAAACAGCACATGACGCAAAGAAGAAAAAAAAGAGGCGCTATGAGGTAGCTGTGTGACTAAGATAAGTGACCCTAGTGGCCGACACAAACACCTGGCCCATCTAGGAGTGGCACTGCAGTGTCACGCAGGATGGCCCTTCCAAAAAATACTCCCCAAACAGCACATGACGCAAAGAAGAAAAAAAAGAGGCGCAATGAGGTAGCTGTGTGACTAAGATAAGCGACCCTAGTGGCCGACACAAACACCTGGCCCATCTAGGAGTGGCACTGCAGTGTCACGCAGGATGGCCCTTCCAAAAAACACTCCCCAAACAGCACATGACGCAAAGAAAAATGAAAGAAAAAAGAGGTGCAAGATGGAATTGTCCTTGGGCCCTCCCACCCACCCTTATGTTGTATAAACAGGACATGCACACTTTAACCAACCCATCATTTCAGTGACAGGGTCTGCCACACGACTGTGACTGAAATGATGGGTTGGTTTGGACCCCCACCAAAAAAGAAGCAATTAATCTCTCCTTGCACAAACTGGCTCTACAGAGGCAAGATATCCACCTCATCATCATCCTCCGATTCATCACCGTGTACATCCCCCTCCTCACAGATTATCAATTCGTCCCCACTGGAATCCACCATCACAGCTTCCTGTGTACTTTGTGGAGGCAATTGCTGCTGGTGAATGTCTCCACGGAGGAATTGATTATAATTCATTTTAATGAACATCATCTTCTCCACATTTTCTGGAAGTAACCTCGTACGCCGATTGCTGACAAGGTGAGCGGCGGCACTAAACACTCTTTCGGAGTACACACTTGTGGGAGGGCAACTTAGGTAGAATAAAGCCAGTTTGTGCAAGGGCCTCCAAATTGCCTCTTTTTCCTGCCAGTATACGTACGGACTGTCTGACGTGCCTACTTGGATGCGGTCACTCATATAATCCTCCACCATTCTTTCAATGGTGAGAGAATCATATGCAGTGATAGTAGACGACATGTCCGTAATCATTGGCAGGTCCTTCAGTCCGGACCAGATGTCAGCATCAGCAGTCGCTCCAGACTGCCCTGCATCACCGCCAGCGGGTGGGCTCGGAATTCTGAGCCTTTTCCTCGCACCCCCAGTTGCGGGAGAATGTGAAGGAGGAGATATTGACAGGTCGCGTTCCGCTTGACTTGACAATTTTCTCACCAGCAGTTCTTTGAACCCCTGCAGACTTGTGTCTGCCGGAAAGAGAGATACAACGTAGGTTTTAAATCTAGGATCGAGCACGGTGGCCAAAATGTAGTGCTCTGATTTCAACAGATTGACCACCCGTGAATCCTTGTTAAGCGAATTAAGGGCTCCATCCACAAGTCCCACATGCCTAGCGGAATCGCTCTGTGTTAGCTCCTCCTTCAATGTCTCCAGCTTCTTCTGCAAAAGCCTGATGAGGGGAATGACCTGACTCAGGCTGGCAGTGTCTGAACTGACTTCACGTGTGGCAAGTTCAAAAGGTTGCAGAACCTTGCACAACGTTGAAATCATTCTCCACTGCGCTTGAGACAGGTGCATTCCACCTCCTATATCGTGGTCAGTTGTATAGGCTTGAATGGCCTTTTGCTGCTCCTCCAACCTCTGAAGCATATAGAGGGTTGAATTCCACCTCGTTACCACTTCTTGCTTCAGATGATGGCAGGGCAGGTTCAGGCGTTTTTGGTGTTGCTCCAGTCTTCTGTACGTGGTGCCTGTACGCCAAAAGTGTCCCGCAATTCTTCTGGCCACCGACAGCATCTCTTGCATGCCCCTGTCGTTTTTTAAATAATTCTGCACCACCAAATTCAAGGTATGTGCAAAACATGGGACGTGCTGGAATTTGCCCAGATTTAATGCACACACAATATTGCTGGCGTTGTCCGATGCCACAAATCCACAGGAGAGTCCAATTGGGGTAAGCCATTCTGCGATGATCTTCCTCAGTTGCCGTAAGAGGTTTTCAGCTGTGTGCGTATTCTGGAAAGCGGTGATGCAAAGCGTAGCCTGCCTAGGAAAGAGTTGGCGTTTGCGAGATGCTGCTACTGGTGCCTCCGCTGCTGTTCTTGGGAGTCAATACATCTACCCAGTGGGCTGTCACAGTCATATAGTCCTGAGTCTGCCCTGCTCCACTTGTCCACATGTCCGTGGTTAAGTGGACATTGGGTACAACTGCATTTTTTAGGACACTGGTCTGTGTACATTTTCGGTATCGCCTGCCTAGAGAAATGGAACCTAGATGGTATTTGGTACCGGGGACACAGTACCTCAAACAAGTCTATAGTTGGCTCTGCAGTAATGATGGATACCGGAACCACGTTTCTCACCGCCCAGGATGCCAAGGCCTCAGTTATCCGCTTTGCAGCAGGATGACTGCTGTGATATTTCATCTTCCTCGCAAAGGACTGTTGGACAGTCAATTGCTTGGTGGAAGTAGTAAAAGTCATCTTACGACTTCCCCTCTGGGATGACCATCGACTCCCAGCAGCAACAACAGCAGCGCCAGCAGCAGTAGGCGTTACACGCAAGGATGCATCGGAGGAATCCCAGGCAGGAGAGGACTCGTCAGAATTGCCAGTGACATGGCCTGCAGGACTATTGGCATTCCTGGGGAAGGAGGAAATTGACACTGAGGGAGTTGGTGGGGTGGTTTGCGTGAGCTTGGTTACAAGAGGGAGGGATTTACTGGTCAGTGGACTGCTTCCGCTGTCGCCCAAAGTTTTTGAACTTGTCACTGACTTATGATGAATGCGCTGCAGGTGACGTATAAGGGAGGATGTTCCGAGGTGGTTAACGTCCTTACCCCTACTTATTACAGCTTGACAAAGGCAACACACGGCTTGACACCTGTTGTCCGCATTTCTGTTGAAATACTTCTACACCGAAGAGCTGATTTTTTTGGTATTTTCACCAGGCATGTCAATGGCCATATTCCTCCCACGGACAACAGGTGTCTCCCCGGGTGCCTGACTTAAACAAACCACCTCACCATCAGAATCCTCCTTGTCAATTTCCTCCCCAGCGCCAGCAACACCCATATCCTCCTCATCCTGGTGTACTTCAACACTGACATCTTCAATCTGACTATCAGGAACTGGACTGCGGGTGCTCCTTCCAGCACTTGCAGGGGGTGTGCAAATGGTGGAAGGCGCATGCTCTTCACGTCCAGTGTTGGGAAGGTCAGGCATCGCAACCGACACAATTGGACTCTCCTTGTGGATTTGTGATTTCGAAGAACGCACAGTTCTTTGCTGTGCTTTTGCCAGCTTAAGTCTTTTCATTTTTCTAGCGAGAGGCTGAGTGCTTCCATCCTCATGTGAAGCTGAACCACTAGCCATGAACATAGGCCAGGGCCTCAGCCGTTCCTTGCCACTCCGTGTGGTAAATGGCATATTGGCAAGTTTACGCTTCTCCTCCGATGATTTTATTTTAGATTTTTGAGTCCTTTTTTTACTGATATTTTGTGTTTTGGATTTTACATGCTCTGTACTATGACATTGGGCATCGGCCTTGGCAGACGACGTTGATGGTATTTCATCGTCTCGGCCATGACTAGTGGCAGCAGCTTCAGCACGAGGTGGAAGTGGATCTTGATCTTTCCCTATTTTTGGAACCTCAACATTTTTGTTCTCCATATTTTAATAGGCACAACTAAAAGGCACCTCAGGTAAACAATGGAGATGGATGGATACTAGTATACTTATGGATGACGAGTGACTGACGACACAGAGGTAGCTACAGCCGTGGACTACCGTACTGCGTCTGCTAGTATAGAGATGATAATGATATAAAAAATATATATATATCACTACAGCAGGTATATATAATATAATGACGGACCTGCTGGACACTGTCAGCAGACTCCTAAACTACTAGTATGAAGAAGATAGAAAAAAAAATCCACCACAGGTAGGTATACAATTATGGACGAGCACTGACGACACAGAGGTAGCTACAGCCGTGGACTACCGTACTGCGTCTGCTAGTATAGAGATGATAATGATATAAAAAATATATATATATCACTACTGCAGGTATATATAATATAATGACGGACCTGCTGGACACTGTCAGCAGACTCCTAAACTACTAGTATGAAGAAGATAGAAAAAAAAACCCCACCACAGGTAGGTATACAATTATGGACGAGCACTGACGACACAGAGGTAGCTACAGCCGTGGACTACCGTACTGCGTCTGCTAGTATAGAGATGATAATGATATAAAAAATATATATATATCACTACTGCAGGTATATATAATATAATGACGGACCTGCTGGACACTGTCAGCAGACTCCTAAACTACTAGTATGAAGAATATAGAAAAAAAAAAAAACCACCACAGGTAGGTATACAATTATGGACGAGCACTGACGACACAGAGGAAGCCACAGCCGTGGACTACCGTACTGCGTCTGCTAATATAGAGATGATAAAGATGATAGAGATGAACAAAAAAAATATAACACTACTGCAGGTAAATATTTATATAATATAATGAATGACGGACCTGCTGGACACTGTCAGCAGAATGCGTTTATAGAATAAAAAAAAAAAACACCACAGGAGTGTTTAACTTTTTCAGGCAGACAATATACTGGTGGTCACTGGTCAGTCACACTGGCAGCAAAAGTGTGCACTGTACTCCTGCTATAACTGCACCCCAGTCTCCCCCACAATTCAGCTGTGTGAGCAGTGAGCACTCAGCACAGTCAGATATACATAGATGATATTATCATGCAGCACACTGAGGCTGAGCACAGATATGGTATGTGACTGTGTATCGTTTTTTTTCAGGCAGAGAACGGATTATATTAAATAATAAATAAAACTGGTGGTGGTCACTAGTAACTATCAGCAAAACTCTGCACTCTGAGTACTCCTAATGCTCCCCAAAATTACTAAGTTAGTAGTAAATCAACTCAAGTGTCTCTATCTATTCTAACGGAGAGGACGCCAGCCACGTCCTCTCCCTATCAATCTCAATGCACGTGTGAAAATGGCGGCGACGCGCGGCTCCTTATATAGAATCCGAGTCTCGCGATAGAATCCGAGCCTCGCGAGAATCCGACAGCGGGATGATGACGTTCGGGCGCGCTCGGGTTAACCGAGCAAGGCGGGAAGATCCGAGTCTGCCTCGGACCAGTGTAAAAAGGCTGAAGTTCGGGGGGGTTCAGATTCCGAGGAACCGAACCCGCTCATCTCTAATATCAACCCTTTTATTTGTAGTTATTATAATAACATGCAGCACAGGAGAGCATACCCCTAAACCACACACACACACGGCAAAGCCTGTAAATTTATTTGGATAATAACCCTTTTATTTGGAGATATTATAATAATATGCAGCACAGGAGAGCGTACACCACACACAGGGCAAAAAAAAAAATTTGGATTAAATATTAATAACCTCTTTATTTGGAGTAAATACTATACAGCTCAGGATAGCACCACTGGACTTATACAGCAGTACCGCAGGAGTTATACAGCAATACCGCTGGACTTACTGTATATGGCAGTACCCCTGGACTTATACGGCAGTACCGCTGGACTGGACTTTAATGGCAGCACAACTGGACTGGACTTATACGGCAGTACCCCTGGACTTATACGGCAGTACCCCTGGACTTATACGGCAGTACCCCTGGACTTATATGGCAGCACCAATGGACTGATACGGCAGCACCACTGGACTGAACTTATTCAGCAGTACCACTGGACTTATTCAGCAGTACCCCTGGACTTATACGGCAGTACCGCTGGACTCATACGGCAGCACCACTGGACTGGACTTACACGGTAGTACTGCTGGACTGGACTTATACGACAGTACCACTGGAGTTATACGGCAGTACCGCTGGACTTATATGGCAGTACCACTGGAGTTATATGGCAGTACCGCTGGAGTTATATGGCAATACCGCTGGAGTTATACGGCAGTACCCCTGGACTGGACTTATACGGCAGTACCCCTGGACTTATATGGCAGCACCACTGAACTGGACTTATACAGCAGCACCACTGGACTTATGGCTGCACAGGACACCACCACTGGAGTGACTGGAATGATGCAGCACAAGATAGCACCACTGGACTGAACTTATATGGCAGCCCCATTGTACTTATGTCAGCACAGGACACCACCCCTGGAATTATGAAAGCACAGTACATCACCACTGGACTGATGCAGCACAAGACAACACCACTGGACTGGACTTATACAGCAGCACTAGACTTATGGCAGCACTGGAAACCACCACTGTGACTGGACAGATGCAGCACAAGAAACCACCACTGGACTGATGCAGCACAAGACAGCACAACTGGAATGATACAAAAGAGCTGGTCACCACCCCACACATCACGCCACTTTCCCGCAAAGACACTGAGGAGACACGTCCTCTCGCTACACTCTCCAGGACTGGAGTGAAAATGGCGGCGACGCGCTGCTCCTTACTGTATATGGAATCCAAAACCCGCGAGATTCCAACAGCAAGATGATGACGTTTTGCCTCGTTCTGGTTTTCGTGTCTGGTGGGAAAACCCGAGCCGGACTCGGAGTTCGGAGGGGGGGTTAATTTCTCAGGAACCGAGCCCACTCATCCCTGTATGAAATATATGCAAAATATTTTGCCCAATGAACAGTGATAAAAAAAAGGAAATATTTGTTTGATAGTTCTAATGGTTAATCGGGTAAAAACATAAAAAGAGTTGTCACATTGCATAGACCTAGCCATCAAGACTTGCTAATTAGAGAGCTTTCTGAAATATTAAAGGGAATACTCTATTTTCATACAGAAACTTTGTGCTAATTAACTATTACCTTCAGCTTTAAAATAATACTGCCCCCGTTTATGTTTATCATTCCAGATAAAGAATGACTACTGATCCTGCTGGGATAGGCTGCTGCAAAATCCTCTGAATCGCTGTGATAATGTAATGCCTTCTACAGATGCCAAGACCAAACTACACTGCATTTGAATAGGTACTGTGGAGAAAATAATAGTTTGTTCCCAGTACAAGTCAAGTAATGCACAGCCAGATAAACAAAAGTTGAAATGGAAGTTTCTTTTCCTGCTTCATATTAATCTCTATTACAACTGAAAGAAATTTTCCATTTGTTATGGTTAAAGATTCATTATGCTGAAAAATATCACTTAACTGGCCCCAACCAACTGAATGAATTCACACTGTTGTGCTTGCGGCACTTTGTACAGAGACAATAAGCCTGATTGAGAGGTGAATGCAATTTTGATGTTTGCGCAGTTCAGCAATTATTCCGTAATGTACATGGCAAAAAGGGTATCCGGTCTCTAGGTCAACCACAATTAGGTCGACACTGTCTAGATCGACCACTATTGGTCGACAGTCAGTAGGTTGTCATGTTTTCTAGGTCGACATGGATTCTAGGTCGACATGTTCTTTGTCGACATGACAAAAGGTCGACATGTGGGGTTTTTTAAATTCATTTTTTGAACTTCTTCATACTTTATGATCCATGTGGATTACAATTGGGAACTGTAACCTGTGCCAAGTGCAGTGGTAGCGGAGCGAGGCACCTTGCCCGAAACATGACGAGCAAAGCGAGCCATGCGAGGGGACATGGGCCCTCATTCCGAGTTGTTCGCTCGCAAGCTGCTTTTAGCAGCTTTGCACACGCTAAGCCGCCGCCTACTGGGAGTGAATCTTAGCATAGTAAAATTGCGAACGAAAGATTCTCAAAATTGCGATTACACACCTCTTAGCAGTTTCTGAGTAGCTTCAAACTTACTCGGCATCTGCGATCAGTTCAGTGCTTGTCGTTCCTGGTTTGACATCACAAACACACCCAGCGTTCGCCCAGACACTCCTCCGTTTCTTCAGCCACTCCCGCGTTTTTCCCAGAAACGGTAGCGTTTTTTCGCACACACCCATAAAACGGCCTGTTTCCGCCCAGAAACACCCACTTCCTGTCAATCACATTACGATCACCAGAACGAAGAAAAAAACGTGAGTAAAATGCCTAACTGCATAGCAAATTTACTTGGCGCAGTCGCACTGCGGACATTGCGCATGCGCATTCGCGACTAATTGCTCCGTTGCGGAAAAAAATAACGACCGAACAACTCGGAATGACCCCCATGGTGCACTAATTTGGGGATCCCGGTCATTGTACGGAGGAAATGACACCAAAAAAAGTGGAAAGACTCATGTCAACCTTTTGTCATGTCGACCTAGTACATGTCAACCTAGAGTCCCTGTTGACCTATAAACCATGTCGACCTACATACTGTCACCCAATAGTGGTCTACCTAGACACTGTTGACCTAAGTGTGGTTGACCCTGCATACCACACCCGGTAAAAAGATCCCCCGAGTGTACTCAGAGACCAATATTGCGTATGGAGTCGCAGGCATTATAACTGGTGGTGGAAAACCATGGGCGTTCCTGGGAGGTAATGGGTGGTGGCCAGAATTGAACACAAAAAAGGCAGTCTCATGGGCGTATAATGGGAGTATCATGGGGTGAACTGGGCTGCATTCCTAAATGCAGATTCCCAGATATGGAGGCCATGTTTAGATGAATTTCAGAAGGAAACTCTGCATCTGCCATAGGTTGTGTAACTGTCGATTATACATAGGATGGCAGAGTTGCATTGTCCATGGATATGTAACATGGGCATCTCAGGGATTACACAGTCTGTGCATGCTAGTACACAAGGGGGTGGTTGAAACTAGCATTCACATATTACTGCAGCAGCAAATTCTGAAAAAAATGACAATACTGGCTGCAACGGCATCCAACTATGAATCAGGCCCAATGGCCATTCAGAATCACAAAATGCAAATGTAAATTAATTTGTATCTTTGCAACCTGTTCCAAGTAAGTCAAACATGCATAAAATAAGCTGTGGCTCTTCCATTTGGTTGTGACCAGAGGTGGATTTAGACCTCATGGGGTCATTAACAAGATAAAAATGTAGGACCCCCTCCCTCTAACAACCCATAGCACTATATTTTCATTCCTGATTTATGTCCCATAACATTATTTGTTGTTTTTCCTCCTTATATTCTATTACATTACAGTATGTTACTTTCCCCTTTCACTTATTGCATGATATCCACTCATCTCTAATTTCCATTATTACACCACTCAGTTACTGCATTTTAAATCATTGCCCCCCTCACTGAACGTCGCAGGTCCCCATACCCCATTATTACGGGATACATACAATATACTGGGAAACGGGATGCCGGCTGTTAGCATATCGACAGTGGCATCCCATCTGCTGGAATCCCGGCAGCGAGTCTGCTCATCATGCATCAGGCCCAGTGGCGATCTTTGCTTGACAAAGTTTCTATTCCCACTCGGTTGGTGGCGTGGACCCACCAACCGAGTGGTAATTGCGGGCAAGTGTCAGGATTCCAGCTGTATGTATATTACCGGGCGTCTGGATTCTGATGTCGGTCTCATGAATTCCGGGATCCTGACAGCCATTAAAATGACTTCATCCCATTATTACACTCACTCACTGACTGCATTGTATATGAGTGACCCAGGATTACTGATTGTAGCAAGCCCCATCGTCTTAAATAATCATTATTATCCCCCCTCAGTCAGTAAACACATTTTATAACTGTATTCTATATTACCCAGTATTATACCCCTCAGTCAGTGACTGTATTGATTATAAAGCATTGTGCCCTCCCCCCCCCCCCGCCCCGATTGTAGTGCCTGCTACAATCAGTAAGGAGGGGGGAAGCATTGATAATGGAGTCACACTAAAGGCACTTATATATAATCAATACAGTCAGTCACTGTCTGAGAGGTGCAATAATGGGAATTATAAGGGATGGGAGACCTGATATTAGGGTATGGGGGACATGATATAATCAGTGGGGTGGAAGGCACTGATACATTAAATATTGCAGGCACCCATAACTTATAATACTTATTATTACACCCAATCACATTAGTGTTGACTGCATTATATATGAGTGCCTCCCCCCCACACCTTATTGATTGTAGCAGCCAAGCAGGAACCCCCATCCCTTACAATACCCATTATTACATCCCTCAATCAGTGTGACTGTATTGATTACAGTATATATCGGTGCCCCACTGATTGTAGTAGGCATCTCCTATACATGGTAGTACTTAAAATATAGTATAGTAGCATATTATATATTTCACCAGTCAGTGTTTGCCTGCCCCTCAGCCATGACTGTAGCAGGCGGATGTTATACACTGTACTTAAAATAACATTGCCCTCCCACTCCACCCCCCCCCCCTCACACACACACACACACACACACACACACACACCTGATTAGAATTTGAACTAGGTGGATGTTATGCAAAATTTCAAAAAAATGCTGTAATAAAGTACACTGGAAGACCTTACGTTTTTCTCTGTGTGCATCCTGGCTCCTTTATCTGTGTGTCTGACATCATACACATGTGTGTCATTATGGGTCACATGCACAATACTGTAGGACTGGAGGCACAGGCATCCGCTGGAGCCAGCACCCAACAGCTTTCTAATGACTGACAGACTGTCGGGCGTATTCAGCCAGCCTAATTTTTTCCGGAACTTAAATGTTGGACAGATGATCAGATGTGGATGATGATTAGGTTTTCTCTTATTTCCAATGAATTTGTCCATATATGTAAATAAAAACATAAAAACAATGCAATAGTGTTATATTGCAATACAATTTAAATTCCAACATGTGATGTTAGAAGGAAAAGGTGTAAACAGTCCCAGCTAGGAGATCAAGATTCCCTGATTCCATTATGTTACCCGAAACGTGATGGATTATGGATTATGGGCACTGTGTAGGCACTTACATGTATGTTTACTTCAAAAAAGTTGGAGCTAAACACATAAAGGTTTCTTTAAAACGTCATGCCTTTTCCTTCTAACATTCATGTGTTAGAATTCAGAGTGTATTGCAATATCAAACTATTGTATTGTTTTTATGTTTTTATTTACATATATGGATTAATTCATTGGTAATAAGAGAAAACCATATCATCATCCACATCTGATCATCTGTCCAACATTTATGCCCACAGTTTATTTAAAAATATCAACTTTGTGGTGAACTTTATAATTGTTCAGTACAATAATATTTTGAATATAATTTCATCATTGAGAAAATCAGAATGTTGACTAGATCACAAGTAAAATTGTTCAGGTATGTAACTTGCATACCCAAAGTGAGTAGCAAACAAATTTTATAAAAATGGCTGCAAAGTTTGAATTTTAGTGATAAATTATAGATCATTAGATCAAAATTCATGCAATATATGGGCAAAACAAGCAGGTTAAACATTGTAGGAATACTGTGGAATTTATTGAAGCTTAAGTAGCTACATTGCATATACAGTATTTCTCATATATTTCCATGCAATTCAAACCAAAAATGTAAACAATGTAATGTTCTTCATTTGAATACTACTTCTACTACTTCTACTACTACTACTACTACTACTACTAATAATAATAATAATAATAATAATAAAAATAAATGTATTTACTCCAAGACACTTTGGTTAAGGAAGAGTTTGAGACCTTTCAATTAAATTCTGTCTCAAATAGTTTGATCATCTCTGAATCCTCTCTCCCTGACTAGTATACATCACCTGGTTTCTCAAGATACTTAAAGAGTATTGAATTTTGAGTTTTATGAGAGTACAGTAGTTTATATACTAATTTACTTTTGGCTCTTTATACAGAATTCCATTTGCATGGCTACAATGCATATGCAATTGCTTACTTCTTGCTTCGGCCCCTTGCTGTGAATTGTGATCAATTTTGGCTACCTACATGTGTAAACATACATCACAAAATAGTCCCCTTAACCAATTGCCTGGCATCATCATATCACATGCAATAATGCCAGGCTGGCCATTCAGTGAAACATTTATATCTCATGCAACCATGTCAGAGGAGCCTGCAAGAAATGGCTAGATGCTAATCTTCCAGCAGTTGGCAGGATTAGTCCACCTGGCCAACCCCATAGTTTCTATGATAAACTTCCCTTCTCACATCTGGCTTTAGTCACTGCCCTCCCGAGTATCTGCCATAGGCAATCCTAATAGGTTCACCCACCAATTGGGCTGCTGACCGTACTAGCACTAGCCCTGCATTCTCCTTGTCTCTTCCATTCCCAGCCAGAAGTGAGTCATGGCCAATCCTGAGAGTGAGCCCCTGCTGCTGGCTATCTTCTAGTAGGACTATGAAGTCCTGCAAGAAGTATAGTGAAATAAAAAGTTTATTTTATATATATATATATATATATATATATACACTGCTCAAAAAAATAAAGGGAACACTAAAATAACACATCCTAGATCTGAATGAATGAAATATTCTTATTAAATACTTTGTTCTTTACATAGTTGAATGTTCTGACAACAAAATCACACAAAAATGATCAATGGAAATCAAATTTATTAACCCATGGAGGTCTGGATTTGGAGTCACACTCAAAATGAAAGTGGAAAAACACACTACAGGCTGATCCAACTTTTATGTAATGTCCTTAAAACAAGTCAAAATGAGGCTCAGTAGTGTGTGTGGCCTCCACGTGCCTGTATGACCTCCCTACAACGCCTGGGCATGCTCCTGATGAGGTGGCAGATGGTCTCTTGAGGGATCTCCTCCCAGACCTGGACTAAAGCATCTGCCAACTCCTGGACAGTCTGTGGTGCAATGTGACGTTGGTGGATGGAGCGAGACATGATGTCCCAGATGTGCTCAATTGGATTCAGGTCTGGGGAACGGGCGGGCCAGTGCATAGCATCAATGCCTTCATCTTGCAGGAACTGCTGACACACTCCAGCCACATGAGGTCTAGCATTGTCTTGCATTAGGAGGAACCCAGGGCCAACCGCACCAGCATATGGTCTCACAAGGGGTCTGAGGATCTCATCTCGGTACCTAATGGCAGTCAGGCTACCTCTGGCGAGCTCATGGAGGGCTGTGCGGCCCCCCAAAGAAATGCCACCCCACACCATTACTGACCCACTGCCAAACCGGTCATGCTGGAGGATGTTGCAGGCAGCAGAACTTTCTTCTTGGCATCTCCAGACTCTGTCACATCTGTCACATGTGCTCAGTGAGAACCTGGTTTCATATGTGAAGAGTATAGGGCGCCAGTGGCGTATTTGCCAATCTTGGTGTTCTCTGGCAAATGCCAAACGTCCTGCATGGTGTCGGGCTGTAAACACAACCCCCACCTGTGCACGTCGGGCCCTCATACCACCCTCATGGAGTCTGTTTCTGATCATTTGAGTAGACACATGCACATTTGTGGCTTGCTGGAGGTCATTTTGCAGGGCTCTGGCAGTGCTCCTCCTGTTCCTCCTTGCACAAAGGCGGAGGTAGCGTTCCTGCTGCTGGGTTGTTGCCCTCCTACGGCCTCCTCCATGTCTCCTGATGTACTGGCCTGTCTCCTGGTAGCGCCTCCATGCTCTGGACACTACGCTGGCAGACACAGCAAACCTTCTTGCCACAGCTTGCATTGATGTGCCATCCTGGATGAGCTGCACTACCTGAGCCACTTGCTACCTCCACCTTTGTGCAAGAAGGAACAGGAGGAGCACTGCCAGAACCCTGCAAAATGACCTCCAGCAAGCCACAAATGTGCATGTATCTACTCAAACGATCAGAAACAGACTCCATGAGGGTGGTATGAGGGCCCGACATCCACAGGTGGGGGTTGTGCTTACAGCCCAACACCGTGCAGGACGTTTGGCATTTGCCAGAGAACACCAAGATTGGCAAATTCGCCACTGGCGCCCTGTGCTCTTCACAGATGAAAGCAGGTTCTCACTGAGCACATGTGACAGACGTGACAGAGTCTGGAGACGCCAAGAACGTTCTGCTGCCTGCAACATCCTCCAGCATGACCGGCTTGGCAGTGGGTCAGTAATGGTGTGGGGTGGCATTTCTTTGGGGGGCTGCACGGCCCTCCATGTGCTCGCCAGAGGTAGCCTGACTGCCATTAGGTACCGAGATGAGATCCTCAGACCCCTTCTGAGACCATATGCTGGTGCGGTTGGCCCTGGGTTCCTCCTAATGCAAGACAATGCTAGACCTCATGTGGCTGGAGTGTGTCAGCAGTTCCTGCAAGACGAAGGCATTGATGCTATGGACTGGCCCACCCATTCCCCAGACCTGAATACAATTGAGCACATCTGGGACATCATGTCTCGCTCCATCCACCAACGCCACGTTGCACCACAGACTGTCCTGGAGTTGGCAGATGCTTTAGTCCAGGTCTGGGAAGAGATCCCTTAGGAGACCATCTGCCACCTCATAAGGAGCATGCCCAGGTATTGTAGGGAGGTCATACAGGCACGTGGAGACCCCACACACTACTGAGCCTCATTTTGACTTGTTTTAAGGACATTACATCAAAGTTGGATCAGCCTGTAGTGTGTTTTTCCACTTTAATTTTGAGTGTGACTCCAAATCCAGACCTCCATGGGTTAATAAATTTGATTTCCATTGATAATTTCTGTGTGATTATGTTGTCAGCACATTCAACTATGTAAAGAAAAAAGTATTTAATAAGAATACGTCATTCATTCAGATCTAGGATGTGTTATTTTAGTGTTCCCTTTATTTTTTTGAGCAGTGTATATATAAATCTATATCTCCATAAACTTTCTTTTTATCTGTATAAAACTATTTGTTTTTTCCAAAAATGGCCCTAAAATTGATTCTTTTTTAAGAGATCAAATTATGTACATTTTGTACAATAATTTCTGTAATTATGTAAATAAGAGCTATTGAACCCTTATTTATTATGAATTTATGAGCAAAGATTTATAATTAATAATAAAATTATACTTATTCACATTTAAATAGCACTTATTTACATAGTTTGATAATAAAAAAAGCCTCAGGAGCTGCGTGGAAAAATCTGCCTTAAAATGCACCACCTAGAGGAAACCCATAGAGTCCATCACTTAACGCAAAATCTGTAGGTTAGCACAAGCTACTGTAACTGCAGGTTTAACACTCAAGGAAATTGGCAAATAATTCAATAGTTCTGAGCATTAAACTCATTGTTTTACCTGCACGGCATACACCTTGGGTAATTGAATATGCCCCTAAGTGGGGAAAGTGCAAAGTTAGGGAACACAACATAGAATCATAATAAAGGATCTGTCATTAATAATAATGAAACATTTGTATATGGGTGATATAAAAGGCTGAATTAAAACATATCATCCAGTTATTGAGTTAGTTTGGGAATCTACATTGCCACTAGTGTGCTAATTGTGCTTCCTTAGCAATCAAAGCTTCTGCTTAGAGCTTTATCACATGGGTGTTTCTTTTTAAGTCTGTAGAGCACAAGTTGTACAACATATGAATATGAGAATATTTGACGCCTTGCATCAATCAGGCTATAAAAATATCCTACCCTTGTCTATGTCTATTAAACAAAAATTGACTGAGTAAAAAGCGATGTAAAACTTTTTCCTTACAAGCTCAATACTAGATGTTTAAAAGTTGCACAGTCAGACAATCATTTCTTTGGTTTGATGGGAATGTTCTGTACTGTGTAATTAATGTTGAAAAAATATATACAGAAATCGAAGACAGTTGGTAATAGAAGTAGGTACTTGCTACTTTGTATGATTTTTTTTTGTTCTGTGTACTTCACAGCCCTTGTTTGTTCATGACTCTCAATATGACTCTACAGGAGTGTGCCATTTAAATTGGGTTGTTCCTATGGGAACTAACTAAAGTGAATTGATTAGGAGAGAAACTGGTGGGAGCTGGCTGAATGGTGCTAATGTTTAAGAAGAATTAGTAAGTGTTTCAGCTAAGTGGTGATTGGTTGTTCTTTCAAATGACCTGGAAAGATATAATGGAGACATCTATCAAGGACCAGTCACTCAAATGCAATCATTATTGCTATTGTCTTCAACAAACTGGAATCAAAAGTGGTATAGTAATTTATTGTAAAAAGCAACAGCTGACCTTAAAATTGGAGCACTGTACAGTAAATCAATTGGTCATCTTAGTGAGCTGGGTCTAGAACATTCTTTTGGCTACTTTAACAATGCAATGCAATTAGCAATGCTTTTCAGAACTTTAAAAAAGTCATTTTAGTGTTTGAATAAAAGAAATCAATCCATAAACTAAATTCTAAAGATTCCATGACATGAAATAATATCTCTTTTCATGGCCCTTAGATGTTTCCTTGCATGGTCCCTGTGGCCCTCTAGCATCCTCCAGTAAGCAGCAATTTTGAGTACTTAATAGCTGAGTGGAAACTATCCTATACATTTAAAAATATAGATAATAATTATCTGATGCAAATTCCAAGCTGAGGCCTTCCTGACATCTCCCTCTATATAAAAGCAACTTATTTTACTGTACATGACAATGACATCATCAGATGTTTTCCTCATGCTGTATGATTGTCAGGGAGCTCCTGCTTGTTTCTTTCCTGCTCTTATGCCTTAGAAATGTATCCATTACTGGTGATGCATTTGCAGTTACTTGTAAGGGGAGTAAGAACATGTAGCTTTTAACATACTGTATATAGAATGTGTGCACAATCCGGCACTCCAATAAACAGTGTTAAATACCTGTGTGCCTTTGCTGAAAATAGTACAGTCACAGTATAGTTAGGAACGATAGTTCAAAACAAAGCTCGGCACTCTAGGATTTTTGAAGCAATTATATTGATTATATTGATGAAAAACGATACATCTCACCCAGATAGGCAATAATATGCACCATGTCAATGCAGCATTTCAGAGTCTCGATTAACCCCTTCTTCAGGACAATAGGTGGGTGTGTAACAAGTGGTAAAGCTGAGACAAACATACAGACCCTCTCACCTTATAAAGCTTAAAAAACCACGTGACAGAACCCGCGCTGGAGACCAGGGACATGCGGCCGCGGACCCGGAAGTCGCACCAGGATGACATCATCGCGTGCTGCTGGTTGTCATGACAACCTGGCAAGCGTCCTCCGGCTCTAACACCGGACTCATGTACACAGAAATACAGATCAGAACACATAAACAAAGCCCTCCATACTTGTATAGATCAAAGATAAACTCGCAAATTCAAATATGGCACCAAACAAGAATACATAACATTAATGAACCATAGTATGTTAGAGACCACAATAGTTCTGAAAATGAAATAGTATAATTTAACCCATTATAACAAACATATCTCTTGAGTCTGGAAATTGGCAAAACACCTTAGAATTGAACATGGTTGAAAAGCAACAATGCAGCTTATAGCAGACATAATACCCTGCATATGAAATGGCACAAATAGCAAGCAGATGATATACTAAACAATATATATACCATGCAAAATTTTGCATGGTATATATATGGCAACCACACGTGCCAGGGCAGACACTGGCACAAGCCAACAAGGAGGGGCAGACAAAATGATATGATCTTCAAGAGCAGTAACATCAAGGAAGAACAAAAATTGATTTTTAACCTATCATCCTGGCAATTGTCTGCCATTGAGGAATCTGTATTGAATAAAGGACTCTCATTCGTACCCACCAACCATCATAGTACGTTTGATTGGCACTCAAATCTGCACCATTTTGGCTGAAAGCTACGGCTTAAGGAATTTTTTCAGTATCAACCAAACACGAATTATAATGACCCATTTAATGGAGTGTTACATAAACACAATAAATAAGCATTTGATCCTTGATGTTACTGCTCTTGAAGATCCTATCATTTTGTCTGCCCCTCCTTGTTGGCTTGTGCCAGTGTCTGCCCTGGCCCGGGTGGTTGCCATATATATATACCATGCAAAATTTAGCATGGTATATATATTGTTTAGTATATCATCTGCTTGCTATTTGTGACATATCACATGCAGGGTATTATGTCTGCTATAAGCTGCATTGTCGCTTTTCTATCATGTTCAAGACTCACATAAAAAATACTTCAATACACTACAAGCTGAGAGTCTGTGTATACTTATAGCAGAAAAAAAAATATTCCATGCTTTAAAGAGCTATTGAATTTTAATGTAGATAAAGCATACTGTCCAAAAAATCTGAGAATAGAGTAGACTGATCATCTGCAGTGATTCGGGATCTACTGGAGAGAACCACAAAGAAAATGATAATTTTTTTTTACTATTGACTATAGCAGCCTTGCAGAAAATTGTATAGTAAATACACAAAAGCCTTGTATGCCCTATATAATATTGCACATATGTACATACTATGGGTGGAATTCAAATGATTGGAAAGTCGGTTGGGTGTCTGTTTTTTCCTGTCTATTACATAGGAAAAAACAGATTCCCAACTGACTTTTCAAACATTTGAATCTCCCCCTCTGTGTGGAAAATGGAACGTGAAACTTTGTAAGTCCCAGTGGCTGCGTACAAAGACTCGTAGCCCTATGGTCGCACATATGGGATTGCAGATGCAGTCTGACAACGGTCACAACGCATCTGTAATTTTGCTGCAACTCCCCATTACTTTGTAAATAAATCCTCTCTGTGGCCGCTGTTGCGTGACCATTGCGGCACATGTGGTGCAACTTAGATGCAACTGCCAGTTCCAAAAATTATTGTAAAGAAAAAAAACATATATCTGATTTGTGTTAATTTCCATTTGCCTACAATGCTCAGATGTGATAAAGCTTGGTAAAATAGAATTGAGTTCATTGGGAAAACTTATGACCCTGGAGTCCAAATTGTACTTATAGAGATCTGACAAATACAAAGACTCCAATTACTACCCAATAAAAGCAGTGTATGGCAAGATTAAGGCCACAGACCTATTCAATTAGCAGGTAGAAATCCTTGTCAGCAAACTAAAGTTACATAACAATTAATAATATTAGCAACTGAATCTGATTCTAGATGGAGCACAAGTGAACCATATTAACCCTTTTGGGTAAGTAACCATTGTTTTTCCCGATCTGAGATAGTACATTAATAAATAATCTAGTATGATTATAACGTTAGCATTACAAAGTGTTCCCTCACCTGTTCAAAAATAATCATAAAAACTATACAGTTTGGTTACACAGAGCCCAAGGCATGATAATTGAATAAAACATGCGTTTATACAGTTGCAAAAAGTTGTTAAATGAAATCAAACCAGTTAGAAATAAAAACACAAGATTCACAACTGCGAATTGAATTCATTTTCTCTGAAGGTCTAAAGGTTACTATTTTTTTTATTTTCAAAAGAACCACGTTAGACAGGACAATAAGGCCAAGTTAGCAGGATTGTAAGAGTTGCAGCATAGCAAAATTGTGGTGAAGACTGCATTCATAAAATCAAACCAACCAATGTCTGCTCCATCCACAGTGGTTAATAGCTAAGTAATGATTGCAATCTGTCCTATTAGTCTGCATTGTATATAGTTTTATTATTTTTTAAATCAAACTGTCTGTAAGTTTTGTAATAAAAAAAATAATATGGTTCTTTAGTTTGCCTAAATTTCCCTCTAATAGGTTTTGCTTGCCATCCTTATCTCAAGTCAGTGAACAAAAGCATCTCTTACAGTACTTCCTGGTTGATAACATTTTCACTGGTTTGTCATCAGGTGGACGGGGCTTCATGTAGTATGATGCTTGTATTCATGTTTACAACATTATCAATATTTTTCACTTTACAGTGGTAAGTAGTTCTTACAGTATTAGGATGCCTTCCTCTGAGACTATATGAATGAAGTCCTCTTGTGTACCTTTATGTGTACTTAGTTTCCAGATAGAGTGACACTCCTTAATTAAGGCTGTTATGACTTATGAGCTGTTATGAGAGTTTAGCCAACTTCTATTGATGGCAGACCTTATACTGTATGCACACATCAACAGGGTAGAATTCTGCCCATACTTTTCAAAGCTCAGTTTAACCATTCCACTAGCCATTTTGCCTTTCCCAATTATGTCATGATCTGTCCATTAAAATATATCATTATCGATGCTGACTGATATACTAAACCTTGAAATAAAGTATTAAGCATGGCCTTTTATATACAGTGGATCCGGAAAGTATTCACAGAGCTTGACTTTTTCCACATTTTATGGTACAGCCTTATTACAAACTGGAATAAATTTATTTTTTGTCCCTTAAAATTATACACACAATACCCCATAATGACAACGTAAAAAAAGTGTTGTTTTTTTTAGATTTTTGCAAATTTACTAAAAATAAAAAATAGGAAATCACATGTACATAAGTATTCACAAATGTGCTCAATATTTTGTTGATGCACCTTTGGCAGCAATTAAAGCCTCAATTATTTTTTAATATGATGCCACACGCTTGGCACACCTATCTTTGGACAGTTTTGCCCATTGCTCTTTGCAGCAACTCTCCAGCTCCATCAGGTTGGATGGGAAGCGTCGGTGCACAGCCATTTTCAGATCTCTCCAGAGATGTTCAATCGGATTCAAGTCTGGGATCTGGCTGGGCCACTCAAGGACATTCACAGAGTTGTCCTGAAGCCACTCCTTTGATATCTTGTCTGTGTGCTTAGGGTCGTTGTCCTGCTGAAAGATGAACCGTCGCCCCAGGCTGAGGTCAAGAGCGCTCTGGTTTTCATCCAGGATGTCTCTGTAAATTGCTGCATTCATCTCTCCCTCTATCCTGACTAGTCTCCCAGTTTCTGCCACTGAAAAACATCCCCACAGGGATGGTATTGGTCTGGCGATGAGCAGTGTCTGATTCCCTCCAACATAATGCCTGGCATTCACGCAAAAGAGTTCAATCTTTGTCTCATCAGACCAGGGAATTTTGTTTCTCATGGTCTGAGAGTCCTTCAGGTGCATTTTGGCAAACTCCAGGTGGGCTGCCATGTGCTTTTTAATAAGGAGTGGCTTCCGCCTGGCCACTGTACCATACAGGCCTTATTAGTGCATTGCTGCAGAGATGGTTGTCCTTCAGGAAGGTTCTCTTCTCTCCACAGAGGAATGCTGTAGCTCTTCCATGACTAGGCCCCTTCTCCTCTGATCGCTCAGTTTAGACGGCCGGCCAGCGCTAGGAAGAGTCCTGGTGGTTCTGAACTTCTTCCATTTATGGATGATCAAGGCCACTGGGCTCATTGGGACCTTCAAAGCAGCAGATATTTTTCTGTACCCTTCCCCAGATTTGTACCTCGAGACAATCCTGTCTCGGAGGTATACAGACAATTCCTTTGACTTCATGCTTGGTTTGTGCTCAGGCATGCACTGTGAAGTGTGGGACCTTATATAAACAGGTGTGTGCCTTTCCAAATCATGTCCAATCAACTGAATTTACCACAGGGGGACTCCAATTAAGCTGTAGGAACATCTCAATGATGATCAGTGGAAACAGAATGCACCTGAGCTCAATTTTGAGCTTCATGGCAAAGGCTGTGAATACTTATGTACATGTAATTTCTTAGATTTTTATTTTTAATAAATTTGCAAAAATCACAAAAACTTTTTTCACGTTGTCATTATGGGGTAATGTGTGCAGAATTTTGAGGGAAAAATGAATTTATTCCAGTTTTGATTAAGACTGTAAAATAACAAAATATGGAAAAAGTCAAGCGCTGTGAATACTTTCTGGATGCACTGTATGTCACTTTGCATGCTGTGAGACGCCTATGTGGGTAGTACACTTTCCAATGTACAGGATAGCTAATGGGTATAGGTGCTAAGTATACAAGTCATTTTTGCATATGCATATTTCATTAAAAAGTCACAAGATGTAGACAAAGATGTTGGTACAAGTAGGTTGGCCAATCCCGGGCTACTTTTTCAATCCCGGGTATCTGGATTGAAAAATGGCCAATCCCGGGATTCCCGGGGTACCCGGGATTGGCCTTTTTAATGTGTTCAGCCGCCCACCTACCCCACCCTGCCCTGTCTCTCCTCACCCGCCCTGCACACATAATTTAACAATTTAGCGGGGTGGGTGGGTGGGAATCTTCCTCCACATTCAGCGGCGGGTGATGGCCAGCTTCCCATCAGGTGGTACGGCAGCTGGCGGGCTGGTGACTGTGCAGCGTGACCTCAGAGTCACAGGTCATGCTGCGCAGGGGGAGCCGGGAGGAGAGACCCCATGAAGACCTAAGAAAGACAAGTTACATCAGTCTGCCCACTGTTCCACCCTATCATACCCCTGGACTGCTCAACTCTGCCTGCTGCTCCACCTACACTTTGTACCACCCCACCCTCTCTCTGAAGAGATCTGATAATGCACCTTAATGGTGTTGTGTAGTGCTAAAAAATGAATGTAACTCAGTAATGATAATTGGATAACTTATTATCCATAAAAAAACTCAAGAAAAACAACAAAACAAAAAACATATATAGGTAAGGAATGGGTGGTAAGTAAATGAAAAAATTCTATACGGGAGTAAAGCTGCTAATGTTATACTTAGGGTCCACTTCAGAGTGTGGCTTCCCACTTCTCTGTATATGGCTGCCGGTGTGTATTGTAAGTCCAAAGCTTGTTAATAAACAAAGAAAACAGTATTAGGGGCATGTAAGTCAGGAAGATTGTCTTGCTGTGTTTTGGAGGGGTACCCCTGTTGGGCTAGCGGTGGGACCAGGCAGTGGTGTCAGGTGTATGGACTCCGGACCGACCCTCCTCACCACAGAGAACGGCGCCTTGCTCCAGGCGCTCCTTAGACACCGATGCTCCCCGGGGGGTGTCGAGGTCTTAAATGGACAAAGGGCAACAACTCTCAGACCTTTTACAGATCTGTCCGTTGCGCCGATGTTCCACTTTACAGAGTCTTACCTGCTTCTCCTGCTCTGTGTCCCCGCGTCCACTCCCGTCTGTCTTCACCGCACTTGTCCAGCGGCTGTGATACGTTCACTCTGCTTCCTGCTTCTGTCTATTTGGTCACATGATCTGGTTACTTCACCCATCTGGACTGGCTGCTTTCCTTCATCTGTGTTAAAGAAGACATGGGATAAAACTCTGTTATTCTTAAACAAAAGAGTTCTGTTTAAAGTCATGTGATGGTTTAGTGGTAAAGGTTGTGCTCCTATGCGTATCGGCCCTCCTAGGCCTTTGTCAGGGAGTCTGTATATGCCATCTTTGATATGGGCTTTTTATACCCATTTCCTGTGACGTAATTCTGTGTCAGCTGCAATGGGAAGGGTCAGGGGCATGTTCAACTTAATGCAGTAATACATTATATGCTGAAGTAAAGAATAGGTTATGGATAATGAATATGAAATAAATACAATTAAAATGAATCAATTAGGTGTAATTCAAAAGAAAAGAAAATATGACAAAAAGAAATAGAAAAAATAAAAATAAATATAAATATAAAAATAAAAATAAAAAATAATTAAAATGTATGTGTTTCCATTAACCCATATGTTGATTTCCAGGGTATGTGCCAGACTGATTGTTGCTATATGTTAAGCTAACTATTAGTGATCTAACTATTAACATATAACCATAAGGAGTACATAGATAATTTATGTATACAGAAATGTTTTCGCTTAATAGGCTCTATTTACTGCCCTACATAAGATTATAATTTGATATGTGTAGTGCAGTTGCTCTAGTCCTATGTTGGACAGTGTTCGGTATTCTGATTTTGTGGGGTTATGTAATGTATATGTCCTAACCTGTGATGACTGCTCTAACTTCATTATCCACGTTTAAACCACGTGGTCTCAAGGTTTTTAGTGTGAAGATCCACTTTAATTCCTCTCTATTTATTCTTCTCTGGAAATCTCTGGAAATCTCCTCCCCTCCCCTCTAATTGTGTTGTAGGCTTTTGATTCCCAGAACTTTCATTCCTGCTGGGTTCTCACTGTGTTTTTCTTTGAAATGGCTTGAAAGGTTATGTGTCTCTAGACCTTTCTTTATATTTCTCAGATATCCTTGTTTTCAGAGGTCTCATCGTTCTTCCCACATATTGTAATTTACATGGGCATTCTACTAAATAGACTACCCCTTTGGTCTGACATGTTATGTTTTCTTGTATTTTGTATGATTCTTGCATAATGGTTGATTCAAAATGTTCTACCTTTTTTGTTTTTACCTTATGTGTTTTGCAGAATTGGCAAGAACCACAGTAGTAGAAACTTTTGCTTTGTTTCTGACCCGTTAACGTCTTTTGTACTAATTCGTTTTTGCCTAGATGGCTATGTGTCAGTTTGGATTTTAGGTTTGGTGATTTTCTATAAACTACTTTAGGTTTCTGTGGAAGAATATCTGATAAAATGTTATCTTCTTGTAGAATGTGCCAATGACTACGCAGTTTTAATTTCTTTTTTTCTCTATACACCAATAGGGTCTCTCTGTCTGTATTGATTGCTTCTTGTAGGTCTCTCTCAAGCTTATCTTCTTTATACCCTTTGTCTAAGAACTGCTTCTTCATTTTTCTTGCTTGTGTCTCAAAGTCTTCTAGTTTTGTACAGTTTTGTCTGATTCTGTTAAACTGCCCTAATGGTATGTTTTGCAGCCAATTAGGGTGATGTCCACTTGTATTGAGGATGTAGCTGTTCACGTCCATGCTTTTTTGGTATGTTTTTGTGTATAATGACTGGCCTTCTATTGTAATAGTGATGTCTAAAAATGTACTGAATCCTGACTGTAATCTGTGGTGAACACTAGATTGTTGTTATTTGAATTGAGGTAATGTAGAATTCTACTAATCTTTCCTCTGATCCCTGCCAGACGAAAATCACGTCATCTATGTAACATCTCCAGAGGACCAGGTTTGCCCCAAAGTCATGCCCGCTCCAAATGTTCATGTCCTCCCACCTATTCATTAACAAATTTGCATAACTGGGAGCAAACCTGGTCCCCATGGCTGTGCCTGTAATCTGCCTGTAGTGTGTTACCTCGAACCAAAAGTTATGGTGTTGTAGGATGCATTCTACACAGTTAAGGATGAAAGTTGCTTGTGTTGTTTCCATGGTTGGGTCTGTCGTGAGAAAATGGTGTATTGCTTCTAATCCTTGTTATTGGTATATAACTGTGTATAAGGACGTCACATCACTTGTGCAGATCCAATAATCCTGTGACCACTTGATGGTATTGAATGTTTTCATGATATCTGTTGTGTCTAGTATGTACAATTTTTGTAACTGTACGTATTTCTGTAAATAAGTGTCAATATATTGTGACATGTTGAATGTTAATGAGCCTATCCCAGAAATTATCGGACGGCCTGGTGGTTTTGTATGATTCTTGTATACCTTAGGTAAATAATAAAAGACTGGGATGATTGGATTTGTAGTGTCTACTAAATTGTGTTCTTTTTGTGTCAAGATTGCTTTTTGTAGCCCATATTTTAGTATTCGTCCTAGTAATTTTTTGTACTCTGTTGTGGGGTCTTGTGGGAGTATCTTATAGGTATCTTTATCTCCTAAAATTCTGTGAGATTCTTCTATGTAGTCCTTATCCAGAAGCACTATCCCTCCTCCCTTATCCGCTGGTTTGATCACTAGATCCCTGTTGTCAGTAAGTTCTTTCAGGGCATGTTTCTCTAATGGTGTTAGATTGGTGTTTTTGTTTGTATTGTTCAATTTATCCAAATCCCTTGTTACCAGTTTTTAAAAGGTGTCAATCAGTGAACCTCTCATGTGTTGTGGTTAGAAGGTGGATATGGGTTTTAGATTTGAATGTTTGATTTTGTCGTGGTTGACTTTTGGTTCTACATGTGTATTGGAATTGTTACTAAAATATTTGGCCAGTGTCAGTTTGCGTGTGAAATGATGAAACAATTTATTTTTATTTTTTCTATTACTTTTTGTCATATTTTCTTTTCTTTTGAATTACACCTAATTGATTCATTTTAATTTTATTTATTTCATATTCATTATCCATAACCTATTCTTTACTTCAGCATATAATGTATTACTGCATTAAGTTGAACATGCCCCTGACCCTTCCCATTGCAGCTGACACACAATTACGTCACAGGAAATGGGTATAAAAAACCCATATCAAAGATGGCATATACAGACTCCCTGACAAAGGCCTAGGAGGGCCGATATGCATAGGAGCACAACCTTTACCACTAACCCATCACAGTACATTAAACAGAACTCTTTTGTTTAAGAATTACAGAGCTTTATCCCATGTCTTCTTTAACACAGATGAAGGAAAGCAGCCAGTCTGGACGGGTGAAGTAACCAGATCACATGACCAATTAGACAGAAGCAGGAAGCAGAGTGGGAAAGCGTGAATGTACCACAGCCGCTGGACGAGTGCAGTGAAGACAGATGGGAGCGGACGCTGGGACACAGAGCAGGAGAAGCAGGTAAGGCTCTGTAAAGTGGACCATCGGCGCAACAGACAGACCTGTAAAAGGTCTGAAAGTTGTTGCCCTTTGTCCATTTAAGACCTCGACACCCCCCGGGCAGCATCGGTGACTAAGGAGAACCTGGAGCAAGGCGCCACCTTGGTACATGCCGTTCTCTGTGGTGAGGAGGGTCGGTCCGGGGTCCATACACCTGACACCACTGCCTGGTTCCCCCGCTAGACCAACAGGGGTACCCCTCCAAAACACAGCAAGACGATCTGACTTACACACCCCTAATATTGTTTTCTTTGTTTATTAACAAGCTCTGGACTTACAATACACACCGGCAGCCATATACAGAGAAGTGGGATGCCACACTCTGAAATGGACCCTAAGTATAACATTAGCAGCTTTACTTCTGTATAGAATTTTTTCATTTACTTACCACCCGTTCCTTACCTATATATGTTTTTTGTTTTGTTTTTTTCTTGAGTTTTTTTATGGATAGTAAAAATTATTCAATTATCATTACTGAGTTACATTAATTTTTTTAGCTCTAAACAACACCATTAAAGCACATTATCAGATCTCTTCAAAGTTATATTGACATTTTTTGAAGCTCATTGGGGTTAGCTTATCTGTTAAGTACTGCCACAAAACATATATACCAATAGGGTGAGCGCAAGTGTATCTCAAGTATCCACCCTCTCTCTGTCTGCTGCTCTGTCCAGCTCCACCCACCACTCTTTTCCAACCCAGCCGTCTCGGTCTGCTGTTTAGTTGCAGACCAACCCACAATCTGCCTTGCTCCGTCATTCCTGGTTAGTCCTCCTCCTATCTGGTTAGGCTAGGGTTTGTGCCACTGCTCTAGCAGTGTAAACAATCAGAGATCTGTCTGTCTCTTTATCTATCTCTCCAAGTCTCAAAATAAGGAACACAGCAGAACTCCACAGAATTTTAAAGCTACAAAGAAGTCATTAGATAGGGCTTCATAGCAGCTCTGGTGCCTTGGTAATATCAAGATGAAACGTGTTGACAAATGTCCTGTTATACTAATGATGACTATCTACTGTACAGTTAATGTGGCACACTACTTTTTCAGATATGCATCATTCTCTTTTACTATGGCCTCCTACATTTCTTCCTGAAATTTCTATGGAAGTTGTTCAGTGAAAATTTTCTTACCAACCGGTTCGGATAAACACATTTTATTTGCTCTTGTAGAAATATTTTTATGATTGAGGATTTAATCATATGTGAATAATAAAACATTCTTAAACACTACATTATGTTTGACCATGGGATTTTGCGGGTGTGCTTGTAGATGGAAATGTAACAAATTCCTTGGAGGATATGAAGGACACTATAAAAAAAGAACTCAGATAAATCTTTCTAAATATCTTTTAATATACAGAGATTATTCTTGATCATTGAACCGACTGAGGTTTATGAAAACTTTACTATGGGAGAAATGTAATATACTGTAGTGCAATGGACTCGTAAAATTAATCTCACTGCAACTGATGGCTAGTGTTCCTCGAGTGGGCCCTTAAATTCACGAAATGTAATAGTTGCTGGAATTACAGACTGTTTAAAAGAAATTTAAAAAAACCTAATGGCAGGTACAGATGGGTCCATGTTTATTTTAAATTTTAATAGGATCAACTGAGACTGGGAAGTCAGACTTAAGTGGTCATTCTGAGTTGTTCACTCGCTAGCCATTTTTAGCAGCCGTGCAAACGCTATGCCGCCTCCCACTGGGAGTGTATGTTAGCTTAGCAGAAGTGCAAACAAAAGGATCGCAGAGCGGCTACAAAGATTTTTTGGACAGTTTTAGAGTAGTTGAAAACCTGCTCAGCGCTTGCAATCAATTCAGACTGTTCAGTTCCTGTTTTGATGTCACAAACACACCCTGCGTTCGCCCAGCCACGCCTGCATTTTTCCTGGCACACCTGCGTTTTTCCAAACACTCCCTGAAAACGGTCAGTTGACACCCAGAAATGCCCACTTCATGTCAATCACTCAGCCAGTACGACTGAAATGCTTCGCTAGACCCTGTGTGAAAGAGGAAGACCGAAAGGTTGAAACGCGTTGGTGGAACTACAAAGAAAGAACCACTACAGATTCAAAGACTTCATCAGGAAGACTCTTTCCCACGTTGAAAAGACCCGGTCACGTGATCGGACCAACCCGGAAGCCAGCAGCGCTGCTAGGATACCAGACAGCGGAGGAAGCCAGTGACGGAGCGCGGCATGCAGCTGGAGTGGGCGACAGGTGAGTTCTCTGTAAGCGGTGGGAGAGGCGCAGCTAGTCGCTCTGCAGAGCGGCATCTGAATCCTTTCTCCACTGCTAGACAGGTCCACCTCTTTGACCGACCTGCACACTGGGGGCGTCTGAACAAGGACGCACCACGGGCAGCAGGGGCAGAGAGGGGAAACCAGTCCAGAGACCCCTTTTTACCCCACTTATGCCACCACCGTAAGCTCAGGGCATCATGAAGGTTTTAAAGATTTTTTTACCAACACCAGCATTTGTTATTATTACTATTTTTTTCCTAAAGACTTTTCAACAGCAGATGTGTGAGACGCCGCAGTCTGTATTATAACCTGCATGAACTTTATAAGAGACAATATCGCCCACCCTGGGCATTAACCGCACACCTTTAGATTGGCCAGTATACAATAAATACAGTGGCTCACAACAATTAATTCGCATCATATTGTTATTTTTGTGATTTCTATATCCAAGTACAAACTCATATTTGGGTCTGTTCATACATTATCCTTTATTACATCTGATGTGCATTCGTTAGCTAAACACACACACCTTAGGGGTTGAGCGCAGTTCTATTGTGGTATATCCACTAAGCTTCTCCTGTGTGAAACTATATCGTTCGTCGTAATAGTACGTCACTCGTGCGCATTGCGCCACATGCACATGCGCAGGAGAGCCGTTTTTTTGCCTCATCGCTGCACAGCGACCGAAAACAACTAGCGATCAACTCGGAATGACCACCTTAATCCCCTGCTGTAATGACTTAATCCCCTGCTGTATTGTTCTCTGTATTGTATTGCAGCTGAGAACAATAGATGAAAGGTTTATGTTAATAAACCATGTTGTGCCTAGGCGCAGCAAACTAACCAAGATAACCGTGGACCCATCTGTATCTTACTGTATCTTGGACATCTGGTGTGGGGATCAAAGTTTTCCTAGTTTAACATATATGCCCCTAATGTAGCCCCCATGAGTTAATTCACTGAGTGACACCATTTTTTACATGTTATGTGGAAGCTACTGGAAAAGACGACTGAATGGCTACAGGGAGTGTAGAAAAGTATGTGTGAGTGTTAGTGTGCAAGGGTGCTTATTAAAGTTATACTTTCATGTGTTTGTCATTTTTTTATATTTATTTTACAGGGGTACTATGGGTACTAGCAGCCAATTAGTGCCCCACATTCTGGTATTTGTGGTTCTCTAAGTACCAGCATGTGTGGGGGGGGCTTGCTGGGACCTGTAGTCCCCACTGAAAAGACAATTTATTTTACAACTCTAAACCTAAGTAATGGACACCCGCAGCCCAGGGGTGCCCAGGGCCGGATTAAGCCTTGGGGGTGCCCGGGGCACTTAAGACAAGGGGGCTACCGGTGGAAGACTGGGAAGTGTTTTATTTTAGATTGTGCATACCCCCAACATGACCCATTCCAGGAGGGACAAAATGTTTTCTATATGGACTTCCCTCTCCCTCTTAATATATGATTGGTGTCACCTGTTTTGAACTATTTAATAGATAAGAAAGGTATTTCAACACAGATGACAGCATGTTACCCCTCCAGGACTGGATCATGTTAGGATGTATGAAATGTGTATATTACATTTAACCCAATAGGGTATATTAGATGTAAACTAATAGTTTAATAATGCATGGTTACTGTTTATAGCTCCACCTAATTGAATGAGAACTATTTTATAAAATTTTCTTGCAGTGAAACAAAGATAACTTTAACAACCATAGAGTACACATAGAAAACAAATCTATAATTTATCCTGTCACATGCAAGAATAGCAGCAGCAGCCTCTGTACTACTTACACACTGGTACAGGACTCATGAGGACTCTGTATGTGTGTGTGTCTCTCTCTCTATAGACCCTCATTAGATAACAGTTTACACAGGACTCAGACACCCAGTCAGGGAAGAGGAGAAGCTGGGATCCCCATGTCACTTACAGCTCTCTCCACCCTCCTATCTCTACTTTGGTCATAAAGCTCAATAGGTAGCTCATAAAACCTGATACTCTGCCTGCAATGCATGCTGCCCAGCTCACATTCTGGCTGTCTGGTTCTGCTACAGCATAAGGAGGAAAGCTAGCAATGTTGTTGTGCTCTTGCTGGGGGACCCCCTAACAAATTGGGCCCAGGGTACAGTATGCCCTGTGACCTCCCTTAATCTGGCTATGGGGGTGCCAGGGATAGTCTTGCGTTTCAGCCCTGACCTTGGGTGCCTGGAGAGGTGGGAACCCTTTATTGGGGGGGTCCTCACTCCCCCAGGAATCCCCAGCCAGAGCTGACTAGTTAGGAGGGTTAATGCTATGTCTACATGGACCAATAAAAACATGCCCCCTTGCTGTGGCATTACCTTACTGGCTAGTGGGGAGCCTAGTGCTGGTTTAAAAAATACAGTGGAACCCTAGTACATTTTTCCCCATATTTTTTAAACCGGGATCAGTTCAAGAGCCTGGTTCTGGTTCTTAAAAAACAGGAGGACAACTCACATTTTTCCCCTGTATTTTTTTTAATGAGCACTGGTTTAAAGAGCCTAAGGTTTGATTATACTTGGGGGGGAACCCCACCCCATTTTTTTTCTATTTTTTTACCATTAAAACAAATTTTAATATATTAAGCACTGCATAGAGCTCACTGATCTGTGTATTCTTCTTTAAACACACTGCTAGGGGGATCTCTGTTCGAAAAGTGCAGTTTGATCTGAATTTGTATAAGTCACGGGTGTGTTTGCAGAAATGATTCTAGGTAAATTGCCCTGTTTCAGTGTTGTCTATGGAAATTACACCATGTTTGGCCGATGGCGTATTTGATCATATGTCCATGTCCACCCATGTTTTAAACTTCTATTTGAACTAACACTCATATTTTTGTTTTATCAAACTTTTCATTATTGAAAAAAATGTCAAAACACTCCTTTGTCTGCCAAATCAGGCAAACATGGAACTGAGTCAATTTACTTGAGTCTCTTTTAGTGGACCTGTCAGCTTTGATGGGATTGCTTGTATCCTTTGTGGGTATTCTTAGTCTGGTTTGGGGGTGACATCCTACTAGGCTTTGCAAAGCTCTCAATGCATAAGGCGACTCTAGTAGCTCAACTGGTACAGTTTTTAGGCTTAGAAATTTCAAACCCTCCCACTCTCAACTTCCAGATAATTTGCTCATTTGGTCACACAGCAGACATGCAATTTCACAGCATGTACTTTCGCAGAGCTTCCTCTCATTCATTTTCCAATTAGCTGCAGTGGTCATTAAATGTTGTTTCTCTGGAAGAGGAAACTTCACATGTGCTGCCATTGGGCTCTTGTGTTGGGATTTCTGGTGAGTTGTGCTTAGGTGTTTTTGCTGCCAGGGTTGGGTGGGACACTTCCTCTGCTGTGATAGTATTAGTCTGTCCAGGAACTAGAGTGAAAAACTCTAAGGCAAAACAGGTAGAGGAAGCTTTCACAGTGTCATGGGAATATTTCCTCCATATATAATGGTATCTAAAATGGGTGAAAGAGTGCAGGGGTCATCATGGCACCACAGTAGGGTTATCCAAGTTGCAGCAGTGAAGTACTGTAGCTGGTAGCAGTCCTCATTATCAATCATATGATACTGCCATGGACATAGTGAAGTCCCTTGTGATTGGATGTGAAGTCAACCTTTCAACTGTTGCCCTTACACTCTGATTAAGATTAAGGGGTTCAGGCTGGATAATGGTTTCTATAACATTGTTTGTCTGTCCATTGGTTGTTCAACATCTTGAGCATATTATGGGATTTATATCAGTTTAATTGGCATAGGTGAGCATAAGGTGGAACATTGATTATTTCCTTTGTTTTGCTATGTATAGTTGCAGGATGAACTAAAATATTTAATATTGTAACAAAGAAATTATGGCTTATTAAACCAGTTCATTAAATAACTTCAGCCAACTAAAATTAATATTAAAGCAGCAAAAGTGACCATTGTTAATCTATGTGCTTCCACAATTGCCCCTATTAATACACCACACCAAATGTATAGTGATAATCTGTAAAATTGCTGTGTGGTTACTTAGTTAACAATAGAAGGGACAACATTTTGATAGGAAAATAACTTTGGCAAGAGATGGGTGAATTGAAGGCTGCAGTGAACTCACTAGAACCTAATATCAGAGTATAAAGGCCATGGCCTAATGTCCAACTTTACATGTGGAATAGGCCTAGTGCCTGACCTACAAAGCCCTACAGGCCTAGTGCCTGGCTTTACAATAACTGCAGCTTAATGCTTAAATTATAGTGACCCCATGGCCTGTTGCTGAATAATAATAATATATAATATATAATGCCCACTGCTTATTGCTGTATTCCCTAGTAGTATGTTAAGGCTCTGAATATATGAAGTGGAAGCCCAAGGTTGCCTTCTGGTATGAATGGAGAGGCAGCAGTGGGGAGTTTTGTACAGATCATTTGCTTTACACCTGTCACAACTTTTACTGGACC
This sequence comes from Pseudophryne corroboree, assembly GCF_028390025.1. NCBI lineage: Eukaryota > Metazoa > Chordata > Amphibia > Anura > Myobatrachidae > Pseudophryne > Pseudophryne corroboree. Next base: position 736,199,228 of record NC_086445.1, on the reverse strand, counting down.
CAGAATAGAGGTGCAGAATCTAACGTATTGATGGCTTTAACCAAGGACCCTCAAAAGGGTGTTCAGGAATTGCTGTATCCGATACACAGGTAGCAACCCTCTGACAGAGTTCCTAAGTATAGGCTCATGGGTACAATAGCAAACAGTGAGACTTGTTGCCTTGAGGTGTACTGGAGTACAGTAGTTAACAGGAATTGGTGAGAAACAGGTGGGCAATCCAGAACCAAGGGATGGACAGAATCAGGTCAGGTGAATAGCCAAAGTTGGAGCCAGAAATTCATAAGTAGAGGTACCAAAGAGTCAGATGAGGATAATCACCAGATGTATCAGATCAGAACACAGATAATCACATTGGAAGCTCTAGCAGAACAGATGCTAGAGTACTTGAAACTTACCCAGACGCTCCCTCTTATACGGAGAAGATTAAAATGTGGCTCAAAATATGATTTCATCCTTATATTTCAATCAGAGTGTCTTGTGCACCCCTGTGGGAGTCACAGTCATTTGAAGTACATCTGTCCGCAACAGTCAGCTAGATGATATCTTCCAGAGAGAGGGAAGAGATGCCGGTGGACCTGCATCAACCAGGGAGAAGGACCACCAGTCAGCAAGAAGAGCAACCCTCCACAGCAGTAACAAACACCAGTTAGCAAAAAGAGCAACCCTCCATGGCAGTAACAAACTAGCACCACCCGCAACGGAGCCCTGACCCAGCAACACTAGACCCAGTTAGTAGGAACAGGGCTCAAGAGTACTTTATTATAAACTCCCCCTTTAGGGTTGGGCATAGAACACCCCTAAAACAACATGAGGATACTTCTTATTTAACTTGCATACCAGTTGAGGTGCCTGGACATCTGTGGACTTCACCCAACATCTCAACTCAGGGACAAAACCCTTTCAAGCCAACAAATACTGACTACTGTAGCTCCTCAGGAGATTCTGGGGTCCAAATTCTGCTTTATTTCATATTCTTCCTGGTGGTCGAACAAGATGGCAGAAGGTATTAGAAGAGAGACTTGGCAGATAGTAGGAATTTTGAGTGTTAGTGGCTAGTTTCAATCTTAAAACAAATGGATTGATAACTTGTAAAATTTGGTATGGCCCAAAGAATCTAGGAGTGAGTTTCCTTTAAAATGCACCTTTAAATGTAGATGTGTTAATTCAAAGCCAAACCTTATCTCCCAAGTTTAACAAAGGAACCTTCATCTTTTCCTGTCAGAGAAGTATATGTAATTGGAAGAGACTTCTTGTAGATTCCTCTTTCCATACTCCAAACTTCAAAACAATATTTAATGGTGTCCGCAACTGCTGGAAGAGGAACTGAATGGCAGGAAGGCAATTCTGGAAAATAACAATGGAAACCATTTTGGTTGTAGAAAGGCATGTAGCCTAAAGCCTCAGGAAATACTAAATGTTAGTATGGGTAAACTTTGCCCATGGCAACAGTGAAAATGAATTATCCTTATTAGCAAAGACATAGGTCCTGCTAAAATTTCTCCAGGTCATGATTGACAAGTTCCATTTGACTGGTACTCTGTGGACAATATACTGATGAAAAGATTAATGTAATATTAAATCACTTGCAGAGAGCCCTCCAAAAGTTGGTAGTGAACTGTAATTCCCAGTCTGAAGGGATATTTTTAGGAAATCCATGTAGCATAAAGATCTATTTAATAAAGATGTTGGCTAGATTTGCAGGTGAGGGCAATCCTTTTTAGGTACAAAATTAGCTGCTTTATCAATCCTGTCTACCACCACCCAGATGGTATCAAGCCCTTTAAAGGATGGTAGTTCAGAAATTAAGGCCTTGGTAATATGTATCCATGGATGATAAGGAGTTGGAAGAGGATGCAAGGGCCCTATAGGAACTTGTGGTTGGATATTATGCTGAGTACAAGCAGATCAAGCTGCCACAAAATAATTTACAACAGGATGCACTGACAGCCACTAGAAGTTCCTGAGAATCAGGTCCAACATTTTCTTCACCCCTATGTGCTAATTAAAGAAGAAGCATGTGCCCACTTGAGTAGCTTTGGATGAAGTGCAGGTGGAACAAATAACTGCCATGGGGGGCATTTTTACTTTATTGATCACATAAAGGAGGCAAGCCAGATTCAGATTGAGTTTATCCTCACAAGGAACTTCCTTATCAGTAGTAAAGTATGTGTGAGACAGTGCATCAGCTTATATAGTTTTGCTCACTGGGCAATATGTGATGACAAGATTAAAAAAATATTGATGAACATAGACCATCTGGCTTGATAGCTCAAACAGTTTGCTGTTTGAATGTACAGCAGATTTTATGGTCAATGAAGACTGTCACAGGGAATTTTACTCCTTCTAACATGTGCTGCAAGCAATTACTTGTCCCCAACTGCATGATTCTTCTTGGGAGGTGAAAACTTGCAAGAAAAAAAAAACACAGGAGTACCACTTCTTGACTGTGTCTTTATGAGAGAGAACATCCCAACTTCAACTGTAGAGGCATCCAATTCTAAGGAAAAGTCTGTTCAAGATTTGCTTGAGCAGATGTGAAATATTGCTTTGGTTGAAAGAAAGCATTCTCAGTCTCAGGAGGTCAATCCTTGATGTTCAATGACTTCCTGGTAAGAGCTATGATGGGAGAAACTACCATTTAATAATTCCTGATAAAGTGTCTGTAAAAGATGCAAAATCACAAATCTCGCTGAATATGTTTTAACCCTGTAGTGCAAGGCCAGTTGACAATGGTGGAAAGCTTCTCCGGATCCATCCAAAGACTGGTTTGTTAATCTGACTGGTGCATTATTTAATCTGAACTGCATAACCATTTATTCATAATGCCCATTACGGGTGATAAATGCAGTTTTCCACTCATACCCAGAACTAATACTTAACAAATTGTACAGTATAGTAGGAACCATGTAGATCTGACTTAAAAATAACTCTGTCTCCCTTAATGTGTTCAAAGAGCTCAGTGATGAAAGGTTGACGATACTGTTCCTTCAATATGATGGCATTTAATCCCCAGTTATCTATATATGGCCTGAGACTCCTATCCTTCTTTTTGATAAAAAAAAATGAGCCCAGCTGCTGCAGGTGACTTAGATTCTCAGATGAAGCCCTGTTTTAAATTTCATGTATATACTCAGTTACCATTTGAGTCTAAGTAAGTGACATCCTCAAGGAGGCATTTTCCAGTAATAAATCAATGGATAATCCCATTCTTGTGTATAGGCAGTATCTTTGCAGCATCTCTATAGGATTAGTAAGGTGGTGGCAAGAAATTGACTTCAATGATGGTGGTCCTGTACTTTGAATAACCCAATGTAGAACAATTATTGATTGCAGTCACTTCTGTTGGCAACAAATTCCCCAAGATAGAATTTGGGGTTTATTTCAAGCAAGGGTGGGAGCTTGTCAGTGTGGCCAAGGGAGGCCCAATATAATTGGGTTTATAGCCATTGGAAACACAAAGAAGCATATTTTCTCCACGCCTCCCTGCATGTACAGAACCAATTTCTTGCTCAACTGGTGAGAGATAAGATTTCCTAATCTGCTTGGGCTGTTTATAAATCACAAGAGGAACTGAGAACTGGGAAGACAATCTGTAACTGGGGCAACAAGGCTGTTCCCTTTGTTGAGCTCTTTCCCTATGATGCAGGGGGATATTAAATTATCCAAGGACAATAGCGGTACTTGGAACCTAATTTGTATTTTATTAGTTTGGATAACACCTGCCAGAAGGCGGTGACAAGGGCCTCCAATGGAGTGGGGAAGCAAGAGTCCTGAAATGTACAGGATTTTACCTCCCTACAGATTGGGCCCTTGTTTCAAGCTCAAATGTCACTCTATTTTTAATGGTATCCATGAAATTTGTACTACTGTGCACCCAGGATCATTTCTTTCCCATAATTGAGTGGCTCAAGCCAAGGCCTGTCCTGACAGCAAAGTGATAATATAAGCCACCTTTGTTCTTTCTGTCAGTAAATTGGTGGCCTCTAATTCAAATTATATTGAACACTAGTTAAAAACCCTAGTAACTTTTAAGGTCCTCATCAATCTTTTGGAGGTTTGGCATTTGCAGAGATTAGACTCCTGCTATTTGAACTTGAGCTGCCACAGGTGGTGTAGACTGTGCCTAAAGAGGCTGGATAGCATCAACCCGCTAAACTAGGGTCTACATGATCTTAATTTGATTGTGTGGAGCTCCTTTGGTGAGGGATTACCAGCCGCATCCATATTCCATGGTCCAGAGTATACTGTCACAACTCTTGGCAGAACTCAATTAGGATTGACATAGATCCAGAATATAGGTGCAGAGTCTGTATTAATGGCCTTCACCATGGACCCTTGCAAGGGGGATTGAGCTACAATATGCCCCATATGCCTTCTGACAGTATTTCTATGTAATGGTGGGTACAATGGCAGAGAGTGAGACTGGTCTCTATGAGGTTTACTAAAATGTATTCGGTTGGAAAGGTACAGAACCAGATGGGCATTGTGGTGCCCGAGGATAAGCAGAATCAGGTTAGAATAGCTAAGGTTGGAACCAGAAAGTAACAAGGATCAGTACTAAAGAAGCAAGTGAGGAGAATCTTCAGAACACACTGGGAGCTCTAACAGAAAAGTCGCAGGAGTACAGGATAAGAGTCTAATAATCTGGCACTTGAACACTGCAGAGATACTTTTATAGGGAGGAGCTTCAAATGTGATGCCAAACAAGACATCATGTCTAACACTTTATAGTTCAAACATGATGGCTGTCAGTGAGGAGAGTGTCAGTGCACCTTGCTGCAATAGGTGCCATCCAGCTCTCACCCACAACAGAACCATGGGGGACCACCACTGCTGGACCTAGTAAGTAGGAACCAGGTTCCAGCATGCTGTGACACCACAACTGGAAGCCTCTACAGTCCTCATCTTCTACCTTGGCTCTCACAGGCAGCTGTCATCCTCATTACTCATGAGTACAAAAGTCTTCTCTCATTGAACCTGCCAACTTCCTTTTTGTTCCCAGAGCCTTCTAGCATCTTCCTGTGCCACTGGAACTTTTCTGCATCTCTGCTGATCTGCAGTCTTCACTCACCACTGCTGGACTGTTTGATCCCTGATTCTAATATGAGTCTGTGGAGGGGCAGAGCATTGTTTGCCCACTGCATTGGTTTCAGATGGGTTGCTTCCTAACTAGCTACTTTTGGCTCACCAGAAATGCCCATCTCAAAAGAGAGGTCAGTGATAGGCAGAGCTTGAATCCTATCAAATTCAAGCTTGCAGGATGCAGTACGGAATGATAGAGCCCAATCTACAGCACCCTGTTATCGCAATGGATTCTTTGCATGCATTGCCGTATAGGAGAACCTTATGACTGCACACTTGCAGCATCAAAGCAGGCATTATAGTGATATAGCTAACACTTACTACTAACATCTCCACTGCAATTACTGGAGCTGCATCCCCAGCAATGTTTTTTGCTGAAGCTCCACACAAATAATTGCTAATTTCCACACTATACAGCGAAAAGGAATTTTATTTTTCAGGCACTACAACAACCAATGATGAATTGGCCTCTACATTGTTGGGTTGTAAAAAAAAGAACATATTAATCATAACAGCCTGGTAGTTGCATAAAAATAGTCAGGGGATTTACCTTTGTCACAAAGTGGTAACAAATATATTGTTTGTTAAACACAGGGCATGCTATAACTTACCTTGTTGAATACAACACATTGTCATACATATTTATCAATAACTACTTAACTGACAATAATGTTTTCCAAAAACGGCTTATTTTTTTTAATGAGTGAATTAGGTGTAAAACATGTATATAACTTTGTCCAAAATTAGTTTAGTTACAAAAAATAAAATAAAAAAATAATATATATATATATATATATATGTATTTTTTTTTTATTTATATGTAAAAAAAAAGTCAACAAACATCGGGACATTGGTCACACCATCGGAACATTGGAAACATTGCGACCATTATGACTTTCATTTTGACAGCCAGAATAGCCCGCCAGTCCAGGTACACAGGGGGAAATGGGGGGGGGGGAGTTGTCTGCAGTCGCTGGATGGGGGGTCCTGTCATGCTGACTGATCAGCAGTGATTGGTAGCACAGATAGACACTGGGGGAGGATGCAGGGAGGGAGAAGGACCTTCTTGTCCCTCTGGGGGCAGCAGCGGAGGGAAGTTTATCTTCCCTGTAGCCGCACATGCTGTCTATCTGTGTTGGTAATGGGATGCCGGCCCGGGATCCCAGCAATCAGCCCACTGATGCAGGATCCCAGCAGCAGTATGATGGCAGGGGGGTCAGTGCAACAGAGCCCCTTGCGGGCTCACTGTGCTTGCCACAAAGTGGGCTTGGTGGCTCGCTGCACTCACCACAGGTTTTATTATAGTTGGAATAGTCCCTGTGTACCAGCATTCCGTCGGGTGGCATTGTGATAGATCAGGATTCTGGCAACAGCATGGTGACCGCCGGAATCCCGAGCGCTAGTCACATGCATCCTGTGCGACCAGGTCAGATAAAACACTTGCTGGTTTGGTTAAATCTGATGCCACCATGTCGGACAAGTTGGTAAAGATCACAACGAACAGTATAGATGTGTCCTTACTCATCATTGCTGCAGTCATGTTAAACAGCCTTTCTAGTCATGAGCATGTTTACTAATGCAGAGCGTCATTTTGTGCATATTTTTTTTACAGGAAATCACTGTCAATGTAGCATTTCATGCTTACAGTACTCACGTAGTGATGTACATAAGATGCATTTTTTTGGGAAAAAGACACTTGACACTGGCAGAGTCGCACGGGAGCTGTACATAATGAGTTGCGCCCTGTGTGCCGCAACTCATTAAGTATTGAGGCTATATGAGGAAGGATACATTTGTATATAACATTCGTTATCACTGCCCCATGAAGTAACTCTGATTCCACTGGTGTTTTCATTGACCCACTTGCCAGCAAAGCTCATCAGTTTTTAGCTTCACTGCAGTAATTGGTAATTAAAAAATGTAAACTACACATACGTGATGAATATGGCATAAGTGCTATTCCCACACCGGAACACATTTCATAATCACTTGTCAGGGTTAGATACAAACACATTTAAAACATAAAGATACTGTATGATGAAATAAAAAAATGGAATTAGAAATATATATATACAGTATATATATATATATATATATATATATATATATATATATATATAAAAGGAAAATGAAGAACAGGCGCCTGATGGTGCAGTAATTTCAGATTTTGATTTCTGTCACGACAACACTCATATAGGTATTAAGCGTACCAGATGAGGAAATTTTAGCATGCACATCAAAAAACTGTTGTCTTCTATTGCTCACAGCCTCGGGAGTCGGAAAACTTCCAAGAAGACGACGCGTCACGGTGAGTCTTAAATCATCCAAAGCTCAGAGTGTGGTAGAGTCAGCTCACTGTGACACAGTGAACAAGCCACCTCCAGATCTAGTACCCCTGAAGAAGTCCTATGGGATGAAAAGCATTGGGTACTTCATCTGTTTCACCATTATGGTGTATGTTGAATTTACGCCAACAAGATCCAACCACATATTGAGTTTTGGAGGACAAAGACCACCTGTGACGTGCTGTTATACTTCTACTTTCTGGTACACTCATTACCTATAAAATTGGTTTATGGTCCGGCATTGTAACAACAATATTGCACTATGAGAGGCGCATTTTTTGCTTATGTTTAGAACTCCTGTGCTGTGATCTGACTCTACCACACTCTGAGCTTTGGATGATTTAAGACTCACCGTGACGCGTCGTCTTCTTGGAAGTTTTCCGACTTCCGAGGCTGTGAGCAATAGAAGACAACAGTTTTTTGATATGCATGCTAAAATTTCCTCATCTGGTACGCTTAATACCTATATGAGTGTTGTCGTGACAGAAATCAAAATCTGAAATTACTGCACCATCAGGTGCTTGTTCTTCATTTTCCTTTTCTAGATTCCTTCCACTATCACCTAGTGGCCTTTCGAAGGACGGAGCTGCCATCCATAGGTTCTCCTGTGGAATTCGGGTGCTATAACAGACAGACTACAGGAAAGACTTATTTAATATATATTTTGATGGTGGATAAAGGGGAAGTAGCGCACTGACCATTTTTTGATTCTCATATATATATATTTATATATATAGCAAACGTATAACCGGCACTCACACTTCTGCTGTCATCCTGCCGAGGTGCACATTGGTAAGAATCACCATATAATCCAAAGGTACGGCACTCTACGGACTTGCTCAACCAAATAAATAATTCCAACAGCCTTGCTTCTCTTGGCAACGTTTCGGCTTTTTATTAGCCTTTTTCAAGCAGCATCATAACCAAACAGTGCTCATAATGTTTCTTAAATACCCTTACCTCTCCACGATGTCCCGGGCTCCAAACCGCGTCTGTGCACGTCACTGCCGGCTTCCTGGTGCAGCCTAATTCTTACTCCGCGTGTAGTACACCAAGCGTTCCCATGGCAACCCGCAACTACGGCCCGTGATCTCCACCGCCAAGGTCTCTGCACGGCGCCCACATATACAGAGGGAAAAAGCCTCCCAGGCCCACACATGCAGTGACATCACCTCATACGGGTCTGTAAGAATCCGGGCATCTGAACAGAAAAAAACCCCTATAAGAAAAAGTGCATGACAATACATTTAAAACAATGAATAAAACATATACATAAAAGCAAATGAACTCCAACTCACATAGTAATCATATCAGGAACTAATACAATAAATCATGTCAACAGAGATTTTAGAGTGATGATGTTATACAAAAAATATCACAAGATTTATAAATCATGCCTCAAACATTTAAAGGCATTATTTATATAAATATATTTAAATTCAATTGCTCATTCAGGCCTCTCGGTTTAACTGTATCTAACACATAGATCCATCTGGCTTCACATTGAAGGAGCCTTTTCTGCCGATCACCGTGCCTCCCATCATCCGGAATGTGGTCAATCACCATATGGCGTAAATTATCCATACTATGTCTTGCTTCCCTAAAGTGCCTTGCTATAGGTTGGTCAGATCCCTTTCCACTCAGCGAGGCTCTAATGGCCGATCTGTGTAGGGCCATCCGCTCCCGACAAGTGCGGATGGTTTTCCCCACATAGCAAAGTCCACAGAGACACTTAATGAGGTAGATAATGTACGAACTCATACATGTGAGAGAGTGCCTAATCTCATATCTGCGACCCGTGTGTGGATGAAATAAATATTTACCCGCTATCATATGGCTACAAGTGGTGCAACCTGTGCATTTATGGCACCCGTTAATGCGTCCGGTTACACCATCCTTGATTCTCATTTGTTTCGTGATGTCAGTATGTACAGTCCAATCACGGATGTTCTTCCCCCTTTGATAGCAATGTCTAATTTTAGTGTGTTTAAGGTTTTTAATATCATTCTGCACTATAGGCCAGAGACTTGTACTACTATTTCTAATCTTATTGTGTGCTACTGTATATCTATGTACCCAATTAAGTGATTCCTTGGACCCATCAGCCGTACTTTTAATAAATGTACTGTCTCGTGATTTGGCCATGACCTTGTTCTTAGCTGATCTTATAGTTGCATCCTTATAACCCCATGATCTGAATTTACTGGCCATAATGTTCAGATTCTTTTCCAACATATTTTCATCACTCGTGATCCTCTTAACCCTCAGCAATTGGGAAAACGGTAAGCTATTGATGGTAGCTTGAGGGTGAAAGCTATCAGCCCTCAACAGGGTGTTTCTGTCAGTGATTATAGAATATAAATTGGTGTTAATTTTATTGTCCTCATCTAGTATGATACTAACATCTAAGTATGTGATTTCCTCACGGCTAATAGTATAAGTAAACTTGATGGGACAATCCAAACCATTAATCCCTTCAATCAATTCTACTAGATGGGAATACGAACCACTCCAGAACATGATGACGTCATCAATATAGTGCTTATAAAACACTATACTTTCACGAACGTCACGGTTGAAGAACAATTGTTTCTCAAGCACTGACATGTACGTATTGGCATATACCGGTGCCACGGGAGAACCCATGGCACAACATGAACACTGATTGTAATATCTGCCATTAAAGTAGAAATAATTGCGCTTAAGTACCAATTCAAGTAACATAAGAAAAAATTCCACATCTGGACCCTCATATAATGGATTGTCCCTTATAGTGATAGCAACAGCCTCCAACCCTCCCTCATGGGGAATGTTAGTGTAGAGGCTGTTGATATCCATGGTGCACATCCAAGTATTCCGGGGTAGTTCACCCAAATCCTTCAATTTAAGCAATAGGTCAGTTGTATCCCTAAGGTATGTGTCACCCGCCTGTACACAGGGTTGCAAAAAATGGTCCAAAAATTTGGATATATTGCTGTAAAGCGAATCCCTTGCCGAGACAATGGGTCGTCCAGGCGGGTCACACATACTCTTATGGATCTTAGGCAGAGTATAAAGCAGCGGAACCCTGGGTTGATCCACCTTTAAAAAGCTACATACTTCAATATCAATGACCCCATCCTGCGTAGCTTTCTCCAAAATCAGATCTATCTCAGATTTATATACATCAGTGGGGTCTGAGGGTAATACCATGTAGACATTTGTCATTGCTAACTGGCTGTAGATCTCAGCACAGTACATATCTACATTCATCAATACCACCCCTCCCCCCTTGTCCGCAGGTCTGATCACGATGTCATTGTTATTACTCAAATCTTTCAAAGCTGCCCACTCAGCTTTAGTTAAATTATTCTTGTTTGGTTTAGGAGCTTTTTGATCATTCAAAACCTGTGAATCAAGCGCTCTCAGAAAACTCTGAATAGCCACATTGTTCGAAACAGGGTCAAAATGAGACTTTCTTTTGAAAATAGGACCCTCAACGGATTGTTCACCTTTGTCCTGTTCAGTGAAAAATTCTTTAAGTCTCAATTGTCTACCCAGTCTGAACTGCTCCACCTTCCATTCAAATGCATCGAATGGTGTGGTGGGCACAAAACCTAAACCTTTACTGAGTACAGATTTCTCAGCATCTGACAACACATGGTTAGAAAGATTAAAGACAACCTCTACCTCTTCCCCTTGTTGTTCTTCCTTCCTTTTCCTCCTGCATTGGCCGCCCCTTCTCGTGTGTTGCCTTTTCCTCCGTGTCCAGCACGGGTTTTCACCCCTAAAGGGGGCTTTCCTTTAGAGGTTGAGGGACCATCAGCATCGGTGGAATCCTCACCTGAGGATGAGGGAAAATCACTATAGGCGGACCGGTCTCTGGTACCCCGGAATCTCTGATTTCTCTGCCATCTCCTTCCAGTGTGGTTAGTATCTTGGCTCCCTGCAAGCCACCGGTATACATTCATCTCCTCATAATCCAAGTTGACTCTATCAAATTTACGTTTCTTAAATGCTATTAATTCTTTTTTGTATAGCATAACTTGTGAATTGAGTTTCTCCATCCAGTCACAGGAACGATCCTGTATGAGTTGCTCTTTAAACTGTTTTTCCGTTCCTTCAATTTTACTCCTAATCAGCTGTAGTTCCCTAGCAGATTCCTCCACTACCAGTGTCATCAAATCTAGGGAACATTTATTCAATATGGCAATCCATCGGCGTACAAATTCTTTGTTGTACCGCCCTATTGTGGGGGTGTTGCGCACCCTAAAGCCTCTGGGAATCTTCTTCTCTCTCACATATTCAGATAATGTAATCCCGTGCATCAGGAAATCAATTTCTTTCTTTTTATGTTTTAACAGTGTATTGTATACATCATCATTAGAGGTAGACCCCTCAGTGTCAGCAAACCTCTCTTTAAATAAAGCAGCTTCCATTTCACTCTCAGAGAAAGAAAGAGTTTCCCCCACAGGGACTTCAGTCCACGTAAAGCCACTGGCTTGATCCATATTTAATAATGAAATGAGCAACTCGTTGTGAATCAGACACTTTGGCCAGACAGAGACAGTCTCTAAATGCTGTTCACTTCCTCCTCCACATGGTGTTTGTAAAGGATATAGTAAAAAGACCGTGGGTGCTTCAGGTTTTCCGGGTTATCTATCAGATTTATTGTATTAGTTCCTGATATGATTACTATGTGAGTTGGAGTTCATTTGCTTTTATGTATATGTTTTATTCATTGTTTTAAATGTATTGTCATGCACTTTTTCTTATAGGGGTTTTTTTCTGTTCAAATGCCCGGATTCTTACAGACCCATATGAGGTGATGTCACTGCATGTGTGGGCTTGGGAGGCTTTTTCCCTCTGTATGTGTGGGCGCCGTGCAGAGACCTTGGCGGTGGAGATCACGGGCCGTAGTTGCGGGTTGCCATGGGAACGCTTGGTGTACTACACGCGGAGTAAGAATTAGGCTGCACCAGGAAGCCGGCAGTGACGTGCACAGACGCGGTTTGGAGCCCGGGACATCGTGGAGAGGTAAGGGTATTTAAGAAACAGTATGAGCACTGTTTGGTTATGATGCTGCTTGAAAAAGGCTAATAAAAAGCCGAAACGTTGCCAAGAGAAGCAAGGCTGTTAGAATTATTTATTTGGTTGAGCAAGTCCTTAGAGTGCCGTACCTTTGGATTATATGGTGATTCTTACCAATGTGCACCTCGGCAGGATGACAGCAGAAGTGTGAGTGCCGGTTATACGTTTGCTGCATGGGGTTAGTTCAGATTTATCTGATAGATAACCCAGAAAACCTGAAGCACCCACGGTCTTTTTACTATATCCTTTACAAACACCATGTGGAGGAGGAAGTGAACAGCATTTAGAGACTGTCTCTGTCTGGCCAAAGTGTCTGATTCACAACGAGTTGCTCATTTCATTATTAAATATGGATCAAGCCAGTGGCTTTACGTGGACTGAAGTCCCTGTGGGGGAAACTCTTTCTTTCTCTGAGAGTGAAATGGAAGCTGCTTTATTTAAAGAGAGGTTTGCTGACACTGAGGGGTCTACCTCTAATGATGATGTATACAATACACTGTTAAAACATAAAAAGAAAGAAATTGATTTCCTGATGCACGGGATTACATTATCTGAATATGTGAGAGAGAAGAAGATTCCCAGAGGCTTTAGGGTGCGCAACATCCCCACAATAGGGCGGTACAACAAAGAATTTGTACGCCGATGGATTGCCATATTGAATAAATGTTCCCTAGATTTGATGACACTGGTAGTGGAGGAATCTGCTAGGGAACTACAGCTGATTAGGAGTAAAATTGAAGGAACGGAAAAACAGTTTAAAGAGCAACTCATACAGGATTGTTCCTGTGACTGGATGGAGAAACTCAATTCACAAGTTATGCTATACAAAAAAGAATTAATAGCATTTAAGAAACGTAAATTTGATAGAGTCAACTTGGATTATGAGGAGATGAATGTATACCGGTGGCTTGCAGGGAGCCAAGATACTAACCACACTGGAAGGAGATGGCAGAGAAATCAGAGATTCCGGGGTACCAGAGACCGGTCCGCCTATAGTGATTTTCCCTCATCCTCAGGTGAGGATTCCACCGATGCTGATGGTCCCTCAACCTCTAAAGGAAAGCCCCCTTTAGGGGTGAAAACCCGTGCTGGACATGGAGGAAAAGGCAACACACGAGAAGGGGCAGCCAATGCAGGAGGAAAAGGAAGGAAGAACAACAAGGGGAAGAAGTAGAGGTTGTCTTTAATCTTTCTAACCATGTGTTGTCAGATGCTGGGAAATCTGTACTCAGTAAAGGTTTAGGTTTTGTGCCCACCACACCATTCGATGCATTTGAATGGAAGGTGGAGCAGTTCAGACTGGGTAGACAATTAAGACTTAAAGAATTTTTCACTAAACAGGACAAAGGAGAACAATCCGTTGAGGGTCCTATTTTCAAAAGAAAGTCTCATTTTGACCCTGTTTCGAACAATGTGGCTATTCAGAGTTTTCTGAGAGCGCTTGATTCACAGGTTTTGAATGATCAAAAAGCACTTAAACCTTACAAGAATAATTTAACTAAAGCTGAGTGGACAGCCTTGAAAGATTTGAGTAATAACAATGACATCGTGATCAGACCTGCGGACAAGGGGGGAGGGGTGGTATTGATGAATGTAGATATGTACTGTGCTGAGATCTACAGCCAGTTAGCAATGACAAATGTCTACATGGTATTACCCTCAGACCCCACTGATGTATATAAATCTGAGATAGATCTGATTTTGGAGAAAGCTACGCAGGATGGGGTCATTGATATTGAAGTATGTAGCTTTTTAAAGGTGGATCAACCCAGGGTTCCGCTGCTTTATACTCTGCCTAAGATCCATAAGAGTATGTGTGACCCGCCTGGACAACCCATTGTCTCGGCAAGGGATTCGCTTTACAGCAATATATCCAAATTTTTGGACCATTTTTTGCAACCCTGTGTACAGGCGGGTGTCACATACCTTAGGGATACAACTGACCTATTGCTTAAATTGAAGGATTTGGGTGAACTACCCCGGAATACTTGGATGTGCACCATGGATATCAACAGCCTCTACACTAACATTGCCCATGAGGGAGGGTTGGAGGCTGTTGCTATCACTATAAGGGACAATCCATTATATGAGGGTCCAGATGTGGAATTTTTTCTTATGTTACTTGAATTGGTACTTAAGCGCAACTATTTCTACTTTAATGGCAGATATTACAATCAGTGTTCATGTTGTGCCATGGGTTCTCCCGTGGCACCGGTATATGCCAATACGTACATGTCAGTGCTTGAGAAACAATTGTTCTTCAACAGTGACGTTCGTGAAAGTATAGTGTTTTATAAGCACTATATTGATGACGTCATCATGTTCTGGAGTGGTTCGTATTCCCATCTAGTAGAATTGATTGAAGGGATTAATGGTTTGGATTGTCCCATCAAGTTTACTTATACTATTAGCCGTGAGGAAATCACATACTTAGATGTTAGTATCATACTAGATGAGGACAATAAAATTAACACCAATTTATATTCTATAATCACTGACAGAAACACCCTGTTGAGGGCTGATAGCTTTCACCCTCAAGCTACCATCAATAGCTTACCGTTTTCCCAATTGCTGAGGGTTAAGAGGATCACGAGTGATGAAAATATGTTGGAAAAGAATCTGAATATTATGGCCAGTAAATTCAGGTCACGGGGTTATAAGGATGCAACTATAAGATCAGCTAAGAACAAGGTCATGGCCAAATCACGAGACAGTACATTTATTAAAAGTATGGCTGATGGGTCCAAGGAATCACTTAATTGGGTACATAGATATACAGTAGCACACAATAAGATTAGAAATAGTAGTACAAGTCTCTGGCCTATAGTGCAGAATGATATTAAAAATCTTAAACACACTAAAATTAGACATTGCTATCAAAGGGGGAAGAACATCCGTGATTGGACTGTACATACTGACATCACGAAACAAATGAGAATCAAGGATGGTGTAACCGGACGCATTAACGGGTGCCATAAATGCACAGGTTGCACCATTTGTAGCCGTATGATAGCGGGTAAATATTTCTTTCATCCACACACGGGTCGCAGATATGAGATTAGGCACTCTCTCACATGTATGAGTTCGTACATTATCTACCTCATTAAGTGTCCCTGTGGACTTTGCTATGTGGGGAAAACCATCCGCACTTGTCGGGAGCGGATGGCCCTACACAGATCGGCCATTAGAGCCTCGCTAAGTGGAAAGGGATCTGACCAACCTATAGCAAGGCACTTTAGGGAAGCAAGACATAGTATGGCTAATTTACGCCATATGGTGATTGACCACATTCCGGATGATGGGAGGCACGGTGATCGGCAGAAAAGGCTCCTTCAATGTGAAGCCAGATGGATCTATGTGTTAGATACAGTTAAACCGAGAGGCCTGAATGAGCAATTGAATTTAAATATATTTATATAAATAATGCCTTTAAATGTTTGAGGCATGATTTATTAATCTTGTGATATTTTTTGTATAACATCATCATTCTAAAATCTCTGTTGACATGATTTATTGTATTAGTTCCTGATATGATTACTATGTGAGTTGGAGTTCATTTGCTTTTATGTATATGTTTTATTCATTGTTTTAAATGTATTGTCATGCACTTTTTCTTATAGGTGTTTTTTTCTGTTCAGATGCCCGGATTCTTACAGACCCGTATGAGGTGATGTCACTGCATGTGTGGGCCTGGGAGGCTTTTTCCCTCTGTATGTGTGGGCGCCGTGCAGAGACCTTGGCGGTGGAGATCACGGGCCGTAGTTGTGGGTTGCCATGGGAACGCTTGGTGTACTACACGCGAAGTAAGAATTAGGCTGCACCAGGAAGCCGGCAGTGACGTGCACAGACGCGGTTTGGAGCCCGGGACATCGTGGAGAGGTAAGGGTATTTAAGAAACATTATGAGCACTGTTTGGTTATGATGCTGCTTGAAAAAGGCTAATAAAAAGCTGAAACGTTGCCAAGAGAAGCAAGGCTATTGGAATTATTTATTTGGTTGAGCAAGTCCGTAGAGTGCCGTACCTTTAGATTATACATATATATATATATATATAATTTATAACCATTTGTTTATAAAGTGCACACATATTCCACAGCGCTTTACAGAGAATATCTGGCCATCCACATCAGTCCCTGCCCCATTCAGTGGAGCTTACAATCTATTCCCTAGAACATTTACATGCACTAACATTGACGCTAGGGTTAATTTTGTCCGAAACTAATTAACCTACCAGTATATTTTTCGATTGTGGAAGGAAACCACGCACCCATAAGAAACCACGCAAGTATGGGGTGAATATACAAACTCCACACAGATCCATGGTGGGACTTGAACCCATGCCCTCAGTGCTGTGAGGCAGTAATGCTAACCATTACACCATCTGTACAGCCCTGAAACAATCTATCTATCTATCTATCTATCTATCTATCTATCTATCTATCTATCTATCTATCTATCTATATCACAAAAAAAAAAAATGAATACTCAACTTGTGTAACGGTGAACCCTTTGTGCAAGGCTCGTGGTATAATTGGTTTGCATATGCTAGCACCCATTTATGGCTCCACACATGATGATCAAACAGATTTCCATTGACTCCACTAAGGCCATGCTAACTCTAGGAAAACAGCTGTTTCTGTGCCACTCCATGCTGTGAGTCTGCAGTGCTTCCCTCCAGGGTGAGGTAAAGAATGAGGTAGGCAGCATCTACTGTATGCCCTCCATGGTGCTAGCCACATGCCACACACCCCATGTGCAGACCATGCTGATCGCACCCACTGCAGAAGGACACAATAGGTCCTTAATAATTTTAAGCACCAGGCCCTTGTTGACCTTAATCTGACACTGCAGCACAGCACTCCTGGATATACAACACAGCACCCGTGGATGGATACAGCACAGGTACGTCTAGTCAATACAAGCTCCACTATGGAGTGAAGATGGCGCTATCACCAGGGACCTTTATAGAATAGAAAACCCATGAGAATCCGACATTTTGCCTCATTTTGAGATCGGAGTCAGGCGGGAAAACCTGAGCTGTACTCGGATCCAGGCTTGGAACGCTATGATCAGGTGGGTCCAATTCTTGGAGACCCGGATTCGCTCACCTCTAGTTAAATAATCTTTTTCTTATTATCTTCCTCTATAGAGAACAGTTTTGTTTTGTCAGTGAGCTGTCATTTAAGCACCTTAAGTCCTATTGGAGAAAGAGCGCTATATAAATAAAACTCCTTCTTCTTCTTCTTCTTCTTCTTCTTCTTCTTCTTCTTCTTCTTCTTCTTCTTCTATTTATACTTCAAGGTACTATCAAAAATATGTGGTATAGTTTATTATAATGTTCTTTTTTTTGTTGAAGTTGCAACAACTTAAACCAGGGCTGGCCAAACCGGTCCTCAAGATCTACCAACAGTTCATGTTTTCCAGGCCACCTGGAGATATGTAGAATTGTCAGTTAGGAATGAATGCAGCACATCTTAATTAGTAATGACTACACCTATGCACCAGCTAGGCGGTCTGGAAAATGTGAACTGTTGGTAGATCTCAAGGACTGGTTTGGCCAGCTCTGATTTAGACACACTACCACATGGTAAGCTCTACAGCACAGGTTCTCAAACATCGGTCCTCAGGACCCCACACAGTGCATGTTTTTGCAGGTAACCCAGCAGGTGCACAGGTGTATTAATTACTCACTGACACATTTTAAAAGGTTCACATGGGTAGCTAATTATTTCACTGGTGATTCTGTGAGAAGACCTGCAAAACATGCACTGTGTGGGGTCCTGAGGACTGAGTTTGCAGACCTTTGCTCTACAGACAGCAATAGCTGTCTTATTTATTTATTCAGGATTTTTTTTTAATTACCTCTTGTTTGTTACCCACTTAATTTCAGCAGCGCTTTTGTATATTCACTTACAGTAATTGGATCTGCAACATTGATAGAACTGCTGCTTTCTTTTAAAATAATAAGAATTTCATTTCAAATCTTATTTTTTTAAGTGAAGAAAAGATACGAAAGAGACATTTCTGTGAAGCTATCATAATATCTGAAAAAATAGGAATGACCTTTACTGGGGTCCTTTCAAACAAATTCTGTGGTAAATAACTACTTCCATTTAGAATTTAGATGTGAAATTCTTATTCTAATTGACAGATAAAACCCCATGAGTTGCACAGGGTTCATTATATCGTAATTTTCGATGGTGATTGCCAACACAAAATACACTGGATTTCTGAAGGTAATTATTTCCAAAATTTTTGATGAATAGTAAAGCAGTCAGGAGTCTGTCCAAATGCCTCATGCAGTTCCCAATGCTTCTTCCAGGCTTTCAGTACTGTCTAATTAAATTTATTGAACATATGTTTCAAGTCTTTGTCAATTCATTTGTTGTAATTCATTTCGATGTGGAATGGGTTATAGGTGCTATTAAAATACTATTGCTGCACATTTGGTTTAAAACATTTGTCCACACCCACATTTAATTTACTGCAATTAAGTCTTATGTTGACATACTTTAATACGGGTACTTCAAAACAAATGTTATTCTGAGTTCAATACACTGTTTGAGTCTCTGCAACATAATGAGTATCTTCTGTGCCCAAAAATCTGCACATTTTGAGTTCTTTATTTTTTCTCATATTATGTACTTTGAAAAAAAAATATTTAAACTTTTCAGATTGCACTTGTGACTTCTGTGAAGGCATTTCATCATAGAACTAAACTGTCTGAAATATAAAGAGCCAGAGTTCATGAATAACAAGAGATTTGGAGGTAAGATTAACAGAAAATTAGAGGAAATGGATTTATTGGTTAAAAGCTCTGACCCCTAGTGGAGGGATGCAGTCAATTTACCTACAATCAAGATCCCGACGGTCAAAATACCGGCACCCTTTGACCGATGGTCGAAATACTGACATGGTCAAAATGCCGACATAAAAAATATCAACACTGTCAAAATATTTCCATTTAAAATGTCGACATGTCAAAAAATTGACATGAGTTTTTCATGATTTTTTCATTGAGACTGACTTGTTCATACTTTACCATCCCAGTGGACCTGGAGGGGGAATATAATAGCAGCATGTGTGGGTACACAGTACACTTACTGTATATGGTATCCATGTTGACCTATGTCGACATACACACCAATTTTTTTTTAAACAAACTCAGGTCACCTTTTTGACCTGTCGATATGTTAAATGTTTGTATTTTGACCGTGTTGACATTTAAATGTCAGTAATTTGACCATGTAGGTATTTTGACCTTGTCGGTATCTTGGCCATCGGTCAATTGTTGCCTGTATTTTGGCCATTAGGATTTTTATTTTAGGTAAATCCTACTGATCCCCAAGTGGACTCAATGTGGACTTTGAATTAAAAAATTTAAAAAATATTTTTTATCTTGTTGATATATGACAATTTATTCTTAACGTGTCTTATAATATACTTTTCTCCTTTTTTAATCAATATGTACAAACCACCTTTGATGTTGGATATGGAACGCAGTAAAATGGCGCCCGTCTAATGAAATATTTCCTAGGTATAGGGAAGGATGGTCTTCACATGCTAATAAGGTAGAAAATGAAGATCGAGCTGGGTTGAATAAATTAGATGAACAGAAGGAGGAAGTGATGTGCTGGAACGCACATGGACCGCATGTCAACAAGATGGTTGCGGTCACTTCCAGGTTCCGGTTTTCGGACGGATGGAACGTCATCTGGAAGCGTCAAGTGTTTCTAAATGCGGGAAACTTTGGCTCCAATCAGGAAGTTCTGTTCTAATTAAGAGGGGTATTTATATGGACTGCTGGGACAATGTCATGCTTTTGATGAAGAACCTAAGAAGCTATAAGGTTTGAAATGCGTTAAGCTGCAGACTTTCTTTTGGGAAGGACAGTTGGTATACCAAGGACTGTACCCTCATCTGTGGAAATCGGTTTTCGAGTCCTTTTTTCTGACATGTGATTCAACTAATGGGGCAATGGGGGAGATGACATCATCAGTCTAAGCATTGCTGTGGACAATTCCACCTGTGTGTGGTAGATATGCAATTTGTAAATAAAAAACCTTGCTTTTAATTTAAGGTATTGCACGATTATGTAATTTCTTAAGACAAATACTGCAATTAGTGGGAATTAAAAAGTCACTCTGGGAACTTAGTTAAACTTGATTGTGAGAGTAAGATTCCATCCCCTGCACATCAGGGTGTTTTGGCATTCTATTATGCTCTTGATATTACACGTGTTATAAAGAGAAATGCTTATTGGAATGGTTAACATTTTTTCTTTTTTGTTCATCCCTAATACTGACACATTATATAAATGTATCAAGGCCTTACCTAGTATAATTGTGCCCAATCTAATATGTAGACAGTGATGCAAGGACCTAGTGTATACTAATAAATATCACCTAAGGGCAAGTGGGAGAGGTGCTAGTCCAGGCAGAAGCAATCATCGGAAACCACTGACTCTATTGGATATGTGATACCCTACTAGTTTGTTAAAGTAAGCCTGGGTTGCCCACCTAATGCAAAGTAAATTTTATGTGTGACATGTGCATGAGGCTAAAAGGGTCTGGTTGCCTTTATCGTCCTGATACTCTTAATGACCGATGAGGTGCCTATGAAAAATTGTATTCTTGCCCACCAGAATTGCTAGCACCACCAAATTTATCACAGGGTGATAAGTACAGTGCCAGAACTTTCTAAGCATCTGGCATGAGGACACTGCCAGCTGCCAGTCTCAGTGAAGTGGCACATGGGTCCAATGGGAGATGGAGCAAGAATGAACTATAACCGTTACAGTGGGGCTCTGGGTGTGGTTGGAGGTTGAAAGAATGGTGGCCATATTAAGGGGAGAGAGGTGTGCCAACCTGGAGATTTCCAGGCCTGTGAAGGCGAGTAGTGGCCAGCCAATGGGCGGTGAGAAGTGCTGCCTGTAGTGAAATGGTGCCTGTCCTGGCTGTCATCTTTTGGAGATCTCCCAGGGTGCCAGAGGGAGGGGGTTCAGCCAAGTCGGGCTTCCCCTTGCTGGACAGCCTATGGTTGGAGATGCAGACTCCTATCATCCAGTGGAGGCAGACTAAGAGGCAGCTCTCTTTCACAGGTTGGACCTGTGAAGTGATTGGTGAATAGTGAGGTACCGTTGATGGTGCTCCTGTACATAGCCGCTGTCAGTTAGGGATCTATTCATGAAGAAGGGAAAAAGGTGAAGAAGTGAGACAGTGAAGTTGCGCATGGCACAAATCAGCATTGAAGTAACATTAATAATTTGCATACTAAAAAATGATACAGAGCAGCTGATTGGTTGCCAGTAAGGATTATTGTGCATAGTTACAGATGCAAAATTTTTGTACTATAATTCTCAATGCTCATAGTTCTTGATCACATGTAAGGAAACACTTTACAATTATTCATCACATGTAAGAGAACACTTTACAGCACTGATGACCACCAGGAGATTCACAGCAACAGCTGGTCGGGGACACACAGAGAAGAAGCCGGTCACCAATTCATGGCTGCAGCAGCTTGCAGGCAAGTTTTCTTTTATTAGTATTTTCTTTTTTAACTGTTTTTCTTTAGTGATCAGCTTGTAGACATACATGGCTGATCATTAGTGATGTGCACCGGAAATTTTTCGGGTTTCGTGTTTTGGTTTTGGATTCGGTTCCGCGGCTGTGTTTTGGATTCGGACGCATTTTGTCAAAACCTCACTGAAAATTTTTTGTCGGATTCGGGTGTGTTTTGGATTCGGGTGTTTTTTTACAAAAAACCCTCAAAAACAGCCTAAATCATAATTTGGGGGTCATTTTGATCCCATAGTATTATTAACCTCAATAACCATAATTTCCACTCATTTCCAGTCTATTCTGAACACCTCACACCTCACAATTGTACCTCACACCTCACAAACACCACACACCTCACACCTCACAAAACCTCACACCTCACACCTCACATTTTTATTTCTAAAATTTGCACCGAGGTCGCTGGATGGCTAATCTAAGCGACTCAAGTGGCCGACACAAACACCTGGCCCATCTAGGAGTGGCACTGCAGTGTCAGACAGGATGGCAGATTTAAAAAATAGTCCCCAAACAGCACATGATGCAAAGAAAAAAAGAGGTGCACCAAGGTCGCTGTGTGACTAAGCTAAGCGACACAAGTGGCCGACACAAACACCTGGCCCATCTAGGAGTGGCACTGCAGTGTCAGACAGGATGGCATATTTAAAAAATAGTCCCCAAACAGCACATGATGCAAAGAAAAAAAGAGGTGCACCAAGGTCGCTGTGTGACTAAGCTATGCAACACAAGTGGCCGACACAAACACCTGGCCCATTTAGGAGTGGCACTGCAGTGTCAGACAGGATGTCACTTCCAAAAAATAGTCCCCAAACAGCACATGATGCAAAGAAAAAAAGAGGTGCACCAAGGTCGCTGGATGGCTAAGCTAAGCGACCCAAGTGGCCGACACAATTGGACTCTCCTTGGGGATTTGTGATTTAGAAGAACGCACAGTTCTTTGCTGTGCTTTTGCCTTCTTAACTCTTTTAAGTTTTCTAGCAGGAGGATGAGTGCTTCCATCCTCATGTGAAGCTGAACCACTAACCATGAACATAGGCCAGGCCCTCAGCCGTTCCTTGCCACTCCGTGTCGTTAATGGCACATTGGCAAGTTTACGCTTCTCCTCAAATGATTTTGATTTAGATTTTTGGGTTATTTTACTGAGCTTTATTTTTTTGGATTTTACATGCTCTCTATTATGAAATTGGGCATCGGCCTTGGCAGACGACGTTGATGGCATTTCATCGTCTCGGCCATGACTAGTGGCAGCAGCTTCAGCACGAGGTGGAAGTGGATCTTGATCTTTCCCTATTTCACCCTCCACATTTTTGTTCTTAATTTTTTAATGTGTGGAATTATATGCCAGTAATATATCAATAGCAATGTCCTACTACTATATATATACTGCGCACAAAAACTTAAATGCACCACAGGTATGGATGGATAGTATACTTGACGACACAGAGGTAGGTAGAGCAGTGGCCTACTGTACCGTACTGCTATATATTATATACTGGTGGTCAGCAAACTGTGCAAAACTGAAATGCACCACAGGTATGGATGGATAGTATGCTTGACGACACAGAGGTAGGTAGAGCAGTGGCCTTCTGTACCGTACTGCTATTTATTATTTACTGGTGGTCATCAAAATTATGCACTGTACTCCTACTATATAAGTATATATACTACAATGCAGCACAGATATGGAGCGTTTTTCAGGCAGAGAACGTATAATACTGGTGGTCACTGGTCACTGGTAAGCAAAACTCTGCACTGTACTCCTCCTATATAATACTGGTGGTCCCCAGTCCCCACAATAAAGCAGTGTGAGCACAGATATTTGCAGCACACTGAGCACAGATATGGGGCATTTTTCAGGCAGAGAACGTATAATACTGGTGGTCACTGGTCAGCAAAACTCTGCACTGTACTCCTCCTATATAATACTGGTGGTCCCCAGTCCCCACAATAAAGCAGTGTGAGCACAGATATTTGCAGCACACTGAGCACAGATATGGAGCGTTTTTCAGGCGGAGAACGTATAATACTGGTGGTCACTGGTCAGCAAAACTCTGCACTGTACTCCTCCTATATAATACTGGTGGTCCCCAGTCCCCACAATAAAGCAGTGTGAGCACAGATATTTGCAGCACACTGAGCACAGATATGGAGCGTTTTTCAGGCAGAGAACGTAGATATTTGCAGCACACTGAGCACAGATATTTGCAGCACACTGAGCACAGATATTTGCAGCACACTGAGCACAGATATTTGCAGCCCTCTGAACATAGCAACTGAGAGGACGCCAGCCACGTCCTCTCACGATCATTTCCAATGCACGAGTGAAAAATGGCGGCGATGCGCGGCTCCTTATATAGAATCCGGATCTCGCGAGAATCCGACAGTGGATGATGACGTTCGGGCGCGCTCGGGTTAACCGAGCAAGGCGGGAGGATCCGAGTTGCTCGGACCCGTGCAAAAAAAGGTGAAGTTCGGGCGGATTCGGATTCCGACGAACCGAACCCGCTCATCACTACTGATCATAAATGCTGTCTCCGAGCTATGCCTTCACTGCCAGCATGCAGAGAAGGCTGAGCTGCAGTAAAGATTCTGAAGGGAAGCACTATTAATGCTATCTGAAGATAGTGTTATTATCACAGGTCTCCCCTGATATTTTTTTACAATTTATTTTTAGTAAATTCTGTCAAATCTCATTTCCCATTACAAGTATTGGAAATGCAATCGAATTTAAGGCTTAGAGGAGAATTTTGTGAATTCTACTCCAAATGCCCATTAGTACTGTACCGCACATGCCTGTCATACCAAACTAATGTGAAAAGGTTGTGAAAATACACATTTTTACATTATGTTAGTGATAATCATTTTCATAAATATGCTTGTATGAGTGACAGAGAGAGAGGGAGGCAGTTTAATCCTCATTCGGGCTCAGCTGGCCAGACAGGTGCCGCAAAGTTCTCTGTCCCCTCTCCACCCCAAAGGGGCACAGGGGCCTGTCCCTCATAGTACCTTCCTATCTCTAGGTGCTGTTTGAAACCCCCTTAGTCAGTTTTCTCACTTCCTGCATGGAGTGCAGTAGTGACCCTCCTGGCATCTCAGGCCCATTGCGCCCAAACTCTCCGACTTTTAAAGGTTCGTATTTCCTTTTAATTTCATCTATTAATTGTTTATTTTGGTTTTATGAATGAAAATTACAAAGGTTGTGGATATTTTGTGGATATCGAATTATGAATGCCATAAATGTCACAGAGTGATCTGCCTGCCCCATGCAAATATGGTCTGTCAACCTTGCACTTCACTGTGCCAATGCATCTCTACTGCTGAACTTTCCAACAGTGATTCCGAGTGAGTCTGACTCTACTGTGCCTATATTTTGAGTTTTGTTCATAATTTAACGTTCATTTGATTTTTTTTGTCATGAAAACTGAAGGCAATGTGGTGGCGGGTCTTAAATTTTAGTATTTTTTGTTTTACTTACTGTGAGGTGAATAAATGAGTTTTTTTTAATCAGATTTCGAATATTCTCTCTTTGTACATCCTAATGGAGGTCACTGATCACTTTAAGAGCATTAGAATTGAGTTAATTAGGTGCTAATGCTGATTTTCTAACAGACACCTGTCAGGCGCACTGTGCCCGAACCCGGGAGTCCCAGAGGTGCACTCAATGGAGCGTTAAGAAAGAGGCAGGGTGAGAGTCTGCTTGACTTTCCATCCTGCTAAAAAATGATCTTATACTGTATATATTTTGTGGCTTTGAGCATGACAGATGGGACAGACTATTTGAGAGGCAATTGAAGAAAGAGACAGGCTGGGAGTCTGCTTCACTTTCCATACTGCTGAAAAATAATCAATAATGGTCATTTTATGAGGTTGCTTGTTGGAACTTAGACATATACAGTTTTAAAAATTACCATCATCTACACTCTTATGCAGTATATTTGTGTTTGTTATTGTGACTGAGGGTTACATTTTTAATATAAAATTAAAATAAATTATAAATATAAATAATAAAATGAAGGCTGCATACTGATATTGTAATTTTCTCTAGAGCCCTGGCTATCAGTGCCATGACCTGGGCAGAAGTGAGGGGGTTCTGCAGGTGCTAACACCAAAGCATTGTAGATCATTTCATGCAGTGTTCATTTTTAAGAAAAAAGGTGGTGGTGGTGGTGGTGGTGGTGGTGGCGGGGGGGGGGGGGGGGGGGGGGGATAGCAATGCTAGGGTGATCTTCTAACAAGTCTGCAGCATTTTCACTTCAGCAGTAAAGCATTAATAATTCCTGCCAAGGTGGATGCCCTTGATGAATACCTTGCTTCACCTAATGGGAAAATAAGCAAAGGATATTGTACGAAAGTAACTCTGAGCCCTCAGTCCAATACAAACTGAAGAAATACCTACTGTGTACTGTAGAGATGGTATTCACAATATGATGATCTAATGAATCACTCAGCAAGTGGTAAACAAAAAATTTGTAAAAAAGAAAAAAAAATATTTTTTTGATTGCAATCTGAAGTTGATAATTGTTGATATCCATTTGATAGTTGCTGTTTTTTAAACAGACCCAAAACTGGTCTTTAGCAAATTTACCCCCTTGGGTCCAAGCTACAGTATGTGAGGAACGTACTCTCTGCAAGAAACCTTCATCATCAACAAAATAATACATTCCCCCTGGGTGGGTGCAATATGTTGGCACACAACAATTATCTTTAAGACCATATACATAGCTTGTATTACCATTTTCAAAACATTAGGAGCATTGTGACTCTCATTAATATCCAAATAAACATAATTATTTTACAACATAAACATGTCCATATATTTTATACACACTACGTACAGTACCAAGGTGGCAATGGTGTAACCAATCCTATTACTGCACATGTGCAGAATAGGTTCTACATGATTTGCAGTCTCCCATTTGCCACAGCATGATTGACAGGGGTGCTGAGTGGGAGCGGTGAATGTGCCATTCTACATAACTGGGCATGACATTTTGTGTTGAGACTGCATGTTTACCCAGAGAACGGGTTGTCTCTGGGATGCTCTGGTTTCCTCCACACTCTAAAACAAAGACTAAGACATGCTGACTGGCACTGCAGCAGTGAAACTGTCTGCAGGGTGCCAAATGGCACCATGCTAGCAAGATGTAGTAGCAGCAAGGGTGCTGTCCCAAGCTAGAGCACTCTGCTCTGTACAACAACACCAGACAGACTGCCCTCCTTATGACCCTGTTTAGAAATGACAGCCCTTGATAGTCTTACTAAGTAAGGCTTACTTTCACGTATCCCCTGTTTATGCACCTACTCATGTATTCTCTTTATCTTGACTTACCAAATAATTTGAAATTTCCCACTCACTGAGGGACATATTTATTAAACCAACTTTACATGAAATCCCACGAAAATATCCACAATATCCACAAAACGCAAGTATCCCTGGATTTATTGCAGGGGTTCCGCAGCAGGCATCAGAGATCTCAGCTGCCATCCCGCTGTTAATGATCACAATAAGAGTCCCACAGGTTTGATATTTTGTGAGAATTGTCAAGCTTGACCCCGTTAACTAATATAGCATTAGCCATTCTAGTCTATAGGCTGAATATCACATAAGTCACCTGGAGAGGTATCCTCGAGATCCTTCTCTGATAATAGCCACTCATACATGCACTGTCTGATCAGTGTACATGTGCATTAGGCCGTCCAAGGTTCTGCAGCATAAAATAAAGTGATTGTGATGCGATCAATTACTCTACATATCATAGAGTCATCACCAGATTGGACTACTGTAATCTCCTTCTATCTGGCCTCCCTGGCATCCACCTCTCTCCACTCCAATCTATCCTCAATGCTACTGACCAGATCATCTTCCTCTCTAAGCATACTATGTCATCTCACCTTACGTACAAAACCTACACTGGCTCCTATTCCCTTTCAGAATCCAATTAAAGTTTCTAGCACTCACTTATAAGGCCATCATCCATTCCTCTTCAATTACATATCTGACATTATATCCCTTTACACTCCCACCTGTCCTCTTCACTTCACAAATGCATCCTACCTCTCCTGCCAACTTATTAATTTCTCCCACTTCTGCCTCCAAAATTTTGCACTTGCTGCTGCTTATCTCTGGAATTCTTTGCCTCTCCCCATCAATCACTCCACATCTATACAAAACTTCAAATGAGCTCTCAAGACATACTTGTTCATCAAACCAAGTTATCTCTCATCCTAACCATCTGTCCCATGCTCACTGTCTACATAATAAATAAGAATAAAATGTCCCCTACAGGCAAAAACTCAAAATTGCTGTATAAAACAGGAAACATATTTAGCAATTTCCCTTAGATTTAGTAAATATTATGGAATCATCCATAATTCTTATCCTAGTATGTAGTTTCTTATGTATTTAGGGACTTATTCGGGATGGATCGCAAAATGCGATCCAACTGCAAAAATTGCAAAAAGGATGTGGGTGCATGCGCAAACAGGATGCAGCGTTTGCGGGATGGGGGGGCCGCAACGCTCCATTTCCTAGGTGGAGATGGAGTGTTGTGGGGGCGGAGCTGGTGAAAGTTGGGCTGCAACATCAAAACGGGGACGTGGCGTGAGCATGATCCTTGCAGCTGCGTGATGTCACACACAGCCTCCGCGATCGGAAAGTTACTGGCAGGAGGAAACCCTAATTTCTGCTATCAAGCAGAAATTGCGATGCAATCGCAATTTCTGTTTGATAAAAAAGGGGGGAGGTGGCGGTCAGCATGCTGGGCGGCTTTGTCCTGCGATGGGTGGCCCCCAGCATACCAATCTCATGGTTTGCAAATTCTGCTACTTGGCAGAATTTGCAATCCAATCTGAATCAGGCCCTTAGTGTGATGCTTGCTAGATCTACAATGATAAACTAAACATATATTAACATAAGTTAGCTCCAACAAAGGATCTGAATTGCAATGCATGGCAATACACTCAGTAATTACATGTTAACTGAAGAAATAAGGACAACAGAAATTGATAAACAGAAAGCCACAGATAGATGCTGTTAAGGTCATTGTTCTCCATCTAGAAGACTCATCTCAGTTCCCTGCCAAGGTGAGAATTATTGTGGTACTATTTCAAAATATAATCTACAGAGAAATGCTGACAGGAATTGTTCCTCATTAGCTTTCTTAGTAGCATCTACTTGCTCTGATGCTTTTTATTTCTAATCATGATTCCTCAGATCATGGTAGCACCATTTACCTGCTACAATAATTTATTTTATATATTTTTTTAACCTTCCTTTATTTTTACTTCTTCCATGTTATCATTAGATACTACTTCACAGTCTGAGCTCTAGGGATTATCTTATCAACCAGTGAGACCTCATTATCTTCTATGTGCTTTCAGAGTGAGTTTTGCTCCTTAGACTGTGAAATCACTGAATCAATTAACTCCAGAGCCTTCTTTCCGATCCTTCCTCTCTGGTACAGTGCTAAAACATGCTACCCAGTATAATATTCAAATATTTCTCTCTCCCCTTCTTTTCCTCTGCTGTAAATGGTGGTGTTTGCACCATGTTTTAATTAGGTCCGATTTAGTGACATTTATACTTCAGTTAGGAGAGCAGTCATCCATTACAGAACAACCTCTGCTAGCAGACCGTACACAAATCGAGATAGATCTGTGCAAAGCTGATGAAGGGACGGAATAGAATAATAATTTTAAAATAATCAGCCCTTAGAAAGACCACCTAAATGAAGATATACTGTATAATTTGAATCAATGATAATAAAAATGTTAAGGGGTTAGTGTGGCATGGAGAGATATTAAGTGGAGAGAGATAAAGTACCAACCAATCAGCTCCTAACTGCCATGTTTTAGCCTGTGTTTGAAAAATGACAGGAGCTGGTTGGCTGGTACTTTATTTTTCACTACTTTATATCACTCCAAGGTTTAGTACATAGACTCCTAAAAATAAAACCCTATCCCTGTTTTGATTTGGAACAATCAAGAAATAGTTTTCTACTGATCATGATTTAATTTGTTGTACAGGGCGGTAGTTGGAAATATAATTTCCACGGGCTCTGCAGCATGATCTATGCAGGGCGACCACACACTATTGACAGATAAATATAGAAAATGATATACGGTACCCTCAACATGATCACTGTTTTTTATTATATTAAGTGGCAGAATTTACCTATGGGCTGCAGGACTTCTACCTCCCCCTAGTAAAATCCACCACTTCAGTGAGATCAGCTGATTCAGTTGCCGTCTGTGTGACTGCACTTGTTTCCCAGTTACTTCATTGTTGCTGGCAGTGACTTCCTATTCGAATTCTACCTGTCAGTCACCTGCAGGACAGGCAGAACGATTAGAAGGTGTTTCCTCCTTCCAGGACTGCCAGTCTGGGCTGCAACTAGCAGAGTGCTGTCTTCCTGTAGAAATCCACTCCCTGTTTGATTGTCAGCCATATCTAGCTTCTGTGGGCTGCAGCAAAAGTTTTGTTACAAAAATGCAAACATGCAGGGCACAAAAATTTGATGCAGAGTGATTACTGGTCCGCTTAGTCCATTCATAGGTCAATTTCCATATCCTGGTGTTAGGAACACTACCAGAAAATGATTCTGTGTCTACTAATGGTAAAAAGACTTAGAAATTCATCCTACTACCACCTTAGGATTTCCACTTTCAATTATTTACATTTTATCTGGTTTGGTCCAAAAATACTACTTGACCAAAACTAATTTATGCCTTAGCTTAATATTAAGAGTGGGGGAACATTGGAACTGTCTTTGAAGCCTACAGTATGTCCCTTTTGCATGTCATTTTTACATTGGTTGAAAAACACACATATATAGTGTGGGATGTACCAACCTTGCTTGGTGCATCCCGGTCCTGCTACTTACTGTACCAATTCTAATCGCATATGCACAAACATATGCAATTAGTATCGAAAGGGCAGTTCTCCTGATAAGACCTGCCATTTGCTATGGCCGCTTGTTCCTCGACTTCCGGCTTTATGACCCAGGAGTCCATCTGTGCATGCCAGAGTGACGCAGGGGTTGCTGGGAGGGATCTGATCCCTGTGACAGCAACGTTGCAGAAAGAAACCCATAGGCTTGTAGAGGGTAATGCCAGCTTTTTCTGATGTTACCCTCCACACCAAAGACCCGAGGTCTTAGTATATACAGGAAATGCAGTATAACCCCCAAAACAAGGTTTTTAATGCATGTTTCCATTACTACAAATAGCCCATAGACTTTTTCAAACAAAGGACACATGTATCAATCCTTTTAAAGAGAAAAAGTGGATATGTTTTCCATAGCAACTCATCAGCTTCTGTCATTTTACAAACTGTGCTACATAGCTTGAATATCTGGATGCTATTGGCCACTTTGCCCCTTTTTTTGTTTAGAAGTTTTGAAAGATGCCCCCAATGTTCACTAAATGCTGTTGAAGGTGTCCCAAATAATCTTGATTTATTGCGCATTCCTGCAGTACAACAAAGAGTATTCTCCTAAATTTATCTTCCACACTCATTAAGTTTAATTTAACTAAAAATATTTATGTATGTTGGTGCACAGCTAGAAGTATTCATGTCCTTAGTCTGTATTTAGCAATGCGCCCAGATCCACAGTTGAGACAAATCCATGCTTTCCCCAGAAAATCATTTGACTTAGACAAAAAAAGTCATGTGATATCACAAAGCAACCTTTTACTTTGATTTTGCACTTCTGCATTCATAAATTATCTTAATTAGCAGTTATTTACTCAAATTGTTAAAACTATGAAATAATGGCAACCTTTCATACGCTGCATTATATGTAAACAAATGGTTAACAGGGTGTTATGATTTTAGTAGTTTCCATCTTTGAAACATGTTAGTAAATACCATTTAGTCAGTAACAAAAACTACCCAGGACACATCTTTAAAATCAACCAGTGAGTCTGAGCATAAGGGTCAGCTGACA